>NC_088377.1:117360000-118753500 GCF_037993035.2 Macaca fascicularis
ATTTTGTTGTATTTTTAGTAGAGACGGGTTTCACTGTGTTAGTCAGGAAGGTCTTGATCTCCTGACTTTGTGATCCACCCGCCTCAGCCTCCCAAAGTGCTGGGATTACAGGCGTGAGCCACTGCACCCGGCCCCCATTGTCATCATTTTATTTTTACTTCCCTTTAACATTTTTCAAATAAAGTATGCAAGGCTATGCCATTATAAAATGGCAACATAGATTTGTTTAAAATTAACTATATAAATACTATGTAAAGGAACAGTGGAAAGATTTGAAAATTGCAGATACAATTTTGGAAGAATTTCCTTAGTAAATAGTATACTGAAAAATGTACTACAATTGAATAAAATGCAAATCCAGAAAATTGTCTTCATTCCATTCAAAGTAAAGATACACTAGAAAACAACTTGCTTTCTCTTTTTAATCAATGGAAGCCACATATGGCTAATTATTAGTCTTATTTAAATTTAAACAAATATATTTTGTGCTTGGGGTAAAAGTATTATCACAAGGGTCATGAACAATCATTTCTTTTACTGACAAGTTCCGATAGGGGCAAATCCTGACTACAAGTGTCACAGGGTAAGACAATGTGAAGAAAAATATAGGAGTAGAAGAGAGAGAAGAAGAGAGAATCCAGACATAGAAAAATAAAAGGTCATAATAGCAATGACAATTTTTATTATGTGCCATTATAGGGCATAGTGCTAAATATTTCCATGCAGTATTTCCTTTAGCTCTCAAACAGCAGTATTGTATAAGGTAGATGTTAATTTCACTTTTTAGCAGCTTTGGTGAGATAACTCACACACTATACGATTCAATCACTTAAAGTTTACAATTCAGTGACTTTTAGTATATTCAATGTATGTGCAACCATCACCACAGTCAATTTTAAAACATTTTCATCACCTCAAAAGGAAACCCAGTATTATTTAACAATTATACCTATCCTCTTTTCTCCCTTTCCCACTAATCTACTTTTAGTCTCTATAGATTTCCCTATTCTAGGCTTTCATATGAATGGAATCATATAGAATATGGTCTTCTGTGACTGGTTTCTTTCACTTAGCATAATGTTTCCCAGATTCATCCATATTGTGGTATATACTGGCACTTCATTCCTTTTTATAGACAAATAATATTTAATTGTATGAAAATATCATATTTTGTTTATGCATTTGTCCACTGATGGACATTTGAGTGGTTTCCCCCTTTTGGCTATTATGAAGAAGGCTGCTATAAACATTCATACACAAGTTTCTCTGTGCCTATGTTGTCATTTCTCTAGAGTATATACCTAGAAGAGGAATTGCTATGTCATATGGTGACTCTGCATTTAAAATCATTTGGGAAACTTCCAGGTTGTTTTCCAAAATGATTGTGCCATTTTATATTTCCACGGGCAGCATAAAAGTGTTCCAATCTCTCCAAATCTTTGTTAACATTTATTGTTACATGACATTTTTATTCCAGCCATCCTAGTGGGTATGAAATGGTATGTCATTGTAGTTTTGATTTGCCTTTCCCTGATGACTAATGATGTCCAGCATCTTTTAGTGTACTTATTTTGTTAACTCCTTTTTACATATAGCTAATAAGTTGCAGGGCTTGGCAGGGCTTGGCTTCAAATGCAGACTTACTGGTTTCTAAGTCTATTCTCTGAATCACTCTTCTTAGGTGCTTCCTAATCAGCAATTGCTAAGAGGTCATCCTACCCTCAAAACAGTAAGACCACTGATTTTAATTCCGTATCTACAGGGAAATTTGCCAAAAGTTTGTGACACTGAAATAATTCTTTCATGATTTCTCCATGCCCACAGTTTCTCAGCCATAGTCTATACTTCCTCTATAAAGGTGCTATCATCTCTTAACTGCTAAGTGGAAAATCCAAGTGCAAATATCACTTTCTAACAGCAGTAATTATTGAAGTGACTGAGTCAACTTAACACTAAACAACTCAAAAAAGGAAAAAGAATCCTCTTTGTGTGAATTCGTTGCGTGGTGATAGGAATAACAGTGGTTGTACAGATAGTAGAAACAGGAAGAAAATGATTGAAATAAGTAATAGTATGACTCGGAACAAGAAAATTCATTTGAAGCATACAGTGTCCGGAATTGGTGGGTTCTTGGTCTCGCTGACTTCAAGAATGAAGCCACGGACCCTCGCGGTGAGTGTTCTTAAAGATGGTGTGTCCGGAGTTTGTTCCTTCTGATATTCGGACATGTCCAGAGTTTCTTCCTTCTGGTGGGTTCGTGGTCTCGCTGACCTCAGAAGTGAAGCTGCAGACCTTCGCGGTGACTGTTACAGTTCATAAAGGCAGTACGTCGGAGTTGTTCATTCCTCCCAGTGGGTTTGTGGTCTCGCCGACTTCAGGAGTGAAGCTGCAGACCTTTGTGGTGAGTGTTACAGCTCATAAAGGTGGTGCAGACCCAAGGAGAGAGCAGCAGCAAGATTTATTGCTAAGAGCAAAAGAACAAAGCTTCCACAGCATGGAGGGGGACCCCGGATAGCCACTGCTGGCTTGGGCAGCCTGCTTTTATTCCCTTATCTGGCCCCACCCACATCCTGCTGATTGGTCCATTTGGACAGTTGCTGATTGGTGTATTTACAAACCTAGAGCTAGACACAGGGTGCTGATTGGTGCATTTACAATCCTTTAGCTAGACATAAAATTTCTCCAAGTCCCCACTAGATTAGCTAGACACAGAGCAGTGATTGGTGCTTTTACAAACCTTGAGCTAGACACAGGGTGCTGATTGGTGCATTTACAAACCTTGAGCTAGACACAGAGTGCTTATTGGTGCATTTACAATCCTTTCACTAGACATAAGGACACCTAACTTCCAAAATCAGGATCAAAATACACAAGGAAAGTATAATTAGAGGGAAATGAAGATATATCACTATAGAAATGCTGAAGCAATTCACTTATTCTATGACTTCAATGATAAACTAATTGAACAAATGTTTGTTAAGTAGTTTCTGTGTACTATGTCATCTTTGTTACTGAGGAAGAAACAAAGAAGTGGTAAATACATTTTAAAATCTGTATTAGAGAATAGACTATAACTGAGCCTTTGCAATGGAATAAGTACACTTAATCTGAAATAACCATAGAAGTTCTACTTACAGAAAATTGATTTGTTAATAATTACTTACATTAAAATGCCAGACATGAGTAGAAAGAGATGAAGTGGCACATGAATATCAAATTTTCAAGACATTTAAAAATTCTACTCACTGTAATCTCACTTTTTATACATTACTCTGAATCTTAAGTTTAGTCCAGCACACATTCTGGCATGATCTAAGATCCTAGCCCACTCATATATATTAATAACTACACTCCTTGGACTCTATATCTATGATATAAAAGTAAGACATTAGCCATACAATAACTAAAAATGGACTAACATCTAATGCCAAAGCACTTCTTGTACTAGAGAACATTTTTTATATAGTAACATTTGATTCATGCACGCAAATCTGTGCTTCTTGAAATAATAGGTAAAATCAATTTTTTTCTGACAATTTTCCTTGGTGCTACTTGTTTCTTGCCAGATTTATCATATAAATTAATGGCTTTTAAGTTAAGGTCAGGACTAAATTTTTTTTTCAAAGGCTTTAGATTCTGTGCCTTATTTTACTTTGGATAAAAGAACTTGAAGTCAACACATTCCACAGTTCATTATCCTTTGGGAAATGTCAGACAGTGGCTCAGGGGAAAAAAAAATCAAACCAGAAACACTGATTCTAGTTCACCAAGAAGAGGGAAAGAAAGTAACCTTTATTCAGTAGTGCTAGCTGTAGAGAATGTCCTTCTCCAGGTTCACATCCCCTCCTTCCTACCTTCCTTCCTCTTTCCTCCACTTATTATACATCCGTGTATTTTGCCTATGCTTCCTACAGTTGCCCATGGCTGCTAGCACTTGAAAAGCTGAGGTAGGATGATCACTTGAGATAAGCAGTTCAAGGCCAGCCTGGGCAACATACTGATGTTTTAGTATCAAAAAAAAAAAAAAAAAAAAAAAAAGAAAGAAAGAAAAAAAAGCAATAAAAAGAAAAAGAAAGCAGAATGAGCTGTTTTGTGGCAACCTTCCAATGAATCGAGTTATGATAGTTAGAATTTCAAGTTTGGTTACAATTCATCAATTATGATTAATAATCATGAATGTAAAAAATGTATTTGCTTTTGTGTTGCTTTTGAGAGTATAGTTATTTAAAGGTTCAGAAAATATACGAGGACTGCAAAGAGTCCAAAATTGTCCCTCCTCACCTGTTGACCAATGTCAAAATTCCCTTTAGGGGTGGCAGTTTATATTTTTTATTTTACACACTTGTGTGAAAGAAAGGAGAGGAGAAAATATTTAATATGAGCCAGGAAAGAAAAAAACAAAATGCTGAGAGGGAGTAGGAGGTGAATTCTATGAAGATTGCAGTTTTAGAGAAGTTATAGGAAACAGTCTCACTCTCGGAGGGATAATGTTATTTTCCCCTTTTTGTTTGAATACATGTTCTTCGTTTAAATCATTTTTTATTTAAATGTATTTCTGTCTTCTTTAAGCTATGGCAGTGCCACTTGCATCTCAGTGTCTCTGGACGAGAGCGTGCTCAAGTATGAGGATAGGTCTGGAGCTCACCTCTGCCACTGAGTTGTGTGACCTTTATAGCACCTCTGACCCCCAGTTTCTTCAAAGAGAAAGGATGATAATAATTGGTTTAGAATTGCTATATGAGTAATCGATACAATGTATAAATCAGTTAATACTCCTTCTGAAACCGCCCAATAGTCCCAATAGACAGTTGTTTTTGGATTAACATAGATATTGACCCTTCTGCTGTTAAAGCTTGAAACTTGTATTTGTTTTATAGGAGTTCCTTCCTTAGGAAAGGATCTTCAACCCTCTCAAAAAGGTATCAGAGAACTGAAACCACTACATCACTGCACCAGGTACTTTGTTGCCCCTCTCTAGTTCTTGTTTTCTTATATATTGTTACATTTTTTCCCTGCTATATAAACCTGTAGTTGTAGTCAGTCAAGGAGATGGATTTGGGACTGAATTCCCACCTCCTCAACTGCAGCATCCTATTAAAACTTTCTTTCTTGTCAATATTTGTCTCCGTGATTAGCTTTCTGTGGGGCAAGCAGCAGGATCTAGACCAAACCCCTGGTGTTTCAGCAACACTTCCGTCACCAAGCATGAAGTTAATATGTTTTTCTTTTAATCTATATTCAAGCATGAGGCAGGCCTTCCTCAACCTCCTTCCCAAACAATGTTTACATCTCCCTCTTCTTTCTGTAATACTTGAAATCACATTCTCTATTTTGTAATATAATAAGGTTAGCTCTAAGCCAACAAGTTGATAAATGATTAATAATCAACCAAAAAAGAAAGCCAATGAAGGAATGAATTTTTTTTTTTACCAAAAGTCTTTTATAGGCACCTGGTATATACTTAGAGAATAATATATGTTTACTGAAAAGATTAATAAAAGCAATGGAAATTAGATCTTACAGTCAAAAGATAAGTTTTTTTGCATTTGTTTGAATTAATTTTACTTTCTATGGTAAATAGAAGGAAAATAATGTGAGTATAGCAATATTTGAACTCCCTGCCTCTGAAGACCAGGTCATTGAACTCTTTCACCTGCAGAAAAGACAGAACTTTGGCAGAACTCTTTCATCTGCCAAGCATTCCCATGGATCTTTAACTTCGGGAAGAGAAAGGACTTAACCATTAGAATATTCTAGATATATGAGAATGAGGTAAAAGGATATAATATTGTTGTAAAATAACAAAAGTGGAATTTTAAATTCGTAAAACTAATCTGAAAAAGAAAGAGTAAAGTACTTATAAAATAAGATGTTAGGAGATATGAAGAGATGTAGCAACTGGAGAATTAGGACAGGAGAGATGAAGGGGAAATGGTAGAAAACATGGCTGAAGAGAGAAATTCTCAGAGAATTTTTAATAGTGACGTTTAACACGAGTTTTTAATTTTTAAATAAGTAATCCATTTATATATTTGAAAACCAGAACAATCTAAAACAACTATACGGTCTCTTAGTTGTTTGGTTGGTAGCTATTAATACACCCTCCCTATATGTAACCCATGTTCTAATTTTTTAAGATTCCTTCCAGAGATACTTCAAATAAGTGTAAACATTGTCATTTTCCTTTTGTACAAAAAGTAGCATGTTGATAAATCTATATTGAACCAATTTTTTTCACTTCAACTATGCTTTGTGGAACTTTTCATATGAGTAGATAATGAGTTCTCTCTCTTTATAGTTGCATACTATTCCACTTTGTAGATGCAACATGACTTATTCAACAAGTTTTTGATGGATGAAAATGTGGCTTGTGCTGAGTCTTTGGCAATTCTGTGTAATGCTGTAATGAATAACTGTGTACAAGTTACATATGTGCAAGTACTTCTGTAGAATAACGTCCCTAAAGTGGAATTGTAAGATTGAAGTGTAAATACCTTTAGTTTTTCATGGCTACCAATTTCTATTTATAGCAGTTGTTTGTGATCCATAAAA
The DNA here is from genome assembly GCF_037993035.2 of Macaca fascicularis. Taxonomy (NCBI): domain Eukaryota; kingdom Metazoa; phylum Chordata; class Mammalia; order Primates; family Cercopithecidae; genus Macaca; species Macaca fascicularis. The sequence goes on from NC_088377.1 coordinate 117,366,553, forward strand.
TGATAAACTCTCTTTGCATTATTCTAAGCCTTCAGAAAAACTGCAATGTGGTGTGGTGTTGGGTTAATTCTTTTACGGGAAATTAAATAATAGGACAAAGAGAACTGGTGCTTTCAGTAATGGCATCATAGAAAGAATGAAGTACACACCCCAAACCCCAGGTGGTTGGTGGTGGGCTGTAAAGGCTCCAGTGGGACTAGAGCCGCAGAAAAACACACTACAACATGGGCTGCCTCCAAAGAGCACATTAAAAAGAAAAATCTCTCATTCTGTAATATAATAGATGGGGTGGACCCTTGAAAATAGTACACATACTTTCTATTTAAAGAATACCAGGCCAGGTGCAGTGGTTCACACCTATAATGCCAGCACTTCAGGAGGCCAAGGCAGGTGGATTGCTTGAGGCTAGAAGTGTGAGATCAGCCTGGGCAAGATGGCAAAACCCCATCTCCACAAAAGTACAAAAATTAGCTTGGCATAGTGGCATGCACCTATAGTCTCAGCTACTCAGGAAGCTAAGGAGGGAGGATTGCTCAAGCCCAGGAGGATGAGGCTGCAGTGAGCCATGATTGTGCCACTGCACTCCAGCCTGGGTGACAGCAAGACCGTGTCTCAGAAAAATAATAATGGTGATGATGATGATGATAATACCATTAAATGAATGTTCATACATAAATATATTAATTTTCTTTCCACAACTCTCCATTTATTAACACAAGTTTAATTAAGAACCCCTTACTATATGGAATCTTCTATTAAACATGGGAAATTTCGATACCAACATTAGAAAGAAATATAGCTAACCCTCAAATAAATTTGCCCTGACCATGATTTCAGATGCCAACAAACAACTGCTTTCTTGTGTCAATGGTATGCTATCACAGGTTGTCAGAATAATTAAATTTGACTAAAGTATGGGTGCTTTCTGAGTAGAATAATGGCTTTCAAAAACCTAAACTATCAATGGCCCAGTAATGAAGACCTACATGGAAAGTCTTAAAATTACACTTGAAAAAATATAGATACAGAAAAAATATTATTAGGTCCAATAAAATTTCATTTATAATCTTTAACTGATTAATGTAGAATATGGTTAAACACTATTAAACATTTTCCACATTTGCTTTTGTATCTTAAGGAAAAATAACACCTAAAATTCTAAGCAGAGCACTTCCCCTTCCACTCACTTCCAACAAAACAAAGAGATTTAGGAAAAGTAGCCCCATGCCAGGCTTTAGAAATCTTTCATTTCCATAGATTTAAAATTGTGTTCTTCAGATTCCAAAGTTTCCATTAGGGTGCTTTAGAGTTTCTATTAACATTTGATTTGAATTATTTTAAAAAACATTTATATTTATATTTGTTTTTGAACTGTAATAAAAAAGTTATTTATAGTTAATATATACCAGAAAACTTTACCACACCAATGGCCCTCATCCATTAATTTGTACTACCAACCTACTTATTTTGGAATACAATGTAAATAATTTTTCATTTCTCCACCTATATATGAAAGTCTTATAAACCTATCATGTATTGTAATGACTATCTGCAACAGATTTTTTCTTTTTAATTGAAGACCAAGCTTGCATCTTGAATATTTTTTTTTAATCAGACACACCAGAACGTTAACAATGTTTAATTAACTGCCAAGCATGACTCAGGTAAAATTGGTCATATATTCAACTCACGGAATAACTATCAGCATAAAACATAACCATATATCTTATTCTTCTGAGATAGGTTATAAATACTTCTCATACTTCCTAGACTGAGGTATTTCTTAAATGGCTTTTTATTTTTAAATTTTTAACATTTTCCTCAGTAAAATGAATTAATATTTATTGAAACTAAAAATGGGTTACTGTTTTATTTGTTATTGTGGTTTAAAGGAAGTTTTTGTTATACAGAAAAGCACTAGAGGATGCTTTCAAAAGTGTTGGTAATAGTATATAATTTATTCATTTAAATAAGGGTCACAGTCTTTAAAGATTGGCCCTTATTTAAATGTATAAATTATATGTTATTTGTAGTATACAATGATAATGAGTTACAAAATTTCTATTACCAGGCTAAATTTTGGGGGAAAATGCCAGTTCAATGATATCAAAAGAAATAAGATATCCCAATTGCTTTCTCATAAATAAGTTCATCAGATAAATATCTTTCTTTTTTTTTTTTTTTTTTTTGAGACGGAGTCTCGCTCTGTCACCCAGGCTGGAGTGCGGTGGCCGGATCTCTGCTCACTGCAAGCTCCGCCTGCCGGGTTTACGCCATTCTCCTGGCTCAGCCTCCCGAGTAGCTGGGACTACAGGCGCCCGCCACCTCGCCCGGCTAGTTTTTTGTACTTTTTAGTAGAGACGGGGTTTCACCGTGTTAGCCAGGATGGTCTTGATCTCATGACCTCGTGATCCGCCCGTCTCGGCCTCCCAAAGTGCTGGGATTACAGGCTTGAGCCACCGCGCCCGGCCAGATAAATATCTTTCATAGTAATATAGCTATATTACCTTTTTTAATCTTCCTAGCAATTTAAATCACATATATATATAAAATTTTGCTTTATACAAGAAATGTTACAGTGATTTTGACTCTGGCTTTAAAAAATGAGAAATTTTAAAAACAAACTTCTGGACTCAGTATGCAAAACAAGCAATTTTCATTCATTTGAAACTTTTTGGATGTTTCTTAGAGGCAAACCATGAGATATCTGAAATTTGTTGTTGTTGTTGTTTTGTTTTGTTTTTTGAGAAAGAGTTTCGCTCTTGTGCCCAGGCTGTAGTCCAATGGCGCGATCTCGGCTCACTGCAACCTCTGCCTCCCGGGTTCAAACGATTCTCCTGCCTCAGCCTCCGGAGTAGCTGGGGTTACAGGCATGTAATTTTGGCTAATTTTGTATTTTTAGTAGAGATGGGGTTTCTCCACGTTGGCCAGGCTGGTCTGAAACTCCAGGTGATCCGCCCTCCTCAGCCTCCCAAAGTGCTGGGATTACAGTACAGGCATGAGCCACTGCACCAGCCCAAGATATCTGAAATTTTAAAAAATTTACATAACATTGTAAAATAGATTGAAAAAGTATTTTACCAAACAATAAGTTTACAATAAATAAGGAAACAATTAAATTTTCTTCAATTAAACACTAATTAAAAAATTTTGGTAGCTGTTAGATATTTTAATAGTCCACTCTGAAACCAAAATGTCTTATGATTATTTAAAATGTATGGTTAATATAAAAATAAGCTAATATAGAGAGGCAAGATATTAAAATAAACAAATATCTTTAGCTTAGACCCCAAAGTGTCAACTCATTTTTAAATAATTTGACTGTATCTCAGAACAAAGCCAAAAGTATTTCTATAAATAAAAAAATTGAGCATGCAAAATATAAAATTCATAATATCTGGCATTCAATTTTAAAATTTACCAGAATTCCAAAGAAGGAACATGGAGATAGATAAAACAATGAAACTAATACAAAATGAAATGGATATTAAATTAGCAGACAGGCCCGGGGCGGCCTGTCTTTTAGTTTCTACAATGTAATATTGATGCATACACACACACCCCAAATTGAAGCACTAAATATATATATATATATAGCTATAAACTAATAATATATATTTTTAAAATCTCAGGTAAAGTTGCTTATGAAATGACAAAGCCTTAATATTAATGCTTTGCAAGCACAAAAGTATATTGTCACAAACAAATTGGTTAGTCTTCAATATATACAATTTATTTTCCAAGTGACTTTAGAGAATCACAGAAATAGTTTTTTATTAGCTAATCCTTTGAGAAGAGGCTATATATGATTTTCATATCAAAAAGCACTTACTTTAAATGATACTAACAATGTGTATTGCAAGAGAATCCCAGGGGGGAGTTGATATGCTAGTAATAATCTACTAATTTTGTTTACAAAGGTGTTTCTAATCAAATTCAGAGCAAATATATTAAAAACAGTTGCTAAAGGTGAAATTGTGCACTCACAACAAACAAAAATTACCGTCTACATTATGACATTATTTTCGTATAAAAATGCTCAGATTTATACTTTTCAGAAGTTTGAGGATTTTAAATATATATTTTATAGCAATATTCAGATCCCAAAGATGATCCTCAAATTATACTGTTCATCTTTATGTCAATTTGTCATTTAAGTGTTCCTTGCACAATCTTAATACATTTAACTCCTGTAGAGTGTAGTTATTCCACTTTACATTCATTACTTTCCCTAATACAATTGTCTCATTTTAATAATTGTTACAGCATGTAAGTGTCATGCAATATTGATCAGATTATCCTTAAAGTTCAAGCAGTATTTCTGGGTAAATACTGATTCTAAATATGCCATTCTCCATTTTCTCAAAGGAGTTATGTAGTTTGCCCATGAATCTTGCCATACTGTCTCTTTCTACATGTATGACATAGTTAATTTAGCTTATAATTTACCAAAAGGATGCAAATGGTTATTTTTTAAATCTCATGTAAACAGATAATTGTTTAACATTAGAAAAATGGTGAAATAATTTATTCCTAGTATAAAAACAAAATGTAATTTGACTAGCGAGCTTGAAAACTGGTGTTAACAATGATTAATAATAGTTTATAGATGATCTCACTCAGCTTGCCCAACTTGTACAGCAAAGTATTTTGTAAATTGATGAGTCTAAATCACTCCTTCTTGAGAGCTTGTTTGGAAGTTCTAGCGGGGGAGACATGTATACTCGTATACCCTTGACTGAAGACTGGTCTGCTTCAGGAGCTACACACATGGAGTACTGAGGGAGGAAGAGGACATCCGCCTAGTCAGCCAGATCAGCCAAATCAATCCTGGTCATCAGTGGGGTGACAGATGTCACAGCCAGATTGCCCTCACATCCTAAGTCTCTTCTTCTTAAGTGTAAAATTGGGTACCTGGGGCCTAAGATTATTATATTCTGGAGGCTTGTATAGTCATAAACTACATTGGATTGTTCATTATTGTGGTGTTAGTCAATTTCCATGTCTACTTACTTGGACAAAGAGGTGGGATTCTCAAACAAAGAATATAGAATCCTTACTGAATTCCAATGGTGTTTCTACTCCACTATACTGCCCAAAGAGCTACTACTCATACTAATAGAGAGTTCACCCTAAATTCAAGTCTATTATGTTGAGGGGTTTTTTTTGCTTCTCTTTAAGAGATTCAGGTTATTAATACCATAAACGTTACTGTGGCATTAACATACGTATTGGTAAACCTCAAAGCACAAATATTGAAAAATAGAAAAGATCCATGTCCTTAAATAAAAATATAGTCCCTATAATTAAAATACACCAGTTTCTACAATGTCTCTTTGTTAAAGGGCTTTAATAAAAATTTGAATGTTGATAAAATATGTTAAATATTGATAATATAAAAACAGTCTTCAATATAAAACTAGAAAATGATGACTGATGTTGTTACCAGTTAAAATTATATGTGTGGAATGAAACTCATTTCAGTTTCTGTCTCCTGAGGGTCACCTTGTGTGATTTTCTTAAAAAAAAAAAAAAAAGAAGCTTTTAGCATTAATGTTTATATAAATACATTTTTGTGTAATAAATTCATTTTTGAAGTTAGTCATCAGCATTATGTAATTTATAGCCTCTTTAAAGCATTTTTTGTCTCTAAATGATTATTTTATATAAAGGACAATATTTCCTATATTCTACCAAATAGTGAAGAATTACTAAAAATGATTAACAGGGGAAAATGATAAGGGGACAATTCTATCATAGATGGTATGCTATCTAAAATTGCACACGTTTTTCTCTTGAGGTTGATGATATTACCATAATTCTGGTTACTAAATTATATGTAGTTCATCAATTTCCACATCTTCACTGCCCAATATAAATACGTGACACATTCTTTATGTGATATAGGACTTCCTATATGCTTTCACTCTTTTTTTTATAATCACTATCTAAATTAGCATTACAAGTCTACATTATCTGGCTACATCCTACTCTTCTTATCTTACATTCTAATTTTTAAAATCTTGGGTACTTTTCAGTCTAGTCAAACTGCAATGCTTTATATCTTAAACGTGCATCTCATCTCTATTCCTTTAAATAATATCTTTCCATCATTTGGACTGCTCTTCTTCCATCTCTGCATACTGAAATCCTGTTGCTCCAAAGACTGCTCCCTTTGACCTGCCCCCAGCCCCACCTCCCACAAACATCCTAGCTGGAGAAGAAAGAAAAAATAAATAAATAAGAATGGAATTAATATGTGTTGATGAATAAGAAATATGTGAAGTCATTGTCCTGAACTTAGTGATTTACTTCTATGGATTCAGATCATGAAATTATATCCTACTTTTTATTTTAATATTTTCATATCGGTCTGCTGGATTGCTCTTTAAGAGCAGAGTTGTGGGGTTTTACCAACACTCATGAGTCATCTCAGTTGCCCTCACTCTTTGCGATCTTTTCCAAACTCCCAGGAAGTTTTTCCCTCCCCTCATTTGCATCTCACACCCTTACTTACCTTTACTAGAATTGTTAATTATAACATAGTATAAAAGCTTATATTTATTGAACACTATAAGTAAGAACTGTGTTAAGTGCTAAATTGGCATTAGCCTAACAAAGACTCCTTTGTGTACATATTACCATTACCCTCCTTTTATACCTGAAATAACTGAGGCCCAGGTAAGTAAACAATATGTCTAAGGTCACTCAGCTAACAACCCACATTTGTCTGGCTCTAAAGACTGTGCTCTCAATTAAACACATTTGTATTTACAGCCCTAGATTTGTAGAATCTGGGAGAACCACTGTGGCTGTCCAAGAATTAGTGGGCTCCGGTGCCCACCAGTGACACAGCATGACTTTCACTACCATCCAAAATCCCTGATGCCCCTGGCAGGCAGTACCCAGCTGATTCCAGGGCTAGAAACAAATGAACCTTCTGTATACAAACTGTCCCTTCTCTACCCAAATTATGCTTTGTCTGTGAAAAGAAACCGAATTGGATTAATCAGTGTACTTTTCTTTATCTTTTATTATATTGATTTAATCTAAGTACAAACCAGTGAGTCTTAAAAAAACTGCCTGAAGAGAAATGTAAATTTGATTTATAATTTAATATTTGTCTCTTCTTTAAAATGTTAGTAACTCTATAAAGATTAATGAGGATGTATGTTACAAAGAAGTTTACTATCTTTGGATGAAAGTTTCAACTACAAACTTTCCTACTATCAGAAAAATATATTCTTCATCCTCTAACATTTACAGAAATACTCTGGGTAAAAGGAATTAGAATGTATCAAAGATACCAGCTCTGCATTATCCCTTATTATGCCAGATTCTTTCACACACACTATGGAGATTTATGAGAACAGTAGACTATGTATTTCAATCAACAAAGTCTCAGAATACAAAATTAATGTGCAAAAATCACAAGCATTCTTATACACCAGTAACAGACAAACAGAGAGGCAAATCATGAGTGAACTTCCATTTACAATTGCTTCAAAGAGAATAAAATACCTAGGAATCCAACTTACAAGGGATGTAAACAACCTCTTCAAGGAGAACTATAAACCACTGCTCAGTGAAATAAAAGAGGACACAAACAAATGGAAGAACATACCATGCTCATGGATAGGAAGAATCAATATCGTGAAAATGGCCATATTGCCCAAGGTAATTTATAGATTCAATGCCATTCCCATCAAGCTACCAATGACTTTCTTCACAGAATTGGAAAAAAAAACTGCTTTAAAATTCATATGGAACCAAAAAAGACCCCGCATTGCCAAGACAATCCTAAGTCAAAACAACAAAGCTGGAGGCATAATGCTACCTGACTTCAAACTATACTAGAAGGCTACAGTAACAAAAACAGCATGGTACTGGTACCAAAACAGAGATACAGACCAATGGAACAGAACAGAGCCCTCAGAAATAATACCGCACATCTACAGCCATCTGATCTTTGACAAACCTGAGAAAAACAAGAAATGGGGAAAGGTGCTGGGAAAATTGGCTAGCCATAAGTAGAAAGCTGAAACTGGATCCTTTCCTTACTCCTTGAACAAAAATTAATTAAAGATGGATTAAAGATTTACATGTTAGACCTAAAACCATAAAAACCCTAGAAGAAAACTTAGGTAATACCATTCAGGACATAGGCATGGGCAAGGACTTCACGTCTAAAACACCAAAAGCAATGGCAACAAAAGCCAAAATTGACAGATGGGATCTAATTAAACTAAAGAGCTTCTACACAGCAAAAGAAACTACCATCAGAGTGAACAGGCAACCTACAGAATGGGAGAAAATTTTTGCAATCTACTCATCTGACAAAGGGCTAATATCCAGAACCTACAAAGAACTCAAACAAATTTACAAGAAAAAAACAAACAACCCCATCAAAAAGTGGGCAAACGATATGAACAGATATTTCTCAAAAGAAGACAAGCATACAGCCAACAGGCACATGAAAAAATGCTCATCATCACTGGCCATCAGAGAAACGCAAATCAAAACCACAATGAGATACCATCTCACACCAGTTAGAATGGCAATCATTAAAAAGTCAGGAAACAACAGGTGCTAGAGAGGATGTGGAGAAATAGGAACACTTTTACACTGTTGGTGGGATTGTAAACTGGTTCAACCATTGTGGGAAACAGTATGGCGATTCCTCAAGGATCTAGAACTAGAAATACCATATCAGCCATCCCATTACTGGGTATATACCCAAAGGATTATAAATCATGTTGCTATAAAGACACATGCACACGTATGTTTATTGCGGCACTATTCACAATAGCAAAGACTTGGAATCAACCCAAATGTCCATCAGTGACAGACTGGATTAAGAAAATGTGGCACATATACACCATGGAATACTATGCAGCCATAAAAAAGGATGAGTTCCTGTCCTTTGTAGGGACATGGATGCAGCTGGAAACCATCATTCTCAGCAAACTATCTCAAGAACAGAAAACCAAACACCGCATGTTCTCACTCATAGGTGGGAATTGAACAATGAGATCACTTGGACTCTGGAAAGGGAACATCACACACCGGGGCCTATTATGGGGAGGGGGGAAGGGGGAGGGATGGCATTGGGAGTTATACCTAATGTAAATGACGAGTTGATGGGTGCAGCACACCAACATGGCACAAGTATACATGGCACAAGTATATGTAACAAACCTGCACATTGTGCACATGTACCCTAGAACTTAAAGTATATATCAAAAAAAAAAAAAGTTATCTGAAAATACAAGGAAGTTGGGTGGTGGTACTAGGGCAAGTCTCAAAATAGGACACCTCTTTCCTCCTTGGAGAGAAGGTGGAAAGTACAAGGTCATAAAAGCTGAGTGTTTTACACAAATAGTAAAGTACTAAATCTGCTGAGTGTGGTTGTAAACCTATCCTCTGTATCCTAACCATCAGAATTCACATGTTGATTATTGCTGTTTGTCCTCAAACTGTATCTTAGCAATTTTTTTCATGTTCTTTGGCAAATCCACCTTAGGAATAATCTGTTGCATTCCAGAGAAAAGGGTTAATTTGTGCTACACAGAGAACATCAGGGGTAAGGTTAGCTCTTGAGTAAGGTTAGCTTTTGAAGGATAGCTCCAAGGGTGGAAGATGTGGAGCTCTTTACCTCAATCTGCCACAGCTTTGGAAAAACAGCTGAGCAGCTGAGATGGGCACTAGATAGGTGCTCAGTAGAACTGCAGCATCAGGACTATGGATGCGTTTCATCAATATTATGGTAAAAGCTCATCACTGGAATTTATCTTAATATATCAAGTTTTATTGCTATAAATAGTTTGTCTTTATGCATCTTATTTATTTTAATCCAGGGAAACAATTACATGATTATGAGTAAACATACGCTTTAAGATTTTACTGTTTATTTCAGAAATGACTATATATCCATATAACTCTATATATAGAAGCTCTCTCTCTATATATAGACGCTCCCCAGGTAGAGGGCATGAGTTCAATGTGAAAATGGAAGACAAATTTAAGAAAAACGTCAATAAAGATGGATTATATTCATAGAGATTGATGTCTTGCACAATTAACACTTACAGTATTTCCATCTTATTGCCAATAACTGGACTTATTCTCCATCTTAATTTTATTAATAAACTACCATTAAAATTAAAGTTTATCCCATATATATATGCTTGTTTATATATATATATGTAATTTCAAAACTTGCTTCCTGAATTAATCATTTTAAAACAGAGTTCTATTGGACAGTAAGCATTTTATGGACAGAAACTGTTATTTATTTTTATTTCCCCTTCACTTCTCATAGTACCTAACAGGTAATAGCAAATAGCACTTAAATGTTTGCTGGAAAAACAAGTCATAGAAGTATAAGGGAAACAGATAGGAAGGCAATTTAGTGCGTCTCTCGAAGGGTATATACTACACTAAGGAAAAAGGTTGATGGTGCAATAAACAGACTTGTCTGAAAGTGACCTGGGAGCCTGTTCTGTGTGACCTGTACCAGGAACTTTTTGGATGGTGGAAAAGGGAAAGAGGTATTTCTCTCCATACCCCAGGTGGAAGGCTGCAACTAAACTCACTTTCCCAAAGGACCAGTGTCTTTCTTCTTCCAGCATGGAGAACCATAACATCCTACTGGCCCAAAGTCTCCTGGTACTATGCAGCTGGTATTCCCAGATAACTTGTTGGCAGCTGGTACCCCAAATCCAGACTGCCTGGTACTGAGTCACCCATGTATCCTCCCAGAAATAAGGTGGTTCTCAGGATTGCACTGTAAAAAGTGAGAGCAACTGAAGTGAGGGCGAACGAGGTCTGTCCACCGGCACAGACACCCACACAGCTGCGACCACAGCTCAGCCCCATCCTCTGCATGCCTTTCAACAGCATGATGGGAAAATCAGGGAAATTCATGCCGACTCATGCTTTCCTTACTCTGTGTAAAATTTCCCTGTCCCCTGTAGAGCCTGTTTCTTTTTTAATTTTTATTATTTTTGTGTGTGTGTGACAGAGTCTCGCTCTGTCGCCTAGCCTGGAGTGCAGTGACGCGATCTTGGCTCACTGCAAGCTTCACCTCCCGGGTTCACGCCATTGTCCTGCCTCAGCCCCCTGAGTAGCTGGGACTACAGGCACCCGCCACATTGCCTGGCTAATTTTTTTGTAGTTTTAGTAGAGACGGGGTTTCACTGTGTTAGCCAGGATGGTCTCAATCTCCTGACCTCATGATCTTCCCGCCTTGGCCTCCCAAAGTGCTGGGATTACAGGCTTGAGTCACCGCGCCTGACCCTGTAAAGTCTGTTTCTTAGTCCATGCATGTTACAATACGAAATTATTTTCCAAGTCCTGTGGCATGACAGATAGAAACCCAAAGGGATGGATTTGGCCTGACAGATACTATTATCTCCTCAATATATGTCATTTCAATTCAGTTAACACTTATTGAACATTTACTATGTGCAAAACTCTGGGCTAGACAGTGTTAATGAATATAAAGATTAATAATTTATCATCTGTTTTCCTTGGTAAAATCACAATCTAGCTATGGAGACACTTTGAAAATCAATATTCAATTAGGTATAAGACTGTTACTATGGGAAGTAAAGAGAGCTGAGTCTGAAGAGTTGGAGGAGAGGGTCTTGGAAGGCTTTACCGTGGAAACGGATTTGAATTAACTCAGGTAAGAGCATTCAAGGAGTTATAAACGATCTGAGCAGAAGCACAGAAGAGAACTATTCCTGCAATCGTCAGAACGTCTTTGTGATTATAGATGTAAGTTTCTAGATAATGTCAGGAAGCTGAAAGTATGGACTGAAGTTATATACACTGATGAGTTATATACGTATATATGAGTCATATATGTTTCACCTAAATAGCATTAATAATATTTTGCATTTTCTTGGGAAATACAGAGACAGAAACAAACCTCTGTCTCTTTACATAGTACATAGGCCTTCCCAAAACAGTTTCCCAGATCTAGGTTATTTACTTACTTATTTATTTTTTGAGACAGAGTCTCACTCTGTCACCCAGGCTGGATGCAGTGGTGTGATGTCAGCTCACTGCAGCCTGCACCTCTCAGATTCAAGCAACTCATCTGCCTCAGCCTCCCAAGTAGCTGGGATTACAGGCATACGCCACCACACCCCGCTAATTTTCATATTTTAGTAGAGACAGAATTTCACCATGTTGGCCAGGCTGGTCTCGAACTCCTGACCTCAAGTAATCTGCCCACCTTTGTCTCTCAAAGTGTTGGGACTACAGGTATAAGCCACTGCACCTGGCCCTTCCAGGTCTAGATTAATGTAAGAATCATAATCATCAGTACTGTATGAATGATTATCTCACAAATTATTCCACTGAATTCTAAGGAAAGCAGCTCTTCCTCTGTCAAGAAGAATGCCAACATACAGGGTCACTTAACCTTAACTGTTAACATAACTGTAACCTGTGAAAGTTTAAATATGTATAAAATTTCTGGAGCAACTTAATGTGCAAAGAGCATACAATTGTTCATACTTTGACCTATTGTTCCAAATCTAGAAATTTATTCAAAGAATTAGAAGAATGCACAAATATTTAATTATCAGGATGTTTTTTAGACGCTATTTATAATAGCAGATTAGAAACAACTAAATATGAAACACTAGAACATGGTTTTACCTACCACAGAATGCGCTCCCAGGACACTTTCAGACAAGTCTGCTTATCACATCATCAACCGTTTTCCTTAGTATAGTACACACGCTTTGAGGTGGACACTACATGCCTTCCGATCTGTTTCCCTTACATTTCTATCGCTTGTTTTTCCAGCAAACATTTAAGTGCTGTTTGTTATTACACGTTAGGTGCTGTAAGAAGTGAAGGGGAAATAAAAATAAATAAAATATTCTCTGTCCATAAGGTGCTTACTGTCTAATGGAGTGCTGTTTTAAAATAATTAATTCAGGAAACAAGTTTTGAAATAATATATATTATTAATATGGAAAAGATACATATTATTAATGTATTTATATTAATTAATTATAATATAATATACATATATTATATATTAAGAATAAAATTATAATGTTTTAATGGTGGTTTATTAATAAAATTAACATGGAGAATAAGTCCAGTTATTGGCAATAAGAAGAAAATATTGTGTTAATTGTATCCATGTTGATGCAAAGAACATCATTTTGTTCTTTTTTATGACTGTATAGTATTCCATGGTGTATGTGTACCACCTCTTCTTTAGTGCACTGTAGAAGAGCATCTAGGTTGATTTCTGGAAACCTGGGAAGTGATACTTCAAAAAATGTTTCAAATACTACAATGGAGTAAAAGTGATAGTGTAGAAATTGGTGAAAAGAAATATGGTCAAGGATGGCCCAAGGCAGCCCAGAATCTTCTGTGGCCTCAAATAGAAGGGTAATTAGCTGAACTTTTCATGTGTTACCATGGAGAAGACAAGGTCAATGGATTCCAAGAAATCTCATGATCACAACTCAGAAAAAATGTTTTTTAAAAAAATAGAACTGATTGTAATCTGAAGCCCAGGTAAAAATAAGTACATCTGAGCAGATGCCAACTTGAAGGGGGCTGGTACCAAAGAACAAGACAGAAAACTGAACATATCTCTTCTGCCCATATTGACAGAGGCTGAGAACCAGAGAACGGATATCTCTCCCCACAGCAAGGAATGAGATACCATTATAACATGTATGGGAAGTGACTACATTTTCTGCCAAAATGTAGAATAGAGCCTTGCAATAGGACTTCGTTTGAGTTCTAGGAAAGTAAAAGTTGTATTTTGCACATCCAAGTGTATAAAATAATTGAAACATAAAAATATTGACTAAGACCATGTTTTCTGCCATTGAAAATAAACAAGATCTCAAAATAGAAGTTAACGTTATTTTTCTATACCCTTTTACACCTTGACAAATTTATAATATTTAAAATAACACACCATTTTTATAAACTTGTTTTGTCATAGCTGATAGTCTTAGAATGTGAAAGAGACCTAGATCTCTTTTTTTTTTTTTTTTTTTTTTTGAGACGGAGTCTCGCTCTGTCGCCCAGGCTGGAGTGCAGTGGCCGGATCTCAGCTCACTGCAAGCTCCGCCTCCCGGGTTCACACCATTCTCCTGCCTCAGTCTCCCGAGTAGCTGGGACTACAGGCGCCCGCCACCTCGCCCGGCTAGTTTTTTGTATTTTTTAGTAGAGATGGGGTTTCACCGTGTTAGCCAGGATGGTCTCGATCTCCTGACCTCGTGATCCGCCCGTCTCGGCCTCCCAAAGTGCTGGGATTACAGGCTTGAGCCACCGCGCCCGGCCGAGACCTAGATCTCTTAACAACCTTCAAGAGGCCCTGATACCCAGATGGAATGATCCTATTTTGTTGTTTCACTGGAAAACTTTTGGCCAGTGTTTTGTGGACTCTGCAGATATCAACACAACATTATCTAGTAACTAGAATGAAATATTCACCAAAAAGAAATTCAGCACTTGGACTAAAGGGCATAATGTTAGTTAAATAATTGTTTGTAGTACTAGAGTTGGTAAGCAACAGAGGAGTACAGCTTCATCTTCAGAAGTGGCATAACCTCCATTCCAGAATTGGATGCATATTAAAGAGTTGCATATCAGAAGATCATCTTCATGGAATGAATTCTATGTAGATAAAACATGACCAGTTACATATTACATCTCTTATTTTTTTTTGGGAATCCAAATATATAATAATAATATTTACTGCTACAACTTCCTGAGTGATTAGAATTTTGCATTGAATCTCATAAGTAATCACTTTCAAATCGAGGTTTAAAACCCTGAATCTAGGTACAAAGATGCTCTACAAAGTTGCCTCTAAGGAATCTCTCAAATTACTGAAAGTTAGCACCAGAACTATTAGTCTGTATTCTCTGGTTAAATTCTATAAGCAGAATCAAGAGTCTAGGGAGAAATTCTATTTTGTGCCACCATCTGCTTCAAAAATAATACTTTTTGAGCTACGTTAAGTAATTTTTCATCTGTATGTTTTTCTATCTGCATGTTTTTCTACTGGTTCTCAAGTTCAGTGAATTGGTTTCATCAAATATCAGTTTATGTGCTTCAAGACTTCTGTCTGCTCTCAAGAATATCAAAATGTAAGAAGATAAATGGCCTAAAACCCTATTAGTAGCAATAAATGGCACATAGTTTTGACACTTTGCATTTTTATTATTTGGGTTCACTTTTCTTCTTTGTTGTGTGAGGAGGCAAAGCATCATTTCCTATTGGTCTCCATTTTGCACCCTATATCACCATCCAAGTCTGATGCCTTCTATGGAGCATAAAAGAGGACATTGAATCAGATCATCAATCCAGTCCACCCTCCAATCCTCCTCTAGGGATGTTAATATTGTTGTTTTGCTTCAACCATAATCCGCCCATGTGGATGCTAGATTTCACTGTGCCATTACAATGGAAATATTGTCTCAACAAAGTATTGAACCACTAATTTCAATTGATGGTATTATAAGCAAAAGTGTAGGATCTATGTGGACAGAGTCTTAATATGTTTGTAGACTAGGCAATAGAGACATTTGACCTAAGAAGTCAGTCTATTAACCGGATGTTACTGTATCCAAAAGAGATGCAGTCTTTTTTTTTTTTTTTTTTTTTGAGACGGAGTCTCGCTGTGTCACCCAGGCTGGAGTACAGTGGCCGGATCTCAGCTCACCGCAAGCCCCACCTCCCGGGTTTACGCCATTCTCCTGCCTCAGCCTCCCGAGTAGCTGGGACTACAGGCGCCGCCACCACGCCCGGCTAATTTTTGTATTTTTTAGTAGAGACGGGGTTTCGCCGTGTTAGCCAGGATGGTCTCGATCTCCTGACCTCGTGATCCGCCCGTCTCGGCCTCCCAAAGTGCTGGGATTACAGGCTTGAGCCACCGCGCCCGGCCGAAGTCTTTTTTATAATAAGAAGTTACTGGTATCATTTTCTTGGTCATTTTTAATCAGCATAGTAAACAATTCTTTACAAAAAGAGATTAGAAAGTATCTATATATAATGACTCATTATTATTCATGCCATAATAATGGAATATAATATCCATTGGGCAAGAGAATTTTGGTCAAAAGCTCATACTGATTTTGTACAATGCTCTAAGGAAAAAACTTTCTTATCATAATAGGCCCATCTCAAAATGGCTCCTGTGAACTTTGCTTCATCTCACACATCTATTGTAACAAAGTTTTGTAATAGACATTTGAATGTCCATAACTCCAGGCACTTTTCTTTCAGATAATGGCTGCCCTTTATTGCCACTGAACTGAAGCAATGTATGGAGAGATATGTTGTCCGGGATGTCACTATCAAATCTTAAGGGAATGAGGAGGTTGAGAAGATCATAGTACTGGAGATTCCCTGAAAGCAGACTTGGAGCTATCATGCCAGCAAGACCTGCTAGATTGCCTTCTTATTTCATTTCTCAGATGAGATTGCCCCATGCCTCAACTACCTCTCTAAAGATATTAATAAAAACATTTTAAAATAAAGAATACATTTTAATTGCTACACTTTCTACCTAACAGTCTTCATTCATGCTTTCCATAAGAAGTTCCTGCAGTGGAACTAGACAAAGGTGAGTTTGGGCCAGAGTAATTCCAGTTGTGAGATCTGTATCAGTGAAAGCCCAGAAGACCAACCGACTCTGTGAATATCACAATATTTATCAATTTGGAAGACATTTCTGTGAAGTAATTCAAAACAGTAAACCCTAGAAGAGCTCTGTGGATTGAGGAGTTAGCATTATTTCTGAAAGAAGCTATAGTACTATGATACTATCATAAGTGTTGAATTTGTCACCAGACAATTCTATGTATATTAATATAGTAAAAACAGCCCTGTAAAGATTAAAATGGTATACTTACACTCCTTGAACAGTACCTATGCAATAGGAAACAATAATAATTCTATAAAGTGTTCATACAGAATATTTCATTATTTTGCATTATGTTCATATTGCAAATGTACAAATGAAATTTTAACAAGTTAATATAATGAATTTTAACAAGTTAATGTAATGAATTTTTAAAAGTTTTCCTATATGTGTTATTACACAGTGAAAAAATCCTTTTATTAATGAGCTGTGTATGTTATACCCCCCTCCACCCCCATACTGGCTACAGAAATATTACTTTACCCCCTACAATACCTTCGATCATTATATATTCACAGAATATTCTCTATTTTTTAAAAGTTTTTTAAAGTTCTGAAACTTTTATTCACATATGGCACAAGTTTCCTACTATAGAGTAAGTTATTTCCTATTAATATTATTAGCTAGGAGCATGATTAAAAAATAAAGAAAGAGAATTAGTATATGTTATTTTTAAAGACCCATTTGGGTATTAAGTGAATTTGAACCTCTTTTAACGGATATGAACAATATTGAAATGTATGTTATTTTGAAGAGAAGAATATTTTATTACAATTACTCTGTATTTGTCTCATTTGTAAAATGAAATAATGACATTTTATAATATATTATTTCCTGACATTAAAAGCTTTATGTAAAGTCTTAGCCTTTGGAATCTTCCAGTTATCGTGTTTCAACACATTGTACTGGGTGACATTTAGAGTCTTTACAAGCTCATGTGGTATTTAAGCCCTCATTGTCATCGCTCTGTTGCCTCACAGCAGATTTTTCTCAGGAATGAAACCCACTGACCCGACTAACACCACCCAAAAAATATGAACTCATTAAGTCCAAGTAGATCTTATAAACCAAATCGCTAATCCCTTAAAATATTTTGCTTCCCAGAAATCTTTTGTTCTTAAAGACTTAGCTTTGATGGGAGGTCACCCATAATTATTTTCAACAGGGCTATTCCAAAGACACCTAATCTAATTAAAGCTGTCTAAAACAATGTTCAATTCCTCCCCCTTTAGAAGTTTCTAATGAATTTTAAGAGTTTTTCCCTTGTGATTAACAAAGAAACCTATTAAGGATAATCTTATTATTGAAGATCACCTGTCAAAATTCCTCTGTCTTCATTCTATTACTATTTACCCACTCGAACTTCTTTGAGTTTCTTCAAAACAGCTATTTGGAATTAGCTATCTGAAAGGTCACATACCTCTGTGTCTCCAGGATTGGTCCCTGGTGTATTTAGTTCGATGATGAGGTCATGTTTTCCTGGATGGTCTTAACGCTTGTAGATATTCACTGGTGTCTAGGCATTGTAGAATTAGGCATTTATTGCAGTCTTTGCAGTCTGGGCTTGTTTGTACCTGCCTTCCTTGGGAAGGCTTTTCAGGTATTTGAAAGGACTTGGATGTTGTAATATAAGCTGTGTCTGCATTCGCGGGCATCCTGAGCCCAGTAATCCTGTGGTTCTTGCAGACCCATGGAGGTACCGCCTTGGTAGTCTTGGACAAGAATTTTCTGGATTACAATGTAGAGACTCTTGTTCTCTTCCCTTACTTTCTCCCAAAAAAATGGAGTCTCACTCTCTCTGTGCCGAGTCACCTGAGCTGCGGGTAGGGTGCCACGAGCACTCCTGTGACCACCACCACTGGGACTGTGCTGTGTCAGAACTGAGGCCAACACTGGTTCTCACCCAAAGCCCACTGTAACCATCACTTGACTACCGTCTACGTTCACTCAAGGCCCTAGGGCTCTGCGATCACCAAATGGCAAAGCCAGACAGACTTGCGTCCTTCCCATCAGGGCAGTGAGTTCCTCCAGACCCCAGGTAGGTACAGAATGCTGTCTGGGAGCCAGGGATTGGAGGCAAAAACCTTGGAAATCTATCTGATGTTGTATTGTACTGCTACGCTGGCACTCAAACCACAAGACAATGTCCTTCCCAGTCTTCCTCCCCTTTCCACAGTCAGAGAAGCATCTCCCACCACAGACTCACAGCGGGTACTGCCAGGCTACCGCTGATGTTCACTTAAGGCTAAAGGGCTTGTCAGTCAACTTGTGGTGATGCTGGAACTCACCTGAACAGGCTTGGAACTCACCCTTCAGAGCAGTGGCTTCCCACTGGCCCAGCACAATGCCATCCAAGAGCCAAGGCCTGAAATTGAGGACCCCAATAATGGCAGCAGTGAGCCATCCAGAGTGGCCACTGCCATTCGACCAGGAGCAGTGGCAGAAGTAGTTGTGGGAGTGGCAGTGGTGGCTGTGCCCTGTGACGCCTGTGCCCCGCATCCCTGAGGCAGCCAACTGCACCACCCCTACCCTCACATGGCGGAGATTCACTCCCAGGCATGAAGCCTCCACCACTTTAGACCCTGGACCTGTGTCACCACTCTTACCCTCCACCACTGTGGGGAGGGCACAGGAAGGAGGCAGACAATCCCCAGAGCTGCCCCTGGGAGCCCCCTGGAGCCCACCTTTCTAGGGGCCACTGCAAAGGGTCCAAACTAAGCCTCCTACTGTTGGGAGAGCAGTGCAGTTGGGCATAAAGGAGCAGGCAGAGAGGGGTCCAGCTAGGACCTGGAGTCCCCACCCTGGGCTGCAAGGAAGTACAGCCAGGGCTGCATGCTGTACAGAGCCAGTGGGAGCCAGGGACAAGTGGGGGCCCCGCTCCTGTAGGTGGGGTGGGAGCTCCCAGGTGCATCTGCAGCCTCCCTGCTAGAGCTGTGGACTCAGGCATCTCTGCACTCTCAGGAACCTGGGACAGTCCCCTGCCCCACCACAGGCTTAGAAGTGCCTGCTTCCAGTGCCTGGCTTCTCCCTGATGTCAGCCTCCCTACAGACTTTGGGTGCCAACAAGCAGGGGAGGGAGTTCCAAGGAGGGACTGAGGACAGCCTGGCACTGACCTGCAGGCACGCCTTGGTATGAACAGCCTGGGCACCATGCACAAGCAGCAGGAGGCAGACAGGCTGCTAGGCAGAAGGGGCTGGTCCTCATTGAAGCCCCACCTTCAAACCAAGGAGGGCCTGAAGCCTGGGAGTCAGGCCTCCAGTCCCACAGACCGGAGTGGAAACTTGTGGTGCTTTTCGCTGGGTCTGCCCATGCCACCCATGGACTAATCAGCATGCACTTCTTCCTCTCTGAGGCCCATAAAAACCCCAGACTCCACCAGACTCAAGCAGAGGACAGAGAGACTATGGGGAGATGATGGGACAACCAGCTGCAGAAAGGAGCTGCCCACCCCAGAGTCTCCTCTGCGCTGAGAGCTGAGGACAAGATGGGACAACCAGCTGCAGAGAGGAACCGCCCTCTCTGCTGAGAGCTGAACACTCGACAGGACAACTTGCCTACAGAAAGGAGGTGCCCATTGCAGGTCTCCTCTGAACTGTTCTATCACTCAATAAAGCTCCTCTTCGTCTTGTTCATTCTCCCCTTGTCTGCATACCTCATTCTTCCTGGACTCAGGGCAAGAACTCAGGACTTGCCGAATGGCAGTGCTAAAACAGCTATAATACGAGGCTGAAACACACCCCTTGCTTGCCACATTGGGGGCAACAAAAAGAAGAGAAGAGAGAAGGAGAGAAGAGGGAAGGAGAATAGAGCTGAGGCCCTTTGGGCATCCCAGACCTGGGAGCTTCTCAAGCCAGGGCTGTGAGTCCCTCTTGCAGGCCCTGCAGTTCCTGGGGTCTCCAGGCTTCCAGGCACCACCACATTCCCCGGTGCTAGCCATGGAAGTTGCTTGCGGTGTGCCTGGTCCAGCTGCAGCCTCATAGTGAGCCAACACCTGGAACCGCCCACTCCACTACAGCAGCCGGCATGCCTGACTGTGTGCAGTGGTCAGACCCTCACACTCACTTGCTTACATACCTCTCATCACTCCACTCCAGTCTCTTTGGAGTTGTGGGATCCAGGCCAGTAATGACAGCTGAGCCCATCCTGCCAGACTGAGTGGGCCCAGTGGGCTCAGCAGAACTCTGGCAAAGGTGCACTGGTCACAGAAGTTTCTGGCTGGAAAAGCAACACTCCAAGGACCTAGTAACACCAAGAGCCCACTTGGTACTCTACCCTCTGTGATAAAGCTGGTACCTGATTTTTTATTCTTATGAAGATGCTTTGTTTGTGTATAGATGATTTGGTGTTCCTGCAGGGAGGACGATTAGTGGAGACTGCTATACAGCCATCTTGCTGTGCCCATCTCCTACATGTTAATCTTTTTTTTTTTTTTTTTTTTTTTTTTTGAGATGAAGTCTCACTCTGTTGCCCAGGCTGAAGTGCAGTGGTGCAGTCTAGGCTCACTGCAACCTCTGCCTCCCGGGTTCAAGTAATTCTCCTGCCTCAGCCTCCCGAGTAGCTGAGATTACAGGCACCCACCACCACACCCAGCTAGTTTTTGTATTTTCAGTAGAGACGGGGTTTCATCAGGTTGACCAGGCTGGTCTCCCGAACTCCTGACCTCAGGTGATCTGCCCGCCTCGGCCTCCCAAAGTGCTGGGATTACAGGCTTGAGCCACCACGCCCAGTCCCATGTTAATTTTTAAATAAGGTTTACTCATTAACTTTTAGTCTGGAAATGGAATTTTAGTTTTATACCATAATATGAAGTACACCCATTTTTCTATTTTATCATTTCAAGAAAATTTTTGTGAAAATGGCACCATTATAAACATGATTATGAGTCCTTGGTAAAGGCTGGGTGTGATTGCTCACCCCTGTAATCCCAGCACTTTTGGAAGCGGAAGCAAGAGGATCACTTGAAGCTAGGGCTTCAAGGCCAGCCTGGACAACGTAACAAGACCCCATCTCTACAAATAATAATAATAAATACTTAGCAATTAATGTAGCATATAGTGAGTAGTCAATAAATGTTTTCTGAGGAAATAGATTAATGACTATGTTTGCTCAGAGTATGCAGGGCTGCAAAATGCAATCAGCGTAAAGGGTATGAGCTCTCTGATATGCATATACTGTGTAGTACCAATACGTATCTCCTTTATATTTTTTTGTAAAATGACAAGTTATGTTATTTGGGAGCAGTGACTCTCAGGCTAGGTAGCACTTTGTAATCCATCACCTGAGAACCTTTAGGGAAAACTACAGATTGGGCATTGGTATTTTAAAACTCACTGGGTGATTCTACTGTGCAGAGAAGTCTTATATTGTAGTGTACTACCCAGATTTTATACCAAACTGGAACATTAAATCAGAATCTCTGGAAGTAGGGCATGGGAATCAGCATGTTCTTAAGTTCTCTAGGTCAATATCCATGTGAAGACCAGATTAAGAACCACTGAGAAGGACTTCAATTCTCCAACCCATTCATTTTACAGGTGAGGCTGATTGAGGCCCAACAGCTCAACAGTCTTGCCTGTAATTAAAGGGCTAATTAGAATCTGAGTTAGAAGTCGGTCCACATTTAGCATAAGAATGCAAAATATGGAAGAAACCATTGTAAAGGAGAAAGACATATTTCAGACTACCAAGAATATATGAAAATGGGCCATCATTTAGAATCTTCTGGAAGAGCTAGCCAATTATGCATCTTACCTATTTGTTGCTTCCACTCTTTGATGATTATGAAAAGTCTTTCAACTAAATTTAGAGAGAGCCTTGGGACTTTGAGTGTTACACCCTGAGGAGTCCTCTGCCCCGGTTATGGGTCCATCAATGTGTTAATGGCTGGAGTTTAACAGAATGAAAACAATAGGAAAAGAGAAGATACATCTTTAGAGGACTGGCTGTTCTGTGCTGGGTTTCCTGTGTGGAAAATCAAACGACTTGCAACTAATTGTTTGTGTGCAAAAGTCTTTGGCAGTGATGCCAACAAAAGCACTGGATAGTGTGTCTGCTCAAAGCAAAACACGTCAAATTATGTATTCAGCAAATCCTTATTATCAGAACCTGGGTCATGTGAGTTATTTGCTTTTTAGTTATGCTTCAGGAGGCCCTTCCTGTGAACATAATGTCTGGCCTGTTAAACACATAGCTGCCAAGACAGAGCCACAGGTGACCATGACTTGGCAACTGATAAAACACCAGCCACACTGGAAACAATAAAAAATGGACAGGATTTTCCATCTGGTTTTCAATGCAGATAGACAGCACAAAGAGTTTCTTGAAGAAAATTGATATTTACAATTGAACATAATGCCCGATACATTTCCCCACATTACCAAGCTGATACTTAAAATTTGGGAATCTTTAATTCCAAATAACTAATTCAAAAGTCTATATAAATACAATATTATGGCTAAATAATAAATTGTTTTATTCTTTTCCCTTTTCCCCTATTTCTTCTTATGCTTTTAAGGACTTGTTGCTAATGTTTATATTCTCTCTAAACTTCGGAAATGGCATGCAGAATGTGTGTACCGGGGATTTTACAAGTACATATTCAAACTTCACCTTCTGTCTCACTCTCTGCCACAATACATGACAAGTGGGATGCTCACAATTTGTCACTCACCTAACAATATCAACTTTTGCATCGATTCTCTCTTAACAGTATGTATTTCTTTATCAGTCTGATCTCTCAAACCCCGAGACACTCATGTAAACTCAAACCTTATTGGAGCTACCACTTCTTAATTTTCACCTTACATCATATTCTGCACATGATCACATCTCATACTATATATTTCATCTCATATAAATCCTCCAAATGAATATATGCATAAATATATGTCATATACATGTATGACAAAGAGCATGTGAGCAAGCTCTTGCACCTGTGAACAAGCTATCCCTGTTCTCTGGGATTTTAAATTCCAGCCCCAAGATATGGTGACTGAAAACCAAGACCAGTGCCAGGGAAAAGATGTCCTATTCCAGGCTCTGCCACTTTATAGGCGAGCCAGATGGAACAATTTTAGGGCTCTATTTTCTTCATCCATAAAATTGGAATAAAAATGTTAACAGCTTATTTTTCAGACTTGTTAAGATCAAGAGAGCTAATGGTCATGAAGGTATCTTTAAGGGGCATGTGACTGATATTCTTGTGTCATAAAGAAGAATTCCCATATAGTGAGATTAAATTACCTTATAGTTTAAAAGGAAACTTAGAATAAAACTTCTCTAACTTACACCTAAATGCAAAAATTCATTCTTGTTATCTGGCAAATGGCCATTAGTTTCTGCTTCGATACATTTAGTTACGGGAACTCTTTATGTCAGAAAGCAACACATTCTAATCTTAATAACGTGCATTTAACCATGACAGTGAAAGTAACGTGCCATCTCTAATACCAACCCCTGTTCTCTGACATTTTAAGTTCCAGCCTCCAAGGTGTGGTGACTGAAAACCAAGACCACTGTAAGGAAAACTATGTCCTATTCCAGGCTTTATAAGTTGACAAATTTATAAAGCTTAAATGGACATATATATATATGTATATATATATAATTGAGATATATAAATTTTTTTTAATTCACAAAATTCTCAATTTGATACTGAGAAAACAAAACAATGTAAATTGTTTCTTTGTGTGTGCTTGTCATTAGCATCAAATATAGGCAATTTAATTATATCTAAGCCTCCTATTCAAAAAAGAAAAAACCTAGTAAAAGTCAGACCATAAACATAAAGACAAGATTTTCCATTCTGAAACTTCACCTCCTACACTCTGAGATATTAAAGGATGAAACTTGAAGTGATTTCTACATTTAGCAAATCTAGGTCTAGCCTAAGAATAGTAAATAAATGGCAACAATCTTAAGAGATAGTAAGAAACTAAAGGCCGAAAGAAATGTTTGAGTACTGATGTCTATAAAAGATAACTGGTAATGTAAACTCAAACCTTATTGGAGCTACCACTTTGCCAATAACCATGTAATAACCAATGGTCAATAACCATATAATAAGTGCTTAACATATTAATCATCAGAGAAATGGAAATTAAAACTATAAATAGTTATCAATTCACAACAGAATGTTTAATAAAATAAAACAATACAAAGCAATTGTGAGCATATAGAGCCACTGGAACTTTTATATATGGCTAGTAGGAGTAACTAACGATTGATACAGCCTCCTAAAGTGCTGGAGGTATTCCATATTGATATTGATCAACAGATACAGATCTGTATGGTGGTTACACAGGAGTCTACATTTATAAAAATTAATTGATTTCTATATTTAAGAACTGTGCACAGAACTACTAAGAGTAGGGGCTTAGAGCTTTAAAATAGTACATTCTAAAATATAATTCATCTTTCTTTTCTTATCTGAGCTTCTTTAGAATGCACCAAAATAACATTTCATGTGATAGAGTCAAGTTGGAAAGAGTCGCCAAGAGCTTAATTTGAATTAATTATTGTGTTTGCAGAAAAGAAGCTACGCTATAATTGTGTTTGGGCAGTAAGTATATTTAGCTCTTGTGAATGTCCTTCTGTTTACTTAATATAATAACTTATAAAAATGAGTTGCAGTGTTTCTCACTGATGAAAGAATTCTTCAAAAATAAATAAATCTGGGGCCAGGCGTGGTGGCTCACTCCTGTAACCCTAGCACTTTGGGAGGCCGAGGCAGGCAGATCACGAGGTCAGGAGTTTGAGAACAGCCTGGCCAATATAGCAAAACCCCATCTGTACTAAAAATACAAATGTTAGCCGGGCATGTGGTGTGCATCTCTAGTACCAGCTACTCAAGAGGCTGAGGCAGGATAATTGCTTGAACCCGGGAGGCAGAGTTTGCGGTAAGCCAAGATCGCGCCACTGCACTCTAGCCAGGGCAACAGAGTGAGATTCCATTTCAAAATAAATAATTAAATTTGGGGCCGGGTGCATTGGCTCATGCACATAATCCCAGCACTTTCGGAGGCCAAGGTCGGGGAGGATTGTTTGATCCAGGAGTTCAAGACCAGCCTGGACAAAATAGGGAGAATTCATCTCTTCAAAAAAATTTTGAAAATTAGCCAGGCATGGTGGTGTGCACCTGTAGTCCCAGCTACTCCAGAGGCCAAGGTGGCAGAATCAGTTGAGCCCAGGAGGTCAGGGCCACAGTGAGCCATGATCACACCCCTGCATTCCAGCCTGGGTGACAGAGAAAAACCATGTCTCAAATAAATAAATAAATAGCATTCACTCTATTTACTACTAAGGTGAATGAGGTATGACCTGAGTCGACAAATAGATTTAATTGAGGAGTGGCCTTGCCATTATGGAATTCTATAGCAAATTCTAGTTAAAATGACTTGTACTCCATAACTCTCCTGAAAAGTGGAGTTTTACAAAGACAACAGTCATTTAGAAAAGTATAGTAATGTGTGTGCCAGAGTTTCACAACCTCAAGGATCTGAATTTTCAAGTCACTGCAAAAAGGACACGTTCTTGGGACTTTACTAATTCCCTGAGACAGATACTTTGGGGTGAGGGGGAGGATGTTCATCCTTTCTACCATCTCCCTTCTCTGAAAACTGTACAGCTGCCCTGTATCTGGATGGGCCCTAGCACCAGCCACAACTGCACTCAATACTTTCACTTATTCCAAGCTGCTCTAAACATTTACCTCCCTTAGAAAGAAATACTAAAAATAAAAGTAATCCTATTCTTCAGTTATTACTAAAATAAAAATTAAAGAATCATAGAAGACCAACTAGAACATCTGGTACGATACAAATAATTCATCTAAAGAAAGGAGAAGGGAGGCTGGGCATGGTGGCTCACATCTGTAATTCCAGCACTTTGGGAGGCCGGGGTGGGTGGATTGCCTGAGGTCAGGAGTTCAAGACCAGCCTGGCCAACATGGTGAACCCCATCTCTACTAAAAATACAAAACTTAGCCAGGCAGGGTGGCAGGCGCTTGTAATCCCAGCTACTCAGGAGGCTGAAGCAGAGAATCGCTCGAACCCGGGAGGTGAAGGTTGCAGTGCGTTGAGATCACACCACTGTACTCCAGCCTGGGCGGCAAGGGTGAAATTCCATCCCCCCCAAAAATAAAATAAAATAAAATAAATAAATAAATAAATAAATAAATAAAATTTTTAAAAAAGAAAGGAGAAGGGAAGAAAGAAAAACTCTAATCCTGTCTTGAGAAATTGTTTCAATTGAATGAAAAGAGAAATTAATCAGGAGAAGGAAGGAAAAGGGATTCATGCAAAATTGAATGTAAAAAGTTGTACTTTTTATTCATGACATCACCCGAGGGGAGCTTATAAGAGAGAAGAGAGCATTACTGAGCCAGAAACCCCGCTCCATGGGAGAGTAGGTAACTTAGGTCATGACTTTTTTGGAGGTGCAACCACCATGAGAGAGTCAGCTTTAAGAATCTCTGCTGGGCCCAGTACAGTGGCTTACACCTGTAATCCCAGCACTTTCAGAGGTCAAGGTGGGAGGATCGCTTGAGGCCAGGAGTTTGAGATCAGCCTAGACAATATGGCAGACCCCATCTCTACAAAAAATTTTTTAAAAAAGATAGCCAGGTGTGGTGATATGTGCCTATAGTCCTAGCTGCTCAGGAGGCTGAGACAGGAGGATCACTTGAGCCCAGGAGGTCAAGGCTGCAAAGAGATATAATTATGCCACTGCACTCCAGCCTAGGCCACAGAGCAAGACTGTCTCTAAAATAAAATAAAATAATAAAAATAAAAAGAATCTCCACTGATACTAGGTGCTGCTCACTTTCAGTGTATGACTCTGTAAAGCTCATGGCCTGCCACTCCCCTGCACCAAAACCCCTGCCCTCCACTTCCTCTTTCTTTTGTTTTTTATACGGAAAAAGTAGAAGATATACTCTAAAACGCAGGGAAAATGCTCTAGTTTCAGGGTTTACCCCAACTCTTTTGTGTTTATTTAATAAACATTCAATAATAAGTATTCTTCTAATGATAGATCTGGGACAAGAAAGCCTATAAAGGGAAATAAAACAGATTTTTTGAAAGTGTTGTGTGGGCCAGGTGTAGTGGCTCACACCTATAATCCCAACACTTTGGGCAGCTAAGGCAGGCAGATCACTTGAGGCCAGGAGTTCAAGACCAGCCTGGACAACACAGCACAACCCTGTCCCTACTAAAAATACAAAATACCAGCAGAGCGTGGTGGTGCACAACTGTAATTTCAGCTACTTGGGAGGCTGAGGCACAAGAATCACTTCAATGCAGGATGCTGGAGGTTGCAGTGAACCAAGAGCACATCATTGCACTCCAGCCTGGGTGACAGAGCAAGACTCTGTCTCAAAAAACCAAAAGAAAGTGTTGTGTGATGAATTATTTTATTTGCCAACCTGACGGAGCCATGGGGTGCCCAGATATTTGGGCAAACATTCTCTGTGTGTTTCTGTGAAGGTGTTATTCGATGGGATTACCATTTAAATTTGTAGGCAGACTACAGCAAATTGCTCTCCATAAGGTGGGTGGTCTAGAAGGTATTTACATTTAGGAATACATTGCTTTACCAATTAGGTAAAGGCCTGAATAGAACAAAAGGCTGGCCTACCCCCAGAGTAATAAAGAGTTCTCCTGCCTGGGGACTTTCAAACTGAAACATCAGCTCTGCAGATTTTGAACTTACCAGTCTCCATAATCACAGGAGCCAATTCCTTATAATATATAATATATAATAAATACACATACCCTATTGGTTCCATTTCCCCAGAGAACCTGACTAATCAAGTTGGCTTCCAAGGGCTTAAAAGTCATGGAGGGATTGTGGGTGGTAGGGACATTGGAGACCAAGGGGAAAACACAAATACAATGAAGGATGTACAAAAGGGAAAAGGATATCCTAAAGTCATCATATCTGGAATAATTCCATTTTACCTTTCCATAGGAAATAAAGGGTGTTATGAGATGATGAAGGCGAATCTGGTCCCAGCATTATGACGAAGACAAAAGTCCTGATGATCTTTAGGAATGGGAATGTAAGGCAGAGCTAAACTCAAAATGTTCGTGAAAAGACAGATACAGGCAAAAACAAGCAATTATGGTTTTAGGGAGCAATTTAAGTATGTTTAAATATTGCTAGCCCTAATTACTACTTTGGCAGCTCCAGAAATCCCTGGATAGACAGGCATAGGAGAGCGTTCTAGTAGAAAGGAAAGATAAGCAGACTTGTCTTCAAGCTGAATTTTCATATCAAATAAATGCATTTTACTTCCCTTTATTTATTTGGCATGACTTCTGAGAAGTTGATGGATGCCCCATAACTCCCCTCCCACCTCCCGCTGCCTTGCATCTCTTGGTGCCTCAACTGACCACAAGTAAAAACGAATAATAAAGAACATGAAGAAAAACTAAATCATTATTCCCTAATTAATAATTTTGAAGGGGATAATTTAAAATAATTAAATGTTGTTTAGCATTTGATACTCAAATAATAATTTGCACAGCTATCTATAGTTTGGTGATTCTTAAATTTTTGAGGGGTAAAAAAGCCTTAGAGAATTTCACAAAAACTATGGAGCCTCTTCTTCCTAAAATACACATATTTGTCCCCTCCCCTACACATGTGCAGAATTTTGTATGTGTTTAATAGGGGTTATGGAAAATCTACATATTTTTCTTCTTCAGCTTCTTAACAGATCCCCTCCCCCACCTCATAGTGTGGAAGCAATAGATTTCTATTTTCCTTCTCTTTTTTTATTTTTATTTTTTATTTTTTGAGATGGAGTCTTGCTGTGTCACCCATGCTGGCATGCAATAGCATGACCTCGGCTCACTGCAACCTCCGCCTCCCAGGTTCAAGCGATTCCCTTGCCTCAGCTTCCTGAGTAGCTGGGACTACAGGCATATGCCACCACACCCGGCTAATTTTTGTATTTTTAGTAGAGATGGAGTTTCACCATGTTGACCAGGTTGGTTTCAAACTCCTGACCTCAGGCGATCTGCCTGCCTCAGCCTCCCAAAGTGCTGGGATTACAGGTATGAGCCCCTGCGCCCGGCCAGATTTCTATTTTCTTAGTGTTTATTCTTATATTTTTAAGCAAACATCCTTCATTTAAAAAAAAAGAAAAAGAAATACAGAGGTGTTGGGGATACTAATCCCAAATGAAAACTCAGGACTCTCTATAAGATTTTATTTGGGGCTTATCACTGATTTCATTTTTTAGATCAATAAAGAGAGAGGAAAAAAACAAATCAAAGATTATTTGGCTAAAATATGTGACTTTGGTGTCTGTAGTAGGCTGTATTTACATGCTGTGACTTTTGATATGTCTGGTGGTTTAAATAGAGATAAATTATTAAAGCAAAATAGTCTTATCCTGCCAAATCATTATTTACTGGACCAGGCCTTTTCAAAACTATCAAGTAGATAGTCAGGGCCTGTGAAGTGTGCCACAGAAACAATCCCCTGCACTTCAGGCCATACATTTCAATCCCTGTATCTTTAACCTCCTTGTTAAGTTTGTCTTTTCCAGAATCTGTGAAAACTACAAATGGTTCTTCAAATAGAGCCCTAGATGCAGTCCATGACTAAGATCTACTGAGGACCCCTGGACCAGCCTGCTAGCCCATGCTCTGATGTTAATGACATCAAAGGCACACCTCCCGAGGAAATCTCAACTGCACGATCCCTACTACACCACAATTCAGCAGCAAGCAGTTAGAGCGGTCGTTGGCCAACCTCCCCAACAGCACTTAGGTTTTCCTGTTGAGAGGCGGAACTGAGAGACAGGACTAGCTGGATTTCCTAGGCCAACTAAGAATCCCTAAACCTAGCTGGGAAGGTGACCACATCCACCTTTAAACATGAGGCTTGTAACTTAGCTCACACCCGACCAATCAGGTAGGAAAGAGGGCTCACTAAAATACCAATTAGGCTAAAAGCAGGAGGTAAAGAAATAGTCAAATCTTCTGTCATCTGAGAGCACAGGGGGAGGGACAATGATTGGAATATAAACCCCAGGCATTCGAGCAGGAAGGGGCAACCCCCTTTTGGTTCCCTCCCCTTGTATGGGAACTCTGTTTTCACTCTATTAAATCTTGCAACTGAAAAAAAAAAAAAAAAGAAAGAAAACAATAGGCTTATCCTCCAATTGGGGATCAATTAATAAAAAACAGTAGGTCTGAAACCATAGTAACAAAATGTTCAACAGTAATAATTTATCTGCCTTAATAACTTCTATTAGATTTAGAAATGCAAACAAGAGAAATAAAAATATTTTTCTTTAAAATATTATTTATAACCGAGAAAAATAAATATTTATACCCAAGGAAAATAAAAATTATTTATTTCAAGATATTTAATTATATTTTAAAATTATATTTTAAAATTATTCCAATTCCTTCTACAAAGCATCTCTTCAGCATAATTCTGAGGACTAAGTTTTGTAAAGAAAGAAAAGCAGTTTGTCAGTTAATATTTGATAAGTGTTTCTCCATATTCCCATTGAAAATTAGTAGCTGAAAGCAGTAAAGGAATGGATAACAAACATTAAAACTTAAGTTCTTCCATTAACCCTAGGTAAGTAAAAGAATAAATGATACATGTTATTAAAATGATCACTTTGCCATTATAATAAAAAGAGGCAAAAAGGAATCATAAAGGGACTGATAATTTTTTTATTGGATGGTCCTTATAAATTGTTTATTATATCCGGTGTTTTTTTTTTTTTTTTTTTTTTTTTTTGAGACAGAGTCTTGCTCTGTCACCCAGGCTGGAGTGCAGTGGCACAATCTCGGCTCACTGCAAGCTCTGCCTCCTGGGTTCACACCATTCTCCTGCCTCAGCCTCCCGAGTAGCTAGGACTACAGGTGCCCGCCACCACACCCGGCTAATTTTTTGTATTTTTAGGAGAGACGAGGTTTCACCATGTTAGCCAGGATGGTCTTGATCCCCTGACCTCGTGATCCGCCTGCCTTAGCCTCCCAAAATGCTGGGATTACAGGCGTGAGCCACCACACCCAGCCTATATCCTGTTTTAAAGGGCAGAGGAAAACAATATGAAGGTTCCTCAAAACATTGAAAATAGAATTACCTTATGACCCAGCAATCCCACTACTGGGTGTATATCCAAAAGAATTCAAAGTAGAATCCAAGAAATATTTGGTAGACCCAAAGGTCTACAAAAAGATGAATGGCTAAAGAAAATGTGGTGAATACATACAGTGAAATGTTTTGTAATATGAATTACAACATATATGAACCTTAAGGAGATTAGGATAAGCAAATATGCCAGTCCCAAAGGGACAAATACTGTATGATTGAGTGCATGAAATTCCATTCATATGAAACATCTAAAGTAGTCAAAATCATAGAAACATAGTAGATAAGTGGTTGCCAAAGGCTGGGGGAGAATGGAGAGGTGCAGTTGGTGTATAATGGTATAGAGTCTTAGTTTTGCAAAATCAGAAAGTTCTAGAAATCTTTTGCACAACAATGTGAACATAATATTGATAAACTGTACACTTAAAAATGGTTAAGATGGTAAATTTAATGTTACATGTTTTTACCACAATTAAAAGCAGGAGGCAGGAAGCAGGGAGGTAAACAATAAGGAATATATTGTTTACAAGAAAATCTGTACTTGGACTCAGATGATTTTGATCCCCAAATTTAATAAATTGTGCCCTTAGACAAGCCGTTTAACCTAAAGGTTATCAGTTAGATTTAACAACCACCTAGGAAGGTTAACCTCACAAGATAGTAAGACTTAAATAGGATGTTCTATAGGAAGATGATTTATGTTGTACATTGCTTTCCTCAAATATTGATTATATTTTTAAAGCTACTGAACCTATTTTGAAGCTATTGGAACTGTTTTGACCTGTGTCAGGAAGCTATTGAAGAGGCAGAAGCAGGACTAGAAAGTCAGGTTTATCCACTCTGTTCTATAGGTTTGGGGAGGGCGTGTTACCGCTTGATTCCCTGAGGTTTGCTGTGAAGTTGAGTAGGCCTAAATTGCTTACAGCTCACAGGCTGGTCTGTTCTGGGTACAACAGGCTTTTTCCCTTTCCCCCAATGTACTATGCAAATAAGAACCCTTTCTGCATGTGCAAATTTATAGCAAAGTTAGAGAGCAATTTTTATTTTTGTTTATTAAGTGTGGACCCTGCTGAAACCACTCTGAGGGTCTGTCCTAGTTGTCAAGGACCAGGTCTGGGCAGGCAGTTGTAGCCCACAGGCAGTTGGCCAGAAGCAGAGCTGCAGTGCCCACTGAAGCCAGAAAGAGTGCCATGATCTGAATGTTTCTGTTCCTCACCCCAAACCCAACCATATATATATTAAAGCCTAAATTCCCCAATGTGATGGTCTTTGGAAGTTCAATTAGGTCATGAGGGTAGAGCCCTCAGGAATGAGATTAGTGCCCTTAGAAGGGGATAAAGAGACCAGAGAGCTCTTCCTCTTCACTCTATGCCATCTGAGAAGGCAGCCATTTACAAACAAGGAAATGAGCCCTCGAGACCAGCACCTAGATCTTGGACTTCCCAGCTTCCAGAACTGTGAGAAATAAATGTTTGTTGTTTAAGCTACTCAGTCTTTGGTATTCTCTTACAGCCACCTAAACTGATTAAGACAGAGGGCTTGCTGGTAACCACACACAAAAAATGTCCTTCCAGCTAGTCCTGTGGCAGCTATGCAGTGTTGTAACAGTGTTGTCTGAATTACGGACACAAGGCTCAAGTCTGTTTCAGTGTCTCTTTCCAAGAAAGTGCTGCTTTGATTGGCTGTACAATAAAATAATGGAAATGAGCTAGCCAAAAGATTTTCTGAGTTGAAAAGTGTCACAAAATTAGTGAGAAGAACAGACTTATCACAAAGCCTTTCAAGTTCTTGAGTCACCTGCAGTGGAGGCCAGCCCTCTGAAGTCACAAAATCTGTGTTTGGGAAAACTTTGTAAAGATATGAGTAAGTCCATATTTTCACAAGGAGATACAGTAGACCTTCTTGATCAAAACCAGAAAAGTCCCCTAAAATTTTATTCCACGGGGTGGTGATGGACAGTCTTGAAGAATAGACACAATCACTCAAATAGGCATCGGAAGTTCTCTGGCTCCATGTGACTGGGGTCAAAAACATCTCAAAAACATCTCAGAAGAATACACTACAGCATTATAGGGAAATAGTTAATGGTTTTGAAGAAATTATTTACTTTCAAGAAAGCTGAAAGCTGCTCACCCAAAAAGATGTTTGGTAAATGGAAAGAGTATGAGTGCTAAAAGAACAGAAAGAAATGCTTGAAAACTTCAACACATAAGGAACCAGTTGTAAATGAGAAAAACAGTCAATTAAAATCTCTGACTGAATCTGTGCTGAAGATGATACATTTATCTGCTTTATTTATAGATTACATGCTGAGAGCAACAAGGAATTAGAGAAAGAGGATGAATCGATAAATGGAGACTAAGAGGATAAGTCAGGTATTAACTTGATGAAACTTCACTGATAATGTTAATTTAAATGTTGATTTAAAAGAACTAAAAAGAGAAAAACAAAAAAGAAAGTATTTTACGAGCTATACAAAAAAATGCACAAAAGATTTGTAGTTTAAATCAAGTCTCTAACCGTGCAGTGGTGAAAATGCAGTTTGGAAGTTAGAATCAAAACCTGCAACTGGTACTTCAGACACTGCCTAAACTACATCCAGAATGTGAAACACAACTTTGCAAAAAAATCAGTGGGAGAAGAGAATTGACTGCTTAGAAAAAAAAGAAATGCCCTATTGTATATGAATGCATCAGGCCTTATACAGCAAAAGCTTGACTCTTACAGGAAAATAACAAAGACCAGGAGAAAGAAAATGGAAAACACCATTTTATTCAACCAAAGACAGGTCAGCTCCCATGAGAAACTAACTCAAGAAAATTGGTTGACAGGCCTGATCAACAGAAAGTTTGAGAATCTAAGGAAAGAAAATGTTCAAGCAAAGATTTGTTGAATTAGAATTTGAGATCCAGCCTTTTCCAAGGCCTGCTCTTCCACATATGGCCCACAGCGTCAGCCTGTGAGGGTCAGGGTACCCCCAGCACCCTCTGATCCCCAGTGGGGCAGAGGGGTGATCAGTGAGGGCTCAGGGATGCATGAAGATGTGTAGGTTTAATTCCGATTTAGAGCATCCCACTTCAGAACACCCACAGGCAGAGAAAGACGCCTGGTGTGTTTTCTCCCTTTAAGTTAAAATTCTGAGTGATGCCTTTTTAATTTAGCTTGTTACTTAATTGATGTTACATTTACTCTCATAGAAGTTTTACATAGTTATTCTAAGATAGTGTTTCCAGAATATAGATGGCTTTAATATAATTCTTAAGAATATATTGTTCCCAGTTCATTGGACCCTCTAGAATTAGATTGTGTAAGAATTGCATTTTAATTTAATTAATTGGTTCACTGTTACTTAAAACATAATTGAAGTTTAACATGATCAGGTAGAAATATTTGAAACATTAAAAAACCATTTCTCTGTGCTATGGGGTGTGATAAGAAATCTGTACAAGTTTTCTAATATTTATTTCAATAAATATTGATTTGTTTAAAACAAACAAAAAGCCAAATCAGCAACAACCACATTTCTTGCTAACTTATTTGTATTTCAATTAGGTTAGCCCTAAATTCATAGATTAATTTTAGAGAGTTGATACTTACCAAGCATTTGATCCTTTTTTTTTCTTTTTTACCAATATAATAGTACTTTAAATGTTTCTCAGTTTTATATAGCCAAAATAAAAAGTCCTTGTACAGTATCTGGGTTTCGTTTTTGACTTGGAAACAATCTCCTTTATTTAAGAATTTTTAAAATTTTCTTCTCTTCTTTGGTATTTTTATGACTTCAAATTCATCTGTTTAAAAGTTCAATTCCATTCTGTTTTACATGAGAAAAGAATTGGAAGTCCTGAAAATATGGTTTGGATCTGTGTCCCCACCCAAATTTAATGCTGAATTGTAACCCCAGTGTTGGAGGGGGGGCCTGGTGGCCAGTGATTCGATCATGAGGGCAGAGTTCTCATCAATGGTTTAACTCTATGCCTCCTTGGTACTGTATAATGAGTGAGTTCTCATGAGATTTGGTTGTTTAGAAGTGTGTGGCACCTCTCCCCTCTCTCTCTTGGTCCTTCTCCTGCCAGGTACGATGCCTGCTCCCACTTCAACTTCCACCATGAATGAAAGCTCCCTGAGGCTTCCTCAGAAGTAGATGCTGCCATGTTTACTCTACAGGCTGCAGAATCATGAGCCAATTAAACCTCTTTTCTTTATAAATTACCCAGTCTCAGATATTTCTTTATAGCAGTGCAAGAATGGGCTAATACAGAAAATTGGTACTAGGAATGGGGCACTGCTATAAGGATACCTGAAAATGTAGAAGCAGCTTTGGAATTGAGTGACAGCCAAAGGTGGAAAAGTATGGAGGGCTCAGAAAAAGAAAGGAAGATGAAGAAAAAGTTGGAACTTCCTAGATACTTATTAAATTGCTGTGAGCAAAATATCAATAGTAATATGGACAATGAAGTCCACGTTGAGGAGGTCTCAGATGGAAATGAAGAACTTATTGGGAACTAAAGCAAAGGCCCCCTTTTTTTTTTGCCTGTTTTTTTTTTTTTTTTTTTTAAATAAAGTTTTGCACTGTCACCCGGGCTGGAGTGCAATGGCATGATCTCAGCTCGCTGCAACCTCTGCTTCCTGGGTTCATGTGATTCTCCTGCCTCAGCCTCCTAAGTAGCTGGGATTATAGGCACACACCATGGTACCTGGCTAATTTTTTGTATTTTTAGTAGAGACGGTGTTTCACTATGTTGGCCAGGCTGGTCTTGAACTCCTGAGCAAAGGTCACTTTTGATAAGCTTTAGTAAAGAGAATGGCAGTATTGTGCCCCTGCTCTAGGGATGTGTAGAACTTCAAACTTGAGAGTGATGATTTAGGGTATCTAGCAGATGAAATTTCTAAACAGCAAAGCATTCAAGAATTGACCTGGCTGCTTCTAACAGTCTAAACTCATATGTGTGAGCAAGGAAAAGATCTAAAACTGAAACTTATATCTAAAAGAGAAGCAGGGTGTAAAAGATTGGAAAATTTGCAGCCTAGCCATGTGGTAGAAAAGAAAAGCCCATTTTCAGGGGCAGAATTAAATCAGGCTGCAGAAATTTGCTTAAGTAAAGAGGAGCCAAGGATTGATAGACAAGACAATAGGGAAAATGCCTCAAAGGCATTTCAGAGACCTTTGCAGCAGCCCCTCTCATCATAGGACCAGAAGCCTAGGAGGACAAAATGGTGTAATGGGCCAGGCCTAGGGCCCTACTGTCCTGTGGGTCCCTGAAACACTGCTCCCTGCATACCAACCACTCCAGCTCCAGCCATGGCTCAAAGGGACCCAAGTTCGGCTCCAGTCATTAATTCAGAGGGTGCAAGCAGTAAGCATTGGCAGCTTCCACATGGTGTTAGGCCTGCAGGTGCACAGAATGCAAGGGTTGAGGCTTGCGGCTTCCACTTGATTTTAGAGGATATATGTAAAAGCCTGGATGTCCAGGCAGAAGCCTGCTGTGGGGGCAGAGCCCTCATGGAAATCCTCTACTAGGGCAGTGCAGATGGAAAATGTGGGCTTGGAGCCTCCACACAGAGTCCAGACTGAGGCTCTGCCTCGTGGAGCTGTGAGAAGAGGGCCACTGTCTTCCAGACCCAAGAAAGGTAGAGCCACTGACAGTTTGCACCCTGCACCTGGTAAAGCCTCAGATAACTCAATGCCAGCCCATGAGATCATTTGGGGAGCTGAACCCTGCAAAGCCACAGGGGCGGAGCCGCCTAAGTCTTCAGAAGCCTACCCCTTGCACCAGTGTGCCCTGAAAAGACTCCTTATCTTCGAATGGGGCCTTTAGCTCCTTTCTTTTGGGCAATTTCTCCCTCTTGGAATGGGGGTATTTGCCTTATCCCTTTACCCTCATTGTATCTTGCAAGCAACTAACTTGTTTTTATTTTACAGACTCACAGGTGAAAAGGACTAGCCTTCTCTCAGATGTGACTTTGGTCTTCCGAGTTTATGCTGAAATAAGTTAAGACTTTGGGGGACTGTTGGGAAGGCATGGTGGTATTTTGCAATGTGAGAAGGACATGAGATTTGGGAGGGGTCAGGGGCAGAATGATATGGTTTGTATTTCTGTCCCTGCTCAAATCTCATGTCTAATTGTAATACATAGTATAGGAGGTGGGACCTGGTGGGAGGTGATTGGATCATGGGGGTGAAGTTCTCATGAATAATTTAGCACCATCCGCTCCTTGGTACTGTATAGTGAGTGAGTCCTTAGGAGATCTTGTTGTTTAAAATTGTATAGTGCCTCCTCCCTGTCTCACTTGGTCCTACCCCTGCCATGTGAGATGCTTGCTCTCAGTTTGCCTGAAGCATCCCCAGAAGCAGACACTGACATGCTTCCCGTACAGCTTGTAGAACCATGAACCAATTAAATCTCTTTTCTTTATAAATTACCCAGTCTCAGGTATTTCTTCTTCTTCTTCTTCTTCTTCTTCTTCTTCTTCTTCTTCTTCTTCTTCTTCTTCTTCTTCTTCTTCTTCTTCTTCTTCTTCTTTTATTATACTTCAAGTTTTGGGTTACATGTGCAGAACATGCCATTTTGATACATAGGTATACACATTCCACGGTTGTTTACTGCACCCATCAGCCCATCATTAGGTATTTCTCCTAATGTTATCCTTCCCCTAGTCCCTCAACCCCCACAGGCCCTGGTGTGTGATGTTTCCCTCCCTGTGTCCGTGTGTTCTCATTGTTCAACTCCCACTTATGAGTGAAAACATGTGGTGTTTGGTTTTCTGGTCTTGGGATAGTTTGCTGAGAATGATGGTTTCCAGCTTCATCAGTGTCCCTGCAAAGGACATGAAGCCATCCATTTTTATGGCTGCATAGTATTCCATGGTGTATATGTGACATTTTCTTAATCCAGTCTACCATTGGTGGACATTTGAGTTGGTTCCAAGTGTTTTCGATTGTGAACAATGCCACAGTAAACGTATGTGTGCATGTCTCTTTATCATAGAATGACTTATAATCATTCAAGTATAAACCCAGTAATGGGATTGCCAGGTGAAATGGTATTTCTAGTTCTAGATCCTTGAGGAATTGCCACACTGTCTTCCACAATGGTTGGACTAATTTTACACTCCCAACAGTGTAAAAGTGTTCCTATTTATCCACAACCTCTCCAGCATCTGTTGTTTCCTGACTTTTTAGTGATAGCAATTCTAACTGGCATGAGATAGTATCATATTGTGGTTTTGATTTGCATTTCTCTAATGACCAGTGGTGATGAGCATTTTTAACATGTGTTGGCTGCAGAAATGTTTTCTTTTGAGAAGTGTCTGTTCATATCCTTTGCACATTTTTCTGATGGGGTTGTTTGCTTTTTTCTTGTAAATTTGTTTAAGCTCTTTGTAGATTCTGGATATTAGCCCTTTTTCAGATGGGTAGACTGCAAAAATTTTCTCCCATTCTGTAGGTTGCCTATTCACTCTGATGGTAGTTTCTTTTGCTGTGCAGGAGCTCTTTAGTTTAATTAGATCCCATTTGTCAATTTTGGCTTTTGTTGCCTTTGCTTTTGGTGTCTTAGACATGAAGTCCTTGCCCATGCCTGTGTCCTAAATGGTATTGCCCAGGTTTTCTTCTAGGATTTTTATGGTCTTAGGTCTTATGTTAAATTCTTTGATCCATCTTGAGTTGACTTTTGTAGAAAGTTTTAGGGAAGGGTTCCAGTTTCAGTTTTCTGCATATGGCTAGACAGTTTTCCCAACAACATTTATTAAATAGGGAGTTTTTACCCCATTGCTTCTGTGTGTCAGGTTTGTCAAAGATCAGATGGTGTTAGATGTGTGGAGTTATTTCTGAGACCTCTGTTCGGTTCCATTGGTCTATATATCTGTTTTGGTACCAGTACCATGCTGTTTTGGTTACTGTAGCCTTGTAGTAAAATTTGAAGTCCAGGAGCATGATGCCTCCAGCTTTGTTCTTCTTGCCCAGAATTGTCTTGGCTATATGGGCTCTTTTTTGGTTCCATATGAAGTTTAAAGTAGCTTTTTCCAATTCTGTGAAGAAAGTCAGTGATAGCTTGATGGGGATTGCATTGAATCTATAAATTATTTTGAGCAGTAAGGTCATTTTTACGATATTGATTCTTCATATTCATGAGGATAGAATGTTTTTCCATTTGTTCGTGTCCTTTCTTATTTCCTTGAGCAGTGGTTTGTAGTTTTCCTTGAAGAGGTCCTTCACATCCCTTGTAAGTTGGATTCCTAGGTATTTTATTCTCTTAGTAGCAATTGTGAATGGGAGTTCACTCGTGATTTGGCTCTCTGTTTGTCTGTTATTGGTGTATAGGAATGCTTGTGATTTTTGCACATTAATTTTGTACCCTGAGACTTTACTGAAGTTGCTTATCAGCTTAAGGAGATTTGGGGCTGAAACGATGGGGTTATCTAAATATACAATCATGTCTTCTGCAACCAGGACAATTTGACTTCCTCTCTTCCTATTTGAATACACTTTATTGCTTTCTCTTGCCTGATTTCCCTGACCAGAACTTCCAATACTATGTCGAATAGGAATGTTGAGAGATGGGATCCTTGTCTTGTGCTGGTTTTCAAAGGGAATGTTTTCAGTTTTTGCCCATTCAGTATGATATTGGCTGTGGGTTTGCCATAAATAGCTCTTATTATATTGAGATACGTTCTATCAATACCTAATTTATTGAGAGTTTTTAGCATGAAAGGCTGTTGAATTTTGTCAAAGGCCTTTTCTGCATCTTTTGAGTTATCATGTGGTTTTTGTCATTGGGTCTGTTTATGTGATGGATTACGTTTATTGATTTGCATATGTTGAACCAGCCTTACATCCCAGGGATGAAGCCAACTTCATCGTGGTGCATAAGCTTTTTAAGGTACTGCTGGATTCGGTGTGCCAGCATTTTATTGAGGATTTTCACATCGATGTTCATCAGGCATATTGGCCTACAATTCTCTCTTTTTTTTTTTTTTTTTTTTTTTTTTTTTTGAGACGGAGTCTCGCGCTGTCACCCAGGCTGGAGTGCAGTGGCCGGATCTCAGCTCACTGCAAGCTCCGCCTCCCGGGTTCACGCCATTCTCCTGCCTCCGCCTCCCGAGTAGCTGGGACTACAGGCGTCCGCCACCTCGGCCGGCTAGTTTTTTGTATTTTTTAGTAGAGACGGGGTTTCACCGTGTTAACCAGGATGGTCTCGATCTCCTGACCTCGTGATCCGCCCGTCTCGGCTTCCCAAAGTGCTGGGATTACAGGCTTGAGCCACCGCGCCCGGCCTACAATTCT
The DNA here is from genome assembly GCF_037993035.2 of Macaca fascicularis. NCBI lineage: Eukaryota > Metazoa > Chordata > Mammalia > Primates > Cercopithecidae > Macaca > Macaca fascicularis. Next base: position 117,407,662 of record NC_088377.1, read on the forward strand.
CTTTTTTTGTTGTGTCTCTACCAGACAGTATTAAGATAATGCTGGCCTCATAAAATGAGTTAGGGAGGATTCCTTCTTTTTCTATTGATTGGAATAATTTCAGAAGGAATGGTACCAGCTCCTCCTTGCACCTCTGGTACAATTCAGCTGTGAATTCATCTGGTCCTGGAATTTTTTTGGTTGGTAGGCTATTAATTATTGCCTCAATTTCAGAGCCTGTTATTGGTCTATTCCGAGATTCCACTTCTTCCTGGTTTAGACTTGGGAGGGTGTATGTGTCTAGGAATTTATCCATTTCTTCTAGATTTTCTAGTTTATTTGCATAGAGGTATTTATAGTATTCTCTGGTGGTAGTTTGTATTTCTGTGGGATCAGTGGTGATATCCCCTTTATCATTTTTTATTGCATCTATTTGATTCTTCTCTCTTTTCTTCTTTATTAGTCTTACTAGTGGACAATCTATTTTGTTGATCTTTTCAGAAAACCAACTCCTGGATTCATTGATTTTTTGAAGGATTTTTTTTTGTGTCTCTATCTCCTTCAGTTCTGCTCTGATCTTAGTTATTTCTTGCCTTCTGTAGCTTTTGAATATGTTTGCTCTTGCTTCTCTAGTTCTTTTAATTGTGATGTTAGGGTGTCGATTTTAGATCTCTCCTGCTTTCTCTTGTGGGCATTTAGTGCTATAAATGTCCCTCTACATACTGCTTTAAATGTGTCCCAGAGATTCTGGTACATTGTGTCTTTGTTCTCATTTGTCTCAAAGAACATCTTTATTTCTGCCTTATTTTGTTATTTACCCATTAGTTATTCAGGAGCAGGTTGTTCAGTTCCATGTAGTTGTGCAGTTTTTAGAAAGATTCTTAATCCCGAGTTCAAATTTGATTGCACTGTAGTCTGAGAGACAGTTTGTTGTGATTTCTGTTCTTTTACATTTGCTGAGGAGTGTTTTACTTACAATTATGTGGTCAATTTTGGAATAAGTGCAATGTGGTGCTGAGAAGAATGTATATTCTGTTGATTTGGGGTGGAGAGTTCTGTAGATGTCTATTTGGTCCACTTGGTCCAGTGCTGAGTTCAAGTCCTGTATATCCTTGTTAGTTTTCTGACTCATTGATCTGTATAATATTGACAGTGGGGTGTCAAAGTCTCCCATTATTATTGTGTGGGAGTATAAGTCTCTTTACAGGTCTCTAAGAACTTGCTTTATGAATCTGGGTGCTCCTGTATTGGGTGCATATATATTTAGGATACTTAGCTCTTCTTGTTGAATTGATCCCTTTACCATTATATAATGGCCTTCTTTCTTCCTTGTCTCTTTTGATTTTTTTTGGTTTAAAGTCTGTTTTATCAGAGACTGTTTTAATTGCAACCACTGCATTTTTATTTTTTATTTTATTTTATTTTTTGCTTTCCATTTGCTTGGTAGATCTTCCTCCATCCTTTTATTTTGAACCTATGTGTGTTTTTGCTAGTGAGATGGTCTCCTGAATACAGCACACTGATGAGTCTTGACTCTTTATCCAATTTGCCAGTCTATGTCTTTTAATTGGGGCATTTGGCCCATTTACATTTAAGGCTAATATTGTTATGTGTGAATTTGATCCTGTCATTATATGCTAGTTGGTTATTTCACCCATTAATTGATGCAGTTTCTTCATAGTGTCAATGATCTTTACAATTTGGCATGTTTTTGCAGTGGCTAGTACTGGTTGTTCCTTTCCAGGTTTAGTGCTTCCTTCAGGAGCTCTTATAAGGCAGGCCTGTCAGTGACAAATCTCTCAGCATTTACTTGTTTGTAAAGGATTTTATTTCTCCTTCACTTATGAAGCTTAGTTTGGCTGGATATGAAATTCTGGATTGAAAATTCTTTTCTTTAAGAATGTTAAATATTGGCCCCCACTCTCTTCTGTCTTATAGGGTTTCTGTAGAGAGATCCGCTGTTAGTCTGATGGGCTTCCCTTTAGGATAACCCGACCATTCTCTCTGGCTGTCTTTAACATTTTTTCCTTCATTTCAACCTTGGTGAATCTGACAATTATGTGTCTTAGGGTTGCTCTTCTTGAGGAGTATCTTTGCGTGTTCTCTGCATTTCCTGAATTTGAATGTTGGCCTGCCTTGTTAGGTTGGGGAAGTTCTCCTGGATAATATCCTGAAGAATGTTTTCTAAGTCGGTTCCATTCTCCCTGTCACTTTCAGGTACACAAATCAAACGTAGATTTGATCTTTTCACATAGTCCCATATTTATTGGAGGCTTTGTTCATTTCTTTTTATTCTTTTTCCTTTAATCTTGTGTTCTTCCTTTATTTCATTAATTTGATCTTCAATCACTGATGTCCTTTCTTCCTCTTGATCAAGCAGGCTACTGAAGCTTGTGTATGCTTCTCGAAGTTCTTGTACTGTGGTTTTCAGCTCCATAAGGTCATTTAAGCCCTTCTCTACACTGATTATTCTAGTTAGCCATTTGTCTAACCTTTTTGCAAGGTTTTTAGCTTCCTTGTGATGGGTTAGAACATGCTCCTTTAGCTTGGAGAAGTTTATTATTACCGACCTTCTGAAGCCTACTTCTGTCAACTTGTCAAACTCATTCTTCATCCAATTTTGTTCCCTTGGTGGCAAGGAGTTGTATTCCATTGGAGGAGGAAAGGCATCCTGGTTTGTGGAATTTTCAGCCTTTCTTCTCTGGTTTCTTCCCATCTTTGTGGTTTTATCTATCTTTGGTCTTTGATGTTGGTGACCTAAGGATGGGGTTTTGGTGTGGATGTCATTTTTGTTAATGTTGATGCTATTCCTTTTTTTTTTTTTTTTTTTTAGTTTTAGTTTTTCTTCTAACAGGCCCCTCAGCTGCAGGTCTGTTGGAGTTTGCTGGAGGTCCACTACAGACCCTGCTTGCCTGGGTATCAGAATGGAGGCTGTAGAGCAGCAAATATTACTGCGTGATCCTTCCTCTGGAAGCTTCGTCCCAGAGGGGCACCTGCCTGCGTGAAGACAGATGTCAGCCCCTACTGGAAGGTGTCTCCCAGTCATGCTACACGGGTGTCACAGACCCACTTGAGGAGGCAGTCTGTCCATTATAGGAGCTCAAATGCTGTGCTGTGCTGGGAGAACCATTGCTCTCTTCAGAGCTGTCAAGCAGGGACTTTTAAGTCTCAAAAAGCTGTCTGCTGCCTTTTGTTTAGATATGCCCTGCCCCTAGAGATGGAATCTAGAGAGGCAGTAGGCCTTGCTGAGCTGCGGTGGCCTCTGCCCCATTAGAACTTCCCTGCCGTTTTGTTTACACTGTGAGCATAGAACCACCTACTCAAGCCTCAGCGATGGTGGATGCCCCTCCCTGTGCCAAACTCCCATGTCCCAGGTCAATCTCAGACTGCTGGACTAGCAGCAAGCAAAGCTCTGTGGGTGTGGGACCTGCTAAGCCAGGCACAGGAGCGGATCTCCTGGTCTGTTGGTTGCGAAGGCTGTGGGTAAGTCACAGTATCTGGGCAGGAGTGTACCACTCCTCCAGGTACAGTCACTCATGACTTCCCTTGGCTAGGAAAGGTAAACTCCCCAACCCTTGCACTTCCCTGGTGAGGCGATGCCCCGCCTTGCCTTGGCTCACCCTCTGTAGGCTTCACCCACTGTCCAACCAATCCCAATGAGATGAACCAGGACCTCAGTTGGAAATGCAGAAATCACCCGTCTTCTGCATCAGTTTGGCCATCTTGGAAGTGATGGACCTCATCGCTTGGACCTCATCATCTTGGAAATACCTTGGACCTCAGGTATTTCTTTATAGCAGTGTAAGAATAGACTAATACGGCCGGGCGCGGTGGCTCAAGCCTGTAATCCCAGCACTTTGGGAGGCCGAGACGGGCGGATCACGAGATCAGGAGATCGAGACCATCCTGGCTAACACGGTGAAACCCTGTCTCTACTAAAAAATACAAAAAACTAGCCGGGTGAGGTGGCGGGCGCCTGTAGTCCCAGCTACTCAGGAGGCTGAGGCAGGAGAATGGCGTGAACCCGGGAGGCGGAGCTTGCAGTGAGCTGAGATCCGGCCACAGCACTCCAGCCTGGGTGACAGAGCGAGACTCCGTCTCAAAAAAAAAAAAAAAAAAAGAATAGACTAATACACTGCATTATTTTTTCTCCATCACCTACCAGTTTCCTAGTAGGATTTTTAAGTTAATTCCTGTTTTCTAATTATTTGCAATGTCACTTTCAACAGTTATTAGGTTCTGATATGTATTCAGCTCTATTTTTACTACTTTATTACAGTGATCATAAGAATTCTAAAAAATTATAGAAAGAGTGAGCCCCCTTCCTTCCTATGTAAATTTCTCTTTTCTAATTTTTCTTGGACATTTAGTCTTTCAGGTTAATCTGACAGTGTTTGGTCAAGTCTTCCTCACTGTGAGAACACATTTTAAAATTAACTTAGAAGTTTTGACATTTTCCTAATGCCTTCATAGCTTAGAAAAAACATAATTTTATACTTATTATTATTTATTATTTTATTATTATATTTGTTTACTTTCTTATTCATATATTAGCTAATTTTGCCATCCATGTGTTGCACATTTATTTGTAGGTTTGCTACATTTCGCACATTTGTAAGTTATAAGTATATAATATTTTGAGATATTAATCTTCATTTTCTTCCTCCTGTATCTTCCCTACTATTTTCTCTATTTATGCACTTAGTCTGTCAGCCCCTTAGGAAGGTAATATGACAGGAAGATTAACCAAAAATGTTCAAAATATTCTTGCCTTTTATTTGGAGAATCATGAGTCCTAGAGAAGAGAAAGAATTTGAGAAATAAAGAAAATCCCTTGGTAAGAAAGAAAATGAGAATAGGAATTCCCCTCCCTTCACCTGCCATCATGCATGAACCAAAGCCGTGCACTCTACCCAAACTTTACTGGCAACTGAAGAGAGAAAAGAAGGAGAAGTGGGACTGTATTTTTGGTATTTATACCTCTTCCAGCCTTATTTGTAGCACTAGTCACTTTCTGAAGCAGAAGGCTGAGGGAATCAATAATACGTGATGAACAAGACATCTGCTTTTCTCATCATAGGAGATAAGCAGAAGAGCAGAACTCCCCACTCTGACAGTTTTGCCTCTGTGTAGCACTGTTTACATACTCCAAGAGCCCACATACTCCCGTCTTACAGAAAACCACTTAAGTCCCTCTAACATATCCACACAACAAAATTTACTTTCTTATAACAATGGCATGTTTTCTCATTTTCTCATTTCTCTACCCCTTATGATATTGTGAAGTCCTTGGGAATTCAGAAATGCCAACATATTACTTTATTTTGTCATTTGTTTCAGATGAGTACTAGTAAGTTCATACTTCTGTTGTTGCCATTTTTGCAGAACTCTGTGCATTGCTCAAAATCTAATCACAGATGTGTTTTCTCTTGGACTGTTAATGTGGTCTACATTTTATGAAATTTGGGATGTGTACTTCATATTTTGAGGCTTAGAATTTTTATTGCTTTCAGGATTTAATTTTTTTGTTCTTATACACTGTTAATATCAAATAAAGCATGCATACACAAAAGTTAATAGATCATAAGTATGTAGTCACTAAATAGGCACTAAGAGATCTCTCTAACAGTACTATGGCAAACAGAAATAATATTAGTAGCACTCCCAAAAGCTACCCACCTCTCATTCCTTAAGGGTCAAGATGCTTAATAACATGAGATTTTTGTTTTATGAATATGAATCTTTGGTGAGGCCCACATTAAAAAAAAAAAAAAAAACTTTTGATTTACTTACAATAACATTTATATCCTTTCAGTGTCCAGTTCTGTGAGTATGAACAAAAGTATACAGTCACATACCCACTGTCACGATCAAGGTATAGACCAGTTATTTCACCTCTTCCCCAACACAAAGTAGCTTATTTCCCTTTTAAAGTAAACCCACTTCCAGTCTCTGGCATTCACACCTCTGATCTCTGTTGTAGTAGTAAGTCTACCATAAGAATATCATATAAATAGAATCAAACCATATATAGCCTTTTAAATCTGACTCCTTTACATAGTATATTGCATTATAAGTTTTCTATTTTGTTGCATGTGTATTTCATCCTTTTGTGCTGAGCAGTATTCCATTGTATGGGTGCACCATAATTTGTTTCTCTCTTCATCAGTGAAAGGACATTAGCATTGTTCTTAGTCCTGGTGATTGCAAATAAAGCTACTATAAACATGTCTACAAGGTTTTTGTGTGAACACAGGTTTTAATTTCACTTGAGTCGTGCCAAGTTGGATTTCTAGATCGCAGGAAAAGTAAATGTTTCTTTTATCTTTATAAAAAACTGCCAAACTTTTCCCCAAAGTGGCTGTTTCATTGTGCATTTCTATCATCAATGTATGAAAGTTCTAGTTATTCTGCAAGCTCACCAGTACTTACTTAGAGTTGCTACTTCATTTAAAAGCCATTCTAATGGATATGTAGTAATATATCTATGTAGTTTGAATTTGCCTGATATGGAATAACAGTGAGTATATTTTCATATGCTTCTTTGCTATCTGTAAGTCTACTTTACTGAAGTGTTTGTTCTAATCTTTTATCCAATTTTTAACTTTGTTGTTGTTTGTTTTCCTATGAGTGTCAAGAGTTTTTATATTTATTATTTGTAAATAAATGCTTTTTCAGATGTGCAATTTACAATTTCTTTTCCAGTTCTATGGTTTTAGGTTTCAATCTCTCAACCGTGTCTTTCACAGAGCAGAAATTTTTAATTTTAAAAATCTACTTTGTCTGGCAGAGTACTTTGGCATTTTGTCTGAGAAATATTTGCCTAACTGAAATTTACAGAATTGTTACTGCCATTTGCTTTTGTCTAGAAGTTTTATAGATTAGGTTTTTACTTACTAGTATGACTCATTTTGAGTGATTGCTTATGTTGCAAAGTGTGCACAGTGTTTAGAGCAGTGACTGTCACAGGAGCACTATATAAATATTTTAAATATTAGATATATATGAAACATATATTTTATGGTCAATATAGACTACATATTATATGCTTAAGTATTGCACACTCAGTATTATATAAGCATTATCTGTATATACACACTATCACAAGTAAATAGGTAATCATCATAAGTATAAATCTATATTGAATTCTCCTATTTCTCCAATTTCAAGAACAAGGCATTTTCAATTTGAGAATGGCTGTCTTCGTTGACATGCTTTAGCAGCAGAATTCAGAGGACATCATAGTTTTTCCCTTCCATGGGTGGTGATTAAAATGGCAGCAACAGTCACAAGAAAAACATTGCATTGCCTATCTGAAACATCAAAGTCATATTAACATCTTACATTTTTATGTTTTCAAAGAAACCTGGAAATCTTCTTCATACAGCTAGAATAATTGCCTCAGCACATTCCGGGTTCTCCCCTCTTAGGTTCATGACCCAAGATAAAAGGAGACTTTCTCCCATAACTCTAACTTTAAAAAGTCACTAAAGTCATTTGATTATTTTGCTTGATTGCATAACTTCTTCTGTGTCATAAGAGGAGGATGCTAAGAGGGGAACTCTATACAGAATCACAGAGTTGCTTTTAAAAATGGGTTACAGGAGGACTAAATGAATATACAAATATATGAAACATGCTTTTCATTTTCTAAACGAAAATAGTTCCTACAGTAGTCAGGAAAAAAACAAACTGGTGTCCACTTTGGTTCCTTAATTTAACTCAGTGGAAGTTCTTACCAAATATTGGCTGAAGGAATAAGCTTGGACACAATGAAAGCTCACAGAAAAAAAATATATATATTAGTCAAGGTAATCTGCAAATTGTAAATAAATAAATAAATAAATATTTGAGAGTTCAAAAATTGTTTAACTCTTTGATTATGACTAAATTAAACATACCTATAGTAAGTAAATAGGTATTAGTCACTAGAAATAAAATTTAGTATACTATATCTTACAAATGAAATTTATATGTCAGATCTTAGATATTTCTGAGACTTCTAAATCCAATATGTGTGGCAAAATTCATATTACCAGTTTATATATAAACAAAGAAGCAAACTTTTTTTAATCCATATTTTCATGGGACTTCAAATTCTTGTTGCCTCTACAAACATATCTGTTAATAAAAGATCAGCTGTTCTGACCTAGATCATTTCTGTTTTTATATATTAACTTCTTTATCATCATTGTTGTATGTTGTTGCCCAAACGAGAATTATATTTTAAGTATGCCATATTATACACTTTGGAAGGTGAATAATTTTTAATAATCTTTCATATGGTTTGGCTCTGTGTCCTCATCCAAATCTCATGCTGAACTGTAATCCCCAATGTTGGGAAAGAGACCTGAAGAGAGGTGATAGGATCATGGGAGCAGATTTCCCCCTTGCTGTTCATGATAGTGAGTTCTCATGAGACCTGGTTGTTTGAAAGTGTACCACTACCTGCCTCGCTCTTTATCTCCTGCCACCATGTGAAGACATGCTTGCTTCTCCTTTGCCCTTTCGCCATGACTGTAAGTTTCCTGAGACCTCCTCAGCAATACTTCCTGTACAGCCTGCAGAACTGTGACTCAATTAAGTGTCTTTTTTTAAAATAAATAGCCCAGTCTCAGGTAGTTCTTACAAAATTGGTACCGGGAGTGGGGTATTGCTTTAAAGACACCTGGAAATGTGGAAGTAACTTTGAAACTGGGTAATGGGAAAGTTTGAAACAGTTTGCAGGGATCAGAAAAAGATAGGAAGATGAGGGAAAGTTTGGAACTTCCTAGAGACTTGTTGAATGGTTTTAAACACAATGTTGATAGTGATATGGATAATGAAGTCCAGGATGAGGAGGTCTCAGATGGAGATGAGGAACTTATTGGGAACTGGAAAAAAGGTCACTCTTGCTATGCTTTAGCAAAGAGACTGGTGGCATTTTGCTTCTGCCCTAGAGATAGGTGAAACTTTGAACGTGAAAGTGATGATTTAAGGTATCTGGCAGATGAAATTTCTAAGCAGCAAAGCATTCAAGAAGTAGCCTGTCCACTTCTAACAGCCTAACTTCATATGAGTTTGATAAAGAGATGATCTGATATTGGAATTTTTATTTAAAAGAGAAAAAGTATATAAAATTTGAAAACTTTGCAGACCAACCATGTGGTAGAAAAAAAAAAAAATTCTGGGAAGAAATGCAACATGGCTGCAGAAATTTGCATAAGTCAAGAGGAATTGAATGTTAACAGCTAAGATAATAGTGAAAATGCCTCAAAGACATTTCAGAGACCTTCTTGGCAGCTCCTTCCATCACAGACCTGGAGGCCTAGGAGGACAGAATGGTTTTGTGCATCAGGCCCAGGGTCCTACTGTTCTGTGCAGCCTTGGGACATGGTGCCCTGCACCATATTTGCTCCAGCTTCAACCATGGCTAAAAGGGGCCAAAGTAAAGCTCAAGCCATTGCTTCAGACAGTATAAGCCCTAAGCCTTGGCAGGTTCCATGTGGTATTGGGCCTGTGGGTGTGTATGCAGAAGACAAGAGTTGAAGCTTGGGTTATTCTGTCTAGATTTCAGAAGACATATGGAAATGCTTGGATGTCTAGGCAGAAGCCTGCTTCAGGGGCAGAGCCCTCATAGAGAACCTCTACTAGGGCAGTGCATAGGGGAAATGTGGGCTTGAAGCCCCCATACAGAGTCCCCACTGGGGCACTGCCAAGTGAAGCTGTGAGAAGAAGGCCACCATCCTCCAGATGCCAGGATGTTAGATACACTGACAGCTTGCACCATGTGCCTGAAAAAGCCACAGGCACTCAATGCCAGCCCATGAAAGCAGCCATGGGGGCTACACCCTACAAAGCCACAGGAGCAGAACTCCTAAGACCTTGGAAGCCCACCCATTGCATCAGTGTGACCTGGATGTGAGACATAGAGTCAAAGGAGATGATTTTGAAGCTTTGATATTTAGTAACTATCCTCATGAGTTTCGGACTTGCATGGGGCCGGTAGCCCCTATGATTTGGCCTATTTCTTCCTTTTGGGACAGGAGCATTTACCCAATGCCTGTGTTCACATTGTATCTTCGAAGTAACTAAATTGTTCTTGATTTTACAGGTTCACAGTTGGAAAGGACTTGCCTTGTCTCCCATGAGACTTTGGACTTGGGCCTTTGAGTTAATGTTGGAATATGTTAAGACTTTGGGGGACTGTCAGGTAGGCATGATTGTATTTCAAAATATGAGAAGGACATGAGATTTTTGAGGTGCCAGGGGCAGAATGATATGGTTTGACTCTGCATCCCCATCAAAATCTCATGTTGAATTGTAATTCCCAATGTTGGGAAAGGGACCTGGTGGGAGGTGATTGGATCATGGGGGCAAATGTCTCCCTTGCTATTCCCATGATAGTGAGTTCTCAAGAGACCTGATTGTTTGAATATGTACAGCCTTTCCCCCTTTGCTGTGTCTCTTTTTCCTGCCACCATGTGAAGATGTGCTTGCTCCCCTTTTGCCCTCTACCATAATGTAAGTTTCCTGAGGCCTCCCTATCCATGCTTCCTTTACAGCCTATGGAACCATGAGCCCATTAAACCTCTTTTCTTTATAAATTACCAGTGTCAGGTAATTCTTTATAGCATTACAAGAATGAACTAATACAATCTTCTCAGGTTTATTTGTTCACAAATCCATAATTTGCTGAAAATTGTTACTTTAATACTTTAGGATAATCAATTAATCAATTAATGCATTACAAATATCCCTGAATTAGCTGGTTCTGAGAGAGTAATACACTAGGTAAAAAATGACTGATCAAAGTAGTAATTTCACCAGTACAAAGGCTATGGGATGTAACATTTCCAGGGGGTATAAAAAAAGAGAAGTAATTAGGTTGGGCTTCACACTGCCACCTTGCATGGCACAGAAGGGTTGCTTGCAGATGCCACTGCACAAGTCAGTGCCTGTTTCCTGTCATGCAGCCCTGATTGTTGACGAGCATGTGTTTATATAGCTATGGCTGCCAGACCATCTACTGATCAACACACTATCTAAAGTACAACATCAGATGGCACAGCCTTATTGTCAATTTGCTGTACATGTGTGAACCTGGCACAAAATATGACCAATAGAACAGACAGATGTTGGGAATTAAAGAGAGAGTTACTGAAGAGAATCACCCCCATCCTCAAACCTCTCCTTATATTAATAGTTCCCCAAAAAAGAAATGAGTGGAAGATGAAGGAGAGAAAGAGAGGAGGAGGATAGTGGGAAAATGCCAAAATACAAATAAACTGAAAGTTACTAATGCAACAAACTTTATCAAGATTTTATCTTTGTAATAAAAGTCATAACACGTAAGTACCACCAAAATTACCAAATTTTAAAAAATCAGGCTCTGGTGGGTATTTTTTCCAAAATTCTTGTTAATAACAACAAAAAAAATCGAAAACCAAGCAGGAAATAAATTCATCATAACAATAGACAGCATTTGTTCAATGTTTTCTCAGTGCCAGGTTACATGGATTATGCCATTCAAATTTCACAACAATGCATTTGGGCAGGTAATATTAAATACTGAGATTTTAAAGTTGTGGAACAAAATCTCAGAGAGGTTAGAAAACTTGCCATGAATCTGAACCCAGTAGTCTTACTCTAGGTCCTCTATCTATGATCACACTGGCTACCCATTCAAACCTATACTGTCCCCCAAGTGTGAGGAATGAGAATACTTCAGCAATAACCACAAAAAACTCTCTTAGGAAAGTACATGACTTAGGATGAAAGTATATGACTTAAGATGATTCACCAAAGATCACCTTCAAAGGAGTCAGTGATTTCAAAGAGAAAAATTCTTTTCAATTTTCTCATGCATCCTAAAGCTCATCCTTTGCAAAAGAAACAGGGTCATCTCCTCCTTTTAAAATTAATTAATTTGCATTTTAGACATCTGAGAGACATCTGAATTTGAGACATAGCAGCTCAGAATATAATGCAAGAATTATTTTCCAGCTCCTGGCTTCGGTTGCCAAAAGAAACCTATTTCTTATCATGGCTTTGAAGCCTGTTTTATAGTACAAGGGATGTAGAGAATCTTCATTTAGAAAGCCATAATATCCATAGAAATATTTTCAGCATCCACCTAAGGATAGACTCTGAATAACTTACATAAGTTTTTAATGTCTAAATAGGATGGAACTTTAAACATTATTTTTATAGTTATACTTTTTTAGAGAGACTAGAAAGCTAGCACCAATTAAACATTAGCTAAAGTACAAAACAATAAGAATTGAAAAAGCACAAAAAATTATAAGAATAAAGTATGAAATGATTAATTTATTCAATGTACTAAGTTCATTTGCATTATATTTTAAATATATTTGACTTGATGTCTTCAATTTCCATTATATGTGTTTTGATAAATAAATGCTGAATAGCATATTTGTGTACTTTCCATATTTGGAGAATTTCTCTTGTGCATTCCTCAACTCATTCAGATGTTGTTTATCATTATCTTGGGTAGTTGAGTCTATGGTTCTTTCATACAGAAATACTTTCTTCACTTTATGTGTGTATTGAAAACTTTTAAAAATCACGCTGCTAGTGCATGGGCGAAAACAACTTGGGAAATTGACAGTTTTCTTATTATTCATGACTCTATTTTTTCCTAAGGTTCTCCTCACTGCCTTGAGATTTTATTCTTGTAATAGACTAGCCTATGCTAATATGTTAACCCTTAGAGATGATGTCTATGAAATAATACAGGTTTCTGGAGATTGAAAGGATAGACTCCAAAACTGGAAACTCAAACTCTGTGAAGTCTGGGATAGATGGTTTGTTCTTTGCAGTGTCAATAACTCAAATTTTGTTCTGGGTTTCACTCCCCTGCACCCCCCCCAAAAAAAAATTTTAGAAAAGCAGAATAATAAGATTAAGAAAATTTTTCTGTGCTACTTTTTAAAATCACCAGTCCATTTATTTTCCCTCAAATAAATTCAACAATATTAACTAGGTACCTGTTAAAGACTTATCTTCTTACTAGAGATGCAAATAAAAAGATGACTAAGATACAGAACTGCTCTCAAGAAAGTCCCAGAGAAAGCCATGGAGCCATCATTGCAATAGTGTTGCGAGTTCTCTATTAGGTATATGAGTATGGAAAAGTAAAGAAACAAACTAGTAGAGACCAAAATCTTCCAAGTGGGGGCAGAATTTTAAAACATTGACATTAAGAAATATCAGAAATAAGTTTTAAAGGATTAAGAGATATGTCATGGTGACAGGAGTTTTTGGTGTGGAGGAAACATCAGGTGTTATGACTCAGAGGGGTACTGATGCATGGCTCACGAGTGGAACTGTGAGTGGTTTACAATGGCAGGGGATGCAGTTGACAGAGACCAAATCATGAAGGGCCTTAGATTCCATGCCAAGAGTTTGAAATTATCCTCTGAGCAATGGTATGATGGTGATATGGTTTAGATATTTCTCCCCACTCAAATCTCATGTTGAAATGTAATCCCCAACGTTGGAGGTGGGGTCTGGTGGCAGATGTTTGGGTCATGAAAATGAATCCCTCATGGATTGGTGTTGGCCTTGTAATAGTGAGTGACTTCTTGTGAGATCTGATGGCTTAGAAGTGTGGCACCCTCCCTCTCCCCTCTTGATTCCCACTTTCGCCATGTGATACATCAACTCCTCCTTCACCTTCTGCCATGATTAGTTTCCTGAGGCCTCCCCAGAAGTCAAGCAGGTCCCAGCACAGGCTATAGGCTTCCTACAAAGCCTGCAGAGCTGTGAGCCAATTAAACCTATTTTCTTTATAAGTTACCAAGCTTCAGGTATTCCTTTATAGCAACACAAGAACAGCCTAACACAGGTGGCTAATTATACGTCACTGTTTTTCTGGAGAATCTTTAGTAATGCAAATGGGAAGACAGCAAAATACTTTAACCAAGAAGCAATGTAATCAGTTTCACATTTTGAAGAGTAATGCAGCGATGGTGAGTGAAATTTCATTATTTTTTTAACTAAAAATCCAAGTGTGTGTGTGTGTGTGTGTGTGTGTGTGCGTGCATGTGTACATTTAGTATCTATAATACAATGGGTTAGGCACTGGGATGACATTACAGTTACAAACATAAAAAAAATGCAATGCTTAACCCCATGGAGACAGTCAATTAAATTAGTTACAATGTACATTAATTGGAAGGGAAATTAGGTAAAAGATTACTGGAAAACCCCACCAAGAAATATTGGAAGCAGAAATGACAGACTAGCTATGAGATAGATTAGAGAGATATTGGCAAGATCTAATATATTATAATAATTGAATGTGGGATGGGGTAGCTTGAGAGTGAAAAAGAAATCTAGGATGATGCTAAAGTTTCTGTTTTGGAAACAGCAGATAAACAGCATTAGGCGTGGAAGAAGGAAGAGCAATTTGGGAGAAACGGCATGGATTTCAGTCCTGGGCAAGCAGGGGTTGAGGTGTTTGTGAGACATGCAGATGGAGAAGTCCAGGATGCAAGAAATATGAGACAGGTGCTCTGTATCAATGTATTGGCCTGAGGCACAGATTTGAGACTCCTCAGCCTCTTGATGGAAGTAGAAAAGGCACAAAATATTAATAGTGATTGCCTCTAGAAGGTAGAGCTTTTGATAACTTCTTTTTAATATTTTCTATTTTTCAAATTTCTGTATATTTCTTTTATAATAATTCTTTATTTTTTTATTTTTAAAAGACAAATTAAAAAATATAGTTTAGCTCATTGTGACCATATAAACTTTTAAGAGAATCTATGTGAGCTTACTCTCCAAATGCGAGATTAAGCAATTCACTTAAAAGAGCTAAACTCTATTGTATACAGATCCAGCCCTTCACATAGATTATTTCATTTAAATCTTAAAACAAATGAATACCTGCTGACTGATATATTGAACTGGAAAGGTTTTCTTTTAATAACCTATGTACTATATATACTATTCATCTAACTCTTTCTCTGTACTATTTCAGCCCCTGCAAATGATATTCCTTACGTGTACCCACCAATCGTACACGTATACTTAGCTCTGATTTACACATGACAATCCTATTCCACTGGGCAATAACGTAAGTATATTTAACATAAGTGTGCTCTCACTATACCTTTGAGCATTGTGTCTTCAGGCATCATAACCATATGCTATGACATTGTGGGGTTTTTTATTTTTTATTTTTATTTTCTGAGATGCAGTCTTGCTCTATCACCCAGGTTGGAGTTCTGTGGCGCAATCTCGGCTCACTGCAACCTCTGAGATTCTCCCGTCTCAGCCTCCTAAGTAGCTGGGATTACAGGCGCGCATCAACACATCCGGCTAATTTTTGTAATTTTAGAATAGACAGGATTTCGCCATGTTTGCCAGGCTGTTCTTGAACTCCTGACCTCAAGTGATCCACCTACCTCAGTCCCCCAAAGTTCTGGGATTACAGGCATGAGTCAAACATTGTTGTTTTTAGGTGCAGAAAAAAATTCCTCTATGTCAAATGATAACCAACACTTACGAAGCACTTGCTGTGTTAGGCACCATTGTAAGCACTCTACGGATAATAGTTCAGCTATTCCTGACAATGGCCTGAGGAGGTATTATTATTATCGTCCCCATTTTATAGATGGAGAAACTAAGGCATTAAGTAACTTCAAAGTCACAGAGCTAGAAAGCAGCAGAACCAGAAGTAAAACCTAGAGCCAAAGTTAGCTCCTAACTGCTGCATTAGGCTGCCTCTCACATAAAGGGTCTTCATCTTTCAACCCTCAGCCTTCCACTTGCAGAACCAGTTGTATTCTTTCCCAGGGACAAAAGCAATGCTGATAGAATCCCTCCAAGCCATAGAATAAGGGTTGGGAGTGGGCTAAGATTCTCAGTCCCTACAGGCTATGGTGGCACAGATTTGAAGTTCTATGTCACATGGATCATTTTTCCCTCTCTATCTAAATTCAGGAACTGAAACCTTGAATGAACTTCCTAGTCCACCTTCCACTCTGGCACGCAGTAAAGCCATGACTAAAATTCACCACTGCCACATATGGAGTATTACAAGAGCAGACAAAACTAAACATAACTGTGGCTGAGAAAAGAAAGATAACAAGGCTGAAAATACACCTCCCAGGAATCCAAATCCCTGCCAATAATTTAATCACGAAAACATAAACAGTGACTGTTCATGTTTTATTGTAAGATTGAGGTAGCATCAGTTAGAGGAAACAGCAAAGGTTTCGTATCTAGACAAACCTGGGGTTCATGCGCGTCCTTGACATTTACTTGGTGAGTAACCTCACAGAATACACGTAACCTCCCTGAGTCTGTTTTCCTGTTTACAAAAGGAAAATAAAAAGTATTTTATAATGTTATTGAGAAAATAAATGAAAGAACCATAAAAACCACAAAAACACTACTTAAACATAAGATATTATCATTATGGCTAAGCAACCAAACTTTATTATTCTCAGTGGCTATGCACATTATCCAATTGGCTACACCATTCAAGCTTGAACTATTGTGTCAAAACATTTTTCTGTATGGAATAAGGCATATTTCATTAGTATCTATTGAATAGTATTTTATGACCATTATGATGTCTATATCTTTATATATTTATATTAGATCTACATTTTATATTCTTATAAAACATGTATATATTTTTATTTTGCTTTCTAAAATACCACATTTGAATGATTGACTTCTCTGCTGTATCTTTCCATTAGACTTAGCATCTGGACCTTATTGTCAACACTGCCTAATCATATCTCCCCCTAGAAGATGTGGAAAAAGTGGGGTACTGGAAAAGAGGGGATACAGGGAAAGAGGAAATTTTTTTGGTGCAAAATTCTTCTCAAATGACTTGTTAATTACAAAAGTGTTTAAGCAATTTTTTTTCCTAGACATTTACCACTGAGGATCAAGTGTGCTCATATGTTAGTATGTGTTCTAGGAAAAGTTATGATTTGAAAGCCTCTTTCCTGAATGACTTTATAAAATTTTATACTTAATTATTGAATATTACAGAAGCAAATAACAAAGTGACTCTTTGAGTCCTGGAGCCTATCTAGTGATTGCACTGGCCCTGTACTGAAAATGTCCTCCATTGATGCTTTTAATCTTCAGTGCTGGAGATTTTATTGAATGTTGTATTAGTCCATTCTTGGACCACTATAAAGAAATGCCTGAGACTGGATAATTTATAAAGAAAAGATATTTAATTGGCTTATAGTTTCACAGGCTATACAGCAAGCATGGCTGGGGAGGCCTCAGGAAACCGACAATCATGATGGAAAGCAAAGGGGAAACGGGTATATCTTACATGGACAGAATAGGAGGAAGAGGATGAGGGGAGAGGTGCCAAACACTTTTAAACAACCAGATCTCGTGAGAACTCTTTCACGAGAACAGGCCCAAAAGGGGAATCTGTCCCCATGATGCAATCATCTCCCACCAGGCCCCACCCTCAACGTTAAATTACAATTTGACATGAGATTTGGGCAGGGACACAAATCCAAACCATATCAAATGTGAACTTGGAACCAAAACTGAGAGTTTTCTGAATTTGTAGATCAGACTTTGGAAATAACTTGATAATAGGAATTTAAAATTTCATGTGCATTTTTAAGATCCACTTGATGGCAAATTCCCACTTTGTACTGCAAATCTTTTGTGAGAAGAAGGGGCATTTGCATCTTTTAAAAGGTAAGTTTATACAAGTTTTACATTAGAAATAGAGTCTGTTACTTTAATTTAATGTAAATTAAGTAATTTACATTACTTTTATGGCAAAAGCTGCAATTAATTTTGCACCAACCAATACAATTTATCGTATGTCATTGTATTTTTTTGTTTTGTTTAAGGAAGAAGAAAATTGTTTTGATTGCAATTTTCAGGCATTTTTTCTTCTGCAGAAAATAATTTTTGATGTCAAAGGCCTAATATGCTGAAATAGATTCACTTTATTGTTTCAGAGAAGACTACTTTTCAGGTAAACTTTAGATACAAGTAATCTAACCTAATGAAAAATTACCACAAGCTGACCTCTTTTTCAGAGCTTTTGAGATTTCATAAATAAGCTCCACATAGAGACTAAAAAGGTGTAGAAGGAAACAAAGTAAGTTCGAGATAGTAGCTACCTTGAGAAGGAAAGAGAATAATTCCAGAGATTGTGGTTGAACTTTTTCTGCAATTAAGAAATTTGTAGTTATTTTTTTATTTTAGATTTGGCGGTACATGTAAAGATTTGTTATGTAAGTAAACTCGTGTCATGGGGGTTTGTTGTACATGTTATTTTATCACACTGGGTATTAAACCCAGTACCCAGTAGTTATCTTTTCTGCTCACCTGCCTCCCCCCACCCTCCCTCCTCAAGTAGACCCAATGTCTGTTGTTTCCTTCTTTGTGTTCATAAGTTCTTGTCATTTAGCTCCCACTTATAAGTGAGAACATTAGGTATTCGGTTTTCTGTTCCTGTGTTAGTTTGCTAAGGATAATAGCCTCCAGCTCCATCCATGTTCTCATAAAATACATGATCTGTTCTTTTTTATGGCTGCATAGTATTCTATGGTGTATATGTACCACATTTTCTTCATCTAATCTGTCATTGATGTGCATTGAGATTGATTCCATGTCTTTACTATTGAGAATAGTGCTGCAATGAACATTCATGTGCATGTGCCTTTATGGCAGAATAATTTCTATTACTCTGGGTGTATACCCAGTAATGGGATTGCTGGGTCGAATGGTAGTTTTGCTTTTAGCTCTTTGAGGAATTACCATACTGCTTTCCATGATGGTTGAACTAATTCACACTGCCAACAACAGTGTATAAGTGTCCCCTTTTCTCTGCAACCTCACCAGCATCTGCTAGCTTTTGACTTTTTAATAGTAGCCATCCATTCTGACTGGTGTGAGAGAGTATCTCATTGTGGTTTTGATTTGCATTTCTCTAATGATCAACGATCATTAGAGAAAAATGATCTGTTTTTCATGTTTGTTTCATGTACCTCTTCTTTTGAGAAATTTCTGTTGGTGTCCTTTGCTCACTTCTTAATTGAGGTTTTTTTGTTTGTTTGTTTTTCTCTTGTAAATTTAAGTTCCTTATAGATGCTGGATATTAGACCTATGTCAGATGCATAGTTTGCAAATATTTACTTCCATTCTGTAGGTTACTTGTTTAGTCTGTTGATAGTTTCTTTTGCTGTGCAGAAACTCTTAAGTTTAATTAGATCACATTTGTTGATTTTTGCTTTTATTGCAATTGCTCTTGGTGTCATTGTCATGAAATCTTTGCCCATTCCTATGTCCAGGATGGTATTGCCTAGGTAGTCTTCCAGAATTTTTATAATTTGGGGTTTTATATTTAAGTCTTTAGTCCATCTTGAGTTAATTTTTGTGTATGGAGTAAGGGAGGGGTCCAGCTTCAATCTGATGCATGTGGCTAGCCAGTTATCCCAGCACCATTTATTGAATATAGGATCTTTTCCCTATTGATTGTTTTTGTCAGTTTTGTCAAAGATCAGTTGCTTGTAGATGTGTAGCCTTATTTCTGGGCTCTCTATTCTGTTCCATCGGTCTGTGTGCCTGTTTTTGTACCAGTACCATGCTGTTTTGGTTACTATAGACTTGTAGTATAGTTTGAAGTCAGGTAATGGGATGCCTTTTTGCTCCTTTTGTTTAAGATGGCCTTGGCTATTCAGGCTCCTTTTTGGTTCCATATAAATATTAGTATTTTTTTTTTTTTCTAGTTCATTGAAAAATGTCATTGGTCATTTGATAAGAATAGCATTGATTCTGTAAATTGCTTTGGGCAGTATACCTCTTTTAATGATATTGATTCTTCCTATCCATGAGCATGAGATGTTTTTCCATTTGTTTGTGTCTTCTCTGATTTCTTTGAGCAGTGTTTTGTAATTCTCATTGCAGAAATATTTCACTTCCATGGTTAGCTCTATTCCTAGGTACTTTATTCTTTTTGTGGCAATCGTGAATGATATTGCCTTTCTGATATGTCTCTTGGTTTGGCTGTTGTTGGTGTATAGGAATGCTAGTAATTTTTGTACATTGATTGTGTATCCTGAAACTTTGCCGAAGTTATTTATCAGCTGGAGGAGCTTTTGGGCCGAGACTATGGCGTATTCCAGATACCCCATAGAATTTCGTCATCTGCAGGCAGAGATCATTTGACTTCCTCTCTTCCTATTTGAATGCCCTTTATTTCTTTGTCTTACCTGATTGCTCTGGCTAGGACTTCCAATATTTTGTTGAATAGAAGTTGGTGAAAGGGAGCATCCTTGTCTTGTGTAGGTTTTCAAGAAGAATGCTTTCAGCTTTTGCCCATTCTGTATAATATAGGCTGTGGATTTCTCATAGATGGATCATTATTTTGAGGTATGTTCCTTCAATACTTAGTTTATTGAGAATTTTTAACATGAAGGGTGTTGAATTTTATCAAAAACCTTTTCCGCATCTATTGAGATAGTCCTGTGGTTTTTGTCTTTTGTTCTGTTTATGTGATGAATCACATTTATTGATGCTCATATGTTGAACTGACCTTGCTTCCCAGGGATGAAGCCTACTTGATCATGATGGATTAGCTTTTTGATGTACTGCTGGATTTGGTTTTCTAGTATTTTGCTGAGGATTTTTGCTTCAATGCTCATTAAGGATATTGGCCTGAAATTTCCTTTTTAAAATGTTGTTTCTGGCAGGTTTTGATGATGCTGATCTCATAGAATGAGTTGGGGAGGAGTCCCTCCTCAATTTGTTGACTAGTTTTTGTAGGAATGGTACCAGTGCCTCTTTGTACATCTGGTGGAATTCAGCTGTGAATCCATCAGGTCCCAGGCTTTTTTTGGTTGTTAGGTTATTTATTACTGACTCAGTTTTGGAACTTGTTATTAGTCTGTTCAGGGAATCAATTTCCTCCTGGCTTACTCTTGGAATGGTGTGTGTGTCTAAGATTTTATCCATCTCTTCTAGGTATTTTAATTTGTGTGCATAGAAGTTTTCATAGTAGTTTCTGATTATTGTTTTTATTTCTTTAGGGTCACTAGTAACATTGCCTTCATCAAGAAATTTTGTTTATATTAACTCAGAGCCATTTTAAGTATGACTATAAGGCTTTTGCCTTCACTAATTAGATAACTCATTATTTCAATTTTTAGCCTTCTTCGCACCTAGTATTTTTGGAAACTACTCGATGTAAAGACCATGTAAAGAAAGCTAATGTTCATGCATATGAATAGCTATATTTTTAATATTGGCACCAAAATAAATGTATATTTTTTCTACTCTTTCATTCAACTGTGAAATACAGGCTTTGCATTTATGCCATATTTTAAAATGTGACCTATTTCGCATGTATGTTTTAAGTGAGAAAAGATACCTGAAAAGATTTTAAATATGGAAATACTTCTGAGATATAACATGATTGAAAGAAAAACATAACATAAAACACTTTCACAGAAGGAGTCACATCCTTTGATTGAGGCATGCTGATTTTTCTTTTAAAAGGTCTTAGTGTATTTCCTGGTATTACAAAACAACGCCCTGCTGCATTTAATACTGCAACAATATCCCAAAGACAAATTTAGAGACATAGCATTTTCCTTCACCACAGATGTTGCTGAAAAAAAAGCACTCAAAAACACATCGTGCTACTGATGTAGCCATGTGAATACCAAGATGAGAGAAAAACAATGCAGGCTTTGATGATGGTCAAATATTAACATGACATCTGCCACTGACTCTTTGGGTCCTGGAGCCTATCTAGTGATTATACTAGCCCTGTAGTGAAAGTGTCCTCTACTAGTGCTTTTAATCTTCTGCTCTGGAGGTTTTATTGAATGTGAACTTGGATGCAGCTTTCTGAATTTGGAGATTAAACTTTAGGAATATATTTGTAATAAAAATGCAAAATTTATGTGCATTTTAAAGTATCTAGTTGAAGGCAAATTTCTTTGGAATTACTTCTTATATATTGGAGGGATTTTTTTGAACTAAGGTTTTTTGTTTTTTTTTTTAACTTCCCTAACTATTTCCTTTTATGTCTACTTATTTATTCATTGAATTAATCAATATAGGGTCATTTAAAAACTACATACAAATACCATTAGAAATATTCCGTTACATTTACTTTAAAATCGTCCTTGGATCTAGGATAAAGCTGTTATGAAGTACAAAGAAAAAAAAATCTTAGGATGTAAGAATTTGTTTATTAGAGAGCCACAGTTAGATCTATCCAAGATTTTGTTAACTGTCATTAAAGAAAGTCAAACTCTGTAAAATATTTGAAGAGATTTATTCTGAGCCAACTAAGAGTGACCAATGGCCCATGACACAGGCCTCATCAGGAGACCCTGAGAACATGTGCCCAAAGTGGTCAGGGCACAGCCTAGTTTTATACACTTTTGGGAGATATGAGACATCAATCAAATACATTTAAGATATATATTGGTTTGGTCTAGAAAAGCAGGACAGTTCGAAGTGGGGCAGGGCGGCAGGAAGTTGGCGGTGACTGGGACTTTCAGGGATTTAAATTTTTCTGATTGGCAATTGGTTGAAAGAGTTATTATCAATAGAATGGAATGTCTGAGTTACAATAAGGAGCTGTGGAGACCACAGTTTTATCATGCAGATGAAACCTCCAGGTAGCAGGCTTCAGAGAGAAGAGATTATGAAAGTTTCTTATCAGACTTAAGGTCTATGTTGATGTTAAATGCTGGCTGACTTTTTCTGAATTCCAAAAGGGAAGAGGGTATAATGAGGCAAGTTCAGACCCCCACTCCCAACCATGGCCTGAACCAGTTTTTCAGGATAACTTTGGAGTTGACTCTGGCTGAGAGGAAAGGTCCATTCACATAATTGCAGGAGGAGGGCTTTGAATTTTATTTTTAGTTCACATAAACTTTGAATGTAGCCTCTACCTCTAGCAGAGAACAGTTAATCATGAAGTACTTATAATTATTCTCTAGAAAATAACCAGAAAAGTTATAAATATTAAACAATAACAACATTTATGTCACATTAATATGATGTAATTAATGTACCAATTGATAATTTACTCATGTGGAACCCTTTGATTTTTCGAGTATTATGTGTAAAGCCATCTGTGCATTCTTATGTAGGAATGGTGTGACTATGACAAATGATCTAAAGTTACTCAAAAGGAAACCTTACAAGTTTCCAGAAAGTTACTGTTTATCTGCTGGAGAATCTCTCCATCTTATACTTGGCAAAATAAAAAGAAACACTTTAAATATCAAGTTTTGTACATTTTGCATAAATACTTTTATTCTATACTCTGCTTGGGGCAAATGAACAATTGTTTGGGGATTAAATAAATGCTGGATGCTTTCACAATTTGTGAAAATCCCAGCTGTTTGATGGATGGGTGTTTGCCTACTCAAACCATCTGCATCACTGTTTAAAAAAAAAAAAAAAAAAAAAAAACCTCACACGAAATGGCATTTTTATTCCAACACGCAGTGTTCAAATAGGCCAAAAGAGTTCTGGAGAGCAGTACATCAAGACCAGACAACATTAGGAATGTCTTTTAGGACATGAACGAAAATGTTCAAAGAAATGTTGAAAGAAAGCCTTTTTTATCCTAATGTAGGAAGAGAAGGAAAATATGGGGGGAAAAAAAGAACCCTTAGAACAAAATGAGTGGGATTTCAATTCACTTAATTATAACCAATATGTCTTTACTTGTTGTGTATATTAATTTCAGACAGTCTTTCATATTAAAATTAAGGATTTCTCAATCTTCCATTTTTTACACATACACAAATAATAAAATAGTTTTTAATAGGTGTCATATGCGTCCGTGTGAAGAGACCACCAAACAGGCTTTGTGTGAACAATAAAGCTTTTTAATCACCTGGGTGCAGGCGGGCTGAGTCTGAAAAGAGAATCAGAGAAGGGAGATAAGGGTAGGGCCGCTTTATAGGATTTGGGTAGGTAAAGGAAAATTACAGTCAAAGGGGGGTTGTTCTGTGGCAGGCAGGAGTCGGGGGTCACAAGGTGCTCAGTGGGGGAGCTTTTTGAGCCAGAATGAGTCAGGAAAAGGAATTTCACGAGATAATATCATCGCTTAAGGCAAGGACTGGCCATTTTCACTTCTTTTGTGGTGGAATGTCATCAGTTAAGGCGGGGCAGGACATTTGCACCTCTTTTGTGATTCTTCAGTTACTTCAGGCCATCTAGGGGATGCGATGGCTTGGCTTGGGCTCAGAGGCCTGACAATAGGCACTTGTTGACTTTCTACAGGCTAAAATGAAATTACCTGGGAAGAAAGACAAAATGATAATTGATCAACAAAGGTAAAATAGTTTACTAAGTCTGATATCTGCTAAGAAAAAGAGGAGTTTCTATTTTTAGCACAAAAGAAAATCTTACCAAAAAGTCAATCGCCTTAGGGATATTTCCTTCTCTTGGCCTGTAAGTTTTCTTCAGCAAACATGTTTATGATAATTTGAGTAACTTTCCTCTGTTAATTTTATAGAAAACGTATTTGAAAACTATACCATATGTGTATGAACATACCATATGTATGACTGTGCCTCCTCTTTATTCTTCCATTACAGAAAATTGCTTAGGAATAATCTTCAGTTTACTTTCCTATAGTCATTTGCTGGAGTACATATCTACCTGAGCCTTGAGAACACATTCAGTTGCTAGCAAAACTCAGCTAGACAGAGAAAAAGAAAAGTCTTGAAAACAAAACTCAGATGTGGAGAAATAAAGTTTACCAAATTCTTGTTTTGCCTTTTGCTTCAAAGGACTCCTTTGTGGAATAATGTTTTTGGAATACAAAAGGAAGAGAAGGATTTGGAACTGAAAGACAGAATCAAAGAAAAAGATTGTGAGGAAGCCTGCAAAACACTCCATTGCACTCAGAGCTAGTGGCTGTGCACTTTGAACAAAACCAAATTCACCCAGGCTTGTCAACTACACGAAGAAACAAGTAATGCTAATGATGGCATTTTAATTGCTTTAATGGAACAGTTTAACCTATTTAAGCATGAAGAATTTTTTTTTCTTTTCATCCATAGCCAAAGTAAAGTAATGTATGTTTTTGAATACTGTAAATTTCTTTTCGCCATTAGTTTTGAATGTGGGATTAATGAGTAATTCAAGTATGCTTGGAGCAAAACATTAATATAGTGCTTGTTTAGATTTTTTTATCAACATTTTACATATAAATGAGTATAGTCTATCTTAAGTATAGTATATCTACTTTAATATGTTAATACCCTTATTTCAGTAATGTTACTGTCATTCAAAATATTTTAAAATTCTCATTATAATGAAATTTGGGGCCCATGAAGAAAATTACTTCCAATACTTCCAATTCTCTTAGCGAAAATATTATCTTCTGACTACAAACTAATTTTTGCATTAGTTTGCCCATGCACTAAATTAGACAACTGACATATTAAGATTATAGATGTAAAAATAAATTAAATAAAATCACCCACCATTCCTTTACCATATTAAACTTTTAATATATATCCTTCCAGAATGTTCTTATGAATTTGTCACATGGAGATATATTTTATAAAATGATGTCATTCTACATATGTTTTATACTATATTATATGTATACATGCACAATATATAACATACATAATATATGCAGTTAATATTACTAATGCTTTCTATGTTAATATGTCTTAACAACTGATCATTGTTTTATTGAATGAATCTAAAACTAATTATTTGACTCCCTGTTTCAAACTTCTGAAAATTCTTCCAAGGAGTTCCAAATTATGGGGAGGGAAGAAGACAAGTGATCTGCACCAAAAAAAGTTAAAATAATTGTGAAAATGTCTTAATTTCAAGCCTTTTCAGAGTGTGTAATATGGTAATTCGAAATTGTGAATTTACAAAAGTGGAACATTTAATGATATACCAAAATAAGCCATTGAATATTTTATTTAGTAAAATTCTATTAATGTTCTAATGCTTTCATAAGCATTTTCAGACACTTGTCTTTGAGCATTTATGTGGTTATTTCCTTAAAATAAATTGCCTGACCTTTTCACATATTTAAGGATTTGATGCATAATCACCAAATTTTCCCTGAAGATTTTATCAATTTACATTCATGCAGCACTGCCTGAGAGTTTTCTCCATAAATTTACACCTGTTATTATCATTCCTTAAATAAATTTTTTTCTCCCTAATTGTTACTGCCCTGATCATTTGGCCACCTTAGTCTCAAGTCTCACCTCTAAATGACATTTGATAATTCCTTACACAACAGACCACAACAGCCTTGGATATAGATAGACTGTAAGAAACAATCTATAGGCTTTCACAAACTACCATGCCCTCTTCCCCTGTATCATCCCACTCTCTCCACCACCAGTGGTCTCTGTTCTGTAAATTTAATTTTTACATCACAGCAACAAAGTTACAATGGAGTCACACCTCCCTAACTTATATAAATAAATGTCACCATGGTGGCACTGAAAAACAAATAGTAATAATTTATGTATTGTAGATGAGGTTTTCAGATCTCCCAAACTCTACTTGGAAATTGTACTGCTCTACATAGTGCTGGGACAACTAGATAGTCTAACAGTGAATCACAGGGAAGAAGATAACTCCCCAACCAATAATTTCCAATCATGCAGGGAAAGCCAACACTATGAGAGAAAGACAACAAACTGAGAGAGTGGAAAATGTGTGCCTAATAAAACGCAATTAATAGATTTTGGAAAAGTTATTAAAACATAAAAAGAAACAAAAACAGGAAAAAGAATAAACAAAAATAAATTTTGTCATTTTCAAAAGAAGAACAAAGTAGGCAGATCTGACAAGATTAGTAAAGAGGACACAAATATATTAAATATAACATTTGAAGATACAGAGAAAACAATAACACCTTAAAATCATACGAGAATACTAGAAACAACCTCATGCCAATGAAATAAGATAAAATTAAAATTTAGTTAAGAAAATATTAAATTTAAAAATTGATTTAAAAAATAGAAAAATGGATTAGTCTTATGCTACTTCGGAAATTGAATCAGTAGGCAATATTGATTTATAAGCACCATGCCCACATAGTGTTACTCAAATTTCACCAAATTTACAAGAAGCAAATTAATCTTTAATTATGGAATTGTTTTAAATTACAGAATATGCCGGGCGCGGTGGCTCACACCTGTAATCCCAGCTCTCAGGGAGGCAGAGGCGGGAGGATAGCTTGAGCCCAGGAGTTCGAGACCTGCCTGGGTAATATAGCGAGACCCCGTTCTCCACAAAAAGGAAAAAACAAAAAAAGACAAAAATAAATTACAGAATATAAAGAAAAGGCTACCCAATATTTTATTGCAGAAGTCTTTTCTATCACTGAAATAAAAATCCGACAAGGAATAACCAGTACATCAGAAAACAATGTTATGGAGAACCAAACACCATATGTTCTCACTCATAAGTGGGAGTTGAACAGTGAGAACACATGGACACAGAGAGGGGGACATCACACACTGGAGCCTGTCAATGGGTGGGGGACAAGGGGAGGGAGAGCATTAGGACAAATACCTAATCCAGGCGAGGTTTAAAACCTAGATGATGGGTTGATGAGTGCAGCAAACTACCGTGGCACATGTATACCTATATAATAACCTGCACGTTCAGCACATGTACCCCCGAACTTAAAGTAAAGTAAAATAAAATAAAGAATGTTATGAATACAGATTGAAAAATCTTGAATAAAATGTTAGCAAACTGAATATATCAATATATAAGCAAATTAATATATTATGATTCTTTATAGTTTGTTCAAGAAATGCAAAGAGGATTTCACATAAGAAAATTTATTGCCATAATGTGTTATATTAAAAATTTTAAGGAGAATTTATTTTTACCATCAAAGTTGATGCAGAAAAAAACAATTCAGTAAGTTTCAAAGTCTATTCATTCAAATAAAAAAGGTCTCAGAAAACCAAAAGTGATAGGGAATATCCTATTCTATTAAAAACCTGAAGTAAACTTTATGCATAATAGTAAGACAGTAAAAACATTTTGTTTGATATCAGAAGCAATACAAATTTGTTAACACAAATTTTTTTAAATACTAAGAACGGAATGAGGGAAAACTGACATTCTTACACACATACTCTGTGATACAGCCACCTGGGAGGAAAGATCTTTCGTATCTGTAAAACTAAGAAAGTGTGCTCAATTTATGACTTGACAACTTCCTGTATATACCCAGAGTAACACTGGCACATAAAAACAAAGAGGCCTGTATAGGGATATAAACTGCTACAATATTAATAATGGTTAAGAGTTTGAAATAACCTAAATGTTCATAAATAGAGGAATTGCTAAATAAACCATGGTATGTCTACTATATTACTAACAACAACAACAACAACAAAAACTCTAAGAAATATGTTGGAGAAAAAAGAAAAAGCAAACTGCCTAAAACTATGTACAGTGTGCTAAAATTTAATTGTAAAAAATATGCAAAAAAAAGAGATGTATTTTACAGATATAAATATGTGTGTATATACCCTACAAAAAGTGCTGGAAGAATTCTCACCAAACTGATAATAGCTGTCATTTCTGAGAGGTGATTATAGATGTGGTCACAGTGAACGTTAGCTTCACTTGCAATAATTAAATGATCCTATGTTGATATATTCCATATGTAATTAGGCACAAAGACATTCTTTTTATGCTGTTATATCAATAGCTTTAGGGGTACATGTGGCTTTTGTTTTCATGGATGAATTGTATAGTGATGAAGTCGAGGATTTTGGTGTACCCGTCACATGAGTAGCGTACATTTTTCCAAATTAATAAAATATTGCTTTCTACTTGAGTATTTAGGAGAATGTTTCTACTATAACAGTATTTCCTAAGAGAAATATTAGATTTGTAAAGACTTCAGAATTAGCCCTATAACAAAAGGCTAGTTAGTAGAGTGATAGGAGATACTAAATGAAACCAGTATTAGCCTTAAAACAAAAAAGGCAACAAGAAAAAAAAAAAAAAAAAAAAAAAGACTCTTATGAAATCAATTATGGCTAAGCTTTTCCCTAGTACTGTATTTTTTAAATCCTAGGAAAGCTAAGCCATGAAACTAGATTTTGCCATACTGAACAATCCTCTTCTCACATGCAACCACTGTAGATTCCCCCAAATCTTCTTAGGGAAAAACCATGAGCTTAACTTTAGAACCCTCCCACCCAATCACCATGTACCTTCTTAGCCCAGAGAGAGGAACAGGGTTCTCTAAGAAAATGTGGGTGTGTGAACCAGCACAAAATGTGGAGGAAAAAGGGAAACCCAGGACCTACCATTCCATTTCCATTTTGCTTGGGCTGCAAGCAAACAAGCTTAGGTTTGACATTTTGCTTTATTCTGTTACTTGGTCAAATCTTGGGCTTGTTTTTCTTATCTGGAAAATAAGGAAGCTAAACGTATCAGTTCCCTTCCAGTTCTATAGTTTGACGACTCTATTATTAACTAGTCCAGTATATATCTAGAAATATCATTACTTCTTAGAACATCTTGGTCCAACATCTACAATGGTAAGTCTGTGCTGCCCTCAAAACTCTATCCTCTAAGACATTAATCACTAACATAATTGGTAAATATGGGTGTGTTTTAGGAGAAACTGTAATTATTGCAAAGTTGCCTAGAATTAGAAAATAGCACAGAAATAAGGGGTAGCATAGGCGTTGTCTGTCATAGATTCTCAACAAGCGAGAAGCAGCAGTATTGTTCTTACATGAACCTTAATACTTCTGCTCTTATAAAGGCTTATTTAAATAAAAGTGAAAGTTTCTCAACAATTTTATTTAAAAGCCATTTACTAGAGCTCTCAGAAAGTATTTCTGGGCAAGGATGTATGTTACTTTAAATATAGCCGGCATTACTCATTGGCAAAGATGTTGGCTTACCTGTCCTAAAATAATTCTTCCAAGGGCTTGTCATGGCACCACCCTCCCCTCTTTCCTGGCTCTAAGTTACCTTTTTTAAGATTCAGTTCATGACCAAGAAAATCAGTGTAAGCAACTGGAGATCAACCATAGTAAGATGTGTTAGCACATGGAGTAGCACTGAAATGGTTCTTAGACTTTTAGAGAACATCATGGTGCTGAACAGGGAGAGAACAGTCCCCAGGTAGCATTAGGCAGATAACCTAGGAAAAATAGGACAGTACTAGAGAAGGAAAGGTAGGATTGAATGGGGAATTTGGATTTAAATACTTGGTAAGCAGAATTGAACTGAAGGACAGAACATGCAAGCCTCCTTGGTTTTGAGCTAAACTCTTGCCAGAGGCTATAATAATTAATTTTAATCATTTCAAAAGTCATTTTGCTAAATTATTATTTTTTGCTGGCTTTTAGCTTGACTATGTCTCATAAATAGTGCTGATTCATCAAGATTAATTCCACCCCTGGAGTTTCTTGATTCCTAAATGAACAAGTTAATATCATGCAAAAGGGCGCTTAATACCTAAAAATAATCCCCATGTCGAAAGAAAGTAGAGCAAGCATGTTAAAGTCCACACTCACTGCCATAATTGCATCCTATCTCCTAATATTTTGAGCAAAATTGCCAACTCCACCTTGCCCTGCCTGCATGACAGCTGAGGAAAGCAAATCATAGCAAAATCACTCCCAATAGTTACCATGGATGTAAGTGCAGGATAAAAACTTCATGACTCAATATAAAAAAAAAAAAATTAGGTGATTAGATAGACGATAGGTAGATAGATGTGTTTTGTTCACCTTTATTGAAGGACTAGACCAAAACCTTTTGGGGTAGTTGCTATCAATAACTGAGAGAATATCTATTTAGGACTGGGTGGTAGAAAAGGGAAGCCTAAGTTGATCCATGATGGATCATTGTTGTTGGCCCAATGTCTTTTGTGTTCTCTGGATAGCCATCTGGACTCCATACAGATAATTGGACTTGAATACACAATACTCAAAGAAATTCTATTGACTGTGAGCCAAAATGTAATGTATTAAAATGTAAAGTCACTTACATGGAATTGCTTTACCAAAAATAGTTTGTTGAAGTCATTTTCAATGGTTTGGCCGTTGATGATTTGTATTAACCACTTCAAGTTGTATATATTAAGCTGTTAAGTTTAATGTTTCATTCAATAGTTAATTGTGCACCATGTAAATGTCACTATCCTCCTTTGCCAAAATTTGGGACCTTAAGCTTAATCCATTTCCACCATCAATTTTGTTCAATATGGAAGGAAAAAAATACTAAAATTCATTTAGTACATATGTATGTCCCATAAGAAGATTCATTGTCCTTTCTGTGAGCACAAAACTGAGCCCTTTTCAAAATCCATATTAAGAAGGCTTACTTCTTTTTACCTGAATTTAAGACTTTAAATCATAACACCAGGAGAAAAACAAAAATGAGAACAACTAAGCAAACATATCTTCTCAATGCAGTTATAATAACACTTATATTCTCTCTTACTAGTGTTCATTGCAAAAGTTTCTTATTGCCATTTAGGCAGAGAAACTTTTTTGAATTCTGAGCTCTACATAGGAATAGCCAAATGAGTTATTTTTTGTGTTAAAGCAAAGAAACGACTGACAAAGAAAAGGCTTCTATGTCTGCTGCACTCTCAGTCCCTCTGTGACATTACATTTTTTACAACTTTACATAATAAACATGCCACACCTTGTTCTCAGAACGATTTTTTAAATGAATGAATTTAATACATTATGTAAAATGGCAATAAAGCCTAAACATTAATTTCTTTAGAGCTTGTACTGACCCATCCCATGTCAAACTAACTACAGTCCTAGAGAAAGAATTAAAGGCCTCAAATGATCTCAAGAGAAGGCAATTACTTGCAAACTCGTGGAACCAGCCCAAATACCCATCAATCAATGGGTGGATAAAGAAACTGTGGTATATATATGATGGAATACTACTCAGTCATAAAAAGGAATAAATTAATGGCATTTGCATCAACCTGGGTGAAATTGGAGACTGTTATTCTAAGTGAAGTAACTCAGAAATGGAAAACCAAGCATCATATGTTCTCACTGATAGGTGGGAGCTAAGCTATGAGGATACAAAGGCATAAGAGTGGTACAATGGACTTTGGGGACTTGTGGGGAAGGGTGAGAGGGGGCAAGGAATAAAAGACTACAAATAGGGTGCAGTGTATACTGCTCAGTTGATGGGTGAACCAAAATCTCACAAATCACCACTAAAGAACTTATTCATGGAACCAAACACCACCTGCACACCACTAATCTATAGGGGAAAAAAAAGAAGGCAATTACTTACTTGCTGAATATTCATTTGCATGTGTTAAAATTGTGTAGATACATACATGCAAAAGAAAAAAATGGGACATTTCACATCATTCAGAAAAAATAATTCAAAAGGAATCATAGAGAGAAAACTACAAACAACATCAAAAGCACAAGTGACAAAAGGAAAAAAATAGATAAATGGGACATTATCAAATTTAAAAATGTTTTTGCTGCATATGATATCTGAAGAAAGGGAAAGAAGGGAGAAAATATTTGTAAATCATGTATCTGATAAGGGCCTATTATCCAGAAAAATAAAGACCTTTTACAACTTAGTAATGAAAAGACAAACATCCCAATTAAAATTCACAAATAATTAATAGGCATTTTTAAAAAACATATTCAAAAGGTTAAGGACATAAAAAGATGTTCAACATGAATTATCACTAGGGAAATGTGAGTCAAAAGAAGATACCACTCCACAATCAATAGCATGCTTATAATTTTAAAAACAGTCAGTAAATTTTTCATGAAGATGTGGAGAAGTTGGAACTCCCATACATTGCTGGTGGGATTGTAAAATGATACAGTCACTTTGGAAAACAGTATGTCAGTTCCTAAAAATGTTAAAAAATGGAGTTACTACATGACCCAACAATTTAACTCCTAGATAACATGCTCAATAAAATTTTGAAGGGCAGGCACGATGGCTCATGCCTTTAATCTCAGCACTTTGGGAGGCCGAGGTGGGCAGATTGTTGAGGTCAGGAGTTCGAGACCAGCCTGGCCAACATGGCGGAACCCTGTCTCTATTAAAAATACAAAAATTAGCCAGGTGTGGTGGGGCACGTCTGTAATCCCAGCTACTAGGGAGGCTGAGGAGGGAGGATTGGTTTAACCCTGGAGGTTGAGGCTGCAATGAGCCAAGATTGTGCCACTGCACCCCAGCCTGGGCAACACAGCAAGACTCTGTCTCAAAAAAAAAAAAAATTGAAAACATGTTTGCCCAAAGACTTATACACCAGTGTTTACTGCAATATTATTCTTAATAGTCAAAAGTTGAAACACTCCAAGTGTCCAAAAACTGGTGAATGGTCAAATGTGGCATTGTATATCCATATCCACAAAATAAAATGTTATTTAACAAAAAATAAATAAAAATCTTATTTAGCAATATTTGACAATAAATAAAATATTATTTAACAAAAGAATCGAGTATTAATATATGCTGCAATATATACCAATCTCAAAAAGATGCTAAATCAAAGTTACAAATGACTATATGTTGTCACACAATTCCATGTATATAAATGTCCAGAACTGACAGTCCCACAAAGACAGAAACTAGATTAGTGGTAGTCTCGGGCTAGGCAGCAGGGTAGAGAGGGTGGTAGGGGATCTGGTAAGAAGTGACTACTAAAATGTATAAGCTTTTTTTTAAGACAATGAAAACGTTCTAAGATTTGATTATGGTGATGGTTGCACAATTCCATATATATACTAAAAACCATTGAATTGCATGTTTTAAATTGTAAAATATATGCATGTAAATTATGTCTTAATAAACTGCTATTTTTTTAAAGGCATGCTCTTTTTAATGCAGAAAAAATACACCATCATGCCTTGCCTTTAAAGGTTGCAGTCTAATGCTGTATTCTCAATCATATAATGTTGCACACATGGAATTCAATTAAATTATTTTTGTGTCCCTAAAACGTTGTTACTCCATCATACACAAATTATTCTGTTTTTCAACTACGAAGTAGAACTAAACTCCTTTGCTATGAGATTTAAAAAAAGACAATAAATTCTAATGTTCCATTACACAATAGGGTGACTATAGTTAACAGTAATATATTTTATATTTCAAAATAGCTACAAGAGAGGATTTTGAATGTTTTTACTACAAGGGAATGATACATGTTTGAGGTGATGGATATGCTGATTACCCTAATTTGATCATCATCCATTGTATGCATGTATTGAAACATCACGCTGTGCCCCACAAATGTGTATAATTGTTATGCATCAATGAAAGACAAAATAAAACTTTAAAACAAGACTGTTTATTTCCAAATTACGTGCCAAGAATATTGTTGGAGGGAATTAAAAGAAAACTAATGCTCCGTATGACAGAGGTATTCTGGTTTAAGATAGTGGGGTGGTCTTTTTGAATCCCTGTAGTTGCATCCTGCAGTGATTTGGGACTGAATCAGCAGGGAGCTCTTTTAAAATGCATGCATACATTCATTCATAAACATGCCCTGGTCATCTTGTTTATGCCAGTTGGCACAGTGCATGGCAAAGCCCACAGCTGGATCCACACATGTCTGTGCATGGCTGATGGATCATTGTTTTGACTCCATGGGGAAGTGAGGAGTCCCATAGAAGAAATCCAAAGAGAACAGGGCAGCAGGGACCAGATTAGCCAGATAACCAACTCAGTCAGGCAGATGGAGCAAAGCGACTCTATCCCTTTGCTTTGCCTTTCAGTCCCAGCTCCTAGGATTTGTGTCTGACATCTCTGTCAGAGGGTAACAGTGAATAAAACCTGAAGCAAACAGATATGTTCATCAAGAAAAGAATCACAAACATTTTTGATATTATGTCTTTATCTTTCCTATTCATGGACCTCTACCTCTAAATAAAGTATAGAAATAGTGTGTAGAGAAAACCATCGTTTGTGCAAAAAATAAAAACTGTGTGTATTTGCCTGTATATGCATAGAATTAAGGATAAATAACAACTGATAAAATAGGTTGACTCTCATGAGAGAAATTTGGGATCTGGGAACAGGGATGGAAAGGAGATTTTTTGTACTTTTATTTTGTATATATTTTGTACTTTAAAATTTTTTAACCATACGGATATATTATCTGTTCAAAATTTAAATTTAAATTTAAAAGTGCTGTGTATACACATGTATACGTTTATACTTGTGCATATGTATGGATATATAGACACATGTATCCATCTATATGTATGTGCATGCACATACACATGGGATTGTTTTGACTATTAGAGGCCAATTGTACAGTATCTATAGCACAAGAATTTTAACTTTGTCTCTAGGCAGAGTCTTTCCACTTCCATCACCATCGATGGGGTGGGATATAGATGACAGACACAAATTTTTCCCTGGATGGAGGCAGTTCAACAAATACCTTGGGAGGTTGAAGCAGGAGGATCACCTGGGCCCAGGAGTTTGAGACCAGCCTGAGCAACATAGTGAGACCTCATCTCTACAAAATTATAAAAATAATAGCCAGGTGTGGGCCAGACGCAGTGGCTCAAGCCTGTAATCCCAGCACTTTGGGAGGCTGTGGCAGGCAAATCACCTGAGGTCGGGAGTTCAAGACCAACCTAACCAACATGGAGAAATGCTGTCTCTACTAAAAATACAAAATTAGCCAGGAGTGGTGGTGCATGCCTGTGATCCCAGCTACTAGGGAGGCTGAGGCAGGAGAATTGCTTGAACCCAGAAGGGGGAGGTTGCGGTGAGCCAAGATCACACCGTTACACTCCAGCCTGGGCAACAAGAGTGCAATTCTGTCTCAAAAAGAAAAACAAAACAAAACAAAAAAAGCAATAGCCAGGTGTGGTGATACACACCTATAGTCCCAGCTACTAGGCAGGCAGACTGAGGTGGGAGGATGGCTTGAGCCCAGGAGTTCAAAGCTTCAGTGAGCCATGATCATGCCATGGATCTCCAGCCTCAGTGACAGAGCAAGACCGTGTCTCAAAAACAACAATAACACAACAACATAGAGATTAGGACAATGGGAATCTTTGTCATGACTACAATGAATTGTACAACAAAGTCACTTCCCAAAAGTTTTTGCATCATGCATATTACCTAAAACAACTCTATTTACCTGAAAAACACAAAATAATCAATGGAAACATTATTAGAAGCCATAGGAGAACAAATGGGGCTACTCACAAATGGGGCTACTTCAAAAATTATTTCAGAAAAATCAATAACATTCCTATACATAATTTTTAAAAGTGTAATGCAAAAGAAAAAATGTTATCCTTTGCAAAAGCTACACAAGTATAAAATAATAGAAATAAATAAAATTGTTTTGAAACAGAACCTAGGTAAAGAAAACTTGAAAATCCTACCTAATAAGGAATAAATAAATAGAAATATTTCTTGTTCTTGGATTTAAAGACACAATATTGTAGATCTCCCTGAATTAATTATGAACTAATTCATAAATTCAATCCGATTACTATCAAAAGTACAAGCGAAATTTTATATTTTGGAACCTCATTAGAATTATATGGGGAAAATGGAAAACAAAGAGACAAAAATATGGCCAGGTGTGGTGACTCACACCTATAATCCTAGCACTTTGGAAGGGCAAGGCAGGTGGATCACTTGGGCTAAGGAGTTCAAGATCAGTCTGGGGAACATAGCGAAACCTCATCTCTACTAAAAATACAAAAAAATTAGCCAGGTGAGACGGCGCAAGCCTGTGGGAGGTGGAGGTGGGAGGAAGGTCAAGGCTGCAGTGAGCTGAGATGGCACCAGCCTAGGCAACGTAGTGAGATCCCATCTTAAAAAAAAAAAAAAAATCTAAACATGCTGGAATAGACATAAAAGATAGAAGCATAGTGATGGAGAACTAGTTTTTTTGGTTGTTAAAACATACATTAAAATATGGTAGTTCTTCAAGAACAAAGAGATCATCAGGATACAATCCCAAAATATTACCAAACGTCTGTGAAAATTTAGGATATGATAAATGTCACTTTCCAAATCAGCTGGAAAAGTTGAGAAACATCAATAGTGAGACTGAAAATATAGCTAGTCATGTGTGGGGGAAAAACAAAATTGAATCCTTTCCATAAAAATAAATTCCCAGAATACAAAATATTTGAAAATAAAATATGAAACCAAAACTATGCTATGAAAACAATGGGGCGATTGGGGGAAACGATCTTGGAATGGGAAAGACCTTTCTAAACAAGTCCAGAAATGTATAAAAGAAATCATTAAGTGACTTGCTTTCATAAACATTACAAATTTTTACATGGCAAAAAATTTAATTAGAAGGCCAAAAAAAGGAAAACACTGGGAGAGTTTATTTAAAACCCACGTAAATATGTTTTAATTCTCTTAGTATATAACAGTCCATCAACCCACTAGAAAAATAGGCAAGTAACAACAATAACTCAAACAGGAAAAAGACAAATTGACTATATATATTTGATTGTAAAACAGAAATGAAGTATACTTTTTAACTTTTGCTATGACAATGATGAAAAATGTTGATAATACATGATATTGGCATAAATCCGGACAAATAGGCCTTATCATAACTGCTGGTTTGAGTAAAAACTGTGCAGCTTCTTTGGAGGGTCATTTGGCAATATCTACATTGACTGTCAAAATTCTAACTGCACACTTCTCATTCAACAGTTCCACAGAGAAACATAAATATGTAAGCAAAAATGGAAGTGCAGGTATTCTTCCGAATCTGTAAATCAAATATTAGATAAAATATGGGTATCCATAGGTAAAAAACTGGTTAAGTAAATACATTAATACTATACCACTGCTAAACAGAATGAAATAGATCCAAGTGTGACATGGAAAAAAAAAAAAATCCCCAAAATAAAATGTTAAGTAAAAATGGCAACATACAGGACACTGTATATAATGCATGTTATATACATTTCTGTTTACATAAAATTATCTTATATATTTGTAGAATTATGTCATTTATATATTTTACATAAACAGAAAATTCCGGGAAAATGCACAAGAAGCTGTTAGCAGTGGTTGTTTCTGGGCCTGGGAGGAGCTGGAAGGTTAATGGTGTAGAGTGAGTAGGAGACTTCCTTTTCATTGTATACATTTGCACGATGAAATTGTGGAATTGCAGAATTGGAATTCTCAAATGTGTACAATGAAAAGGAAGTCACTCACTCCTACTCACTGTACACATTTGCAAAGTCCAGTTCCGCAGTTCCACAATTTCATTGTCCAAATGTGTACAGTGAAAAGGAAGTCTCCTTCTCACCCCACAACACAGGAATTGTAACTGAAAGCCAGTTACTAGAAACTCACAATTTGTTATCTGTTACAATTTCTAATCACTGATCAGCTTTTACCTAAGGAGATTTAAAGCTGTCTGTGAGCAGGAAATAGATCTGATGTGTTACTGCCAGTTTCTGTCACCTCAAAGGTCAAACTGAAAGGATGATGCAACTAAGTAGGCCATGCAGTAGCTAATTGAAGGACACTGATCAAAACATCATGCTAGATTTCTGACCCTTTAAAAAGTTATCAAGGAGAATACATTGTACAGAATAACTAATGCAGAACATGTCAAGACTTGTGCTGACTGTTGTCATTCAAATTTAGCTGGGAAATAAGCCAGACAGAGACATAATGCTCTTCTGTCTGTACTTACCCTATAACCATATGTGCCTTGAGAGTTAAACTGCATTCAGAACTATGCATGTAAACCACAATAAATTCTTGAGATCCAAATTAAGATTTTAGGTTAGTACTGGTCCTAAATCCAAGTTCAAAGCCTAGTCCCTTTCCAGAAAGAAAAAGATCCTCAGAACTTTTTCCAAGGTCATTTGATTTTAAACAGAACCACTAGAAGCATTATCTTTTGGAGACTTCTCACACAAGGTATCTGACCTTGCCTCCCTAGAGTTTCTAGAGTGACCAAGCAGTCACTTTTGATGAGGAGGGATCTC
The DNA here is from genome assembly GCF_037993035.2 of Macaca fascicularis. Lineage (NCBI taxonomy): Eukaryota > Metazoa > Chordata > Mammalia > Primates > Cercopithecidae > Macaca > Macaca fascicularis. The sequence continues at coordinate 117,446,628 of NC_088377.1, forward strand.
CTGAGAGTTAGACCCCCTGCTCAGTATAAAACCAAAAAATGTCTCAGAGGAAGGCATCCCGATGAAAAAATTATGTTTAACATAAGAAAGAAAAAAAAACCAAACTGTAACTATGGTTATCTTTGAGAAAGTAAATGGGAATACACGGTTGGGGTAGCAAGAGTATTTATTTTCATGGTATACCTTTTTACAATCTTCAGATAGTTTAATATGTACATTATTCATTTTCAGAATTACTAATAGTAGGTTTTTCAAACCTCATGACAATTAATTGTGACATATTTTGTCAAACAGTACCGTACTGATGCCTGTGCTTCTGCTCCTTTTACATGCCTCTTCACTTTCTGATGGTTCCATTCCTAAATTATGAAGTTGTGAGCAGTTGTGCTCTTCAGGAGGTTTAACTTAGAAATGCTCGTATCCCATCTTGTTTTGTGCCTACTCACACAGCACATGCTATCTTATTTTTTTTTTTTTTTTTTTTTTTTTTTGAGACGGAGTCTCCTCTGTCGCCCAGGCTGGAGTGCAGTGGCCGGATCTCAGCTCACTGCAAGCTCCGCCTCCCGGGTTCCGGCCATGCTCCTGCCTCAGCCTCCCGAGTAGCTGGGACTACAGGCGCCCGCCACCTCGCCCGGCTAGTTTTTTGTATTTTTTTGGTAGAGACGGGGTTTCACCGTATTAGCCAGGATGGTCTCAATCTCCTGATCTCGTGATCCGCCCGTCTCGGCCTCCCAAAGTGCTGGGATTACAGGCTTGAGCCACCGCGCCCGGCTCATGCTATCTTATTTATTGTCTTATCTCTCACTTGTCCCCACAATAGGCTCCCATTACATATTTTGTTAAAGAAATTGACAACTGAGTCAGCCAAGTATTGATCCATAAACAACTCTACAGCTAATATTTATCCATAAAAGAATTACTATCAAGAAAATGTATCACCTCCTTTGTTATCATGATTAAGATTTTTTAAATACTCTTGGCCAGGCACAGTGGCTCACACCTGCAATCCCAGCACTTTGGGAGGCCTAGGTGGGAGGATCGCTTGAGCTCAGGAGTTTGAGAACAGTCTAGGCAACAAGGCAAAACCCCATCTCTACAAACAAAAATTAGCCAGGTGTGGTGGCGCATGCCTGTTGTCCCAGCTGCTCAGGAGGCTGAGGTGGAAGGATAGCTTCTAGGGCACTGCAATGAGCCATGATCATGCCAATGCACTCCTGGGTGACAGAGTGACCCTGTCTTAAAAAACAAAACTAAACAAACAGAAAATCCTCTTGTTATAAAGTACAAGCTTAGGTTAAAACAAACAAACAAACAAAAAACTGATATACCTCTTCCCATGGATCACTTTGGTCCTAGTACAACCCAGATTAACACCAAATATTTAAGTCAAATTTCTGTGTACTACAAAATGTCCACCTGAAGTCCAAAATATATAGGCTCTTGTTAAAGACCTTGTTAAAGGATTTTTAAACATCAGGATATAATATGTCTACTTAGAAGATTTTTCTTAAATCAAGTAAAGGAAATAATTAGCTCTTCCCCAGTAAATGTAATATTGAGAATTGTTTTGTGGGAAGGTAAGCAAATAGTTTTGGGAAATAAATATTCAGAAAAAAAAAAAAAAAAAAAAACAAACAAACAAAAAAAAAAACAGTGGCTGAGATAATCCTGTTTTAACATGTATTATGTTACTTTATACAACAAACATTTCTGAGGAGCCATGTAGAAACAAATCTTTTCTCTTTGAATTATTTTGTATTACTGGCCACACAGTAAAATTAGCTAATTCTGTTCTTCTGTGTCCACATATGGGTCATAACTGCACTTCTTTGCTCTGCAAATACAAAGTTTAATGAGTGTAGATACTTGTACATCCATCACTAGGCTTGTTATACTCTAGGCTAACACAACACCAATCAAATGGCCAGTATCTAAAACGTTGCCAATTCCCTGTGGAACATGCATGGTTTAAGTGTAGTATTATGTTAACCAAAGAGAAGATGGCCAGGAAAGAGGAATCCGTCTCTTAAAACAATTGCTGTCAAATGAGTAATATGAAGTACAAAAGGTATTTAAAGTTCAAATTAAAGTTTCCAAGCCTTGGGAAGAGCAAAAACTGGTATTTTCAGTGTTGCCTTGCCACATTCTTTAGTCTTTTGTTAAAGGAAAACAAAAACGCCAAAAGAGTTAGAAAATGAGAATTCTTCTTTAGCCCAATGCAAGTTTCTTGTTTGGACTCTATTTTCACATTAAAAAAAAAAAAAAAAAGTTCTGTCTGAAGGCTGAGTTTTTAAGATTGGGCCAAAAAGAGACAACACCTGGTACGGCCTTACATCAATGCCACCATCATTCTGGGCTCCTAAATGTTCACGAAATTTCTTCTTTTGTCTGATCTTGCCTCATCAAATCTCTTCAAAACCAAATCTAAAAGAGCCAGATGCAACAGGAAGAAGAGGACTCAAAGAATTAGCAGATGATGTCATTCTACTATTTATTTAGTTTCCAGTAGTCTGAAGTGCAACTTTTCCAGTATGCAGACTAAGGGGTTTAAGGAAACTCTATAACCCAGATAAAGCACTGAGGTCAGAAAAATTGAAGAGAAATTCATCATAATTACGAGCACAATTGTAAAAACAAACAAACAAACAAACAAAAAACAAATTTATTTCAACAAATGTATTTGAAGATCTTCATGAAAGTGCACTCCACACATCTGTTTTCCTCCTGTGGCTATTTTCTCATCTTTCTTTTATGATTTTGGATCCTGCCTTCCAAGTAACATTCATTACTCATTCAGCAAAATCATAGAGGAGGTTTAAACAATGATGATTGTTATTCAGACTCACCTCAAGTCAAAACATGTTCTAGAAAACATAACGATAAATTTTGGAAGCCTGACTTACTAACCTTGTTAACTTGCATTACAGGAATGAGTCCTCTTCTCCGATTCCACTCTGTGTGGTGTATAAATCAGGATTCCAATACAGAACAGATAGCACACTCAAATCAGGATAATTTGAGTAGGATATATTTACAAAAAGACTATTTACAGAGGTGTGGGTGTAGGAGAATCACAATGGTTAGTGTAAGAATGCTGAGTTGGTAAGGAATTAACACCCCTAAGTCCAAAAGGACACAGGGAAGGAGAAGTTATTGAAACTGGGAGAGAGCCACGCGGAGAAGTTCACCTTGAAAGGATAAGCGATCTTCCAAGGACAGCACAGCAGCCCTAGGGGATCTGGCAGTCTCTTTCCTTCCCCTGTTTTCCAGCACACCAGGAAGCAGGAGGACATGGGAGTCTTGATTGCCTCAGGCAGCAGTGCCACCATAGGCAAACTTCCTATAAGGTATCAAGGGAAATAAAAACCTCTAGATCTTTTGCAATGGTTCTCTAAAGGCTCAGCCTAATTAAAAGCCAGAGAGTACAGGAGCCAGGTGATAAAGATTATAAATGAGTCATCTTCCTGGGGCAAAGGCAAGCACGCAAAAATGAAGGCTTAATCAGAAGATACTCAACATACTCTCTGTGCCTACACATAGTCCTTAACACACAAATAGACTCAAATACATCGTTGAAAAGCTCTCAGACAGGAATTTTCCTTGGAAATCACTTCAAGGATGTCTTTCATGTTCAAAATTTCCACCGTCAGATCCTTCAGATGTTTAAAACTTCTGATAATCTATACATTTTGGGTAGTATTGGTAGCAAAATGGAAAGGAAAAAAAGAAACTAATGTTTTTGAATACTAGCTCCTTTACATATCTTATCTCAATCTTCAAAATGACTGCATTAGCTATGCATTATTATCCATGCTTTACTGATAATTTGAAACTTGGATAGTTCAAATAACTTGTCTAAAGCCACACAGGAATACAAGGGAAATCATAGAACCAAAGCCTGTTTGATTGTAAAGCCTATTCAGCTTATACTTCAGGACTGCTGCACTTCAGCACTCTAACCCAAAACAGTTTAATGTTTTCCTGGCAGAGGACAGGGTAGGTAAGAGTTAACCAAAGATATAAAAGGGGAAGATTGGTCGCCCGGAGTCCAATGTCTATCAGGTAGAATATTAAAGGAAAATTCCTAAAGGTGAAAGGAGTGGGGTAGTTCGGAAAGGGTTGATATCTAGGGAGAAATGCAAATAAAAGGAAAGATTAAAGACAATCTGTGCATTCTTCCCACTGCCCCATCTTGTTAAACCAGCCCAGCCACTTTTCAGTGTCCATGGACTTTGCACCTTCCACATAGGAAGGTTTACACCCTTCCACATAGGAAATATTTTATAATGTCTGCAGTGATGCAATACCTCACCCTAATAATAATTTCAACTGCCTCCCATCTTGCCCTACTCTTACCTTCAATGGACTAATGACTACTTTGAGGGCCAATGACTCTCCCAGTTGTATCTGTCTTTGTACACGTGTGCTGTGACAGTAAAATTAAACCTGCATACTCAGATAGGAGGATGTTGTTAAAGAGTTTACATCTTGATAGCATAAAATGAGTCAGTGAATCAAGGCAGGGATAATGATTTCATAGAAATCATAAAGGGAATATGCTATCAGACTTGACAATTAATTTGCACAGAGAGCCAACAACATAGAATCCAAATATGAATGAGTCCTCTCTGCTTTAAGGAGTCTGCAAGCAAGAAACCACTCCACAGCAAGGAAATCCACACACCTGTCATTTTTTCCCCAGAGGCAAAAAAGGGCAACGGGAAGTGACTAGCAAGAAAGATTATAGAGTTATGCTCTTCTTCTTTTTTAAGATGGACTCAGTGCCCTACTATAGACATTCAATATTTTCTTTTTTAGAACAGAGCTAGAAACCTCTAAAAACAGAACACAAAGAAATAACTTCCAGGGTTGGGCAGGCACTCCCTGAGCAATGGGGAATTACCAGCATACTTTTATTTTTGACTCAGATTCCACAGTTGTCATAAGGCCAAACATTCTCCTAGCTTCTTCAATTTCCACGCTGGATTCTACAGATCTTATTTGTGAATGATATGTTTACCCAGTTCACCTCCCTGCCTGAACTGTGAAATCATTTCAAACAGCTAACTGGATCAAGAGCTTAAAATAGGGTGGCCTTTATTCTTTATCAGCTTAAAATTGCCAAGCAGCAGCCAACTTAAGGTTTGAATAAATGTAGACGCTCTTTGGAGCTATTTCTATTTTCTTTACCCTCCATGGAATGATTTAATTCAGAACTACAGTAAATAAGACTCTAGATCCTGGAGTATTTTTGATCAAATATCTGGATGGGCTAGGCTACTTTAAATTACTCAAATGGTTCAGAAATCAAGAGTTTGTAAACTGTTTGGAAACTGAGAGACAGTTTGAAAACACTGTTTCTCCATAAAATTCATATACAATCATAGTACATAATAATATGCAATATTTATATTATGATTAATAGGTACATATATTGATGTGTCTTGATGCAAGAACTCCTAGTCTGTTAATAAGGAACACAGGATTTAAGAAGTCTCTGCCACAAATTACATGGAAATTTCTGGTGATGTCACTTAAACCCTAAGCCTCAGATTCCTTTTCTGTGAAATGAAAAGGTTGGATTAATAACAGTTTTCAAGTGACAATCTGAAGACAATTCAGCTCTCTGAAGGGGTGACTTAGCTGCCATTACTGGAGGTGGCCATTAGGTCTCCTCTCAGTCCCCCTGCCACCCCACAACCATCGTTACCATCAAAGCAGCTCCACATTTTTATTTTTTGTGTCAGATTTGCTTGAAGACCACTTTTAAAATATTTAAAAGCACTGACTACTGTATCTCTTTGATCAAATTTCATTTTCACTGACATATGGGTTTTTTTGCAAAGCAAATATCATTTCCTCTGATGTACTAAATAAGTATTAAAAAACTATGTCCAACAAGATATATATACAACAATTATAATCATATTTTATTATTTTGAAATCGAGCAAACTCCTTTGCTTGGATATGTTTCTACACTCTTCATTATCCTAATGCTCTACTACTTACATTTTAACAAGTTTAAGGAGACCTAAGTGGGTTTTCAAAGTTTTCCCACAATTAAAGAAAACTCAAATTGTTTAACTACCTTGTAATCTCTTAGTCAAATTATAATTCTATCTCCCATCAGGATATGCTGTCTTTAATAAGATTGACATATTTTATACTGTTTGAAATTTTTCTTGTCCATTTAAATATTCCACAGTAATTCTACTTCTATACAGTTAATAATTCCAGTTTTTCACAAAACAAAGCATACTGAAAATATCTACTACTGCTTCCTTAAAAGTATACTTTCAAGATAAGAAAAATTTTGTTGCAGCCAATGTGTAACTGGTCCTCACATTTAAATAAAGAGATGAATTTCAAAAAATTTTTGAGAGGAACTTTGCCCTCAGAATGGGGTTTCTTGAGCCTTTTTTCTGGCCTCTAATCAGTCCCATAAATAGGTCAGATGCAGCATATTTCTCAACTGGCATATACACAATGGGTCAGTTATGATTTTCACAAATTAAAATAAGCAGTAGCAGGTTTGGCAATATGCACAATTTGCCTAAGGAGAAATGGCATTGTTCTCACTTTGATTAACAACAGAGTCTTTGGGAAAAAAATCCACAAATCACTTTGACATAAGAAAGGTAAGAGGGAATTGGCTAGCAACCGCGTGATCTATACCCTGGATGAAGATAACTTAATGTTTCTTTGGACAGGTTTTCTTAGCCTATGAAGCAGATTCAACCTGGATTTTAATCTACAAAACCACAGAAATGTTATTTCTCTCATGATTTCCTTCATTCAAATGTAGAAGTAGTTTTAGATTTTTTGAGTCATATAACTCCTCCCAAAGATATTGGACATCGACAACCCCAAAAGCCATCACGACTGTAAGCCATCACTATGCTTGTTTTCACAAGAGGTACTCACTGCTTTTGGTTGAAAGGAACACTGAAATACAACAGCCTGGCCAGGTGCAGTGACTCACGCCTGTAATCCCAGCACTTTTGGAGGCCTAGGAGGGTGGATCATTTGAGGTTAGGCGTTCCAGACCAGCCTGGCAGACATGGCAAAACCCCGTCTCTACTAAAAATACAAAAAAATTAACCAAGCATGGTGGTGCGCACCTACAGTCCCAGCTACCTGGGAGGCTGGGACACAAGAATCGCTTGAACCCGGGCAGCAGAGGTTTCAGTGAGCCAAGATCACACTACTGCACTCCAGCCTGGGTGACAGAGTAAGACTACATCTCAAAAAAAACAAAAAAACAAAAAGAAAAAGAAAAAAGGAAATATAATGGCCTTCCTTGAGTTAAATTTTATGTAATATCTCAATGTCTAAACTAGAATTTTTAATAAACTATAAGAGAAACTATTTAGACCAGACAGTCAAGAAACTTGGGTAATATGTCACTTGAAGTATATTAACAGGCATTGATGATTCTGCTAGTCATTCATGCATTTGTGCCTTTAACTATACACTTTAAACCTAAAAGACTGTGTAACTAGATTTCAGATTAGCAGTTTTATGGCTGCATAAATGGGACATATTATTTTGTTGGCATCACTAATAAAGACAAGATGGAAATCAGAAGCTCAAACATTAGTTTAAATGACAAGTCACATTTCAAAGTAAAAAATAATGAAGGTATATTACGGTTGTAGTCAAGGTTCTCAAGAAAAAGATTAAGAAACAGAAATTTGCATGCAGTAATCTGATTGGGAAACGCTCTTAGGACAAATACCTATAAGGGAGTGAGAGAGGCAGGATTGCACAGAATTTCAATGCAGTAGCAACAGAAGCCTCACAAGATCTCACAGGGAGCTATGGTGCAAGAATGGGTCTTCAGAGTTATTTTGGATTAGACAAGAAAGGCCAAGCCTCCACTAATCTCCCCCATTCAGCAGTCATTGGATGTTATTTACCCCTAGTGAGCATTTGTAAACTTAGGTGAGGCAGCTTTCATCAGCAGAAAGCAATTCCCTGAGAGGTACTCAGATGTGAGCCTTCAGCAGCTGGTACAATGAGAGCTTCTCCATAGGAAATGTTTGCCCCAGTGCGTATACCAAGGTCCAGCATCTGCCCCTCAGTAGTTTTTCTAGTTTAAAAGTTTGATTTTCTGTCCCAGAGTGACTTACTTTCCAAATCACAGATTCACACTAACACTGGTCACAAGAGACTGATAAATAAACCAGGTTCTTAACATGCAGCACACGTCAGTCAATGAAACTAGAACTGACCAGCACATTCTCTCCACTTAAAAATCTATATGGAAAGCCAAGTCATCAGGAAGTGGCTGATGATCGTGGAATATGATTTAGATATTTAGTGGAATCTGATTCTGACTGACAGACACAGGTTTCAATCTACACAATTGGTATCTCTGAGAAGTAAGCAGGAAACTGGCATAGCTGGGCAAAGCAGCATCTCTCCAGGATAAAGAGTTCATTAATAAAATTTGGCAATGTTTGTGTGATTGTTTATTTTCTATAATTCCATTGATAGATCCAGGTTTGGTTGGCACTGAAGTTTATATAACTTGGATCTCTCTGAAAAACATGAATACAAAATTTGGTATAAAAGTGATCATTAATTTAGAATGACAAATCACTAACATTTACAAATGTAGAAGACTAATAAACACTAAAAGCATCACAAATCTAGATAAATCATATATTTAAATGAATATTAATATTAACTAACAACTATGTAATATTTTTACTACTTTTTGACCCCTTATTCATATAACTACAATTTTTTCTATAGAGAGAATAGAAAGATATATCAGTCTCTTGTTTTTTTTATAGAGGTTTAGAGAAGTTTAGCTTCTCCAGTTGTTCTGTAATGCCACATCTGTTTCTTCCTCCCTTGTTTCTTCCTCAGGCACTAGGGAACAAATAGTAGGGCAAGGGTCCCATGGAGAAGCCCATATCTTTGATGTCACCTGCAAGGCCCTCTGCTAGTGCAGTTGCTCCAGCAAGAACAGCAGTCCTGCAGGGAGGCAGTGGTCCTAGCAGCCCTCAAGCTGTGTTTCAGTCTCTGGTCCAGACCATTTCCTGGAGGTCAAATAGCACCAACATATTTCCACGTGACCAGGGTCAGGTTTCTGCCGATGGAGGTGAAAGTGGATGTAGCCCTGGTAGCAGGAGCCCTGCCCTCAGCCCCAGGACTGACTTCACTCTGTTTAGAAGGGATCCCTTACCCCAAGGTTGGGACAGAGGCTGCTGTTCCCTCTTACTACCTGAGAGAACACCTTCTTCAAATGTACGATGTAGATATTATTCATAGATGTTTTGAATATCAGGGGCCTAGGACTTGAGGGGCTTGAAGTGTCATCAGTGACAGGAAAATCCATCCCTGCCTTACTCAAATGACAAACAAGTCTTACTAGGGAATCATCCTTTCTCAAAAAGGGTTACCTAAGAGGTGCATTAAACACACAGATTTCAAGTTCTTCCCTGGGGATTCTGCTTCAAATTTGGGACAGGGCCATTATTGTATTTTTAGTAAGCATCCCAGGTTACTCATAAACTCTCCTGCATTTTGAAAACAGAGTTTTAAGGCAATTTAGTGTACTTCATCTTTTTTTTTTTAATTATACTTTAAGTTCTAGGGTACATGTGCACAATGTGCAGGTTTGTTACGTATGTATACATGTGCCATGTTGGTGTGCTGCACCCATCAACTCGTCATTTACATTAGGTATATCTCTTAATGCTATCCCTCCCCCCTCTCCCCACCCAACAATAGGACCCAGTGTGTGATGTTCCCCTTCCTGTGTCCAAGTGATCTCATTGTTCAATTCCCACCTATGAGTGAGAACATGCGGTATTTGGTTTTCTGTTTAGTGTACTTCATCTTTGATTTATTAAGCATAAATTAAAAATTTTAAATGTCAGTAGGCAATCTTACTTCTCTCATTTCCTGGTTTCTAAGGCATGACTGTGTGGGGTTGTACATACGGATAGTGCTGGTGTGAGTGTGTGGGAGTGTATTGGGAGTGGTGTGTGCATTTGTGTGGTGCCTGTAGTATATGTGTGGTGCCTGTTCAAGGTGTGGTGTGTGGAGTAGTGTGTGTATGTGTATAGTGCCTTTGGTGTGTGATGTAGTATGCATGGAGTGGTGTGTACATTTGTGTAGCACAAATGGTATGTGTGGGTGTCAGTAGAGTGGTGTGTGTATGTGTATGGTGTGTGTGTATGTGTTTGCTGTATGTGTGAGCTGTATGTGTGGGGGGGGTGTGTGTAGTTGTATAGGTGTGGTGTGTGTGAGGTGCATATGCTCTCTACGCATTTGTGGTATGTCTATGTGTGTTGCATGTGAAAGTGTTTGGGGATGTGTGGAATGGTTCTTGTTGGAGGCCTGAGGGAGAAGAGGAAGAACACCTCAATTTCATTGGCATGTCTCTAATGAGTGACATGGTTTGCCCATGTCCCCACACAAATCTCATCTTGAATTGTAATTCCATAATCCCCATGTGTCCTGGAAGGGACCTGGTGGGAGGTAATTGAATCGTGGGGGTGGTTATCCTCATGTTGTTCTCATGATAGTGACTGAGTTCTCACCAGATCTGATGGCTTTATAAGAGTCTTTCCCCGTCTTCGCTCTGCACTTCTCCTTCCTGCCGCCATGTGAAGAAGGACGTATTTGCTTCCCCTTTCAGCCATGATTGTAAGTTTCCTGAGGCCTCCCCAGCCAGGTGGAATCGTGAGTCAATTAAGTTACCCAGTCTCAAATATATCTTTATTAGCAGAGTGAGAACAGACTAATAGAATGAATATCTTGAAAAATCAAGACTCTCATTTGTACTGGAAATATATGGCTCTTTTCTGAGAGCAGTAATGAAGAGGAGATTTGAACTAGACTTTATTAAGAGTTATTTTTTAAATTGATACTGCTTTTCCTCCTCATCCACATTTCTATTTATTGGCAGGTTTTGTGATTAGTTGCTATTAAGTTAGGTCTTCCCCAACATAAATCTTATAATTAAGTTCAAAGAACCATATTGGGCCGGGCGCGGTGGCTCAAGCCTGTAATCCCAGCACTTTGGGAGGCCGAGGCGGGCGGATCACAAGGTCAGGAGATCGAGACCACAGTGAAACCCCATCTCTACTAAAAATACAAAAAATTAGCCGGGCGCGGTGGCGGGCGCCTGTAGTCCTAGCTACTCAGGAGGCTGAGGAAGGAGAATGGCGTGAACCCAGGAGGCGGAGCTTGCAGTGAGCCGAGATCGCGCCACTGCACTCCAGCCTGGGCAACAGCGTGAGACTCCGTCTCAAAAAAAAAAAAAAAAAAAAAAAAAAAAAAAAAAAAAGAACCATATTGTTGACCAAAACAACAAAATAAAGTTAGAATTACACTGCCCATAAACACCTGTTTATTTTTATAAAACACCTGTCTATTTTATAAATATACTTTGATCTGATGAACTACTGAGCTAAATTAAAAATTTTAAAATAGTAAGTAATCTGCCTTTATCTTTCACTTGAAAACCTCCGCATATATTACAGGTATTGGCTTCTGGCATTTGCAAAGCAAACTGCAAGTAGTCAGTCCTTGTGCCCATTAAAGATAAAAAAATAGGAGGCAACAATTTGTTAATTATGTAATATAGCTGTAATTGTAATATAATTGTTCTCCTGTCTCAGTCTCCTGAGTAGCTGGGACTATAGGCGTGCGCCACCACGCCCAGCTAATTTTTGTATTTTTAGTAGAGATGGTGTTTCACCATGTTGGCCAGGCTAGTCTCGATCTCCTGACCTCAGACAATCTGCTCACCTCGGCCTCCCAAAGTGCTGAGATTACAGGCATGAGCCACCACGTCCAGTCTATAATTTTTTATTAAAATACTTGATTAATAATCTGAGAAATGCATTTGCTATAATGAACAGGGTACAGCTGTGTTTAAATTTTATTTTTATGTACATAGAATTCTGTTGAAAGGAAAAACAAAAATGTTGGTTCCTATCACACAGATAGCATGATCAAATGATACACATTTTTCTACTCCTCCTTGTGTTTTTTGTTAGAATTTCTAAATGCTTGATTTTTCTTGGGCTAAATCAGAAATGCTTCAAAAAAGTCCATGCTGGCAGATTTTCCAGCAGTGGCTTGACTTTCAGTGTGGCAAGTGGAATTGATTTCTGTTCCACAATTAAAAATTAAAATGGCACAGTTAAGAAAATTGATTAAAAAAGGAACACAAGGCCAGGCACGGTGGCTCACGCCTGTAATCCCAGCACTCTGGAGGCCAAGTGGGGCGGATCATGAGGTCAGGAGATCAAGACCATCCTGGCTAACACAGTGAAACTCCATCTCTACTAAAAATACAAAAAATTAACCAGGTGTGGTGGCACATGCCTGTAATCCCAGCTACTCGGGAGGCTGAGGCAGGAGAATCACTTGAACTCAGGAGGCGGAGGTTGCAGTGAGCTGAGATCATGCCACTGCACTCCAGCCTGGGTGACAGAATGAGACTCCGTCTCAAAAAAAAAAAAAAAAAGGAACACAAGCATGATCCAAGGAATTCTTTGAGCCTGTTGAGCCTAGTTGTTGTTTCTTACGTTTTGTTTTTCAAAATGAAACCACATTAATGTATAAATATAAAATTAGGTTTCCTATCTATGAAATATTTTGTAATTATGGAAATTTTAGGGTGCCATACATTTATTTTTATCTATTTATTTTCCAGTGGAATTTTGGGGTCCCAGTGTCTTGTAGACTTTATTAGAGGATGCTCATTCCTCACATCTCCTACCTGAAAGCACCAGCAATCATCTTAGTGTCAGCTTCTAGTTAAAATTTCCCCATAATCCACTCACCAGAACTTGTTCCATGACTTCTAGTCCTTCTCAGAGAATGCTGAATACCAAAAGCCATCAAGCTCACTGGTAAAATCATGCCTTTTTCTGTTCCTCTTCTTTAAACAACTTTCTCCTCTGGTTGTTCTGTGTGTGCAAAACTTGCGTAGCACATCTTATTATCACTCAACCAGTATTTTTAAACATGCTTCAGTTACCTTGAACAAAGTAAGAATTATCTGTATAATGTACTAAAATTACTAAATTTATCTCTTAGGTTAATATTCCAGGCACCATGCATACTGATATATTCACATGTACCTCAGGCCTGGAAAACAAGTTCCAGCTTAAACCTTAAAAAGAAATCTCATAAATTTTAATTATACTTTCTACTAACATGTAATTAGCTTTCTTAATGTTTCTGGAGCTGAAGGGATATATGGTTATGGATTTGCTATAGGGAGACTTGTGTGTTTTCACACAGATAAGCCATGTGGCCAGGAAGCCTTCGTGTACTGTTTACTGTATGTTAGAACCAGATGAATTTAATTGAAAAGCACAGTTATCTAGGACTTTGACAATTACTTGCAATTTATTTAGTGGCTCAGTTCTGGCCTTCATAGATGTTGTATAGGCATGGTAAATGTATACAATAAACTCAGCAGCATATATTCTTGGGTGATGAGGACAGGCCATTATTGGAAGATGCAGGATCATTTTCTATGACAACTCTAGAGACTTAATCTGTTTCAGCCAATGCCTGCTTAAGAATGTGCTTATACCCCCTTGGCATGGGAGATGACTTTAGGTGTTGCATTCATACATTTTTAAATAATTATATATTTATGTTAATGTTTATTACAATTAACATAATTGTAAACCCACGATATCAAATATATTATTTCTTAAGGTAAATAAGGAAAAAACTGTAAATTTACTTAAAGAAAATATTACATATTGCTTGAACCTGGGAGGCAGAGGTTGCAGTGAGCCAAGATCACGCCATTGCACTCCAGCCTGGGCGACAAGAGCAAGGCTTCATCTCAAAAAAAAAAAAAAAAAAAAAAAATTTACATTTTACATGTGCTAGAGCAGTGATTTCCTGATTTTTGAATTTTAATACAAATTATTTTTTAAACTGTGTTTTTAAAAAACTAAATTGGAATAAAAATCAAACAAAAAATAAAAGATTTAAAATTGGGGGGCCAGGTGCGGTGGCTCGCGCCTGTAATTCCAGCACTTTGGGAGGCCGAGGCAGGTAGATCAGGAGATCAGGAGATTGAGACCATCCTGGCTAACATGGTGAAACCTCATCTCTACTAAAAACACAAAAAATTAGCCGGGCTGGGCGGCACGCACCTGTAGTCCCAACTACTCGGGAGGCTGGGGCAGGAGAATTTTTGAACCCGTGAGGTGGAGGTTGCAGTGAGCCGAGATTTTGCCACTGCACGCCAGCCTGAATGACAGAGGGAGACTCTGTCTCAAAAAAAATTAAAATTTTGAATTTGCAAAGATACAATCTTACAATAACAAGACAGTGGTTTCTAAGAAGATATTTGGCAACCAAGTTGTCTAAGTCAAAAGATTTTCTTTTTTTTTTTTTTTTTTTTTGAGACAGAGTCTCACGCTGTGGCCCAGGCTGGAGTGCAGTGGCGCGATCTCGGCTCACTGCAAGCTCCGCCTCCCGGGTTCCCGCCATTCTCCTGCCTCAGCCTCCTGAGTAGCTGGGACTACAGGCGCCCGCCACCGCGCCCGGCTAATTTTTTGTATTTTTAGTAGAGACGGGGTTTCACTGTGGTCTCGATCTCCTGACCTTGTGATCCGCCCGCCTCGGCCTCCCAAAGTGCTGGGATTACAGGCTTGAGCCACCGCGCCCGGCCAAAAGATTTTCTTTTAAGTTTTTGGATAGACAATAACAATAATATTTTATTTTATACTGTCACCTTGAACTGTGTATTTTTTAAAAACTTGATTTTCTAATACATTTGATCTGATTATAAGATATCTATCAGTTGATGTCTATCTTGCATTTTTTTTGGAGTGGTATTTTTTGACAGAGGTAATGAATTTTTTTTTAAGCTACTGAATCATAAGCTGCCCAAAGCAAATACATTTTAAATATGGATTAATTAATTTCCAATACTTATAAATGACTTCTCAGACTTTGAAACAAGCTATATCGTTAATGTTCAGCTTCTTATTTTAAAGCAATTATACGCCAGGTGGGGTGGCTCACACCTGTAATCCCAGCACTTTGGAAGGCTAAGGCAGGCGGATCATCTGAGCTCAGGAGTTGGAGACTAGTCTGGCCAAAATGGTGAAACCCCAACTCTACTAAAAATACAAAAAAACTTAGCTGGACTTGGTGGCGGGTGCCTGTAATTCCAGCTAATTGGGAGTCTGAGGCAGGAGAATCACTTGAACCTGAGAGGCAGAGGTTGTAGTGAGCTGAGATCATGCCACTGCACTCCAGCCTGAGCAATAAAGCAAGACTCTTCCGTCTCCATAAAATAAAATAAAATAATTATCGATTCACAGGAAGTTGCAAAGAAATGGACAGAAAGATCATGTGCACCCTTTGGGTGCATAAACCTTACCCCAATGTTAACATGTTACATAACTATAGTATAATATTATTATAAATTCGCATTGGTACAAACCATAGAGTTTATTCAAATTTTACCAGTTATACATGCATTTGTGTGTGTATGTATTTAGTTCTTTGCAATTTTAGCATATGTGTAGATTCATGCATCCATCACTATAGTCAAGATAGAAAGCAGTTCCTTCACAACAAAATGCCCTTGTGTTACCATTTATAGCCACACCCTCATTCCTAACCCCTGGCAACTACTAATCTGCTCTCTCTCTTTATACACAGTCATATGTCACTTAAAATGAGAATAGTTTCTGAGAAATGTGTCATTTGGAGATTTTGTCATTGTGTGAACATCATAGAGTGTGCATACACAATCCTAGATGCTATAGTTTTCTACACATCTAGGCTATAGATGTACAGCCTATTACCTCCAGGATACCAACCTGTGTGGTATGTTACTGTGCCAAATGCTGTAGGCAGTTGTAACACAATGGTAAACGTTGGGAGCAAGCCCCCCAAAATCTGGCCATACACTGGCCCCAAAACTGGCCATAAACAGAATCTCTGCAGCACTATGACATGTTCATAATGGCCCTAATGCCCACACTGGAAGGTTGTGGGTTTACCAGAATGAGGGCAAGGAACACCTGGCCTGCCCAGGGCAGAAAACCACTTATAGGCCTTCTTAAGCCACAAACAATAGCATGAACCATCTGTGCCTTAAGGACATGCTCCTGCTACAGTTAACTAGCCAAACCTAATCCTTTAATTCGGCTCATTCCTTTGTTTCCCATAAGGGATACTTTCAGTTAATTTAATATCTATAGAAACAATGCTAATGACTGGTTTGCCATTATTAAATACGTGGGTAAATCTCTGTTCGGGGCTCTCAGCTCTGAAGGCTGTGAGACCCCTGACTTCCCACTTCACACCTCTATATTTCTGTGTGTGTGTCTTTAATTCCTCTAGTACTGCTGGGTTAGGGTCTCCCTGATCGAGCTGATCTCGGCAAGTGGCGTCCATTCGTGGGGGCTCGAATTCAGGTTGAAGGGTCGCTGGAGCGACGGTTGGAATGGAAAACTAGCTGGAGGATACCCGAGTACTCTTAAAACAATCCCCATGGTGAGTAAGAAGGGGAGCTTGGAAGCATCAGGATAACAATGGGACAGGTGTGGGGTCTGGTTCCTTTCACCTTGGAACTTATTCACACTGATGATGAGGAGGAAGGAGGGTATAGTGAAGTAACAGAAGAGGTTACGGAGCATGTTTATTTACCAGCTAAAGCTAAAGAGGCAAAGGAAGGAGAGGTTCATCCCTACCCTTCTGCACCCCTTCCTCATTATTTTGAAGAAAATGACCCTGCAGATCTTTCTTTTCTGGAGGACACTGGGCAAAAAGTAGTTGCCCCAGTGACTGTTTGAGCAGCACCTCGAGCGACCACTCTTAGTTATATTCAGGCAGGAATTCAGTAAGCTAGATGAGAGGGTGATTTAGAGGCTTGGCTGTTCCCTGTTAGAATACACCCCTCAGATCAGCAGGGAAATATTATAACTACATTTGAGCCTTTTCCTTTTAAATTACTCAAAGAATTTAAACAAGCTATGAATCAGTATGGACCAGGTTCTCCTTTTGTAATGGGACTGTTAAAGAATGTTGCTGTTTCCAGTCAGATGATACCTACTGACTGGGATGCTCTTTCTCGAGCTTGTCTAACTCCTGCTCAGTTCTTACAATTTAAAACTTGGTGAGCAGATGAAGCTTCCATTCAGGCTGCTCGCAATGCTCAGGCCTAACCTCCAATTAATATAACTGCAGACCAACTTTTGGGGGTTGGCGACTGGGCTGGTTTAAATGCACAACTGGTCATGCAGGATGATGCCATACAACAGCTTAGAGGAGTGTGCATTAGAGCTTGGGAAAAAAATCACTTCAGGTGGGGAACAATACCCTTCCTTTAGTGCTATAAAACAGGGACCAAGAGAACCATACATTGATTTTATAGCTCTGTTACACGAGTCTCTTAAAAAGATGATTGCAGATTCGGCTGCTCAGGATATACTATTGCAGTTATTAGCTTTCAACAATGCTAATCCCAATTGCCAGGCTGCTCTGTGGCCTATTAGAGGGAGAGCACATTTAGTTGATTATATCAAGGCCTGTGATGGTATCAGAGGTAATCTGCATAAAGCTACTTTGTTGGCACAGGCAGTGGCAGGACTGAGAGTGGATAAAGGAAATACTCCATTTCCTGGAGCTTGTTTTAACTGTGGGAAGCATGGTCATACTAAAAAAGAATGTAGAAAAACTCAGCGAGTCAGGCTGCCAGATAGGGGAAAAAAGAAAACTGTTGAGCCTGAAATATGTCCAAAATGTAAAAAAAGGAAAACATTGGGCTAATCAATGTCACTCTAAGTTTGATAAAGATGGGAACCCAATTTCGAGAAACACCCTGAGGGACCCGTCTCGGGCCCCATTCTAAACCAGGGCATTTCCAGCTCAGGCCATTCCCTCACCCCTGTACAATTCCTGTCCCCCGCCACAGCCGCTAGTGTCCCAGTAGATTTATGCTGCACAAAAGCTGTGGGCCTTCTGCCTGGGGAATCCCCGCAAAAGGTCCCAGCAGGAGTCTGTGGACCCTTGCCAGCGGGTACAATAGGATTACTTTTAGGAAAGTCTAGTTTAACTTTAAAAGGGGTACAAATACATATAGGAGTCATTGATTCAGATTATAAGGGGGAAATTCAAATCATTATATCTACTTCTGTTCCCTGGAAAGCAGAGCCAGGAGAGTGCACAGCACGTTCCTAATAGTACCGTATGTGGAAATGGGAAAAAGTGAAATTAAACGAACAGGAGGGTTTGGAAGCACAAATAAACAAGGCAAAGCAGCTTTTGGGTAAATCAAATTACTGATAAACGTCCTACCTGTGAAATAACTATTCAGGGAAAGAAATTTAAAGGTTTGGTAGATACAGGAGCGGACATGTCAATGATTTCTCTACAGCCCTGGCCGTCCATGTGGCCAATTCAACCCACTCAATTTAACATAGTTGGAGTTGGTAAAGCCCCTGAAGTATATCAAAGTAGTTATATTTTGCATTGTGAAGAACCCAACGGACAACCTGGGACTATTTGACCCATTATAACTTCTGTACCTACAAATTTATGGGGAAGAGATTTATTACAACAACGGGGAGCAGAAGTTCTAATTCCAGAACAATTATATAGTCCTCAAAGTCAACAAACAATGCATGAAATGGTGTATGTTCCTGGTATGGGACTAGAAAGAAATTTGCAAGGTGTGAAAGAACAGCTTCAAGCGGAAAAACAAAATTCCCGCCAAAGATTAGGAAATAATTTTTGATGGCGGCCATTGTTAAGCCTCCCGAACCTATACCTTTAAAATGGTTAACAGATAAGCCAATTTGGATAGAACAATGGCCGCTAGGTAAAGAGAAACTGGAAGCTTTAGAGAAATTAGTTACTGAACAACTAAAAAAATGGGCACATGGCTCCAACATTTTCCCTTTGGAATTCCCATTTTCGTACTTAAGAAAAAAACAGTCAAATGGAGAATGTTAACTGACTTAAGAGCCATCAATTCAGTTATACAACCTACGGGAGCATTACAGTCAGGATTGCCTTCTCCTGCTATAATTCCAAAAAATTGGCCTTTAATAGTCATAGATTTAAAAGACCGTTTCTTTACTATCCCTTTAGCTGAGCAAGACTGAACGGTCTGCATTTACAATTCCTGCAGTAAACAACCTGCAGCCTGCTAAGCGTTATCATTGGAAAGTATTGCCACAGGGCATGTAAAACAGTCCCACAATTTGCCAGACATAAGTGGGGCAAGCAATTGAACCTATTCGTAAAAAATTTTCACAGTGCTACGTTATTCACTATATGGATTATATACTTTGTGCTGCCCCCACTCGAGAAATATTACTCCAATGTTATTATCACTTGCAAAATTCAATTTCTCATGCTGGTTTAATTATAGCTTCTGACAAAATTCAGACTACTACTCCTTACTCCTACTTGGGGACCTTAGTAAATGACACTACCATTGTGCCACAGAAAGTAACCATATGTAGGGATAAATTAAAAACATTAAATGACTTTCAAAAATTACTAGGGGACATTAATTGGGTATGACCTGCTCTAGGCATTCTTACCTATGCCATGAGTAATCTGTTCTCTGTCCTTAGAGGAAATCCTAGTCTCACTAGCCTTCAGCAATTAACAAAGGAGGCTGAGGCAGAGTCACAACTGATGGAGAAGCAAGTTCATAAAGCTCAAATAAACAGAATAGATCCAGAGAAGACTCTAGATTTGCTAATTTTTTCAACTCAGCATTGACTTACTGGTGTTACTGTCTAAGAACAGGACTTAGTAGAGTGGCTGTTTCTTCCACATACTAATTCACGGGCTCTAACTCCTTATTTAGATCAAATTGCTACTATGAAAAGGATTGGGAGAACTCATATTGTTAAATTACATGGATATGATCCTGGAAAAATTATTGTCCCTCCCATGAAGGAGCAAATACAGCAAACTTTTATAAATAGTCTTACTTGGCAAACCCATTTAGCTAACTTTGTGGGTATTCTCGATAATCATTTTCCTAAAATGAAGCTGTTTCAGTTTTTGAAATTAACTAATTGGATTCTCCCTAAAATAACTAAATTTAAACCAACTGAAGGTGCTGATAGTGTTTTTACAGATGGGTCTAGTAATGGTAAAGCTTCTTATTTTGGATTGAAAAGTAAGGTTTTTCAGATGCCCTATACTTCAGCTCAAAAAGCAGAGCTTGTAGCTGTAATTGAGGTATTGACTGCCTTTGATAGCCTATTAATGTGATTTCTGATTCTTCATATGTGGTTCATTCCACACAGTTAATTGAAAATGCTCAGTTAAGATTTCATACAGATGAACAACTGATGACTTTATTTACCCATTTGCAAACAGCAGTTAGAAGTAGAATGCACCCTTTTTACATCACTCACATTAGGGCTCATACACCTCTTCCAGGACCTTTGACTGAAGGGAATCAAATAGCTGATCGCCTAGTTGCTAATGCAATATCTAATGCTAGACACTTTCACGATGTAACCCATGTTAAGGCCTCTGGTCTCAAATGCAGATACAGCATTACCTGGAAAGAAGGTAAAGCTATTATCCAGTGATGCCCAGCTTGCCAAATGGTACATTCCTCATCTTTTACAGGAGGAGTTAATCCTCGAGGACTGGAACCTAACTCTCTTTGGCAAATGGATGTCACACATGTTCCCTCGTTTGGGAGACTAGCTTATGTACATGTATGTGTGGACACATTTTCTCACTTTGGGCCACATGCCAAACAGGAGAGTCTTCTGCCTGTGTTAAACGTCACCTTTTGCAGGGTTTTGCAGTGACGGGCATTCCAGTTTCTATTAAAACAGATAATGCCCCAGGCTATACCAGCCAAGCTCTAGCTACATTTTTCTGTGTGCGGAATATTAAACACATTACTGGTATGCCATACAATTCTCAAGGACAAGCCATAGTGGAAAGAATGAATCTTTCCCTACAACAACAGTTGCAAAAGCAGAAAGGGAAAAATAGAGAATATGGAACACCACAGATACAACTGAATCTAGCATTATTAACTTTAATTTTTTTGAGCCTGCCCAAGGGCCAGATGTTATCAGCAGCTGAACAACATCTACAGAAACCAGATGCAAAGACAGAAGCAGAACAACTGATTTGGTGGAGAGATCCAATAGCGAAAAGTTGGGAAATAGGTAAAATAGTAACTTGGGGTAGAGGTTATGCTTGTATTTCTCCAGGCAAAAATCAACAGCCAATATGGATACCATCAAGACACCTGAAACCTTATCATAAGCCAGATGTCGAGGAAGAGATTCTGGGAGGATCCCGAGGACCCCCCAGTTGCAGCCATGTCAAGACTGACGCTGAGGAGGACCCCAACTGTCACGAGCAACATCCGTCAAACACAGCCACACACCTGGGGACAGATCAAGAAGCTGTCACAGATGGCAGAAGAAAACCTGAGGAAAGTGGGACAACAAGTCACAATGAATAATTTAATGGTAGCTATGATAGTGGATATCACCACTGCCATGAGTATTCCTTCAATAAGGGCTGACACAGAGAACAATTATACTTATTGGGCATATTGATCAATCTTGGCTGGTAATAATGCCTAGATGTAATCACTTTATAAGACAGTTACACATGCTTTCTGATCTCAGTATTTACCATAGTAAATCTCCTCCTATAATTGAGGCATACCACCCTCAAAATCCTATTTTTAAACAAAATTGAACCTGGCCAGAAAAAACAAACGTACTTGTTTAGGAAGATTGCATTGCAGAACAGGCAGAGGTGCTGCACAACGATTCCTATGGAATCATTATTACTTGGTCCCCTAAGGGGATGTTTAGCTTGAATTGCACCTCTCAGTCTGTGTGCCATGCCACACTATGTTCAGCTGATCTGAACAAAACAGTCAGATGATAGAAATGATAAGAAGTATGGCAACAGTTCCTATTATCTGGAACCATGGTGGTATAGTGGCACCTCAACCTCAAATGATATGGCCCGCTGTAGGAGCTTAACGTAAGGATTTGTGGAAACTGTTAATAGCTCTTAATAAGATCAACATTTGGGAAAGAATAAAAAAGCATCTAGAAGGACACTCTACAAACTTGTTTTTGCATATTGCAAAATTAAAGAACAAATATTTAAAGCACCCCAGGCACACCTAACCTTAATGCCAGGAACTGGAGGGCTTGAAGGAGCTGCAGAGAAATTAGCAGATAGTAACCCATTAAAATGGATAAAAACACTTGGAAGCTCTGTGATTTCAATGATGATTGTGCTTTTAATCTGTGTTGTTTTTCTTTGTATAGTCTGCAGATGTGGATCCTGACTCTTGCAAGAAGTAGCTCACTGTGACAAAGCTGCCTTTGCTTCATTGATTTGCAAATCAGAGAAGGGGGACATGTTGGGAGCAAGCTCCCCCAAATCTGGCCATAAACTGGCCCCAAAACTGCCATAAACAGAATCTCCACAGCACTGTGACAAGTTCATAATAGCCCTAACGCCCACACTAGAAGGTTGTGGGTTTATGGGAATGAGAGCAAGGAACACCTGGCCCGCCCAGGGCAGAAAACCACTTAAAGGCCTTCTTAAGCCACAAACAATAGCATGAGCCATCTGTGCCTTAAGGACATGCTCCTGCTGCAGTTAACTAGCCCAACCTATTCCTTTAATTTGGCTCATACATTTGTTTCCCATAAGGGATACTTTTAGTTAATTTAATGTCTATAGAAACAATGCTAATGACTGGTTTGCTGTTAATAAATACATGGGTAAATCTCTGTTCAGGGCTCTCAGTTCTGAAGGCTGTGAGACCCCTGATTTCCCACTTCACACCTCTATATTTCTGTGTGTGTGTCTTTAATTCCTCTAGCGCTACTGGGTTGGGGTCTCCCCAACCAAGTTGGTCTCAGCAGGTAAGTATTTGTGTATCTAAATATATTTAAACATAGAAAAGGTACAGTAAAAATATGGTATAAAAGACAAAAAATTGTACACCTGTAGAGGGCAGTTACCATAAATGGAGCTTGCAGGACTGGAAGTTGCCTTAGGTAAGTCATGAGTGAGTGGTGAGTGAATGTGAAAGACTAGAACATATTGTCCAATACACAGTACACAATAGCGTGCATGCAGCTGTCTTCTCCTATTATAACAAGACCTTCTGGAATAACTTCTGAAGGCCTTGCCTGAGGCAGTTTTACAGTTACCTTTTTTTATAGGTACAAGGAGTACAC
Source organism: Macaca fascicularis (assembly GCF_037993035.2). Lineage (NCBI taxonomy): Eukaryota > Metazoa > Chordata > Mammalia > Primates > Cercopithecidae > Macaca > Macaca fascicularis. Next base: position 117,469,863 of record NC_088377.1, read on the forward strand.
TCTAAAATAACCACAAAAGTATACTATAGAAAATACAGAAAGCAATAACATAGTTCTTTATTATCATTATCAAGTATTATGTACTGTACATAACTGTATGTGCTAGACTTTCATAGGATTGGCAACACAGTAGGTTTGTTTACACCTGCATCACCAAAAACAGGTGAGTAAAGGCATTGCACTATGACAATACATGGCTATGATGACACTAGGTGACAGGAATTTTTCAAGTCCATTATAATCTTATGGGACCACCATCATATGTGCAGTCCATCACTGACCGAATCATTGTTTTGGGGCACAGAGCTGTAATTATGTCATTTAGCAATTATTACATGAGTAAACCTTGTAGTACATAACTTTTTCAGATTGGCTTTTCTCATTCAGCATAATTTCCTAGAAGTTCATAGAGATTATTAAGTGTATCAACAGACCATTTCTTTTTATTGCCAATTAGTATTCCATAATACAGATGCACCACAGTTTCTATAACCATTAACCTATTGAAGAACATGTGGGTAGTTTCCAGTATTAGGTTACTACAAATAAAGCTGAGTATTCATGTACCAGTTTCTGTGTGAAAATAAGTTTTCATTTCTCTAGGATATATACCCATGAGTACAATGGCTGGGCTGTATGGCACATCCACTTTTATCTTTAAAAGAAACTACTAAACTATTTTCTGGAGTGGCTATGTCATTGGTACTGTCCTGCCAGTGATGCATGAATGATCCAGGTACCCTGCAATCTCACCAGCATTTGGTGGGCCACTGTTTCATTTTAACCATTCCAATAGGTGTGTGGTGATATCTCACTGTGGTTTTAATGTGCATTTTTCTAATGGCTAGTGATGAACATCTTTTCATGTGCTTATTTACCATCTGTATATCCTTTTTGGTGAAACATTTATTCCTATCTTTTGCCAATTTTCTAAATGAGTTTTTTAATTAATGTTGAATTTTGAAAGTTATTTCAAAATTGCATATTCTAGATAAAAGACTTTCATGAAATATATTTTTTCTCTCAGTCTGTTGCTTGTCTTCTCATTGTTTTAACAGGATCTGTCACAGAGCAAAAGTTTTTAATATTGATAAAGTCCAATTGCTCTAAATGCTTTTAAGGACATTTTCTACTTACTAAACAATGCAGTTTTAAGTTATGCTTTAAGAAAAAACATTTTCTTTCAACAAATCCCTCGAATTTTGTATTCAATGCTTAACTTTCAATACCTTGTAAATGTGATGGTTTCATAGAATTTTTCTAAAAAATAACACCTTCTATTACACACTCTGGGGATCATTTTTATTTACTTCAATAAACTTGAACTGATTTATGAATATTGTTCTTATTTCTCTCATTACTCCATGTAACAACACAAGGTTTGCATGTAAAGAAACAGGTGCTGAGACCAAACCAGGGCAGGTACCACACTGGAATGTAAAGTGACTCCATTGAATCAAAATCAGGAAAGGAAGAGGGCTTGGCTTGGAGACTATTTGTCTAGGTGATGCTGAACTACATTTCAACTCTGGAGAAAACATGAAGGCAGGCGTCAGAATCATTTGACGATTGTCAGGGAAAGTGACTACACCTCTCATAATATCTATTACAAAGTTGAACTTCTTACTTGCTAAGGGAAAACCGTGCCTGGAGAACACAGTCCCTCTGAGCAAAGCCAAAGCCAATTTATTAATATGTCACACTTGGGGGAAGCAAGCAGTTTAGGGATTGGCTGATTTTCCAAAGTGAGAGAACTGAAGCAGAGCTCTTGGCTGGAGTTGCAGGACTGATAAAGACTGAATTAAAGTCCTGGTGTGGTAGCTCATGCCTGCAGTATCAGCACTTTGGGAGGCCAAGGCAGGCAGATCACCTGAGGTCAGGAGTTCAACACCAGCCTGGCCAACATGACAAACCCCCGCCTCTACTAAAAATACAAAAAATTAGCTGGACATGGTGGCAGGTGCCGGTAATCCCAGCTACTTGGGAGGCTGAGGAAGGAGAATCACTTGAACCTGGGAGGCAGAGGTTGCAGTGAGCTGAGATTGTGCCATTGCAGTCCAACCTGGGCAATGGAGCGAGACTCTGTATCAAAAACAAACAAACAAAACAAAACAAAAAGACAATTAAAATCTGTTCTTTGGTTACTTGTATATGGCTTATGACATTAAAAAAAAAAATACAGCTTCTCTGCCTCCATCTCATACCTATTGAATCAAAATCTCTGGCGGTAATTAGGCTTAGTCAGTGACTCTGTCATCCATCAGCTACTAATTTTTATACATGTATCTACCTCACATGTATATATCAGTCATTTACTTTCTGATTAATGTAAAGCCATTTGAAACTGACTTGGGTTTGTGATCATTGGAAAGGTTCTGAGGTGGAGCAAAATCAAGGAGAGGAAACTCCTAGAGAGGAGATGTCTACAATCTCTACAGACTCTTTCCGAGCCAGCAAAGGCACAAAGAGCATTACTTAGGCTGATTTCTCCAGCATGTGCTTAAACGCTAGGCACTGTCCTCCTACTTCCAATTCCTTTTGTTTCCTCTACAAAAGAGCTGAATCATAAGGGAGGGAGATCTTCTCAGAACTTTGGCCTTTCATTTGTTTCTTAGAGAGGAGACATTACCACATCATACACTTAGTCACATAATTCAAGGTCAGTTCTTTTTATTATTACAAAACGAGTCTTTAAATTAGGGCAATTCAACTTAGTTATTGAGTCTTTTACTAGACCTATCACCTCACACAATTGTGCCCTTTGGGATACGTAGGCCTATTTGAAGTTCAAATCTTCGTGTTCAGATTGAATTTGCCCTATTTTCAGTCATCTAAACTCCCTACCTAATTATCCACTCACTTATGTTTGACCTGGAAACTTTTTAATTTAGCTACTTTTAAAAAAATTTCTAATTCAGTAATACATACAACTATTCAATTTCAAATGCAGATAATTTGATGAAGAAAAATAAATCTGTTCTGTCACTCCCTTCTCACAATTGCTTTCCCCAGTAGCAGTGACTTTTAACTGGTTTTGTTTCTTCTTATGGTTACTCTCATATCTTAAAAATTTATGATTACTGTATTAGTTGTCTAAGGCTGCTATGACTAATTACATAAACCAAGTGGTTTAAAATAACAGAAATTCATTCTTTCACAGTTTTGGAGGCTGTAAGTCCAAAATCAAGTTTTGGCAAGATCATGCTCCCCACTGAAGGCTCTAGGGGAAAATATCCTTGTTTGCTTCTCCCTACCTTCCAACTCCATCACTCCAATTTCTGTCTCCATCTTCACAGACTGACTTTCTTCTGAGTGTCTTCTGTGTGTCCATGTTTTCACAGGGTTTTCTTATGCGGAAATCAGTCATTGGATTTAGGGCCCACCCTAGTCCAACATTATCTTTTTTTTTTTTTTTTAAGACGGAGTCTCAATCTGTCGCCCAGAATGGAGTGCAGTGGCGCGATCTTGGCTCACTGCAAGCTACGCCTCCTGGGGTCACACCATTCTCCTGCTTCAGCCTCCTGAGTAGCTGGGACCACAGTCGCATGCCACCACACCTGGCAAATTTTTTTGTATTTTTAGTAGAGATGGGTTTTCACCGTGTTAGCCAGGATGGTCTCAATCTGTTGACCTCGTGATCTGCCCGCCTAGGCCTCCCAGAGTGCTGGGATTACGGGCGTGAGCCACCGCGCCCGGACCTCATTTTAACTTACTTAGTTACATTGGCAAAGACTGCAGATAAAGACTCAAATAAGGTCACTCCAAGGTTCTGGGTACACATAAATTTTGGAGGATACTATTTAACCCAGTTCACTTACTCTGCTATTTCTTGATTTTAAAAATGTAGACATTTTCTATCGATTATTATAATAGCTAGGGATTATTTTATTTAAATATCTCCCACTTCCCCTTTCCTTTCCACCCCAAATAGTGAACTTTATTCTCATTCCTTCTACTGGTAACCTCGACATCTTCAAAAAACATACTTGAACTTTCATTTCTTGTTTATCAACAATAGTCTGTACCCTTGGTTTCATTTCTACTCAACTATTTCTACCTCTCAACCTATGTCAACTTTGCATGTGTTTTGGCATTGTCAAGATTTTTAACATTTATCCTCTAAAGTTGAATATGCAGTGTTAACAACATCATACAATGTTTACACAGTTGAGCCATTCAGTGGAGAATGCACTTAACATTAAATTCAGCTGGATGGGTTTTTTCTTTGTTTTCTTTTTTACAGCCCACTAATTGCATTCTGCACATCATTAAATTTTTGCACAAACCTACACATCCTGCACATGTACCCCAGAACTTAAAACAAAAAAAATTAAATAAATAAAAATTTTTTCAAGTACTTAGTCATATTTCTTTTCTAGTTATTACACTTTTTTCTAGACAAATTCCGGAAGAAACCTCCATCTCTGTGCTCCAATTTTTACTGTTTTCCAAGTCTCTACAATTACCATTCTGGGACTTCCCTTAACTAATATTTGAAGGAATATACTTCCTGAATCTCATGCTTTCCTCTTTTTTAAAATCAACTATACTGAAATGTAATTTACATACAACAATGTATTCACTTTAGCACAGTTCAACAAGTTTTGGCAAATACATAAAGCTGGCAAATGTCCACCACCCCTAACATCACACAGAAAAATTCCCTTATGCACACTCATATTCAATCCCTTGCGCCTCTTACAAGATAGAATTACCTTTTTTTTACTATAGATTAGAACTTCCTTCTCTATAATTTCATATAAATGCAATTATACTATGCATATTCTATTCTTGTGTGTCTGTCCTTTTCCACTTAGTATAATATTTTTGAGATCTAACCGTGTTGTTCCTGTATCAGTAGTTTGTCCAGTTATATGGCTATATCACAATGTGTTTATCAATTTCACCTGTTAATGTTTCAACTGTAGGACTGTTACAATAATGCTTAATGAACATTCATGTACAATTCTTTGTTAGGACATAGGTTTGCGTTTTTCTTGGTTAAAAAGCTAAAGTGGGACTTTAAAAAAACTTGTGGGACTGCATTTTTTTAATGCAAAGCTGCCAAATTGTTTTCCAAAGTAGTTGTACCATTTTACAACCCAACTAGCAAATATGAGAGTTCTAATTACTCTACCACCTTGCCAAAACTTGATATTGTCACTATTTTAATTTCAACCATTCTATTGGGGTATGTAATGGTAAGTCATAGCCATTTTTATTTTATATTTCCCTAATAACGAATGATGTTTATACTTTTTTCATATGCTCATTGGTCATTTGTAGATCTCCTTTTGTGAAGTACCTGTTTAAAATTCTTTTGCTCATTTTAATTGGGTTAATCGTCTTATTATTGAGTTGTAAGAATTCTTCAGATCTTTTAAATATTTGAAGATATAGCATTCCTTTGTCAGATATATCTTTTTTTATATTGCTGGAATACATTCTAATGAAACTTCCTAAGAAAGGGTAAATACTACAGTCCTTGAATGTCTAAAAATACATTTATTTTCTCTTAGTCATATGTAAAATTTTGACTAAGTATAAAATTCTAAGTCTAGAAGTACTTTTTTTCTCAGAACTTTGAATGTTGTCTTTCAACATTAGGGTTAAGTACTAAGAAATATAATACCTTTATGATTATTTTTTCCATTTTAGCTCACTAGCTGTTGTTGATTTTTCTTTTCCCTCTTTAGAAACTTACAGGTTTGTCATTTTTCCTTGATGTTATGAAATTTTACCATTTCTTTGTCCTCTTGGACTTCTTAAAATTACTGGCCTAAGCACTTAATGGTCCTGTCAACTAAATGACTCGTGTTTTTCACTAATGGTTAAGAGCATACACTCTGGCATCATACTACTACTGTACTGCCTTCAAGCCACAGCTAATTGTTTAAAACTTTTTTGATGAGAGAATTAAATTAGTTAATATATTTACTAACTAGCAGGGCAACATATTATTATTGTTATTACAGACTGAGTATTCCTTATCCAAAATGCTGATGACCAGACTGTTTTTGATTTGGGATTCTTTTTGAATTTAAGAATATTTGCATTATACTGGTTGAGCACCCCAAATTCAAAAATCCGAAATCTGAAATGCTCTAATGAGCATTTTCTTTGAGCATGATGTTAGTGGTCAAAAAGTTTTGGATTTGGGAGCACTTCAGATTTCAGATATTTTGTATTTGGGATGCACAATTTGCATTATTGGTTGTAATTTTAGTATTATCAGTTGTAATGTGAGTATTACCGTAATATTATTATCATTAGTAGTAATATTAATATCTCTTTGATAGTATTCTCTCATCTGTTTTCTCTTTCTAGAATACCAGTCATTAACCTAATGGACTTCTTAGGTTGACTTCCTTGATAATTCCATTGACTTTATCTTTCAACATTAATGTTAACATGTTAATGTAATACTCATGTTTTAATGTTTAAGGGCTCTTGTGTTTCTGACTTTTTTTTTTTCATTTCATTTTGTTCTTATTTTAAGAATACAATTTTCCTTGAATCTCTCTTAGAATACATATTAAATATTTGGGATTTGTTGTTTGTTTCCCTGCTTATTTGTTTTTAATCTTCTTTTGTTTTATGAATTCTCTTTGTCTTCCAAAGTAATTTTTTAAATGTGTTTATTTTTGTACTTTTCCATTTTTCAAGCACTCATCAAATATATAGTGATTCTTGATTTTCTGTTTGTAGTTACCGCAACACTAGATTATTGATGGAGAGTTCTGAATATGTAAGCAGGACTTAATTGGTGCATTTGCTTCGTGGATAGCAGGGAGGAAGACAGCTCTTACGCTAGAGAATCTCAAATGCCAGAATAATTAGGGCTCCATTTTGAAGTACCAGCATTAACTAATCGTACTTATTATTTTTATTTCTTTTCAGGGTAGTTCCCTAATATTTCTGCTTGTGAGTAAGTGCTGAGTTTGGGGGTAATTCTTACATGAAAAGTGTAAAGATTTAAAGTCTCACCTCCTAGTTCTACCCTCCATGGTAACTACTGAGTCCAGAGGATCTCCAGACAGATTAGGTCTCCCCTTCATGCACATTCTAGGTGTGACTTCCTCCTCTACACATCATTAAGCACCCCTTTTCCATGCACTTTCTGATTCTAGAAGTTAATAATATGCAGACATCTTCCTTACATTCCTTTCATTTTTATTCCAATGTGGTCACAAAAGGGAAGCAACAATAAATATGTGATCTCACTGTACTATCTTCTCTGGCACCTTTTGTTTGTTGTTTGTGGGATATAGTGTTATTTATTTATTTTTAGCTTATTTTAAACTGTTCAAACCCAGTAAAAGCAGAATGAAGAGCATAACAATCATATACCTTTCAATTGCATTCAAAGATGTAAAAATTGTCACAACTGCTCCATCTCCTCTATACATAGCACGTGCTTCTCTTTTGTCAAAGTATTTGAAAACAGTCAATATGTATCTTGATATTTCACCACTAAATACTTCAGAATGAAGATTTTTTTTTCCCTATATAACTACAACACCAGTGCCAATCCTAAGACATCATTATCAACCCAAATACACTATCCAACATTCTAAGCCATTATTACATTCTCGTAATTATCACAAAAATATCTTAATCAAATTTTATGCAATGCGAATGGCCATTATGAATCTTCAGATTCCCCCAGCCTAAAACATTCTCCTACCTCTCACAGTTCTTTATGAAATTTAATTCTTTATGAAATTGCCACTAGTTCTGGTGGCAATTTACTACTCTTCTCCCTCCTGAAACCTTCCATTGACTTTTTTTCCTCTTGTTTCTTTCACTTATCTTTTTAACTCCTCCAGCTATTTTCCTTCTAGCTTCTTACAATAGCTTCTTTGCTCTGATGATTCTAATGATTCATTATTTTAGTGGTATAGGGAAAACAAGGATTGTTTTCATCAAGCCATTTTATTTTTTATCATCAAGTCATTCTTGACATTATATTACTTGCAGATATCCTGAACCAACATCTTGTCATTCCTCCTTCTACATCATTTCCTTTGTGCACACTCAAGTAAAGTGTTTTCTTATTAATAAATTAGAGACAAGCTCAGAATTCATACACGCCCAAGTAAAAATATGCATGCTTACACTGTAAACCATTTGTGGATGTCATTTACCACATTGTGCTTTAAAGAAAGGTTCTCTTTTAGTATCTAATGTTTATTTGAATTGCTGTATTTCAGGTTAATGTTTCTGAGAATTTCAGTGATCTAATAATTTAAACAGAACCCAGTGTAGATTCTTTGTTCAGTAAACTCAACCCAAAAAGAGATTTAAAAAAATAAATAGAAATGTCATGCAGCATTAGAAAATGGAAACTATTTATGAAATATAGCGGCCGGGCGCGGTGGCTCGAGCCTGTAATCCCAGCACTTTGGGAGGCCGAGACGGGTGGATCACGAGGTCAGGAGATCGAGACCATCCTGGCTAACACAGTGAAACCCCGTCTCTACTAAAAAATACAAAAAACTAGCCGGGTGAGTTGGCGGGCGCCTGTAGTCCCAGCTACTCGGGAGGCTGAGGCAGGAGAATGGCGTAAACCCGGGAGGCGGAGCTTGTAGTGAGCTGAGATCCGGCCACTGCACTCCAGCCCGGGTGACAGAGCGAGACTCCGTCTCAAAAAAAAAAAAAAGAAATATAGCATACCTTCATGCAATAATAGTATTTCAGACGTTAAGCATAGGAAAATGAAATTTCCTACCCTGTAAATAAAATACATCATAAATGAGATTACAGTGAATCTGGAATCTCTTAACTGGCTGCTTAACTATTTAAATCAAATTTATAAGAAACAATGTTGGCTTCCTTCTTTTCTTCACTCAAAAATGAAAGCCAGTATTAACATGACTCTCAGAGAATTTTTGGAGATTTAATCTAAAAGTACAAGGGGAAAAATGAGGCATGAAAAATGATTATGTTAAATACATTTCTGAGAAACTGGTGGCCAGATATAGCTATAAATTGTGATACTCTCTAGTTCATACATGCATTTTTAATTAGGAAAATGAAATATTTACAGCCTAACAGAAGTAATTTTATGACCATTAAGCCATTTCTCTAGGGAAATTTCCAGTAGGATAGTCAGATAATTCAATATTTTGTTCCCATTAACTATAGTAATAGTTTTGCATCGTTGTATCTCAGTAAAGCTTATCTTTTTATCTTTACTTTCAAACCCAAATATTCAGTGATTATAAGGATTTGGTGATGGAATTAGTTGTTTGTTATCTGTATTAATTTGTAATATTTGCTTTTTCCTGTAAAAGAAAGTTGATAGTTACACAATGTAGAATATAATAATAACCTAAAGATACACTGGCATTTGGATTCATCATTTATTCTAGTGATCTGAAATTATCTTCTTAAGTAATAAAAAAGTACATGTCAATGATACCCAGGTTTATTTATTTTATCTATTCATCATAAATAAACAGCAAGGCCAAGATATCAACAAGCAAAATGAAGTATAATTAGGGCAATAAGAAAACCTCTGCTTTTTATAAACAAGTGTAACCCCTAGAGTCATCATGTCATCACCTAATTGATTGGAGTTCAAGGCTTTGGTCTACAGAACCATACATTAACGAGTTCCATGCCTTTCTTCAGTCTTGTTTAGCTACAAGCTTTATCTTGCCTAGTTCTTGAGTTAATTACAATTCAGAGAAGCAGGATGTACCAATCTGAGCCTGGGATGTGTACATGGCACCTACACCTAGTCTACCTAATTGGTGTCTTTCTCCTGTGGAAGGCAAGGCCTCTTTTGGGGCTGCAGTCCTGGTTGAACTTCCAGTCACTTCCTTCACACCCTTACACACGACCTAGGAAAGCTTACTATTTCTTACTTTGAGGGTTCTTCATGGTTCTTAGAGCAAGCACTCTGTTCTGAACAAAACACTAGGAATGCTGCTACTTACCTCATTGCAACAGCCACCATTTCTTAGAAATTTTTGTAACTAGTTCTCAGTGACTCTCTCCAACACGTATTTCAATATCTTGCTAGATTAGCTCTTTGAATATTTCTTTAGACTCTTTACTTTTGGTGGAGATACAATCTGTGGCCACATTAGTGTTCAAGCACAGTCTATCCCCATTTTTCTCTTCCCCCTGCAGGAAGTCTGCTGACCATACCCCTCAGCTTACAATGTTTGGAGCACTGGCTCCTGATTAACTTAAGGGCTGAGATACTTTCGAGAAAGAGCTTTGTAGTCTCTTCACCCCAGAAAACATGCACATATGCACAGGTGTTCAAGGCTTGTTTCAAGTATGTTTCAGGGAATTAACAGATTCCCTAATAATTTCTCGTTTAAGAACTCCTACTTTAAATTTTGAATTATCTGAGGTTCCACTGTATTCAGGTTTTCAGGTGCACATGAACTTCTAATTCCAATTAGTTTAGATGTCTGAATGCAAGAAGTCCCATACCCCCAAAATCTTATTTAATTTTGCTTCGAAATAAACTTAAAAAGTAAATAAAATTGTAGGAGAGTCACAACTCTACTTATAATACTTAATATACTACTTTAATTACACACATATATTTAAAATTACATTTTTAGGCTGGGCACGGTTTCTCACAATCTGCAATCCCAGCACTTTGGGAGGTCAAGGTGGGCAGATCACTTGAGGTCAGGAGTTCTAGACCTATCTAGCCAACATGGTGAAACCCCGTCTCTACTAAAAATACAAAAATAAGCCAAGCGTGGTGGTAGATGCCTGTAGTCCCAGCTACTCAGAAGGCTGAGGCAGGAGAATGGCTTGAAACCAGGAAGTGGAGGTTGCAATGAGCCGAGATCAGGCTACTGCACTCTAGCCTGGGCAACAAAGTAAGATTCTGTCTCAAAAACAAACAAACAAACAAAATAAACAAACAAATGAAAACCTATGTTTTTAAAAGAAAATAGTTTGAAATATTGCTTTTTCCTGTTCTTAGATTTCATGAAGCAATTGTGCTCAATTCTTCATGTTTCTCTTCTACATCATTCATGTGCATCTTCCATCATCACTGAGGCATCTTGCTGAGTCATCTAACAGTTTTCAATGGCATCTATTTTTCATTTCTTTCCAATCTTTCATAATACAGTACTTTTAGTCCCTATATAATGGAAACTAAAACCCAAACTATAACCCAAAATATTAAGCCTTGTATTCATTCTTTAAGTGTACACATATGGCCTCCATGATAATGTCTTTTAGATATTTTAAATAGCTTTTAAAAATATATTTTAGTTTCTCTTTTAGACCAGCATTAAGATCACTTGTTTGCTTGTCTACAATGATATCACCATTTACAATAGTAAGGTAATACTTCTAATAATAAAAAACCCTACAGGTGCATCAAATTATTGAATGGAGAAATTGTTTTCTGGCTAATATATCTACTCTAAACTGTATTTTGATGTGCAAATAAAAGTAATTTTAAAAGAGCTCTATAAGATTAGAAATTTATAATTACTTAAATATTTTGGAATTATCATTTTTCTGTACTATAATTGTTTTGGGGAAAACAAATTACATTAAGGTAGGTAAGATAAAACTTTATGTTTCTTTGTAAAATTCAGTTAAAACTTCCCTATCTATCTTTTCTCTATCTATATCCTTCCCTCCATTATTTTCCATAATGACATATACTTTCTCTTCTTTGTTGCTTCTTCCGCACGCCACCATTGCTTCCTTTCTGTCTGCTCCTAGATATTTCTGTTTTGTTTCTACTGAGATACTTCAAAATTCTATGAGCCAATAAGCTTTATTAGTATATTTATTTTTATTTTTGCTCCATTTTTATTGTAAGATTTGCATTTCACTCTAGATATTTTTCTGCTGTTCCTCTTCCAAGAAGATAACTGGGCAAGAATATAATCTCAGGGGATGAATACAATATTCCTTCTTTTAAAATAAAACTTGGCTCATTGTGCTGGGAGAGAGGAATTCAGAGGCAATAGCTGCATGGTAACCTGGGAAAGCTGGACCACAGCCCTAGGCCTCCCAACCCTGGAGCAATATTTTTGTGTACAAGAAGGAACAGGATGCCATTGAGTTGGCTGTTTTCAAGGGTTCATGAGGGGCTGGAATCAGAGTATCTCAGAGAAAGCAGTAGTGCTGAAAACCAGAAGAACATCATTGAGTTCCTCACTCTATGTTAGACCCCTAGACCTTTGTTAAAGCCCAGGGAAAACAGCAGCCCCAGTAACTTCCCAGCAGTCCTTATGAACAAGAGCTTAGCATCAAATTTAATCTGGTTTGAAAAAATAAAGACATATTTTATTTTGTGTTCACCCAATATTGTTGTTATTTACTATATTTATTTTCTTTATTTCCTTCTTTTTTCTCTCTAAAATATTACCTTCTAAACTAATGTCTTCATTTGCTACATCTCTTTAAAAAAATAAATAAATAAAAGCTCTAGAGTCTCATATTCCTTGAATTTTCATATGCCATCTTTCTACATTATTTCTCCCTCAAAATTTGCTGAGAACTTTCCTCATAATCATGGGTTAAACCGGTATATATGTGAGATTCCAAATCTAAATTTTATAGTGATTACACTGCAGAGTACATTATTGAATTAATAACATTATATTTTCTGCTGATCTTCAAATTCCAACTATTTTTAGTATCATAAAATAAAAAGCAGGATATATGGAAGCATAAACTTAGACAATACAACAAGAAAATTTCATTTTTGATTATTTTATGGTAGATGGTAGTGGCTGCAAATTGGGTGGGAAGGACATTCAAGAAAACAATACAGCTTATCAAGGCAATGCAATTGATCTGCCCTCCAGACTCACCTATGATACTTTCGCCATAACTGATAAAACATATACTCTCTGATGACAGTTGTGTAGGGAGGATTTTATAGACATGAACACATTGATTTGCTTAATTGGATTGGTATTATTTTTATCAGTTTTATTTTTATAATTCTATATCACAGTGAAATACCCTTGATGATAAATTTATTAAAGAAAGAAGTACATTTTATTTCTTGTGTATGTGTTTTCTTTTTTAATGTAATTTCAACTTTTGTTTTAGATTAAGGGGGTACACGTGCAGGTCCGTTACGCGAGTATATTGTGTGATGCTGAGGTTTGGAATATGAATGATCTCGTCTCTCAGACTGTGAGCCTAGAAAGCAACAGTTAGTTTTTCAACCCTTACCCTGGTCCCACCCCCTTCTCTTTTAGTGTCCGGTGTCTATAGTTGTCATCTTTATGTCCGTGAGTACCCAATGTTTATGTCTCACTTATAAGTGAGAATATGAAATATTTGGTTTTCTATTCCTGCATTAATTCACCTAGGATAATGAGCTCCAGCTGCATCCATATTGCTTGCTGCAAAGGACATGATTTCATTCTTTTTTATGGATGCAAAATATTGCATGGTGTATATGTGTCACATTTTCTTTATCTGATTCACTATATTGATAGGCACCTAGGATGATCCCATGTATTTGCTATTGTGAGTAGTGTTGCAATGAACATATGAGTGTAAGTGGGTTTTTTTTTGGTGGAATATTTTTTTTTTCTTTTGGACGTATACCCAGTAATGAGATTACTGCATCAAATGGTAGTTCTGCTTTAAGTTTTTTGAGAAATCTCCAAACCTCTTTCCACAGTAGTTGAATTAATTTACATTGCCACCAAACATGCATAAGTGTTCTCTTCTCTCAATAGCCTCATGAACATCTGTTATTTTTTGACTTTTTAACAATAGTCATTCTGACTAGTGTGAGATGGTATCTCGTCGTGGTTTTGATTTGCATTTCTCTGGTGATTAGTGATGTGGAGCAATTTTTCATATGTTTCTTATTGGTATATAGAAATGCAACTGATTTTTCTAGATTGATTTTGTATCCTGAAACTTGACTGAAGTTGTTTATCAATTCGAAGAGCTTTTTGGTAGAGTCTTTAGGGTTTTCCACATATAAAATTATACTGTCAATGTACAGAGATATTTTGACTTATTTTCCTATTTAAACGACTTTTGTTCCTTTCTCTTGCCTGATTGCTCTGTCTAGCACTTTCAGAACTATGTTGAATAAGAATGGCAAGAGCAGGCATTCTTGTCTTGTCATAGTTCTCAAGGGAAATGAGAAGCTCATTTTAAATGTCTTATTCGAAGACTTGTGGCGCAATGCGAAGTCAGTTTGTAGGTCCAGCCCTCTTTAAAAATAGCATCTTTTAAAAAATTTTTTTTAATTGAACATTTTGCAGTTTTTAACGTTTAAAAACAAGGGGTGTCAGATAAAAATCTAGATATCTGGCTTATTTTGACAAAAGAAGGATCATTTCTGGTACCATTGCTAAACCTGTCAGAGATGTGTAAACCAGAGCAACTCCGTCTTGAATAGGAGCTGAGTAAAATGAGGCTGAGACCTAGAGGGCTGCATTCGCAGACAGTTAAGGCATTTTAAGTCACAGGATGAGATACGAGGTCAGCACAAGATACAGGTCATAAAGACCTTGCTGATAAAACAGGTTCCAGTAAACAAGCTGGCTAAAACCCACTAAAACCAAGGTGGTGACAAGAGTGACAAGATGGTGACAAGGTCGCCCTCACTGCTACACTCCCACCAGCACATGGCAGTTTATAAATGCCATGGCAACATCAGGGAGTTACCGTATATGGTCTAAAAAGGGGAGGCATGAATAATCCACCCCTTGTTTAGCACATAATCAAGAAATAACCATAAAAATGGGCAGCCAGCAGTTCTTGGGGCTGCTCTGTCTATGGAGTAGCCATTCTTCTATTTCTCTACTTTCTTAATAAACTTGCCTTCAGTTTACTTCATGGACTTGCCCTGAATTCTTTCTGGTGCACCACCAAGAACCCTCTCCTGGGGTCTGGATTGGGGACCCCTTTCCTGTAACAGACCCACTTTCCTCAGCTTCTTCATTCTCCCCACATGCCAATAATCTGCTACAGCTGCCCTTTTTGTGTCTGCTTCCTTAATGTCATCCTTAGTCTCTCAAAATCATTGCACTTCACCCACTTCCCTCAGAGTAACCTGCATGGCTCCCAAAGACATTTGAGTTTGAGAATCTGGCTTAAATATTTTTTTGAGCAATCACAAATGGACTGGAGTTCTGACATTTTATAAGATTCTACCGTAATTTTTACCAAATGATATGAACCCATGTAGTTCGTTCTTTTTAAAGTAGCACTACAGAGAGCGAATTAAGTACTAAATACACCTATTTAAAATTACATCTAATATGTCTTTGTACCAATAATTGAGTAGTAACGTGCCCTCTTGCTCAAAAATAAATCTCAGTGTTAGACGTGGGTGGATACTTATCTAACTTTTTTTGTTTGCTTTATTTCACATAATTTCCCTGGGAGTAATGTGCAACCATATGCCCAAGTAATAAATAATATGATAGGAAACAAATATCTATATTATGACAAAATGACAGTCACTAATGCTAATGGGATTTTACAACACAATACATAGGAAAGAGAGAGTGATCCGGCCCCTGAGGTAAAGCCTTAAAGGAATTCATTTTCCTATCACCACTGAGAATACTTTCTATCATGGAATGAAAGGCACTAAAATAAATTGGCAAAATGAAACCTCTCTGCATATGGTGTTTACTCAGAAGGGCGAGGTGCCAAAGAGACTGTCAGCCACAGCAAGTCGGACCTTTACTGGCACGATGTCATTTAAAGAGCTGCCCTGACAAACACTCAGCCTTCAGCGCCCATTAGATTCAGTGTGAAAGGTCTCCATTCACTTGCCAGCTGGCGTAGTAGACCATCATCTAAAGATGTGAACGGTTACAGCCCTGGCCTCGCTGCAACTGGAAACCAAAGAGACGATTAATTATGGATGGAATGCAGCCAGGCAAGGCTGCAATTGTAATCAAATGAGACCACACTGAGGAAAAATAACATTTTATCCTGCACTTGGTACCTCACAGATAGATTTATGACTACACTGCCAGTTGGAGATAAAGTAAAAATCAATCATATTATTCATATGAGTAACATAAGCAAGTACTGGCAAAACAAAAAATATGTTTCCTACGATTGTGTTGCAGATACTTCATTTATATACAGCTTTATTCAGCAGAATCACACATCCACAACTTTTTTTTCTTTTAATGAAAGCTGAGAAATACACTATCCACTGGCACTGTAATGAAGAGATCTGGGAACTTTCTGCATTCAAAGCCATCACTGCAAAACTATATTACAATATTTCCTGCTTTATTGCCTTGCTCATATTTTATTACAACTCTATTGCATATTGAAATGTAGAGCCTAGAAGCTACAGGATATCCACAGTCAACAAATAGAACAGCTTGTTCATTATGTCTATGAATAATCAAAAAGTTAAAAAGAGTGCTAATTCTATGCAGTAAAAAGCTTAAAAACTTATGTTTCTTTTATTTTTAATTTTTTTTCGAGACGGAGTCTCGCTCTGTCGCCCAGGCTGGAGTGCAGTGGCCGGATCTCAGCTCACTGCAAGCTCCGCCTCCCGGGTTTACGCCATTCTCCTGCCTCAGCCTCCCGAGTAGCTGGGACTACAGGCGCCCGCCACCTCGCCCGGCTAGTTTTTTGTATTTTTTAGTAGAGACGGGGTTTCACCGTGTTAGCCAGGATGGTCTCGATCTCCTGACCTCGCGATCCGCCCGTCTCGGCCTCCCAAAGTGCTGGGATTACAGGCTTGAGCCACCGTGCCCGGCCTAAAACTTATGTTTCTTTTAAAGCACAATTGAAATGTCAAACTAGTTCTGTAAAAGAAGGAGCATCATTAACTTCACATTCCCTAAAAGAGCTGGTCATTGTTTGAAAGATTCGTTTATCAAACTAAATAGAAAAACTGCAATCACAGATTACAGGTTAATGGGGATGCATGTCTCTTGGACTAGAATCAGTTACAATCTAGCCAAGTCCTACTTCACTTAAAACAAGAAAGAAAGAGAAGCCTTCAGTTGGTGTTGGGCTTGCGGTATGCACTTATCCAATAGGAGCAAAACTGACATGTTCTTTTTTAAAGTCCCTTAAAATGTGACTGTTTTATGTAAAAGTTCAAGTAACTTTGGCAATTAAAATGACAATGTATACCTATTTAACCCAAAGATATGTAAAGTATCTGGAGTACTAAGATCTCCAAATTAACAGCCGAGGAGCTTCTACACAGAAACAAGAGTGTGTCTGCCCAAATCTTCAATTCCACTTTATTTTCTACCTCTTTCTATCCTTTGCCAAACAATCTGTTTGATAAGTTGGGTGAACTGGAGGGGAGCCAGGGAATTCCAGCAAAAGAAGAGGGGATCTGGGAGGACCTGTGGCAGAATGCCACAGCAGGCTCAACTATTTATTCTACAATACTCTATTCAAACATTCACCACCCTCCTTACCCTACCAACCTCCAGCAGCAAAAGCCAGCTTATCCAGGTGACTGCAGCTTCTAGAAAGTCACATTTAATAATTGTGAATTGTTTAACCACCAAGAGATCTTCACAAGAAGTGCTACATTAGGCGGTGGTAATAGGAAGGGGCATGGATAGATGCTTTAAAAAATAACAACCAACAGACAAGCCAAAAGCAAGGCAATTTGCTTTGTAGGTATCTTAACATTTCTCACTCTGGAGAGGGCTGCAACTTCGGGTGTAGCTTCTAATGAAAAGTAAGCAAGAAATATTGATATAACAACAAGGGTTTCTTGCAAAGAAGTCTTTGTTGGTTTAGTGTAACACAATTGATTTGGCCTTTCTTGGTTGCCTTGTTTCTCAGAATGAAGCAGTTAAACACATTTGTTCACTTTAAATGTAGTGTTTTGCTTGGTTCATTTGAATTCAGGATGCATTAACAAGGACAACATAAAGAATTCCAGAAAGCAGATGCCTCAGAGATAGATGAGAAGGAGCACCATCCGCAGAATACCTACTAAATATAAATATTAGGGCGCCTATTAGCAATCATCTTGCAGAACCCCTCTGCCTGTGCGAGGCCCACTTGAAGGCGAATATTCACATAAAGGTAAACAAAGCATCAAATTGTTTTCTCGCAAACTGAATTCCTTCTTTCTGTGTAACAGAATGACAGAACATTTGGATCCAGTTACTCTACATTTTTTCCTAATGTAAAAAGCAAGACTGGGAAACAATTTTCAAACTCCTGAGGAATATGTATGAGTGAGTATGTGTGTAAAAATATGATGAGAGAAAAAAAATAAAACCATTATGCCAGAATGTGGTCTCTCAATTTCTGTCATAATTCAGCAGTCTGTCTTGCTTTTTGCAGAATATCTCTCTATCTTTCCTCAGATTGGGTTTTGTCCTCAACCACTACATGTTTCCTACCTGGGTCTATATATATATATTTTTTTATAATCCCAGAACCTGTCACCTCCCTAGAGGCTTCTCCTCCTGCCCCAGGTAGAATTAAATAGCTCACTTATCTGCTTGTGACCCTATACTGGAATTATATTATAATTGCATTCATGTCATTGAATATTTAGCTATTTCGGTGCATAGCGGGTGCCCCGCCCCTAGGCTTTCACCCATCCCACTACCTCCTACCCACAACAATTCTCAATTCCACTGAGACTTATTTGAGACCAGCAAGCACATCTTATCTGCCTTGGGATCTGAAGTACTGTGTGCAGAGCCTGACATCTAACAGGTTCCCAATATAGTTTGTCAAACTCAATCAAATGTTAAGAGTTTAAAATATATCAGAAGAAAAATTCCTATTATATATAACCTCTTTTAAATTACATTGTTCCATCTTAGAAAATATATCTCAGAACATATTCTTCTTTTGATTTGTTTCTTTTTTTTTTTTTTTTTTTTGAAAGGGTCTCACTCTGCTGTCTAGGCTAGAGTGCAGTGGCTCAATTACAGTCACTGCAGCCTCTAATTCATGGGCTCAAGTGATCCTCCTGCCTCAGCCTCTTGAGTAGCTGGGACTACAGGCATGTGCTGAAACACATTCCTCCATATTTCTTTCAAACTTCAGAAAAACATCACCTGGGAGATCTCCGATAAGGAATGCTAAATGTATAATTTAACCAATTGTAATGCTGTAACCGAGAGAATTACCTTGTTCCCTGTAACTTTACATATCCTGTTTACATCGGGCTATAAAAAGCAAGCGCTCGCATTGTTCGAGGCCCTCCTGTATGCGGTGGAACGGAGGGATCAAGTTCGAACTTGTAGTAAAGATCCTTGCCGCTTGGCTTTGACTCTGTACTCTGGTGGTCTTCTTCGGGGAACAAACGGTCTGGGCATAACAGTGCCATCAAAACATGTTTTAATTATCTACCCTTACTGTTCCTTCAGTATAGTTTTTTAAAAACTGCTATCATTTACAGGGTCTCTAAATGATCAAAATTCATTCATACGTAGCTCTAGTATCTGAAAAGTATCTGGAGAAGTATGATTTCCAAATCAACAGCCTAAAAATGTTACATAGAAAGTCTAGTCTGTTTTCTGCTCAAACCTTCTGTACTACCCAACGTCTACTGCTTTCTGTCAATTCCTGAGCTATCTGTATGTGTAAGTGGGGAGGCCACAGGGATGTCAGGAGAGCCCAGGTGAAAGCAGAGGAAACTACAGTGTACTAACTGCTAGACTGTACTAAGAGCACTGTCTTTCGTGCTCTCTATACATTGTTTTAGTCAATCCCAAAGTGTAAGTATTAGTATCCCTGTTTTACCCATAAGGAAACTTGAGTCTCAGGGATTTTTTTCAGCCACAGAAGCTATTAAGCAGAAGGCTCACAATTAAAACATTTCATTTTTTGTTCTGATTTTAAGGACTGGGTGAATCTATGATTTCACACACAACTAAGCTGTCTTTAGTTAGCATATTTTTATTGCGTTGCTTTTCTTTTCATTAGTTGATGAAAAGTGTTTTTGATTTCATTTAAGTACTTATTGAGTCCCCATGTAATGGGAACACAATATCTGATTCATGTAACATGTCTTTTGAAACTTGCATAATGACCTAATCTCCCGAAACACATTACAGAAAAGTGGAACTACTATTATGTGCTTTGCTTTTCTACTAAAGGTATTTCAGAATGAAAATCCCAGGAGCAGAGAAGAATATCTCTTATAAGTATACATTTAGGTCCCCAGCTGTGATTTGATTCCTGATTTAGTAATGTACATAAAAAGTGATTCAGATCAGTATACTTAGTCTATTTTAAATCATTTATTTTGAAAGTTAGCATAGTAATATTTGCAGCTTGATATACTAAAACAACATGTTTATTTTCTCACTAGTACATAATCATAGAGAACATTTATAGAAAGATTTTTATATATTCTGCATATAACAAAGTATAATAGACTAGATAAAAGGGTGCATCATACATGTGCCCTTATTATAGCTGGATAGAGGATTAAAAAGAGCAAGTCTCTTTGTTTTTAGCTGGACCTACAGTAGCCTTACATTTTAAGCTGAAAAAGGAAACTCTTTGCCTGTGCCTTGGCCTCTTACTGTCACTCTTACCTCTTACCCTTTCCATGTAATGTTTCTCTTCCCGGAATACTCTTTTCTACCTTCTTACCATTATCATCTGGCTACTTCTTCCCGGCTTTTTCACTCAACCTAAAACAAACTTCTTTCCAGGGATTCTTAACTTGGGATCTACAGATAGAATTTTAGTTCCTTATAGTCAGTTTCTCTTTATATTGCTATGCATTTTATTTCATGTATTTAATTTTTTTTCTCATAAGGGGCTCATGTTATAAAAGAGATTAAGGGAGTTCCTCCTTCAAGGTCCTGTCATACCCTGGTCTCATTCCTAGATCAAAACACTCTATTGTTGTTTTCTGCCCCCAAAGGGTAAATACATCAAGGCAGGGAAGCAGGAATACCCACACTGTATTTCCTCTACCCATGTGCTACTGGTACACAGAAAGGAACAAAAGATATTTAAGGAAAGAATGGATGTAAGACAGGATGGATGAATTATATCAACTCAAAATAGTAATGTTAGCCATTTTTTGCTGCCCAGTAGCTCCATTTGACAGTTATAGATGAACGCAAATGGGTTAAGTTATGATTAAACAGTATCTGATAGAGAAAATCTTTCAAATACTGGATTTAATGAAGAGAGCACTTTATATTGTGATGAACAGATTAAAGACCCCAAAGATGTTCTGCCTGACTACGTATTATTGCATCTCTCTACTTCCAAACTGTAGGTTCTCTCCCATTCAGGCCATTTCTAGCCCTGGAAAGGATGTATATAAGATGCCAAATTTGTAGACTCCAATTCTTGGTGACTACTGTTTTCCCAATGACTGAATGAGGATGAGAACCCAAATCTGCCTACTTTACAGCTAATGATTTTCCTGCTTAGAATGGGAGTTTGGCTGCTGGGAAAACAGAAGTCATCAAAAGCAGATGGTTGTAAAACCATCTTGATGCCAATCAGTGCGGTGATTCTCAAGCATCTGATTTGGGCCTGGATCTTCTTCAAAAAACTTCCTTGTGATTATGTCACCTCGTGGCCCAAAAATTTATTATGAGATGAAAACATTGCTGGAGGCAGAGAACCTACTTCAGTGCTAGACACATAGTAGGATCCCCGTTAAATGTTGCTCTCTTCCTTTAACTTTCTACCTAAACTATGATTGGCCTTAATTTCCAGATAGTATACTTGCAAAACAATAGGATGGGTTGCCTCACACTTCCACATATTACCAGTTTAAATGTTAGTTCTTTCCTAAACCTCTTCATGATTATTTTCAAACAGTTTTGTTTACCCTTTTCTAGTCCCTAATTTCATTGACTCTAATTCACCATCAACCATCAGACATACCCTTATCGTATGTACAAAGAAAATTACCACTTAAAGTAGGACAAATCAGTTATAAGTTGTATCCCAGTTAAAACATGTAAAAATGTGAGAGATGTGCTTCTTAGACTCATTTTAATGTTGTGGCTATGGTACTCATCTGCAGAACTAATCTCTCCTTGGACCTGAAAAGGATAGCCTCCCAGGCACTTGCAGCAACCCTGCCTCCCAGCTGCTGGGTAAAGCAATCTGTAGCCCAAAGATAGTCTTGGAAGAGGGCTGCTGGTAACAGCTGTTAGTGGCAAAACTATGAGCAAAGAAGCTGAGCAACGGGTGTTTATATCCAGTAAAGGAGATCCAGAGCCTCTGGGGGGAGCCCCAAAAGTATCCACTACTGGACATATTTGATATATGACTAAAACAGGGAGGTTAGTTTTAATGTGTGGGCTTTGGAATCAGATTTATCCCATCATCACCACATTTCATGAATCTAGGATAAACTTGAGTATACTTTGATCTAAAACAAAGATCATTTCATGAACTCCCAGAGAATTTTTCAATAACTTGTTTTAGAAGTTTGTATTAACACATCAACTGTATGTAACTTATTGCAATGTTTGCAAATTAATGTTATCTTTTGTATTCATAATTAATGTACATCTTTAATGAACATTATAGAAGTATTCAGATTACATCTAGAATAATTGATTTTGATGTCTTGCTATAGTTCCAGATGCAATAACCTGCCTTGCTCCTACAGACTAGCTGGACAATTTATGTCACAGAGCTCAAATCTGAGTAACTATTAAAATTCTGAGAATCTGCTATGAATATTTTTAAACTTGAAGGATGTAGAAATTGTTTCTGTTCATT
Organism: Macaca fascicularis; assembly: GCF_037993035.2. Lineage (NCBI taxonomy): Eukaryota > Metazoa > Chordata > Mammalia > Primates > Cercopithecidae > Macaca > Macaca fascicularis. The sequence goes on from NC_088377.1 coordinate 117,492,528, forward strand.
ACTAAAAGATGCTTGGGATTTGGCATTAGAACCTCTATTATTAAAGATTGTCTTTTCTAGAATGGTATTACTGGATATGCCTATAACCCACTATTCTCAGATTAGGATGTAGCAAGATTAAAAACAGAAAAATGTGTGGAGTTAGTTCCAAAGACACATAGTTATATTGGATCCAAGAGACAAAGGAAGAATCAAGAAGCAAATCCAAGATCAGTCACAGTGTCAGGCTAGAAGATGCCAACTAATAAATGGATATGTAAGTTCCTGAGTTAGAGAAAACCAGACAAAAGCCAGCGGCAAATGTAGAAACAGGCAATGGGGGTACAAGGAGAACGTGGACCTTAATTCTAGCAGAGAGTACCTTGCTGGCCTATGGTTCCTTTAAAAATGTTAAGGACACACATATTCAGTTTTACAAAGGGAGGAAAAGAATTGGAAGGCACTGCCTGTGCTAGGATATGACAATTTTCATACTTAATTGGAACACCACATTGTTTCATATGAAGTTTGTATTTCTCTTATCTATAAAACATGGTGATTCAGGATCCTATCAGTGCAATTTTACAGAAACACACTCAACCTGGTATGCAAAAGCCCAGTCAATTTCCCTGAGAAATCTCCAATTACAGAGTTGAGCCCTATTTAAACTTTGACTTCTTGTGGTTTTTCTTTAGTTTAATACTGTTATTAAACATCATCTATTGAATAGCCCAGGGAAGAATTTTCAATAAGTGCGAAGGAGAATGTAGGTCATTGTCATCTCAGTTTCTCAATGATTCAATTATTTGACATTTACTTATGCCCTTTGAATGACAACAGTCATGCCAGCTGCTGGTTGAAGGGGAATTTTCCAGCAGCACTTAAATAGGCTGTTTATATTCATTAGCTATTTGTTAGAATTCACTCTGAACAGACATGGAGGCTGTCATTCATTGAATTCTAGAATAGTCCTATTACTGTTTTGTGGTTTTAACGTCTGCTAAGCTATTTCTTTTTTGGTTAATTCCTTCGACATTTAAATTTTTAATTGATATTCCCAACATGTTTTAACACATCAGTTTAAGTTTAATGTTTCTACATTTTCAATCCTAAATTTATAACTACCAAATATTTGCAACCCATTTTTACTATGCATTCTAGTTTAAGAAGACAAATCAAACGGATGACAGGCAAATTGCTTAACTAGGATTAATATCAAATTTGAATGACTTTGTTGATGTTGTACAGAAGTTGTTTATGATCTTTCCTTTGCATCTAAAACGGCAAACTCTCAGACATAATACTTGAACACTAGAATGGGATAATTAGTTAACAATTTCCCTATATAACATATGCCATTTGCAATTCTTAAAAAATGTAACACAATCTATATTGAGTGATTTTTTTATCATTTAGATGATAAATCGGCCGGGAGCGGTGGCTCACGCATGTAATCCCTGCACTTTGGGAAGCTGAGGCAGGCAGATCACAAGATCAGGAGTTCAAAACCAGTCTGGACAACATGGTGAAGCCCCGTCTCTACTAAAAATACAAAAAAAAAATTAGCCGGGTGTGGTGGCACATGCCTGTAATGCCAGCTACTCAGGAGGCAGGAGAATCCCTTGAACCCAGGAGGCGGAGGTTGCAGTGAGCTGAGATTGCACCATCGCACTCCAGCCTGAGCAGCAGAGGGAGACTCCATCTCAAAAAAAAAAAAAAAAAAAAAAAAAGATATATCTTCTAACACTGCACAGAAAACAATGCAGCAGTGACTAATAATAGAGATTTCTACTAAAAGCATGAAAGTTAACATAGAATCTTCTATATGGAACTGTGTGGATTGCAGACTTCAAAAAGGTAGTCTCCCATCTTTGGAGGATCCACTGATGTTAAGGTTGAGTCCGACTCAAAGAAATAAAAAATTAATTGGAAAATAGAGAAAAATATATTTCCAATACCAGAGGGAAGCATATTAATCACACTATTCCCTACAAGAATTCCTGGTCCATAAACCTCAATATTGCTTTAGAGAACTCCTTCCCAACCCTTCACTCCATTTACAATTGTATTCACATTCTTAAATAAAAAAATATATTTGCAAATGTATCAATTTTAAATATTGTTGACTATATAATGTATGCAATACATGAATTAGGTGTTTTGTTAAGCTAGTTTTCCATGGCATATAATTAATACATGACTTCTTGTTTCTAAACATAGTATCTATTATTTATTGTGTGCTTATTACATTTAGGGATTTGCTAGGTGTGTACCGTGCTTCCAAATTCTTTCCCAATTCAGAGTCTTTGTGGTTTTCTCAGCTTGGGATGCTCTTCCTCAACTATGATTAGCTGTCACTGACTGAATAACTCCCTTGCAAGTTTTAGCCTTTCTTAACAACATATCAAAAAGTAGAACTCTCAGTCCTGTCTGTAACTATCACATCAACATTTTTATTTCTTTCAAAGCACTCTTGCAAATCTATAATTCGTTTACCTATTTATTTATTTTTAGACGGAGTCTGACTCTGTCGCCCAGGCTGGAGTGCAGTGCCATGATCTCGGCTCGCTGCAACCTCTGCCTCCCGGGTTCAAGCGATTCTTTTGCCTCAGCCTCTGGAGTAGTTGGGATTACAGGTGCCCACCACTGCACCCAGATAATTTTTGTATTTTTAGTAGAGACGGGGTTTCACAGTTTACTCATTTATTTGTTAACTTGTTTATGTCTATCTTCCCATACACACAATAGATATATTATGAGAGCAGAAACTTTGTCTTAGATACCTCTGAACTCTGAACCCCTTACCCTGGTATAATAAATGCTCACAAAATATAGATTGTGCAAATGTGTGAATGTTTTATAAACATTATCTCATTTAATCCTCCAAACAATCCCACATGATCATCTCAAAGGAATGAGGCTCAAAGGAGTTAAGAATCTTGTTTGAGGTCAGGTGAGCGGTCAGGCTAAAGCCATATCCTAAATCGTTATGGGATTTTTTTGTTTGTTTTTTGCCTTTGCTTCTTGTACTAATTTCACTTAACAGTATTATCAGTTTCCCAGCACATGCATTAGAAATTTGAAATCCACTCCAGTCCTTTTTTTATACCCTGCCGAAACAATTGGTTACCAAGCTCATCTATCTTCCAGATCTTCTTATCCCCTCCCCTCCATGCTGTCTACACTGCCCTACTTTTGACCCTCATCATCATGAATCAATATTGCCTCTTTGCCCCCTAACAGGTCTCTCTTCTATTATAGACTTCCTCTGCTCCTAACACTTAAATTAGAACAATGGTACAGATTTATCCCTTCTTTTACTGAGATCACTCAGTGGGTTCCCTACCTTTAGGATAAAATTCCCACTTGTTAACTTTGCATAAAGGCATTTGAGGACCTGGCTTCTGCCTTCCTCAAGCTCATGCCCATTATCCTTAAGTTAAGCCCAATGTTTAGAGCCTGAAACATTGGCATTCTTCCATGTTCCTGTGTTTTTACATGTGTTTCCCCTCTCTGAATGTGTTTCCCCACTTGATTGCCTTATTCACATCTAATCATCCTTCAAGACTGAGAACAGGCTGGGCACCGTGGCTCACACCTGTAATCCTAGCACTTTGGGAGGCCGAGCCAGGTGAATCATGAGGTCAAGAGATCAAGACCATCCTGGCTAACAAGATAAAACCCTGTCTCTAATAAAAATACAAAAAATTAGCAAGGCATGGTGGCGCATGCCTGTGGTCCCAGCTACTTGGGCAGCTGAGGCAGGAGAATCACTTGAACCTGGGAGGCAGAGGTTGCAGTGAGCTGAGATCGCACCACTGCACTCCAGCCTGAGTGACAGAGCAAGACTCCATCTCAAAAACAAACAAACAAACAAAAACAACAAACTGAGAACGCACATATCTCTGCGGAGGCCTTACCCGATCTAGCCCCCATATGACAGGTACCACTGAGCTGAGTCACATGCCCCTGCTCTGGACACGCATAAAACCCAGGACAGTCCTCAACATTATGAGATATTACAGAGTACAGTAACTGTCACATTTTGTTGTCTGTGTTTTTCTTTAGTTTTATATTATCTTTTTTTTTTAAGTTGGCAGCCCTTTATGGACTCCTTGAGGGCAAGTTCCTGGCATAGTACTTGGTATATTATTCAGAAGTTATTTTTGAAAGAATGCATCAAAGAGTGGATATGTTTCTGAACATGATTACAGTTAAGCTCAATCACGAAAAGAAAGTGAAATGTGAACTGTATGATGAAGTTATTAAATAGTGTCAATAGTTTTGCCTAGGAAGCAGAGAGTACTCTGTTTCTGACTGTGATGCTGGACTCTTGAGGGAGACGGTGATTGCTCTTCACTATACCCATCCAGTCCCCAAAGGGCCTTAAAAATACTGTGCTTAGTGCCTTGGAAGACACAAGAATAAATAAGACAGCCTGCTGTATAGGATTTTGCAAACCAACAGGAGAGACATCACTCTCCAAAGGACTTTATAGGAACCGCCTGACTTCCTTTTACCCAAGATATATGACCCATACATTTACCGAAAATCATTTCATCTGGTCTTTATTTTCAGCTAGCAAATTGCCTTGAAATGCCAAATTGCCTCTCCGTTGATTCCATTTATTTGTCCTAAAACTCTCTCTTCTTGAAGCCTAATTTAAGGATTTTATAATTTGAAAAGCACTTCCATATTCATGAATTCAGTGGCTACTTAAATGTATGCTTTAACTTTTAAAAATTGTATTGTAATAAACCTCTGGATTTGAGCCTTCCGGAGAAATAACTATTCAGTTACACTCATCAAATCCTATTTTGCAGATTTCACAGATGCATAATGCTATATATAACTTTCAAACGGGGATTCCTAGAGAGCAAGGGCAGTGGCAAGCTGGCAGAACTGCTCAGGGGACACAGAACTGCAAATAAAAAGCAAGGTGGAATTTTTTTTCTCATGGGCCTTGAAGAATTATTTTGCTTTGCCTTTGTCCAAGTTTCCATGGAAACTCCTCTCCTGGAAATGTGCAGTTCTTCAGAGCCCTCATCCTGAATGTAAGCAGAAGACAAACCTGGAGCTGTAATCTATTTCAGTGCTGCCATGAGTTGCAGAAATCAAGGAATAATTGTTAAATTCATAAAGAAGTTTGTCAACATGAAAATGAGCATAATGAGCAAATACTGAGTTAGATGATATCTTTAATCTTCCTTTTGCCTTTAGGCAAATATAATATAGGGATATATAGTTTCTTATTGTATATGTGAAATAGTGAACAGTACAATAGTAGTGAGATGCAAAGGTCCCGATAATCAGTCTAGATCTTTATCCTATCCATTTAAGTGAAAGTAAAAGAATAGTTTGCAAAATAATATAAGATATAAGCAGACCGAGAAATTACTGTTTCATTTACAAGAAACAGCTCAGGAGCCGGGCGTGGTGGCTCAGGCCTGTAATCCCAGCACTTTGGGAGGCTGAGGCGGGCGGATCGCAAGGTCAGAGAATCGAGACCATCCTGGCTAACAAGGTGAGACCCAGTCTCCACTAAAGATACAAAAAAATTAGCCGGGCGTGGTGGCGGGCGCCTGTAGTCCCAGCTACTCAGGAGGCTGAGGCAGGAGAATGGCATGAACCCGGGAGGCAGAGCTTGCAGTGAGCCGAGATCGCGCCACTGCACTGCAGCCTGGGTGACAGAGCGAGACTCCATCCCAAAAAGAAACATCTCAGGGAAAACTCCATTTTAAATACAAATATAAGTAGTTGGGATTATGCCTTTAGTTTAGAAGGAGCTTAGTGTTGATTAAGAAGGCTTATGCCACATATGAGTAGCATCTAGGAAGTATTATGAGAGCACTATGCCAGTAATATCGTGTATTATAAGAGAGGTACAGAAATTCTCAAAACTCACAGAGGAACAGAGTAAGGAAAAGAAAACTTTATAGTTTCTGGGTGGGAGAAGAAAAAGAAGCAATGCTTATAATAGCTTACGATAGCGTAGTACACACCATGTACCGCTCTGGTTTCCGCAGGTCAGCATCGCTGAAAGATGTGCTGGAGCAGCAGACAGCATGGTAAATAGGAGAAACGTGGTCCTTTCCCTCAGGAAGCCTATCTCCCTGCAGAAGGCAGAGGAGACAAACAGTAAAGGGTTAATTTCATAATCATTGCATTTCAAACTGTAAAATGTGCTATAAAAGGAGGCAAATGATTCTATGAGGGAATGTAAGGAGGGAATCTAACTTTACATACATTATATCTTTCATTCTCACATGAGCCCTTGCATTAGATGCTGTACTCCTGTTTTTCAGATGACAGAGGCATAGAAGAAATAAGATATTTCTCCCAAGGTCAATCAGGAACTAAATATTAGAGCTAAGTGTTGGTCCAGTGTCAGTGTGTCAGGGTTTATGGTCTCTTTCCTATGCCACATGATTTGTGAAGTAGCTATCTCAATTTTATTCTAAATTCTGAATTTCAGAATCAGAGAGAGCTGGAATATATTTGTCAGGAGATACTAGAATTTTTGTGGTGTCTAGATTGCTCTGAATTATTTTCTTTTTTCTTTTTTCTTTTTGAGACAGAGTCTCGCTCTGTCGCCCAGGCTGGAGTGCAGTGGCCAGATCTCAGCTCACTGCAAGCTCCGCCTCCCGGGTTCATGCCATTCTCCTGTCTCAGCCTCCCGAGTAGCTGGGACTACAGGCGCCCGCCACCTCGCCCGGCTTTTTTTTTTTTTTTTTTTTTTTTTTTTTTTTTTAGTAGAGACGGGTTTCACGGGATTAGCCAGGATGGTCTCGATCTCCTGACCTCGTGATCTGCCCGTCTCGGCCTCCCAAAGTGCTGGGATTACAGGCTTCAGCCACCGCGCCCGGCCGCTCTGATTTATTTTCTTCGTAAGCACTGGGGTATTCTCTCTTAAGAAATCCTTTGGAATTGGCTTTTCTATCCTAATGAGTCATTCAAATATTTGTGAATTTGCCCAGCTGAAACATAGATACATCCCTGGTAAGGAATCTCAAAGCCAACCAAATGTCTGGGCTGGGATCTCACTCAGCACATTGATGTCACTAAACTAGTGTGTACATCTGGAGGCTAAGGGTGCTGTACACCCAGCCTGAATTCAAATCCTACCTAACTTACCACTGCCTCCTCTCATTCACTTTATTATCTTGGTACATGTCTGTCTCTCTAATTCAACTATAAACAACTTTGAAGATATAAGGTATTTATTTTTGTGCCATAGTGACAGTCATAGTTCTCTGTTACTATAGATGTTTAATTGCTAAACTAAAAAATTCTCCTTCTAATATTTGATAATAATAGTTTTATTAAATATCATTTTAACTTGAAGTCCACTAAAAGATTTACATTATCAAATAATGTTGAACGTATTTTTCCAGGAGCCTCATTTTTTAAATTTACTTTAATAATAGAGATGGGGTCTTGCTCTGTCGCCCAGACTGGTCTTTAACTCCTGGGTTCAAGCAGTCCTTCCACCTCAGGCACCCAAAATGCTAAGATTACATGCGTTAAGCCACCACGCCCTGCCCAGGAATCTCATTTTTTAAGAAGTTTGTTAGTGACTGTTAAGATGACATTATTCTGAGGTCTGGTTTAAAATGAGTCGAACTTCCTTCTTCACAAAAAGATGAAGAAAGGGATGAAATATCAATCATTCTGATACTATGCCTACCCCACCTAGTTCTTTGGAAATAAAGGCTGTCGTAACTTCTAGCTTAGTTGTTCGGCCAGTTTCCTTCTCCTTTCCCAGAACTATAGGCTTTGTAACCTTAGAGGGTCCCTGTTATGTGCCACTGTAAACAATAAAGAACGGCTTATGGGCTTTGTCTTTAGAATATACTTTCGAATCCACTCCAGTGAAACATGGTGCAAAACACCTTGGAAACACCATGTGGCAATGTCCACAAAACATCTTCCTAATGAAAGAGTGCTCCCAATACCCAGATTTCCCAAACAATGGGAGTGGAGGGGTGCCATGACCTTGCCATTTGAGGAAAAATGGGCGCTGTAAGAATACAACCTCTGCCTCTTTTCTTCAGATCCTCTTAGTTCAATTCAGTTCAAACATTTACTAAGCACCTAGTATATGCCACTTGTGGTAAGAGATGCTGTCTATATAAAAGGTGAATAGAGGTACATACTCTGCCCTTAAGTGGGAGGGAGCCAGACACAGTAATGGATCCTACAGTTTCAGAGGAATGAGGTCTCTCCTCCCATACCTTCCACCCATTCACTCCCCGTAAGCACAGACAAGAGCTCTTTTCCCCAAAGCAATTCAAGTAGAATAAATTACATAGAGCTTTAATAATGTATAGACACTGCAATGACTGACTGCCTTCGACTCATAATCTTCTTCATCCCATATATATTTTCTGAAAATATCCCATATTCTTCAAATTTATCCAGCCCAACATCTAACTGTGGACCAGAAGTAAACAAGGATTCTTCCTTCTTGGCCTCTTATCCCTAGGGACGAACATTAGGAATATAATGAAGATTCTCCAATTCTTTTAAATTTTTCTTTCGAAATCCTGGAAATTCTACACAAAGGTACTTTGACACCTTTTTTCCCAATACTGTCAAAATCCATCTTTTATTTTGTCCTTCTATTAATTTTTATGTGACTCTGTATTCTAATACGTCCTAATGCATGTTATTTATAACACTAATTCAAAGGACATTTCAGGAAAGAAAGGTGGTCGTTGAAAAGAGAGTTCTGTGATCAAATACATTTGGAAAAGCCCACATACTACCTATCTTTAAGAGAGTCATATATATATTAATATGAAGTCGCTGTGAAGTCTTGCAATATAGAAATGTAATTAACTTTAACCCAGCAGTTCCTTGACTCACTTGGTCAAAATATTACTTGATGCTAAAACTTATTAATACCTTGATAAATTTGTTTTCATAGAAACATTTAGAAAACACTGTTGTAAATTAATACCTTTGGAATTATTTGGCTAACAACAGAAGACTTCCATTCTCTAGAAATAAGATCATATAATTCATTCATTCAACATTATTTGTTGAGCATCTATTATGGGCTAAGCACTTAACACCTACTTGTTAGTTTAAATGTCATCCAAGCCTCAGGGATCAGTTAAACCTCTAAGTATGTGAAATAAAAAGAATCTCCATAGAGCTCCATAAGTGTACCTAAAATGCCTTGTGTTATTACAACACTATTATGATAATATTCACTCTAGAAACAAACCAATTGTATTTCTTTCTTTTTCTTTTTCTTTTTCTTTTTTGTTTTTGAGACAGAGTCTCTCTCTGTCGCCCAGGCTGGAGTGCAGCGGCCGGATCTCAGCTCACTGCAAGCTCCGCCTCCTGGGTTCACGCCATTCTCCTGTCTCAGCCTCCCGAGTAGCTGGGACTACAGGCGCCCGCCACCGCGCCCGGCTAGATTTTTGTATTTTTTTAGTAGAGGCGGGGTTTCACCGTGTTAGCCAGGATGGTCTCGATCTCCTGACCTCGTGATCCGCCCGTCTCGGCCTCCCAAAGTGCTTACAGGCTTGAGCCACCGCGCCCGGCCCAATTGTATTTCTTTCACTGAACCTCAGTCTCATACTCTTCACCAAGTTTTTGGGTTTCCCTGTTGTCCCAAAAACATCTCAGTATGTCCTTTGGCTTCCTGTCCAGCTCTCCTGTACTGAATCCTATTAATCTTCACCAGGCCTCCAGGTCTGTGGAACCAGGTGTTTGAGGAGCACTGCTCACAGCTGGGTCCCTGATCCAGTCCCTGATCCCTACCGCCAACCCCTGTCACCAGGCCCCCATACTAAATGGCATTAATTTTCCTTCAGACCTTCAGTCATTCATCATGTGACTCTCTATGTGTGGATCCTGGGTCCCAGCCATTTCAAACTTCCTCTGTCCTACATCAACCAAGCCCCAGTTGTGGAAAGTCTCCCTTCCCTTAGCTTCTAGAACTGTGCAGCCCTGTTTTGTATTTCGTCCTTCCTCTCTGAATACTCTCTTCTACTTCCTTTATGAACTTTATTCTTAGCTACAGTTGCTCAAATACAGTCTATGCTCAGGCCCAGGCCCAGGCCCTGGACTTCTCTTTCTGTGTACTTTATCACTGGCAGCTCAGTTACTCTCAACACTTAAACTACAATAGAAAATATAATCAAATTTACAATTTGACATCTTTCATCTTTGCTGAAACTTACAAATATGTGAAGACCACATGTGAATATTCTAAGTGTGTTTTCCTAAAGAGTATGTTAGACACTTGAACAACTTTTATATAATAATACGTACGTAGAAAATAGAAGGTGATCATCATAAATACCATTTTAAATTGGTATTAAAAGTAAAAGTAGTCTTTATTTTCCATAATTATTTTGGAATACATATATCCCCATACCCAAAATATGTTTCCTCAAAAAGATGTAAGAAGATTTGATTTCCAAGCCATCTAGCATCATTCAACACTCACAGTAAAATAAATACTCCAAGTATCATTGTTTAACAAATGTTTCAGGTAAATTTTAGTTAAAATTGTGTTCATATGTGACGTTAATAATTCATTGACTCATAGCTAGAACAACTTATTCTCCTTTTCAGTTGTAGTGTCAGATTCTTATGATAATAATATCTTAAATTTGTGGTTTGTTACATCCCTCAAGCACTTCCAGGCTGTCTATCTTCAACAGACACAAGTGAGAAATTAGGAGTACAAATTAGAATCTCCTTTGTATTGTTTAGATATTGTTCCATGAAGGGGTTCAGTGACTTGTTCAATGTCACATAGAAAAACCCCATCAGAACCTAAACTATAAAACTGCTTTCAGTGCTGGAGAGGATGTGGAGAAATAGGAACACTTTTACACTGTTGGTAGGGCTGTAAACTAGTTCAACCATTGTGGAAGACAGTGTGGCTATTCCTCAAGGATCTAGAACTAGAAATACCATTTGACCCAGCCACACCCTTACTGGGTATATACCCAAAGGATTATAAACCATGCTGCTATAAAGACACATGCACACGTATGTTTATTGCGGCACTATTCACAATAGCAAAGACTTGGAATCAACCCAAATGTCCATCAATGACAGACAGACTGGAATAAGAAAATGTGGCACATATACACCATGGAATAATATGCAGTCATAAAAAAGGATGAGTTCATGTCCTTTGTAGGGACATGGATGCAGCTGGAAACCATCATTCTAAGCAAGCTATCGCAAGAACAGAAAACCAAACACCGCATGTTCTCACTCATAGGTGGGAATTGAACAATGAGAACACTTGGACACAGGGTGGGGAACTTCACACACTGGGGCGTGTTGTGGGGTGGGAGGAGCGGGGAGGGATAGCATTAGGAGATATACCTAATGTAAATGACGAGTTAATGGATGCAGCACACCAACATGGCACATGTATACATATGTAACAAATCTGCACATTATGCACATGTACCCTAGAACTTGAAGTACAATAATAATAAAAAAAAATTCACAAAAGCAAAAAAACCTGCTTTCTCCTGTTCCTTCAGTACAAATCTCTGAAAATCTTCGTATAGTCTCTTGCTTTATGCTTTTGATGAATAACCAAAACATCTCAGAAAAACAATAATGTACAATAGAATGTACATTTCAAATGCTTCCCCATTTTATAGGTAAGGAAAAGTGAGACCCAGAAATTTTATGACTTGACCAAGTTCAGAGAAGGCTAAAAACCATTGCATAACCAAGATCAGAGAGACGTAAAAGCCGTAGCACAAAAAATTTAAACTCTGACATTCAGTTTGTACCAATACTGTCAACAAAGAGAACTTGATTATATTTTACCCTTCCTAATGTCTTCATCAGCTTCTGGAAACATTTTCTAGTTCGTTTTTCATCTCTAATGTCAAAGTCAAATTTGTCCTATAACACTTCTCAGAGCTAATTTCTGGAGAATAAAATTATGTGAGGTGAGCTATTTAATGAGGTCAATCACTTAATTTCTTATACTATTTTGAGGTAACTGGGCTAATAATGACTTTTTAAAGTCTGTCCTTTATAAGCTTCTTATCCCTTTTTGTAGAACTATTGTTGTTAATACAGCAGTGACATCTGAAGTGAGCATATGCTCATGTGTGGATAAGTCCTGACAAATCCAAGAGAGTCTGCTATTCCCTTTAAAAATAAGACTACACTTCTTAGATATGACAATGCTTAAAAATCACATCGTAATAGTGATATTACACTATAATCATTGTAACAGTTATATATAATCGATATGAAATATATCTATAAAAGACTTTATTTTCACTAGTTTCCAGATTTTAGTTGACTTTCATTTCAACTTTTCTTCAGTATATATGCATACTTATTACTTTGTTTGAATTGATAAAATCTGACTTCCAAATTTCTTTTTTTTTAAGTGAAAGCAAGTTTATTAAGAAAGTAAAGGAATAAAGAATGGCTACTCCACAGGCAGAGCAGCCCCGAATTTCTTAACAGCTGACTGAAATATAATATAGATACAATAATGGGAGAAGAAATTATCAAATTCCTATAACAGAAAAAAATGGTTTTTAAAAAACATATAATACTCCCACCTCACAAACAGCAAAAATACAAAATATAGAAATGTGGTGGTAAATTGATTAACCGGCTTTCAACTTCTATTTTGACATGTGAGTAAATACATGTCTAGTTTTAATGTGTATTTCTTCTGCAGATCTTTACAAGATAGAAATTTAAACATACATATGACATCAAAGTAGTAAAAAAGGGTAGAGTCAGAGATCTGAATTCTGATCCTGACTCCACTAATCTTAATAAGTTACTTACATCTTAGCCTCAAGTTCTTTATCTATAAAAATAGTAATTATTAAGTCCACCTAAAAGGTTGCTGCAAGGATTAAATATGAGAAAAAAATTGTAGATTTGCTAGCATAGAACATGGAAAATAGTAGATATGTGTTGTTTTCTTTCTCATTATGTCTGTGTATACTTCTCCCATACTACCGTATTTATTCTGCTTATATAGCTTAAATTTTAACTAGTTTGAGTGTAAATCTTGTACAAATAAGGATCCTGAACTCACTTCTCTAGTTTCAAGCATAAAGAATGCATTTTTAGTTTGTTGGTGGTGGTGGTGGTGTTTTGGGCACAGTAGAAAGACATTATTTATCATCTTCCTAAATTCCATATTGCTATGTTCATGATGTTTTTCATATCTTTGCCTTAAAATTAACTCTTTTTTCTTAACTTTAATTTTTTAAATTATTTAATTTATACTATTATAAATTATTATATACTTACTTACATAATATAAATAAATATAATATTTATATATATAAAAATATAAATTATTATAATTATTTAATTTATACTATTCCATTCAGGCATTTAACTCTATATTTTATTTCAGGCATTTCAAAACTCACATTCTGAAGCACGACACCAAATGTTTCTTCCAGTAATTCCTCTCATGTGAAAGCTACAGTAAACAACAGATCACAGGAATCCGTCTGAAAAAACGAGTGTGTCTTTACCTGACCTCCTCTTAAAACTCTGTAAGTAACTGGAAATCATGATTCTCACTGACATTACTATTTACGTCTTTCTTCTTTGAAAATCATGCCTGGAGTTCATGTCAGAACAAGTAATCACAAATGACATCCTACCCGGAACAAGGCATTCAAGATTAGAAATTTGTTATGAGTGTTATGAGTCATAGCATCTCTTTGGGGCCCACAGATCTGTAAAACCCTACTGTGGCTCTTTTCTGGCTTCCTGGAAATGAAAGTAACCCAACCATATAATGACACACTAACCTATTCTATGCATATGGGAGTACTTGTCTATCCACAGTCTATCTAGTATCATATTTTTCAGATTTGCAAGTTGCAGTCTAGTAGTGGTATCTTAGAAATCAGATTAGTGTGTTATAAACAGCAGTTTTACAAGTAAAGAAAAAAGAATGATATGGAATGAAATGGAACAAAACAAAATGAAACAGAAAATATCACAATACATCACATGCAAAAGGAATATATACAAGCATATTATTTTGGACCAGGCGTGGTGGCTCATGCCTGTAATCTCAGCATTTTGGGAGGCCGAGGCAGAGGATCATGAGGTCAGGAGATCGAGACCATCCTGGCTAACACAGTGAAACTCCGTCTCTACTAAAAATACAAAAAACTAGCCGGGCATGGTGGCGGGTGCCTGTAGTCCCAGCTACTCAGGAGGCTGAGGCAGGAGAGTGGCGTGACCCTGGGAGGCAGAGCTTGCAATGAGCCGAGATCGTGCCACTGCACTCCAGCCTGGGCGACAGAGCAAGACTTCATCTCAAAAAAAAAAAATAAAGTGTGTGTATATATATATGTAGAGAGAGAGAGAGAGTGTTAAACTTTTGTTTTATTTGTGTAAGACAGAGAGAATGTATGTGTGTGAGTGTGTGTGTGTGAGAGAGAGAGAGAGGAAGCATACACTCACATGTGGTGATATAAGAGGTTTTTTTTTTTTTTGAGACAGAGTTTCGCTGTGTCGCCCAGACTGGAGTGCAGTGGTAAGATCTCGGCTCACTGCAAGCTCTGCCTCCCAGGTTCACGCCATTCTCCTGCCTCAGCCTCCTGAGTAGCTGGGACTACAGGCACCTGCCACCACGCCTGGCTAATTTTTTGTACTTTTTTAGCAGAGACGGGGTTTCACCGTGTTAGCCAGGATGGTTTGATCTCCTGACCTCGTGATCCACCCGCCTCGGCCTCCCAAAGTCCTGGGATTACAAGTGTGAGCCACCGCGCCCAGCCAAGGGATATTTCTTACTGTGGACAATTATGATTTGAATGTTAGCGTCCCGTCCAAAATCCACATTTAAAACATAATCACTAAGGCTACAGTATTAGAAGGTGGCACCTGCAGGAGACGATTAGGTCATGAGGGCTCTACCCTTGGGAATTGAATGAATCCATTAAAAAGGAGGATTCACACAGCGCTTGCCCCTTTTTGCTCTTCTGACTTCTTTCATGTGAGGATACAGATGAGAGAAGCTGCCATCAATGGAACAGGCCCTCATAAGACACCAAAACTACCAGCACCTTGATCTTGAACTTTCCAGGCTCCAGAACTATGGGAATAAATTTTGTTCTTTATAAATTACTCAGTTTCAGGTATTTTGTTACAGCAGCACAAACAGACTAACACATGAACCACAGAGAAAAATCTTTGAAAGTCATTAAACTGGTATAGTGGACACATAGATATGGAATATAGATTTGTCACTCAGTTGTTACTTAAAGGAAAGGCTTGTTGTCCAGTTGCTGAAAATGCTGTCATCAGACACCATCAACTATCAGCCCCTGTGTGGAGGGATTGCCTCTGTTGCAGAGAGCCACCATGCACCTTGCTTAAGGTCTTGCCTTTCCTACACTGTCCCAGACTAACCACTGCCATGGGAGGAAAGAGACCAGACTATTTCACTCCAAGCCACAGCAACACTGAAAGCCCCTGTTCATTTCATACCTCCTGTGGGGTCAACCAAAGCATTTGTTCAGGTCTGCATAGCAGTTTTCCCTCTACCCCAGTCCTGTTTTCTTCTTCTCCCACAGAGTTAGATCCCAAGCCACTTCCTAATAAGCATCTGCTACCCAGAGAACTCACCTATGTAGTTGAAGGAGTAACAAGTTTTATTGGCCAAGTCAGCCGAAAAGGCCAACTATACAATAAGCAAACATCTTTACATAAAATAAAGTGCCCTTTAAGCTAGCAACAGTGTGTTGAAAAACAAAAATAAATTAATTAATTAAATATAGTGCTCGATTTTCAATGGAACTGCAAATTAAAAGGCTACTATTAGGACCATACTCTGTTTATCATATTGGCTACTGATATGTTTGATCAAAATAAGCATATCTATTTCTTTCTTTCTTTTTTTTTTTTTGAGACAGTCTCGCTCTGTCACCCAGGTTGGAGTGCAGTGGCACGATCTCGGCTCACTGCAACCTATGCCTCCTGGGTTCAAGCCATTCTCCTGCCTCAGCCTCCTGAGTAGCTGGGACTACAGGCGCACGCCACCACGCCCGGCTAACTTTTTTGTTTGTATTTTTAGTAGAGATAGGGTTTCACCTTGTTAGCCAGGATGGTCTCGATCTCCTGACCTTGTGATCCACCAGCCTCAACCTCCCAAAGTGCTGGGATTAGAAGCGTGAGCCACTGCACCTGGCCAAGCATATCTATTTCTTAACAATGGTTAAGTGGTTATCATTTTTCCCTTGAACTTGCACAAGTGTCCCATCTCCAGTGAAGTTTGCCAAACTAGCTCATGATGGTCCTTCATTTCTTCTGCCAGCCCTTTTTGCATTCATCCCATCCTAGCAGCTATTGGGCTAGTCTTGCTAACCTTTGTCTTACAAATATGCTCACTTCAAAGTTGCAGAGAAACAATGAAAAAACCATGAATGCCATCCTTAGGAGGTGAGGAGTGAGAGCTGGGGGGTAGGTATATTAGTAGTGAACCCTGTTAAAATTATTCAAATTATTTGTTTAACACAAACTGTTTAATACTAAGGCTGTGTTTTCTGGAACAATCATATCAAATTCTAATGCATATAAAATGAAATATTAGCTTTTTTATCTAGAATATAAATATTGGAAACAGAGCCTGATTCAATCATTCTGATTGACTAATTTCATCAGATCAGTTTAAAAGAAAAGGATCCATTGATTTTGGTTCTTTTACTTCTTTTTTTTTTTTTTTTGAGACGGAGTCTCGCTGTGTCGCCCAGGCTGGAGTGCAGTGGCCGGATCTCAGCTCACTGCAAGCTCCGCCTCCCGGGTTTACACCATTCTCCTGCCTCAGCCTCCCGAGTAGCTGGGACTACAGGCGCCCGCCACCTTGCCCGGCTAGTTTTGTTTTGTTTTGTATTTTTTAGTAGAGACGGGGTTTTACCGTGTTAGCCAGGATGGTCTCGATCTCCTGACCTCGTGATCTGCCCATGATCTGCCTCCCAAAGTGCTGGGATTACAGGCTTGAGCCACTGTGCCCGGTCTCTTTTACTTCTTTTAATTAAAATGGTTCTTATCCTGCTATTTCATAGGATATTTCTTTTTTTTCTTTCCTTCTTTCTTTCTTTCTTTTTTTTTTTTTTTTTTTTTTTGAGACGGAGTTTTGCTCTTGTTGCCCAGGCTGGAGTGCAACGGCACAATCTCGGCTCACTTTAACCTCCGCCTCCTGGGTTCAACCGATTCTCTTGCCTCAGCCTCCCCAGTAGCTAGGATTGCAGGCATGCACCACCATGCCTGGCTAATTGTAGCTTTAGTAGAGATGGGTTTTCTCCATGTTGGTCAGGCTGGTCTCCAACTCCCGACCTCAGGTGATCCGCCCACCTTGGTCTCCCAAAGTGCTGGGATTACAGGCGTGAGCCACAGGGCCCTGCCTCTATAGGATATTTCTAACATCTTGAAACTCTGAGGTCCCACCTCACCCTGCCCATTTAGTTTTTTCCTCAAATATATTTTGGGTATGTGTTCTCTAGATAGGAAGCAATAGTGGTAGGTAGATCAAATGTAAGGGGAAACTTTTTTTTTTTTTAACAAAAGACAAGGCCGGGCGCGGTGGCTCAAGCCTGTAATCCCAGCACTTTGGGAGGCCGAGGCGGGCGGATCACAAGGTCAGGAGATCGAGACCACAGTGAAACCCCGTCTCTACTAAAAATACAAAAAATTAGCCGGGCGCAGTGGCGGGCGCCTGTAGTCCTAGCTACTCAGGAGGCTGAGGCAGGAGAATGGCGTGAACCCAGGAGGCGGAGCTTGCAGTGAGCCGAGATCGCGCCACTGCACTCCAGCCTGGGCAACAGCGTGAGACTCCGTCTCAAAAAAAAAAAAAAAAAAAAAAAAAAAAAAAAAAAAAAAAGACAGAGAAAGTCAAAGAATAAGTAGAAAATTCCCAAGTAAGTACATGTAAACTTGGTGAGAATGTTGAAGGAGTTTGAACCAGAGTGACTCCATCCTGAATAGGAGCTGGGTAAAATAAGGCTGAGACTTACTGTGCTGCGTCCCTAGGAGGTTTGTCATTCTTAGTCACAGGATGAAATAGGAGGTTGGCACAAGGTACAGGTCAAAATGACCTTGCTGGTGAAAGGATGCTGTAAAGAAGGGAGCCAAGGGCCGGGCGCGGTGGCTCAAGCCTGTAATCCCAGTACTTTGGGAGGCCGAGACGGGCGGATCACGAGGTCAGGAGATCAAGACCATCCTGGACAGTGAAACCCCGTCTCTACTAAAAAATACAAAAAACTAGCCGGGCGAGGTGGCGGGTGCCTGTAGTCCCATCTACTTGGGAGGCTGAGGCAGGAGAATGGCGTGAACCCGGGAGGCGGAGCTTGCAGTGAGCCGAGATCCGGCCACTGCACTCCAGCCTGGGCGACAGAGCAAGACTCCGTCTCAAAAAAAAAAAAAAAAGAAGGGAGCCAAAACCCACCAAAACCAAGATGGCGATGAAAGTGATTGCTGGTCATCCTCACTACTCATTATACACTAACTATAATGCATTTTCATGCTAAAAGACACTCCCACCAGCGCCATGACAGTTTACAATTACCACGGCAACGTCAGGAAGTTACCCTATATGGTCTGAAAAGGGGAGGAACTCTTAGTGCTGGGAATTGCCCACCCCTTTCCGGGAAAACTCATGAATAATCCACCCCTTATTTAGCATATAATCAAGAAATAACCATAAAAGTAGCCAACCATAAAAATAGCTCTGCCTCTGGAGTAGCCATTCTTTATTTCTTTACTTTCCTAATAAACTTGCTCTCACTTTACTCTATGCATTCAAATTCTTTCTTGCGCAATATCCAAGGACCCTCTCTTGGGGTCTGGATCAGGACCCATTTCTGGTAATGACAATATTCATTTAGCTCTTCAGCTGAATATGATCATTGTATAAATTCCAGCAAAGATTAGTATGCTTACGTTTCTTTCCATTTTATTTCCAAGGAAAAATAATGGACATTTACTGTAGCCGTTTTTTTTTTCTTTAATTAAACAAAGTTAAATATAAAAAAAGATTGATAAATAGCAGTCAATCTGTTTATAAAATTAGGTTTATTTTCTTCCATTCTTGGAATACACTGAGAGAGAAGATGGAACATCAGGTGGGTTTGAATAAGGAGAACAGGTTAATAAGTTTTGACCCAAGGCCCCAGCTATAATATGAATGAATTAGAGGAAACAGCTGCGGTCTAGGGTCTCTTAATAAAGGGATGCAGGGATTCTGTGTGGCCTGGCAGTCAAAGTGTCTCCACTGATTTCTTTGTTTCTCCTGCTTTTTCTGTGCTGGGAATGTTCCCCCTAGCTTTTCAGCCTTCTCCCTGACCTGTCACCCCACTTTGGTAGTATAGCAATTGCAACTGCCTGAAGTGGTGACACCAAAAAACAAGGGGCCCTGTCTGTCATTTCTTTCACACTATAAATAAAGTCACTGTCTATAATAAAATGATGAAAGAGGATTGGAAACAGATTGTAGTTTGAAGGAAGATCCTTCAAAGATTTACTTGCATATGGAAGCTGTAGACTAACTTGAAAGCGTCAAACAGCCTCTAGGAGGCGAGATCTTCTCATTGGAAACTCTACCCCCATGGGCTTGCTGCATTCACTGAGAATGGGAAAGAGATGATGGTTTTGGCATGATTAAACTGAAGCAGTATTCATACTCAGCACCTGTCTCAGTCACAGAAAAATCATATTGTTCCAGCTGAAGGATAATGAGTAATATTCGTTCTGTTTAAGGTCTGACCTCTAGGCCAGACTTCAAAATTCAGGCTTTGATCATAGAACCTTTTCTTCTTCTTCTTTTTTTTTCTTTTTTTTTTTTTGAGATGGAGTCTCGCTCTGTCGCCCAGGCTGGAGTGCAATGGAGCAATCTCAGCTCACTGCAACCTCCACCCCCTGGGTTCAAGCAATTCTCCTCCCTCAGCCTCCTGAGTAGCTAAAATTACAGGCATGTGCCACCGCGCCCTGGTAATTTTTGTATTTTTAGTAGAGATAGGTGTCACCATATTGGCCAGGCTGGTCTTGAACTCCTGACCTTGTGATCTGCCTGCCTTGGCCTCCCAAAGCGTTGGGATTACAGGCGTGAGCCACTGACCAGAATCTTTTCTTTTCTTCACAAGACTTTTCTCTTGAGGATTTGGATTCAACAAAGCAACCAAGAAGATTGGAGATTATCTATTTCTGCAGCTAGAAACCTACCCTGAGAATGAAACACAATGTTTTCACAGTGTCATTCAGTTACTTTGAGGACAGACAACCAAGTTTTTAGGGGGTAGATGCTACTATTTCTTTCAAAGTACAAATTTCGGGTCACTCTAACTTGCTAAGAGGGAAGTGTTGAAGGATTCACTTAACATGGTATACCTCTAGAGTCTCAAAAATTAACACAAAAAGAATGTGACCATCTAAGCTAAAATAAAATAATTCAGTCATGTTAACTATAATTACACTATATGAAATAATGATGTCATGTCAATAAATGATAAAACATTCACACATTGGCATCTATGAAAGGAAGCATTATAGACTCAGATAAACTCATGAATAAAAAATATCTTCAGGTTCGGTGTGGTGGCTCACGCCTGTAATCCCAGCACTTTGGGAGGCTGAGGTGGGTGGATCATGAGGTCAGGAGTTCAAGACCAGTCTGACCAACATGGTGAAACCCCATGTCTATTAAAAATACAAAAATTAGCCGGGCATGATGGCACATGCCTGTAATCCCAGCTACTCAGGAGGCTGAGGCAGGACAATCACTTGAACCTAGGAGGCAGAGGTTGCAATGAGCCAAGATTGTGCCACTGCACTCCAGCCTGGGCAACAGAGCAAGACTCCATCTCAAAGAAAAAAACATATATATATATTTTCTGTCATACTTTAATTTTGAGACATTTTGGCACTGGTATTTGTGTAGAGTTTTTATTCTAACTTTTGGTACCATTTACGGTTTTTCTACATGATTTCTGATGCCATTCCTCAAAGTCTTTCAGTCGGTCTCTTTAAATGGTTTCCAAACAGTTTAAATTAACCATCTCTCCAAGACAGAAGAGTTTAATCCTTCTCTAATTATATGACCTGATTGTGAACTGTGAAAGCTAAATGATATTAATTAGTAGGACAGTCTGGGAATAAAAGGGCAGAAGAAAAGACTTTGTTATTAAGCCTTTCATCCCCTATTAGTCACTTTCCTGTGAATAATTTAATTTGTCTCTGTAAAGGAATTTTCAAAGTATGTGGATTTCTCACTTTTCCACTTCTCTAAATAGTAAACATAATCCAGTCTAGATCATTTCCATTCTCTCTATTGCTAAAGAATAAAAAATAGACATTCTCAATAACATTATGGCAGCTTCTTCATTTACATAGTATTACAACATTATTTAGTTTAGGAAAAATATCATGAAAGGGTGTCTTCATTTTCTATCAGTGCATAACAAATTATGCCAAATCCTAAGAACTTAAAACAATAAACTCCTATTACTTCACCCATTTTCTCCTGGTCAGAAATCTGGAAGTGTCATAGAGATATACCTCTGAGATATTGAGGGCTCAGTTCCAGACCATCACAATAAAGCAAATATCACAATAAAGTAAGACACACAATTTTTTTGTTACCCAGTGTATATAAATGTTACATTTACACCATACTGTAGTCTAAGTGTGCAATAGTATTTTGTCTAAAAAATGTACTACCTTAATTTATAAATACTTTGTTGCATAAAAATGCTAACAATCATTTAAATCCTTAGGCAAGCCATAATCTTTTTGCTGGTGGAGGATCTTGCTTTGATGTTGATGGCTGCTGACTGATCAGGGTGGTGGTTGCTGAAGGCTGGGGTGGCTGTGGCCAATTCTGAAAATAAGGCAACAATGAAGTTTGTCCCATCGATTGACCCTTCCTTTCATGAAAGATTTCTCTATAGCATGTGATACTTTTTGATAGCATTTTATTCACAATGGAAATTCTTTCAAAATTGGAATCAATCCTCTCAAACCGTGCAAATGCTTTGGTAATATTCTAATCCTTTGTTGTCATTTCAACAATGTTCACAGCACTGTCACCAGGAGTAGACTCTATCTGAAGAAAAACCACTTTATTTGCTATGCAGAAGATGCAACTCCTTTCTGTCCCTCCCTCCCTCCCTCCCTCTTTCTCTCTCTCTCTCTTTCTCTCTTTCTTTTCTTTATTTTCTTTCTTTTCCTTTCTTTCTTTCTCTTTCTTTCTTTCTTTCTTTCTTTCTTTCAGTCTTTCTTTCTTTCTTTTTCTTTCTTTCTTTCATCTTTTACACAGAGTCTTGCTCTATCACCTCAGACTGGACTGCAGTATCATGATCTCAGCTCACTGCAACCTCCACCTCCTGGGTTCAAGCAATTCTCCTGCCTCGGCCTCCTGAGTAGCTGGGATTACAGGCATGTGCCACCACACCTGGCTAATTTTTGCATTTTTAGTAGAGATGGGGTTTCGCTATGTTGGCCAGGCTGGTCTCAAACTCCTGACCTCAAGTGATCCACCTGCCTCGCCCTCCCGAAGTGCTGGGATTACAGGTGTGAGTCATATTGCCTGGCTATCTGTTCATTTTTTGTCATGAGATTTCAGCAATTCAGTCACATCTTCAAACTCCACTTCTAATTCTAGTTCTCTTGCTATTTCCACCATATTTGCTATGACTTCCTCCCTGACGTCATGAACCCCTCCAAATTTTCCTTGAGGGTTGAAATCAGCTTCTTCCAAACTCCTGTTCATGTTGCTATCTGGATCTCCCCCCTTGAATCAATAATGTTCTTAATGGCATCTAGAATAGTGAATTCTTTCCAGAAGGTTTTCAATGTACTTTACCCAGATCCATCAGAAGAATCTCTATCTATGTAGCTATAGCCTTACAAAATATGTTTCTTAAATAAGACCTGAAAATTGAAATTATTACTTAATTCATGGCCTGCTGAATGGATGTTGTGTGAGCAGGCATAAAAACGTTAATCTTTTTGTACAACTCCATCACAACTCCTATATGATGAGATATATTGTCAATAAGCAGTAATATTTTGAAAGGAATATTTTTTTCTGAGCAGTAGATATCAATAATGAGCTTAAAATATTCATTAAACCATTCTGTAAACAGATGTACTGTCATCCAGGCTCTGTTCTTCAATTTCTAGAGCAAAAGCAGAGTAGATTTAGCATAAATCCTAAGGGCCCTAGGATTTTCAGAATGGCAAATGAGCACTGGCTTCAACTTAAATTTTCAATCTATATTAGCCCCCAGCAAGAGAGTCAGCCTGTCCTTTGAAGCTTTAAAGCCAGATGTTGACTTCTCTCTAGCTAAGTAAGGTCTAGATGACGTATTTTTCCAACAGAAGGCTGTTTGGGCTACATTGAATATCTGATGTTTAGTGTAGCCACCTTCATGAATTATCTTAGATATGGGCCAGGCGCGGTGGCTCAAGCCTGTAATCCCAGCACTTTGGGGGGCCGAGACGGGCGGATCACGAGGTCAGGAGTTCGAGACCACCCTGGCTAACACGGTGAAACCCCGTCTCTACTAAAAAATACAAAAACTAGCCGGGCGAGGTGGCGGGCGCCTGTAGTCCCGGCTACTCGGGAGGCTGAGGCAGGAGAATGGCGTAAAAACCTGGGAGGCAGAGCTTGCAGTGAGCTGAGATCCGGCCACTGCACTCCAGCCTCGGCGACACAGCGAGACTCCGTCTCAAAAAAAAAAAAAAAAAAAAAAGAACTTCAGATGATTAACATTTTTGAAAATTTTCAATTAAAGTTATTAACTGGACCTAACAATTATGAACTTAGTATAAATACTATCATATAGTCATTTTTACAAGGCAAATGTATGAGTTTCCTATAGCTGGTCTAAAGAATTACCACAAACTTAGTAGCTTATAAAAACAAAGATCTATTATTTTACATTCTGAGAAGCCAGAAGTATAAAATAGGTCCATAGGTCTGTGTTCCTTCCAGTGGCTCTTGGAAAGAATCTGTTTCCTTGTCATTTCCATCTTCCAGAGGGCACCTACATTATTTTGTTTGTGACCTCTTCCTCCATATGTAAAGCATCTTCTATCCTCTCTCACCTCCCACCTCCCTTTTACAAGGACACTGTGATTGCATCAGGTCCACCCAGAAAATCCTTCTATTTTAGAATCCTTAATGTAGTAACATCTGCAATGTTCCTTTTGTCTTGCAAGGTAATATATTCACAGATGTCTTGCATTAGGACATGAACATCTTTTGAGGGAGGAAGCACTAGTCTGTGTACCACAATTAGTTTTAAGAGAATCTCAGAGTGAATTCAGTTGTGGAAAATACCCTGACAGACTTAGTTAACATCATGTAAACAAGACTAACATGAATTTTACTGATGTTAACACATAACCAATTACCAAAATGATTACTTTCATGTACTGGGATTACATTTGGCCATCTTTTCCCAAATTAATCCCCATGAGGACGATAAATTACACTTGCCTTCAATACTTGTTTACAATTGATTTATTAGATCAACTAGGGTTGAAGCCTGAAATATGTGCAGCTAATTCACTCAAAACATCAGTTTCTTTCCTCAGTGGCTCCAATCCCACACTCTCATCTCAGCTGCCTCACAAATGATAAGGAAATACAAACTGCTTTGAGAAATGTTCAGTTTGAAAAACATGAAGTCTGCCAAAGAAACCCCCAATTTCTTTGAAACTGGAAAACAGCTTTCCATACACATAGAATCACAGAACTTACAGAGTGTGGTGGGACCTAGGAAATTTTAAAATGATACAGTTATTTTCCACCCTCCTTATCCACCCCATTCTCCCTATTTTATCTATGAAGATTCTAAGGATCAGAGAGGTTAATATAGTTTTAACCTCTTAGTAGAGCTAGTAAGTGTCAGAGTCTGGCCTAATGGGTAGTTCTCCAGACTCCTGATTCATTGTATTTTATCACATGCCCAGATCTATTTCTTGTTTTTTAAAAAATGCAATGTATGCGCCGGGCGCGGTGGCTCAAGCCTGTAATCCCAGCACTTTGGGAGGCCGAGACGGGCGGATCACGAGGTCAGGAGATCGAGACCATCCTGGCTAATACGGTGAAACCCCGTCTCTACTAAAAAATACAAAAAACTAGCCGGGCGAGGTGGCGGGCGCCTGTAGTCCCAGCTACTCGGGAGGCTGAGACAGGAGAATGGCGTAAACCTGGGAGTCAGAGCTTGCAGTGAGCTGAGATCCGGCCACTGCACTCCAGCCTGGGCGACAGAGCGAGACTCCGTCTCAAAAAAAAAAAAAAAAATGCAATGTATGGAAAGGTCATTGATAGCATGGGGCAATGGTAGGAATAACTGCTATGCATAGAGGACTTAACATGTGCCGGCTTCTGTGGGAAGCACCTCTATCCCCTCTATGTATTTTACTTCAACAAAGTAAGAGGCATTATCTTTGCTTCTGAACTGATCCCTGAGATCACAAATTTTTAGAAAAGTAAATAAACCTCACCAAAGTAAGAAGGCTAAGATGAGGCCCAAGTCTCTCTTTTTAACAACAAAACTCAAGAAAGAATTCTCACTACATTTTACAAAAAAATTTTTTAAATATGCATATTGAATAAGCAATTTTAAAATGTCTGTGATATAACACATTTTGAGAAGAGCTTCTTACCAATTTCATACATTTCAAATCATAAAACCACAGTGTTAATAGATTCATTTATTCATTCAACAAATACTAATTGTTAATTATGGACCAGGGGGTGTCTGTATAACCTGTGAACAAGATAAATTAGGTCCCATTCTAATTTAATAAATAAATCACAAAATTTCAGGTAGTGATATGTATTTTTAAAAATCATATAATTTCAGCAAGGTAGGAAGGAAACAAAAAGCTGTAAACAAAAGACCTCTCAATAAGGTCTTTATTTGTCTATTTGAATAGTAATCTGAATGATGTGAATGAGATAGATGTGAAGAGGCTTTGGTAAAGAGTGGCCTAGGCAGTGGGAAAAGTAGTGTACAAATTCAGATGCAGGCAAATATTGACCTGCTTAAGGCGGCAAGAAATGCACTGTGAGCTGAAGCCAACTGGGTCAGGGTAAATAGTAGGAACTTAGGCAAAGGCTTGTCCATGTAGGGTCTTGTAGCTAATTGAAAATTATTTGGCTTTTACCCTGAATATGATGAAAAGTCTTTGGAAAACATTGACAAGGAGATTAAAAAACTAAATTTACATTTTTAAAGGATTGAAATCTGCTATATAAAAAATAGATTGGCCAGGTACAGTGTCTCTCACCTGTAATCCCAGCACTTTGGGAGGCCAAGGTGGGCAATCACCTGAGGTCAGGAGTTTGAGACCACCCTGGCCAACATGGTGAAACCCCGTCGCTACTAAAAATACAAAAATTAGTTGGGCATAGTGGCGTGTGCCTGAAATTCCAGCTGCTTGGGAGGTTGAGGCAGGAGAATTGCTTGAACCTGGGAGGCAGAGGTTGCAGTGATCCGTGATCGTGCCACTGCACTCCAGGCTGGGTGACACAGCAAGACTCTGTCTCAAAAACAAAACAAAACAAAACAAAAAAAATAGATTGTAGGTGAGCAAATACAGAAGTAGGATGACCAGTTAGGTAGCTTTTGCAGTAGACCAGGCCAGAAATAGCAGTAGCTGGGATGAATCGGTAATTGTGGAAGGCGTCAACAGTAGTTCAATTCAGAACATAGTTTAAGGCAGAGCCAAAGGACTATTGGATTGGACTCTGAGAGAAAGAAATTAAAGACAATATCTAGCTTTTTTGCCTAAGAGCATGGATGTATATAAATACTGTATACTGAAGTGAGGAAGAGAAAGGCAACAGCATATTTTGAGGTAAGAAGGTGAAATTCAATAGTCCTATTTCACGTGTTAATTTCAAGATGCCAATTAGATGCCAAAATAGAAATAAGGAATAAACAAACATATGTGAAAGTGTAGGAGTCAAAGGGAAAGTCAGAGAAGGAGACTATTTAAAGCCATGAGGTTGGATGAGCTCACCTAGAAAGTAAAGTATAGTTAGCAAAGTGAAAAACACTCCAGTATTTAGGAGCTGGGAAAAGCAAGAGGGCCAGTAAAAAACAAAAATCACAAAGGGGCAACCAGTGGATCAGAAGGAAAATGGTGGGAATCTGATATCCCATAAGGCAGGGAAAGAAAATACAAATAAGCATAATGGAGATTTTCCTTTTGTGGAAAGGCACAATGGTGAGTACAGTGGAAAGATGATGGGAGGTGGGGGGTGGGAGACTGGATCATGTTGAGGATGGGGTGACATGGACGCTGGGTGGCATTAACTTCTGGTAGTAACTGAGGGAGTCCAGACTGGTTTTTAGTTGCATCTATACCATGATTACTTAAAAGCATGGGAAGATAATGCTCTGTTTGTAAATAAAATTAAATTATACTGAGTATAATTATATTGATTTTTTATCACAAAAATTCCAATTTGTGGAATGCTTAGGAATTGTAATTTTCTGATTAGCTGAATTTTCTGGGTAGATGCCAATCAGGATTTCAACTTTCAAATTATTCTCAAATACATCTATGCTTTGGTATTCAGTGTACTTCATTGTATAAAAGTGAACATGGACTAATACTTTTTCTAAACATCATTTCTCAGTTTGAATAACTATAGGCATTTAGATACAGGGAAACTTGGATTAAAATTAATATCTAAGACAGCGTTTAGACAGGAGTACACAGCTCAAACAAGCATAAATCAGAATAAATTCTGGTGCTCATATAAAGAAAGAAAACTCCAACATGAACCCTTTGCCTTGGTGATAGGAGGTAGCTGGCAAACTGCTCCATGCACTAGTTGGAACTGCTTACTCTGATCAGATGATTGGTAAAGATACAGGAGCCAATTGCCACAGTAGCCCTAATGCATGTCCCTGAGGATCAGAAATTAGACTAAATGTGATGTGACAAAAAGAAGTGCCAGGGAGGTTTTTCCATCTCCCCACTCCTGCTTTTAGGAGTTTCTTATTAGGAGCTTCTTATTTTGTTATTTTTCTCTATTTTTATATATACATAAGTAAGTGAGTATATAAGTATACACATACAATTTTAAAAGAATATAGGGAACACCAGCCTGGCGCAGTGACTCATGGCTGTAATCCCAGCACTTTGGGAGGCTGAGGCGTGCAGATCATGAGGTCGAGAGATGGAGACCATCCTGGCCAACATGGGGAAACCCCGTCTCTAATAAAAATACACAAATTAGCTGGGCATGGTGCTGCGGCCTGTAGTCCCAGCTACTCAGGAGGCTGAGGCAGGAGAATGGCTTGAACCCGGGAGGCAGAGGTTATAGTGAGCCAAGATCGCGCCACTGCACTCCAGCCTGGCGACAGAACGAGTCTCTGTCTCAAAAAAAAAAAAAAAAAAAAGAATATGGGGAACATCAATCTCTGCTTTATATCCTTATATTTTCATACTATAAAATAGTATAAAATACTTTTAGTATAAATAGTATGCTAAATTTATTTAATTTACACTAAAATTTTATACTATAGATATAAAATGTCTACGTATTTATGTATAACATATATAAATATATATTTATTTAATTTATACCAAAATTTTTAGTATAAATTAAATAAATTTAGTAATAAATTAAATAAATATACTAAATTTATTTAACTTATACTAAATATACATTTAGCAAATACACTAAAAATTCTTTTGGTTTTTTTTTTTTGAGACAGAGTCTCGGTCTGTCACCCAGGCTGGAGTGCAGTGGTGCAATCTCGGCTCACTGCAAGCTCTGCCTCCTAGGTTCACGCCATTCTCCTGCCTCAGCCTCCCAAGTAGCTGGGACTACAGGTGCCCGCCACCACGCCTGGCTAATTTTTTTTGTATTTTTAGTAGAGACAGGGTTTCACCGTGTTAGCCAGGATGGTCTCCATCTCCTGAACTTGTGATCCACCCGCCTCGGCCTCCCAAAGTGCTGGGATTACAGGCGTGAGCCACCGCACCCAACCCAAAAAATACATTTTTTACTATATACTAAAATATATTTGTAGTATAAATAGTATAAAAATATATTCCAGTTGGCCAGGAGCAGTGGCTCATGCCTATAATCACAGAACTTTTGGAGACTGAGGCAGGCGGATCACAAGGTGAGGACATCGAGATCATCCTGGCTAACATGGTGAAATCCCGTCTACTAAAAATACAAAAAATTAGCTGGGTGTGGTGGCACACGCCTGTAGTCCCAGCTACTCAGGAAACTGAGGCAGAAGAATCGCTTGAACCTGGCAACTGGAGGTTGCAGTGAGCTGAGATCGCACCACTGCACTCCAGCCTGGGCAACAGAGCAAGACTCCATCTTAAAAGATATCTATATATATCTGCATATATAAATATATATATATTCTAGTTATGCATATAGTACAGTTTTATCTCAGCTATTAATCAATTAAACTCTAAAAATAAGAATATATTTTTTGTATAAAAGCAATTTATACATGATCAGGTATTTTTTAAAATGACATCAGTAATGTATAGTATTAACATATCGTGTTAAAGTAAAAAAAAATTATCTTCCATATGGTTTAAAAATAAATACAATGATAACCTAAAATGTTAACCTAATATAATACATACCTAATATTAACCTAATATTAATAAATACAATGATAACCTAAAATATTAACCTAACATTAAAGTATAAAATAATATTTTACCAGCTTGTGAATTCTTTTCATATTCTTTGAGTTTGGATTTTCTAAAGTTTTTTTTTTTTTTTTGAAACAGAGTCTCGCTCTGTCGCCCAGGCTGGAGTGCAGTGGCTGGATCTCAGCTCACTGCAAGCTCCGCCTCCCGGGTTCACGCCATTCTCCTGCCTCAGCCTCCCGAGTAGCTGGGACTACAGGCGCCCGCCAACACGCCCAGCTAATTTTTTTTTATATTTTTAGTAGAGACGGGGTTTCACCATGTCAGCCAGGATGGTCTTGATCTTCTAACCTCGCGATCCACCCACCTCGGTCTCCCAAAGTGCTGGGATTACAGGCGTGAGCCACTGCACCCGGCGGGTTTTCTAAAATTTTATAAGCTGTACATAATAATGGGGTAATTTATAAGTAAAATAATGGTCAGTATACATTATCTTAAAAAACATTATTTTTAAAACATTCTTCTTTTCATACATTTCCTTTCAGTGATGGAACTCATATACTTACTGTTGTCAAATATGGGTTTATTCACGAAAGAAATGTTTTTGTATCCTGAAAAGCAATCATGAAACAAATAATAGAAGATTTTTTTTTCTCCAAGTATTAATTCTTTCATGTTATTCATTTCAACACTCTTTAGGAATTGATGTTTATAATTATTGTTATTTTTTGTGCTGATAAATTAAGGTTCAGAAAGGTTGAATGGCTCGGTTATAACCAAAAGACATAAGTAATTTCCAGTTTTCTTTATTCAGTAATATAAAAATCAAGCACTATGTCCTCTACCTGTACAGTGTTCTCAATGGACCAGATATAATCCTTTATTACACAAATGGCTCTTGCAATTCACAAATTCCTTTGAAGTGAACAGAAGGGCCAGGGATGTGTGAATAGTAAAGACTTCAAAAGATATTGTAATTCTTAATGTACCTTTGAAAGTATACTAAATTTATTTTGTGCCTGATAAATCTAAACTGCATTGGCTCTCATGAGAGAGCTGCATTATTTTTTCAGATACAAAAAGTCCTGTCTTTGTTTTTCCCACATTTACTTGTATTACTCGAGTACTTAATTTACTTGCAGCTATTACTTGATTTACTAGAACTAATTAAAAATGCCTTTTTTCCCCTTATATTCTAAGAACATCCTCATGGACTGCGAAATCCCACTGAATTAGACCGTGTCTACTTTTACACTATATCTCTTAGAAAAGTAGCTGATTATTTTCTTGTTTCTTAAATTATTAACTTGTTCTGATAAAGAGCAACACAATTTGAAACAGAATGTAAAGACATTGTTTAGGGAATATCCAAAGGGAAACCCTTTTTTGCTTCCAAGGTTATTATAAAATGCAAACCATTCTCTTATTTTGGTAATTGACAAAATTAACTCTTGCTGCAGCACATATTTATGAGCACAAGTACACAAAATACAGAAGGAAAAAAAAACTATCATTTCCTCAGACTGGCTGTAGAGACAATTCTACACCCCAATTCACTCAGGAATGAGAAAGTAGAAAAGGTTGTTTTCATAGACTAGAAGATTGGAAAAGAAGCTGTATCTTCCAGAAGTAAACTAAGGTTTTTTCTGAATTTACTGCAAAAGACTCATGGAAATTACAATTTTTACTTTTCTGTGCAGTTTCATGTAAAAGAAGCATAACTACAGTGGCCTAAGCAAATAAAGGTTTGTTTCACATAACAGGAAATTCTAAAGCAGGCAATCCAGGGCTGGTGAATCAATTCAAGATCTCATCATGAAGCCAGGCTCTGTTTCTTTCTTTCTGCCATTTTTAAAATGTGCCCCTCATCTTCCAGGTCACGAAATGGCTTTCCCTCCTCCACATACCATATTTGCTTTTGGACATAAAGAAGTAAGAAAGCACAAAGATCAAAAAGTGAAAATGAAAGTCAATCATTTGACTTCTAATTATATTTCGTTGGCTACAACTATGTGTCCAACCACCAACCTAACTGGGGAGTGGGACACTAATTTAGATTGGGCAAGATACACCCATCTCCAAAAAAAATTTGGTACTAAATACAAAGGGGTAAGTTTTCCAGATATAATATAGGACATGCAGATAAATTTCAATTTCACATAAACAGGTAAAATTTTTAATGTAAATATGCCCCATACAACATGTGAGACATAGTTACACCAAAACATTTATTGTTTATCTGAAATTCAAATTTAGCTAGGCATCGTGTTTGTTTTTGTTTTTGCTTTTTTGAGACAGAGTTTCACTCTTGTTGCCCAGGCTGCAGTGCAATGGCGCGATCTCGGCTCACCACAAGCCCCACCTCCCGGGTTCAAGTTATTCTCCTGCCTCAGCCTCCTGAGTAGCTGGGATCCCAGGCATGCACCACCACACCCGGCTAATTTTGTACTTTTAGTAGAGACGGGGTTTCTCCATGTTGGTCAGGCTGGTCGCAAACTCCCAACCTCAGGTGATCCGCCTGCCCTCGGTCTCCCAAAGTGCTGGAATTACAGGCGTGAGCCACCGCCCCCGGCTCATCTTCTATTTTTATTTGCTAAATCTAGCAACTCTATTAAGCAGGCAACTCATATTATCTGCCGCAGAACCCACGGAAAATTTCTCCATTCCCTTTATAGTGTTGATATATTATTTCTTCATAGAATCTAACTTGAATATCTAACCTCAGAGACTAAAGGAGTAGTTTTATAATTGCCAACTTCGATGATTAACTTGGCTAGGCCACAGTACTTGGATATTTGGTCAAATACCAGTACAGATATTGCTGTGAAGTTTTTTTTTTTAAATGAGATTAACATTTAAACCAGTAGATTTTGAGCAAAGCCGATTATGCTCCATAATGTAGTGGGTATCATCTAATTAGTTGAAGGCTTTAAGGGAAAACAAATGAGTCCCACAAGAAAGAAGCAACTGCCTCAACACTGTTTGGACTTGTACTGTAATAACCCTTCCCTGGGTTTCCAGACGGCTGGCCTGCCCTGCAAATTTTGGATTTAGCAGCCTCTACAGTCATATAAGCCAAATAAATACTAATTAAATATAAATAAATTTCTAGTTAGGTAGCATAAATACACACCCACCCACACACACCCACCCACATACACCCATGTGCTATTGGTTCTGTTTCTCTGAAGCACCCAGACTAATACAGCATCTGAGTCAAAATGTTAGGGAAAATATTTAATTGAAGAAATTTAAGATTCTAGGTAGGCAGTGAGGCACGGTGGCTCACACCTGTAAACCCAGCGCTTTGGGAGGCTGAGGCAGAAGGATAACTTGAGTCCAGGAGTTTGAGACCAGCCTGACCAATATAATGAGACCTCATCTCTACTAAAAATTTTTTTTAAAAATTAGCTGTGCAAGGTGGTGCACACCTGTAGTCCCAGCTACTCAAGAGGCTGAAGCTGGAGAATCTCTTGAGCCCGGGAGGTTGCAGTGAGTTATGACTGCACCACTGCACACAGGCCTGGGCAATAGATCAAGACCCCGTCTCAAAAAAAATTTAAAAAAGAAGAATATAAATAGGCCTATAAATCAATTGGAAAATATGAACTATGCAAGCTGGATTCATGTATTCTTTTTGTCTTAAAATTAGAAAATAATAGCTAATAACCTGCTTCTAATCAGCTTTTCTGTTGAATTCAAACCTTTTCTTCAAAATTAGCCTTGAATTTGAATTCAGCTGTAGGTGAATTTAGAGATGAATTTATTTGTAAGCTGTACATGCTTTATAATCTAGTCATAGTAAATGCTTCAAAATACTTGTTGAAATAATTATATATACTTTAATAACTTTTTCATTTCACTAAATTGAAGTCTATAAACTTTTCCACCCAATTAATCTACTTGTGGAAACACAGAAGTTCATTTAGTGAAGTTGAACAAAATCAGAAGCTGAAGTGTTATAGTGATTTTTTAAAGTTCATATCAATGCATTAACGTATACACATTTTCTAACATTTTGCTTCACCACGTAGAGAAAATATTTTTTCCACAAAATATAAGTTTTGAACATTAGTAATGTGTTTATTTTCTTTTACCCAAGAATATGTCTGCAGTGACAGTTTTATCAATATTTTTAAGAGACTTCCTGGGTGTGGCTGGGGAACCTGTCATCCTTTGATAAAGAAACCACATGTTCTAAGTGAAAGCCAAAAGAAACTTTTTTTTCTTTTGAATTTTTCATTCACTACTTTATTTTACTTTAAAAATCTTTGTGAATTCAACTACAATTAGATAGTTTTTCAAATCAAAAATATAAAATCAGGATTTTAGATCAAATTTATATGCAGAATGCAACATGTTAAACTATAAACAAATAGAAAATATGAAATAGAAAAAAGAAGAAAAATTATCCCACAGTAAGGATTTTGAGATTTTTCAATCAATATATTTCCTTTAGAAAAAAGTATGGAGAAGAAAACAAGAGTATTCCTTTTTTTTTCTTTTTAAAGGGCAACCCAGCTTTTGTCTTTGTAAGTTCAAAGCTTAGTGAGATATATGCCTAAAAATTTATGCTGTTTTGGGGATTTTTTCCCAGGTCACCCATATCCTGTTTACTTCCAACAGAGTCTGCCTTGCCCCATGCATGCTGTTTTCCTCGTGGTGTATCAGCACTGCCCTCCCCTGCCTGACTCAAGTTCGCTTGATAGAAATAACCTAGAATGGGTGTTTGTGTAAAGTTTGCAGGACATCTCCTTAAACTGAAACCCAAAATATCCAAGTCAGCATATATTGTCGGTACATGTGAACTCTTAATCAGTCTCCCTAGATGCTAACCTTTGCTCTAAGCTCAAGAAGTCAGTATGCTCTACCTTTCTCTAAAGGTTGAGATCAAAAGTAACCCTTTAAAGGATGAGGAGAGGAGGAATGAGGAGGGTGACAAAGGAGTGGACCTTAAAACAATAGGTATTTCCCCAAGAGGGAAAGAAATGTGGGGCAGGCATGAACAAAAAAACACAGGGATCCTGAAAATCTGGATCCTGTTTTTCCACTTTGCTGCTAGCCATGACAATTTGGGGGATGTATACTGCTTTCTACCCTCTTTAATCTGACTGGGAGGGATTGTGAGTCTTCCTTCAAAACCCTTGTCAACCTCCTGAAGCAAACCCTAAATTCTTTTTATTTGATTTGATTGAATGTTGATGATCTATAATTGTATATATTTATGAGCTAAAAAGTGATGCTATGATACCATGTGGAATGATTGAATCAAGCTAATTAACATATCCATCATATCAAACATTTATTCCTCCTAACTGAAACACTGTATTATTTGAGCAATATTTCCCCATTCCCACTAGCCCCCAGCTTCTGTTAACTACCATTCCACTCTCTGTTTCTATGAGTTTCATTGTTTCAGATTACACATGGAGGTGAGACCATGTGGTATTTCTCTTCCTGTGCCTGGCTTACTTCACTGAGCATAATGTCCTTCAGGCACATCCCTGTTGTTGCAAATGACAGAATTTCTCTCTTATTAAGTGTGAATAGTTGTTTTCCATTTGTGCATACGTACTACATTTTCTTCATTCATTTGTTGATGGACACTTAGGTTCATTCCACAACTTAGCTAACTGTCTATTCCAGCCCAGGCTTATGATGTCTCCCTGTTCTTCAGTGTTTGCATAATGATGGATTAAAAAAAATTACAATAACAGGTGACATTTGGTGGAAAGAGGACTGTAGCTAGAGACATCACATATGGATAGATGTCCTAGATCTGTCAATTAGAAGCTGCACAACTTTAAGCATATAATTTTTGTGCTATGGTGGCTTTGAGTAAAAAAGAAAAAAAAAAAGTTTGCTAAGAATGGGTAGGTCTTATAGGAACTTCAGTTTACTCTTCTATAAAATGTGATTTTAAAAATTCCTAATTGGCCGGGTGCGGTGGCTCACACTTGTAATCTCAGTACTTTGGGAGGCCAAGGTGGGAGGATTGCGAGGTCAGGAGTTCGAGACCAGCCTGGCCAACACAGTGAAACCCTGTCTCTACTAAAAATACAAAAATTAGCTGGGCATGGTGGCAGGTGCCTGTAATCCCAGCTACTTGGGAGGCTGAGGCAGGAGAATCACTTGAACCCGGGAGGCAGAGGTTGCAGTGAGTTGAGATCATACCACTGCACTCCAGCCTGGGCAGCAGAGTGAGACTCTGTCTCAAAAAAAAAATAAAAATAAAAATAAAAATTTCCAATTTAGGGTGAAGAGAGAGTAGTTGGGAAGTGCTGTTATGAGATGAAATTCTGTATGTGAAGTACAACCTTGGCACATTACAGTTCAGTGGAACTCAGAGGTTTTCTCCAGGGGGGTCTATGAATGCCATGATTAATTAGCCAAGATCCCTGTCTTCATGGATTGTACCTTCTAGAGACCGTGTGGGTTATTTGCAGGAGTAACTGAAATAACATACGTCAAAGTGCTTAGTAAACTAAAGAGTTTTACATGTGTTGTTTTTTAAATTAAAATGTCCCCTCAAAAATATAACTTCAGGCTTGTACATTTATCAGATATCCTCTTCGCTTTTGGTAATTTCTTACAGAGTAATAACAAAATTGCTGAGAGATTCAAAATCCAAATATAGAAGGCAGTAGTTGCTTTTTTAATGCAATGAAATGCTAATCCTTGCATTTTTTATTGTTTTATTTGTTTTAGTCTTTAGACTATAATCCGAGGTATACTGCTAAGTCTTTTGGAAATAAGAAATAAACTAAAAGAATATATCTATTTTTAGCTTTCTGCTAAGCTATTTCTTGCTCTCCTGTAGTTATTCCAAAATTGGTTGCAGTTTTACTTAAACTATTCTAAGAGGAAAAAAATAAACTTGTAAAATAGAATATTAAATGCACCCTACCAAATTTAATTGATTTTTAAGGCAAATATAAGTAGTATAGGACCTGCTAAACGTTTATTTCCAACTATTTGCAAAACAATCTGTTTACCCCATTCCGAGCTTCAACCTGCCTTAGACCCTGCTCAGACAGCCTGATACCCAAAGATGGCAAGATAGGCTTCCTCCCACAACACTCACGCTGCCTGTTGGCTGGGCTGGGGCCACCCACTGTCTGGCTAATGGAAACCTGGAACCCAGCCAGAGCTGCAGCCTGCTTGCGTGGTTTAGTTTTGTTTTTGTTTTTAATGATCACACACATTTTGGCCTAAACTGCAAACAGAAGATAGTGGGGCGGGAGTGGGATGGTAGTGGGGAAGAGGGGCTGGAGTATAGTCTTATTTTATTTAGAAGAGGAAATCCAAAAAAGTGAGATCTGGATACAGTTTTTCATGTTATAAGAAATAAGTTTAGGTAAATGATTGAAATAGAAAACATGGCAAAGAAAGAAAGGAAAAATGGAAGAAGCCCAGCATCTCAAATTGTATCATAATAAACTGTCAGAAGTATCACCAATAAATATACAGCCTTATGAGTAGACTCAAATTTTAAAATTGCCAAAAATAAAAAAGTCAGCCTGGGCCGGGTGCGGTGGCTCATGCCTGTAATCCCATCGCTTTGGGAGGCCAAGGTGGGCAGATCATGAGGTCAGGAGTTTGAGACCAGCCTGGCCAACGTGGTGAAACCCCATCTCTACTAAAAATACAAAAATTAGCCAGGTGAGGTCGCGTGTGCCTATAATTCCAACTACTCTGGAGGCTGAGGCAGGAGAATCAGTTGAACCCTGGAGGTGGAGGCTGCAGTGAGCCAAGATTGCGCCATTGCATTCCAGCCTGGGTGACAAGAGCGAAACTGTCTCAAAATAAAATAATAAAAAAAACCTGAAAATAAAAAGGGTTTTAATTTTGCTTACAATTTCTAGACTTTTTAAAGTTTTATGAACAGTTATTCTTTAAACTACATTCATGGTGTTTGTGTGCGTGTGTGTATAAGATTTAATCATATCAAAGAATTCACATAGATGAAAAGTCTAAGAAATTACCTTCCAAAGATGATGTCAGCAAGTGAAGAGGGAGTGTACATAGCTGCTTGTTTTTTAGTAAACTACAATTAAAGAGTCCTGAAAGGCAGACGGCTGGCTGTCAGGAAATGAGCTTAGGCAAAGGAAATGGGAGATGTCTGGTTCAGGGGATTTGAGGAAGGCTGTTACCAATAGGTGCTTTTATTTTGCTTTCCACGCTAAATCAGGATGCATGCTTTGTTGTTCCCATGTACGAGAAAGAAATACCAAGGTGATAAGATAACATCTGGGACAGTACAGGTCTCCAAGTTTCTCTATTATATATAGAAAGCTGTTTACTTGCGTCTTTCTTGATTTGGGCTGAAACACTATGCTGGAAGAGGAGGGGAATATTAATAATGGGTCAAGCACTGATGAAAGATTGAAGCTGGGCAACTATTCTCTGGTCTAGGAATTTGGAATTGAGACACCGAAAGGCCACATTGAATCATCTGCCAGGATTTTCACAGACAGGCCAAATTCATGGGGATGTGTGATGGTGTGTCAGTGGTAGCTGAAACCCTCTACAATCCATCCCAAATTAATACACAGTCTAATTTAAAACAGTCTACTCACAACTTCTGTACAAGTCCTGTAACACTCCAACTACAACTACCACATATTTTTGTTCTTTTATGCTTCCTATATGGAAACGTTTATAGGAAATTAGTCTCCAGAGACTGAAGAATACAGCAGACACACGTAGAGAAGCTGGAACAAAAAATCATGTAATCTTAGGGAGGGAGAAAAACAGAGTCACTTCCCGACAAATGTCCAGTTCGCGTGAGGCCAGCTACATGTGCTGCACTTTTCTTTCATGAGAGTCCCCAGGGTGCTTACAAGAAAATTCCCAAAGCAGGTTGTGTGGGAGTTTGTAGCATGCAACCTAATAATTTCTCTCCAAAACATAAGTAGGACTTTGAATGAGACAGAATATACTCGGAAGTGTTTTCACTAGGGAAAAACTTGTGGCTGAAGACAAGGATGAAATATCACTTTTCCAGGGTTCAGTAGTTAGTTGCGCTTAACAAAACTGGGACGCATCTTATCTCTAAGACTGAGCCATAGCCACATTCCTTGTGTTTTGTGTTACCTCCTCTGGAGCAGCCAGCAGATTCTGCCTATCTCTGGCAGTTCCAGTTTTTACAAGAGAATAGCTTGAGTTCTAGAACTGCTCTCCCTTTGGACTCTACTCCAAAACTGAACTTCATTAATACCTTAAAGCCCACATCCACCCATCTTCCCCTTCTCATTCACTCCATCCTACCCCACCCTGCATTAAAACTTACATTTACTCAAGAAAGCTGATCTCAGCTTATTGGTAGAAGGAAAACTATTGACAAAAATGTTCAGTTTAAGCTAAATAGTGGCAACAAGTGTCAACCCTTTCAGGCAAATTAAACAGTTTTAAGTGACTTGTAAAGCCAAAGGAGCAAATTTCTATTGATGAAATTTCTATGGAGATAGTTTTGGTCGAGGCCTTCTCTCGTTTTATACTATGTACAAAAATTGACTATTTTGTTCTGAACAAAGGCAACTCTAAGCAGACTTATGACTTAATAGAAGCAGTACTTTGATGACATGATACCTTCAAGGAAGGCCACCTTCCCAATAGGTGGAGGGAGGTGTGGCGTAGTGGAAAAAGCCGACCAAAGAGGAGTCCACTGATGCTAGCTGGGCATGAGGAGGCGTTGGGGGAGCTGCAGCAGATATGAAAAGTGATGGGTCATTTTTAAAATCAGCCACTTGGATACAAAGCTGATCTGCTTTAAATGATTTAAAGTAAATCACTTAGGGATAAAAGCAGTGAGGCACCCTGGAAAGAAAACAGTCCCTACAGTTAGGAAGAAACACCAGACCCCACAATTTACTGTATGAGGGACTCTGGACAGATTATTTAACCAAACCTAACCTGACAGGCAGTTTCTTCATTTCAAAAATACATAATTAGAGGATTTGAGATAGCTTGCTGCATATATTAGACACTCAATAAATTGCAATATGTAAAATCATTATTTACTATGTATATCCTGGGGGAAGAGCTAATGTCAGAGGCACAGAGGGACTGTGTGAAGTAATGGTGACCTAGGGCTCAATTTTTCTCTCTTCATATTTTCTATCTAGTAGCTGGTTAGCAGTTATTACCAGAATTAACAACTTCAACAAACTCTACTTCTTCAACAAACTCTTCTTCTGACTCTAACTACAGCAACATTTCTTTCTTTCTTTGGAAACTTAAGTGTAGATAGAAATGAGCTATTTATAGCCACTACACTAGGCTGAAAATCTTGGAAGCAATGTGGGTGCTGGGATGGGCCTCCAAGATTCAAGCCAATGCTAAAGGTGTATAACTAATTAAGAGGCTGGGTTCTAATAAATTACCCACTTATTTCAGCTGTGTGGGAGTAGCTATGGGGGTAAAGGGTGAATAAGCATCAAAATGAGGAAAGGTACAGCTATTGACAATCTGATGACCTGCTTCAAGTCACAAAGAAAAAGGTAAAGATTCTGTTTGCAATTAAAAAACAAGAAATTTCTGGGCATGGTGACATATGCCGGTAGTCCAAGCTGCTCAGGCACCTGAGGCAGGAGAATCGCTTGAGCCCAGGAGTTCAAGGCTACAGAAGGCAATGATTGCATCACTGCACTCCTGCCTGGACAACAAAGGGAGACCCCATCTTTTTTTTTTTTAAAAAAAAAAAAAGAATAAGGAAGAAAACTTGAAATGATCTAAGGAGTCTTGACAACATCAATACCATAGACCTCAAATTTTCTATTAGTTTACCGAGTTGATCAATTACATATTTATAGGCTATCATATTGAAAAGTAACAAAGGGCAATGATTAAATACATTTCATAAAATATTTAGTCCTTCTATCCAAATAAAACCTAATATCTCTTTTCAAGTTTAATAATATGTCTGAAAGCAGTTTTGTCATATTAAGTAGAAGTAACATACCATACAGGATTAAGAAATGTTTTTACAATTAAGAACACTCAATTTTATTGAATGAATAATTTATGTATTGGACATCAAAAATGTAACATTTCTGGGAAAAATTTTGCAGATGAAAATATTTTTCTGATAGAAATTTCAGAATTTTTAGGACATTGTTCAGTTATTTTTACTTAATCCTGATACACATCTAATATCCAAAGTGAGATTCTAGAGAAAAGAACTATCATTATTTAAGAGAAAATATGCAAAGGGGAAATGGGAAATGATTAATACACTGAACATCATATTCATTCAGTCAATGAATATTATCAAATGTCTTCTATGTGCCAGGCACTGGGGGAAAGCAACTGTGAATATGTTCCTCAGCATCAAAGTGGAATATAGGAATAACGGCCAAAGAACAAAATTACAATTTTGATAATTGTTATAAAAAGGTGAAAAGGAGAAACTGAATTCAAAGGAAGAAGCCCACTGTAATAAAGTGTTTTTTTCTCCTGAAACTATGAAATACTATGCAGGCCTGGATGCAAAGGAGAGAATGGTACACTCAAGTAACAAAAGAAATCCAGAATTGCTGGAGGGAAAAAATCAATAGAAAGAGTAGTGAAAAATGCTAGTGGGACTTTAAACTGTGGCTAGACAATCATACAGGATTGCAAAAGCCATATAAAGGTCAATCCAGTGGGCTCTTTATATCTGAGGGTTCTGTATCCATACATTCAACCAATCAGGATAGAAAATATTTGGAAAAATTTTAAAAACAAAAATACAACAATAAAAATAATAAAAATTTAAAATAGAGTATGACAACTATACAGTATTTACATTGCATAGCAATCTAGAAATGATTGAAATTATACAGGAGGATGTGCAT
Organism: Macaca fascicularis; assembly: GCF_037993035.2. Classification (NCBI taxonomy): domain Eukaryota; kingdom Metazoa; phylum Chordata; class Mammalia; order Primates; family Cercopithecidae; genus Macaca; species Macaca fascicularis. The sequence goes on from NC_088377.1 coordinate 117,533,993, forward strand.
ATGTTACATGGAAATACTATACCATTTTATATAAGAGACTCAGGCACCTGCAGATTTTGGTATCCATTGGTGTCAGGAATAGAGGAGGGGTACTAGAACCACTACCCAAAGGATAACAAGGAACCACTGTAGTGTAAAGACATTAAAGGCCATCAAAGGCCAGGCATGGTGGCTCTCACACCTGTAATCCCACCATTCCGGGTGGCCGAACCCGGTGGATCCCCTGAGGTCAGGAGTTAGAGAACAGCCTGACCAATATGGCGAAACCTCGTCTCTACTAAAAATACAAAAATTAGCTACGGGTAGTGGCGCATGCCTGTAATATAAGTTACTTGGGAGGCTCAGGCAGGAGAATGGCTTGAACGCGGGAGGCAGAGGCTGCAGTGAGCCGAGATCGCGCCACTGCACTCCAGCCTGCGCGATGGATCGAAACTCTGTTTAAAAAAACAAAACAAAACAAAAAAACAAAGGCCGGGCACGGTGGCGCATGGCTGTAATTCCAGCACTTTGGGAGGCCGAGGCAGGTGGATCAAGAGGTCAGGAGTTCGAGACCAGCCCGACCAACGTAGTGAAGCCCTGTTTCTACTAAAAATACAAAATTAGCCCGTCGTGGTGGTGCATGCCTGTAATCTCAGTTACTAGGGAGGCTGAGGCAGGAGAATCGCTTGAACCCCAGGAGACGGAGGTTGCAGTGAGCCAAGATCATGCCACTGAACTCCATCCTGGGCAACAAGAGCAAACCTCTGTCTCAAAAAAAAAAAAAAAGTCATTGAAGGGTTTTTAAAAAAAATATGACGATTTGATTTGCATATTTAAAGATCACTATCACTGGGTGGCTGATGGGCAGAAGGGGAGTAGCAGTGATTCATAAAAATTTATTGTGAGCTTCTTGTGTGTCCCATACATTACAAAGAATTTTAAATTAATTACCTATGTAACTCACCTTAAAATCCTTTGAGGTAGATACTATTTTATCCCGACCTCATAGAAGAAGAAACTAAGGCTAAATAAGTTTTGACAAACAGGAATTTTGAAACCTAAAAGTCAGACTTCAGAGCCCATACTTAATTACAATTAAGAAGATAAATTGGAAGCCTATTACAGAAATTCTGGCTAAGAGAATTGCGGCTTACACTATTGGGGGGTGTGTAGTGGGGTTGGAAAGAAGTGGAAAGATTCAAGAGATATTACACTCATTCTGGTGCTAGAGCAGAGGGAGGGAAGAGGAAGGAGATGGCTGTCCTTAGGTTTGAGCATTTGGGTAGAAGCTGCTTCCTTTAAGAAATACTTAACAGAGGAGTACACAAATTTTATGTTTGAACACATTGCCTGAGAAACTTCCAAAGGAAAATGCCAAAGAGGCTGTTGGCTATATGGATTGGGAATACAACAGTGCAGTCTGGGACACAGAGATGAATTGCATAGTGTTTGAAAATACAGAAGAGGAAGAACCCCCTCCCCTCCCCTCCCCTCCCCTCCCCTCCCCTCCCCTCCCCTCCCCTCCCCTCCTCTCCCCTCCCCTCCCCTCCCCTCCCCTCCTCTCCCCTCCCCTCCCCTCCCCTCCTCTCGTCCTCTTTTTTTTTTTTTTTTTTTGTGACGGAGTCTCGCTCTGCCGCCCAGGCTGGAGTGCAGGGGCCGGATCTCAGCTCACTGCAAGCTCCGCCTCCCGGGTTTACGCCATTCTCCTGCCTCAGCCTCCCAAGTAGCTGGGACTACAGGCGCCCGCCACCTCGCCCGGCTAGTTTTTTGTATTTTTTAGTAGAGACGGGGTTTCACCATGTTAGCCAGGATGGTCTCTATCTCCTGACCTCCTGATCCGGCTGTCTCGGCCTCCCAAAGTGCTGGGGATTACAGGCTTGAGTCACCGCACCCGGCCCGAGGAAGAAATTTCTATGGCCACAATTTTCTTTCTTTTTTTTTTTTGAAATGGAGTCTCACTCTGTCTTCCAGGCTGGAGTGCAGTGGTATGATCTCGGCTCACTGCAACCTCCGCCTCCCGGGTTCAAGCGATTCTCCTGCCTCAGCCTCCCGAGTAGCTGGGACTACAGGCTCCTGACACCATGACCGGCTAATTTTTGTATTTTTAGTAGAGACGGGGTTTCACCATATTGGTAAGGCGGGTCTCAAACTCCTGACCTCAGGTGATCCGCCTGCCTCGGCCTCCCAAAGTGCTGGGATTACAAGCGTGAGCCACCGCGCCCGGCTACAATTTTCAAACGTAGTGTGTTGAAGACTCACTTAAAGAACCTGTTAAAAATGCACATCCATGATCTCATCTCCCTCAAATACTAAGTATTCCTACTCCGCATGTTTCCAGGAAAAGGAAGGCAAGCAATTCTTACGCAATTGGTTAATTAATCTTTGAACAAATGGGGCAAAGAGAGAATGAGATAAAAAGAGGCAGTAGGACAGGGCCTGATGAACTCCAAAATGGTAAGTATATGAGGAATACTCAGCAAAATATATGGAAAAAAGAGCAGCCAGAATGATAGGAAGAACAGAGATGAGAATTGTGTCAAGAAATTTGAACTGAGAGAGTGTATTTATAGGAGGAAGTTGGCAATAGTGTCAAATGCTAACATCTTAGCAGCATTTCTGAGCCAACTGTCTTCCTGGCCCTGAGGATCCCAAAAAGAACATGATACACCCACAGTTATGGGGGAGATCCAACTACATCATACTAGGCACTATTTTTTTATGTTGTATACATTTTATTTTACTTAAAACTTACATAGACTTATGTTTACTTACACTTGTAATATAGCAGTTACTATCTGTATTATTTATAGATAAAAATGAGGTTTATTGAGATTATATTTCTGGGTCGATATTAGTAAATGGTAGACTCATTATTCAAGCCCAGATCCGCCTGATTCCAGTGGCAATGCTCTTTTCAGCTATTATCACATTGCCTTTTACTGTTGTGTCACAGCACGTACCAGATGTTGAGGAAACATAAAGGAGGAACACATTACTCAGAAAGGTGGAGACAGAAGTGTCAGGGAAGGTTGCATATCAACTGAGCCTTGAATTAGAAGAAATTGGCCAATCATACGAGAGTGGGAAGGGGTTCCAGCAAAGCAGAATGAGCAGGCAGTGCTGGAAAGACAGAGCATCAACTTTAGGGAACTTCTGAAGCACAAGCTTCATGTAAGGGAAATAGGAGATCTGAGGGGGGAATGAGTAAAGGTAGGAACTTTTATCTTACAGAGGAATCATCTAAGTATTTCGAACACGGGACTCTCCAGGGTGGGTTTGTATAGAAAATTTATGGCAACAGTGTGAAGGATGAATTTGAGGAAAAGGAGGAGAGTAATCGCAGGCAGACCAAGTGAGAGCCTGGTCAGTGATTGAAAATAGAGAAAAAGACTAGGCGCATTGGCTCACGCCTGTAATCCCAGCACTTTGGAAGGCCAAGGCAGGTGTATCACCTGAGGTCAGGAGTTTGAGACCAACCTGGCAAACATGGTGAAACCTCGTCCCTACTAAAAATACAAAAATTAGCCAGGTGTGGTGGTGAGCGCCTGTAATTCCAGCTACTTGAGAGGCTGAGGCAGGAGAATCCCTTGTACCGGGTAGGTGGAGTTGCAGTGAGCCGAGATCATACCACTGTACTCTAGCCTGGGTGACAGAGCAAGACTCTATCTCAAAAAAAAAAAAAAAAAAAAAAGAAAGAAAGAAAAAGAGAGGAAAAGAAAAAGGAGGCATGTCAGAGAGATGGGAAAGACACAAAGTAAAAAAAACTGGGTGGCTGGGTGGCTTGGATCAAGGGTGAGAGGGTGGTGACAGAGAGAGAGGCATATGGCATGAATACCAGTTTTCTGACTTGGGTAATGGGACAGCTGGTAGGAAATGAATGGGAGGAAAGCAGATATGGAAACAAACACTGAGAGTTAAGTTCTGGAGTTTGAATTGCCTGCAGAACTTCCAGGAGGATACATTGTAAATGTGGTTGGGTATATGGGTCTGGAACTTAAGAAGAAGTTAGGGCCTGAAATCAGAGTATGTATGCGACACTGATCCCCAAACTCATCTGACCACTGAACCCTTTATCCAAAGTGAAGAAGTTCTAGGAAAAGTTCATAATTCTCTCCTACTGGGAAAATTTGGAAGTTATCAGTGACTCTTTTCTTGCCCATTTTTTTCAACAATGGAATAGTCACTGGAAAAAACAAGGAAGAAGGCAGAGCAGGAGCTCCTACCTGAATCGTCTCCATAGTCCATTATTTTACCAGAGATTTTTATCCATTTGCATTTATCTAGTTAATACAAAAAACATTTTATGATTCATCCTGTTTTTTTTATTCTCCACTTTTCATATGTTTGTGAATCTCATTGCCAATGACTTGGTTTTTCCTCAGGTTGGTTTTTTTGAGACGGAGTCTCACTCTGTCGCCCAGGCTGGAGTGCAATGGCACCATCTCAGTTCACTGGGACCGCCGCCTCCCGGGTTAAAGCCATTCTCCTACTTAGCCTCCTGAGTAACTGGGACTACAGGCGCATGCTGCCCCACCCGGGTTAAATTTTTGTACTAATTTTAGTAGAGATAGGGTTTCACTGTGTTTAGTAGAGATGGGGTTTCACCATGCTTAGTAGAGACGGGGTTTCACTGTGTTGAGGGGTGTTGAGGACCACTGTGTTGCCCAGGCTGGTCTTGAACTCCTGAGCTCAGGCAATACGCCCGCATGGGTCTCCCAAAGTGTTAGGATTACAGGCGTGAGTCACCGTGCCCGGATGTGTTATCACTTTTGATGTATAATTTGGATTAAAGAGAGAAAAGGGAAGAAATTATGATTGTACCATATTTTGTATGGTGATATTTTGACTAATCAAAACAATTTAGCTGTCATGTGAAGAATTCTGTCATCAAACAGGCAAAAATCAATCCACAAAGAATGATAAGGGCAATGTTTATTCTGTGAAGCAACAGGCTGCTAAAATATTGCTTTCATTTCTCTCTAACGGCAGCAATCCTACAAAAAAAGAATATCACATCAGTTATTCTTGGTGCGATGTAAGTATTTTTGTAGGGTCTTGGTGGGGGATAATATTGCACAATTTTTTTAAGTAATACTTTTAAAAGGGAATTTCCATAACAACCCTGTAATTATTAAGTGGAAATGGCTTCATTGCTAGACAGGAAGGCCTATCCCAGCCAAAAAAAAAAAAAAAAACTCAGTAGATTTCCGTTTGAAAATTACTCTTCAGAAACTAAAGTAGTGAAAATAAGATGATAAGTAAAACTTATTCTAGTTCATGCAGCTAGAGGCTTCTCCCCCTCATTTTTTAGCATGAATACCACTTTCTTTTAGAAAGATAGGTTGTACAAACCAGCTCTCCTTCTGTGATGCGCTTAGTATGGATGAAGATACAAAGGAAAGGTGAATGTTTATTACCCTTCAAACTTTCATTGAATTGTCATTAGGAGCATTTGCTCTTTTTTTTTCTCTCACTAAATTTCTTCTGTTTTTGGGGAATTCGTATAACTGTGCTCTCCCCACCCCCACCCACTCCCCACTGCCCCGCCCCCAGTGACTCAGGATCATATTACGAAGCTTACAATTAAGACAATTTTAACAGACTCTGGTTGAATTTGAGGCTACTTAGTCATCACAGCTCCTGGTATATTTGATTACCGCCTAAAAGGCCTACTTGGCAAGTGCATGTTGTCTAAACTGGGCTGGCACATTGAGGGGAAAAATAAAATAAAATAAAACCTGCTGGACTGATCTTAAAGAAAGGTCTCATATCAAGGAGGGTTGGTAAATCATGTAAGCCAAGTTATTTTTTAATCAGTAAGAAAAAGACAAATGATAGAGCAGAAAATGAAGTCTTTGGACTACAGTCATGACTGATAAAAGCATGATCCTTCCTTTGTGATTCTTTACATGAATGTGCAAGTCAAGGGGGTCAGGAATATAAAAACTCCTGAAAATTTGGCAAGGCTGTGTAGTAAACATTATTGGGAAGACTGCCCAACCCATGCATCACCAACTGCCTTCTCTGAAAACTGCCCCACCCATAGCCATGCCTGAGACCTGATCATAGAACATGATCATTATCCTACTCTGCCTGTGGAGGATCAGGACTTATAGCTGACACAGCCTGATCCACAGTGACTTTTCCAGGCCAGGGGCTGGAATTGGGATCCAGCCCTGGCCACCAGCACTAGGAAAGTAATACACAGCAGAAAAGCTAGTCTTTGGAGAGAGAAGGGATATGGAGAGGTACAGAAACAAAAGACTATGAAATGGCTTCAACAACAGGGTAAATAGTGGTTTAATTAGATGGACAAGGCTAGGATAGTTAAAAGTCCTTTTCTGTACATGTGAAAACCACTTTAATTAAACATACAAAGGGAGATGTGGACTAGACATCTGAAACCAGGGGAGATGTCAGGACTGAAGATAGAAATTTTAGACTCGGCCGGGCACGGTGGCTCACGCCTGTAATCCCAGCACTTTGGGAGGCCGAGAAGGGCGGATCACAAGGTCAGGAGGTCGAGACCATCGTGGCTAATGCGGTGAAACCCCGTCTCTACTAAAAATACAAAAAAATTAGCCGGGCGTGGTGGCAGGCGCCTGTAGTCCCAGCTACTCGGGAGGCTGAGGCAGGAGAATGGCATTAATCCTGGAGGCGGAGCTTGCAGTGAGCTGAGATTGTGCCACTGCATGCCAGCCCAGTTTGAGACCAGCTTGGGCAAAATAGCCAAACCCCATCTCTACAAAAATACAAAAATTAGCTGGACGTGGTGACTTGTACCTGTAGTTCCAGCTACTTGGAAGGCTGAGGTGGGAATATTGGTTGTGCCTGGGAGAAGGAGGTTGCAGTGAACTGAGATTGTGCAACTGCACACTCCAGCCTAGGCAACAGAGAAAGACCCTGTCTCAAAGGAAAAAAAAAGAAGGAAGGAAGAAAAAAAGGGAGGGAGGGAGGGAGGGAGGAAGGAAGGAAGGAAGGAAAAGGAGAGGAAAGAAGGAAGGAAGGGGCAAAAGAAAAATGTAGCTGGGCAAGATGGTTCATTCCTATAATCCCAGCACTTTGGGAGGCCAAGGCAGGAGGATTGCTTGAGGCCAGGAGTTTGAGACCAGCATGGGCAATAAAAGCCTGTCTCCACAAACAGACAAAATATATTTACAAAAAAAGATACATCCATCTCTACACATACATATATTAGCTGGGTAGCCAGGGGTGGTGGTGTGTGCTTATAGACCTAGTTACTTGGGAGGCTGAGGCAGGAAGATCGCTTGAGCCCCAGAGTTTGAGTTTTCAGTGAGCTATGATTGTACCATTGCACTCCAGCCTGGGTGACAAAGCGAGACCCTATATCAAAAAGAAAAAGAAAAAGAAGAAAGCAAACAAACAAAAGGGTAGGAGCAGGTTGTTTTATAACAGTTTTTTGTACTAAAATTGGTAGGTGTAGATTAGTCGAGGTGTGAGATTCTAAAAAGAAATGTCATCTTCTGAAAGTCACTTTGAAGAAGAGTTAGGATATTGTTTGATGGATGATAATGAATGTCCATTCCAGAGAGGGGGTCTGAATGCAAAACGGAAGACTTTAAAGAGGTCTGCACAGCTGGAGCAAAAATGATACCTAAATAATTTTATGAAATAAGGTTGCAAAGCAGTAAAAGAGGCAATGGTGATTCTGCCAAGCGTATGTGGGAGAGAGCTTGTTGGGCCAGTGGAGAGAGGTGCTTACTTGTTCAGTAATATTTATCAGCACTTCCCCTACGCCATCTAAATAAAAACAACCTGCTTCCTAAGTCAGCACTTCAAAGCAAGTCTTCTGGCCCCCTAGTTTGACCAGACTGGACTCCAAGCCCTACTTTATGCCAAGGCTGCTGTAATCAATGGGCCACATTTCTTAGCAGTTGCAATCTTGAGCTCTGGAGACTACCAGATCTTGCTAGAAGCTCTGTTCTCCCCATTATTAACAGTGTGGCCATGTCTAGAGATTTAACACCTCTAAGCCTCTCTTCCCTCATTAGTGAAAAGAGGATTACAGAAGTGACTTCATAAAGTTATGCTGAGAATAAAATGAGAAAATGAGCATAGCATTTAGTATAGTGCATGTAATCACCATTCAGTAAAAGGCAGTTATTTATTGTTATTTGAATTCAAAATGTGATATTATGTGAGATGCATTTGAGTCTGTAACAGGGTTTGAGGAGAACAGGAATACAATTAAAATCTCATGAAGATGATTGCTCCCAGGCTGGAAGGCAGGGGACTTAGGTTGCCAACTGAAGCTCAGTGTCCAAATTCAGTTGTCCTTCCACTACACCACTTCTTTCCTCCAGCTGCCTGTGCACCAATGGTCATTTACTGACCATATATATATATACACACACACACACACACACGTGTATGTGTGTGTGTGTGCGTGTGTGGGCTATACATGGATGTATGGGATTTTTTTGTTTTGTTTTGCTTTGTTTAAAAAAGAAAGAGTAGGTAGGTGTGTGTGCGCCTGTGGTCCCAGCTACTCGGGAGGCTGAGGCAAGAGGATGGTTTGAAGCAAGGAGTTTGAGCCAGCCTGGGCAACATAGTGAGACCCTGTGTCTAAAATAAATAAATGAAACATAAAAAATAAATGAATAGATCTTTTTCTAAATCAAAAAACATATTCCATTTTTTTCTCACTGTCATTGACATTTTTTTGGTAATAAATGGATTTCTGAGCCTGTTTTAAATGACAGGGTCTGTTGTTCAAAGTCCCACTAGCACAGTGAGTCATTAAACTAACAGTTGTGAAGCTGCATTGTAACACAGGGACAGTCACTCAGCCCAACACTTTACATTACAATAGGCAAGCCTCTGTGAGGCAGCTTTGAAATCCCAGAGCTGTGGTCAAAGTACGGACCTCCTGGAAGGACAAAGTGTTCTGTTTGTGTAGCACAAGGGTGTGGCTTTTGTAGCTAGTAAAATAATCTGAACACAAAGGCCTCCAGATCCTGCAGAGCACTCCGCAGTGAACTGACTCAGCGGAAAGCGGTGGGAAAGGAAGCTGGTTCTTAGATTTCAGAACCCTCCAAAGCTACACCCACCCCGCTTAGTTCTGACCCTGTGCAACAGGAAGGGGGTTTCATCAGCTAATGTGTGTGCACGCCCACGCAGACACATCCACTGGGCAGAAGACAGGATGAGAAACGCAGTGGGAAGGAACTCTAGTGGAGCCCAGTGCCGGCTCTTTGCAGCCTCTTGCCAGACTCCTGCTTTTTCTTCCTTTCACTGATGCAAAACCTAGTTGCTCTCAGGGACTGAGGGAGGGAAGCCCTCTGATGATGTGGAGCGACTTTTAGCAACTGCTCTGAAAGAGGCTGCAAATCAAACATCCCCAGTTAGCATTGGGTGGATTGCTGAATATTGTGAAATAATCATAGAAGCTTCGATGGAAGATGTCCACTGGAGATCTGTGTGTTGGAAGCAAAATATTGGTATGCACATTTCATGCACACAAATTAATTGAACAGTTAAAATCTATCAAAGGCATCAATGGTAGGCTTTTTTTGTTTCTATTCACACACACCCCCCACTGCCACCAGCAGTTTAGGCTTCATCTCAATAAACAGAATACATGTTTAGAAACTTATATAATTTAAAACACTCTGATCCCTGAAAATTAAGAAAAAGGGGCCTGAATTTTTCATAATCAGTCCATATTGAATAGATCCCCCTCATAATTGCTCAATTTTAATTTCGTCAGATCATTTTGCCTAAAGACCACTTAGGCACCATCACCCAGAGATGTTTAAACTTCTTGTGAAAAAGACTACATATCAATGATCTGTGGAACTTAAATTCTAAGGAAATACATATTCAGAAAACAAAAATCATTCACTAGGATAAATTTCAATATAGAAACACTATATTGATTTACCTTTCCTGAAGCTACTAAAAAGTCCAGTAACTTAAGAACACATTTTTAAAATGTTTTAATTCACTAAATTACATATAATACATTTCCCAAAAAAGTTCAGAATACGCATGGACAGTTAGCAGAAGCTTTATTGTGAGATTTTTGCCAAAAAAAATTTATAAAGTTAACCCCAAAGCAACCTAATATGTTGATAGTCTCCTGCAAATTAAAATTCAATACATTATTGAATATTTTTATTTAAAGTTTTGAAAATGAAAGGTTAAAATACCTATAATTGGTAAAATATATGACTCCCTTCCCTTCACCAAGATTACTAAAGGTAATAGAGTGGGTTTTGTGTATGTGTTTGTGTGTGTGGTTTTTGTTGGACAGCGATTTATATCACAGCTTTTCTTCCGGTAACTGGATTACACGACTCCTTTTTTATTCTAAGTGTTCTGAAGGGCATAATTGGGAGCAGTAAAAGATAAACTGCACTGGCCATAATTATGTGATAATAGAACTCCAAGAAAGGTGAAGTTTCTTAAAAAGTATGTGGAAGTTAGAGAATATTTCAATCTACAATGTACTGTTCTTGAGAATGAATATTTGTCTTTGGAAGATGTGTATTCACCCAGACAGTGTGTGCTGAATATGTAGTATACCCTAGGCAGTGTTCTAGGTTCTAGGAATATAGTGGGGTGCAAGGCAGAAAACTTTCCTGCTCTCTTGGACCCTATAGCCCAGTGGAGGAAGACAAACATTAAACACATAAACAACCAAGTAAACGAGAAAATATCAAGTCATGGTAAATGCAAGGAGAAAATTACAACAATGTAATTTTACTTAGCAAGTAAAAATACAGGAGACTGATTTATATGTGTGTGTGTGGATGTGGAAGGATGGATGCATGGATAGATAGAGAGCCCAGGAGAGGTACATCAGGACACACTACCCCAAAATATGGCACTTTGGCGTATTGAATATTTTAAGCTGAAGGAATTTGAGAAAATAGCATAAGCAGGAGGGTCTCTGTGAAGTTCTCCCTCCCTGCTCCCCTGAAGCAGGTCATAAAACCTAGGAAGCAGGTTCTGACCTCCCCTTGAAGCAGTGCATAAGATCCTTATGTGAGAGGTGCTTCCCTATTCCTGGAGGAAGGGAATATCCTTATCTCCAAGGACACGGAGTCACAGAGAGTAATCTGAACAAATAAGCCTTGGCAAGTTTCTCCCAGCTCATTACATGTAGCTCATATCCCTTTGGTTCTATCACGTTTCTCCATGACTTTCCACTCTTTATCAAACCTGCTGTGGAAAAACACTCAGGTTTAAAACTGTTTATTGAGTTTTCATTTCCTTCTGAACGTTCCCGTGTCGCATAAAACTGATATTAAATAAATGTGTATGCTTTTTGCTTGTTAGTCTTTCATTTGATACAGGGGTGTCAGGCACTGAACCTAAGATAAGTAGAGTAAAACTATTTATTCTCCCCTACAACACACACATACTCTTAATGCTGCTAGGACCATGGTTCCCAATCATGATACCGGGAACCCACAGGATTGTTATAGAGTGTTTTTAAATTTTTAGGGGAACACAGAAATAGCAGTCAGACACTACACAAACTGCTACTACTAAATTTGGGCCTAACTACTTAATAAACGAATGAGATATTCCTATTTTCCTAGAGTCACCATGAAAAAATTACTTGGATATTAAGTGTGGAATGAACTAGGAATATTTGAGAATCTTTGTGCTAGGAACATCTTTAATGGCTATGCGTGTACATAGGAATGGCTTTGTTGCATTGTTTTTAAATTAAATTGAAACCATATTAAAAATAAATACATTCAATCTGTTTTTCTTTCTTGAAAACAAATTTTACAAACTTACTCTAAGCAAATCCTCAGCTAGATTTTCATATTTCAGTTTAGCATTTATATTTACTGCCATTGTGACTTGGAACATTTCATGTTACTTTTATTCCTCAAATTTGTACATTTTAAAAGACCTGTGATACTTATTATGACTGCAGATATTGTAACTTAAAAATACAATGACTTGGCCGGGCGCGGTGGCTCAAGCCTGTAATCCCAGCACTTTGGGAGGCCGAGACGGGCGGATCACGAGGTCAGGAGATCGAGACCATCCTGGCTAACACAGTGAAACCCCGTCTCTACTAAAAAATACAAAAAACTAGCCGGGCGAGGTGGTGGGCGCCTGTAGTCCCAGCTACTCGGGAGGCTGAGGCAGGAGAATGGCGTAAACCCGGGAGGCGGAGCTTGCAGTGAGCTGAGATCCGGCCACTGCACTCCAGCCTGGGCGACAGAGTAAGACTCCGTCTCAAAAAAAAAAAAAAAAAAAAAAAAAATACAATGACTTTAGATATTTGTTGGCAGAAATACAGAGTATGTTATGTTTCTTGATCTTTGTGTTACAAAAGTTTAAATGAATAAACTAATGTACAAACAACTTATAATTTTATTTCTGCCATGTAATATTTATACCAGTAAAGTTTGCCAAATGATAAACATAATTTCAATAAGCTTATGAAATTGCTGAATTTCAAAATGAAAGCCTATGGTTGACATTTCATTTCACCTGCTGGGAGACAGACACAGTAGGTTTTCCACAGAAGATAAGAACATACTGGAAGATTACTATGAAAAATTTAAAAGAAAATGTACCAATTCCATGTCCTCTATCAGACTTTATTATAGTTTTAACTATACATTACCAAACATTTAAAAGTCAACAGAACTCAATTACTTGCCAAATCATTATACAATGTCATTAGCTAATAAATCTGAGGACAAAGTCTCCCTAACCATGTTACAGGATGTTTCTCCAGTGGTTTCGATAGTTTGCTAATTATCTACATTACACAAGAGTCAAGAGCATGACAGAGGCAGGTCTAGCCTGCTATGCTTTATTACTGCTATCATTACTGCTGTCATTTTCTCAAGTACTTTCAGTAAATGCGTGTCAAACGAGTAGTTTAGCTGGAAAATTAATCATTATTTTAAAATCACTTGTTATTGTGAGCCTTAATATTTCTATCACTAAATGCAAAGTAATACTTATTATCTTTTTTCCTGAGACTCTGTGTAATAAGGGTAGTATTATAATTTGTTGATTATTATGCTTGATAGTATCATTATGAAAATATTTTTCTTACTAATAACAATCCAGAAGGGAAACACTCAGAAAAATATTTTCCTTTAACAACTTTGAAAACAAATTTTCAAAAGTTTTTATCTACTCACACAACATTTATCTTTTTTACCAGTTATGAGTGAGACCAACAGGAATAAAATGAAGGCCTTAAAAGAATGAACAAGGTGATTGTGCTTGACTTGGTGACTTTCTGGTTTTAAAAGTAGCAGTGAAGAAACCATCTAGATTCAAAGTAATGATGAGTAATTCTACCTACGCTAAGATAGGAAGTCCAAGGTGATGACTGAAGCAGAATTTCTAGATATATAGAAATGAGCAGAAACCTAGAGACAGAGGGACTGCCAAGCTGCAGTTGTTCATGTGACTACTCAAACATTTTGAGTTTACGTGAATTGCCTATGAACTCTGTGAACTTCTAAACCATAAGAAAAGTGTCGGTCGGGCCCAATGGCTCACGCCTGTAATTCCAGCACTTTGAGAGGCCGAGGCAGGTGGATCACCTGAGGTCAGGAGTTCGAGACCAGCCTGGCCAACATGGCAAAAACCCGTCTCTACTAAAAATACAAAAATTAGCTGGGCGTGGTGGCTGTAGTCCCAGCCACTTGGAAGGCTGAGGCAGGAGAATTGATTGAACCCGGGAAGCGGAGGTTGCAGTGAGCCGAGATTGCACCATGGTGCTCCAGCCTGGGCGACAAGAGCGAAACTCCGTCTCAAAAAAAAAAAAAAAAAAAAACAGTAAAGTGTCACTGTGCTGTGTCCAAGATATAATCATAATGAGCCTTCATGTGAACTCCATCCTGTTACAACCAGCTTTCAATAGGCCTGAAATGCTTGTCAAGATGTGACCCATTATCCATGTCCCATATCAAATATACACAGATGATTTCAGTAGTAAGTAATACTACTACTTAGTTTAAGAAATTTTTTATATATAAAATATATAATTGGGGTAGTTGTATGCTTTAATATTTAAAGAATTGTCCATTTCTATAAGGCATAGAGAAAGTTAGCTTTAGTGGATTTTGTATTACATGACTATTCCCTTTTTTATCATCTCAAAGCATATTTTTTCTTTCTAAATTGATTGTCTTTGAAAATTGAACATATCAGGTTTTAGATGTCCAGTACTGAGAAGCCATAATGACTTCCTGAGTTAGAATCTGAGACTCAGTTATTACAACAGAGAATCTATCTCTCTTATGATTTGGGGCAGAAAACAAGTTGAGAATCAGTAATCTGGATTTATTTATTGTATTTGCACAATGTAATATTGGACCAATTTCTCCAAGTGCCTAACTTCCTTTCTTGGAAGTTATGGAGCAATAACTTTTAATTGGAGAGTGATAAAACCAACCCACATTCCACATTGTTGAGATGCTTAACTAATAAGCATGTTTTAAAGGCAATTACACAATGGAGAGCCCTTTAACCAAAAAAATAAAAATTGATTTGCCTACTAAGTCCATTAACTGTACATAATGACACAATTTATTTGCACAAAAATTTTAGAATATTGGCAGTATTGGGTAATATAAAAAGATTTTTAATAGAGGCTTTAAAAGCCACCAAAAAATACAGTACTAAAAAATTATATGGTATTAAACATAATAAAATTCTGATCCATTGCAAAGTCAGAGGTTATATGCAAAATATGCCAAAGGCTCCCAACCTGAGGGCTGGAAAAAACAGGACACCAGGCCTATAAGGAATAGTTGTGTTTCCTGTTGCTCAGTAACAACCCTGACCATGAAGAGAGATTTCACTGTGTCTAATTTTCTCTGGTCCTCTATAGGATGACTAGAGCAGAAGAAAAGAGTTAAGCAAAAGCCAGAATTCAGAAGATCAACTAGAAATTAACCTGCAGTATGTGGATCATCACTCTTAATGAAGAGAAATCATTCTGCTGCTTATGCAAATTCTATTGGTCTCTTCTGTGTTATAGTGTAGCTCAGTTTCTTCCTGAAACTCTTTGTATTCCTCTAAGATAACTCTTCTAGTATTATAGGAATTATTAATATTTTTAACCTGTCGGCTTGTTTTATCATATCTGAACTCTGCAGACTTTGTCTCATTCATCTTCGTATGCCTAATGCTTGTTCCCATTAAGTATTATGAGTGAATATATAAAGACAAAATATTAGGATATATTTTCAAGTTTTTTTTTTTTTTTTTTTTTTTTTTTTTTTTTTTTTTGACAGAGTCTTGTTGTGTTGCCAAGGCTGGAGTGTAGTGGCACAAATTTTGGCTCACAGCAGCCTCTGCCTCCTGGGTTCAAGCAATTCCCACGGCTCACCCTCCTGAATAGCTGAGATTACAGGCATGTGCCAACATGCTCGGCTAATTTTTGTATTTTTAGTAGGGACAGGGTTTTACCATGTTGGCCAGGCTGGTCTTGAGCTTCTGACCTCAAGTAATCCGCCCGCCTTGGTCCTCCCAAAGTGCTAGAATTATAGGCTTGAGCCACCATGCCTGGCCTATTTTCAAGATCTTAAAAAAATTAAGAATAAATTCGATTCCCAGAACCTTACTTCTGTACACATAAAAAATGCAAAAATCTTTAAATCTTAATTTAGATTTAAAAATGTGTTATTCTCTTTCTTTCTTCCTCCTCTTTCATTCCACCCTTTACTTTGTCCTTTACTTACTATTCATTGAAAAAGCAATTAGACAGGTAAAAAGGGGTAGGAAGTCAGTCTAGCAAGCTTGGTAGATTAACTACATATGGGGGGATTGAGCAATTAATACAGTAAGATAATGGAAGCCATTATCATCTTACTGTCAGAGAAGGAATATATGAATGTGATAAGGAAGAAACTACAATAAACTCTGTGGTGACAGGAAATATGAATTGGAGGTGTTGGTGTGTACTCATAAATAAGTATATGTGTGTATATATAAATATATAGGTAGGTAGATATACATACACACACACGCACACATACACATATGTGAGGGAGAGAAAAAGAGAGAGGGAAATAGAGCAATAGCGATATTCATGTATATAAATTATTTTTCCACTGAGGGAGGCATAGAAGGAGCAGTATCCTTGTAGCATATCTAGTACCCAGATCTTGATTTCTAAATGCCACTCTGCTGAAAGAAATAAGGCTTCTTAGAGGAATGGCTGACCTCAGGACTGGGACAAGGAAAGAATAAATGAACTTAAATCATCTGATTGTGCCAGGAAGTAATGAAGTGCTGAAAGAATAATGAGAACATGTAAAAATACACAGAAGCCAACCTGGAAAAGAGCTTACTCCTACTGGTCAAATCTGTTTTTATTTATTTTTATTTTTGTTTTTATATATATTTTGAGCATCAAAAGAAATGATGACAGTACTGAATTATAGCACATTGAATAAATAGGAATTCATGAGTCCTCAGTGATATAGATAAAGAAATGGGAAGTTTAATACCAAATAATGTAGAAGGAGTGAAAGCATTAGAAAATCAACATTTTTCAATCAATATAGCAATAATCAGGCAAGACATAGCAATGAATGCTAAAACTAACAGATAAAAGTAGGTGGAGGAACAGAATTTTACAGTCTCAAAATTTCTCCCCACAAAATAATTACTCATTCCAAAATGTATGAAAACATTGTACCTTTACAACAGAGAAGCCTCACAGAAGCCATCTCATTTAAATGATCAAATTTGACATCACTAGTAATGGGAAACATTGACACCATGTGCCACATGATAGGATGCAAGGAAAGTAGCACAGCATCACTTCCGTGAAATTTCATCAAAAAATGCATTACCTGGAAATAATTATGAGGAAACATTAGATAAACCCAAATTCAGGGGCAGTTTCCAAAACAACTGACCTATAATTTTCAAATATGACATGGCCATGAAAGGAAGGAAGAAGAAACTGTTCCAATATGAGACAACCAGATACCATACTAATTCTGGACTGCATGCCTTTACCATAAAGAACATTATTAAAACAACTGGCTAACCCCGGATGAGGTCTCTGCATGAAAGGTATTCATACCTTTTTTTGTATGATTCTTTCAACTTTTCTCCAACTTTCAAATTGTTCCAAAATTGAAAGTGAAAAAAAAATGTTTAAAGTGCTAGTCCTTGACTCTGACCTGGATGATTAAATATCCTAATAGTCAATTTCATATAAAAAATAACTTGATACATTTGTATAACCAAGTTCAAGCATTGTGAACACACAGTAAGTGGTGACTCACAAAATGCCTCACCAGTGAATTACCAGTAATATTATTAGTAGTACTTAGCATTCATGTAGCACCCACATTGTTGTACATAATACAGCAGAGTAATGGCTCCCTCAAGGAGCTGCTTTTCTAAGAAACAAAAGCTACAGTGTGTGTGTGTGTTTGTGTGTGTGCATATATATATTTATGCATATATCCAAATACAATGTTTGCAAAGCAATGTAGAACTATGGGTCAGATGTCACAAAGACAATTGACTCAGACTATTCCTCTCCCTTTTATTTCAGGTTTAAGGAGGCACAAATCCAGGTGTTCACACATTACCAAATTACTACTCTGTAGTTTGAAAGGAATGACAATGACATCCTGTCTGTGGTAATGGCTAATTTAGTATACACTGCACCTGTAAAACTGCAGGCCATCAACATTTCAGGAAGGCTATGTAATCAAAATGGTGACACTTATTACTTAGAATTATTGGTGACTTCAAGTACAGCACAAGCCCTCTCTCCACCTGACTTTCAATTACAACAGAGGGTGAGAAGAGTCCAATAAAGGCAGAACCTGAAGATGTCTGTGGCTGCCTGCTGCTCCTCCTGCAAATCTGAGCTCCCTGAACATTCCTCTCTGTAGCCAAGAGGCAAAATTTTAGTTCTGCCTCCTGAAAAATATCTTTGATCCTCTCATGTTTACTTAAGCCAATATCCACACTTCCCTCTTCCAACAGAGTTTTAACATTTGCTTATTCATTTCTATCAATTATTATACAGACCACAGACTGCCATATACAAAATTGGTATAGATACAAAAAATATCATATGGGGAGTGAGCATCAGCTCATTCAAACTTCTAAAGAATTTCTGAAAATGACATTACTTGACAGAATGTCAGAAATTTCATATGTGTTCTGTACAAACCTCATTATATTTGGGTACCTCAGACAAAATTTTATTGGTAATCTAATATAATAATATTGGATGATTACTAAGGGCAGGGCACGATTCTAAATACTTAACATGTATTGATTCTTGTAATCCTCATAACAACTCTAAAAGGGTATATTGTTATTCCATTTAATAGTTGAGAATAGCATGGCTCAGAGAGGCTAAATAATCTATCCAAACTTATATAGCTGATAAATGGCAAAACAAGCATTTTTACCCAAGCAGACTGGTTCCAGAACCCAAGTCTTAATAATATCACACTTTCTCTCTCTTTGAGAGCTCTTACATGTCATCCCATCACACTTTTAGTCTAACTTTTTCTATTCTACCCATCAGGTCTGAAATCACAGCATTTCAAATCTAAAAAATTAAAAATAATCACTCCAAGATACATAGGTGATTCATTATATTCCAAAATATGTTAGCTAGATAAAAATGATATCAAGAAGGCTGGGCACAGTGACTCATGCCTGTAATCCCAGCATGTTGGGAGACCGAGGTGGGAAGATTTCTTAAGTCCAGGAGCTTGAGACTAGCCTGGGCAACAGTGAGACCCTCGTCTCTACAAAAAATACAAAATTAGCTGGGCACGGTGGTGTGGGCCTGTAGTCCCAGCTACTCAGGAGGCTGAGGCAGAAGGATCACTTGAGCCCGGGAGGTCAAGGCTGCAGTGAGTAGTGATCATGCCATTGCACTACAGCCTGGGTGACACAGCAAGACCCTGTCTCAAAACAAAACAAAATTAAAAATTAAAAAAAAAAAAAACCTGCAAATCATATTAAGAATTTAAAGTATACCCAAAATGGAAATTGACAGTTTAATCTGATAAGTGTAAATGGCAGATACTGAGGCTTAGATTAATGGGAAGAGTATCGATAGCAATTTTATTCGAAACAAAAAAACCATCCAAGGCTCTGCTTCTCCTCACTCCCAGTCTGTGTCCATGCTTGTAGGGATACATGTATCTTAGTCTCTGGAGAAATAAATGCTTCAAATACTCAATGTTTCTAAAAACACTCAAAAATGATTATTGTAGTACCTAGTAAAGATTAAATCAAAGACTCTGCATACAACCACTGTGGAAAACAGTTTGGATGTTCCCCAAACTGAAAATAAGCTACCATATGATCTAGCAATCCCACTGCTGGGGATATCAGCATATGGAAGGAAATCAGTATATCGAAGGCATATCTGCACTCCCATGTTTGTTGCTGCACTGTTCACAAGAGCAAAAATTTGGAAGCAATCTAAGTGTACATCAACAGATAAATGAATAAAGAAAATGTGTACATATACACAATGGAGTACTAGTCAGCTGTAAAAAAGAATGAGATTGGCTGGGCGCAGTGGCTCATGCCTGTAATCCCAGCACTTTGGGAGGCCAAGGTGGGCAGATCACCTGAGGTCAGGAGTTTAAGACCAGTATGGCCAAGATAGTGAAACCCTGTCTCTACTAAAAATAGAAAAATTAGCCAGGCATGGTGGCAGGCACCTGTAATCCCAGCTACTTGGGAGGCTGAGGCAGGAGAATTGCTTGTACCTGGGAGGCGGAGGTTGCAGTGAGCTGAAATCGTGCCATTGCACTCCAGCCTGGGTGACAATAGCAAAACTCTGTCTCAAAAAAAAAAAAAAAAAAAAAAGATTTTGTAATTTGCAGCAACATGGATGGAATTGGAAGTCATGTTAAATGAAATAAGTTAGGCACAGAAAGACAAACTTCATATGTCTGCACTTATTTGTAGGAACTAAAAATCAAAACAATTGAACCCATGGAGCTAGAGAGTAGAAGGGTGGTTACCAAAGGATGAGAAGGGTAGTGGAGGGGTGGAGAGGAAGTGCGGATGGTTAATGGGTACAAAATAAAAATAGATACAAAGAATGAATAAGACCTAGTATTTGATAGCACAACTGGGCCACTATAGTAAATAATAATTTAATTGTACATTTTAACATAGTAAAAAAGTATAATTGGACTGTTTGTAACACAAAGGATAAATGCTTGAGGGTATAGATATCCTATTTTCCATGATATGATTATAATGCATTACATACCTGTATCAGGGCATCTCATGTACTCCCATTAGTATATACACCTACTATGTACCCACAACAGTTTTTTAAAAAAAGAATCTCTAGTTTGGAAAAAAAAGTATCTGATCTTTTAAAAATATGTATTGATCAATGAATAAGGAATTACAAAGCACTAAATTATACCTTATACCCTCTTTTTAAAATTATACTATGATTATATATATGAAATCAATGTAAATATGCATAAATAGAAAGGATTCATATTCTAGAATTTCATATTCTCGAATAATATAAATAATGATACAGGCTAGTGTCAAACGTCTCTGAAAAGACAGATGGAAATAAAACTGAAATGAATGTAGTAGCATAGGGATCAGCTCTGCTTTACTTCATGTTCTTTGTTTGGAAAGAAATTAGTTCTTTCTGGAACCTTGGTCTATATTGAGTCATGCTGGGGCTTTGCTTGGCTCAAGGCTTCACCGTTTTTTATTATCTGTTAGCAACCACATCTGGAAGGACTGCCTTTTTTTCACCCCTAACATGGTAGCTTTTTGTAGTCTCCTCATGCATTACAGACCTATTATAGAAGAATCATGGAACTAATATATGGGTGAAAGAAAGAATATACATTTTCTCATGCTGTTTTGGCTAAATATCTCTATAGCCTTGTTTATCCATATCCAGGACTTTTTTTTTTTTTTTTTTTTTTTTTTTTTTTGTAGATGGTGTCTTGTTCCAGCCCAGGCTGGAGTGCAGCGGCACAATGGCACGGTCTTGGGTCATTGCAACCTCCGCTTCCGGGGCTAAGCAATTCTCCTGCCTCAGCCTCCCGGCTAATTTTTGTATTTTTAGTAGAGATAGAGTTCCGCCATGTTGGCCAGGCTGGTCTCAAACTCCTGACCCCAGGTGACACACTCGCCTCAGCCTCCCAAAGTGTTAGGATTACAGGCGTGTGCCACCATGCCCGGCCCAGGACTTTTTATTTATGGGATTTTAAAGCCCTGAATCTCTAATTGAAAAAAAGAAAATACAAAAAAAAAAAAACAAAAAACAAAAAACCAGACGTTCACAGAGAAGGGTTTCCTCCTGGATGGCCTCATTTCCAGAATGGTTTCTGACATTCTGAAAGCACCAGTCACTTGGTTCGAAAAACTCTTTTTTTTTTTTTTTTTTTTTTGAGACGGAGTCTCGCTCTGTCGCCCAGGCTGGAGTGCAGTGGCCGGATCTCAGCTCACTGCAAGCTCCGCCTCCCGGGTTTACGCCATTCTCCTTTCTCAGCCTCCCGAGTAGCTGGGACTACAGGCGCCCGCCACCTCGCCCGGCTAGCTTTTTGTATTTTTTAGTAGAGACGGGGTTTCACCGTGTTAGCCAGGATGGTCTCGATCTCCTGACCTTGTGATCCGCCCGTCTCGGCCTCCCAAAGTGCTGGGATTACAGGCTTGAGCCACCGCGCCCGGCTGAAAAACTCTTTAGTCAACTTCAGCTCAAGCAACTTTGACGTCAATGAGCACAAATGATAAAAGTTTTAACTTTTTATTATTATTTACATTTTAAGATTTTTTTTAGCAACAAAAGAATATAAATGCTGCTTCATTTAAAGAGAATATAATTTGAATGCATAGCTATAATATGAAATAATTGATATAAGTTCTAAAATTAAAGAGACCTAGATTCAACAGGTAGCTCTGCCTTAACCGTATAACTTTCAGCAAGTTACTTAATCACCTTAAGTTGATTTGGTTTTCTGTGTGACTAATAGTGCTACTTTAAAAATCCCATCGCTTTTTCTTTTTTGAGACAGTCTCTCTCAGTTGCCCAGGCTGGTGGTAGTGGCATGACCTCAGCTCACTGCAACCTTTGTGTCACCCATTCAAGCAAATCTCATGCCTCAGCCACCCAAATACCTGCAATTACAGGTGTGTGCCACCACAGCCAGCTACTTTTTGTATTTTTAGTAGAGATGGGGTTTCTCCATGTTGCCCAGGCTGCTCTTGAACTCCTGACTTCAAGTGATCCACCTGCCTTGTCCTCCCAAAATGCTGGGATTACAAGCATAAGCCACCACACATGATCTTCATAGCTATTTTTAATTTGCAAATCTAGACATAAAAGAAACCAAATCTCTGAATAAAGAATCTAGCCTCAATATGTTAGATGATTTTCAGGAAACCAAGAAAGTGAGATAAAAACAATAATTCAGCCAGGTGCGGTGGCTCATGCCTGTAATCCCAGCACTTTGGGAGGCCAAGGCAGGCTGCTCACAAGGTCAGGAGTTTGAGACCAGCCTTAACAACATGGTGAAACCTCGTCTCTACTAAAAATACAAAAATTAGCCAAGCGTGGTGACATGCACCTGTAATCCCAGCTACTCAGGAGGCTGAGGCAGGAGAATTGCTTGAACCCGGGAGGCAGAGGTTGCAGTGAGCCGACATCATGCCACTGCACTCCAGCCTGGGCGACAGAGAGACTCAGTCTCAAAACCAAAAAATACAAAAAACAATAATCCAAGTTAGTGACTTAGATAGAGTTTAGACCAGGATGATAACAATAGAAATGTAGGTAAAAGAAAGCTTTGGGGACATTTTAAGGAAAGATATGGCAAAACAATTAATTAATTGAAGGTCATTTTAAAATGGAAATCAGGTTATGTCAATTCTTAAAACTTTTTAGTATCTTCATATTGTTTTTAGAATAAAATTTATTTTTTACTGTTCCAGAACAATCTACCAGTTGAGAGAACTGGAAAAACTAGACAATTTTTGTTTTTTAACTGTTTGAAGGCATCAGAAAGCTAGAAAGAAAGTGAAAATGTGGGGGAAAGATCTGAAATAAATCAAACCCAGAGAGATGATCTAACTCAACCCTTTCTGCCAATAACAAAAGCAAAATCTTTCTGGGGAAAGATAACACCCTACTGAGCCTCAAATCGCAACTACAATTTTTTTTTTTTTTTTTTTTTTTTTTTTTTTTTTGAGACGGAGTCTCGCTCTGTCGCCCAGGCTGGAGTGCAGTGGCCAGATCTCAGCTCACTGCAAGCTCCGCCTCCCGGGTTTACACCATTCTCCTGCCTCAGCCTCCTGAGTAGCTGGGACTACAGGCGCCCGCCACCATGCCCAGCTAGTTTTTTGTATTTTTAGTAGAGACAGGGTTTTACCGTGTTAGCCAGGATGGTCTTGATCTCCTGACCTCATGATCCGCCTGTCTCGGCCTCCCCAAGTGCTGGGATTATAGGCTTGAGCCACCGCGCCCGGCCTACAATTTTTATTTACAATGTTTGGCAGTCAATCAGATAAAAAGAAGAAATGTAAAAGGGCAAAAGTTGATTAAAATAAGAGACAGACCCATAGATACCTAGATGTTGATGTTATCTGACAGGTGCTTCAAGTCATGTATTCAAGAAGCTCTACAAAGCTCTAAAGAGTACAAAGAAAACCACCCCTGGACACATAGTCCCACTGCAAAAGCTAAAAAAAAAAAAAAAGAAAAATCTTATAAGCAACCAGAGAATAAAAGACGTATTACCTTCACAAGAGCAAAAAACAGACTAACAGCTGACCTCCCAGCAAAAACAATGGAAACAAGAAGAAAATAGATGACATGTGTGAAATAATGAGAATATATATAAATAGATATTATAATATCTATCTATATATATGTTTTTGTCCATAGTTTCTGGCTTATAACTCCCATATCCCTTGTTACAGTCTTTAGTTATAATGTTGGGGCACTTAAAACCTCAGATACAGGCCTCAGAAAACAGAATCTCTCTTTCTTACCTCCTGCCTCCTTTCATCTGCTCCTCCTCTTTCAAAGTCAGAAAACTTCCTTGCCTTTCTGTCTTGGAGCTGGCCATAAAGAAATTCTCTGACTTATCTTATGTGATTGTAGGCCACAAGATCCCCATTTCAGAAGGGGTCCTGCCCCATTCCTTGGAGGAAAGAATGCAGCAGAGAGAGGACAAAAAGAATCTGAACAGATAGACCTTGCTGGTCTATCTATCTAAGACTCAGCTTATTAGTATTAGATCATATGTTTTGTGTCTAATCACATTTCTATACAGCTGTCGTTTATGCCCATCCAATGAAGCCTCCATAAAAGACACAAGAAGACTGGGTTTCGAGAGCTTCTGAATAGCTGAACGCATTGGAGGCTCCTGGAGGTTGGTGGTCAGGGAGGGCATGGACACCCTGAACCTCTTCCTCCATACCTTGCCCTGTGAATTTCTTCACCTACATCCTTTGTAATCTCCTTTGTAATAAACCAGTAAATGACTCTCTTGGCTCTGTATAGTTACACCTGGCTTCATTTGTGTGACTTTTGCAATGGGAAGAGAGAAAAAAGGTCCCTTGGTACCTCAGCTCGGCCTTATGGTGGCCTCTTTCCTTGAAGGGTGCAACAAAAGCAGGAGAAAAAAAAAGCAAGGAAATAAATAAACTGATAAACATATATTCAGTTTCCCTGAATTCTGCAAGCCGCTCTAGCAAGTTAAATCCAAAGAGAGAGTGTGGAAACTCTACATTGAAGCTGGTAGGTCAGAAGTTCCACAGGCCCAGACTTGTGACTGATGAGGGTCAGGGGTGGTCTTGGGCACTGAGCCCTCAATCTGTGTTTTTTTTTTTTTTCTTTTTGAGACAGAGTTTCACTCTTGTCGCCCAGGCTGGAGTACAGTGGCACATCGCGGCTCACTGCAACCTCTGCCTCCCATGTTCAAGCAATTCTCCTGCCTCGGCCTCCTAAGTAGCTGGGATTACAGGTGCCTGCCACCATGCCCAGCTAATTTTTGTATTTTTAGTAGAGATGGGGTTTCATCATGTTGGCCAGGCTGGTCTTGAACCCCTGACCTCAGGTGATCTGCCTGCCTCAGCCTCCCAAAGTCCTGAGATTACAGGTGTGAGCCACCGCACCTGGCTTCAATCTGTGGTTTTATGTGAAGGAAAATAGTGTCAGAATTGACTTGAATTGGAGGACACCTAGGTGATTTCTGCTGCAGAATTGATTGCTTGCTTGCTTGCTGGTGGGAAGAAATCCCCACACATTTGGTCACAGAAATCTTCTGTCTGTGATTATTGCTGTTGAGTGAGAGGATAGCTCACTTTCTCAAAAAAATACTTTGAATTTTTTTATCCCCACTCTCCTGACATACTTTAAAGTACACCTGATGCTGGAAAAACACAGATTTGAAATGCATGGGTCCACTTACATGCAAATTTTTTCTCAGAAAATATATTGGAAAATTTTTTGGAGATTTGGAGCAATTTGAAAAACTCACAGATGAACTGCATCACCTAGAAATAGCAAAAATTTTTTTAAAAAGTATGTCACGAATGCATAAAATATATGTAGACATAGTCTATTTTATTATTTACCATCCTAAAATATACACATCTTTTATAAAAAGTTAAAATTTACCAAAACTTTCTCTCACACATTTACAGACCATACATGACACCATTTGCTGTTGACAGAAACTTAAAACAAAAATAAAGATGCAGTATTCAATCATAACTGCTTCAAATTCATTATAGTACCTATCTTACTACTGTAACAATTTCGTAGCCACCTGCTGTGGCTATTGCAGTAAGCTCAAGTGTTGCAAGTATACACTTAAAATGTTGTGTCATGCTCACACTTGTAATCCCAGCAATCTGTGAGGCTTAGGTGGGTGGAGGTCAACAAGAGGAAACCCCATCTCTACCAAAAAATGCAAAAATTAGCCCGGCACGGTGATGCACTCCTGGAATCCCAGTTACTTGGGAGGCAGAGGCAGAGAATCGCTTGAAACCAGGAGGGAGAGGTTGCAGTGAGCCGAGATTGCGCCACTACACTCCAACCTGGGCGACAGAAAGACTCTGTCTCAAAAAAGAAGAAGAAAAAAAAGTCATGCTACGCTAATTATTACCATGCGAGCAGTTGTCTCTCCAGTAAATTGCATATTACAGTAAAAAGTGATCCCTCACGGTTCTCACTTGTTTTTTCACTGTGTCTGGTGCAATACCCTAAACCTTGAATAAGAAACATGGGAATCATACGAAGTGCCCCAAGGGGTGCTGGAACTGCGCTCAAGAAGCAGAGAAAAGGGCCGGATGCAGTGGCTCACGCTTGTAATCCCAGCACTTGGGCAGGCCGAGGCGGGTGGATCACGAGGTCAGGAGATGGAGACCATCATGGCTAACACGGTGAAACCCCGTCTCTACTAAAAATACAACAAATTAGCAGGACGTGGTGGCGGGCACCTGTAGTCCCAGCTACTCGGGAGGTTGAGGCAGGAGAATGACATGAACCTGGGAGGCGGAGCTTGCAGTGAGCTGAGATGGCACCACTGCACTCCAGCCTGGGCGACAGAGTGAGACTCCGTCTCAAAAAAAAGAAGTGGAGAAAAGTTATGACATTAAAAGGAAAAGTTGAATATTTGGATATACACCATAGATTGAGGTCTGAAGCTGTGGTTGCCCACTATTTCAGGCAAACTATTCATCTTGAAGACACATGACATAAGCTTACAGTATTGATCAATACAGCACAGTACTTATGTCACCTATTTTCTCTTCCTTATAATTTTCTCAATACCATTTTCTTTTCTCTAGCTTACTTTATTGTATGAATACAGCATATAATACAAATAACATACAAATTATGTGTTAATTTTCTGTTTGTTATCAGTAAGACTTCTGGCCAACCATAGGTTATTAGCGGTTAAATTTTTACGGGAGTGGGCCAGGTACGGTGGCTCATGCCTGTAATCCCAGCGCTTTGGGAGGCCGAGATGAGTGGATCACGAGGTCAGGAATTCGAGACCAGCCTGGCCAACATGGTGAAACCCCGTCTCTACTAAAAATGCAAAAATTAGCTCGGTGTGGTGGTGCCCACCTGTAGTCCTAGCTACTCAGGAGGCTGAGGCAGGAGAATCACTTGAACCCAGGAGGCGAAGGTTGCAGTGAGCCAAGATCGCACCATTGCACTCCAGCCTGTGTGACAGAGCGAGACTCTATCTCAAAAAACAAAAACAAACAACAACAACAACAACAACAAAAAATTAAGGGAGTCAAAAGGTACACACAAATTTTCAGCTGTGTAGGGGTCAGTGCTCCTAATGCCCTCCTTGTTCAATGATCAACTGTACTAAAAGAAAACGAATGCCAACCTTGAAATTCTGTACACAGTGAAAATATCACTTAAAAATAAAACTAAATAAATCTTTTCGGAAACCAAAAAGGAAAGACTCTGTCTTTAGAATCTATACTGAGAAAACACTAAAGGAAGTTCTTCAGACAGAAGAAAAATGATCGCAGATTCCAAAATTAAAGTTTTGCTAGATTTTAGTTCTAATAAACCTATAGAGATTCAAGAAAAAAAATTAGTACAGAAAGGATAAATATGCAAAAAGTAATAATAGTCATGTCTTGAGGATCTTAAATGCGTTGAGCTAAAAATTCATAAACAAAAGCCCACGGGGTGTGGTGGCTCACGCCTGTAATCCCAACACTTTGGGAGGCCAAGGCGGGCAGATCATGAGGTCAGGGGTTTGAGACCCGCCTGGTCAACATGGTGAAATCCCATCTTTACTAAGAATACAAAAATTAGCTGGGTGTGGTGGCACACGCCTGCAGTCCCAGCTACTCGGGAGGCTGAGGCAGGATCGCTTGAACCCTGGAGGTGGAGGTTGCAGTGAGCCTACACTGTGGCAATGCACTCCAGCCTGGGCCACAGTGCAAGACTCTGTCTCAAAAAAATAAAAATAAAAAATAAAATAAAAAGCCTATATATCACAGGGGGAGGCGGGTGGGGGAGGGTGGCAAATACAATTTTAAAAAGCTTTATGTTTTTATATTGTCCAAAAAGTAGAAGTGGTAAATGTACTAATTTACATTAAGCTTTAGTCAGTCAAGGACGTATGCGGCCGGGCGCGGTGGCTCAAGCCTGTAATCCCAGCACTTTGGGAGGCCGAAACGGGCAGATCACGAGGTCAGGAGATCGAGACCATCCTGGCTAACACGGTGAAACCCCGTCTCTACTAAAAATACAAAAAACTAGCCGGACGAGGTGGCAGGCGCCTGTAGTCCCAGGTGCTCCGGAGGCTGAGGCAGGAGAATGGCGTAAACCCGGGAGGCGGAGCTTGCAGTGAGCAGAAATTCGGCCACTGCACTCCAGCCTGGGCGACAGAGCGAGACTCCATCTCAAAAAAAAAAAAAAAAAAAGGATGTCTGCTGTAACTGTGGAATAACAAAAAGAATAGTAAAAGAATGTATAACAATGGGGATAGGGTAAGAATAAAAAAGACTTAATAAATCTAAAAGAAAGAAAGGACATAAAAATAACAAATGGTCAAATGGAAAAATGTGGTAGGTTTAAACAAAATATCAGTAATTTGTAACTAAATATATAAAGACTAAGTAAAAGCAAACTATCATTAAAGATACAATTGTCAGACAGATAAATGCTATATTCTGATTTTGCAACTTCATATCCTGCCATTCTCTCAATTGCTCAACAGTTCTAAGCATACTTAGTCTACTTGGTTCAGTGATTTTCCATCTCAGGGCCCTTGCACGTAAAGTTCCCTCTGCCTGAGATGCTCTTTCTTCTACTCTTTCCATAGCTCTTTAGATAAATAAGAAAAATCTCCAACTACTTTATCCAATGAAAGTCACCCCTATTGTTTTCTCATCCTTAGCCCTCTGTTTCCTTGATAGCACTTTTCACATTTTTTATTTTACTAACTTTTGTCTGATATCACTTTAGAATTAAGTTTCATTTATTTGTTAACTATGCACATATGTGAGTGTTTAGTATGTGCTGTGTAGTTCATAAGAGTTAGGGATATGGCAATGGATAAATACCTGGTCCTTGCGGAGCTTACACTCTAGAGCAGGAAAGAGACAAACTACCCTTCTCTGTTTTGGTGATTGCTATATTCTAAACACCCGGCAGCATGAGGTATTCACATACTTGAGTGAATGTTTGATCTACTTACTAGAAATCATGCCAGATGACTCATAAAGCTTCCTTCATAAATAAACTTGTAAGAGAGAGAATGTCGCCATTTAAAGGTGAAAAGGCTGCAGCTAAGAGAAATTAAGTAGCTTGCATTAAGTTACACAGCTAATACATATCAATACTCTACCTGTATAATTTAAAAGAAACACCCAGTTTCTAACATGAGGAGCTGCTGACAGATTGATCAAGCAAGAAGGACCATTCTTTCTCTATAGAATAGACTGAAGGTGTTTTGCTTATTTGATAAATCAAATGTATCTTGGGCTTAGTCTATTGGTTATAGGCCATTTGGATCTGCCCATTTTCTTCAAGTATTCCTACTGTCATAGGTCTTTGATTTTTCCTTACCATATCTGCTAGTCCTCAAAATAATTGGCTACGATCATTGAAACCTGTGACATTCAAAGTTCTCAAAAGGGTTACAGAAAAAACACCGTAGGCACTAGTTATTAATAGAACTTCATCTCTAAAGCTTTAACTGGTCTCTTGTGAGATGGGCAGGACTACTTGTAAATTTCTAAGATATCACCTATTAAGCCTACAATATATATAAAATTGGTAAAATGAAAAGTGTCTATTCCATATTGCCTTTCCCTGGGGTTACTCAGATTTCCCCTAAGCCATGTGATCTGAGACATCCCTGGATCAGACAGCATTCTCAGTTTTGTTATTATGACATAAATGTCAAGCCAATGAAAAACGTTCCACTATATAGAAGAAAAGGGTCTAAGACAGGTAATGTTTTCCTAGGCCAGTTCTATTTATGATCCCTTTATTCCTGCCACTAAAAGTATTATCCCTCTGGCATCCCCAGCCCACAATTTTTAAGTTCCAAAGCAACGGTTTTTAAATCTGGCTGATCTAGGTATGTTTAAAAGACATCCTACAAAGAGTTGGAATATAAATTACTGGGCCCATTTCCTAAAGATTCCATTCAAAATGTCTGAAGTGAAGTGTAGGAATCTCAAGAGCTCCTTAAGTCATTCTGAAGTATAGCCGGTTTAGAAAAATGTCATTCTAGGGAACTCCATTTTGTCACTCACTCATTTCTGGGTATCTACAGGTAGATGATAGATTAAGGGAAACAAGCACTTTTCATTTGAATACTTAAGAAATACTTCAGCCCACTGGATGCCCACAATTTCTAATCACATGCTGTTTAGTTATTCAGTTTCTGCACCAAAAAGTAACAAAGAAAAAACCCCATAAAACAAATATTCAGATTCTCGTTGACATTACAAAGAGTTGCAACAGGAAAGTAAGAGTTCTTTTTCTATCAGAGGCCTGTTATATATCAGATGTCTTCCATATAAATTACTTGAATTTTCACAAAACAATTCTACTGCTTGAACTGAAAAGAAAAATATTGCCTAGAAAAAATTCCTCATAATTGTGGAAAACATTCATGTATATCAATTTATAAAAGAGAGGTTCCTAAAGTATTCTGTGTAAAATTTTTTATCCCAAATTGAGTATTTAAATATACTTGAAGAACTGTATATATTAGATAAATCAGAGTCAACATTTCTACAAATAAGAGATTTTGTGAAACAAATATACCTAAAACATAGTCCCACAGAAAATAACAATTCTAAGTGACCTTAAAATACAAGAATTTATCTCCAGTGAGATATACCTAAAGGACAAAGGTAACTACAATATTCTTAAATGACTACCAGTCATCCAATTGTTGACAGTAGTATTGCATTGAGATTAAAGTGGAATAAAGCAAATAAGCAAATGTGTGTTGCTCATAATTAGTATTTTTGGTGTGAGTGAAAAGAGAGAATATCGCTGAAACTAAAAAAATGCCTTATCATTCTGAATGTAAATCTTTGAATTGGAGTTATCACTGTGAATTAATAATGTATCTAATCTTAAAAAAATAGAGTTCTAGTACTATCCACTGAAAAGGCCTAGAAACAATGACAAATCCAGTAGTATAGACTGTGGACTCTAAATACCATTTCCT
Organism: Macaca fascicularis; assembly: GCF_037993035.2. Classification (NCBI taxonomy): domain Eukaryota; kingdom Metazoa; phylum Chordata; class Mammalia; order Primates; family Cercopithecidae; genus Macaca; species Macaca fascicularis. The sequence continues at coordinate 117,565,165 of NC_088377.1, forward strand.
AATACAAGGAACCTGGCATCCTAGGAAAACAGATCTGGGACAGGAAATGTACAGGTTAAGATAGGGACTTTGTGGTAAATGAGAAATCAAAAAAGCCATCCAAAATTACTAGGGTTGTGTGAAAAAGACTCAGTTCTCTCTAAAGATGAGACAATTTATGCATAAATGGGAATAATAAGTTGCAAGAGATAGAAAAATATCAAATATATATATATATGTGTGTATATATATATATATACAGTTTTTTTTTTGAGATGGAGTTTTGCTCTCATCGCCCAGGCTAGAGGGCGATGGCGCAATCTTGGCTCACTGCAACCTCTGCCTCCTGGGTTCAAGCAATCCTCCTGCCTCAGCCTCCTGAGTAGCTGGGACTCCAGGCATGCGCCACCATGCCCAGCTAATTTTCTGTATTCTCACGCCTGCAATCCCAGCACTTTGGGCGGATCATGAGGTCAGGAGTTCAAGACCAGCCTGGCCAACATGGTGAAACCTTGTATCCACTAAAAATACAAAAATTAGCCCCGCATGGTGGCGCATGTCTGTAATCCTAGCTATTGGGGAGGCTGAGGCAGGAGAATTGCTTGAACCCGGGAGAATGAGGTTGCAGTTAACCGAGATCGTGCCATTGCACTCCAGCCTGGTTGAAAGGAGCAAGACTGTCTCAAATAATAATAATAATAATAATAATAGAACTCTAAACACTGGATGGATATTTGGTTATTTTGAAGAAGTATATATTTTTTTACATGTGATAGTGAAAATTTTTAAGTGAATATCTTTTAGACACATATACCAAAATATTTATAAATAAAATGTAATTTCCAGAACTCACTTCAAAATAATCTAGAAGTAGAGGGAAAAGGAAGGTGTCATGGAAGGAAGTGAATGGAAGTATAAAGGAAACCAGATTGACCCTGAGTTGATAACTACTGCAACTAGATGACAGATACTTGGGTGTTTGTTATATTATTCTACTCTTGTATAAGGTTGAAATCTGTCATAATAAAAAGTTAAGATTTTATCTAAAGGTAGACCTTCATTGAAATGAATCAACTTCAACATCTCTCTTCAACCACTAATACAGGTAATCGCCACTTCAGAGCAACATAAACAGGAGACATAAAACGAGACAAAAGACTGAAAGTAACTGGAAAACAACACAGCACACATAATCACCCCCAAACACAACCACCATCACCAACCAGATGTGCCCACAGATACTGCAAATTTCCATTAAATGTTGGCATACAGATTCTTACTATTAGAAAACATTTGTGAATTATAGATAACAATCTTGAGGCATTTTGAAGAACCATAATGTATAGTTTCAAATTTTAATGTCTGAAAAGTGAGGTATTGTATTTTGATGTATGTCTACACCAGAAAATAACTGAGATTTTAAATTAAATTTTGTCTCTTACAGGGAAAGGTAGGATAATATTGTACAATAAATTGGTACTTTAGAAACCTAAGGAAATGATCCATATTTCAAGGGAGTTCAGCATATTTAGACTTTCACCAAGTTCCACCAAGTTGCCATTTTGTGACATGTATGAGTTCACCATGTTATAGTCATTCCCCCGCCAAAACAAGTATTTTCTTTAAATACATCGATCATAAAGTATTCTGGCTATTAATAACTATCCATGGGCCAGGCGCGGTGGCTCACGCCTATAATCCCAGCACTTTGGGAGGCTAAGGCAGGCGGATCACAAGGTCAGGAGATTGAGACCTTCCTGGCTAACACGGTGAAACCCCATCTCTACTCTCTACTAAAAAACAGAAAAAATTAGCCGGGCGTGGTGGCTGGCGCCTGTAGTCCCAGCTACTTGGGAGGCTGAGGCAGGAGAATGGCCTGAACCCGGGAGGCTGAGCTTGCAGTGAGCCGACATTGAGCCACTGCACTCTAGCCTGGGTGACAGAACGAGACTCTTTCTCACAAAAACAAAAACAAAAATAAAAAAACTATCCATTGAATGCTTAAGTGTCAGTTACTCTGCTAAATATCATTGCTTGATTTAATCCTTTTAAATCAAGGTTATACCCCAATGGTAGATATAATCCTCACATTACAAATTAAGAAACTAAGGCTGCAAGTAAATTGCCCCAGATGAAATAATAAACATATTGATTCCTACTGGTTAACAATAGGTCAGTTTTTATCAAATGCTTGGCAATATGTGAAAGTTTATACACGTTATTTCAAACCTCTCAAAATTATGAGACAGTCATTTAACCAGGAGGGCATTCTCATCCTAAGTTTCAAGGAATTTGCTAAAAGGTCATGTGTAATAATGGGAGAGCCAGGATTTGAACACTGATCTGACTCCAAAGCTCATGTCTTTAGCCAGTACATTTAACATCCTCCTAAACTAGCTTCCTGTACAGGTATTCCCTTATTTTTAATATGCACGAACAGAATTGGATACATACTCTGGCTGTGTTTTGTTGAGACTATTACTTCTGATCTTCATAGATTTTAATATTAACATTATGATTCTGCATTGGCACCTTTTTTTTTTTTTTTTTTTTTTTTTGAGACGGAGTCTCGCTCTGTCACCCAGGCTGGAGTGCAGTGGCCGGATCTCAGCTCACTGCAAGCTCCGCCTCCCGGGTTTACGCCATTCTCCTGCCTCAGCCTCCCGAGTAGCTGGGACTACAGGCGCCTGCCACCTCGCCCGGCTAAGTTTTTGTATTTTTAGTAGAGACGGGGTTTCACTGTGTTACCCAGGATGGTCTCGATCTCCTGACCTCGTGATCCGCCCGTCTCGGCCTCCCAAAGTGCTGGGATTACAGGCTTGAGCCACCGCGCCCGGCCTGCATTGGCACCTTATATTGGTTCATATTAAGGCTTAGACACTCTAGTATTCCATAACACCAGGATCTATTTCCAGAATGTTCTGCCAAATTTAGACCTTAAAGGTAAAATTCCAGCTTCAAATGATGGTGTACTCAAGATTCTCAATTGCATCAGCTGAATGCTGTTTTACATCATCTAAAGTTTGATAAAACATTTTTTTTGCATCTTTATTATCGCTGATGAAATCACTGTTTACATTACAGAGGAAATTGTTATGTTAAATAGAACCTTGAAATACCAAAGATTTCCTTCAACATCACCATGAAGTATTAATGGAACAATCCTTGTGTCAAATGCCTTGTACAGGCTGGGCATGGTGGCTAATTTCTGTAATCCCAGCACTTTGGGAGGCTGAGGCAGGAGGATCACCTGAGGTCAGGAGTTTGAGAACAGCCTGGCCAACATGGTGAAACCCCCTCTATTAAAAATAAAAATTAGCTGGGCGTGATGGTGTACCTGTAATCTCAGCTGCTTGGGAAGCTAAGACAGGAGAATCACTTGAACACAGGAGGCAGAGGTTGTAGTGAGCTAAGATTGTGCCACCACACTACAGCCTGGGCAAGAGAGCAAGACTTCGTCTCAAAAAGAAAAAAAAATTGCCTTGTACAAACAAAGTCTATGCCTTTCCCTCTGTTCATGAACCATCATTCATTTACAGACTAGTAATTCTTCTTATACATATATTAATAACTTCATTTATTGTCTCCCAATATTTAATTCATTTTTCCATGATTAAGTCTTAGTAAACTTCTGATGGTTTAAGAACACCATTTATAAGCCATTTTAAGAACTCTGCACATTTTTAAAATTAATTATCTTTATCAAAAGGTTTTTTCTTAAACTTTGTTCTTTGATATTAATTTGGATTCAGTTGAGCAGTCCTTAATATTTTGTATTAAACCAAGTAACTTCAAATACAAGAAAATATTTTAGAAATATGCACTAGAAAAGGTGCACCATAATAGAAAACTAGATATAAAAGCATAGTCTAAACTCTTCAGGATTTAAAGACTCATTATCCTATGGTGCTACTAACTAGAATAGGGGGTAGGAAACTTGAACTTAGCATGCTAGAAAATCTTATGATGGGTTTTATAGCTGAAATTGTCTTCTATAAATCAGTTTGTACAGTGTTCATGCCATTTTGTCTTTGTTTTTGCCCATTAAATATGAAAAACTTAGATAACATTAATTTGCTTACGTTCTTAGGCTACAAAGGGTCAACACACAAGCTTTTGAAATAGTTAAAAACAGCACTATTTTATATAGTAGGTAGACAGAAAGTACAGGCAAACTGAAAAATCTAATTGATACACTGATTTTTTTTTTCCAGCAAGCTTTATTAATCCATCATGGATCTACTCATGTTTGCAGCAGATACCATGATTTCATTACCAGTGAAGGGAGAAAAAAAAAGAAAAAAGAAAATAGCCTTCAATGCCTGTCACATCTAAGCAGATCTAAACTACTATGGGACTAAACAGCCTAGCTGGTCAGTTGTTATTTCACATCTAATTAAAAGCTTCAGCAAAAGTGGAAATACATTAAAATTCAAAATCTAATACTGTTCTCCTAGTGCCTCAAGCAGTTTATTGGTAGTAATTATCCACATTTCTATAAACATTCTAAGTGACCATCACTAGTGCAGGAATATTTAACATATGAAGTCTCCACATGAAGCTACTTCATTCATTTTGTGTGACACAAGAATCAAGGTTCCAAACACTCAGTTATGCCACTAAAAAAAACCAAAAAAACAAAAAACAAAAAACAAAGCCAAAACAAATCCTGCTAGCAAAATGCATTTCTTTCAGTGATTTTTCAGAACCAACAGCTGTTGCTTTAGACATAAAAAATAAGCTGATTTAGTAATATATGGTCACTGGAAGTAAGTCTCTATCTGTAGATAAGAATTAGATAAAGGTCTTTCCTCCTTATAGAGCTTTTTATCCAATGTAAACAGCACCACTGAATTTTCATAAAACAGGTTTGTTACTTTCCCCTCATTTTCTATAATTGTAATTCTTATCTGCCATACTGTTACCATTTCTTCCTCTCTATAATCAGGACTGGACAGCCCATGTAATACTGTTCAATTTGTAAACAAAAAAATTAAAGCTCAGAACACATACAGGGTATCTTTTACATTTTCATTCTACAGCGCATCTTTTACATTTTCATTCTACAGCGCATCAGGTATATTTATAAAGCTTTTGCTCTTCCCAACACACTACAAAAATATATAAAAACCACATTTGTTTTCAGCCAGCAAATATTAATAAAGCAAATATCTCATAACTGGAATATTTTAGAGACCACATATTTTAATTACATCCTCTTGACTAAATCATTAATTTCCTTCTTCATAAATCCATATATGTATCCAGTGCATATTTATTAGTTTACATGCCCATATTTACTATGAATGAGTCAATTATTTTAGGTTCTTCAAGAGAAAGTGCTTCTGACAACAAACTATTTCTATAATAGCCCTAAATCCCCCAAAAAGTTGTTTTAAACCTGTGTAGAACGATGCATAGCTATTTCTAAAAAGTAAGACTACACACCAAAACATGCTTTGTCAGGAAAACTAATCCATGCACTTGAATACACCCCAAATATCTTATTTTTATTAAAGGCAGACCAACTTAAACATTGTCTAGAATTAAGCTATACCATTAAATTACTTGATTCCAGAAAGCGTCAAAAATCATTTGGCCAAAACTTAAAAAATACTCCTTGTTCCTTACTTCAAAAAAGGACTGGTTGGACCAATGTGATCAGTATAACTGCATATATGTTAATCTACCTTAACATTTCCATCGATTAGCACTTGATCATTACAAAGCCTTGTATGCAGTTTTCTTGCAAAGGCTTCCCCCGCAAAAAGATATAAGCACAAAACACTAGGCAGACACTCTTGAAAGTTTTATTTCACTAACTTCAGGCCAAATTTCCACAACTGTGTTCTGGTCAATTTCCTATCCTTGCTTGGCTTCCCCAAATGCTAGTACCAAAAGATTTGTGGGGTAGGGAGAAGAGACCACTTTAAGAAGCACTGCATTTACTCATCTTCCACAAGGCAACAGAGTTGGGCATCTGATTGTTCAACAAAACAAAGCTTTAATAGCATCCAGGAGGGCAGACAGGCAAACCAGGTTGTAGACACTCTTCTATTTGTCAAAATCAGACCAGAGAAAACCTACTCCACACAGATATAATAGGTATTGATATTCATCTTTTCTTTTTCTGTTGCCGCAACATTTTTCTTCTTTTAATGATCATATCATGTAGTTTCTCAAGTCCTTCCTTTAGGCCATCTCCTATGATTGCACAGGTAGGCTGCAAATGCCAAGGAGTTGATGAGCTCAGTTCACCCATTGCTAACAATTTCTCAATTTCTGAAAGAGACAATGAGTTCCTCAAGTCTTGTTTGTTAGCAACTATAAGTACAGGGACTCCTTGATTTTCTGATATCCTAGTTATTTTGTGAAGTTCAGTTTTGGCTTCCTCCATCCTTTCGACATCAACAGAGTCCACAACAAATACAATGCCATCTGTGCATCTGGTATATGACTTCCACAGTGGCCTTAACTTCTCCTGACCACCTACATCCCAGAAGTGAAACGTGACTGTTTTAGAATTTCCCAAGGTTACCTTAATTTTCTCAGTGTTAAATCCTTTGGTAGGTACGGTATTTACAAATTCATTGAACTGCAGCCTGTATAAGACAGTTGTCTTTCCAGCACAGTCCAAACCCAGAATAACAATGTGGAAGGACTGAAATGAAGGCAGGCTGGACAGGATAGAAGTCTGGTCTGATAGCCCATTCCCCATTTCCAGGTGCAAATAAATGTCCCAAATTGAAGTGCTTTTCTCTTCTCGCTTTAGAACTTCTCTTGGTAGCTGATTCAGCTATAAGACTGCTGGGAGAGGGAAGAAATAATAAGTTATTCTCCTGAAATAATACATTAAAACAGGTTTTCTCTACTTTGCTAAAATAAACAACACGAAGAACTTACAACAACTTGCTTCGCTAAACCAGACGAGATATGAAACGTACATGAAAACACACACAATTCAAGACAAACGATGGAATAACAGTGATTGAAATTATCTGGTTTACTTAAATTGCAGTAATATGTACGTTTTTCTCCTGGGCCCCCAAACCTCAAAGACCTCATTCTGGAAAGAACCCAGTTAACAGTATGTGGTCTAAGTGGCCATAACCACAAAGTGCCTATTTGGCAGAAAACTCATAAGCTGATAGTCCTATCTTGGGAATCTAATTCCACATACTTAACAGCATACCCAAGATCACTATTACCTCCTAACCCTTCCAAAATAACAACGTTCTCACCTCCCGATCCGGAGTCTGGGTCCAAATGAGAAAGCATTGGCAAGCGTTTCCACGCAGGGATAAGCACCCCCACGTCTTTCCAGCTTAGCTCTCCAAGCAGCTCTGGCAGTTATCGCACTAGAAACCTTGGACTCAGACTCCGACCACGCCCACTCCTCCCGGTCCACCCATGATCCCAAATCCCATTGGTCACCCGCATCAGGGTAGCCATGCAACTCCCGCCCCCGCTCCGTAATTGGTGAGGGTAACTGCCACTCCCAGCACGGCGGAGCTGGGCTCTCTCTCGGTCCACCGGCACCACCTGTTGCCCTTAAGTTAGAAAAGGCGGCGTTCTCGGAGGGAGCCGAGCAGCCGCTGCAGGTGAAGGGGAGCCTCGGGCGGTCAGGTCACCGCCAGGCTGCCGGCTCCGTTCGGCCCGGCGCACCTGCAGCGCAGCCAGGGCGCCAACCTGAGGCTCTCACATCCGGGGCCCGCAGTCACCGCCAACGCGTTAACCCTTTGTCCGCAGGCCCGAGGGTGCCGGCTGTGACCGCGCGGGCCCCTGAGGTGCTAGAGATGAGACCTGGCGCGCCCGCTAGGGTAAGCCCACCTTCCCCGGAGCGGGATCCCTTCACCCTGCCCCTCCGCACACAATCGGCTCTTCTCCCTCGACAGGGCGTGGCCGCCGCGGCAGCCCACCCAGCCGCAGCTCACCTGACTAACCGTCCTTCCTTCGCTTCACTCAACGTTTCTCCCAGCCGCTGGGGAGGCGCGCTGATACCTGTTCCCTGGCACCAGGAAGGCGTGGGCGATGGCGGAGGACTGGGCGCCTGGCGGGCGCCGCGCGCCAGGCTGCCCTAACGGTGCTCGCCCAGCAGCTCCACGCGACAGTCCCCGCCCCCTCCCGCGCGCCGCCCGGGCGCCGGCCTGTTGGGGGCGCGCAGGAGCCGCGTCTCCTAGCAACGCCAAAACAAGGTCGAGTTCGAATCGGCCTAGCGCTGGCTGCCCGCGAGGTCGGATGGGACTTCCGGCCTCACCCCTGAGCTGTTGCTCCCGGTATCCCTGTCTGTGGCGGCCCGCCAGCCTGGCACGATTCCCCACCGCCCCCCCCGGCACGGCCTTTCCTCGGGGCGCCTAGGGCATCTGCGGGGCAGCCGCCAAGTGATGCGAGGTTAGGGATTCCGTAGTTCACGGGTTACGGGTGGTCCCGTGTATATCGAGGTGACGTGGAGGTCCCCAAGTAGTTGGCCTTAAGCGGCCTGGGTTGGCTGGGCTGGTAACTGTGCCTGCCTTCGCTTTTTGTAGAGCAAGTGAACGCGCTCTCTCACGTGGTTCTAGCAGCATCCCTGGGAGCTGGCGACAGATAGAAATATTCCAGTTTGACACATAAGGAAATACACTCTGAAAGATGAAAGATGTTTCTTTTTTTCTTTTTCTTTCAAATTGCTCACGCAATTTTAATTGCGATAATTTCCGATATACCATTCAACTAAACAATTTGCATATGCTGTAGTGAGACATGGGAGTAAGAGTATTTTGCTTGAGTGTCCAGTTCTCTTTAAAACCAGCGTTTGCAGTTAACGACTTGGAAAATACAATACAAAAAGCCATCTAGCCTTTTTTTAAAATCTCTATTTATCCCTTCAAAATTCCCTTTGTGGCCATATACATACTAGGTGGCTCTACCTGCAGAAAGCTGCATTTTCCAAGCAGCGAGAGAGTTTAATCCTTAACTTTCCTGTACTCCTGCCTCTGCTGGCTCCTTTGCATTTTTGTTTGCATCCTCTTCTTTGTCTTCTGTGCCTTTCGTTCTAGGTTAATCTGAGCAAGCTCTTCACTTTTGTCTGTGATATATTTTAGCAGTGAATTACTCCTTCTGGCTAAGAGCTTCACATCTTCAGTGTTAATGGTGGTTCTTTTCGCATGTCTTGCACACATTTCTAGATCTTGCACTGTCGAAAAGTTAGCTCCAAAATTGCTGCAATGATAAGTTTGCTGAACTGCATCTCTGCCCAATGCCACTTCCTCGCAAAGACAACCCACAGTGTAGTGCAATGCTGCTTCCTTGGGCCTCTGTTGGTAAGAAAATGGCTAAGAAAATCCCTGCTGCTCTTCCGCCTCCATTTCCTCCTTCATCAGAACGGGGAGGCAAACGCACGGAAAGGAAAGAGGCTGTGGGGCAGCGGCCAGATTGGATTTTCCCTCCGCAGCCCTAAAGGGATGTTTCTAATGACCCAAGGAAAATTAGCGGTGGTCCTAAAACTGTTCATCTAAGTCTACTAGTCATCAAATGCAAAATGCTTTTCACTGGATGATTCTGACTAAATGTAGTTTTGTCTTTGATCAATAAGTTCACAAATATTTATTGAACACCTAATAGGCTGTAGACACAATTCTGTGTGCTTGTGGATAAAATGGTGAGCAAAACACACTGTCCCTGCCCTTGTGGAATATTGGAGTCTCTATGGATGAATAAATTTATAAAATGTTTTCAGCGGTAATTTCAGGGTTCTTATGACAACTTGCAAAAGAAGTAATGACTTAAAGTTGTAGGAAAGCTTTAGTCGACAAAACATCTTTTTGGTGAAGGCTGTAAGATTGTAACTTGGAAGAACCTATATGGTACACTTTTTTAAAATTGTCCTTTTTTTCTTTTTAAATATAGATTGGAGTTTCCTCAAGAAATATCATAGTTTTTCTCACGACCACTATTGCCAGTGATATGTATTTCTTTTATGACTAGCACAGGAACGTGCATACTTGTCATACTGGATTCTTAAAGTCGAAAACAGCCTGGTGGGAAACCCCACCTCTACGAAAAATACAAAAAATTAGCCGGGCGGGGTGGCAGGCGCCTGTAATCACAGCTACTCAGGAGGCTGAAGCAGGAGAATCACTTGAATCTGGGAGGCGGAGGTTGCAGTGAGCCGAGATCGCGCCATTGCACTCCAGCCTGTGCAACATGAGCGAAACTCTGTCTCAAAACAAACAAACAAACAAAAAAAAAAAGAAAAAAGCAACGTAAAATCCTAAGTTCTAAGCACAATGCATAATTTCAAGACAGCCACACTAATTTTGGGAATAAAACCTAGAAACATCAAATGGCATATTCAATTAATTATATTGATCTATTATAAACTATAATTAATCTATTATAAACTAAGGATTGCCTGATTATTTATAATTGTGAAATCTCATTAGCCATTCACATAATCAGCAAATAATTGATAAAGGGCTTAGTGCAATACCCTATTTCCTTTTCTTGGAAATTCAACAGGGATTCTTTATTAAACTGGAATAACTTGCAGATCCTCCTTAAGTCAAGAATTTAGAGCAAGAAAATTCTATGGCCACCCGCTGTTTACAGTAGTTTTGAAACCAGTAGGCCCTTCCAGTATTCCTTGCATAGTCTTCCCTGGAGCAAAAAGGGGAAAAAGGAAAACAAAAACACTGAGGGCTTCCAATCTTGCAGAATCACCCTCAGTGAATTGCACTTTCATGTTATACTCTAGGTTTTAAAACTACAGTAGTCGTTGGCAAACTGCAGCCTATAGGTCAAATTCAGGAGGTAAGAATGGTTTTTACATGTTTAAAGGCTGGAAGAGAATGGATAAGAAAAGAATATGCAATCAAGATAATCTGTGCCCCCTCCCCCCAACAACACACACATACAAAATAAATGTGCTCTCTGCTTCTGTAGAAAAATGTTTGGTATGCCTGTTCTCTCTCTCTCTCTCTCTCTCTCTCTCTCTATATATATATATATAAACCATATGAAAACAACAACAAATGATACTAAAAGCAATAGAATTTGTGGAACACAAAGTTCACTTTGTTTCATGATCTTATAGAAGACCCATTCAGAGATTTTACTTATATTCTATGCCAGAAAAAAATCCCTTTAGGCTGTAGCTTGTAAACAGTGCTTCAGTGCCCTGGGGTGCCTCGGAATTCCTAGGGGTTCTGTGGGATAGTTTAACTTTTTGAGGGAAACACAGTGACATCTGTTGGACCATATTAATAACTACAAATATCAAGTTTGGATCTATCAATTTCATAAATAGAAAGGTTGGGTATTTATTTTAGCCTGAGGTACCATTAAAAAATTACTGAGGCACTAGGGCTTCTGGGAACCTTGCCTTTAATTATGGTTTTCCAAACTTGGCCAATGATGAGAAAGAATCACCTGTTAATGCTTGTAAATGTATAGATTCCTGGTTCCTCCTGTTTCAGACCCCCCAAATCAGAATCATCAGGAGAGGAGTCAGTGATCTGTATTTTAAGTAAGTATTTCAGATAATTAATGATTAGACACTTAGAAGAAATACTAATCATAAGAAATGGGTAAGTTTTCTCCTTTTAAATAACTACAACTGAGTACTTTGATTCTCTTTTTGAATTAAATATCAGGACCCATATCAAATCTGATGCCTGTGTTCTCACTTTTAAGTAGAAGCTAAACAATGGATACACATAGACATATAGAGTGGAATCATAGACATTGGTGACTTCAAAAGGTGAAACGGTGGGAGAAGGGTGAGGGATGAAATACTACCTATTGGGTACGGTGTACACTATTTGGGTGATGGGTACACTAAATGCCCAGACTTCACTACTACACGATATATCCATGTAACACAACTGCACTTATACCCCCTGAATCTATGAAAATAATAATTAAAAATCAGATGCATGTGGCATTCTTCTTCTCTTCCATAGCCTGATTTTTTATGATAGACATAAGTTAAGCATGTACATACTGAAATAGTGTCTTTCCTTACCTTTGTCACAGCATGTGTATGTGTGTGTATGTGTATAGATAATATAGATGTATATGTTTAGGGTACCTCACTTTAGTAGTTTCCATGCATATTTATTATGAGAATAATAGAGAATTTATTAGAGAATTATTGAGAGGGATATAAACATTGATTCCCTTGTATCACTTTATTATCATCCTTGCTAAACACATGGCCTTCCTCTTTTAGTTCCTGTTTTGGTTGACGGCAGTTTATTCAGTAGTCCCAAGTGGAAATTTCAGGGCCATGTAAAAAATTCTCCTATATCCCACTTATGATTAGCTATCAAGCTCCCTTTAGTTCATGTTTTTCCGTTCCTATTTCCACTACTTGCATCTGGTTTTTGTGACCTCTCACCTATACTAATTTACCTCCTAACTGATTTTTCAGCTAAAAAGCAGTGGAGCAGGAGTTTGTTTCCTGTGTCTGGCTCCAAGTCTCTTAACAACTGTATTCTAGGGAGTTCACAATTAGGGTAATTCATTTTGATCCATGGCAGCATAGAGCCAGGGTACAATTTTTGATAAAACTTTAAAAAGAGGATGTCGGAAGGGAAGTACAACCCAAAATTCACTAGAAATGGGTCCTAGATAAGAGTTTTCAGAGTCCACAAGTCTAAACCCTCCTCCTGAACTTCTTTTATGGACAGCTTCAAGGCCTAGCTCCACCCAGTTCCAAGTCACAGGACAGTTTGCCCCTTCCTCTGGAAAAGCCTTCACATGCCTCTCCATACCTGAGTGCAGGTCCAACTGCCAAGAAGCCCAGTGGTAAAAAGGCATCATGCCACACTACAAGAGGCAGATCCAAAGTTAAGAAATAGGGACCTAGAAAGTGAGTCTTGTGTAGTGTGGCATGATGCCCTTTTACCACTGGGCCTCAGAAGTCAAAGCATAAGGAGTGAGATGTGAAAGGAAAGCAGCTTTTTTTTCAAATGCTGACAGGTGGAAGAATGGCTGGGCTCAGGCCTCAAAGGAGCCATCTCTAGCTTTAGGCTGGGGAAAGGAGTTTTAAAAGGGGAACTTGGAATGGAGGCATGTGGGAGTGGTGCTGGGTACAAGGTCTATGTGTCTTGTTCTGGTGGCTGTCTTGAGTCATGGTCTACCTGGAGTGCAGGTTGGCATCAGAGTCTCAACAATGGCCAGGTTGTAGATTAACCACCTTGAGGTGATCTCTGGAATTTCACAACTGGGTCTTTGTGTCTAGTTTGTCTTAAGATTAGGCCCTGGGGCTGGGGCTGGTGGCTCACGCCTGTAATCCCAGCACTTTGGGAGGCCAAGGCGGACAGATCATTTGAGGTCAGGAGTTCGAGACTAGCCTGGCCAACATGGTGAAACCCCGCCTCTAATAAAAATACAAAAATTAGCCAGGTGAGGTGGTGGGCACCTACAATTCCAGCTACTCAAGAGGCTCAGGTGGCAGAATCCCTTGAACTCTGGAGGTGGAGGCTGCAGTGAGTTGAGACCATGCCACTGCACTCCAGCCTGGGCAACAGAGTGAGACTGTCTCAAAACAAACAACAACAAAAAACTTTAGCCCCTGCAACTTCTAAGTAAGCACATAATTAGATAAGTGTCTGGTGGGAAGGGCCCAGAGACAGAGTTTTAAAGTATGTTTTAAGGCTAAAAGCAGGAAAGGAAAAAAGTTTCAATATACATTTTGAAGCTAAACAACTTGGTTACACTGGGATGACTGACAGAACATCCAGTCCAACAGGGCCTCAATAGGGGCCACATCAGAACAAATGAGTCCTAATTCTTTCCAGCTTTAACTAATATTGTGTGTTATATTTTATTTCTACAGTCCAGATCTGTGCACACTTTTGTACATTTCTGTCTTCTTCCACTAACATTTTAATCCTCTCTGTCACAAGTTTCCATGGCCTCTTGTTAGAGTACTCCAAGGCTCCTTAGGTCTTTATACTTTTTCCTTACGTAATTTTATCCAATACCAGGGATTTAAACAATCTGTATTCTCCCAAATTTTTCTCAACATAGACATCTTTCCTGAACTCTACAAATGAATGGCAGATAAGCATCTCAGCCCCTAAACCTGTTCTTTTCACTCAATATTTATCTCATTCATTAGAACTCAATATATCTACATCCTCATACATCATACATGACCCCTCAGCAAGTCCTCTTGACACACATATTCAAACCTGACCACTTCTCACCACCACCACTGCTCTGTCTCTGCTGCCCATCAAATTCCAGAGCCTCTCATGTAGTCTCTGTGCTTCCGAGGGTAAGCTCTTTCTGAGGCTTCAATATCACCTCCTCAGAGAGGCCTTCCCTGAACACCTTATTTAAGGTATCTGCCTTGAACCCTTCTCTCCACCAGAACTCTCTATTCCTTACTCTGCTTTTGTTTTTCTTCTTTGCACTTGTTACTACCTGACATGATTCATATCTGTCTATTGTGTTGGTTCTCTAACTGTCCCCCCTCTTATTTCCTATTGTAAGTTCCAGGAAGCAAGGATGTCAATATTGTGTGCTACCTTATCCCCCGTATTTACAGTGATGTGTGTGTGTGGCACACAGTAAGAATTCAGTGGATTTATTGAGTGAATGCTTATTATCCTAAGAATAACTACTCAAACAAGAATCCACAGACCTCCACAAAAAAAGGATAGTTTTTTTTTTTTTTTTTTTCTGAGATAGTTTCACTCTTATTGCCCAGGTTAGAGTGCAGTGGCACAATCTTGGCTCACTGGAACCTCTGCCTCCTGGGTTCAAGTGATTCTCCTGCCTCAGCCTCCCGAGTAGCCAGGATTATACATGTGTGCCACCATGCTCAGCTAATTTTTGTGTTTTTAGTAGAGATGGGGTTTCACCATGTTGGCCAGGCTGGTCTCAAACTCCTGACCTCAGGTGATCTGCCCACCTTGGCCTCCCAAAGTACTGGGATTACAGGCGTGAGCCACCATGTCCGGCCAAAAAAAGTGTTAGTTTTGAAGGCAAATGTTCATACAGAGAAAATACAAATGACATATACCTATTTATTCTTAAATAGGCATGAATCCTGGAGAAACCACTTTGAATGCAATAGTACACAATAGAATGCCTAGCTTTTCAATGTAAAATATCTGCATTAACAGTTACTTCACTATTAGTAAAACCAATAGTCAGGTACTTGTTATGTTTTTATACCTAATGGTCCCATTCAAGGGGTTTTCTAGGCTGGGTGTGGTTGCTCACACCTGTAATCCCAGCACTTTGGGAGGCCAAGGCAGGCGGATGACCTGAGGTCAAGAGTTCAAGACCAGCCTGGCCAATATGGTGTAACCTCGTCTCTACTAAAAATACAAAAACCAATCAGCTGGGCGTGGTAGCACGAGCCTGTAGTCCCAGCTACTCAGGGAGGCTGAGGCAGGAGAATCGCTTCAACCCAGGAGGTGGGGTTTGAATGAACTGAGATCGTGCCACTGCATTCCAGCCTGGGTGACAAAGGGAGACTCTATCTCGAAAAAAAAAAAAAAAAAAAAAATTAATAAAGGGGGGGTTTCTAAATCCTAAGAGCAGGAGGCCCCAAGGGAATATTCAGACTTGTACAACTTCTAAGGCAGAAACTAATTATAATTTTGAGAAAAATAATTTTTCTCTACCTTCAAACCATCAATGTTTAACTCACATTTCAGCCAGATTTTTTCTGTTTTAAGCATTTCTGGTTTAAACATTTTTTTTGTTTGTTTTTATCCAATATTTGTTTGTTTTATTACTGTTGGTTATCTTGTGGTAGGGGTGAAGGCACAAATATCAGAGTGCATATGATTAGCACTATCACACTATTCCCTTTGAACAAGAAGTGAAAAAATCATTTTATCACCATGAGTTGGGAATGGGCAGAAATTTCCTTTTAATTTCATAAAATGTATTCCTTATACATTTATCTGTCTAGATAAAGCAAAATGACTCTTACTACCAAGGGTTCATATGTGCCTGATATATAACAATCACTGTTCAAATGATTGTTTAGAACAACCATATATAATTGCAAGTGCTCCCTCCTTGTGAAAAACAGAATAAAACTGGGCATGGTGGCTCACGCCTGTAATCCCAGCTACTTGGGAGACTGAGGCAGGAGAATCGCTTGAACCTGGGAGGCAGAGGTTGCAGTGAGCCGAGATTGTGCCACTGCACTCCAGCCTGGGCAACAAGAGAGAAAATCCATCTCAAAAAAAAAAAAAAAGAGAAGAGAAAAAAAAGAAATTAGACAACTAATTTCAAATTATCTAATATAAACCATCTGCATAGTTAATGAGGGAAATTTAGTTTTTGCTCAAAAGAGAATTTGTATCATAGCACTTCGGGAAGTTTTATTTAAGACAAAATATTTTGATATCTAATGAAATGATACAGAGTAGAAATATTGCGTCAAATACCAACCACCCCCAATTTTTAAAGGATTCCTAACAATTTTAGATATCTTTAAATGAACTCTATGGATATATACAAAACAAATAAACAACATATTAGTTCTTTTTGCAAGGGACTACCCACTGAGTAAGTTCATTAAGACAATTTAGAAAGACCATGGCCTAAGATTCTAGGGAAAATAATGGGAAGAGAAAGTTTTATTATATTTCTCTTAAACCTATTTTATTTATTAATTCACTTATTTAAAGACAAATTCCACAAACATGTTATAAAGCAGTGGGCTAGTACTGGAACATACACTTAGAAAACTGTAACTTGGCCAGGCGTAATGGCTCATGCCTGTAATCCCAGCACTTTGGGAGGCTGAGGTGGGCGGATCATGAGGTCAACAGATTGAGACCATCCTGGCCAACATCGTGAAACCCCATCTCTACTAAAAATACAAAAATTAGCTGGGGATGGTGATATGTGCCTGTAGTCCCAGCTACTCAGGAGGCTGAGGCAGGAGAATCGTTTGAACCCAGGAGGCTGAGGTCGCAGTGAGCCAAAATTGCGCCACTGCACTCCAGCCTGGCGACAGAATGAGACTCCATCTCAAAAAAAAAAAAAAAAAAAAAACTATAACTCGACCTTTGTCGTATTGAGTGTGTGTGTGTGTGTGCACGTGCGTGCGTGCGTGATTGTTTGTACCTAATGGAAGTGGAGGAGTTGACCAGGTGAGGCAGGTGATAATGTGGAAGACAAAGGATAAATCAAGTAATTTTAATATAATTTATTAATTCTAAGGAAGAAATAACTGATTTATGATGGTCAATAATCTACTTTTTCATTACTTCATAATTAGCATTTGAGGGGCATTTTAAAATTATAAAATGATTATATAATTGGGTCATTTTAAAGTTACAAGTCAAGTAGAATTTTTGTTTCCATTTTGAGTCCTCAGGTACTGATGAAAAACAGCACACTTAACTAGAAACTTTTTTCTTGACGAATGATGAGGAAAGATTAAGAAAAAAATTAAAGTATGTCATATGTATTTGAATATCAACGTATCTATCACTCTATAAATAATATATTTTGGTTGCCTATGGAGAACAAGACAAAACTTAAGTGAGCTTTCCATTGTGGTTCAAAAGTCTAATATACAAAGTCTAATCCAATATACCATTAATACAAAGAGTCTTCTATACCTTAATTTATTTTAAATTTCTACTTGCTATTGTATTTTATGTTTCAGTGTACATTAAGGAAATACTTTATCACAACTGGGATATATATTGAATACCTCAATGCTACCATATGTACAATAGTTATTTTACTTTGATGTTCAAGTTGCTGGGCATAGGCAAATCCAAATTATTTTTTATGGCTAAAAATATAAGTGATGGTTATTGAAATGACTAGCGTGTCAAAATGTCACATGTACAAAATGTCATGGTGATATGGTTTGGCTCTGTGTCTCCACCCAAATCTCATGTCAAATTGTAATCTTCAATGTTCAGGGAGGGACCTGGTGGGAGGTGATTGGATCATGGAAGTAGTTTCTAATGGTTTAGCACCATCCCCTTAGTGGTGTTTCATAATAGAGTTCTCAAGAGACCTGGTTGTTTGAAAGTGTATAGTATATCCCCCTTCATTCTGTCACCATGTGAAGATATGCTTGCTTCCTCTTCGCCTTCTGCCATGATTGTAAGTTTCGGGAGGCCTCCCAGCCATGTTTCCTGTACAGCCTTGGGAACCATGAGCCAATTAAGCCTCTTTTCTTTATAAATTACCCAGTCTCAGGTATTTCCTTATAGCAATGTGAAAATGGACTCATACACACAGTTAATTCTAAAATGAGATGTTAATAGTAAGTGGATAGAAAATGATTCATGAATAAACCTGTCCTCAACAAACTTAGTCAAATCAGGATAACAATAATCCAGTGTAGAAAAGGATAAGAGCTATAGCAAGGGTATACACTGAAGAAAATCAAAATAATTTCACTCCAAAGCATGGCTCCCTAGTATAATGAGATGGTTAAATTAAAAACTATTAGAGATCAACAAGTACTGGAAGAGATTTTCCCCTTATCCACATAAGGGCTCACCAAAGAGAATAATGTTCTTGTTCCTTCCTTGTTATATTATTCCTTATAGGAAAGAAGACTAAAAATGTAATCACACTTGAACAGACCCTTTTTTAAGATAATAACTGTCTCCAAGGATCATTAAATTCCTAAGAGAACTGTTGACAAGTGAATCTCTGTTCCCCAATCTAATCATTCTCTCTAGTAATTATATTGCCTCTCAATAGAATTCCTCTTCTCCTACCTCCCATAAGCTGTTTTGCCAGCATCCAAGCCCCCATTCTTTCCATAATCTCAAGATGGTATATAAGCTTCTGTACCT
Organism: Macaca fascicularis; assembly: GCF_037993035.2. Lineage (NCBI taxonomy): Eukaryota > Metazoa > Chordata > Mammalia > Primates > Cercopithecidae > Macaca > Macaca fascicularis. The sequence continues at coordinate 117,583,932 of NC_088377.1, forward strand.
CATTGGGAAGTTGGGTCTTCATTCTGAAGGCCAAGAAGCTTGGTCTCCACAACCTAAAGTCCTGTGGAAATGTTTGAATATGTGAGTTTACTTTCAACCAGGAAGAATGGGCACATATCATGGAAAAGATAGTATTGAAGATGGATTCTTAAAAAAGGCTTTGTGCCTGTGCATGCTGGGGGAAAGTAAGGCAAAGTTAAGGGGCCTGGAGAGGGAGCTACGTTCTAGGAAGAAACAGACAGCATAAGCAAAGTTGTAGAAGGAGAGAATCAGGATGTGCTCCAAAGAAATAGCAAGTAATTTATATGTTAATTAGAACATAGGGTTGTATGACATGAGACAAATACAAGGAAAAAGGTGGACCCTGATAATGAGTGACTTGAATATATTGGTTAGGAACTTTGACTTCTTTTGAAACCACCTTTGCAAAAATTATGACAGTGAAAGTAGTCTGTCTTAGAAAAATTATGACAGTGAAAAAAATCTGGCATATCTGACTTCATCTTGCTTCTAACCTCACAAGCTGTCCTTGTTCATTGCAGGGTGTAGGCCAGGCTAACTATGGGAGAAATTTAGTTTATATTTAACTTTAAAACAAATATGATAATAGCCTCATCCTGAAATTAACTCACTCCTTGCCCAGGGACCAAAACTGCCTTTGTACAACCAATGAATTCACCACAAGGTTAGAATTGTGGTTCAGGAGACAAGTAGCCAGTGGTCATAAGATTTTTAACCTCTCCAGTTGCTCCTATAGATAATATGGCTATTGTAAAACCTAAGATTGATGTGTTAAAGCAAACCAAATATGGCCTGAGAAGGACTCCAAACTTCTATATTTTAGTCCTTGTGGATGAACTGCAACCTAACCCTAACTTAATAGGTAGACAACATTGAAAACTTAACTGAGGAGTATGCACCAGTAACAACAGCTGAGTCTTGGCCACTCCCAGCAGCCATATTTCAACCAGTCACATACTGCTGAGTGTTTAAACTGTGTTCAAATAAGGCAAACGCTGAGCTGTAACCAATCCAGTTGTTTCTATACCTCACTTTTGAGTTCTGTATGTCACTTCCATCACTTTCTTTTTTTGTCTATAAACTTGTTCTGACCGTGAGGCATCCCTGGAGTCTCTCTGAATCTGCTATAATTCTGGGGACTGCCCAATTCACAAATCATTTATTGCTCAAACTCCTTTAAATTTAATTCGACTGAAGTTTTTCTTTTAACAGATGTTTGAGCTGTCTTTCAGACTTTGCATTCTGATGGACCAGCTGGCACCACTCCGATTGGTAGCCCATACAAAGAAACTGGTTCACCTATTCTTGTGACCCCCACCCAGGAACTGATTCAGCACAAGAAGACAACTTTGACCCCTGTGATTTCATCCCCAACCCAACCAGTCAACATTCTGCATTCCCTAGCCCTCTGCCTGCTAAACTATACTTGAAAAACCCTAGCCTCCAAATTCGGGGAGGTGGATTTGAGAAACCTCTTCCATCCTTCTGCTTGGCTGGCCCTGCAATTATGAAGCTGTTTCTCTATTTCAACTCTTGCTGTTCTCAGTGTTGGGTTTTTCTGGGCAGTGGACAGGAACAACCTGTCGGGCAATTACACTTTCATTGATGACTCTTTAATGTTACTGCCCTATATCCAGTTAGTCACGAAATCTACATAAAACACTTAGCAGTTTGCCTGGAACAGAGCGAAAACTTCTTAAAAGTAGTTGGTAATGTTTTATGTCTTGACCTGGTTAGTGGTTACATGGACATGCTTATTTTGTTCTAGTTCATCAAGCTGTACACTTACGGTATAAGCACTTTTCTGTATACATTTTATGCTTTAAAAATAGGATTTAAAAAAAGTTTAAGATACTGCTAAGGAATGATAGTGGATTAGGGCTGACCTAACCTTTGGATGCAGTAGTCTCTTGCCATAAATTATTATGCAAAAGGTCACTGATTACCTCCCAGAGAGTACCAAAACAAAAACAAAAACAGAAAACCTATTCAATTAAGAGTTAATGAAACAATGAGTCTAACTATTACTAAAGTAATAATATTTAACTTTTGGTGTTAAAAAAATAATCACTATAAATTCTTCTCTCCCCCAAGAAAGAGAAATTAAAGTTTCAGCAAGATGTTTCAGCAAGATGCACAATGTTTATACTATAGACTTGTACACTCCTAAAGTATCTCCATATTTCCCTGAGGTTGTAATATCCCAATTTGTAAGCCTTTGATTGCTGTTTCTTGGCTTGTTTTCTAACCTAATCTGGATAACTCCCTTTTTCCACTCCTCCATGCTCATTTCTGTTGTGCTCTATCCTCATGGGAAAACCGGTTTCTCCAAGTATTCCATACTAATTCATATTTTCACACCTTTTCACATGATGTTCATAATGTTCCATATCCACTCCCACTGCAGCCCTGCAGTGAACCTTATTCATCTGGAGATTTTTTCTTTTTTTCAATGTTGAAAATGAACTTTAAAGGGCTAAGAAACATGATCCTGTATATATCTCACTACTTCTTTTTTTAAAAATTATACTTTAAGTTCTAGGGTACATGTGCACAACGTGCAGGTTTGTTTCAAAGGTATACATGTGCCACGTTGGTTTGCTGCACCCAGTAACTCGTCATTTACATTAGGTATATCTCCTTATGTGATCCCTCCCCCGTCCCCCACCCCACAACAGGCTCTGGGTTGTGATGTTCCCTGTGCTGTGCCCAAGTGTTCTCATTGTTCAATTCCCACCTATGAGTGAGAACACGCAGTGTTTGGTTTTCTGTCCTCGTGACAGTTGCTGAGAATGATGGTTTCCAGCTGCATCCATGTCCCTGCAAAGGACATGAACTCATCCTTTTTTATGACTGCATAGTCTCTCATGGTATTTATGTGCCACATTTTAAGAATCCAGTCTATCATTGATGGACATTTGGGTTGGTGTCAAGTCTTTGCTATTGTGAATAGTGCCGCAATAAACATACGTGTGCATGTGTCTTTATAGTAGCATCATTTATAATCCTTTGGGTATATACCCAGTAATGGGATCACTGGGTCAAATGGTATTTCTAGTTCTAGATCCTTGAGGAATCACCACACTGTCTTCCATGATGGTTGAACTAGTTTAATCTCCCACCAACAGTGTAAAAGTGTTCCTATTTCTCCACATCCTCTCCAGCATCTGTTGTTTCCTGTTAATGATCATCATTCTAACTGGTGTGAGATGGTATCTCATTGTGGTTTTAATGTACATTTCTCTGATGACCAGTGATGATGAGCATTTTTTCATGTCTGTTGGCTGCATAAATATCTTCTTTTGAGAAGTGTCTGTTCATATCCTTTGCACATTTTTTTGATTGGGTTGTTTGTTTCTTGTAAATTTGTTTAAGTTCTTTGTAGATTCTGGATATTAGTCATTTGTCAGATGGCTAGATTGCAAAAATTTTCTCCCATTCTGTAGGTTGCCCATTCACTCTTTTTCTTTTGCTGTTTCTTTTACTGTGCAGAAGCTCTTTAGTTCAATTAGATCCCATTTGTCAATTTTGGCTTTTGTTGCCATTGCTTTTGGTGTTTTAGACATGAAGTCCTTGCCCATGCCTATGTCCTGAATGGTTTTGCCTAGGTTTTCTTCTAAGGTTTTTATGGTTTTAGGTCTAACATTTAAGTATTTAATCAATCTTGAATTAATATGGTTTTGCCTAGGTTTTCTTCTAAGGTTTTTATGGTTTTAGGTCTAACATTTAAGTCTTTTTTTTTTTTTTGTCTTTTTTTTTTTTTCCTTTTTGTGGAGAACAGGGTCTCGCTATATTACCCAGGTAGGTCTCGAACTCCTTGGCTCAAGCTGTCCTCCTGGCTCTGCCTCCCTGAGAGCTGGGATTACAGGCGTGAGCCACCGCGCCCGGCCACATTTAAGTCTTTAATCAGTCTTGAATTAATTTTTGTATAAAGTGTAAGGAAGGGATCCAGTTTCAGCTTTGTACTTATGGCTAGCCAGTTTTCCCAGCACTAATTATTAAATAGGGAATCTTTCCCCATTTCTTGTTTTTGTCAGGCTTGTCAAAGATCAGATGGTTGTAGATGTGTGGTGCTATTTCTGAGGCCTCTGTTCTGTTCCATTGGTCTATATATCTGTTTTGGTACCAGTACCATGCGGTTTTGGTTACTGTAGGCTTGTAGTATAGTTTGAAGTCAGGTAGCATGATGCCTCCAGCTTTGTTCTTTTGGCTTAGGATTGTCTTGGCAATGTGGGCTCCTTTTTGGTTCCATATGAACTTTAAAGTAGTTTTTTCCAATTTTGTGAAGAAAGTAATTGGTAGCTTGATGGGGATGGCATTGAATCTATAAATTACCTTGCACAGTGTGGCCATTTTCACAATATTGATTCTTTCTATCCATGAGCATGGAATGTTTTTCCATTTGTTTGTGTCCTCCTCTTTTAGTTCATTGAGCAGTGGCTTGTAGTTTTCATTGAAGAGGTCCTTCACATTCCTTGTAAGTTGTATTCCTAGGCATTTTATTCTCTCTGTAGGAATTGTGAATGGGAGTTCACTCATGATTTGGCTCTCTGTTTGTCTGTTATTGGTATATAAGAATACTTGTGATTTTAGCACATTGATTTTGTATCCTGAGACTTTGTTGAAGTTGCTTATCAGCTTAAGGAGATTTTGGGCTGAGACGATGGGGTTTTCTAAATATATAAGCATGTCATCTGCAAACAGGGACAATTTTGACTTCCTCTTTTTCTTTCTTTCTCTTCCCTGATTTCCCTGGCCAGAACTTCCAACACTATGTTGAATAGGAGTGGTGAGAGAGGACATCCCTGTGTTGTGCCAGTTTTCAAAGGGAATGCTTCCAGTTTTTCAGTATGACATTGGCTGTGGGTTTGTCATAAATAGCTCTTATTTTGTTGAAATATGTTACATCAGTACCTAGTTTATTGAGAGTTTTTAGCATGAAGGGCTGTTGAATTTTGTCGAAGGCCTTTTTCTGCATCTATTGAAATAATCATGTGGTTTTTATCATTGGTTCTGTTTATGTGATGGACTGTGTTTATTGATTTGCATATGTTGATCCAGCCTTGCATCCCAGGGATGAAGCCAACTTGATCGTGGTGGATAAGCTTTTTGATGTGCTGCTGGATTCGGTTTGCCAGTATTTTATTGAGGATTTTTGCATCAATGTTCATCAGGGATAGTGGTCTAAAATTCTCTTTTTTTTGTTGTATCTCTGCCAGGCTTTGGTATCAGGATGATGCTGGCCTCATAAAATGAGTTAGGGAGGATTCTCTCTTTTTCTATTAATTGGAATAGTTTCAGAAGGAATGGTACCAGCTCCTCTTTGTACTTCTGGTAGAATTCAGCTGTGAATCCATCTGGTCCTGGACTTTTTTTAGTTGGCAGGCTATTAATTATTGCCTTAATTTCAGAGCCTGTCATTGGTCTACTCAGAAATTCAACTTCTTCCTGGTTTAGTCTTGGGAGGGTATGTGTCCAGGAATTTATCCATTTCTTCTAGATATTTTAGTTTTTTTTCTGTAGAGGTGTTTATAGTATTCTCTGATGGTAGTTTGTATCTCTGTGGGATTGGTGGTGATATCCCCTTTATCATTTTTTATTGCGTCTATTTGATTTTTCCCTCTTTTTTTCTTTATTCATCCTGCTAGCAGTCTATTAATTTTGTTGATCTTTTCAAACAATCAGCTCCTGGATTCATTGATTTTTTAAAGGGTTTTTTGTGTCTCTATCTCCTTCAGTTTTGCTGTGATCTTAGTTATTTCTTGCCTTCTGCTAGCTTTTGAATGTGTTTGCTCTTGCTTCTTTAGTTCTTTTAATTGTGATGTTAGGGTGTCAATTTCAGATCTTTCCTGCTTTCTCTTGTGGGCATTTAGTGCTATAAATTTCCCTCTACATACTGCTTTAAATGTGTCCCAGAGATTCTGGTACATTGTGTCTTTGTTCTCATTGGTTTCAAAGAACATCTTTATTTCTGCCTTCATTTCGTTACCTACCCAGTAGTCATTCAGGAGCAGGTTGTTCAGTTTCCACGTCGTTGGGTGGTTTTGAGTGCGTTTCCTAATCCTGAGTTCTAATTTGATTGCACTGTGGTCTGAGAAACAGTTTGTTATGATTCTGTTCTTTTACATTTGCTGAGGAGTGCTTTTCTTCCAACTATGTGTTCAATTTTGGAACAAGTGCGATGTGGTGCTGAGAAGAATGTATATTCTGTTGATTTGGGATGGAGAGTTCTGTAGATGTCTATTAGGTCTGCTTGGTGCAGAGCTGAGTTCAAGTCCTGGATATCCTTGTTAACTTTCTGTCTCGTTGATCTGTCTAATGTTGACAGTGGGGTCTTAAAGTTTCCCATTATTATTGTGTGGGAGTCTAAGTCTCTTTGTAGGTCTCTAAGGACTTGCTTTATGAATCTGGGTGCTCATGTATCAGGTGCATATATATTTAGGATAGTTAACTTTTCTTGTTGAATTGATCCCTTTACCATTATGTAATGGCCTTCTTTGTCTCTTTTGATCTTTGTTGGTGTAAAGTCTGTTTTATCAGAGACTAGGATTGCAACTCTGGCTTTTTTTGCTTGTTTGTTTTCCATTTGCTTGGAAATAGAAAACATTTATTTTGAGCCTATGTGTGTCTCTGCATGTGAGTTGGGTCTCTGAATACAGCACACTGATGGGTCTTGACTCTTTATCCAATTTGCCAGTCTGTATTTTTTAATTGTACATTTAGCCCATTTACATTTAAGATTAATATTGTTATGTGTGAATTTGATCCTGTCATTATGATGTTAGCTGGTTATTTTTCCCATTAATTGATGCAGTTTCTTCCTAACATCGATGTTCTTTACAGTTTGCCTTTTTTTTTGCAGTAGTTGGTACAGGTTGCTCCTTTCCATGTTTAGTGCTTCCTTCAGGAGCTCTTGTAAGGCAGGCTGGTGTGACAAAATCTCTCAGCATTTGCTCGTCTATAAAGAATTTTATTTCTCCTTCACTTATGAAGCTTAGTTTGGATGGATATGAAATTCTGGGTTGAAAAAATTCCTTTTTTAAGAATGTTGAATATTGGCCCCCACTCTCTTCTGGCTTGTAGGGTTTCTGCCAAGAGATCTACTGATAGTCTGATGGACTTCCCTTTGTGGGTAACCCGACCTTTCTCTCTGGCTGCTCTTAACATTTTTTCCTTCATTTCAGCTTTGGTGAATCTGACAGTTATGTGTCTTGGGGTTGCTCTTCTCGAGGAGTATCTTTGTTTGGTTCTCTGTATTTCCTGAATTTGATTGTTGGCCTGTCTTGCTAGGTTGGGGAAGTTTTCCTGGATAATATCCTGAAGAGTGTTTTCTAACTTGGTTCCATTTTCCCCGTCACTTTCAGGTATAACAATCAAAAATAGATTTGGTCTCTTCATATAGTCCTATATTTCTTGGAGGCTTTGTTCATTTCTTTTTACTCTTTCTTCTCTAAACTTCTCTTCTTGCTTTATTTCATTAATTTGATCTGCAATCACTGATACCCTTTCTTCCACTTGATCGAATCAGCTATTGAAGCTTCTGCATGCATCACATAGTTCTCATGCCATGGTTTTCAGCTCCATCAGGTCATTTAAGCTCTTCTCTACACTGTTTATTCTAGTTAGCCATTTGTCTAATCTTTTTTCAAGGTTTTTAGCTTCCCTGTAATGGGTTCGAACATCCTTCTTTAGCTCAGAGAAATTTGTTATTACCGGTCTTCTGAAGCCTACTTCTGTCAGCTTGTCAAAGTCATTCTCCATCCAGCTTTGTTCCATTGCTGGTGAGGAGCTGCAATCTTTTGGAGGAGCAGAGGATCTCTGGTTTTTAGAATTTTCAGCTTTGCTGCTCTGGTTTCTCCCCATCTTTGTGGTTTTATCTACCTTTTGTCTTTGATGTTGGTGACCTACAGATGGAGTTTTGGTGTGGATGTCCTTTTTGTTGATGTTGATGCTATTCCTTTCTGTTTGGTAGTTTTCCTTCTAATAGTCAGGTCTCTCAGCTGCAGGTCTGTTGGAGTTTGCTGGAGGTCCACTCCAGACCTTGTTTGCCTGGGTATCATCAGCGGTGGCTGCAGAACAGCAAATATTGCAGAACAGCAAATATTGCTGCCTGATCCTTCCACTGGAATTTCATCCCAGAGGGACACCTGCCTGTATGAGGTGTCAGTTGGCCCCTACTAGGAGGTGTCTCCCAGTTAGGCTACTTGGGGGTCAGGGACCCACTTGAGGAGGCAGTGTGTCTCTTCTCTGAGCTGAAACACCATGCTGGGACAACCACTGTTCTCTTCAGAGCTGTCAGACAGGGATGTTTAAGTCTACAGAAGTTTCTGCTGCTTTTTATTCAGCTATGCCCTGCCACCAGAGGTGGAGACTATGAAGCAGTAGGCCTTGCTGAGCTGAGATGGGCTCCGCCCAGTTCTAGCTTCCCTGACTGCTTTGTTTACCTACTCAAGCCTCAGCAATGGTGGACACCTCTCCCTCTGCCATACTGCCACCTCGCAGGTCGATTTCAGACTGCTGCGCTAGCAGTGAACAAGGCTACATGGGTGTGGGACCTGCCGAGCCAGGCATGGGATATAATCTCCTGGTGTGCCATTTGCTAAGATCATTGGAAAAGCACAGTATTTGGATGGCAGTGTCCTGTTTTTCCAGGTACTCTCACAGCTTCCCTTGACTAGGAAAGGGAAATCTCCCAATCCCTTGTGCTTCCTGGGTGAAGTGACGCCCTGCCCTTCTTCCGCTCACTCTCTGTGGGCTGCACCCACTGTCCAACCAGTCCCAGTGAGGTGAACCAGGTACCTCAGTTGGAAATGCAGAAATCACCCGTCTTCTGCATCAGTCACAATGGGAGCTGCAGACTGGAGCTATTCCTATTCGGCCATCTTGGAACGGAATCTGGAGATCTTTTTATCATTGAGCATAAAGTTCCAGAAGCTGCACTTGGTGAGGATTCCTTAACTTTCCCAACCAGAATAAATTACTCCTCTATTGTATCACTTCTATTTCATGTACATATATCATATTTATGTACCTATATATCACATATATGGTATATATTTACCATATATTTCTCATATATATCATATATTTCTCATATATATCATATATATTTCTCATATATAATATATACACACACACACACACACACACTTCTACTATAAGAAATGAGTACTCTGACATTCTTTGTTGTCATGTCGAATTCCCCTGCTAGACTGTGATGTAGATTGTCTAGAAAGACTGTCTGGAGCCCAAGAAACATCTGAGTGAAAAAGGAATTTAAAAATTTACCTACTGGATCTTTTCTTCTAGACTGTGAAGGTCATAAGCAAGTTCTCCAGCAGGAAAGAGCCCCAACTAGGAACTTGTATAAAAGAAGGGGGGCCTGGGCTGGTGACCTGGACTTCTTTGCACAGCAATGAGAAGAAAGCCTAGTTCTGGTATATTCTGTATGTGAATATAGAAAAGTCCCAAAAGTCCCTCCTCACTCTGTCTTTCTAACATGGTGTACTCACTCTGAATGTAGGCTCACTCTTCCTTTGTGTCAGAACTACTGCAGCCACTGCAGAATTTTTATCAAAAATGCCTTATGACAGTAAGACCTGTTTAGAACAACAATGCTGTGACACAGACTGAAACAATAGTGGCCGAAAAACAGAGGCTGCTGGAAGACTGGTTACATTACTGTGTACTTTTATCACCCCAAAGCATTTGGCAGTAGGATTGGCTTTTAAAATTAAGTTCTCATGGTTTTGGGATCATTCAGTGAAGGAGGAGAGGCCTCAAGGGAAAAACATTGGTCTTCTGAGAATGCAATATTTTACCCTGAGGCAGTTTATTTTGAAAAATTGAGTTGTGACTTTCCCAAACCCTTAGCTCATGAGGTGGATCATACCAGCCACAGAATGAATAGTCATCAAAGATATTTTTTCACTTGAAGACTGCCAAGCCCAGATCTATGCTGTAGGAAAATTGCTCTGGCAAAAAAATAAAAAAAGTGTGTGGGAGTGGGTAAGAATAAAGAGAATAGGACTAGTTAGAAGGCCTAGTATGATTTCTGGTTAGAGATAATGGAAGCGCTAAATGATGATAATCCAGAGGAAATGAATTGAAGGGAAAATAGGAGTTTCATAATTTGGAGAGAAGATTGACAGGTCCTAGACATTTATGAGATATATGGGGTAAGGGAGGAGTCCTAAGGTTCTTAGGTGTTTAGTCAGAGTAATAACACAAAAGGAATCACAAAAGGGAAGAATCAGTGTGGTAGAGAATATGTGATTCTGGAGTAGTATATAGGTTTGAAGTAGTAGAGATATAGATGTATACATATAGACTAGTTCAACACAGTGGTTTTCATAACTGGCTTTCATTAGAATCGCCTCACGAGGTTATCTTTCCTTAAATGCAGCCATTTCCGCTGAAGCTGGAATTTTTATATTACAAGATAGATATACCAATAGATATATCATGATTGATTATGTAGATAATAGATTTTGATTTACTCACATTCTACAAACTGCTATTGAACATAATGCTATCATGAGCAGAAAGCAGTAGGGAGACAATGATTGAAAGCTAGCAGCACATATTAAAATAAAAGCTGTTTCTTGGGCAACATAGCTGTTTTGTGCCTCCTATGTTAATGATTTATAAAAGTGGTAAATTTTATATAATAACTTCAGCACTAATGAGCATTCTGGTTGGGTAGAAAAGGGACAATAATAAGGAAACCTAATGAAATCAAATCTGGATTTGCTTGATTTTGTATCTATTTTATAGCCATACTTAAACAAAAATAAGTACAGGAAAAATTATCTCTCTATGTGACTGATAATTTATATAATTTATAGCTCCTTACTCTCCTTTTTATTTTTCATCAGAATACTTGTTTTAACAACACACTGTGAAAATTAGAAGTTTCTGAAGGCTACAACTCTTATGTGATGGTCAAAAGATTTTACAATTTTCCTGCTCAGATCTACTTAATCAGATTATCTCAAGGTAAGGTCTTTAGAAACTAATAGAACAAGAAGTATCTGGAAATCACTGAATGAAGCTGTCAGAAGCCGGTGCAGGATAAATTTCAAGTCACTGATAAGATGGAAGGTAGGTGATAATACTAAAGAAAACAGAAAACAAAAACTTGGAGAAAAGCCTATATTTTCAGGTTCATAGAATTTTTTTTTTTTTTTTTTTTTGAGACGGACTCTCACTGTCGCCCAGGCTGGAGTGCAGTGGCCGGATCTCAGCTCACTGCAAGCTCCGCCTCCTGGGTTCACGGCATTCTCCTGCCTCAGCCACCCGAGTAGCTGGGACTACAGGCGCCCGCCGCCTCGCCCGGCTTAGTTTTTTGTATTTTTTAGTAGAGACGGGGTTTCACCGGGTTAGCCAGGATGGCCGATCTCCTGACCTCGTGATCCGCCCGTCTCGGCCTCCCAAAGTGCTGGGATTACAGGCTTGAGCCACCGCGCCCGGCCAGGTTCATAGACTTTTTAAAAACCAGATTGCTGTGTACAATTTTTTAATTGTTGGGAGGGAGTCAGAAGAAATGGTGCCAGGTACAGGTGTGTTTACTCTGGCAGGAAAGACTGCTTCTCTACTATGCTTACAGTACAGGCCAGTGTGAATTCATATTGTGATCTTTGTCTACAGAACTAAAAGAGGGCTTGGACAGAGGTGGAGGAAGAAGGAGTTGCGACTGCTCAGCTGTATTGACAGCAGGACTGTATGTAGGTCTTACTTTCACTGGTAGTGAATGTAGGTCATCCCTGGCACAGAAGGTGGTGTTGCGAAAAGCAAAAACAAGCTTTCAGGGAAGATTCAAGATAGGAGTGGTAAGTGCGCCCTCTTTAGGTTGTGCAGGATCAAAGGAAGAATCCTGGCAATTGATAAGTATTTAGAAAGGATTTATAGAATGAATAAATGAGCAAATTAAGTGTGCCTTAGAATCTTTGTGCCTCATTTTTCTCACTGGGTTGTTTTGGGGAGAAGGAATGAAGTTCCTGTAGCTATAATACGAATAATTGTTAGATAAAATAGTACTTTATTGATATATGATTACTTTTACTTTTTAGGTTTCTGAAGATCACAGAACTTAACTAAAACAACATTTTTGTCATAAGCAATTAAGATTTAAGCATTACTCTAGACTTAGAGAATTATTTTTGGTGTAAAGCAGGTAAATTGAGTAAAGATGCAGCATAATTTCTGATCTAGTGAAGAGAAAGATAAAATTGCTGGCTATCTGCAAGTAATTTAATGACCAAACTGAGTTCTAAATTTGATATTTGAAAAAAAATTTTGAATTTCTCTAAAAACCAACATATGTTAAATGAATGCAAGGCAGTTAGTTTACAGGGTTATTTTAAAATAAGTAGTTTTTCACATTTATCAATTATCCTCAAAATTGTCCTCTAGGGAAAGCAAGATCTGTGTGATTTATCCTTATTTTATAAATGAGGAAACTGAGGCTTAGTGAAGTTCAGAGATTTACTTGCTGAAGATTACCAAACTAGTAATTTTGGATCTGCAACTTGGCTTACTTCAGGTAAAAGCTCTATCCTGATTACACACTGACTTGCTTTGGGATGTGGAATGCAGGAATGAGTCAAGGAAGGAAGAAGGTTCTTTCAGAAAGTTTCAACTATGACAGATGAAGGCAAAAAAAAAATATGGAAGGTCAACATGTTCTTGTTTTGAAAGTGCATTTCCTGTTTTTAGCACAATTATCCCTTAGTATGCTTCATTTATCATAAAGATATAATGTTAAAGGATTAATAACTAACAGTCTGGAATCTATTGAGAATTGGCAGCAAATTTATGACATACTCAATCCAGAAGAATTTTACGGTTTTAAGGGATCCAGATGTGGTTTCAGAATTAGGGAATGAAATAAAGTCTAAAGTTTAACACTCACAAGAGAAATAACTGATGTTGGGGACTGTCATGCTATCTTCTATTTAAAGGTAACCGCCTCGTAGTAGAAAATATGATTATCTTTTTTTTTTTTTTGAGACAGAATTTGGTTCTGTGGCCCAGGCTGGAGTGCAGTGGCACAATCTCAGCTCACTGCAACCTCCGCCTCTCGGGTTCAAGCAATTGTTTTGTCTCAGCCTCCTGAGTAGCTGTGACTACAGGCGCGCACTGCCACGCCCGGCTAATTTTTTTTTGTATTTTAGTAGAGACGGAGGTTCACCGTGTTGCCCAGGCTGGTCTCGAACTCCTGAGCTTAGACAATCTGCCCGCCTCAGCCTCCCGAAGTGCTAGGATTACAGGCGTGAGCCAACATGGCTGGCCAAACATTGGATTATCTTAATGCCTCATGTGATTACCAAATATTAAACCTATATGAGTCTTTGTATTTTCTTTAGAACAGCAACTCTCTATGACATAAATTCAAAGTGTGTTTGGAGGCTCATTTAAATTCAGAGTCAATGTGATTCTTCAGAAACTTCAAAGATTAAATGAGTCTGAGAGACTGATAAATCACTTCTGTTATAAATCATATCTTAAGACATTAGATAGAAAGGTTGTAGAAAGCCAGATTCTCAAACATTTCAGTAATTCTGCAATTAATTAAACTTTTCTCTAAGATGTCCTGGTACTAAGTACAATAAGACGAGGACATGTTTCAGGAAATATCTGAAATATTAGAAATTTATGTGTGTAATTTGTGTGTTGAATGATTACAAAGATAAGTAGTGTTTAATTTGAAATTCTGCTATATAGACAATAGTTTATGTTCTAGACTAAAAAACAGAAATCAATCCTACTGTTTTTGTCTCATACTGGAAATAAGCTTATTTTATTCTAAAGCAGAGGTATAGGGAAAGTACAAATGATCCACCAAAAGATCTTGGGATGACTACAGATCTGTGTGTTTGTGTGTGTATGTGAGTGTGTGTGTATCAAAATCTGACCATAATAATGGTTGCTAAACTATTAGTATCAGAAGACCAGTTTAAAATGTATTTTAAATCTAAGAGAAAAAATATAATTAATTCTTAGTTTTATTTATTTGCATATATAAGTGGTAAACATCTGGAAAAGATTAAGAATTTTGTATATTTTATTAAAAATGGAAATTATAAATGATGAGCATGGTTGATATTTTCTGCTTTCTGTTACTAAATAGACTTCCCATTTATTAAGAGGTTATAAGAGCGCATTGAATTAATTCATAACACAGGAATGAAAGACAGGCTACAATTGGATCTTTTGAACTTCATGTACAACTTGTAATCTTACAAAATCGCATTATATGTAATAAAGCAAAATTCCTATTTAAACAAATGATTTTTTTTTTAAGAGATGGGGTCTTGCCATATTCCCCAGGCTAGTCTTGAACTCCTAGCCTCAAGAAATCCTTCATTTTGGCCTCCCAAAGTGCTGAAATTATAAGCGTGAGCCACTGCGCCTGGCTGGAGAAATGGATATTAAAATCGGGCTTTAAAAAATCAATTATTGTGGTGTCTCACACCTGTAATCCTAGCATTTTGGGAGACCAGGTGGGTGGATCACTTGAGGTCAGAAGTTTGAAACCAGGCTGACCAACCTGGTGAAACTCTGTCTCTACAAAAAATACAAAAATGTTATCCGGGTGTGGTGAAGGGTGTCTGTAATCCCAGCTACTCGGGAGGCTGAAGCAGGAGAATTGCTTGAACCCAGCAGGAGGAGGTTGCAGTGAGCCAAGATTATGCCACTGCACTCCAGCCTGGATGACACAGCAAGACTCCATCTTAAAAAAAAAAAAAAAAAATCAATGATCATTTAATATTTTGGATTCTAAACTATAATTTCTAAACAGTTAAAAAATTTTCTTTGTTTAGATTTTACTCAGATATTAAGGAGTATTATTAAATATATAAATTCAAACTTTCTATGAATTCCAAGAAAATAAAATTATTTTGATGGCTAAAAAATTATAAGCAAAGCTAATGGGAAAATAAAATGGTACAGTCACTTTGAAAAATTTTCTGATGGTTCCTCAAAAGGTTAAACATAGATTTGCCATATAAGCCAGTAATTCCATTCCTATGTACATACCCAAGAGAAATAAAAAACATATTGTGTTAGTCCGTTTTCACACTGCTATAAATAAATAGGTGAGACTGGACTATTTATAAAAAAAGAAGTTTAATTGGCTCACGGTTCTGCAGGCTGTATGGGAAGAATAGTGACTTTTGCTTTTGGGGAGGCCTCAGGAAACTTGCAATCCTGGTGGAAGGCAAAGGGAAAGCCAGCACTTTACATAGCTGAAGCAGGAGGAAGAGAGAGGGGGAAGGTGCTATACCCTTTTAAACAACCAGATCTTGTGAGAACTCACTCACCATCACGAGAAAGGCACCGAGGGGATGGTGCTAAACTATTCATGAGAACTCCACCCCCGTGAATCAACCACCCTACTTCCAACATTGAGGATTACAATTGCACATGTGATTTGAGTGGGGACATGGAGCCAAACCATATCACATATGTCCACACAAAAATTTGTATATAAATGTTCATAGTACCATTATTCATAATAACCCAAAAGTGGAAACAATCCAAATGTTCATCAGCTGATGAATGAATAAACAAAATGCGGTGTATCTGTACAAAGTAATATTATTTGGCAATAAAAAGAACTGAAATACTGATGCATGCTATAACATGGGTGATGCTTGGAAACATTATGCTAAGTGAAAGAAAGTCACAAAGGATCAAATGTTGTATGATTCTATATCGTATGTATGTATGACTCCATATAAATATTGTATGATTCCATATATACATATATATATATATATATGGATGCCTGGTATAGGCAAATCCATAGAGACAGAAAATCTATGAATGGTTGCCTAGGGCTGGGAAGGAGGAGAGTTAAGAAAAAATGGGAAGTGACTGCTAATGGGTGTGAATTTTCTTTTTAGTGTACTAAAAATATTCTAAGACTGATTTTGATGATACTTCCACAATTCTGTGAATACACCAAAAATCACTGAACTGGGGGGAAGAAAAGCAAAAGCAGTCTCTCAAAACTAAATGGCTTCTACCAGTAAACCATGTTTCTTTAAAAAGACTTGCACACCTGCCCATGTACAAGGAATTTTAAATCTTGCACATGTCTACAGGTTAAAAAAATTTTTGCAATACTCTAGCTCTTCAGGATATATATGTAGGTTATTATTCATGTCATGTTTAGGAGAACTGAATTTTGATTGAATTTGTTACAGTTTTTTTTACTTCAAAGGAAAAAGATCACGAGGCATCAATAGATCTCACTGAGTTTTTACATCAAAATATCCAGTTATCTGAAGGGTAAGATTTGCTGACTTGCAAACAATTAGCATATACTAACTGATTATCTCCTGTGTCACAAGCAAGACTTCACAAGGAACAACAGAATGCCTTTGAGGGGTTCAGTTTAGGTTGGGATTGTGTCCATTATGTTTTCACGTCACAAATAATTCCATTCCAAATAAAGTAGAAAAATTGCACTGCTACAACATCAAAGAAGAGAACTAAACAAAGATTAAGCAAAGGTATTTGGCAACACATTGTGCTAGCGCATGGAAATGCAAGTCTCCACTTTGGCAGCTGTGTTTGCATACATTCCAGTCCAGGCTGAACATTAAGACTCCTTACCAAACTGAACACCATGTGACTGGTGAAGCTTCAGCATAAACACAGACAGTGTTATGTATATGGATTCGCTTTACAACCTGATATTTATGTCATGGAAATTAAATATGCATTTGTACAAAGATTGAATATATCAGTACATACGCACAATATTTGGAGACTGCCTTCTTGCCAGCACTGTACTGGACTCTGGAGAACTATAAACACATGACTATATCCTACCTATTTTTAAAAACATGCAAAATAAATACAATATGTCTTTAATCATTGTCATCATATATCTCACCACATATTATTTTTCTTCATAATTTTAACCCTAAACACACTACAAATTATTTAATTGATACATAGGAACACTAAAATTTAAATTTGCTTTTTTTCTGTTGTGCTTTTTCTATACACATTACTCTAAGTGACTTAAAAGGGCCCCGATTTCTCTTTTTCCATCCTAAGGATCTCTGAGAACAAATCATTTCATATATAGAAGGGAGAAAATGTTGTTGGCCTTTTCTTAAATTTTTGATGTTTCCAAAATTATTTGTGAAAGCCACTTGGGGGACTCTTCTGAGATGGTGGAACTTTCTGTTTTATCCACTAATGTCCTAGAACCACAGCCTTCATTGAGATCAGAATTAGAAGTGACTATAAGGAAAGATCTTTTTTTTTTTTTCCATGAAACCCTCAAATCCAACACTCTATTCTGTGTGTATATGTCAGGGATCCTAGCTGCCAACAAATGAAATCAATTCTGGTTAATTAAGCAGAAAGGAATCTTAAAAAGATGTTATGGAGCCCTCTGAATCTGCTCGGGGGCCAGAGAGCCAGGCTCAGAGCCTGCACAGTCAAGAACAATGTTCTAACTTAACCATTGATTAACTGCCAGCAAAGACAGACCTGCAGCCATTGTTGGGCAATGCCACCATAGACTGGTACTTCTGAGGATGAGCCCTGGACAAGACTGCCAGAGCCTCAGCCATGGGCACCTCCATAAACTGGGTGCATCCACCACCGTCCTCACCAAAGTAGATCCCATTGCGCCAGTGTCCCTGGCTCCAAATTTAAGCCTGATATGCTTGCATTTGACAGGTGGTATTTAGGCCCCATACTTGTGCCCCCCACCCAACCCTCACCACTAACTGCAAGGACAGATGGGAACACTGGCTTCTAAGTTCTTTGTAGGAGATGGGCTGTCAAAAAGTAGAGAAAATGTTGGCCAAAGAGCTGGATGACCTAACAGTCTAAAATATTCAATGAAATATGTAAAATCCCACATTGCTTTTTAGGTGACTTAGCTTATTTGTGAGCAAAATCCTTGCACTGAGAACATAACTTCTAAGATAGATGGAGAGGATGTGAGAAGGGGGTTTGAATTAACGATTCTTTCCCAACCATGTTATTCCCTTACTCAAAATTCTTCTATTTTCTTATGTGTAAATTTCAGCAACATAGAATTTCAATTCCTGGAGTATGAGATTTTATGATAAATTTTGTGATAGAAAATTTGAAAAAGAGAAAATAAGGACAATTGAAAATCTGACCAAAGAGGCAATGTGTCTCTGCCTTCCTCATGGGCCTGGAATGCTGCTGGAAATAACTTAATTATCCACCCATAGTAATTGAAACTTTTACAAAGGTATGGTTATAAAACACATCTGGGCTCTCAACATCACCTGCCACCCCACCTTGCCTCCACTTTTTTCTTTTGAAATATCCTTCTCTCCATAGTGGTTATTACTTAAACCTTTCTTATTTGCCTCACATGTTCAAATACAGCATGTCCTTTCTCACTCAGCAGATAATCATACCTCCCCAAACTTTGGGGCACCCTTCTTTTCTCCAGTGACACTGGAAGTGAAGAGCCATCTGCCTGAGGCTTATCTTGCTCCAGTGCCTAGATCTATCTACCCCTGCCCTCCTATTTAACACTTTCAGCTGCGTTCTGAAACTTTACATTTGTGCTAGTTATTTCCCTGCAGCATGTAAATATTTTCAAGGCTTTTACATTCTTTAAAAAAAAAATCTTTCTGCAACCCCAGATCCCGCTGTACTTACTGGCTTTCCATTGCCATTACTGCCAAACATTTTAAAGAAAGAGTGTTTCCTGTACTAGCTTTTTCTGTTACTTTGCTGAATCCACGAATATTTCTGGGGTTTTTATCTTTCTTGATTACCCAGCAGCTTTGACAATACTGACACCTTCTTCTCTTTTTCCTGGATTTCTTTCTTTCTTTCTTTCTTTTTTGAAAGGGAGTTTTACTCTTGTTGCCCAGGCTGGAGTGCAATGGTGCAATCGCAGCTCACCACAACCTCTGCCTTTCAGGTTCAAATGATTCTCCTGCCTCAGCCTCCTGAGTAACTGGGATTACAGGCATGCGCCATCACGCCCAGCTAATTTTGTATTTTTAGTATAGATGGCATTTCTCCGTGTTGGTCAGGCTGGCCTCAAACTCCTGACCTCAGATGATCCACCCGCCTCGGCCTCCCAAAGTGCTGGGATTACAGGCGTGAGCCACCGTGCCCGGCTCTTTTTCCTGGATTTCTTTCTCCAGTCTTTTCTTTCTCCCCTCCTCCCTTGTCCTCTTCCTCTCAGGCTCCTTTGCGGGTTTTATTTTCCCAATTGTTTACCTGTCTGAGTTCATTTTGACTGCTACAACAGAATATTATAAACTGGTTGACTTATAAACAACAGAAATTGATTTCTCACAGTTCTGGAGGCTGGAACATCCAAGTCTAGGTGCTGGCAAATTCAGTATCTGCTGAGGGCCCACTTCCTGGTTTGTAGACCCCTGTCTTCTCCCTGTAACTTCAGATGGTGGAAGAAGTGACAGCTCTCTTTCAGACTCCTTTTATAAGGGCACTCTAAAGAGTTAAAGTCAAGGGTGTATAGTTCAATGATTTCTCACAAAGTGAGAACACCCTAGATCTCTGCAGTGTTGTATTTTTGGGGTTTGTGTATATGTGTGTATTCTATTTTATGGGTTTTTTTGGTTTTTTGGTTTTTTGGTTTTACAATAGCATGTGTATGGGTTGAATTGTGCCCTCTAAAAAGATCTGTCCATGTCCTAATTATCAAAAACCAAGTATGTCCTCATTTAGAAAAAAGATTTTTTCAGTGTGATTACATTGACAGTTTTGAGCTAAGATCATCCTGGATTAACCAGGTGGGGCCTAAATCCAATCACAAGTATCTTTATAAGAGAAGACACAGTGAAAAAGGACGTAAAGGAGTCAGAGATTGGAGTTAAGATGCCGCAAACCAAGGAATGCCTGGAACCACCAGAATCTGAAAGAAACAAGGGAGAACTTTTCCCTGGAGCCTTTGTAGGAAATGTGTTCCTGAAGACGCCAGGATTTTGAACTTCTGGCCTCCAGAACTGTGATAGAATAAATTTCTCTTGTTTTAGACTACCAAGTTTGTTAGCATATTCCTGGGAAACTAATACAGCATGTATAATCATTATGACAGCAATAAAGTAAATATTATTAAATTACAAGATTTGCAGTCCTCCTCCTCCCCCTACCTTCTAAGGAGGCAAGCAGCCTTTGCCAGCTGAGTGAACTTCTGATTGTTGTTGTGTCCTTGATCATGATGAAGGGTGGAATTGAACTGGAAGCTAAGGATTAAACTCTTGATTTTTAATTTTTTTTAAATCTTGCCCAAATTCTTATCTAAGGGGTCTGGGGCGTCATGCCCTCAGATGGGTTTTATTTTACCCTATATACCATGATTTACTTTCCACCCTGACTCTGGTGTAACATTACGAGACAAGACAATCAAAATATTTTACCCCAAAACATGTTTCTTTGCCATATTTTGAAATGGCCCTGCAAAGCTGTTCTTTGTGGGGGAAAATTTGCATCTGTAAAGAATCTCTATTAACATAGCTAGATCTTTTTCTTCCAGACCCTCCCAATCCTAAAGAGATTAACCAAGATCTGAATAGGAAACATTTGTCATGTATTGTTTCTAAGGGCAGCCACTTCAGAAGAACTTTGGTCTCCACGATCTTTATCTTAACCTGAACATTCCCTTTCTATCAATCCCAGGTCTTTAGACAAACTCAACCAATTGTCAACTAGAAAATGTTTAAATTCACCTATAGCCTGGAAGCCACCCCACTTTGAGTTGTTCTGCCTTTCTGGACCAAATCAACGTATTCCTTAAATGTATTTGATTGATGTCTCATGTCTCTCTAAAAATGTACACAGTCAAGCTATGCCGGGACCACCTTGGGCACATGTTCTCAGGACCTCCTGAGGGCTGTGTCACAGGCCATGGTTACTCATATTTGACTCAGAATAAATCTCTTCAAATATTTTAAAGAGTTAGACTCTTTTCCTCAACAAAATCTAGTATAATGAGGGTGGGATATGAATGAAGAAAAAGATAGGAAAAATGAGCAGCTTCAGTGAAGAACAGAACATCTGGGGGAAGGCTTGCTCTGGGTTCCAGCCCCAGCAGCCAATTTACCAGGGAGTAATAGATAAGACCCAAACATTGTGTCTGGAATTGGTTCCTTCCAGTGGGTTCTTGGTCTCACTGACTTCAAGAGTGAAGCTGCGGACCCTCGTGGTGAGTTCTTAAAGATGGCGTGTCTGGAGTTTGTTCCTTCAGATATGTCTGGAGTTTTTTCCTTCCAGTGGGTTCGTGGTCTTGTTGACTTCAGGAGTGAAGCCGCAGACCTTCGCAGTGAGGGTTACACCTATAAAGGTGGCACGTCCGGAGTTGTTTGTTCCTCCCAGTGGGTTCATGGTCTCACTGGCTTCAGGAGTGAAGCTGCAGACCTTTGTGGTGAGTGTTACAGCTCATAAAGTTAGTGTGGACCCAAAGAGTGAACAGTAGCAAGATTTATTGCAAAAGAAGGAAGCTTTCACAACATGAAAGGGGACCCAGGCGGGTTGCTGCTGCTGGCTCAGGTGGCCAGCTTTCATTCCCTTATTTGGCCCCACCCACATCCTGCTGATTGGTCCATTTTACAGAGTGCTGATTGGTCCGTTTTAACAGAGTGCTGATTGGTGCGTTTACAAACCTTTAGCTAGACAGAGCAATGATTGGTGCG
This sequence comes from Macaca fascicularis, assembly GCF_037993035.2. Taxonomy (NCBI): domain Eukaryota; kingdom Metazoa; phylum Chordata; class Mammalia; order Primates; family Cercopithecidae; genus Macaca; species Macaca fascicularis. The sequence continues at coordinate 117,605,636 of NC_088377.1, forward strand.
TTTACAATCATTTAGCTAGACAGAAAAGTTCCCAAGTCCCTACCTGACCTGGAAGCCCAGCTGGCTTCACCTCTCAACATGACAATATCTCTTCTCTGACATTTTAATTGTGTTAATTTTCATTTGATATCAGTGAGTGAGGCCAGCATGAGCATCAAATACCCATATGCAACAATCTGTACACATCTGAAAACTCCAAGGCCGCATGTGGTGTACTCTGTGTAAAGTGGGGAACTAGATATTTTGCATAGGGCAGTCCATGGTCAGGATTTGCCACTGTGCCATTTTAGCCAGCCACTGTGGCTATTTCAAGACACTAAATATGACTCAGACTAGGGACAGTGATTTGTACTATGTTTACCTGTGATATTTGTCTCTAGGTTAAATATACTATATGAGTTATATAAGCCATTTTCTTCCTCTGAATGACTATGGATATACTTATCCTGTGACTTATTTCCTTCATTAATATAAAGCCATCATGGTGGCTTTAGATATCCAGGCCAAAATGGCACCTGATGTTTGGAAGACTCTTTATCCTAACTTCAGGCATCACTAGTTAAGGGAATCTCCTGCTTTGATGGACAAATCTGGCTACTTGATTTCTGGCTTCTGGTTTTTGAAGGTGCTATTCAAATAAAGCCAAGTCTGTATTTACCTGTCTATTGTTTACCAGCTCATAGAGACATAGGTTAAGTCCATGGACAAATGCGTGGTCAATGGTGCTTTTAAAAAACATAAATAGGGCCAGGCTCACGCCTGTAATCCTAGCACTTTGGAAGACAGAGGAGGGCGGATCATGAGGTCAGGAGTTCAAGACCAGCCTGGCCAACATGGCAAAACCCCATCTCTACTTAAAATACAAAAAATCAGTGAGGCGTGGTGGCGGGCGCCTATAATCCCAGCCACTCAGGAGGCTGAGGCAGGAGAATCGCTTGAACCCGGAAGGCGTAGGTTGCAGTGAGCGGAGATCATGCCACTGCACTCCAACCTGGGAGACACTGTGCGAGACTCCGTCTCAAAACAAAAAACAAACAAACAAAAACCATAAATAGTGATGTCACTGCCTTTCACCCATCTGAATTTGTATGCTGAAAAATACAACAGCCATTCATAACACTATACATTCTACAGCAATTACAATTTCTACTTGTAATATTCCATGAGTTCCCCAACTTTACTGATAACTCTAATGCTATCTGTATCTAAAATAAATGATAGGATGGATATCAATACCTTGAGGACTCCTTCCCACAGCAGAGGGTGCAGCCCCAAGCTAGAGAGGAAGATTATACAAGAGAGTCTTGGCATCACCTTTCAGTACAACCACGTTCCCCAAGCACCTGGCCCCTTCAAAATAATGGAGATAATCAAACAAGTTCAGTTGCCTCCCTTTCTTGTTTGATTGTATCCTCTGAACTCTGCCATAAACTCCATTACGGATGCCAAAACTCTAAAATGTGGAACAACATTGTTTCTCTGAAGGTATTGTGTTATTGAAGAATCCAGGCTGAGGTTCATTGGAAAGGGAATGCATCAGGAGAGATTTTCACCTACATAGCATCTTTGGTATGTCAATACTCCAGTGAAACCCTGCCCACATTCACCTCTTCCTTTGACCTTTCTAAGGAGTTAAGGGTCCTGCTCTATCATTCTCACTACTATTCCAGTTAAAGCTCATCAGTTCCCTGGGAGGTGAGATCTGACAAAATATATTCCATCTAAGGATCACAAGCTAATGACAATGTCAGATAATTAGGAAAACTCAAATTTGTGCATTCTTGTTTACTGTTTACCTAGAAGTTGGCATTAGCCAGAATGATTTGGATAACATCAACATTAGTTTTACTTCATGAATTATTAAAAGCTTAGGTTGAGTCATAGTAGACTTGCAGGGATATTTTAATTCAGTATTGTTTGCAATCAGCACAGAAATAACGGAAAACAATTTATAATGAGACATTTTTAGTAAAGGTGTCATTTTTATTGTAATAACACTAAAAATCTCTCTAAATAATATGGAGTTTGTCATGTTAACTAAATTAAAGCATCAATTTTTTACGGGCAACAGAAAATATGACTACTGAATTATTTTTCCTATATTAAGAGAAAAGTATGTTAGAAATTATCATCTGAATAAAAGGAGACATGATGAAATGCATGCAAATGCCATAGTCAATTATAAACTAGAAATAACATCTTAATAAGGGATTGATGTTGTCAAATAATACTTGGCTGCTTTCACATCAATATGAAAAAGAAAAAAACACAGGCTGCAAAGACCCAAGGGAAAATAATACCTCTGATTTGTCTTCCATGATTGCATTATACAAGGAAATTGCTAAACAGTATCTTTGTTTTTTTACCAATGCAAAAAACATATATATATGTATATATACACATTAAAAATTCATGTCCAGGTGCGGTGGCTCATGCCTGTAAATCCTAGCACTTTGGCAGACCAAGGCAGGTGGATTTCCTGAGTCCAGGAGTTCAAGACCAGCCTGGACAACATGGCAAAACCCCATCTCTACACAAAAAATTAGCTGGGCGTGGTGGCACGCACCTATAGTCCCAGCTCCTCAGGAGACCGAGGTGGAAGGATTGCTTGAGCCCAGGAGGCAGAGGTTGCAGTGAGCAGAGATCCTGCTACTGTACTCTAGCCTGGGCAACAGAGTGAGACCCTGTCTAAAAAAAAAAAAAAAAAATCCTTTAGTACACACATGTATGCATTTTTGTTGATTATCTACCATGGAGTGGGATTTCTGGATTGTAGGATATGTGTATGTTCATTTTAGTAGAAAGTACAAAAACTGTTCAAAGCCATTATATCAATTTATACTTCCCCGGTAGTAGATGCAAGCTCCAGTTTCACTACATCCTCTCCTGTATTTTTACTTGGCATTACCAAGTAAAATATTTGATTTTAGTCATTTCCTAATGAATATTAAAGTTAAGCCACTTTTTACAGGTTTTTTTCTTTTTTCTTTTTCCCCTGAGATGGAGTCTCGCACTGTCACCCGGGCTGGAGGGCAGTGGCACAATCTGGGTTCGCTCCAACCTCCACCTCCCGGGTTCAAGCGATTCTCCTGCCTCAGCCTCCCGAGTAGCTAGGATTAAAGGCGCTCGCCACCATGCCCGGCTAATTTTTTGTATTTTTAGTGGAGACGGAGTTTCACTATTTGGTCAGCCTGGTCTCGGACTCCTGACCTCGTGATCCACCCGCCTCGGCCTCTCAAAGTGCTGGGATTACAGGCATCAGTCACTGCACCTGGCCTTTTTACAGGTTTAATGGCTACTTTTCTGTAAGTTTTTGTGAAGTGCATTTATAAGCCAGTTTTTTTTCTCTGAGTTGTCTGTTTTATCCAAGAGCAAGAACACAGTGGAATGAATGATTATTCTACATACGCGGGGCATATGTAGGCTTTTAAATTCAAGGCCAGTTCAAATGAATTAGGTTTAAAATAAATGTTTAGTGTTTTCCTTTCAGTCCAAAGTAATTATTTACTTATTTTTTCAGCAGAAGGGCTTGTGTCACTATACAATAGTATAAATTCACAGTATGCAGCTTTGGAGAATGACTGGGACAAGAATTGCTTCATGACTGAATAAGGAGTTAAGTGGACAGTTGTTTTATGTTTATAGTGTGTTCCTAACTGTTACTGGAGGCCAAAACATTATTCAAAATACAATGTGAAGGCCATTCTCTTTACCAGAACTGCTAGAAATAAGTGGTGGGAAACATTATTTGATAAGCTACCTAAGATGAGATGAGAACACTGAGGACTGTGCTTGACAAAATACGGAGGATCTAAATGGCTCACCAAGGCTCTCCAGCACCAAGAGGTAAACGCAGGACTTCTGTTTGACTGAGTTGAGTATGAATTTCTTGAATCAGAGAGAAAAGATGAGGCTGACCTCTACTAACAGTAGTCTCCCTGGGTTTTTCTGCTTTCTTTCTTCTGATTAAATATTAGATAAATATGCCAATGTATCAGTTTGAAGAGACACCAGCATATTAGCTTGCTAGGGAGCACCTGTATCTCTTTCTTCACATGTACCCAGTCTAATGTGTTTGGTTTTAGATTAGTACATATGTTTCATATGTTTGGCAAATATATAATATTTTATGTGTATGTTTACAAAAATAATACTGTGCTATAGATCAAAAAGTTTTGACCAGTTTATACATCTATTAACAGCGTATGGGTGAACCTGTAACCCTACACGTTGATGACCACTAACATTTTAATATTTTAACATTTGCTAATCTGGTAGATAGATAAAAGTATGATTTTTTTATGGATTTATTTAATTAAGAGTGTCTTAGAACATCTTTTCATTATTTATCAATCATTTTCATTCTTTTCTGTGAACTTCTATTCATGTCTTTTGGCCATTTTTCCATTGAGTTGTTGACTCATTGATTTGTAAGACTTTCTTTTCAATGAAAGGAATTCTTTACGTAGCTATAATGTTAGCTGTATGTATTACACATTAATTTCTAAGTTACTCATCTGTTTTGAGTACAAGATACAGTTGATTCTTCCTATCTGTGGGTTCTATATCTGCGGATCAAAACTATTTGGGGAAAAAACAATAAAATAACGATACAACAATACAAAAATAATGCAAATAAAAAACCAATATACTATAACACTGTTTACACAGCATTTACACTGTATTAGGTATTATAAGTAACGCAGAGATGATTTAGAGTATACAGGAGAATGGGATAGGTTGTATGCAAATACTATGCCATTTTATCTAAGGGACTTGAGCATTCAAGGATGTTGGTATCCACAGGGGTCCTCGAGCCAATATCCTGTGGATACTGAAGAACAACTGTATATCATATTTCCATGTAGTGAATGTATCATATTTTTAATTTTATGCTTTATGAGTACATGCATCTTTGCTGTGATGCATTCAGAAATTATGCTTATGTTCTTCTCTTTCCATCTTTTGGGCAGGTTAAAACTCTGCAACAGAACTGAATAATCATTTTAGGCTCTTGGCAACTTTTATTCTGCCTTATCATCTTGCTGCTGATCTCATTTTTGATATTGCGATTCAATAAATATTAACTGAGACCCTACTATATGCCTAGGCCTGTGCTATAAATTGGAGATGAGAAAAACCACTGGCTAAACTAGAGAAACATCGTCAAATACAATGTACCCTGAGCCACTCACCTTGCCCTTTACTAATTTTGTGAAAAAGTACTACTTATTACATCATTTTATTCTCATTATCTTTCAAAAAATATTGACTCAGAGGATATTTATAAATATTTTTAAAAATTATTTTTCACTCAGTTACATTCCTAGAAATGTTAAATGTCTACTTCTGTCATTTTTGTTGCATGCAGGACTAGTGCTATATTTATTAGTACAGGTTACACTGCTATAGCAAGAAAATGCCTTTTTAGGTAAATGTTCCTTTAGGCAAATGTCAGAATTGGGTCACATGGTCATAATCAAGTTGAAGTAAGGCTAAGAAATATCAAGTCTGCTTGGACAGCCACATTATCTGCTAGAAAACAGTGAATTCTATGATTAAAAGAAAATGGAGATATTCAATACTAAGGGACAGCAGTTTCTACCATAGTCCATTTATGTGGTATGTCAGTTGTCTCTTTAGTTTTTTCATCCCACATAAAGGATGAAAAAAATTCATGTGGGATGAACTGTTGGACTACATTGTTCATCCTTTAGGACCCAACAATTCTGAGCTTTTGGCTAAGAATCTAGAATCTCTACATGAGGCAAAGTTCTTTCCATGAGTCCTAATGTAGCTTCTTCTTTTTCAATGACCTATATAGACTAGTAGATAATGTAACTGCCACTCAGTGTATTAGTATATACTGATATACAATGGTATATTGGAAATAAAATAGAATGAAAGAATATAATAGAATGGAATGGAATATAATCAGGGTAACTGCGATAAAAACTATTACTTGGAAAAGGGAAGAATGGGAAACATAAAAACCCACTTGTCTGTAGTTTTACTGAAATCTTGCAGGACAAAAATTGCTAGGATTCTCTAGTGGCTACTTGCCAGTATGTAGCTTGAAGTCATTAACTTACTTGAACTTGGCTCTGCTCCCTGGGATACTCCCCTGTCCATTGTCTTTTTGATCTCCTGGCTTTGCCCTTAAGGAAATTGCTCCCTGTCCACAATCCTTTGGGGCACATCTACAGTGAATGCTAAGGCATAGCTTCTTTTCCACTTTAGATGTGATAATGGCCAAGCAATTCTAGGTTTTGAGCTGAAGACAGCATAAGTTTCTTAACTCTCTGCTGATTCAGGTTAAAGTTTTAGGCGATGCTATATGATTACACATTCACATGTCATTGTAAACTAGGTTTGCAAGTTTTTTGGAATACGGTATGCTCAAAACCACAGTTGACTCCTGATCTATTTGGTTCCAGGCAGTTGTATATGAAAGAAACCACAAAGGCTTTATCTGAATATAACAATGCTATTGTCACTCTCTCCCTCAGATTAATAGCAGCTACATTGGTGGGGAAACAACATCCTTAATCTGATTTTGTGTCTGCATTGGTCTCTATTTTTGGTTGCAAACACTTAAGGGAAGGCTCTTGAGCAAGGTCCTGAGTAACAACATAACTACTGTTATTTTCTTCATAGAAACAGTTGAGTTCTCCCAGTTACTAATCCTTCAGTCAATTTAGATTGCTTGCCATCTGCTGATAATGGAGTAGGATTATATTCCCTTTCATCTCTGCATTAAATTGATTAATTTTTGCCTGCCTTACTCTCTGTCTTATAGCACATTGCTAAGAGCAGCAAGGAACAACCAATATACATTAATATCCTGAATTTTACAAACCTGTCTTCCAGGAAATAGAGGCTTTATAACTACTGTTAAAATTTTTACTTAATGTTTTTATCATAGAAGGGATGACTGGCCTCCCAGCTCACAAAATTTACTTATTCACTCTCAGCAAGTCTACAAGTAAGGCAGAACTAGGACATTTTTAAAGAACATCCCACTTCTGATACTAGTTTTTATATTAATTAGGGTACAGACTAAACTGCTTAACAATGAGATTCTGAAATGCACTGGCTGAAACAAGGTAGAATATTTTTTTTATCAGTCTTTACAAATTTATTTTTCTTTGCCATGCAACACTTTATTCAATAAAATGGAATAAGTGTGCCCTTGCCTCTCAGTCGTAAAATGAGCACATCGAGTTATAACAGGGAAGCTCTGCCATCTGCTATGTGTGGTTTCCATCGCTGGCCTCAAAGTGGCTATTCCAGCTCTCATCATTTCTCAGCCAGTGGGAAAGGAATAGAGAAGTGGAGGACAAAGAGCTTCCTTTTTAAGAAGGTGACAAGAAATCTGCCCTCATAACTCATAGAACTTCTGCTTGTGTGTCATTGGCCTGAATTTAGTCAGATGACCACATTTTAACTGCCAGGGAATGTGACCTATTAGGATATGCAGGCAGGGTTTCTGTTACTAAAAGAGGAAAGAGAAGAATGGATAATGGAGATCATTTAGCAGATTTTTCACATCTGTTGGGAAGAATGGCATGCATATTTAGAAACAATAGTTTTAGCTCCTAGGTTACATAAAAATTATACATTTTTTATCTACTTTTCATACTTTTAAATATTCAGACTGTTTATCAGCACCAATTCGCCAATGAATTAAAATATTTTTATTTGCAATACATTCAGCTTTTTAATTTTTTTGTCATTCAAGTCACACTTTTTTTTTTTTTTTTAAGGGAAAGTATCTCTGTAAACTTTTACCTTTTACTTACTGGAATGTTCGGTAAAATCTACATTTCTTATTGATGTGTTGATGGCAGAAGTCTTCTTTACTATAAATAGTCTATTTATAGTAAATGCAAAAGGTGGGAATAGTAAATATGTAAAACAGCTTATAATATTATTGTAAGAGATAAATTTGTCTTTATGTTTTGAAGGAGTTTCCCCTAACTTCTACACAGGTGTTTTTCATCCTATTTTTCACTTCTCACCTCTGCATATATAATAAACCTCATCAAGCACAAAGTACTACAAACTAGCAATAGTTTCTGGCATTCAATTTTTTCCATCATCACCCTACCCTCATCAGCATTCTTGTTTTATTTATTATTTATTTTGGGCAATCGTTGAGTTTTTTCCCACTACCTCCTCACCCCCTTTTGTTTTCCAGAACGTTTCCATGAGTAATTGAACATTTATGCTTATAACTCCTTTCCTCGTCATATCCACTTTTTGACATGTTGGTTTAATTTGGCTTTGTTCAGAAAGTTTCTCTGTCTTCATATTATGTATATTCTGACACTGTGCCACGCTCTTGTTCATGTCTTCCTTCTCTTTTCAGCTGGCTTAGCCGGGGGTAGCAGCTCAACTACTTCCTCCTGACTTCCAGCAGCTGTTCTGGTTTCTTTCCCAGCATTCACACTCCTCCGTGAAAGACTGTGAGGTGAGTAGTCAGGAAAATACATGCTTAACCATTAGAGAAACTAAGATCAAAAAGCAATGAAGTGGTTCACCTAGTATATCTGGCCCTGTATCTGGTCTTTTAATTAAAGGACCTATCAAGACACCATGCAGTGTTCTATAGTATTGCATCGCTATTGGAATCAACCACACTGCTTTCAGACAAAGCAATGGAACTCCAACAGTATCAGTTATCTGTCAGTTATATTTGGCTATTAAGTGTCATCTTGGGAATACCCAGGAAAGAATCTGGTTCCACCAAGATTTACTTGAAAGTTTACTTTCCTGCGGGCAGAAAAGCCATGCCTGGATAATTGAATGAAATTATGCCCTTTATTTTTGGTCTCACTTGTTACCTTAAAATCCAATGAGTATAAAATACATTTTTTAAAAACACATAAAGCTCAAAATTTTAGGAGCGTAACATATTTTTGCAAGCTATAGAATACCTGCAATCCTTATTAGGAAATAGGACATAATTTTCAGGTTTTTTTCTTATTAACTTTTTTTCATTGAAATTTGGGGAATCACTATTCGGTGACCATTTCTGCCTACACATTCTTCTGGGCTTGTGGCAGTTTTGGTGTTGAAGTATGAGGTGATTTGCTCTCATATAATTTATGAAATTCCTTGATAAATATTTATAGCTATGTTTGATGGTGACCTATTCTCTTTAGCAGTGTCATCAGAAATCATCGATGTATGGATTTTAGAGAGGCCGGTTAGGCATTATATAAGCTTTTTGTTCTGAGTTACTGATGACCTCATGGGCCTGAGACATTACAAAGGAAAGAATAGAATGCAGACAGAAATAAGCAGCTGATTCAAGGACTGTAAAATAAATGTTCGCTCTGGTGCCCTCCATAAAAGTTCACGAAAAATAATACTTGACCTTATAAAACATGACCTTTTTTGAAGCACATTTGTATTCAGAAGTAGAAATCTCAAAATAATGATTTCTCTTTATCAAACCTGAGTGAAATAGTATGTACCATTAGAAGCCTGTTGGCTAACCCTGACTGATGACCTGCTGAGAATGTTATCTTTCCAGCGATGTCCTTCCTGGATTGTAAAATACATAACATCTACAGATATCCTGTAACTGAGAATAGAAAAATATCACTCTCAAAATCCAAAGCTCAAAGTAATCTTATGAAATTAGATCCTTAGTTTAAAATATTTTGTTTTTGGTTTAACTCAACTGAAATATCCTATGTACTCTCTTGTTTCCATAATTGTTCCACATACACTTTTGTATTTCAGGTAGTGTTACTGTAATTGTGTAGATAGCAATAGCCTTATATGAACCCAGTATATGAGGTTTTTATTTCTGCCCAAGTATGAAAGATTGTCAGATTGAAGCAAGAACAGAAATTTTTCAAGGATTATGAAAGAGATGAAATATTGACTATTTTTTCCCAAAGTTGCTATTTTTTATTTATTTATTTGTTTTTTTGAGACAGGCTCTGACTATTGCCCAGGCTGGAGTACAGCAGCATGATCATGGCTCACTGCAACCTTCACCTCCAGACTGAAGGGATCCTCTCCCCTCAGCCTCCCAAGTAGCTGGGACCACAGGTATGCACCACCACACCTGGCTAAATTTTGTATTTTTTGTAGAGTTGGGGCTTCACCATGTTGCCCAGGCTAGTCTCAAACTCCTGAGCTCAAGTGATCCTCCTGCCTCGGCCTCCCAAAATGCTAGGACTATAGGCATGAGCCACTATGCCTGGCCCAATTATTTTCTATTTTAGAAATGAGGAGCCCAGCGCAATGGTTCATGCCTGTAATCTCAGCACTTTGGGAGGCCAAGGCAGGAGGATCACTTGAGGCCAGTAGTTTAAGACCAGCCTGGGCAACATGATGAAACCCTGTCTCTACAAAAAAAAAAAAAAAAAAAAAAAAAATACAAAAATTAACCAGTAGTGGTTGTGCACACCTGTGGTCCCAGCTACTTAGGAGCCTGAGGTGGGAGAATCACCTGAGCCTGGGGAGGTCGAGGCTGCAGTGAGCCATGAGCACACCATTGCACTTTGGCCTGGGCAACCGAGTGAGATCCTGTCTCAATAAATAGGTAGATAGATAGATAGATAGATAGATAGATAGATAGATAGATAGAGGTCTAGCCTGATGGTAGAGTTAATGGAAGAGAGTGGGAATATTGACCAGCTTTTCAAGATATCGGCTTCTACCCAATATACCAACTGACTAGAATGCTAGCTTCACTGTACACCTTTTTACTCAGGCAGAATAGCATCCCACCAAATATGTCTACACACTGTGACAAAGATGTCTAGGACCTGTGAATGTTAGTTTACATGCCAAAAAAAGGACTTTGCAGATGTGATTAAATTAAGGATCTTGAGATGGAGGAGATTATCCTGCATTATCTGATGGCTCAATAATCCATTGGACCATTAGACAACGTAAGCAAAAGGTTCTTATAAGTGAAGGAGGGAGGCAGGAGAATCAGAGACAGAAAAGGGGATGTAACCAACAGAAACAGAGGCCAGACAGGAAGACACAGATTTTGAAGATGCTATTTTGCTGGCTTTGAAGATGTAGAAAGTGGACACAAACTAAAAGGGAAGGTCTTGGGAGAGGAGGATGCCACTGGTATCTGGCAAGCAGAGGCCAGCAATGTTACTAAACATTCTATAATAAACAGGCAGCCCCCCCAAAATAAAGAATTATTTATGTGTCTATAGTGCCAAGGTTGAGAAACTGCCTTGTTAGATATGTGAGGACCTCCTGCAAAGTACAGAATAGGTGAGAACAAACATCCATCTCTTGTTCCAGATCTTAGTGCAAAATATTTAATTTTCCATTCTGAAGTATGCTGTCAGCTGTACATTTTTTGTGGATACTCTTTTTAAGATGGAAGACCTTCCATTCTATTCCTACTTTGCTGAGAATTTTTACTATGAATGGTTGCAGAATTTTATCAACTGCTTTTCTGTATCTATTCAGGTGTTCAAATGGTTTTTAGTCTGTTAATATGGAAAGTTATTGATTAATTTTTAAATGTTAAAATGAATTCCTGGGATAAAACCAAGTTATATATTGCTGGATTCAATTTGATAAACTTTTAATATTTTTACATCCATGTTATGAGGAATACTGGTTTTATTACTTTCTTATTACTTTCCTCCCAATCTGTGGTAAACTTTCTTAAAAGTTTAACAGAAATCACCAGTGAAGCGCAAACAGGCCTGGCTTTTTCTCTGTGAGATGTTTAGACTGGGCACTGTGGTTCACACTTTTAATCTCAGCACTTGGGGAGGCTGAAGAGGGAGGATCACTTGAGCCCAGGAGTTCCGGAACAGGATGGGCAACATAGCAAGGCCCCATCTCTGCAAAACCTAAAAACAAGTTAGCCAGGTGTGGTGGCATGTCCCTGTGAGTCCCAGCTACTTGGGAAGCTGAGGTGGGAGGATTACTTGAGTCCACGGGGTCCAGGCTGCAGTGCATGTGATTGCGACACTGTACACCAGTCTGGGCAACAGAGGAAAATCCTGGAGTCTCAAAAAAAAAAAAAGTTTGACTATAATTTCTTTTTTATTTCCTTTTTTTCTTTTGCCCAGGCTGGAGTGCAGTGGTGCAATCTTGGCTCACTACAACCTCCACCTCCTGGGCTCAAGTGATCCTCCCAGCTCAGCCTCCCATGTAGCTGGAACCACAGGCACTCACCACCATGCCCAGCTAATTTTTGTATTTTTTGTTGAGATGAGGTTTTGCATGTTGCTAGGCTGATTTCAAATTCCTGGGCTCGAGTGATCCACCTGGCTTGCCCTCACAAACTGCTAGGATTAATTTAATTTCTTTAATGTGTGTGTGTGTATGTGTGTGTGTGTGCACATGCACATGCATATTCCTACTTAGATTATCTGTCCATGTCTTCTTGAGTTAGCTTTAGTAGTTTCTGCCTCCCAATGAATCCATTTTATCAATGTCAAGTTTATTGGCATAAATTATTTCTCTTACATATTTTAACGTCCATAGGATCAGTGGTGGCATCCTTCTTAATCTTTATATTAGTAATTTATGTTTCCCCCCTTTTATCTTATTAGTCTGGCTAGAATTTTATCATTTTATGATTCAGAAGAACCAAATTTTGACTTTATTTTTTCTAGTTTTTAAAAAATCTATTCTTTATCATTCCCTTTTCTCTGCTTATTTTGGGTATAATTTGTCATCTTTCAATTTCATAAGATAAGAACTTAGATTATTGATTTGAGGGCTTTTTATTTATTTAATGTAAGCATTTAATGCTATAAATTTCCTTTTAAAAATTTTCTAATTTCTCTTGTGATTTCTTCTTTTACCCAAATTTGGGGACTTGCCAGATATCTGTTTTTGATTTCTCAATTAGTTCCATTGTAATTAGAGGCACAGTTTGTATGATTTCATCTTTTTAATTTGTTGGCATTTGTTTTATGGCCTAGAATATTTTCTCTCTTGGTAAATATTTCAAGTTCCCTTAAAAAACAAATATACATGCTGGTATTATTGGTGGTGTTCAGTAATATCAAGTCAGTTAAGTTGGTTGAAAGTATTGTTCAAGTCTTTTAGATTCTTGCTGATTTTCTTCTTATTGTGTAAGCTACTATGAGATGATTTCCCTCTTCCAATGTAATTCCGTGTATTCTCCCATTATTTTCATGTTTCATTTTCACATTAAAATTTGTGAACTACATGGAATTTATCCAGGCACATATAGTAAGATGTGGATCCAAATTTTGTTTTTCCTTTAAGACCAAAGCATTGCATCATGAATATTTTAGGTAGCACAATAAGCTCAGTTGGTATTTAATAAAAAAATTTTTTTTAGAGAATATGCATAATACATATCATACTTTAAAAAATCTAACATAAGTCTTTAAAATTAAAAGGGGAGTCAACATAGTGAAGAGAAAATAAGATGACAGAGCAAGGCAAACAATTTTTGAAAATACATTAAAAAATTACAACACACCCATCCTGTATATATAGTGAATATTATTATTCTTTTCTTCATTTTGATTAGAATTATATCCCTCTGAATAACCTATACAATCCAGAAATTGTTTTGAAGTCAGTTTACTGATTGTCTTGCAAAACAAAGCAAACAAATGACAGCTAAGGCCATAAAACAATTGTTGATTTTACCTGGGAACTGTGTTTCCTGGTTTTTTGCTCAAAGTAATGCCATAATTTGATTCTTTAATTCTTGAGATGTGCTACTCTTTTAAAAATTATTTTTATTTTTGTTTTTGTAGAGATGGAATCTCACTCTGTTGCCCAGGCTGCAGTACTGTGGCTATTCACAGTTGCTATCATAGCTCACTACAGCCTTAAACTTCCTCTCGCCTCAGTCTCCCAAGTAACTGGGACTACAGGCACACACCATTGTGCCCAGTTTATTATTTCTTACCAGATTAATTATTTCTGATTAGTACTTGATTTTTCTGGATTCATTTATATATATATATATATCCATATATATATAGTGTTTATTAGTCACAAATTTCACACAACTAGGAGTGTGCTATATTGTTTGGGGCAAGAAAGGGTCTGTAAAGCACTGGTAGCTGAGGATAAATACATTTGTTTTGGTTTCTGATCCCCAAAATCCACGAGTAAAAGCAGAGAAAAAAGAAATCTGATATTTCATATTAAAAATGAATATTAGCTTCACTAAAGAAAAATAAGAAAGTAATTATAAAACTTTTCCATTTATTAATTAGGCTATATGAAACTGCATTTCAATTCCAAAGGACTAATTTCTATAAGGAATTACATGTAATTTGAGTTTTAGGACTACACAGTATCATTGAACAACGGAACACTCTCTAGAATAATTTTCTTTAATCCCGCAAATGTTCACCTTTTTAGAAGTAGGTTTTGTTTTTGTTTTATCTGGATTTTACTTGTGTTGCAGATGTTTCTTCAAGCCACATCAGCTTTAGTTGTGAAATTAAAATGCCAACTCCATAGGGCTCATAAGTATTCTTGCAATAGCGGCTATAGTTGCTGACAATTTGTGTTCACCTCTACTGGTCAGGCTGGGCAATGGGCATAGGTACTTCCTTCCCACAGTGCTTGTGCTATTGATGCTGCTGTCTTTTTATTTTTTATTTTTTTGAGACAGAGTTTTGCTCTGTTGCCCAGGCTGGAGTGCAGTGGCGTGATCTCAGCTCACTGCAAGCTCTGCTTCCTGGGTTCATGCCATTCTCTTGCCTCAGCCTCCTGAGTAGCTGGGACTACAGGCACCCGCCACCATGCCCGGCTAATTTTTTGTATTTTTAGTAGAGACAGGGTTTCACCGTGTTAGCCAGGGTGGTCTCAATCTCCTGACCTCGTGATCCACCCACCTCGGCCTCCCAAACTGCTGGGATTACAGGCGTGAGCCACCGCCCAGCCTGATGCTGCTGTCTTGTTACCATCACGGCCTCTGATTCCCTGGGTTTGGGATTTGGAAAAGCAGTATTCTCACAGCTCAGGCTGCAATGATTTTTTTTCTGGTGCAGTGGTGACAGTAGAAGAGAACCCTGTGGAATCTCCCTGTTTCTTTAGACTTCAGCCCATTCTACTAGGCATGCTTTCCTTTTAAGGCCTTTGCTGTTGGTACTCCTTCGGCCTGGTTGTAACCCTGAGGTTCACTCCCCACTCGCTATCGATTCTTTTTTTTTTTTTTTAAATTTATTTTCACACAGAGTTTCACTCTTATTGCCCAAGCTAGAGTACAATGGCGTGATCTCAGCTCACTGCAACCTCTGCCTCCCAGGTTCAAGCGATTCTCCTGCTTCAGGTTCCTGAGTAGCTGGGATTATAGAAGCATGCCACCACGCCTGGCTAATTTTTATATTTTTAGTAGAGACGGGGTTCACCATGTTGTCCATGGCTGGTCTCGAACTCCTGACCTCAAGTGATCTACCTGCCTCAGGCTCCCAAAGTGCTGGGATTAGAGGCGTGAGCCACCGTGCCTGGCCTCGATTTTCTGTTTAGATATCGCCTACTTAACCACGCTTCCCTTGACCATACTATTAGTATTGCCTAGCTCCTTTCCTAAATTTTCTTCTCCACAGGGCATATCTTCTAATGTATTTTATAATATCTCTATGTGTTGATTTGTTTTTGCTTTTTGTTTTTTTTCTCTTCCCTAGAATATAAACTCCATAAAAGTTTAGATTTTGTCTGTTTCATTCATGTTGAGTCCAAAGTGCCTGAAATAGTGCCTGATACTGAATAGACATTTTGAATGAATAGTGCCTTGAAGTACAGCTTCTCTCTGCTTCCTTACCTCCTATGCAAGCTCCAGGATTTCACGGGAGCATTCACTATTAGGCCATAATAAAACTGGGCCCACTTCTCCATACCAGGACTCAATTTGAAACACATATGCCCTTCATTTCCCCAGAGAAAAGGTAAAAACTCCTCAGATCACTTCCCTGCTTCGTTTCTTCTTCCCATGGAAATGCAGCTTCCCCTCCTCAACTACCCAGTCCTCTATCCAATGACCAAATTCAGTTCCTACTTTAGTGGGGCTCCAGATTCTGTCCCAACTCCTGTTTTCTGGGGACCTGTGTTTCACATGCAATCTCATATTTCAAAATTTTCATAATGATCTGACCATGAACAGCTGTTTAATTTTGACCACTTAATGAGGATGAATTAAGAAATATTAAACTCAAATCTACTTATGCATAGATGTATTTGACCTTAAAATTAATAGTGTAATTAACTCATCAAATTTGAATAAAATGTCATAACACAAAACTTTCAAGGAGATGTATTTTAATAATTAAAGACAGCATTAGTGAAGTTTTTCTGTATGTATCTTTTGTGATATTAAACATGTACTGTCAAATATCTATCTATCAAAGTGGATAACAATGCAATTCATTTTGTCATGAAAGAGCTGTGCTTTCAAAGACTTTTAATAAGGTTTTAAAAAAAGATAAAATTTCTCTTAGAAAATAACACGTAGGAGTTAATGGCATCAAAGTCACATTGACTAAAGAAGGAAATAGCAACAAATTGTTAAAGCCACTTTAACATAAACCTTATTGCAAGTATACAAATCATTTGAACACAATCTATAGAAAAGAAAAAAACTTCCAAGGCATTACAACTTTTTCTCTGGCATGTTAAAAAGCAAGTTTGACTAATGGCTAATGCATTATAAAATTTCCTATCTGACAAATCTCTCTAGATTATGCATAGTATTTTACTTTTGAAAGGTCATAAAAAAGATATAAATCAGTTTCCAGAAGAGCTAATATTGGCCCATAATGAAAGTTTCCTTCAGGTTATTTGAATGTATTAACGTAAGAAAGCTCCAGTTTAAGAAGAATTTCAAACCAAAATTAAGCATTAAAAAATAGGCATTTGGTTGAGGTTATTTTTTATTTATTCATTTATTTTTTGAGACAGAGTTTCTGTTGCCCAGGCTGCAGTGTGGTGGCACGATCCCGGCTCACCGCAACCTCAGCCTCCTGGGTTCAAGCAATTTTCCGGTCTCAGTCTACTAAGTAGCTGGAATTACAGG
Organism: Macaca fascicularis; assembly: GCF_037993035.2. Taxonomy (NCBI): domain Eukaryota; kingdom Metazoa; phylum Chordata; class Mammalia; order Primates; family Cercopithecidae; genus Macaca; species Macaca fascicularis. The sequence continues at coordinate 117,622,656 of NC_088377.1, forward strand.
TATGCGCCACCATGCCCAGCTATTTTTATTTTTTTTTGTATTTTTAGTAGACACAGGGTTTCGCCATGGTGGCCAGGCTGGTCTCGAAATCCTGACCCTAAATGATCCGACTGCCTCAGCCTCCGAAAGTGCTGGGATTACAGATGTGAGTCACTGCACCCGGCCTTAATTTTCTAAAGACAAATAAACAAAAAGCTTTTCCTGTTCCTCTCCCAAAAGAGCAATGAGATAACTGCCTTGTAATGTTTGTTTGCTTTTTACAAACACCAGTTTACCACTTGCTGGAATCCCAGCCCAGGAACCAGCCTGTGAATGTGGGTGGCTCATGGCCTTGTTTTATGATGACAATTGGTGTCCTCTTGTCTCTTCCAGAAGGGTCTGTCTCAAGGTACATTTTGGCTAAAAACAGTTGTAAAGACACATAAATTCGGTTAGTTTGGGTTAAACTAAAGTAACTGCAGATTGAAAATTCTTCGAATAAAAGTAATAAATTAAATTTCCAGAAGAACAAATAAATATTGGCCACATTGAAAATGAAAATTCTTCGAATACAGTTCTTCAAATGAAAGTGATAAATTAAATTGCCATTGACCAGGTAGACAAATACAATTTCTTTTTGATTTCTCTCATCTGCCATGAAAAGCAACATGCGAGTCTCATCAATGCCCGAAAAAATTCCAAGTTTTATAGAATTGTTCTGGTGGCATAATTATTGTTACACTTTTCAGTAAAAGGAAAATTGTGCCAGAAAGAACAGCTTTAGTCAAAAGGAAGTTTAAAAAATCTGGCTTATCACAGTAATGGAGGTTTTACTCTTATCATAATAAAACAAGGGTTGAAATGAATTTAAGTTTTTCTGGTTAAATTGATATAATTCTATTCTAAATTAGATAACAAAACATATTTTTTCTTGTGCCCATCTGGAAATTCTCCAGTTCAAAAAATCCCATTACTTTTTAGTTTTGAGGAGGAATGCTAAGCTACTTCTTGATTTTGAAATGTAGTTTTGTAAGACATGGTGGCAAAGAGCAGTCAGACACTCGGTCATAATGGTGCCCAGTTACTGCTATAATTGTCCATCAATTGAGCTTACCAGACTTCAGAGATTCTTTTTTCTCAACTTCATTAGCATCTTTGCCAATCCAAATAAATATCTGAAAAATGAAACAATAACAATACGTATGGTTTCTGGGATGTTGACTCAGGCTAGGCCCTGTGTAAAGTGCTTCACGCACACACTGCTCATTGAATCTTCACAACATCCGCAGAAGTTAGGGATGTGGAGGCAGTGGCCCAGAAAGGTACCATCACTTTCCCAGTGTTCACACTCATCAGGAGACACCTAAACTTACATTTAGCCAGTTTCACTTCGGATTTCACACTTGGATATTTTATGTTTACATGGTATTTTCTAGTTTGTAAAGTGATCTTTCACAAAAACAACAGATTGGGTGGATTTTTTTTTTCATCCACCCCCTAGGGTGTGACAGCAGTCAGTCGAAGGAAACCAAAATATTTCACCTCCGAATACACTTCTTTGACATATTTTGAGATGGCTGTTCAGAGGGCTTGCAAAGAGAAATAGTCCGGCAAAGCTGCCTTTTGTGGGGGGAAGAGCTGCATCTGTAGAGAATCTGCATTGGTGCAGCCGGGCTTTCTCTGAGGCCCTCCCTTTTCGGGATCTAGGGAAGATTAACTGAGAGTCTCACACCCATAAAGGTCTGAAAGAAACATTTACCATCTATACTTTATGTGAGGTTTTATTCATAACAAGACCACCTTTCCTAGCCAGGCCTCTTCTCCCATAACCAGTTTTGCCATCCTCCAATCCCCCATTCTTTCTGTAACTTCCAAATGGTACAAAAACATCAACCATCCAGCCATTTCTTCAATTCTTGCATTCTGTATGACTCCTGTGCACATTAATATATTTGTATGCCTTTTCTCCTATTAATCTGCCTTTTATCAACTGATTTTTGTATGAACCTTTGGAGAGTGAAGGGGAAATTTTCCCTGGGCCCTTACACAGTCATTATCCCCATTTCCTAGACGTGGATCTTGGCTGGAAGGGACTACATGTAGACACAGAGCTTGTCTGTGGGTGATCCCAGACTCCCTCCAGGAACCTCTGACTTAAGGTTAGTGTTTTTCTCTTCTAGTAGCGTGCCCTCCCTATAAGATGTTGGTAAAAATGCTATAATGTTTAGTATTTAAATAGCAATTTTTTTAAAAAATTGATATAATTATATAATTATACAATCTGTATATATCCTTCTCCTTGTCAAATGTGTGGGTGGGGGTACTTTAATGCTGAAAAAATTTCCTGAATTACCTTATATTGAAACCACTTTAAAATCACTTGTGGCAGAGCAATTTTGATCAGTTATGTTTAGACTGTATTCTAATTCATACTGAAAGTGCTGAAATATTCGTGTGCAGGGCACAGAACAAACCATGACAGCATGGTAATGTAAATAAAAAGTATGACTTTAAAAAATGAAATGTGGCTTGGTAAATATTCTAAAAAGCATCCATGATTACAGAAACAAGAGTTGACTACAAATGAGAAAAATTAAATATATATCTGAACAAGGAAGTGTAATTCTTCTTTAATTCTTAAATACACAAGAGTGTTTTATTGACTTGGAGATTTAAATCTCATCTAGAAATAAGTACTCCATTCACTTGGCAAGAATCTGAGGCTGGGCCCTCAAGTCAAACATGGTCATTGTAGATCAGAAGCGAGGGTGTGATATAACTGAATGGTTTATCAGTTGGGAACAAACTTAAAAGGAACAATCTCTGTGCTTGCCTCTAAGACTAGGCCTAATTCAGATAAGCATTTCACACTTGTTCTATATAATTTAGTTCATAATATATTTACTTTTCTCTTTCACTGTTAATTTACATAGAGGTTAAAAACCTATCAGATGTGGCATGTCAAATCACCGTTAATTTCCTTGAAAATTAAGATAAATAAAACAGTAACATATTTTACTGTGTAGATTCAAAACTATTCTGCCTGTTTCTTCCCCAGGGGAGGGGCACCCATGACTTCTTGTCAAATTTCAAGAGAAATTTTGAATATGTTGGTTTCCTCAATGGCATTGTACCCCCATGACACTGTACACACGAATACACTTATTAAATGAATTATAAACAAATTAGGAATGAGTAATTTTTACAAATAAATGAAAAATAACAGGTTTTTTTGCCTATAACTGTAAAGCCAAAGATGGTAGCTCTGGAATTATTTTCATAGGAAGAAATCAACTTGCCATATGTATTAGTTTCATTTTTTACCAAATGTGTGTGTATTTTTAATACAGCCTAAATCTCTAGGCTCATTTATATCTAGATTTACCATTTCTCAAAGCAAGTTCTGTCATCTTTCAACCAAGAATGCATTCTCTTGTTATGAACAAAATGTAGTTGTACCTGTTCCCAAGCATCTAGTAACATGACATCATCTTCTGCTAAATCATCCTGGGTGAACTCCCCTGGAACCTCTTCAATCTGAAAGGTATAAAAAGCTATATGAGCAAACAGTAAAGCAGTGATTTTTCCAATACATAGGATACAAATGCCCTGTTTTTTTTTTTTTGAGTATAATGAAAATAAAATTTGGTAGTAATTTTTTTCTTCTTTTTTGGGTAATAAAATTTTAAATAATTGATCATTAATTTGGCATCACAAACTGGTGGTATTTTATTTGGCCAGCACAGTATTTAATATAAACATTGCATTTGTGAAATTAAATAATTCAAATATAAAGCTGGTGGAACCTTAAATTATTCTGAGCTTTGAGAGGAATGTGGCTATGTGGCCTGAGTCTTGAGGCATGCACTCAAGCTTTTGCCTTTTTTTCTGCAAATAATTCGGAAGACCAAAGGGTGCAGAGCTAAGACCCCCCTCAGATCACCACTCCTCACAAAGTAAGAACGTATTCTTCCTTGGAAAGTATTAATAGCAATCTGTAACCAATCAAATCACTGTCAGTATGCACTGGACTTATATAAAAAATTACATAAGCCTGCTATAATTTCTCTGTTTCTGCCTATTGTCAGTGAAACTTTAAGTCCTCCACTTTAAAACACTGGCCCCATTCATTTGGAGTTAGTGTTTCCCGGGTAGCTATCCTCAAGCCTGGCATTTCAATAAACTATATATTGAATCATATTTTCTAAATCTCATCCCTAAGGTTGGCACATTTGAATGCCCACATATATAGTCAATTTGCTCACAATCCTCTATACTTCCAGTCCCTTATGACTAATTGTTTCACAGATTTATGTTGCCTATCTAGTTCCTAAAAACATTGAGTTTATGGTCCGAGTATTAAATTATCTTTCATTTTGTAGGTCAAGATTACTTTTAAAAAATCAATAGGGCCGAGCATCATGGCTCATGCCTATAATCCCAGCACTTTGGGAGGCCAAGGCAGGCGGATCATGAGGTCAGGAGTTCAAGACCAGCCTAGCCAACAGGGGAAACCCTGTCTCTACTAAAAATACAAAAATTAGCCGGGTGTGGTGGCAGGCGCCTGTAGTTCCAGCCACTCAGGAGGCTGAGGTAGGAGACTTGCTTGAACCTGGGAGGTGGAGGTTGCAGTGAGTCAAGACTGTGCCATTGCACTCCAGCCTGAGCAACAGAGGGAGACTCTGTCTCAAAAAAAAAAAAAAAAAAAAAAAGAGAAAGTTAATAGGCCTGGTCATTTTTATAAATCAAAAATTTTCAATAAGATGACATTATAACATAATATTGCATGTACAAATTTTTTTATTTTTATTTTTAATTGTGTTAAATTATAGTTATAGCATTAAAGGGTAATGGGAGGGTTAGCTTCATCCACCCAATACCAATGGGCATGTATTAATCTAAAGTTTGGTATTTTTAGACAATTGTGGGTGAAAACCCCCCTGGATCCTTAAGGCAGGAGTTTGGATTATGGTTCCCAGTTCTTTATTCACTCCCTCTGGCATGTGACTCTGCAGTGCTGTGGAGCTCACTGGGGCCTTGGCCATGTCATATTAGCAAAGGTGACTCAGCAAGGGCCTTTTTGTGTCTTTGGCTTTGTCACTGGAAAAATATGTATAAACCCAAAACATGCGCCCAGCATAGATGAACCTAGTTCCAGGCAGCCTGCAGACATCTGAGCATGACAATTCATGTTTGTTGTAATCTGATGAGATTTTGAGATTGTTATACAAAATAAAACAAAAAACCTTGACCATTTAGAGGGCAAAGGATTTATTTATATTATTTTTATAAGACATATACCAATCACATAATGATTTTAAAAAGAAAAACTTTAAATAGCACTTACTTGATGTCAGGCACTGTTCTAATCTTTTATATGCAACAGCTAATTTAATATTCACAGCAACCCTATGAAGTAGGCACTATGATTACCACCATTTTAGAGTTGAGACAACTACAGCCCAGATAGGCTCAGTAACCAGCCTAAAGTCACAGAGCCGGCAAGTACTACCACCAGGTAAGTGACAGCACATGGGCGGATTGGTTCCAAAAGCTGTACTTTTAGCTAATAAGCTCTGCTGCCTTGTAGCTGCCTTGTAGGAATCTACATGTGTAAAACCTACTTTCTGATAGTAATTTTAAGATCAAATACTTGTTAGCAACAATCCGTTGCCTTAAACTGTAAAGGGAGTGGAAGGGGTTCCAAACATCAAACAAGAAAATGAGTTGGTGCAGAGGAAATTTATATTTCTCTTAAAGGCTAATATACGTGCATAACAAAAAGCCAAAGACTAACAATTCTTTTTTTTAAACACACTGAGAACAAAGCCTAGGTACTTATTTTTGTAAAATACATCTTTCTTGGAAACAAATATCTAATTTATAGCAATGTTAACAAATAATTATAATAAGAAATTATAGAAGCATATGCTGAAAAATAAGTTGCTTGGATGCAATATCAAGTTACCAGTTAAAACAATAAAACAGCAGATTTTTCTGATGACAAATCCATAAAATATAGCAAGTTCAGGGATTTCCTGTAAAGTAGGTGAGCAAATTGTGGTATACAGCAACCAAATATTTATCTCAATGCACTGTTTAAATCTTTAACTTGTAGGTCAAATTATTTATAAGCTTCAAGGGGGACTTGAACCACTTCATCTCAAGTAATTTTATTTCTAGTAATCAAAATATCTGGCAAAATGCATGGGAAATTTTCTTTCCTGTGTTGAAAAATAAAGTTTGCATTTGTTCACTAGGACATGTTGACCAAAATCTGTAGATCAAATTTCATATAAAAGAGGAATTCATTCTTTAAATGAAAAATTTAGCAAAAACTTAGCATGTGAAACAGAGAAAGTATAACTTTTTTTTGAAATTTAGGTGATAGGCTGTGGTTCAGGATGATATTTCAGAGCCCAGTGTAAAATCACTCTTGTATTCTTTTATATTGGATGTTTGTTTCCCCCCAGAATTCCTATGTTAAACCTCTAACCCCCAATGGCATGGTAGTAGGAGGTGGGGTCCTTAGGAGGTAATTAGGTTCAGATGAGGTCATTAGGGTGCAGTGCCCCTGCTTAGCGTCCTTATAAGGAAAGACCTAGGCTAGAGCTTGCTCTCTTGGCCATGTGAGGACACAAGAAGGCTAGAAAGTGGTCCCCTCACCAGACATCAGATCTGCTGGTGCCTTAATCTTGGACTTCTCAGCCTTCAGAATTGTGAAAAATAAATGTTTGTGGTTTAAACCACACAGTCAATGGTATTTTTGTTATAGGAGTTTGAACTAAGACATGCATACACATACTTCTAATTTTACTTCTGACTGACTGGAAGTCAAAGCTTGTAATTGACTATGAAATAAAACATTCCTGTTGATGTCAGTTAATTTGTAACTGCATATATAGCTTTCTGTGATTTTTGCTCAATGATCATAATATTTCCATAATATTTTTAATTCAGTCAAAATGGTGAAAATTTTTACTCCGCTGGGAAATTGACATGTAAAATTTACATATTTCGATCAGAAATAATGATTGCTGCCCATAGAAAATGCCAAATTATTAAATTAACAAATCTAACCACGTATCTATTCATACAGCAACTGCATGCTCACACAGGTGTAAAGTAGCTGGTACTTTTAAGAGCAGCTTAATCTATATAGGAAATCACAACATTAATGCTTTCACATTAATTACATCATTAACCCTTAAAAACACCCTGTGTAAGGAACAGAAAGCCAAATACTGCAGGTTCTCACTTATAAGTGGGAGGTAAATGATGAGAACACATGGGCACATAGAGGGGAACAACACACACTGGGGTCTATCAAAGGGTGGAGGGTGGGAGGAGTGAGACAATCAGGAAAAATAACTAATGGGTACTAGACTTAATAACTGGGTGATGAAATAGTCTGTACAACAAATCCCCACGACACAAGTTTACCTATGTAACGAACCTGCACATGTACCCCTGAACTTAAAATAAAAGTTAAAAAAAAAACCCTGTGTAGAGCAAAGGTTGTTACCATGGTTTGCAGGCAGGCAGAAACTGAGATTCAGAACAGTAGCACGTCTGAAAGTGTCAGAGCCACATGGGACTGCCCCTCCCGGTGTTGTTAGGTTCTATCCCTCTCTTTTTTGGGTTTTTTTTTTTTTTTTTTTTTGAGATGGAGTCTCACTCTGTTGTCCAGGCTGCAGCACAGTGACGCCAGTGGCATGATCTTGGCTCACTGCAACCTCTGCCTCCCGGGTTCAAGAGATTCTCCTGTTTCAGCCTCCCAAGTAGCTGGGACTATAGGCACGCACCACCATGCCTGGCTAATTTTTGTATTTGTAGTAGAGATGGGATTTCACTATATTTGCCAGGTTGGTCTCAAACTCCTTGACCTCATGATCCACTCATCTCGGCTTCCCAAAGTGTTGGGATTACAGGTGTGAGCCACTGCGCCCGCCCCCACCCCCCCGCCTTTTTTTTTTTTTTTTTTTTTTTTAAGAAGGAGTTTCGCTCTTGTTGCCCAGGCTGGAGTGGAGTGGAGTGGCGCGATCTTGGCTCACTGCAACCTCCGCCTCCTGGGTTCAAGTGATTCTTCTGCCTCAAGCCTCCCAAGTAGCTTGAATTACAAGCATGTACCACCACACCCAGCCAATTTTTGTATTTTTAGTAGAAACAGGGTTTCTCCATGTTGGTCAGGCTGGTCTCAAACTCCTGACCTCGGGGGATCCGCCTGCCTCGGCCTCCCAAAGTGCTGGGATTACAGGCACAAGCCACTGCACCCGGCCCTATCCCACTGTTTTTAAAGACACTTACAATGAATCTTCCAGTTTTGTTAGAGCAGCCATAAAGCCGAGGTGGATGGTCTTCAGCCTGGGTCTCCAGTAGTGGGGAGGTCTGGTAGTCTTCTTTCCCTCCAAGGGAACTCCAAAACTCCTCTGTGGAAAACACACTGAGTTATCCAGTGCATTTTCAGGAACACATGCTTGCTGTTGCTTTATATGAACAAATATCATCTCACCTTGGTTTCAATGTTGAGAAGTTACTTAAAGAAATCAGGTACCATCACCCACCCACCTTTGCAACTAATGGAGAGATTGTTAACCCTTATAAGCCGTTAGAAAGTGGCTTTTTGGTGAAAAAAAGATGATTGGCAATCATATCAATATAAAATCTAGTTAGTGCCCTTGGCCCCACAGCACACACCTGGCTCCTCGCCTTCTTGGATCCGTAAAGTTTTGCACTTGAGGACACTTGCTACATACTCTGCTCCTTTCTCCTCCTCCTGGCTAGCACCTTTTCCTATCCAGATGTAGCCACTATTTTGTGGCAGTTTCAGGACAAAAACATCATTAGAATTCAGTGAATGTGCATCAACATCAACCTGGAATATAAAGAAAAATAAAACAGTGATTCAAATTCATTGCTGCTCCCTCAATAAACACGTCCTAGAAGCTGTGACTGTGGCAAACCATACATAGCCTTCTGCCCTATCCCAGGAAATTAATTCAGGGCAGCTCTGGGACACCACTATGGTGTTTTAAACCCTAGAGTAGGAGCACTTTGGTCTGTGTCACTTGTGAATTTGTGACTCTGTGTCCTTCTCTGTGAGAACCTTTCTGACCATATGACTGTGCTACTATGTCACTGGCATGACTTTCTGCATAATTGTCGAACAAGTGTGATATGTGATTCCAGAAAGAGGAAGAAGAACCAATAAGCAAGACTGAGGGGGAGTAGCTGAGACGGAGGAGGAAAACAAAAGTGTAGTGATCTTGAGGCCAAGTGAGGAAAATGCTTCAAGAAGGCAGGGGTGATTTGCTGTGCCAGATGATGCTGCTTGGCCATCTACACTGAACTGCCAGGATGAAGGCATCCACGATGTGGAGAGTTGAATATCACCAGGTTTCTCAGGAGCCCGTCCAAGGAGAGAACACTAGAGGAGGAAGGAACGATTGTTGAAAGTTTTAAAGGCATGTCCAGGAATTGGGAACATTCAGGAAAATGATAAAAATTATCTCCCAGCAGGAATGAGGCCTCACAGACCAAGCTCAAAGGAATCTATCAGATGTAATGATGGAGAATTACAGGAACAAAGTCTGGCTTCCAGGGCTTCCAATTTCTAATATATACATCTCATTATGGGTCCAGAGGAAAGAGCCAGGATGAAGGCTAGAAGGTGACAAGAGATCTATGCCCAGACTGGTGTGAGATCAGGAAATGAGATCTAAAACAGAACCTTATAAAGACTTAGACTGCCAGCAGATGAAGACAGGAAGACTTGTGAAATGATCTTGACTGGTGCATTTCAGAGAGGCTGGGAATGTGAAAGCTGGTTTGAGAGGCCGCAAGGAAATAAAGAGATGCACTGCAAGCAGCTGATGAGGTCTCACAAAGGAATGTCCACTGGGGAAGAAATCAGAATGTAGGAATGGGGCATTTTGGTTGACTTTCCCATCTGAAATCAACTGAGAATGCCCATAGATAATGAATGCTTAAATGTCATTTTGATAGTTTTTAAATGTCAAAAATTAATAGTCATAATTAAACATAGAAGAATCCGTGCACAGAAGGTTCTGGATGAGATCAATACATACGCTGGCATTTATACTATATGACTAAATGAGACCATGGTGAAGGGGCCAAGGCCGAGGCTTGGAGCGCTGAAGAACTTAGAGGTCAAACAGAAGAGGAAAACACAGCAAACTGGCCCAAGAGGAGTGGCCGATAGGTTAGGAAGAAACCATGGTAAGTGTGGGGATACATTCACCTAGTGAAAAAAAGAAGTGCTCAATAAAACTGGAAAGGCTGACTGGCAAATGCTAGTGGGAAGTTGAGAAAAACGAGATCAGAAAAGTGACCTTTGATTGTGGCATACGGCAGGTCACCGGCAAACTAGATAAAAACCAATTCAGTGGACTAGTGGGATGGACACCTGATTGAGGTGGTTTTAGAGAGAACTGGCTTTAAAAAGTAGAGATGATGAGTGAGTGAAAACACTCAAGACAAACCTTTCAATGATATGTGCTCTTAAGAAGGACAGAGAAATGATGCAGTAGCTAGAGAAGGTAATGGTCAAGGTCAAGACACAGTTTTTAAAGAAATGACAGGAGGTTTTTGTTACAGTCATCTTTGTAGTTCAAAGTGAATGATTCCACATAGAAAAATAAATTGATGATACAGAATGAAAGGAGATTACTGCTTGCAATCATGATGAACTAGAAGTGGAATAAATGCACGGGAAAGACAGAAATCCAGGAGATTTCTTAGGAAAGCAAGAAAGGGAAGGATCCAGACAGAAGTTGGTGGCCAGGTGGGCGGAGGAGGAATTGGGCCTTAGATAGGAGGGATAGTCTATGTAATAAACATTTAATAAACTATTTATTGATGTATAACTGTATACAAATACATTATTCATTGCTAATTTATGGATAATAGTATATATGTAATATGTATAGTATATAATCACTTATAAGACACTTCATATATGGAAATTCCTAATATAAAACATTTATTAACTTAAAAATATAAATACAAATTTGATATTTATTTCATAAAACAGGAGGGAAAGAGAATATATACATAGATGCAGACAAATTGATAAAGTTGCAGGGGAGTAGATAAGATGATTTATGCCTGATTTATCTTCTCTGTGAACTCTAAATTAAAGTTATCAGTAGAGAGAAGGGGATGCTGGGGATGTGGGGAGAAAGGAGGACATGAAGGGTGGGGTGTGAAGGAGGCAGCGGGTTCATGGATTCAGCTATAGGCCTGGAGAATTGCCAGAATGTGCATTCTAGAGTAAAGGAGCCAAAGGACAGGAGAGAGTTGTCAGAGATTAGATGACTGGAACAGATTTCTGAGGAGCTATAGTTATTGCAAATGGCAAAATTTAGCACAGGACCATGTGAGTGTGAGATGAAATGCGGTCAAGCAAAAGACTGCTGGAAGAGAGAAGCCAAAGAGATGGAAATACTGAGATAATGGCTGAAGTCATCAAAGAAGAGGAGAAGGACTGGCAGTTCAGTCTATGAAAGCACAAGAGGTCTGGAGGAGGGAAAGTCTGATACAAAGGAGAGAGGCAAGATAAAATCAAAGAGGTAAGGGTGAGCGGGGTGGGGGAACTTGTCCAGCCCCATCCCTGAGGCCGTGGTGAGTGGGCCTTGGGAAAACACAAGTTCCACTTGAGAAGGTCTGCAGGGGAATCTGTCCTCAGAGGACAGTCGTAGAGAAATCAGGTGCAGGGAGAGGGAGGCTTAGAGAAGAGGTCACAGGTGGAGGGATGAGATGACCAACCCGGGTTTCAAGGGTCTGCTGATGGACTTGTATGGAGGGGGAGTTTGAGGGACAGCTCCAGGCTTGATATGCAGAGTATGCCGGGCAGTGTAAGGGTGATGTGGAAGACTTGAATTTCAATGGTGACTGGGGTGACAGGATTGTCCTAAGGTCAAAGCACTTAGCTATTTAAAAACCTGGGCAGACTGGCCTTGTCTATACCTGGAGGTCTCCTTATCTTATGGCACCATGGCATGGGGTCTGATTTCTCTCCCAGCTGCTGTCAGAAACAGCTCATGGGGCCAGTTCAGTTACGGTTCTGGTCCAGTGTGGTGGGACATGCCTCCCATATTTGTTACACTTGTGCAAACGAGGGCCTTCCCTCTCAAATGTCTCCACTGTGGTCAATCACCTGACCATCACCTGTGATCCATCCACCTCAGGCCTTTCAAGATGGAGCTTAAGCAGCCTCATGCTTTTGACAGCTAATTTGTGATAGTATTCTTAAAAATTTATTTGTTTGGGTTCAATGCAATTGAAAAATGTGAGAGGCCTGATATCTAGAGTTTTACTTTTTACTCAACTCTCCTGCTATTAGTGTTTTTAAAATTTTGAACAGTGGATTAATTATAGAAATGAAGGGGTTTTATTTGCCAAGTTTTTAAAGTCTAATATTTGCTGATGGCTCAGGTCCATTGGGAAGTCCACAATTAGGACATGTTTTATGGAATGCATGACATTACCTCCACAATTCTGGTGATAGATGCCAGGTTTCTCCGGACTTGAAAGAGGCGTGTAGGGGGAGCAGGTGCCTGACCTCCTTTCTTTGATGTTCCATTCTTGTAAATAATGAGCGGTTTGTCTTTGAACAAACTCAGCAGGTGAATAGGCTCTTTGCCTTGGGAGACTCGGATCTGATGGGGGAGAAGGGGAATAAAAGAAATATAATTAAGAGTACCGTGAAAGAAGGTTTTAGTTCCAAATGTGTTCTTATGTTCTCTTTTTGAAAATAAAACAAAAAATAAAAAGTCAAGAGCAGGAGAAATGATGATTAACAGAAAATATAGGTTAATGAAAATCAGTTTTCCTTGGTGACTTAAGAATCTTTTGTTTTTGCAGGCACGGTGTCCCTGAGTAGTTTCTTGTCAGGGGAAACATCACCATGCTCCAATACTTTCTGTTTTTGAAAAGTATGAAGATTTAAGTTTGTTTGTTACATCTCCAACACCAAAGTGCTGGAGTCTGCGACCTTATGTGAAAATCTTAAGTGAAAATCGCTCTTCTTTCAAGGGCGCCAGTAACACTTACAGATACTTACAGAGGTACTAGAATCTCATGTTTTTGGATCTGGTTCAGAAGGTTAAGAGATGTGCATTCAAATGCTTTACAACATAAGATGACCCCAAATCATACTCATTATTTCTATACCTCTGTATTTGTAAAATAAAAAAATTACACACACACAAAGATTTCCATACAAGCATTAAAAATGGGCAAAAATAAACAGAATATGTTTTCTACTTTTTAACTTACCTATAGAAATGTAATAGTAGATATGCTCAATATAAGAAACTTTAAAAAATAAGACTTTTAAAAAAATAAGTCTTTTTTTTTTAAAAAAGACTTCAGGATGAGGAAATCGAAAAAAAAGGAAAATTATTTACTTGATTTTATTTATTAGCCCCAAATATTGGATTAGAATTTCCTATTTCTCGCACAAACTATTGATGCATTTACATAAAGAGTTCAAATTTCATGTCAGTCTCCCGTTGTTTTCATTTATTCTGCCCTATGCGAAAATTGAACCGTCTCACTTCCCCTGGTTTGTCTTTTTCTAGAAGCCAGGTGAATGGGAATGCTGATGCATGTACCATTAGAGGGAGGCCTAAAGGCATTGAAAATAACTGACTTCATAAATATATTTCAATTAGTAGGCATTCAAATAAGTGAGCAGCAAAATAGAAATGTTTTGTCAGTTATGGTCTCACAAATACCTAAAACTGTTGGCTTAGCATTTCATATAACATGGAGAAAATTTTAATTGCCAACATGAGAGAAAGTGAAACACTGATTAAGGCCCATCTCTTACTGTCAAAGGAGAATAAGAAAGAAAAAAGGTTGATTAAAAGTAATTTTAATGGTTAATATATTCTACAAAGGAGCATTGAAAACCGCAATACTTTAGTTTTTTCATGCATTATTGTAAGCTACTGCCATCTAGTGATTAAACTAAAAATTACCATTTTGTTGTCAATTTAGGATTCAACTGGCTAACAATTCATGGAAATTCATAATCGAGTGTATCAAATATAGTACTATGAAATATGAAATATGTAAGACAATGCATATCTTCAAAGTTTTTTGTAATAGTTTGGTAAGTAATAACTTAAAGATCAACTAAATTTCATAGAATTGAGTGCATTTAAATAATGCAGTCATCTCATTAATTTGTTAATTAAAAATTAGCAAGTTATTTTTAAAAAGTTAATATGCACCTTTAAATTTAGATGTAACTTGTTTTATGTATCTACTAACTTGTATCAAGATGGGAAGGAAACCAGCTGGAAGACCAACTTCAGCCTCCACATCTTACACTTTATGTTCTAAAGAGTCTAACTTGCCTCTTTATTTAATTATTATATTAAAATAAGCAATTACACACTGACAAAGATTTGAAAACAAGACAGAAAAACCCTTTTGTACCATATAGAATCTTAGCTCTCTTGACACCAGGAATGAGGAAGTTAAACAGGCACAACCATGCAAAGGGAGTGTTTCATGCTGCTGTATCAGAAACATCACTGCACTGGCCAAGTAAGCACCTGCTTTCTGTTTGAACTCTAATCTGTAAGATGCTTTTCCCACCAGATAGGAGCAGATGGCTTCTCAAAAACTGGCCAAAGACAACAGGCGGGCAGAAAACAGGCAGCAGTGTGCGCAGCTCCAGCTAGGAAGACACAGGGAATGAGAGAGAGGGAGAGAGAAAGCTCCAGCCAGCTGTAGGGAAAAGGAACAAGCAAGTGCCCTTTCCCAGAATGAACAAGAAAGCAGACAGACACACTGGGGCACACTAGAGGAAAACAGGGACTCCTTGAAGTCTGTATGTCAGTTATACAGTAAGGGAATTTAAAAAACAAAGACCCAAACTTTTTCATGGTAACTAATAAGGGTCCTGAAACAAGTAGCAGATACTCCACCATAACTATAAAAGGAGGAGCAGTTGAACTTAGGAGAGGACAGAAGGTTGAACCAGGCTAGAAACAGCAGTCTCTTAGATACAGTGAGATCTAGAACTAGACATTGATACTGTCTGACACTGTATAACATTTAAAGTTTTATAATAAATAAAGCAGTATATTATCTTTTCCTGCCCATTTTTCTCTATTTTAATCTCTCTCTGTCTCCAGATAGAGATAGATAAGATAGATAGATAAGTTAGATAGATATATTAAAGTTGACTCATTTTTAATTACATGAAATTTTCATTTTGAATTTGGATTTAGTCATTCTCGACAAGTAATTTTTTTTTCAGAAATACCCAAATAAAAAAATATATCTCTCCTCCCTCTCATACTATCCTCTCCCTTGCCCTTCCTCTTCTCTCCTCCTTCCTACTTGTCTCATTTCTTCCTCCATGATTTCCCTTTCTTCTCTTCCCTCTCCTCCCCTCCTTCCCCTTTTCTTTCCCCTTTCTCCCTATCTTTTCTCTTTGTCCCTCCCATTTCTGTTCATGCTTTCTCCCTCTCCACCACTTCCTCCCTCACTTTTGGGTGATGGACTTTGTTTCAGTAAGATTTTGGTACCTAAAAGGGAAATATAAGGACTCATGCTATTTTATCAAGATTTATTTCTGTTTACTTGTGCAAAACATAACTTACGCATGTTTATGATTTGAGAGTGTAAGAGTCTTTTTTCTACCTATTAATTAGAATTGCTAATCTGTGCTTGTTCTGTACTGTTGTATTTATTTCCCAAATTATAATTTGTTACAGAATTGCTGTAACAAATTACTATGATTTAGTGGCTTAAAACAACAAAAATTTATCATCTTACAGTTTTGGAGGTCAGAAGTCTGAAATGAGTTATGGGGTTAATTTAGATAGATCACTGGGCTAAAATGTGGAATAACAATTTAGTCATGGGGCTAAAATCAAGCTATTGCAGGGCTATAGTCCTTTCTAGCGGCTCTAGGAATGAATCTATTCCTTGCTTTTTCTGGTTTCTAGAGGTTGCCCATATTTCTTTGCTAGGGACTCTCTTCCATCTTCTTATTTTTAATTTTATTTTTTAATTGATTAATAATTGTAGATATTCATGGGGTACATACAATGTATAGTGATCAGATTAGGGTAACTAGCATAACATCATCTCAAATATTTATCATTTCTTTGTGCTGGGAATGTTTAATATTCTCCTTCTAGCAATTTGCAAACTATATAATATGTAATTGTTCCCTCCATCCTCAAAGCTAGCGATCGCTGGTTGGTCTTTCCCATGCTGCATCCCTCTGACTGTCTGGCTTTCTGTTTTACTTATAAGGACCCTGGTGATTACACTAGGTCCACCCAGTAATCCCAGATAATCTCCCTAGCTTAAGATCTGCTGATGAGCAACCGTACTCCATCTCCAACCTTAACTCTCCTTTGCTTTGTAACATATCACACTTGCAGGTTCTGAGGATTAGGACATGAACACCTTGGGGGATTATTCTGCCTACCGTATCTGTTGAACAACAGCTGGAAACAATAATACAGGTAAAACCGTTTTAATGTCAAGCGACTATCACTGACGCAGGGTGTGATTCTAATGGGAAGATTCTTTTGGGATCTTAAATCTGTCGATAGTTTTTTGTTGCTTGTGTTTGTTACCTCCTTTCCAGAATCTGAGAGAACTAATTTGAAATGAGAGTAGGAATATTTGAATTTCAAAATGAAAACAGAGTTCATATCAAGAAAATGTCAAATTTCTATTCCAACTTGGGAGGCAGCTACAGCTATCTATTGAGCTAGCAAGACTTTAACTTGTGTGAGTTTTGGGGGTAAAAATATCCCAACCTGCACAGCCTGTCCTCCGAGGGACCGATCCAACTGAACAGTCAGGAACGCAGATGTTGTCAGCTCATCTCGCGTGGCATTTGCTCCTTGCCTAGAGGAATGAAAGTGAAATAAATTAGCTTGCCTTTAAGTTTTAAGATCGTCGCATGTAGGCATTGCAAGCAGAGACAAGTTATTATGAAAGATCAAGAAGAAGCAAACTGTTTTAACATGATATGAGCTGTTAAGCTATTGTTTTTGTCAAGGTATCTAACATTGAATTGTCCTATGTGTCGTCTAGAACTGTCTATGGTAGGCATTTTTATCTCCATTTTAAAGAAATTGAGCTTTTGTTCCTTACATAACTTAGCTAAGTCATCAGGTTCACCTGATTTTAAGTTGGAGCTGCCTATTTTTTAGAAAACACCACTACAGTGAAAAATAATCCATCTGAAATGAAAATACGAGCCAAACTTATTGCGTTGACTGTTAGTGGCATTTTGTCTTTCTTTTTTTTTTTTTTTTTTTTGAGATGGAGTCTCACACTGTCACCTGGGCTGGAGTACAATGGTGCAGTCTTGGCCCACTGCAACCTCCGCCTCCCGGGTTCAAGCGATTCTCCTGCCTCAGGCTCCGGAGTAGCTGGGATTACAGGCATCTGCCACCACACCCGGCTAATTTTTTGTATTTTTAGTAGAGATGGGGTTTCACTGTGTTGGCCAGGCTGGTCTTGAACTCTTGACCTCATGATCTGCCCGCCTCAGCCTCCCAAAGTGCTGGAATTACAGGCATGAGCCACCACGCCCAGCCAGCATTTTGTCTTTCTATGAATATTTGGTGAGCATGAACCAAATGTCTGTAACCCAGAAAAATCAAGAAAATAATAATGAGAAGTTGACAATGGAGAGGCCCCATTTTGTCATCTTAGCAATTCCATAAGGAATTATTTATTATTATTATTATTATTATTATTATTATTATTTTTTTTTTGAGACAAGAGTCTCACTCCATCACCCAGGCTGGAGTATAATGGCATGAACTTGACTCACTGCAACCTCTGCCTCCCGGGTTCAAGCGATTCTCCGGCCTCAGCCTCCTGAGTAGCTGGGATTACAGGTGCTTTTTTGTATTTTTAATAGAGACAGGGTTTCACCACGTTGGTGAGGATGGTCAGGCTGGTCTCAAACTCCTGACCTCAGGTGATCCACCTGCCTCCGCCTCCCAAAGTGCTAGAATTAAAGGGGTGAGGCACCATGACCTGCCCACCATAAGGAATTAGTAATAAGGCTGTACAAGATGCTAAGCTTCCAGCACTCAGATACGGGTCAGTCCATCAATATGGCCCATCAATATGGCCAGTTCATTTGTAGCCTCTCTTTCTAGGGTAGCTTGTGGCTGTTAACTCTGTGTCACCTTAACCTGTAAAGCAACTTGTGGGAGATTTGCTGTTTGATGAGCTTGTAGAGAAGACAATAAAAGAAAACAAACAAAGCTCCAAACATGGTAAAAGCACTCATTGAGCATTATTTATTTTTAGCCAACTTTCCCATTTCTATCTGACTAGTGGTTAGCTTAGCAGTAGGAATGCTAAACTTGGATTTAGACTTTGAAAGTTAACTATTAGATTGGTGCAATCTATTAGATTGCTGTGTTTGCTATTAAAAGTAATGGCAAAAGCCACAATTACTTTTTTTTTTTTTGGAGACGGAGTTTCGCTCTTGTTGCCCAGGCTGGAGTGCAATGGTGCAATCTCGGCTCACTACAACCTCCGCCTCCCGGGTTCAAGTGATTCTCCTGCCTCACCCTCCCGAGTAGCTGGGATTACAGGCATATACCACTATGCCCGGCTAATTTTGTATTTTTAGTAGAGACAGGGTTTCCTCCATGTTTGTCAGGCTGGTCTCAAACTCCTGACCTCAGGTGATGCGCCTGCCTTGGCCTCCCAAGGTTCTGGGATTACAGGCGTGAGCCATGGCGCCTGGCCTACCCGCAATTACTTTTGCAGCAACACTAATATATCTTTTCTTCTAAAACTTTGACAGTAAACTGTTCCATACTTGGAACAGATTAACAGAACCTGCCACGTTGGGCAACACACACGCGCACACACACACACCCCCAAAACACTGGGAAGATGGTGCATATCTTATCACACAATTTTCCATTGGACCAGCATAGGCAAATGGTTGATGTAAAAATTTTCTACAGAGAGGTGCAAAAAAAAACCATGCACACACATGTTGATAAGAAAATAAAAAATGTTTTCCTTAATAAAGGGACTACTAAAAACATAGTGTTTTAATGTCAATAGCCTACATTTCCCAAGAGCCTATAATGCTAGCCAACACCTGTGTGTGTACTGGAAGCACAGGGTGAGGAGTTACACAGAGCTGCATGAGGACGGGCCACCGCAGGGTCTGTATCATGCGTTGTTTCTTTGTCACATCTGTGGTTTCCTGAATTCTCGCTTCCAGCTGTTGTTAAAAATGGCTGCTTTCCATTTTGCTTTTATTCTGAAGGGAAGAAATCCAACCACTGAACAGACAATATTACCCAACTTTTGTCTTCATTTTGCTCCTTTTTTTTTGGAATATTTCAACTAGCAAACCTGAAAAACATCACTAAGTTTCTGCCTCATGACACGCTGAACAAATACTTTCTACTCATCTTAAACCTCTCTTCTGGATCCCAAGTACCATACTGCCATCCACACAGATTCAAGTATTCCACTACAATCAAGAAATAACACAGTCGCTCTTTTTCTAATTTTAAAATCTTATGCTGAACAAAAAAAGCAATCTACTTTGACGTATTTTTTCTTTATAAACCTGTGGTGGTTGTTGCTCATTAAAGATGAGTGCTGCGTAAAAATGGGATTTACTACTTGAGGAGATTCATCATTGTCGTCTGTTCAATTTTAATTACCTGATATTTCAGAGAAAAGATCATTGCTGAAATTATTTCTGTCCTGTCATTTCAGAATACAAGTGGTTTCATAACTGATTTAATTCTAGTTTCTCACCTTTAACTCTGCCTCTTGGACTTAAACCTATTTATATCCCTGCATTGAAATTATCACATAAACTGGAAAGTTGTTTAATTTGAAAGTCAGTCTTCGATGGAACTGCTTATTTTTTGAAATCCTCTTCACTATCTTTATGGAAGCTTTTGAAGTTCCACAAACCATACAACACTAACAGACTTACATACTTCACATCCATGATTTCAAATGGTGAAGACTCACAAAAGGACTCTGAAGTATCTAATTTACATTCTTGATATCCCCCAAATATATACATTCTTATGATGGAAATGTTGAACATTTCAAATTGGAAAGAAGAAAACTAAATGACCATCCTTCCAGCCCCATTCCAAAGATAGTAACTATTACCAATGTGGTGCCTTCTCGTTCTCTTCTTTTTCCTTTTGCATTTTTGTGCAGTGTGGGCCAAACTTGTCTTCCTCGTAAGATTTTTAATCTCAGGAAATAAAACGCTACCCATTTATGCTCAGACCAGAAACCCAGGGGTCATTCTTGTCTTTGTCTTCTCCATTCCCCATTAACAGTTTTTCTGGTGCCAATACCTTAACACATTGCAAATTTGTCTCATTCTTTCCTTCCCTGTTGTCACTACACTAAATTCAGGCCACATCATTCAGCTGGATTATTGCAACACATTCCCAGTTGTCTTCCTGCTGCTAGCCTTCCTCTACCAATCCATTCTGCAGATGTCAATCAGAATAATTTATCTAAAATGAAAACCAGGCCAGGCATGGTGGCTCACACCTGTAATCCCAGCACTTTGGGAGGCCAAGGCAGGTGGACCACTTGAGGTCAGGAGTTCAAGACCAGCCTGGCCAACATGGTGAAATGCCATCTCTTCTAAAAATACAAAAAATTAGCCGGGCGTCGTGGTGTGCACCTCTAATCCCAGTTACTCAGGAGGCGAGGCAGGAGAATAGCTTGAACCTGGGAGGCAGAGGTTGCAGTGAGCCAAGACTGGAGCCACTGCACTCCAGCCTGGGTAACAGAGTGAGACTGTCTAAAATAAAATAAAATGAAATAAAATGAAAATCAATCATGTAACACCCCATACAAACTCTTTCAGTGACTCCCAATGTCTTAAAAATAAAGTTTGTCCTCTTCAGCATGGTTTATGAGGCCATTTACAATTTGGCTCCTTCTAATTTCCTTCGTTTTATCTTTTGCAGCCTAAATGTTCTCCAGCCATACTCTATGACGAGTAGATTAGAGCACACTATTTTCCTGCATTGCTTGGAACAACTTCCCTATTTGCCTGCCTGTCTAGCTTCCACTTCAATGCCACTTTTTCTAGGAGGCTGTCTTAGTTCATTTTCTGTTGCTTATAACAGAATACCTGAAACAGGGTAATTTATAAGGAAAAGGAACTTATTTTTACAGTTATGGAGAGTGAGAAGTCCAAAGTCAAGAGATCACATCTGGTGAGGGTTTTCTTGCTGGCAAAGACTCTGCAGACTCCTGAGGCAGTGCAGGTCATCACACAGTGAGTGTTTGAGTATGCCAGCTCAGGCTTCTTTCCCTTCTTATAAAGCCACTGGTCCCATTCTCATGATAACCCATTTATCCACTAATGGACTCATCCTTTCATGAGAGCTATCATCTCTTAAAGGCCCCATCTCCCAATATTTCCACACTGAAGATTAAGTTTCAACATGAGTTCTAGAGGGTACAAATATTTAACCAATAGCCTAGGAGTATGGTGGAGGGTCTGTATATAATTATCAAAAGATCACTCAGCTTGATCTTACATAAAATCATCTATATTGCACTAAAAATACCTGTTAATCATCTGTTTCTTATTACATATAAGCTCCTGAAGACACAGGTTGTATTTTTCTTTCCACCACTGTACCTCCAGAAATTAGTACAATGCTTAGCACATAAAGTGCTTTCAAATGATACAAGAAATAGCTACAATTTAAAACTTAAATTTAGCATTTAAAATTTGTAACCTGATTTGTTCTATTTTAGTATGTCCATATAGACATTTATATGGGTTGCAAATTGTTAATTCCTCAAAACACTCTTTCGCATTACTTGCTTAGTCTTTTTTCGTTTAATCTAAATTCACAATTAATTATGTTTTTCATATTCAAAAGAGAATTAACAGGAAGACCATGAAATAAAATGCAAAAGAAAAGTTAACTAGGAATAATTAATTTATCCCAATAAATGCTATGATTTTGTTGCACAAACACTTTTCTGAATTAAACTTTTAGAAAATGAAATTGCAAAATAAGGACATAACTACCTGATATAGATATACTCAAGCCTTAAAGAGACCAATCGATTAAGATTTAAAATGTTGCCTTACAACAGTTGTAACTTTGAGTTAAATTACTTTGTCTGTCTAATCTCCCCTGCTCCATTCTTTTTGGAAAGACGTAAAACAAACAAACAAACAAACATCTGGCACTTTGCCAGTGAAAACATGCTGCTCACAGAATGGTTGCTATTAAGACGACATGTTAACCACAGAGCTAAATAGCTAAACACATTCATCTAGGACAGCATATGGAGTGACTGTGGCATCAGAGATGGTCCTGGGTGCAGTGGTTCACACCGATGTGGTGGTGTAGATTAGAATCTCAGGAATCCCCTCAGCTGAGATTTTGATTTGTTTGGTGAGGGTGAGAGCATTTGGATTTATGAGAAATTGTTCAGGTTATTCCAATATGCAGTCAGTGTTCTAAACCACTGCCTGAGGCAATGTCTGTTAATCATTGAAGTGCATATGAATTACCTGAGGTCCTTGCTAAAATGCAGGTTCTGCCTTAGTGGGTCAAAGGTGGGGCCTGAGAGTCTACAAATCTAAGAAGTTCCCAGGTGATATTGATGCCTCCGAGTTCCCAGACCACTCTTTTGGTGTCATCCCATCTCTTGAACTTGAATGGGCTCAAGGCACTGGGCAGTGTAGATGACCAGACTATGGGGATGAGTGTGACTCTGTCTTTGTGTGTGAGGTTCACCAAAAAGAAATGTGACCATATCAGCAGAGTACTGAATGCATGTATATTCTATACACCTATTACAGGTTGTTATAACTATGTAGGCAAAGGTAGGATCCTGCCCTGCCTTTGCACCTTACACCCACATTTCTCTGCTTGAAGATCTTTTTTAAGAATTATTTTCTTTTTTCCAGCCTTCTTAGCAATATTCTATTTTTACCTGATTTCACTTAATAAAAAGTTAGAGAATTTCACATTATATAATTTCTTGCTGAATCCCCATCCCTTGACGTATCCTGGCATGGTGTATGCACATAAATTACCTGGTTGGACATTTGGTCATTTTCTCCTTGAGCAGGGCATTGGTATTTACTGAAAGTATATTTAGACTTCAATTAACCCAAATCATCATGCAAAACCATGTAAGATGAAAACACAGGGGCTGGGAGCAGTGGCTCACACCTGTAATCCCAGCACTTTGGGAGGCTGAGGCGGGCAGATCACAAGATCAGGAGATCGAGACCATCCTGGCTAACATGGTGAAACCCCGTCTCCACTAAAAATACAAAAAGTGTATCCAGGCGTGGTGGTGGGCCCCTGTAGTCCCAGCTACTCGGGAGGCTGAGGCAAGAGACTGGCGTGAACCCGGGAGGTGGAGCTTGCAGTGAGCCAAGATTGGGCCATTGCACTCCAGCCTGGGTGACAGAGTGAGATTTTGCCTCAAAATAAAAATAAAAACAAAAACAAAAAAACCGCAATTGCATATTTTTTCCATTATTGTAAATTTAATGGAAACAAAGAATAAGAATTGCATCAAGTTGAGGTATCAATGGAATCACAAATTGTATCTCCTACAGGTTTTGCCATATTGCAACTTTGCAGTTCCAATTAGGATGGACCTCTCTGAATTTTAACAATAAGAAGCCATGGTACCTGACACTTGCTGTTGCAGTGTTAACCTGCGTACAAGATGAGATATTCAACTACATATCCACTAGCAGAACATCACTGGTTTGGGATATCAAAACTTTTTCCCTAGACTAGATAGCATGATTTTTATGTAACTCCTGCTGCCTGTGGATGGCAGCTGCAAAACAAAGTCAAAATCATATAAAAAGAAACTACTACATGCATGCTACACAAATCTCACTGGGGTGATTATAGGATTATTCTACCCCATAATGCATGGAATTTAATACTTTGGAGCAAAATCTGGCTCCTGTGGAACCCGAGATCTTTGCCCGATATAAACTCACCACGTGTAGATAATTTGTCCTCTGGGATAGGTGTAGAGTATGATGTAGCAGTCACCACCATAGAATTCACCATATGAGTTTTGGTCGACTTGGATCCTACCATTGTTTTCTACACGCCAAATCTGGAAGGAATGGAATATATACACCAAATTACAATTTTCTTGATCTAATAGTACTTCTCATAAGCTTTAAATAATTTTTGGTTCAAATCTATTATTAAACAACTTTTAAATTATTTTTTAACTAGTTTACAAATCAAGCAAAGGAAAGAAATTGTTATCAATTTGCCAATTTATTGACATTTTAAGTACTTTTATGTTTCTTTTGCTTCCTCTACAGTATTAAGCTCAGTTCCGAGCCTGGTGATTAATAAATACCTATTGTTTCATCTACTAGTGGAAATAACATGACACTCCAGTGGAATAAAAAACTGCAAGATTCAGCTCAGAAATATGTATTTTAATTTTTTCTTCAATTATGAAATAACATGTGTATTTTTTTCCCTGTGCTTGAAGATAGGAGACTATTATTTTCCCAGGCAAGACTTGGTAGACTATGACCAGATACTGAAGATGCTACAACACACTGAATGTTTGAGTCCGTCCACGATTTATGTTGAAATCCTAACCTCCAGTGTGACGGTATTAGGAGGTGGGACCTTTGGGAGGTACTTAGGTCATGAGGCCAGAACCCTCATGAGTGAAATTAGTGCCTTTATAATCAGAAAGCTCTCTAGCTCCTTTTTCACCACGTGAGGATGCAGCAAAAAGTCTACCGGGAAGTGGATCCTTCACCAAACACTGAGCCCATCGAAACCTTCAACGTAGACTCCCCAGCCTCCAGAATGGTGAGAAATAAATGTTTCTGCTTAAACTCTCAATCTACGGTATTTTTGTTATAGTAGCCTGAACAGACTAAGACCAAAACGATAACATGACTTCTGTTTTTAAAAGGTGCCATCCAGGTATAAGACTGAAATGTGATGATGGGATAAAAACAGGCAGAACCACTTTCATTCTACCTCCTCCTCTTCAGCACAGATTAAAGACCCTCCAAGTTGGAGAGATGAGAACTGTAGATGAAACAGGAGAGTAACAAATGAAGGAGAGGCTGCCAGGCACTGTGTGTGTATGTGTAAGCACACATACACACACACACATACACACATATGCACACTTGCCTAAGTTCTCCAGTGGGAAGGGCAGACTCTTTGCTTTGAAATCTGAAGATGAGCAAGTGGACAGGAGCAGTGCAATGCTTCTAGAGAGAGGCCACCCCACCCTACCCTAGAGAGCAGAAGCCTTATATCCTAGAGACAGCACAAGATCCTAGAGAGAGCTCCCCAGATTTCAGCAGCCCTAGGATGGCACAGGAGAAGGCTGCAGCCAGGACACAGCTGGTGCTGGAGACCAAGTTTGCCAGGAGGACTGAGCTCCATCAGGAATGTCTAAGTAGGAGACAGATGCAGACCCAGAAGTCGATACTCCTTTGACAACAGCCATGAGGGACATTTGTGAACTTCTCCCTTGGCGCTCCCCACTCCCCAACACCCATGCCACTTCGATTCATGCTTCATGTCTTTGAAAAGAGTTACAATTATTTCACTAATTTCTTGACCGTATACTTTGGTCCAAGCATTGTAGTAAGCCCTAGGAATATAGAGATGAAATATTTAATTCCTGTCCTCAAGGAATTGATGAGAGGTCTAGGAGAAATCTGGCAGTAAATGAACAATTCTGTGGTAGGAATATGATAAATTCTGTGAAAAATATCCCTAGAGGTTGAATACAGAGAAAGGCCACTTCAGCACTGAGGGAAGCCTTCTCAGAAAAGGTATGGCTTGTGATTTAACTGAGTTGCCAATGAGGTGTAGTAGGAACGTTAGCTAGATGGCAGAGGGGAAGTCAGTCCTCAAGGCAGTGGATAGGTGAAGCCAAGAGAAGGGAAAGGGTCAAGGGTCCAGCTGAAGATGGATGTTCTCAGGAAGGCTGAGGAGAGCCATTAAATATGTATAAATACATTTAGATATACATTTATAAATATATATGTATATATAAACACAGATATCTGTATGTATACACATTTATATATATGTGTGTGTGTGTGTGTATACACATTTCTCCCTCTGTCACCCAGGCTGGAGTGCAATGGTGTGGTCTTGGCTCACTGCAGCCTCCACCTCCCAGGCTCAAACGATTCTCATGCCTCAGTCTTCCAAGTAGCTGGGACTACGGGTGAGCTCCACCACAGCTGGCTAATTTTTGTATTTTTAGTAGAGGTGGGGTTTCACCATGTTGGCCAGGCTGATCTCGAACTCTTGACCTCAAGGGATCTCCCCTGCCCTCTCCCAACATACACTAGCATTCATGGGCTTGACGAAAACAAAAACAGGTAAATACCTCCACTTTGCCAGAACCATCATCCACCATATTGTGCTGGGCTGCCATCTGTGGAGAACTATGTAATTTTGAGGCATCAAAGGGAATTTGTTTTATTTGAGCCACTTTCTCTGTGACATATACTTTCCCGAGGCCATCACTCTGATCTTTATCTCTCCAGTCCTTAAAAAACTGTTTGAAGATTGGTGTTTCACCTCCTTCTGGAAGAACTTGAATCTGAAATTTAAAATAATAATAATAATAAACAGGAAAATAAGCAATTGAGGGAAAATATGAATCTGGCAGTGGAGACATAACTAAGGAAATGAAAAATTATCCTGGTTTGGCTATCAAGCTCATATAATCCAAAACTGCTTTTTCTCATGACTAAAGTAATTACCACTGAATTTTAATATTTGAGAGACAAATCAAGTTCTTTAATATGTTATCCCTGCAGTAAAATAAGTTTGTCTTTCTCCATAAGGTTCACAAGAGATCTGTGAGGTGGAAGAAATTATCTCATTGTGTTCCTTGTGTAAGGACATAAAAACGAGGAGAATAGATGAGGCTGAGAGATTTGGAAAGGAAAGGAGTAATTAGACAGTGTCTAAATTGATTTTGATTAAGACAAGTATCATCTGGGTTTCAGGCCAAGTCTGCACAACTTGCTCTAAGGAATAATAACTCATAAGTGCTCTTAGCTAAATCTACTGTGGTTTACTATCTTGAATTAAAGGCAGTGGAGGAAGTGAATGGGCGCTCTATAGAAAGTCTGATGAGCAGTTTCTAAAAAATTCTAACCCCCACACAGATAAAGAGGGACATGTGACACCAGATTGTAGCAGGCAGGCAGGTGGAGAATCACTTCACATGCAGACGTTACTTTGACCCAAACTTTTTCATGAGTTTCATGGAGATGTCATGAGTTCCCATGTTTTCTATTTTTTTCTAGCCAGTTCATTTTCACACATACTTGGGTATTCTTGGAATAATTCATTTGCTGTAGAAATTCTTCAGCTGTCTTCATTGCAGCCTTCCTCTCCTGGGGATTAGCATCTTTACCTAAAATACAAGGTAAATTAAAGAGAAAGAACTTCAGAGAAGGAAGACATTCTATGATTAAGAAATACTTGTGTACCATAATAAACATAATTATAATTGAAGTTAAATGCAACAGTGAAAGAATAACAAAATTGGCCGAGTGTGGTGGTTCATGCCTGTAATCCCGGCACTTTGGGAGGCTGAGGCGGGTGGATCACGAGGTCAGGAGTTTGAGACCAGCCTGGCTAACACGGTGAAATCCCGTCTCTACAAAAAAATTAGCCAGGCATGGTGGCGGGCGCCTGTAGTCCCAGCCACTAGGGAGACTGGGGCAGGAGAATGGCGTGAGCCTGGGAAGCCGAGCTTGCAGTGAGCCGATATTGCGCTACTGCACTCCAGCCTGGGTGACAGAGCAAGACTCTGTCTTAAGAAAAAAAAAAAAAAAAGAATAGCAAAAATTTCCTGGTATATGAAGTATATTTAACAATACGCGAAAAACGTTATTTGTAAAACAATTCTTTTTATATTGCCCAAACGCTTTTTTTTTTTAAACTTCATATCCCTGGTACATGATGTTGGTAGGAGGAAAATGGCTGTATTTTATGTGAGACATGTATAGATCAAGTCTTAATTAAAAGGTGGGATTTTTAAAAAAAATCAAAAAAATATATTTTATGTAGCCTTTTAGAGGAAATATATATACATCGGAAATACAGCATCGCCAAAGGAATTTTTCACCTTTCCATACGAAAATTTGTTTTGCAGCCCCGTGGTCCAAAATAAAGCATTCTTCAGAAAGCAGCATTGCCATCGAGAAGGGGTTTTCTTCTGCCACCACAGTCACCCTCATGGAGCCACTTGCATCTGAAACCTAATATAAAAACCACGACCTCCATGTTTTCATTTGAGGATGATGAGGATGTTCTATAATTAGATTATGGTAACGGTTGTACAACTCGGTAAATGTAATAAAATAAAAAGCATTGAACTGTACACTTTAAATGCATGAATTTTATAGTGCATAAATTATATCTCAATAAAACTGTTTCAAAGAAAATGAAAAGAATCCACAAGACTTCATTACACTCCAATTTTTTTTAAAAAGTCCTTTGGGGTAAACTTAACAAATAAAAAGTTAAGTTTTGACACTGTGCCTAAAACATCAGAAAAGAATAGTGATAATAATAATGGCTAGACAGATGCTCTTATGTACTAAGAACCATGTAATTAACTTTACATGATTATTTCTTGTACGTTTTAGAGCAATCTTTTCAAATAGGTAATAATCTTAAAATCATTACATACACACAAGAAGATGAAGTTTAAACATTAATTTAGTCAACATTTACTATCTACTATATACCAGCCACTTTGCTAATTAAGCTATTGATACAGTTTATGCATAAAGATTTTTTTCAACATAGGTCCTGCAAGGTAAATACACTTTGTATAAATTATCAAAGTAAATTTCTTCTGTGACATTTGGAAATGACTACAGACTATTAAAACAATTTTTTAAGTGGTCTTATAAAATCGAAAGTGATATTCATGTGCAAGTTAGGATTTACTGGTTTTCAATGGCCAGCTTGTATGCTACAGTTTAGTCACCAATCATGCAGATTCCAGAGCCCTCCCTTGATCAGTGGTGGAGTTTTGCAGGACCAGGGTGGAGTTTGAATTCCGTAGTTTTAGAAAATGCCCCAGGTGATTTTGCTTGCCAGCCTTGTTAAGAAACCGGAATTATTTTCAAAGGAACTTTATACTTTATATCCATGTAATACAGCATAGCTCCACTAGAGGAAGCTATGACTCAGGATGAATATTTTCCCCTTTAAAAACACTTCTTTAGTTCATAATGCTGTCCAAGAGGGAGAACCGTTTTGGTTGATGATGTGAAATAAAAGATATCTGTCAGGCTGTTGAAAATGAGTTTTAGAAATAGTAATTTTTAAAAGCAGTCACAAAATATTTAGGTAACATTTTCTGTATGGCTCATATTAAAATTACCAATATTTAGCAGAAATGGTAACCATATTTCCTTTTGCATTTAGGAAGAAAAAAATCCACTTATTATGAAAAGGAAGTTACGCTGAACAAGTTATTAATTTGGTCTTCACATAAAATCACAGAGTTTCGGAGCCAAAAAACCCTTAAAGAGCAGCAAATATAGTTTCTTTCTGATACCGATGAGAAAACTACTAAATTCTGCTGGAGATTTACGATTTTCTCCAAAGAAAGTTGCAAGGGGAGGGAACACTTGAAGAATACCACTGTAGCAATCCCCTTAACTGGAGTGCCTTGCAGTTTTTGTTACCCTCAACAGAAAAAACAAACAAACAAAAAAATAAAAAAACTACAGAGTTGGAAGGAACCTACTTTCTTTTCTGTGTGTGGATAAGAATGCTAAGACCCAGAGTGGTTATATCCTGTGCGAAGTCATGCTGCTAATCATGTGCCATACAGCTGACGTGGAAGTAGGTATGTTAATGCCCAGAACAGAAGTGTTTTTACCCTGGTTCCCTCCAGCTGTTTCATTTGGTAGCTCAGCCCTCCTGTAACAAAGAACTCCTTCATTATGGCTAAAGACAATGTTTTAAATAGGGTGAAGGCTTTACATTCTTATCAAGAATTTATAAGAAAAAACTGATAAAATATTTTTACTCCATAAAGGAAATATTGTATTGAGTACTACATATCAAACGATTGTTGCAAACTAGTACAGCAACAGTATATAATTTTATGTGAGTCACAGCAATAAGTTCACATATTTGTTGTTTTACATAAAAATAACAAAAAGTATTAAAACTTAATTTAAAAAAATATACAAGAGCAAAGAACTGATTCTATCTACACATTGCTCTTGGAGAGCGATGAGGAGATTTCTCAATTGCAACAAAGGGAATCCCTCCCAATACAGGCCTCTCTAGCTACATCCAGTCCTGTAGAAACAATAAATTTGGTTACAGTGAACTCACCATGTATAGTTTAGCCATTTTCCTGTTACTTATGTCTGCTATAATGTCATCATCATCACCTCCATCTGGAAGCTCCGGCTTTCCTCCTAAGACCTGGAAAAAAGTGAACAGTGGATGCAAAGATAAAGACCTCTCATTAAAGGATGCAGAGTTAGAAACATACATTTATAAAGACATGGATTATAAAATATTTGCAATTAAAATGACCAGGCTCAAACACTTCTCATCAATTCATACACAGTAGTCCTTTTCACATGGGTCAAATCAATCAATTACATTAAGTAAATTGAGTTTGCTTGTGATATGAATTTCCAAGAAAGGAAAATTCCTAATTTGAAAGCCTAGGTGTCCATATTACTGAAAGCTAGAAGGAATTAATTAAAACTTGAGCTCTATGTTCAGCTCTGCAGCAGAATTTATTCTATGACCTCTGCTTCTAGAAATAATCTCTAAGGTTTATGAGTTTATTATAATAAAGATTTGAATCAAAATTACTATCTGGAGGTAAAATACTATTATAATTATTGACATATAGGATGAAGTGCAAGCTCTTGATCACCCAAATCACGCTTTGTTTTCTGCTGTATCGTTGGCACTTGGAACAGTTCTTGGGACATAGTATATGCTCAGTAAGTATTTGTCAAATTAATGAATAAATGTATTTATCTATTCTGTGCATATGTGATGCAATCCAAAAGTCTAAAAAAGTGTTTGGTAGAAAATACATTTGAATCTGCTTTGAATTTCTTTATATTAAAATAAAAAATATGTCTATGAGTAATTAATTTATTAAATTAATTAACACAAACAGCATAGAATGTCAAGGACAGGAGTCAAATATAAACTTATTCTAAATAATTTAATTTTTATAATATAGATATAAATTCAAGTTTAGAAAATG
Organism: Macaca fascicularis; assembly: GCF_037993035.2. Classification (NCBI taxonomy): domain Eukaryota; kingdom Metazoa; phylum Chordata; class Mammalia; order Primates; family Cercopithecidae; genus Macaca; species Macaca fascicularis. The sequence continues at coordinate 117,653,976 of NC_088377.1, forward strand.
CAAAAGTGTTCATTTAGATACAACAAATACTTAATACACAATGAGTTCCTTACATAATGTGTTTTATATTCACTATTCCTTACAATATATTGTATAAAAATGTGTACTGCAAAATACCAGAAAACAATAAAAATATACTTTTATCCTTGCATGAGTATAAGTACATTCTCAAATTTAGAGATGCATCAGAGAACTTACGTTCTCTGAGAACATACCTATCTTTTTATTTGTACTATGACCAATAAGATGTTTTAGATACTGTACATGCTAAATGATTGTAATAGTTTTTCTTTTTTTGCCAAAAATAGAACCAAGCAAAAAAAAAAAAAAAAAAAAAAAAAACCACTTGTGACCAAAAGCCTTTTTTAAAAAACACTTTTGCTATAAGTATGTATAGGAGGTTGTAAGAGCCATCAAAGATCTCCTCACATATACTTTTCTAATTCTACTCCAACTAAGACCGTAGTTTGGAATAAACAGTTTGCGTTAAGGGCATATCTAATACTAGGAAACCTCCCAGCGGGAGGACCAAGTCTGGGATTTGAGGCACACTCTAACTTTTAATTTTCAGACCACAATTCCCATATTAGCCAGGCATCTTAATTAGCTTCTCAAAGGACTGCAGCATAGTTGGGAATTGAACCCAAGGGATTTAACAAAAACAGGCTTAACTCCGGGGTAGAAAGATGCCGTATATTTGTCAGGAATCATCTCTAAGGATCACTTTAAAATTGAGTTCAACTAAGCATTTATCAAATATTTGAGGTCACTGAGGTATATAGATGAGTTTCTAACCACATTGTCCAACACTTAAGGACTTTACATCTGGTGTAGAAAGAGCAAAATAACTAAATATGTTCACTTTATCAACTAGGCCATACATTTTGATCTTTGACATAAACTGTGAATACAGCTTGGAGTATCATGCCTGAATGTAAAACATTTTCATTTTGGGTTGCCCACGCGATTGGCATTTAGCTCATGTAATCCTTTGCATGTGAAATAACATATATTTTGACAATTTAATGGGGTACAAACACAGAGAACCCTCATTTGAGGGTGTTACATAAAAATTTCATCAATTGTTCTAGCCAAGATTTATCTTGCAAGTTTGGAGCTCCTCTTTCTTTCAATTATTTTCTGTAAGTTTCTGTTTAAAAGTATTGCCATCATCTAAATACTCCAAGCTAAACTTATTTTCTACAAAATTAGCCACTCTCAATTCTCCATTGTGTAATGTATCTCTATTCTCTTCTCTTTATATGGACTTACAATTATGTGATCAATTTTAAATACTCCCTCTCCTGCACTTTGGATCTCCTACCCACTCCTACCCACTTATTATTTTTAATAATGGTTAGTCACCGATTCCCGTCTATTCCTTGATTCAGACCCTAGTGAAGGCCCTCATCCCTCTTGTTGTGGGTAACAGCTCTGCCAGTTCCACTTCCTTCAGTGTCACCTCATCTTTTCATCCTAAGAGTTATCCTGGACACTGGCTGCAAGGCCCCTTACTTCACATTACTCCTATGTTGTAGGAATATGACTCTAGATCAAGGAAATCCTGTCATTTGCAACAACATGGACGAACTTATTGTATATTACGCTAAGTGAAATAAGCCAGATACAGAAAGATAAACAATGCATGATCTCATTAATAAGTGGAATCCAAAATAGTCCAATTCATAGAAATAGAGTGGTAGAATGGTGATTGCCAGGGGCTGAAAAATAGAAGAAATGGAGAAATGTTAGTGAAAGAATTCAAACTTCCAGGTATAAGATAAATAAGTTCTGGAGAAAAAATATAGTATGATGGTTATACTTATTAATAATGTAGTTTATATTTGAAATTTGCTAAAAGAGAAGATATTAAAATATTTTCACCACACACACAATGTGAGGTGACAGATGTTAATTATCTTCATTGTGGCAATCATTTCACAACTTATACATATATCAAAATACCATTTTGATAGATGTATGCACATCATATATATATATAGGCATCTATCAAAATATCACATTTTGATAGATGTATATGTACAAACTTTGTCAATTATCCCTTTATAAAGCTGGAAAACATTTAAAATTTCTTTTTAAATTTTTAAAAACTAAAAAATATTTATATTTTACGTCTGCTGCAGTGGTTCCTGAACTTCAATGTACTGAAGCAACACCTGTGTGACTTTGTAACTACAGATTCTCAGCTGCCATCCATTGAGTCAATAAACAGGTCTATGGTGAGGCCCAGGAATCTGTAATCTAGATTATTCTGAATTGGGTGCTCCCACTGACCCAAAACTTCTGTCTGAATCCCAAGTCCCCTTCAGATGCTGAATGTCATCTGTCCTGCATTATTTCTCAGCACTCTCTACCTTGTACCCACCTCTAATTAGGCTGACATACTCGGCGTTCCCTGGAAGCCACGCCCATTCTTTCCCCCTTGCTAGCTAGGAAATTAATAATCACCCAGCCTTAGAGTTTCTAGGTTCTCACGACCTGTCTCAAGACCACCCTTGGTGTTTCTTTCTTTCTTTCTTTCCCTACTATGATCCAAGGTGAACTTTTCTTTTTAAAACTTAAGCAGGCCTATGTGGAAATTTGTATTTTTAGATAAAAGGATCAGGCAGCTAAGAAACAATTGCTATACTCTTTTACTCTCTTAATCCTTAGTTTTTTCACAGTATGTACATCTGTTTTTACTTATTCATTTATTTTTTACCTTTTAGTCAACTCTACCTACTTTGGATAAAAAATTCCAACATTTACACTGGCTCGTTCTCAAGATGTGGTTTCCCTTCTTTATACAAAAAAGTCAAGATGTTTGGCCACTTTAGAATAAATATTTGTAATGCATCATAAGAAAACAATACTGATGTATAACCTGGAAGAAGGACAATATGTAACTCAAAGCTACATATCACTGTGGATGAAAATGCGCCAAGTTGGTGCCAAGTCCTAAAGGCATTTAACATTGAGGGCCTTATGTGCTCCCAGCAGAACTCTGGGAGACAGGCAGGACCTGTATCATGATTACTTTAACTTCATAGATTGAGAAAATGAGACTGAAGGAAGTTAGGAGTTTTGCCTTAGATCCGTGTCTCATAAATATTAAAGCAAATATGTAAACCCCAGGCATTCTAACCTCTACTTCAAAGTTCTTTATATAGAAAATGAGACATTTCATTCTTCTTACTTTAATCATTTTAGGGTAGATGGCTCTGGTTTTATTTTCACTAAAAATAGAATCAGCTCACAGGTTCCAAGAATGGATATTTTAATTACTCAGTAAATTCTGTATCTTACTTCCTTTCCTTAACTGAGAAACAATCAGTAGCGTGCAACATATGGAGCACAGAAATAAATTGTAAGAGTGAAGCTAACCCTTGTTGTTATGGTGTATTTACTTGCTGCAAGGCATTTTATGCCTTAGATAAGACAAATATTTGATAACAGGGAAGATCCACAGAGATATAAAATGACTGGTGATTCTGAGGAAAGCTGCAGTCTTATTTAGCCAGCTCCACCCACTCTAGATATAAGATTCTAATATTTACTCTGCTGCTGTCTCTCAGTGATGGCCTCAAAAATACCTTTATCCCTTTATTCATAAATGAAATAGAGGGTGATTTCATATATTAAAGAATAGATAAAGGTATTTTAGAGGAGGGAAAGCATGTGAGGTATTTTAGAGGTAGGAAAGCATATTTGGATAAAAAGACAAAGTGAATTGGGCATCTGCAAGAGGTTTAGCTATAGTGCAGTGCTGTCCTGTAGAAATTTCTGCAATACCAAATATTCCATATCTGTGCTGTCCAACACAGTTATCACTAGCCTTTTGTAGCTAATGAGTACCTGAAATGTGGCTAGTGTGACCGAGTAACTGAATTTTACATTTTATTTAATCTTAAGGAATTCAAATGTAAACTTAAATAGTCACTCATGTCTAGAGGATGCCAGATGGAGAGTGCAGCCCTAGAGGCCTCAGGGAAACGCTGTGGCAATGGGGAACTTATCATGAGGCAGGACTGAGCTTCAGCGTTCCTGTAATATCAGCGTATTAGAGAATAGATGTTGAAGGGTGAAACTCATATGAAAGTTACCCCAAAATTTACTATAATATGGAAAGTTACCTTACAAGTTACTACAACATAGAAAGCAAAATCACAAGTCATTAAAAGCCATAAGCCAGAATGCCAACTTATTAAACAAGAGCAGTTGTTTTCACTGTCTGCATATTAGAACCATCTGGGCTGATATAAAAAAGAATGCCAACATCTGAATCCAATCTCTAGAAATTCGGATTTGTTTATTCTGATTGGAGCCCATGCATTGTATATTTGAAAAGCCTTCTGGGCCTGGTTTGGTGATGTGATTCAAGTGCTCAGTGGCATCAGCTTTGCTAGCCTGGTTTATCCACCTCAACCATTGGGATAGGTCTGCCAAGCATTTCTGAGGTTCACATAAGCTTGCTAGAACACATCTCCCTTGGACACATTATTAGGGCCTGGTGGTCTGGGAGCTGCTGTGAGCCAAATCTCAGGTATTAAGATTTTAAGTCATTTGACTTTTCTGGACATCACCAACCCTTTTTCCCTAAGGCTTCAAACCCACTTTGGACATTTCTGTCTGATCAGTGCTTGGATGAACGCTTCCAAAACTTGCCTTTGGGGTTCCTAATTTCTCTGCATTCCACCACTGTCTTTTTGACACCTTCCTTCATTTGGCAGGATCAGGCAGACTGAGCTGGGTGGAGCCGCTACTAAGAGTCTCTGTAATCTTGTTTCCACATTTAAAGTGGCATAATAAATAATACGGTTCAATTATTATGTGATTACTACTATGACTAGCATATGGTGAAAATTCAACAAACGGTAGATCCTGTACAACAAATGGTAGATCCTTTCCTCACCTTTATATATGCAGAGTCAAATCTTTCCCTGGTCAAAGCATTACTCTTTCTGTATTATACAACCCTGCATATTACTGGACTAATCCTTTGCATAATGATTTTACCACTGGACTTCTTTCTACACACCTCCTCATGGACTTACATTTTATTATTTGTTCATGTACTGATCTGATGATTTTATAAAACAATCTAAAGTCTTGGTAATGTACCTTTGTTAAAATCTTATATCTTAGAATTAAACTACACATTGAATATAGATCTGTATGTCCCTCTCCAGGCAAAACCTAGAGAAAAGTATTTTATGCAATCAGCAAAAGAGTAGGTGACAATGCTGAGAAGAAGGAATACGATATAGTAATCTCTTCCTTTCATTGAAGTTTCTCCATAATTGTGGTGTCTATCATAAGTCCTTGATTATAAAACAAATTCTCTGATCCTCCTCTGTGTTTCCATTGTATTTTCCCATATAGTCTTGTACCTATGACCTTATTTTGGTGAGGCAAGATATATCTGTTATGTAAGGTTTATTTCTTGAGTGTCTATAATATTCTGGCTTTGTGGGAAACAGCTGAGTCTACAATGGTTAACAGGGTAGCTTTGATCCCTGCTTCAGGTGAACTGACTTTCAGTGCAGTGTTTTAGCTGTTTGGAGTTGCTGTAACAGAATACCACAGACTAGGTAATCTATAAAGAAAATAAATTTATTTCTCACATTATGAAGTCCAATATCAAGGTACCAGAATCCGGTGAGGCCTTCTTGCTACCTCCATCTCATGGTGTAAGGAAGAAAGGCAAGAGAACGTGGGGAGCAAGAGAGCAAGAAGGGGCCAAGCTCGCTTTTACATAATGATAAACCCATTCTGGAGAAATAACCCACTTCTGCAATAATAATGTCAAACTATTCACGAGGGCTCTAGTCATCTCCTATCAGGTCCCATTTCCCAAAACTGCTGGATCCACAAAGACCATTCTCCCCCTCTCATGGCTGGGGCTTCACTACAGTGTCTCTGGTAACATTATTAGTCTCAGTAACTTCTTGCTTATTTTCACTGACTTTGGAAAAGATTACGCTCTGGTAATCTAAGTTGGATAAAAAACTAAGTTGGATAAGAGGAGAAATGGAGAAGAAAATAGGGCACCCCTATAGTGAGAACATGAGCTAAACCTCCAGGAGTATTTTTTCACTGCCCTGTATCGCCATATACATATACATATACACACATTTATATGAACTTGTTTAATTTTATCTCATCCTTTGAGGAGAAGGTACATAAACCTGATTTATATATGACTTTTAATTCAGTTTGGCTAAGTTTTGTTTCAATGGCAAGGGAGTTGAGAAAACTTTTTTATCTACATAATCCAGAAAATTTCCAAGCAGGAAATTTTAACTGAGCAAACTCAAAAATGGCTTTTCAGGTACTCTGAGGCACTTAAAAATATTTGCATTCCTTCTATGCTGTACATTAAGAAAACATATATTCTTTCCAAAAAAATGTGTATCCCAATTACCCTGAACCTAATGCCTCTGTAGTTTGGATGAAGGGGTGAATGCTAATGGTAAGAGATATAAAACAAAGGGGTAAGCCAGTTGAATTAGTCAGTTTTCGCACTGCTATAAAGAAATACCTGATACTGGGTAATTAATGAAGAAAAAAGGTTTAATTGATTCACCATTCCACATGACTGGGGATGCCTCAGGAAACTTACAATCATGGTAGAAGGTGAAGGGGAAGCAAGGCACATCTTACATGGCAGCAGGAGAGAGAGAGGGAGCACACAGGAAAAAACTACCACCTATAAAACCATCAGATCTCATGAGAACTCCCTCACCATCAAGAGAACAACATGGGGGAAACTGCCACCATGATCTAATCACCACCCACCAGGTCCCTCCCTTGATGTGTGGGGATTACAATTACAGAGGAGATTTGGGTGGGGACACAGCGCTAAACCATATCACCAGTCCACTGAGTACAAACATTGTGCTATTAAAACTAGTAATTATTATATGGAATATATAAAATGAGGCATAATTATCAAACATTTCTGGCAAAGTTTTTGAAGTTGTAAAATAACTTCACAGCAGTTGGGATTTCCCTTGCTCTGTATGTTTAAGATCATGGTGTCTGTAAGAAATACTGCTTGGGTGTGATCCACAGATTCCTTTTTTTTTTTTTTTTTTTTGAGACAGAGTCTTGCTCTGTCACCCAGGCTGGAGTGCAGTGGTGCGATCTCCACTCACTGCAAGCTCTGCCTCCTGGGTTCACGCCATTCTCCTGCCTCGGCCTCCCAAATAGCCCAGACTACAGGTGCCCGCCACCGCGCCTGGCTAATTTTTGTATTTTTAGCAGAGACAGGGTTTCACCGTGTTAGCCAGGGTGGTCTCCATCTCCCGACCCTGTGATCCGCCTGTCTCGGCCTCCCAAAGTGCTGGGATTACAGGCGTGAACCACCGCGCCCAGCCGATCCACAGATTTCTTATTCTTATTTCCACTTGAGCAAGTTACATAGCCTATCTATGACTCAGTTTCCTCATCTGTAAAATAAGGATGTAGTAGATGCTATTGGTGCTCTGCCCATATCACCTTGATCTAACTTAAAGGTCATTTGTAGATAGTGTCTTAAAGCTCTAAGTCTTCTGTTCTTTACATGGTGGCATTTTCTGGCCATGGAGCTGTCTATAAATAGTGTCTTAAAGCTCAAAGTCTTTTGCTTTCTATCTGGTGGCATTATCTAGCCATGGAGCTGTACTGTGTCCAAATACAAGGCAGACTGGAGGTTTTGGGGCATTAAGAACCAAGGAGCAACGCTCAAGCAATGAGGGATGGGAATTACTGGCTAGACCCAGCAACCACTCAGCCTTCTGAGGGCTAATGCCTGAGGGTCGCTTTGAGACTCAGTCCCAGTTGCTCACTGCAGTAAGACATCTGTTAACAAAATGTTGTCTCACTTTACTCCTACTTGGTGCTTTCAGGATCATCTTTGAAATAACAACCTGCCCCCAAGTCCTTGTCTCAGAGTCATCTGTTGGAGGAAAACAACAACATAGACAGGAAATAAAAAATGTCTCTATTTCATAGTAAGTGTTGTAAGAATTAAATCCTGTAAAGCCTACAGAAGACTGCCTCTTCTGTGGTTAGCACTGAATGTTTGTCAGGGTAGGAGTTCTTAGCTCTTTTGCAGCACTTAAAATCCATTTCCTAGATTATTTAATTCCTGTGTTAATAATAAGAAACACTTGTATGCTATCAAGAAAATGTAACAAAAAGATTAAGGAAGGAATAGAAAGTTCAGCCTACCAGTGAGCCATCTACATTTACCCTTATAGAACATAAGATGAGAGAAGTCGTGCCCTCCCGTAACAATAGTGTTCCATAACAGTGAATATCACAACACAATTGTAGAGCATTTGCTCCTTGATTCAGAACTGTTTTTAATCAGCATATTTGTCTTCTCTACATGCACTCTATCAGACGTTGTTGAAATGTATTTTCGATAGCGGATTGCTTTTTAGTTTATTCATTGCAATAGAGCATTAATATTTAATTTCTCTGTGATACATGGTATATGACTTCACTTACCAACATATTTCTATGAAGTTTTTTTGTTTACATACATATACTAATATATTTTAGCAGCAAGTTAGTACCTTTTTCATTATTAGTACATTATGGGATATCTGACACTGAGAATTTCCTATTGGTTTCCACTGAGTAGAATACTGTATTTACATGAACAAACCATCCTTTCCTTACAAAGTCACTTTAAAGTCTTTTAAATAAATATATTATTACATATACTTTTTTCAAAATAATGTAATTCTAAAAATTGTGATGCACTAGATACCCTTGCAAACATAATAGCAACTCTAATACAATAACACTAGTTTATACAAGTGCTGTCAATATAACCCAGTTCCAACACTTTGCAATTCTAGGCTCTGGAAAAACAGTACTAGGAAGCACAATCCAAGTGGTCACCATTTTAGGAACCTCTTTCCAATACGTGAGCATATTTCCTCATAATATTAAACAAATGTTTATTATCAAATACATACTAAGGAGATGTGAATTGCTGAATCTTGCAGATTTGACATTTTCGTATCCGGGCTTGGCTAACTCTAAGAACAATATGTAAGAGGAAACTGATATAAAGTAAATATTATTGTTTATTATTATATACCTAAAGACTAATTTACTAAATGAATGCAAGAAATCATGAATCACTGAATCAGAGACCTGGCCCTTTTATATCTGTGTTTGGCTGATTCTTAACACTAAGGATAAGATGAACTTGACCTGAAATTACTGAAAAAATACAGTCTGTTAGTTTTTTTTTTTTTTTAAATTATCACTATTGTGACAAGTGGAACACTAAAAGGATAGAATAGAAACTGCCATTATAGTTCAATATTTATATTAGCTTATCAATTGAGATACACACCTTTTGGGGCAAAGATCCATCCCTCTCCCCTGTCCTACCCATTAAATCCATCTGTCTTGGAACTGCATTATCCTGTTTACAGAGTCTATTTGATATTCCCTCACTTCAGCTGCAAGCTAAAAGGAAAATTACCTCATTCAGAGATGATTGCCAAATGGTGTTAATTTGGACTGATTACATAACAGTGGTACCTTATCTGTAAGGTTACAAGTCTTCATGATGAACTTTGGTGTGACAAAGAGGGAGATTACATGAAATGTTATCACTTTATTGCAGCATATGATAAGCTGTTACTATATGAATTTCTTATCTTTGTTCAGAACATTTCAACTTCCCCCACTGGATGAACTGGTGAGGAACAAAATGGGTATCCATATTCAATACTAGAAATCCAAGCACAAATTAGTTAAATTAAATAACAACAAATGAATAGGGTCTTAAACAGTGCCTGGCAAAGAGTAAGCCATCAATACATGGTAGATCTAAATAGCTAGAGCAACTATAGTGTTCTAGACAGCATCGCAACCTTGGGGCAGGTGCTCCTTATCACTGTAATACTTTGGATTTCAGGAGTGTACTAAGTATTATTTCAGTAAAGCAAATGGAGAAAATGCATTAATTACAATGCAACAAAGAGGAGAAAGGGAAAGATTCCTACTTGCTTGTATTTCTGATAGTTCATCTCTTCTCTATATGCAGTGTAGCCTCAGGACTAATTTAGAGAGGGTTGCAAATATATTTGCTCCCTTTAACTTAAGAATCTTTGAATGGTAAGTTGGTAAACGGACCTCCTCTTTCCCAATGACTCTCATAATAATGTTATTTCAGTCAAATGACAAATACTCGATGAGCAGTGCCTATGTGTCAGGCACCATGCTACATGAAAGAGAGATTCCAAAATATTTAAGACATTGTTCAATTTCCCAAGGACTTACAAAAATTCCTAGTAAAATAAAAGTGGTATAAACAAGGAAGCTAAAACTACTTGGAAAACACGCAAGTATTTAGACCCAACCGATATCTCAGACAACTCAAATTTCCATTCTTACAAAGTACAGAGTTTTGACTAGAACTGAAAAAAAATAGCAGGGCAACAGAAAAATAGTTTAATGAGTTATTTTTTTGTGTGGGTATTACAAACCCATAGAGCAACCTTAACCTTTTTTTGTTGTTGTTTTAAGAGACAGGGTCACTTTCTGTTGCCCAGGCTGGAGTGCAGTGGCTATTCACAGGCATGATCATAGTTCACAGCAACTCGAACTCCTGGACTCAAGCAATCCTCCCACCAGAGCTTCCCAAATAGCTGGGACTATAGGTGTGCACCATCAGCCTAGCTGTATATTTATTTATACCATTTTCCTATAAAGCTTTAGACGCTTTCAAAAATGCTATATATACTGTTCCAAAGTGGTCGTGAGGGGGATTTTCGCAAAGCTCCCCATTTCAATTACTAGTACTTCTTGGTTCATTTGATACAACCCTACAAAGATAAATGGAGAATGATTGATTTATCTAATCAAAGATCACGCCCCAGAAATAAAGTTCTTTCCTTTCTCTGTAGTATCATTTTCAAAACAATCATTCTTTATTCAAATGTACAACTATATTTTCATTAAAATATTAAAATATAAACCCATGTAAGTCCAGTAAACTTAGGACAAACATTTCCCACAGAGAAACTTTAAGGAATGCTGACAAAATTCTAAGCTTCCAAGTTCCGATTTGATTTGGTAATCTTTTACATTGTATGCTGAAATGTATGAATGTTCCAATGATCAAATTATTAAAATTTAAAAATCACTCCTATTTCTGTAAATTTAAATTATGTAAGACCTTTGGAAGCACTAGCCATGTGCACAGCCTTTTGACCTTAAGTTTGGGGGAAGAATAAGACAAATGTACTCAATAACAAAGCACTACATGTGTGTAGTTCCTTGGAGTTCATGGAGCAAATTCACCTTTAGTCCAGAGTGGTGAGCAGTGGTGGCCCCAACAGTTCCAAAAGAGGCAGCACTGAAATTGCAGGCAACAGCCAATCAGGGTCGCCAGGCCAGCGGGCAGCAGTGTTACATGCTGTCCTGGCAAGAAAAGAATTGGAGTTTTGTGGCTGCTGGATTCTAAAAGGGGTGATGACCTGACCTGAGAGGGACGTAAGGTAACATGCATTTTAATTCACAGATGAAGAGTTTTAGATACTAGCTACACGTTTCTTACTGTGTGAAGCACTTTCACTTGGAGTATATGCCATCTGCCTAATATGTGGGACAGTATTGCACTAAGTATAAATAAGCTCGAGACTTGTTCGTTGTTTTCGAGAGGCTGTAACTATCACCTGAAAAAAGAAGAGGAGCAGCATATTTGAATTATCTTTTCTAAATACTAACTGCCCTTCTATATAAATCTAGTCGGTCTTAAAACTTACTTTAATCAGCATACGACTTTGTTCATGTCTACATCAACAATATCACCTAAAACAAGGGTATTTTTTAAGTAATACCATCCTCTAAAAAACAGAAAAACAAGCATACTTAGTTTCTGGAACTACATATTTCACAGTTAATTGTCTTAATTATTCAAATACGAGTGAGCAATGTGTTAGAGCTGTGAGGGCTACACAAATACAAAGGCAGTGCCTGCCCTCAAGGAACTTAGTATTCATAACATATACATTTTATTTTGCAAAGTACTTTGAAGAAATATGGCTAAAAATTTACTCTTTGCCTCAGTAGGCTTTGTAGAGTACATCTCTAAAAGATAACTTAAGAACTATGTTCACTATTCAACTCTAGTTTTTACTAACAAGACAGCCAGATCAGCATAGAGTAAATATCCCATCAACTTTCCAAGAGAATGGCTGAATACATTCTTTTGTTTTCATACTTTGAATTATGACTTATTAAAACAAAAGCAACACATTTTCCAATTTGGGAGAAGCTTTGGAGGTTAATCTAGACTATACGCTAATATCATAAAGTCTAAAATAGGATTTTCATCATGAGAAGTCTTCCAACAAATTGTGGTGTCATTCAGACCATGCGCTCTGGCCTCTGAGGACCCTCACGACTTATTCTCACACTGTCTGACTTTTTTCTAGTGCATGTTTATCTCCTCAAGCAGACAATAAAGTAAGCAGAGTCTTCAGATTTCACTGGGAACCAACCCTGCACTTGATAAACAGTTATTAATGAAGATATAATATGTTATTCTGATTCTCTTTTTTTTTTTTTTAGGTCAAAAATCTGAAACAATCATTGCATGTATGACTTTCCAGAGAGCCTTACAGTTGCTTTTATAAAAGCAAGAGTTCAACAACAGTTCAGCAACACAGCATCTGCCCACCATCTCCCTGTAGTATTTTTACTGCCAGTATTTCACCACCAGCATTTACAATGATTATAGGCTTAACGAATTCATTAAACTATATTTAAAAAGTCTTTCCAGAATAAAAAAAAATTGTTGTTGTTTCAAACAACTTGCCCCTTCTTCATCTTCATTCTTTTTATATCTATGGGATGCTGGTTTTTTTTCTTAATGAAAGTCTATAAAACATATATATATTTTTTTCCTTGGGTTATTTTTCGTTTATTTTCTTTTTTCTTTTTTGCTTTCCTCCTAATGTTTACAAAATGATTAATCAAGGAATAAAGTTTGGGACCTTAAGGCTAGTGAAATATTTAAATTTTCTTCACATTCACTGATTATTTTAAATATGAAAAGAAGAAAGATGGTGAAATAAACTTTACATAATTTATGTGCAGTCATTTATGGTAAATACATTTGCAGCAAAAACAAGCTCACAGTAAAATCTGACTTTAGTTACAGAGTTTAGATTTTTCCACATATAGGATTGTCTTCCTATGTAGGCACATAGGCTTTTAAAAGTACTAAAGATGAAGAAAGGAGAGTGAGCACACATTCTGTTTCCCCAGACAGTCTTGTTAATGATGGTTGTGTTCTGTTTCCTCAGTGCCCCCTTTTACTCTACAACGTGCTTTGCTTTGGAGGATAAATTTGTGGTCACCCTGGAGATAAGCCATATAAAAACTGTGTGAAAATAGTGTGATCAATAGCTGAAATACTTCAAACTAAAGACAAATTTTTCAAAAGACTCTCAGAAAAGTTTGAGTTTCAGTGTTGAGCACTTTAATGTGTTAGACAAGTTCAAAAAATTCAGCACTGAATACAGACTAATGAAAACAGGCTCATTTAATAGATTAAAATATGCTTGCTTTCAAGGCATTACTTTCACATAGAGAGGCTTTCAAAGTTTTTAAAGTTAATAATTTTAAAAGAACCTCATTAGAAATGAATCATTTAAAAGGTCAAATTTAGGCTGGGCGCAGTGGCTCATGCCTGTAATTTCAGCACTTTGGGAGGTCAAGGCTGGCAGATCACGAGGTCAGGAGTTTGAGAGCAGCCTGGCCAACATAGTGAAACCCTGTCTCTACTAAAAATGCAAAAAATTAGCTGGGTGTGGTGGTGGTCACCTGTAATCCCAGCTCCTTGGGAGGCTGAGGCAGGAGAATCGCTTGAAGCCGGGAGGTGGAGGCTGCAGTGAGCTGAGACCGTACCACTGCACTCTAGACCCGGTGGCAGTGCAAGACTCTGGCTCAAAAAATAAATAAATAAATAAATAAAAGGTCAAATTTAAAAGATATTTGAAAATTTTTTAGATTTTCAGACTCCATCTCTAGTAAAATCAACAGTTGTACTAGAGTCTCAGAAAAAGGAATGACATTTTTTAATCTTAAACGAGGATACTCTATGTGTGTGTGTGTATGTGTATGTGTGTGTGTGTGCATGTGTGCGTGCATGCTATAGACTGATTTGGAACACTTCTGAAACCTATTAGTTCCCTTCTAAGAAAAATATTTGCTAAATGCATAAAACAAGATACAAAGTATTATAATGGAAATAAATTACACTGAAATGCAACTCTTAAAATATCAAAATATATATATTTTAAAGTTTGGTAAAGTAATATATGAGCGTTTCAGTAACTCATTAAATACTAGTGAGCAGAAGATCTAATAACAATAATAATTACCAAGTAGCAATGAGCAAAAATGATATTTTCAGGTTGTGTACAATAGCTATAATGTGATCTGAAAAGTCACAGTACTGTTCCTGCTACTCACATTTGCTTATTACTTTCACAGTTGGAGGAAAGGCCATATTTCAGTTAAGAGGTTAGTGAAAATAAAGTTGTAATTCTTCCCAACCAAGTTCATGAGCTTTTTGTATTCTATCCTTATCATTACAACACTAAGAAAGCCTAGAAGTCAAACAAGTTTGTTATAGGTGCTCACTTAATAAATCAAATAATTACTCTTTCTTGTAATCAGACTACGAAACTACATTTCCAAAAACAAAAAGCCCAATGAATGCTTTTTTCCCCCTATCTAATAAAGGTTTTCACTGTAAATTCATCTCAGTTCATTGTGTGGGTGAAAGCAGTCAGATAAAATGTAGTATAGACACTGAATGTATTGAAAGAAAACAAAGTGGGTGCTTTGTAGGATTTTTCTAAAAACCAAACGGAAAAGTCTTGGAAACACAGACGCGACATTTTATCTTAAGCATTATATCTCTTTATTCTATCATTAATATTTAAAAGCTAAATTATATTTTTGCACAGTTTTTCTTCATTTGCATTTTCTTATTTTAATTTTACAGTGTAATGTATTAATTGACTGTTTACACTTTCTTTTCCAAAACGTTGAATGAAATCCAATAAGCAAGGACACCA
The DNA here is from genome assembly GCF_037993035.2 of Macaca fascicularis. Taxonomy (NCBI): domain Eukaryota; kingdom Metazoa; phylum Chordata; class Mammalia; order Primates; family Cercopithecidae; genus Macaca; species Macaca fascicularis. The sequence goes on from NC_088377.1 coordinate 117,669,083, forward strand.
AATATGTACATGCACAGCAAAGCCCCTCAGCCACAGCAGCATCACTTCCTGGAACAGACTACAAGTGAAAAATGAGTGGTAATTAAACACAGCTGCTGCCCAAGAGGTAAGGTAGAATCATAGATCATTAGAACCTAAAGGGACCGGAGAAGCCATTTTGTCTAACCCTTCACTTTGCAAATGAGGAATCAGAGACAATGAGTAGTTAGGAGACTTGGTTTGGGCCAAGGGTGACCCTGGAGAAGCATCAGTGATGTCTGATAGTTAAAGTAACACTCTTCTTACCACTTCTCAGGGCGAGTCCTGTTCCTGAGTCTGCTTCTATCCAAGCATAGCTATCGAGATAAGGGGTTACAGTCAACTAGAAATACATCTTATTTATAGATTTTTGCTTCCAAATATGCCAAGTTAGAAGACTTACATGGTTGATCCCATCTCTAGAACAGAGGACTTAAAAGATCAAGAATTTGTTTTGAATACTTTTCAAAGTCTGATTTATTAGCTATGTTATTGTAACCAGTGAAAATCCAGTAAAACCATCCCTAATTTTATCTTAATTTTTTAAATGGCTTTTCTTTCTGATTATAAAATGAATCATATATGTTAATTATAACAAAGACAAATGAAGAAGAAAATAAGCAGCCACATCCCAAGATGTAATACTGGTAATATTTTAGAATATTTTTCTAGTTATATGCGTATGTATGAATACAGAGCTATATACACATATTATACATTAGTATAATATTGCATATAACATTTTATATTCTGCCTTTTCTCCTAGCATTATACCATGAGAATTTTCCCCACTGAATTAAAATTATTTCCAAAACATCGTTAATATGAAAGTCTGTGTCTGGATGTTATTAAAGCAATAACGTTTAAAGACATTACAATATATAAAGTTATTTCATATAATTTCTGATCACTGGATTTTTAGGTTATCACTGGACCATGTAACTCTACTGCAGTAAATTTCTGTAAATCAAAAATATTAAAAATATGTTTATGAGATAGCCTTTAGATAGATTTAAATGCAAATCTAAAATTACTGGAGGAAAATGTATATAATATTCCAGGAAATCAGAGAAATGAAAACTCAGGGATACCACTTACTGCTATTAAATGCAGAAGTTTCTAAAAGGTATTGTATCAATAGATTTTGACAGGGCTCTGTAAAGTCACGATGGAACACAGTGCTCATACAAGGAAGTAGTAACTGGTGCAAACATTTAGCGCCTGGCATATCGCAGGAGTACAATAAATATATTTGTTGTGTGAACAAATGGAAATTAATTTGTGAATACGTATCAAGACATCTCAGTTTAGTTATGCTCCTTAACTGATAATATTATTCAAGGGAATATATACAATATATACACTTAGATAGTCACTGCAATATTCTTAAAAGACAAAGATTGGTCACAACCAAATGCCTAAGATTCATATAATGGTTAAGTAAATGATGTAGGTCTATAGAGCCAAGAATCCTTAATTTTCACATTAATTTAAGAACTACACTAAAATCATACATGTGTTGCCTGTAATTCTTAGCTTAAAATGATTGAAATATTTTAAATACTAGCATGTTTAATCTCTTGGTGTAATATTTTATTTAATTCTTTTAATGAAATACAGGTTTAGCATCCCTAATCGAAACATCTGAAATTAGAAATATTCCAAAGTCTGAAACTTTTTGAGTCCTGATGTTATGCTACGAGTGGAAATTCCACCCACAAGTACTTAACACACATTTTGTTTCATGAGCAAAATTATTTAAAATATTGTATAAATTTATCTTTAGGCTGTGCATGTAAGGTGTATATGAAACATAAATGAATTTCATGTGTAGATTTGACTCCCCTCCCCAAGATGTAACATTTTGTATATACAAATATTTCCAAACGGCTGGAAATTCAAACCCTGAAACACTTCTGGTCCCATACACTTTGGAAAAGGGATACTCAACCTGCAACTATTAATTTTAAAATTGAAGAAAACCGCCATGTTTGAAAAAAACCCTGAGAAGGCTGGGCGCAGTGGCTTATGCCTGTAATCCCAGCACTTTGGGAGGCTGAGGTAAGCAGATCATGAGGTCAGGAGTTCAAGACCATCCTGGCTAACACTGTGAAGCCCTGTCTGCCAAAAATACAAATAATTAGCTGGGTGTGGTGGTGGGCACCTGTAGTCCCAGCTACTTGGGAAACTGAGGCAGGAGAATGGTGTGAACCCAGGAGGCGGAGCTTGCAGTGAGAAGAGATTGTATCACTGCACTCCAGCCTGGGCAACAGAGCGAGACTCCGTCTCAAAATCAAACAAACGAACGAACAAACAAACAAACAGTAAAACCCTGAGAAGCCCAGAAGAATAGATGAAAGAACTATTAATATTGTCTTCCTTCCAAAATACATTTTTTTTTTTTTTTTTTTTTTTTTGAGACGGAGTCTCGCTCTGTCGCCCAGGCTGGAGTGCAGTGGCGAGATCTCTGCTCACTGCAAGCTCCGCCTCCCGGGTTCACGGCATTCTCCTGCCTCAGCCTCCCGAGTAGCTGGGACTACAGGCGCCCACAGCCGCGCCCGGCTAATTTTTTGTATTTTTAGTAGAGACGGGGTTTCACCGTGGTCTCGATCTCCTGACCTTGTGATCCGCCCGCCTCGGCCTCCCAAAGTGCTGGGATTACAGGCGTGAGCCACCGCGCCCGGCCCCAAAATACATTCTTATAGTCAATTTCAGAAGTGCCACTCATTTGTTTCTCCTCATATACTATAGAAGATAGGACCAGAGTTTCCTTTGATAGTGACACCAACAGTGAGAGAAAGTCATGACTTTCTGTTTTCCCAGCTCCATCACTTAGATAACCCTGTTGTTTCCTCTTGCTAATTGTAGCTAGGCTCACTATTGAAAACTGTGTTGAATCTCTTTCCCCTTCTTCACCACCCTGCTGCCTTATACACACACACACACACACACACACACACACACACACACACACACAGAGTTGGAGAGGTAACCCTTTAACAAACAACAGGAATCACAATACCTTTATAAGTTCTGAGGGTTCACTTCCTTCTTCCACGACAATTAGTTCAGACCTTCCTTTCCTTTCATTGTAACGAATGCCCGTAGCTACCTGGTTTGCCTTCAGACGTTCATATTTGTTGCATGAGGAACCACACCACTGATAAATTTTCTAAAAGAAAGAGAGAGATCTGTTGACCCTAAGAATATGAGGAAGACATTTAGCCTCAGTATAATACTTTGATTAATTAGGAAAGAAAAAGGAAAATTAAATGACCTGTTGTTAAGGTGTATACATAATTGTTATACTTCACTCTGCATTCTGCTGCTTTCAGTTAGCATTACAAAGTAAGCAGTTTTTAAGCATGGAAAATATAATATATATATCACCTTTCTCTGTGTATATAATCTATAAATTACATTTTATAAAAGTAAACATATGGATAAAATTTGAAATAATAAATATATCACACTTCAGAAAAGAAGTCAAGAATCTGTTAAGATACTCTTGATGATCATAAAATTAATATAATACTTTTGTAAAACTATTCATGTTTTTAAATTGACAAATACATATTGTATATATTTATTGTGTATAACATGATGTTTTGATATATGTATACATTGTGGAATGGCTAAATCAAGATAATTAATATATGTAAAGCAATTTAACAATTCTTATCAAGAGCAATAAAAAGATTGATACTGTCCCAGTAATATCACTATCTGGCACTTACTTTAATAAATAATTCATAAAAGGAGAAAAAAAACACACATATAAGGGTGCTCATTGCTATGTGACTATATTGGTGAGGCCGTGGAAAGGCATTAATTGTTCAAGAATAGGATAATAGTCATATAAATTGTGATACATAGGGAAAATTTGATACTTAACTGTTAAAATTAAACTTTAACATCAAAACATGAAAAAGTAGAAACAGAATAACCAGGTGATATATTGTAGCAATTATATTAGCTACCATTTAGATTAAACTACTATATATTTTAGATTGTAGATTTTAGTATAGTGTCCAGAAGGTATACAGATACAAATGGAAAATAATAATAAAAAATTATATCCGCCATTAACATTGTTTACCAAAAGAAAGAAAGAGAAGTTGAATAACAACCAGAATTGGAGGGGCTGTGGGAATGGGCATTATCATCCACTATTTGGGTGGTATAAACTGACACAGGTTTTTTAAGGGTAGTTTGGCATCATTATAAAAAAATTTAAGGCCGGGTGCAGTGGTTCATGCCTGTAATCCCAGCACTTTGGGAGGCCAAGGTGGGCAGATCACAAGGTCAGGAGATCGAGACCATCCTGGCTAACATGGTGAAACCCTGTCTCTACTAAAAATACAAAAAATTAGCCAAGTGTGGTGGCAGGTTCCTGTAGTCCCAGGTACTCAGAAGGCTGAGGCAGAAGAATGGCTTGAACCATTCATGAGATCACGCCACTGCACTCTAACCTGGGGGACAGAGCGAGACTCTGTCTCAGATAAATAAGTAAATAAATAAATGTGCTTTTAATGTCAAGAAATTCAATTTATAGGAATCTATAATACAGAAATATTCAAACATGAGATATAAAAACAAAAGAAACTGTTGCAGGAAGTCAGGGACCCCGAACGGAGGGACCGACTGGAGCCACAGCAGAGAAACATAAATGTGAAGATTTCATGGACATTTATCACTTCCCAAATAATACTCTTATAATTTCTTATGCCTGTCTTAATCTCTTAATCCTGTTATCTTCGTAAGCTGAAGATGTACGTCACCTCCGGACCACTATAGTTGTGTTAACTGTACAAATTGATTGTAAAACATGTGTGTTTGAACAATATGAAATCAGTGCAGCTTGAAAAAGAACAGAATAACAGCAATTTTTAGGGAACAATGGAAGACAACCATAAGGTCTGACTGCCTGCAGGGTCAGGCAAAAAGAGCAATATTTTCCTTCTTGCAGAGAGCCTATAAACGGACCTGCAAGTAGGAGAGATATCGTTAAATTCTTTTCCTAGCAAGGAATATAAATATTAAGACCCTAGGAAAGGGTTCCTCCTGGGGGGAGGTCTATAAATGGCCACTCTGGGAGTGTCTATCTTATGTGGTTGAGATAAGGACTGAAGTATGCGCTGGTCTCCTGAACTATCCTCAGGCTTACTAGGATTGGGAAATTCCAGCCTGGCAAATTTTTGGTCAGACTGGTTCTCTGCTCTCGAACACTGTTTTCTGCTGTTTAAGATGTTTATCAAGACAAAACGTGCACAGCTGAACACAGACCCTTATCAGTAGTTCTGTTTTGCCTTTTGTTTTGTTTCCTCAGAAGCATGTGATCTTTGTTTCCTTTCTGTCCTTTGAAGCATGTGAGCTTTGTGACCTACTCTCTGTTCTTGCACACCCTCCCCTTTTGAAATCCTTAATAAAACTTGCTGGCTTTAAGGCTCAGGTGGGCATCATGGTCCTACTGATATGTGATGTCACCCTCGGAGGCCCAGCTGTAAAATTCCTCTCTTTGTACTCTTTCTCTTTATTTCTCAGCAGGCTGACACTTATGAAAAATAGAAATAACCTACTTTGAAATATTGGTGGCGGGTTCCCATGATATCTGGTGCCCAACGTGGGGATCAAACCCAGCACCCTGAGATTAAGAGTCTCATGCTCTACCGACTTCCCCAGATAAGAAACAAAACAAATGGCCATCAATAAGAGGATGGCTAAATAAATGTCATTGCATGAATGCTGTCTACTCCTCTTCAGTAGTTAAAAATTAAGGAAAATGTTTAAATACTGATGTAGAAAATTAGTGAAGGTATATCATCAAGAATACAATAAAGACATAGAATAATATAATTACGTTAAAGTAGAAACAAAAACACAAGCTCTGTCTCTGTGTTTGCACAAAAAAAAAGATAAACAGTTTTAAGAGATTCAGAGGGCATGCACATGCAGAAAGAAAGCCTTCAATGTTTACTGTATCTAAGTCAGTGATTTTTTTGTTTGTTTTTATGTCACATACATTTCTAGGTGCTTATTATGCTGGGGACACACAGATAAATAAGAAAAAACTAGCAAGGAGAGATGGACAGGTAGAAAAATTGGCTGATACATTTGCACTGTGCTTAGTTTTCACAACATTCCCACACACATTTCATCTAGTCAGCCATGTAGAGTTGTGGTTAAGTGTGAGGGAAATGGAGCTAGGCTGCCACTCTCTGGGTATTTGATAGTGTGTTTGCAATTTTTCAAAAGAGTAAATAAATTAGAAATAGCACAAGAAAACATTCAGAGAAATGGACTCTTTTCTCTGATTAAATTTCCAGCCCAGAGTCATTTCTTCACTCAAAAAATGGTTTACTGAGTGACTAAAATGGGGCAGCCTCTCTTGTAGATACTGGAAGCACCATTCTGAACAAAGTGGGCTTGCAACAGTCTCTATGACTGCTGCTTAACATTCCTGATTACCTAGTCCACAGTCTTCCTTAAGAATAAAACACGCATTTTAGGAATGCAAAACTTTATAAGAAATAAAATCAAAAGGCCTATGTCTAGCAATCTTTTTCTCTCAAGAATTGAATGCAGTTATTTTGTATGGTCAAAGGGCATGGTCAAAGGTCAAAGTATAGTAAAACCATATCTAGGAAATACTCACAAAAATAGTAAAACTTTAAATTATTTCTAAAAGAATAGTGCACTTCTACTGTTTCTTTTTAACCTCTTTTCTACATTTGGGCATTGGAATATGAGGCTCACATGTGGAGGTCATTTGAATACCATGACAAAGTTAGCAGTTAGAAAGAGTGAAAATAAAGGACTCCCACTGATCAGTCAGCTCTTAGCCATTGACCATTAAAATCAGATAATGGAGTAGCAAGGTAATTTTTAAAAATACAAAGATGTGAGTTCTATCTTTAGGAAATCTCAGGTGTGTTCTGGGCAGCTGTGTTTATTAAAAGCTCCCCAGGTGATTCTAGTATTCAACCAGTGCACACCAGGTATGATGTACTCTGAGTACACCACACTTGTTGTGCACGATAGGGAATCTGTAACATCTAATTATCCAATGCAACTCAGCAGACTTTTCTGTTTAGCACAAACTAGTGTTTTTGTTTTGAAAACATTTTACTTATACTTGACTCATGACAGAGAAACATTGACCCTATAAATCAGAATATTTTTTCCTACATGTATCTTTGTTTTTGTCTTAAATTTTTAATTTCAATAGATTTTTTGGGAACAGGTGGTATTTATTTAGATGAATAAGTTCTTTAGTGGTGATTTCTGAGATTTTGGTGCTCCCATCACCTGAGCAGTGTACAGTGTACCCAATGTGCAGTCTTTTATCCCTTACCATCCCTCATCCTTTCCCCTGAGTCCCCAGTGTCCAATGTATTATTCTTATGCCTTTGCATCCTTATATCTTAGCTCCCACGTATCAGTGAGAACATATGTTTGGTTTTCCATTCCTGAGTTACTTCACTTAGAATAATAGTCTCCAATTCTATCCAGGGTGCTGTGAATGCCATTATTTCATTCCTCTTTATGGATGAATAGACCTAAATCTAAGACCTGAAACCATAAAGATTCTAGAAAATAACATTGGAAAAACCTTTCTAGACATTGGCTTAGGCAAAGACTTCATGAACCCAAAGCAAATGCAACAAAAACAAAGGTAAATAGATGGTACTTAATTACACTAAAAAGCTTCTTCACAGCAAAAGAAAGAATCAAGAGTCAACATACAACCCACAGAATGGGAGAAAATATTAGGAAACTATGCATTTGACAAAGGACTAATATCAAGAACTACAAAGAACTCAAACACATCAGCAAGAAACAATCCCATCAAAAAGTGGGCTAAGGACATGAATAGACAGTTCTTAAAAGAAGATACACAAATGGCAACAAACATGAAAAAATGCTCAACTTCACTAATTATCAGAGAAATGCAAATCAAAACCACAAGACAATACCACCTCACTCCTGCAAGAATGGTCATAATGAAAAAATAAAAAATAATAGATGTTGGTGTGGGCGTGGTGAAAAGGGAACGCTTTTATACTGTTGGTGGGAATGTAAAGTAGTAACGACCACTATGGAAAACAGCGTGGAGATTCCTTAACAAACTAAAAGTAGATCTACTGTTTGACCCAGCAATTCCACTAATAGGTATCTACCCAGAATAAAAGAAGTCATTATATAAAAAAGATACTTGCACACACATGTTTATAGCAGCACAATTTACAATTGCAAGAATATGGGACCAGCTCAAATGCCCATCAATCAATGAGTGGATAAAGAAAATGTGATACACACACACACACACACACACACACACACGTATACACACACACACACCATGAAATACAAACTAGTGTTTTGCTCAGATTCGTCTTCCAATCTTATTCCATGATATTTTGCGAGCAATTATTTTCTCTGCAAGTTTGAGAATACAGACTTCTAATAATTATATTTTACATTAAAGTGAAAGATAAGAAGTAGATCAGAATTTAGCTCTCTAGAATTTTTCAGATTTATTAGCAAGGTTTCACAACTAACTTACTTTGTAGTTGTATAATCATTTAACAGATGTTTATATTTTTATTACCTTAGTTGTATAAGTGACCTCTCATCTACTTCAATGAGATTATATAAAATCATAGTAAATTTTATTAGCATATGTAAAACATTATGGGAGCTTGGTAAAATGTGTTTTAAAGTGAATGTAAACTTAATAATTTTACAAACATAATTATTATTTAACATTTAACATAGGATTCTATAATATTTTATGGATCCCAGAATATTTTCTATGATATTACTGTGAGTTGGGAGTTTTATGTGCATATCAATTCAGAGGTAAATTTAGTTATAGAAATATTTCTTACCATTGCTTAGAGACCACAGTTTCTCTAAGTTACTTTACTTTAAAATAGTAAAACCATATCTACGAAATACTCACAAAAATAGTAAAACTTTAAAAGTGAAGTTTTCTTTTTACCTCAAAGGTGACTAAATTACTAAGCAAAGTGGTTACAGAAAACTTCTTATTCAGCATGAAAATGAATGACTTGAGTTCTCTTTTTTATTTTCACCTTATTTTATGCCACCATTTACATACAAGTAACATATTTTCCTACTTAGTAGACTTATTTTCAATGGTTGAGGTAAAAAATTTAATAAAATAATAACTTTAATTGTAAATGGCTAAAAGTCAGATTGCCTAACAAGTCATTATTAATTAAAACACTGTTTTTTTTTCTTTCTATCTCTCTCTCTTGCTTTTTATTTGAGACAGAGTCTGGCTCTGTCACCTAGGCTGGAGTGCAGTGGTGCAGTCTCAGCTCACTGTAGTTTCTGCCTCCAGGTTCAAGCAATCCTCCTGCCTCAGCCTTCTGAGTAGTTGGGACTACAGCTGCGAACTCTTTTTTTTTTTTTTTTGTAGAGATGGGGTTTTACCATGTTGCCCAGGCTGGTCTCGATGTCCTGGGCTCAAGTGATCCACCTGCCTTGGCCTCCCAAAGTGCTGGGATTACAGGCGTGAGCCACTGTGCCAGCCTGATAACACCGTTTTTATTTAATCTAATTAAATGTTCATTCAGTGGTGGCAGCAGCACATTAAAACTTGCTTTAAAAACACAATTTTAGTATTTCATCAAATATGAAAATTTATATTCTACCATGTGTGGATAATGTGTTTAGGATATCTCATTTTAACAGAGCTCTACTGTGCTGAAAGAAGTGCGTGTAGTTTTATTAATAAATCGTACTGCCCAACACTTACTCTATTCAGAGGTAGTTAGTTATGACTACTTCACCACTCTGGCACAAGGAAACTTTGTATTCAGTTGGCACCATGCTTGAAAAAAACTCTCTTCTATAATTCAACTTACTCTGTTTCCTCCAGGGAGTAGGCTTAAAAAATAAATTCCTTCATAAACTTAAAAAAAGTCTGAATAAATGTGATAGGTAAATACCTATTACTACAACAAAAAGTTTTCACTATAATCTAAGTTATTTTATGTATAATGCTTTAAAAGAATTTAATTTAAAAACCATTCATTGACTTGATTTAAGTGTGCTAGACACTGAAAATTGTAAAGCAAACAGTTTCAGGGGCAACTATTTCACCATTTAAGATCCCAAGGCATTTAACAACTCAACACTAAATATTATATTTCTTTAGGGAAGTAATGTTAAAAAAAAAAGCCCTGTAAATATGAAATTATCCATTTGTAAATAATTTGGAATGAAATCCACTTAAATTCTGGCAGAAAGCTGATGGACATGTTGTATAGGAACATCCTCTAGCAGAAGTTTGTGAAACTATAATTAACTCTTAATATACAAACTATTAAAGAAAAATAAAATTATTCTGCACAATTGGAAAAGGAAGAAATAAGACTATAAGTACAATCTGTTACTGGCAGTTAGTCTGGTCCACTAGTTACAAGAAATAAGAGCAAGTAAGTGATATTTATAGAAACAACCACACTTGGGGAGGGGAGTCCAATTATTGGTCTCGAAAACCAGAGGTTTCTAAAATTTCTTTAAACTATGTGGTGAGTTAATAAGTGCAGCCAGACATCATTTGAGGACAGAAAATAAGGGCAAAAATAAAACAATGCTCAATGGTGCCCTTGAGAAAAAGCAAGATTTCAGAGGCTGTGTTTAAAGGAGCATCCCAAACAGCCTATGTGATGTTGACTCAACATGAGCAAAGAATTCAGCATAATAAGCTTGCTACTCTTTCGTCCTTTTCTAAGTTATTATTCTAAATACATCTAAAATTTCATTAAAGGAGAACATGAGGCCAGACTTCCTCTTCCTGGCATCTATTGGCTTAGTCTTTCCTGTGTTTAGCTTTCCCTTAGATCTAGTTACCCAAATATAGAAATTCATTAAGATGTATCTTTAGCCCAGAGGTTCTCTAAGTATAGTTTAAAAATGATGATTTGTGAGATAACTCCAGGAACCTTTTTTATTTTAAAAGTTTAAAATATGACTTAACTTGTTTGAATAAACAAATGTTTCTTTATGTCTATTTTGCTGTTTCCTCAAAGCCCACACAACTCAATATCCTTCAGTGACATATGTATTGAAATATATTGTGTGTGTTTTTCAAACTACCTCTGAATGAAGGACGCAAGATGAATGGAGTGGTGTGCAGGGCCACTGAAGGCTTGGTGACCAGAAAGGAAGCAACTACATTTGAATTAGGGCACATCAGTGGTGACAGAGGGAGGAGAAATAAATATTTAGAACGTCTAAGCCTATAGGATTGATCAATAATGCCATTTGGCTGTGCAGTAGAGGGACAGGGAAAAGGAAAATGACTTGGACAATTCTAGCTTGATTGCTGGTAGTGATGCCACTCACCAGGACCAGATGAACAGTTTTGGGAGGGATCTTTGCATAGCATCAGTGAGTACAGGTGAAATTATATTCTCTTACTAGTCAAAGTGTTTGCCAAACCAGAAAAAAAAAAAAAAAAAAAAGCTTATAGTCATACTTTAACAAAAAGCATTTCTGCCAGCCACCTAAGTTGGTGACTCAACTGCTCAATCATCAAGAATTACTACTTCTTCATGCGTATTGTTACAGGTAGTTACGCAGGCATGAGTGGAGCAGGAGAGGGCCCTCCCCGAACCACTAGGAATGTCAGTTGATGGTTCAGCAATGATCACATTGCCTCTCTAAAAGTGATAAATTGGCAGCTGGCACCAGAAAGAGGGCATTTCCTGATGGTCCACACCTGTTGCACTAAAGTGAACACAGACGTCAGGGAGGCCATTTCCTGATGGTCCACACCTATTGCACTTAATTGAACACAGACGTCAGGAAGAAGCAACTTCTTGGGGATATGCATGAAGAGACAACATGGTGGAGTATGACCTTCTGGGGACACACCACTGGAAAAAGGAAAAAAGCCTCAGGTGGGCGTGTGTATGACTTCCTAGACACACTGCATGTGCCCACCTCCCAAGGGTAAGGAGGGCACTGTACATGCGGGCAGCCCACCCTAAGGGAAGAATCATGGGAAAGGAATCTATAAAGTCCTAGGATCAAAGGAAACACCACACTTGACCTTGGTGCCTGCTTGGGTCTCTTCCAAGCATATGTTCCTTTCCTTTCCTTCCTGTTCTAAGGCCTTTAAAAATAAACTTCCACTCCTGCTCTGAAACTTGTCTTGGTCTCTTTCTCTGCCTTATGTCCCTCAGTCGAATTCTTTCTTCTGAGGAGGTAAAAATTGAGGTTGCTACAGACCCATATGGGTTTGCCACTGGTAATTCGGATACCTTCCACTGGTAACAATACGACCCTGAATTGTCCAGCACCTTTAGACATTTTCTTGAAGTGATTTTCAACATTCAATGTACATTATATTATGGTATCCCGGAGGGAAGGAATCTTAAGAAGTCCCAACACCAAATTCCAAAACTTTAAACTCAGAATCTTCAGGAGTCAAGTCAGTTACCAGCATTTAAAAAAACTTTTCCAAATGATTCTAATGTGAAACCATGGCTGAGTATTAAAGCACAAATTGTAATATCTTAAGAGTTGTCTTTCATAGTGCCTGCTCCTCTTCCCTCAACCATCATCCCTATCCAGCAAGAAGCAGCCAGATGACAATGGTGCCCCTCTTCTATTACCTATTAAAAGCCTGGAATGTTAGGGACAAGCTGCCCCAGACCCCCACCTCCACCCCAATGCAGTTGACCCTTACCGGGAATACTCTGCAGCTGCATTCCTGGACCCTTATCTAGGCGCTATAGCACGGTCACCAGACTTGCTTACAGCCCTCCAGACGGCATGGGGGAGGTCATGAGAAACATGGAGAAACCTAAGTTACATCCTCTTGTACATTCCTATATTGTAACCTGGTCACGAGATATGTGGTAATGTTAACTGACAAACAACCCCAGGGTCTCTCTCCCCCATATAAATCCCTCACTCTGTAAGCTCAGTGCTGCTTCCTCTGACTGGTGGAGCAGCTCGGCAGGATAATAAGCTTACTTGCCTGACCCTGGGTCTCTCTCTCATCCTTTCTCTTGGCTAATCTTACGTTTTGGTGCCAAAACTCAGGGAGGGAATAGGCTCTGGCCGGGCGGCCTTAGAGGACTCCCTCTCTTTCTCGACCTCTCTCTCTCCTATCATCCCTTACCCAGCCAATCTCCCCTTCCTGAACCCGCTGAAGACCCGAAGGATCTCTCAGACTCCCCCACTGTTGGTGACCTCATCCACCATCAGATCCTCTGCTTGGGGTGAGTAAGAGAGACTTTTGCCTATTACCCGGAAGCCTTGACCGCCTCTTCACTCCCAAAAGACCCAGCGCTGGGCCAAGGGCTTCCTCTGGCCTCCAGGCCTCTGGTTCCTCCATTTCAGGGACGCCTGACTCGGTGGCTACCTCCTCTATTCCGGACAAGGCCCATGAGACAGGGGCCGCCCTCTCTCGTCCTTGTCATTGGTGGTCTCTTCTTCCTCTACCCCCACCTCCTTCATTCACTATGGGAGTCTCTCTGTCTACCCCTCCCAAGACCACCCCCCTTGGGTGTCTCCTCTGCAATCGCAAGGCTCTCGGCCTCCATTCAGAGATCCGTTCTAACAGGCTTATCTTTTACTGCACTACCGCATGGCCTCAATACCAATTGGACAATGGATCCCAATGGCCCAAAAACGGTGCTTTCTATTTCAATATACTTAAAGACTTAGACAACTTTTGCCGTCGCAATGATAAATGGTCTGAGATTCCTTATGTTCAGGCTTTCTTCATTCTCCGTAACCACCCTTCTCTCTGCCAGTCCTGCTCTAGTTTCCAAATCCTACTTGCCAGCTCAAATCCTGATTGATCTCCTGCCACCCCACCCACAGCCCCAGCCAATGACTCTTCTTCCTTTAACCCCATGGATTTTCTCCCTCCCCGACAGCATCATGATCCTCCACTGCATGTCCATTCTCCGGCTCTACCCCTCTCCCCTGCTCTCTCCAACCAGCCTGCTTCTGACTCTGAGTCCTCTCTGTCTCCGCCCCTCACCCGCTCTCAGGCCCAACGTGCTCAGCAACCAGCTCCCTTGCTTCCTCTCCGGGAAGTAGCAGGAGCCGAGGGCATCGTCCATGTCCACGTCCCTTTCTCCTTCTACGATCTCATACAGATTGAAGAATGTCTTGGGTCCTTCTCCGATCCCGATACTTATATCAAAGAGTTTAAATATCTTACTCAATCTTATGAACTCACTTGGCATGCTCTCTACTTTATCCTTTCTTCTACCCTCCTTCCAGAAGAGAAGGAAAGAGTGTGGTTCGCAGCACAGGCATATGCCGATGATCTTCATCGGCAGGATCCTACTAAGCCCGTAGGAGCTGCTGCTGTTCCCCAGGAAGAGCCTTCCTGGGAATACCAACCCACAGACCCTGGCCGAGCATACTGTAGCCATATGATTACTTGCCTCATTGCAGGCCTTAACAAAGCTGCCCATGGGCTGTAAATTTTGAAAAACTTAATTTCCCAAAAGGCAGATGAAAATCCTGCCCAATCCCTTTCCCGCCTTACAGAGGCTCTCCAAAAATATACCCACATCGAACCCGCCTCCTGAGAAGGAACTGTTGTTCTTAAAGCTCATTTTATTTTCCAGTCTGCCTCCGACATCTGCCACAAACTTAAAAAGGCTTAAGATGGTCCTCAAACCCCACAACAAGACCTCCTTAACCTGGCTTTCAAAGTCTTTAATAACAGGATGAGCAAAATAAATTAGATAAAGCCCAAAGAGATCGTGCTAAATACCAGCTTCTAGCAGTGGCTATCCGTCAGCCTAGCCATAGTACCCAAGGGCACAAAAGACCCGATAGCAGCAACCCTCCTGGGCCTTGTTTTAAGTGAGGCAAAGAAGGCCACTGGATGCAGGGATGTCCCAACCAATGAGTGCTGAAGAGCCCTTGCCCAGTCTGCCAGTAGACAGGCCACTGGAAGTCTGACTGTCCTCTCAACAGATGGATAGACAAGCCTGCTTCTCAGAGCCACCAATCCTTCAACAAGACAAAAAGTGAAGAATTGCTTGCACTCCCACAGCTCCTTGGCCTAGCCACTGAAGACTGATGAGGCCCAGGGTCCCTGGCCCCTGGCGCCCAGCTCCCACTGCCATCACTGCATCAGAGCCCAGGGTAACTCTACTAGTAGCAGGTAAGCCGATCTCTTTTTTCATTGATAGTGGGACCACCTACTCAGCTTTGCCTGAGTTCTCAGGACCCACTCATCCCTCTCAAGTCTCAGTTGTGGGTGTTGACAGACTCATCTCACGTCCACTTGCCACCACACCTCTTACTTGTTTCCTGTTTGATGCTGTTTTCTCACACTCTTTCCTTGTCATGCTTCGTTGCCCCACCCCCATTCTAGACTGAGACCTTTCAGCCAAAGTCAAAGCTACTATCACCTTTTCTTGCCCCCCTCAACCAGAGGCCCCTCCTGCTCCTCTCCGCTAGTCCAGCTCCTGACCCCTCTCCCCAGTACCCACTTCCTGCCTCTCTCATTAACCCTTCCATAGCGGCTCACCATGACCCTATCAAAATCCAGTTAAAAGACCCCTCCAAATTTCCCAACGTTCCTCAGTATCCCATCTCTCTAACCCACCAAAAGGGCCTACAGCCCATCATAAACAAGCTCTGCTCACGCAGTCTTCTTAGACCAACACACTCTCCATATAACACGCCTTCCTCCCTGTTAAAAAGTCTGATGGCTCATACTGACTTGTTCACGACCTCCGAGCCATCATTCAGGCTGTCCTCCCTATTCATCCCATAGTCCCTAACCCCTATACACTTCTCTCTCTCGTCCCCGCCAACACCACCCACTACACCAAAACTGACCTGAAGGATGCCTTCTTTACCATTTCCCTACACCCTGATTCCCAAAACCTATTTGCTTTCACCTGGACTGACCCTGTCACCCTCCAGTCACTACAACTCACATGGACTGTCCTCCCTCAGGGCTTCAGGGATAGCCCTCACTTCTTCAGACAAGCTCTAGCCAGAGACCTCACTTCCTTAAACCTGTCTCCCAGTCGTCTTCTTCAATACATGGATGACCTTCTTCTTTGCAGCCCCTCTCTAAAAGACTCTCAAACTCACATGGCCGCTACTCTCTTAAACTTTCTTCCTCTCAAAGGGTATAGGGTCTCCCCCTCCAAGGCCCAAGTCTCCACCTCTATGGTGACCTACTTAGGAATTCAACTTTCCCCTGGGGCCCAGGCTATGACTACAGCCGGGGCAGCATTAAAAGAAAATCGACCCCCACCCTCCTACAAAAGGGAAATCCCTTCCTTCCTAGGGCTAGCAGGCTTCTTTAGAATATGGATTTCCAACTTTGCCCTCCTAGCTCATCCCCTCTGTGAAGCGGCCAAAGGCTCTCTCAATGAACCCCTAAACCCCTCACATAACATACTCCCCAGCTTCCACAAACTCCAAACTGCTCTTGTCACTGCGTCAGCTCCGTCCTTACTTGATATCTCCCAACCTTTCACTCTCCATAACTGCTGAAAGCTGAGGAATAGCCCTCGGTGTCTTAGGACAACAGAAAGGAAATCCTCCTTCCTTTGCCCCTGTAGCTTACCTCTCTAAACAACTAGATAACACAGTCAAAGGGTGGCCAACCTGCCTTAAAGCACTAGAAGCGGTGGCCAGCTTAGCTCTAGAAAGCAGGAAACTAACTTTCAGCCAGAATACCACCGTCCACAGTTCTCATAATCTACAAGATCTCCTCTCCTCCCGAGCATTAAGCTCCCTTCCTCCTTCCAGGATTAAATTACTCCAGGCCCTCTTTATTAAATATCCCAAATTCAGTCTTGCCAGAAGTGCTCCCCTCAACCCAGCATCCTTAGTCCCCATATCCTCTTCCCCTCCTACTCATTCTTCCACCGATATCCTGGACCACGTACAGCCACATTTCCCAAGCATTTCCTCTGAGTCTCTTACTAACCCTGATGACTAACTGTTCATAGATGGCTCCTCTTCCGGGCCCAGTGGCTCCCCCCAAATTGCTGGATATGCAGTTGCTTCCCTTGACCAAGTAATTGAAGCCAAGCCCCTGCCCTCAGGATCCTCCTCGCAAAAAGCAGAACTCATAGCTCTCACCAGGGTCCTAACCCTTTCCAGAGGCAAACGAGTCAACATTTATACAGACTCCAAATATACCTATCACATTCCTCGTTCCCATGCTGTTATCTGGCAAGAGAGAGGATTCCTTACTGCCAAAGGAACCCCTATCACTAATGGCCCCCTTATTTACCAACTCCTTCAGGCCGCACACCTCCCAGCTAAAGCAGGAGTTATACACTGTTGAGGACATCAAACAGGATTGGATGAAATCTCAAGAGGGAACAGAAAGGCTGATGAGGCAGCTAAAGGAGGCTCCCTATCTTCTGCCTTTGCCCCCTCCTCCTCGTTACCCCAGCAACCCAACCCAACAACTCTCCCACCAAGAAAGCTTCGCTGCTACAGCAAGGAGCCTCCTTTCAAGGGGACTGGATAGTCAAAAATCAAAAGCTTGTCCTCCCCCAAGAGCAAACCAAAGAAATTCTGACATCTCCTCACCAATCCTTCCATATCAATGTGCACCCCCATACCTACTCCTTTGCCCTATTTCTCCTTCCCCCATCGATTCACCTCACTAAGAAACATAACCTCAAGTTGTTGTATATGCTCTGTTACTTCCTCCCAAGGCCCTCCACTCTCCCTCCATCCCTACACATCAGCTCAGAAGAACACTCCCAGGGGAGGACTGGCAAATAGACTTCACCCACATGCATCCCGTCAAGAGGACAAAATTTAGTCTTACTCTTATAGACACCTTCTCTTGGTGGGTAGAAGCATTTCCTACCTCTTCAGAAAAGGTCACAGAAGTCTCCCAAATTCTTGTAATAGAAATCATCCCTAGATTTGGTCTCCCTTGCTCCATACAATCACACAGTGTCCCCTAGCTTAATCTCCCAAATCACTCAACAGTTTTCTCAGTCCCTTGGCGTCCAGTGGTGTCTCCATATCCCATACTGGCCCCAGTCATCCGGAAAAGTCAAAAGGGCAAATGGGATCCTTACAGCTCAGTTACTCAAACTCACTCTTGAAGTCCAAAAACCATGGACCTCCCTTTTGCTCATAGCACTGGCCAGCATTAGAGCCAGTCAAAAAGCACCCTGCTTCCCCAGTCCATTTGAGTTAATGTACGGACTCCCTTTCCTCTTACAAAACAGGCCCCCTTCTAACTCTCAGCTAGGTGAATACCTCCCAACACTCTCCCTCATCCGCCATCTCCTCCACTAACAAGCCAACCAGGCCCTTGCAAAACCCCACGAAAGGGTTTCCAATCCCAAATAGACTTGCTCTCCAATTCCAATTAGACTCTTTAAGCAGCAGTGACACTTCAAAACCATTGAGGTTTAGATCTCCTCACTGCCAAGAAAGGCAGACTGTGCATCTTTTTAGGAGAAGAGTGCTGTTTCTATACTAACCAGTCAGGACTAGTACAAGATGCTGCTTGACGAATAAGTGAGAAAGCTTCTGGCCAGGCACAGTGGCTCACGCCTGTAATCCCAGATCTTTGGGAGGCCGAGGTGGGCGGATCACAAGGTCAGGAGATTGAGACCATCTTGGCTAACACGGTGAAACCCCATGGTGAAACTCTCTACTAAAAATACAAAAAATTAGCCAGGCGTGGTGGTGGCCGCCTGTAGTCCCAGCTATTCAGGAAGCTGAGGCACGAGAATGGCATGTAGCATGAACCCAGAAGGTGGAGCTTGCAGTGAGCAGAGATCGCGCACTGCACTCCAGCCTGGGCGACAGAGCAAGACTCCATCTAAAAAAAAAAAAAAATCTTCTGAAATCAGGCAGCGCCTTTCAAATTCCTAGCCCCAGTGATTTCGTAACTCCTGAGCACCCTGGCTACTGCCCTTCCTAGGCCCTGCCATTACCCTCTTCTTCCGTTTAGCACTTGGCCCATGTCTCTTACATCTCCTCATCCAGTTTTTACAGGACCATGTTAGAACCTTCACCAATGGAACAGTACAAGATATGATGCTACTCCAAAAATACCAACAGCTCCAGGAACTGCAGTCCCTACTACCCAGCCTCTCCCCACAACCATTGCCCCTATCCAGCAAGAAGCAGCCAGATGACAACGGCACCCCTCTTCTATTACCTATTAAAAGCCTGGAATGTTAGGGACAAGCTGCCCCAGACCTCCCCCACCCCAACCCAATGCAGTTGACCCTTACCGGGAATACTCTGCAGCTGCATTCCTGGACCCCTATCCAGGCGCTACAGCAAGGTCACCAGACTTGCTTACAGCCCTACAGGCGGCATCGGGAGGTCACGAGAAACATGGAGAAACCTAAGTTATATCCTCTTGTAAATTCCTATATTGTAAGCTGGTCATGAGACGATATGTGGTAAGGTTAACCGACAAACAACCCCAGGGTCTCTCTCCCCCATATAAATCCCTCACTTTGTAAGCTCAGGGCTACCTCCTCTGACTGTGGTGAAGCAGTCTGGCAGGTTAATAAATTTACTTGCCTGACCTCAGGTCTCTCTCTCTCTTGTCCTTTCTCTCGGCTAACTTTACAGTGCCCTCATCCATTCTCCAATTATAATGTGTTTACACCTTTCCTCCAGCATGTCTCACATTTTACCTTGTCATCCTCTTACTTGTAGTATGTGTCTATACCTCTCAGCATTTGACAGTACCTGAAGGTCAAAGTGTATCTGCTGTTTACCCATACAATTCTATTCACTCAGCACATACTAGGCACAGAATAAATGCCATTCATCCCTACTTTTACTTCAGGGTACATTTTAGAGATTTAAGATTTGGTGTATCTTTCCCATTATCCATTCTTGTTGCCTCGAGGCTTTCCTCTTATAAATCTAGTGGTATGCATTACTTTGGGGGTAAGGACAAATTTATCTAGAACAGAGAAGATGTGGTTCAGTCTTTAGTTTTAAAATAAGCATTTCTAAGTAATAGCAGAGACAAAAGTCCGAAAGCCAACATAGTTTTAATTTAAAAGAAACTTGATTTTGCTACAGTTTTTTGGCCAGGAGTAAGTGAGGATGCTGTTTCGAAAGCTGGTCTTGCATCTTAAGTAGCACAGTGTTGGTCTTAGGGGCTGGAGTGTATTTTGCAGGAACCATAGAGTAGGCAAGAATGTGAGGTGGTGTAAGACTACTTTGTCTGGTTCAAAAAGTAAAAAAGACTGAAAAAAGTAGGACATCTAACCCAAAGCAATGAATCTTTGAGAAGAGCCCAGCACACTTCCTTTCCAATTGATTTGTCCTACACCCATCCACGAGCCTAAGCATTAGAGCAGAAATGACTGAGGGTAGCATCCAAGCCATTGAGCCAAGGGGCACTGGTACGATGAGGATACAGTGTCCCTCAACTACAGGGTAGTCTGAGAAAAACAAAGCAGAGTTCCTGAGAAGAGTGCAGTGGTGGCTGACAGAACCAGAAAGGGTGTTGTAGTAATATGTGGCCATGACATCAGAAGCCTAAAAGGAGCCTATGGATATTCCCTAGCAAATCTTGGGAACAGAGGCCAAAGCCCAAAGCTCAAGAATTAATGGAATTAATGGAATGACTACAGCTCAATGGAGGTTATTGACTACAGCTCAATGAAGGTTATAGATTAGCGCGGACTGATGACTACAAACCAGACTCACACTTTCATCCTCATCCTCACTCCTGACTCCCAGGCCATAATATTACATATATGTCCCCTACTCCTGAGGGATGGAAAAGAGGATGGGTAGGATAAGTTCAAACTGCTTTAATGGCTAACAAAATTCACCTTTATTCCCTTTTATTTTTAGCTGACATGTAAAAATTGTACATATTTATTGGTTATGGAGTGATATTTTGATACAAATATTAAGTGTGTAATGATCAAATCAGAGTAATTAGCATATCAATCACCTCAAACATTTATCACTTATTTGTATTGGGAACACTCAAAATCCTTTTCTAGCTTTGAAAAAATATACAGTAAATGATTGTTAACTGTATTCACCACATAGCACTATAGAACAGTAGAACAGAACTCATTCCTCCTATCTTGCTATAATTTTGTATCTGTTAGTTAACCTCTCCCTATCCTCCCGTCCCCCTACCCTTCCCAGTCTCTCATAACCACAATTCTACTCTCTAGACCTATGAACTTATTTCTAAGTCCCTGCATTTGAGTGAGAACATGACATATTTATCTTTCTGTGCCTGATTTACTTTGCTTAACGTAATATCCTACAGGTTCATCCATGTTGATGCAAATGGAAGGATTTCATTCTTTATTTTATGACTGATTATTGTTGCATTGTGTGTATACCACATTTTCCTTATCTCTTCATCTATTTATGGATATTTATGTTGATTCCATATGTTTGCTATTGTGAATAGTGATGCAATCAGCATAGGGGCATGCGTATCCCTTTAATATACTAATGTCCCTTCCTTTAGATAAATACCTAGTAGTGGGATTGCTGGATCATATGGTAGTTCTATTTTTATTTTTTTGAGAAACTTCCATAATATTTTTCATAATGGCTGTAGGAATTTATATTACCACAAACAGTGTATAAGACTTCCCTTTTCTCTGCATCCTCATGAGCATTTGTTTTTTCTGTGTGTGTTTTTGATGACAGCCATTCTAACTGGGATGAGATGGTATCTCATAGTGGTTTTGCTTTCCATTTTCCTGATAATTAGTGATGTTGAGCATTTTTTCATTTACTTATTGGCCATTCAAAATTCATTTCAATAAATTGAAATTATTTTTAAACCTTCTGGGGAAATAGGAGCTTAAGAATAGGGTACAGTTGAGCTATAAATGAATAAAAACACTCTAGACACGTGACTGCATGAGCCATATACTTTATGCTGGATGGATATACATTTGTTGAAACATTTGTTGAGTGGCTGTAAGTTCTAGGCTTTATATTTCAGAAACACAGTGAGTGAGGAAGACTGATACGTAAACAGACAAGCAATATAGAAAAGGCTGAGAAGCAAGTCTCTGCATAATGACAGGAAAGTTAAGTCTAGACCTGACCCTAAAGGACTGGGACACTGGACAGGAGAAGCAGAAGAAAAGGTCAGGAAACGAACTATGAAGAAGGCAATATCTGAAGTGAGTATCAAAGGATGAGAAAATATTGGATGCCTGCTGGAGAAAGGTGCCAAAGAAGAGGTTAGTATTCTAGGCAAAGGAATCAATCTGCAAAAGCAAAAGTCTCGTGACTTGAAGGAATGTGTCAGGCACGGGGTACTAAGACAGTATCAACAGCAATGAAGAGAACAGGAAAGATTCAAGAGATAATTAGAAGGTAGAATAGGCTAGGATAGCAATTAAATGAATGTGGAGCCCTTAGGAGAAGTTGTCAGGATCACTCCTGGATTTTGGTTTTGAAAACCTGAGTGAGTGGTGGCTCCATTAATAAGATAAAGACAATTAGAGAAGAAACCATTTTCTAGACGTGTTGAGTTTGAGGTTCTTATGACACACATGACATGAAATATCTGAAATTTTATTGACTTGGAGCTCAGACAAGAGGTCTGAGTTAGATTGAAAGTTTAGATTGACTCATGGGTAGTAGCTGAAGCTCTGGGTGGGGATGAGTTTGCTTAGGAAAAATGTATAAAAGAAGATACAATAATTAAAATCCTTTAAAAAAGCACTTGAAGGGATGGGCAGGACATACAAAGAAGAATAAGATTGGCCTGAAAGGGAGAAAAACAAGGAAGCCAGGGGAGGAGTGAGGCTGGAGAAGCTGGGAAAAGTCAACAGTGTGGTTTGTAACACAAGAATCAAGTGCATAATGTCATGGTGTCCACTGGATTTAGCAGGGGTCATCGATGCCCATAACAAGAACAGTTTCCGAGGAACTGTGGGAGTGAAAGTCGGACTGTGGGTTAAAGACTGACTGGTAAATGAGGAAGTGGAGACCGTTTTTTCAAAGCAGCATGACTGAACAATGGGAGAGGGCGTGATCGATTCTAAATCGTGAGGAGAACAGGGTAAAGCTGCATCACTGACCAAACAACAAGGAAACAGAACATGGGAACATCAGGATCAGTAACTCACCACAGGAATTCCTACTCCTGGGAAATCGAATGCTTCACTAGTGGCTAACTGTGACATACCTTTTCAAGAGTTAACCTCAGACCCCAAATCTTAAGAATATGGGCTTTTTTCCCACTATCATTCACATTCTGCAGTTACCCGAAGTATTTTACAGTATTTTCAGATGTAATTTTACTAATTTCTAAAAATACTTCATATCTTTAAAAATAGTGGGAAAATCATGACTAATAAATTCACCACCCTTAAAATATATTGCTCAAAAGTGTTTTTCCAATGACTCCATAAATTGGTAAGATCTAGCCACGTTTCATATTATCTTCTAAAAATATGCTAAATATGAGACAATGGGTCTAAATCATTCTCCAAAATATTGATGATTTTCTTCCCTTTCAAACTGGCTAAACTGATAATTATACTATCTTATGCCTCAGGCTGAGGAGGTTATATTGTAATGTCTGGGAATATTTACTATAATTTAGAATTCAATAAAAGGACAAATATTTCTAAGAGATATGGAATAACATATTAATAATAGTGACTGTTGATCAAAAAAGCTGATTTCTCCGATATGTGATCAAGGTATGGGATTTAGGTTATATCCATAAACTTAGTTTTGGCCAGGTGGCCTTAGCTGGGTGATAACTGGATGTTTAAATTAAATTTTTCATACCTGGGTCATAATACAAACTTGAAGAAACTGCACTGGCATCCTTTTAGGCTCTCTGACACAGAAGGTTGTCTTTAAATAACTAGCGTAATGACTACTATTAAAATATTATGGTACAGAAAAGTTTAGTTACGTGTATTTCTTTGTTTACTGACACACCCCAAAATAAAGCTGCCAAGGTAGTTCAAGATCTTATCACCATTCAGAAACTTTTGGCAACACACCAACTGGCTAAAGGTTAATAACACAAACACAGATCTTGGAAGTATTTATTGTAGATTATGTAGGAATCTGGTGCTTGATTCTCACCAGGGTATCCCTTTTGTGTATAGGAAAATTCCAGAATATAACAGATAACCAAGCACCAGTACCTCTGCAACAAATATCTTTCATTGCATATATCTCTTTTACAAGGCATGGGAGAAGAGAACTTGAAAGTTATTAAAGATAATTAACTATATAAAATAACTTACTATTAAATAGACGAATGCCCTGGAACCTTATAATAGAGACTCTGTCCCTTTTACATGAACCTGGATTTGTGGGTCATACTCCCACAGGTTGACTATGAGAAGAGAGTATACGACATAAGAACTACAACCTGTCTACCACCACACCCAACTACTTGGCCCATAGTGGAAACTCTGTATTTGTTCTGCAAAATAATAAATGATTTAGTGAATGCTACTGCTTTCAGTGGAATCTCAGAAGATTAGGCATCATCAGGTTTGAATTCAGCAGATTCTGAAACTATCGCAAGACATTCTATTACCAGGCCATACTATCTAATATACTACCAAGTTAGCTTAGTGCCATGAAAAGAATGTAAAGTAGGAATAGAAAAACCAGGCCCCATCCTGGGTCACCACGCAACTGGCATGAATGTGGAGTGACTTGCACATACCTTCTAAGGCCTAAAGCTTTTGTTTCCCCTTTTGAAACTGGGATGATAACTGCCATTTCCCAGATGTGACTGTGTGTCAGATGAGACTGAATCATAGTCAGCTAAGGGTAAAAGTGGCATCAGAAATCAGACTCAAGATGTAAAAACAAATGAGGAAGTTAAGGCTCAGAGACAGTGAGTTACCCAAGATCATAGCAGATAGTTAGAAAGCTCAACTGGAAGCTATCCATGATAATTGAATAGATGATTATACTTACATAACAATTACATTATACACAACAATTTTTTTGTTTTTAAAGAAAAGAAATACTTACAAGTAATGGCAGTAATTAATTACATTATCATTGGGAAGCGTCCTTCTTGTTTAGGGACCCTCATGATCACCTAATCGAATATCTACTTTTACAGATGAGAACCTCAGAGTACAGCAACTGGAATGAGAACTGAGGTCTCCTTTTTCTAATAAAAATGCCATTTTATTTTCAAAAGCACTTATATATTATAAGGGGCTTTAGAGTGTAAATGGTGGAGATGAAAGTTGAGATAGAAAATTATTGTGCATAGGGTTTGAGAGACTGAATGGTGCAACTGCTTTGGAACTGTGTGGCTGTAGACATTTATTCACACGAGTTATTTATTTCTTTATTTATAGCGTAGGGGGTGGCAGCGGGAGGGGAGAATGAAAGGGTGGAATAGTATGTGTATTCTGCCTAGATCTGAGAGTCAGGACTTAAATCTGTTAGGAGAATGAATTAGCTATTGAAGTTGAGAAGGACTTTCCCATGAAATTTATTGTGAGATTCAGGGCAAAAGTACTGCCATTTAGGGTGTAGATGTCTACGTGTAATATTAAGAATTGTACTTTGGGCATCTATATTATTGTGATCTCAACTTTGCACACAAGCTGGTATGATCCAAGACAGTTGGATTATGTATAAGTAGTAATAAAACTATAGATGCACGCTCACTTAAAGAAACTGATGCAGTTTATATCTTGGGGTCATTTTCCAAACAATGTATAACCTTAGTACATTTAATCTCTGTACTGTTGTTAAATTAATATTGCTTAAACAGAACTTTGTAACTCTATTTTCAGAATCCTTTGTGCCCCTCCTCTATGCCAATGGAATAAGCTCTTTTGGCTTCTGTCTACTGCTTTATCCCAAAATACTGCCCAAGTAGATGCAATAAAACAAAAAGCTTAGTGGGACATCAGATATGCTGAGAGTCTAATCCTGGCTTCATCATTTACTGACTTTGCAACCTTGAGCAAATTCCACATACAAGCCTCATGCTAACTGAAGCAATGCAGGTCAGCTCATAACTCTGTTATAACGTTTGGCCCAGAAATGTTAGGAATGATCATTAGAATGTTGAGATGTATGGTGTGATGAAAATTATGATAATGAAAAGCAGGAAGAGGAGATCCTTGTAAGTTCTGTGCTTTCTTGCTTTCATTGCTTTTGCACATGGTTTTTCAGTGGAGGGAAATGCTCTTTATTTCTATTATAAAACTTAACAAAGTTTTAAAGATACAACTTATATCCTACCTTCTAGAGTCTAGCAAAGGGTCTTGCAATAATGCTTCTTTGTCATGACAATAATGATTAATAAATATACCTGATATTAGAGGAGCGTCTTCCAGGAAGAAAACATAAGTCAGATATAATATACCATTGCCCATGCTGTTAAGATGATACTTGATATTTGTACTTCTGCTAATTGAAAAGTGTGAAACGGTATGGTGTGTGTGTATATGTATGTCAAAATACATCTTTACAATTCTTTAGGTGGCTGTTTAGATTCATCTTATGTCTATATTATATTCTAGAACCTTTTGTTGCTGGGGGAACCAGTTTCCCCCTCAAGCTATGTTTTCCCATGCACAATTAGAGACAAAAATAATTAGAGGAAGCTCTGTTCAGAGAGAAGGGGAAATGTATTAAAAATTAGTCAATATCTGTTCTATGGTGGGAAGAACTAAATCACTATTCTAAACCTATCAAAGAAAAACCTTTGAAGTCTCACTTCATGCGTCATTTAAATACTTGGCAATTACTCATCTCACATAAACATGGCCCCTTTCCAGTGTGTAGAAAAAGTGATTCTTTTCAATAACATGTATATATGATTTGATCTGAAAGCAATTCACTTTTCTTTAGACATCAATGTGTGTATATGAAACTTACGGTGCCAAGGTCAATGATGAAGCAGTCACCCTTGTTGAAACTGTCCCAGCTAAGGGGAACTTCTGTGGCTCTCACCACTCTACGACCCTTCACATGTAGGAGCCTCTTGGCTGTCAGGTCGTTCGTAAGAACATGGTTTAATCCAGATGCCACACCTCCAGCCTGATGAATGGAGGGAAGACACACAAAAAACAAAGAGAAAACTGATGAGGTGTCTACCTAGACAAAGCAAAGTACAATAATACCGCTGGTGTTTGTGTCAAAACTGTACCGTCAGGCCAAGTTAAAATAGCCACCTATTCCATAAGACAAGAGAGAACCCCTTGGTAATCAACAGATTGTGTTTGTTTGGTCTCTTTATTCTTTCTGTTTCAACCATTCAATTGACAGCTGCAAGTATTTACTGAGAACCTTCAGTGTATAAAACGCTGCTGCAAAAACAAAAAGAAGAAGCCATAGCTCTTGCCCTTTGGACACTAATGATCCCCAAATCATTACTAAGCAAGAAGGCAAATATTTCAGGGAAGAAGGTGACAGGTGGCTAGAGGAGGGTCAGAGATAACACGTACAGATGACAGCAGCCAGAGAAGAAGGCACCCAAAAGTTCACACTGGTACAGGGTTGGGACAGAGATGGTTATTGAGTGCTGGCCAGGAATGGGCTGATCTTATGTATGGTCCTTGTTTTTACATTTAAAGTAATCAAATGTCTTCTATATTTTCTGGTGAACAGGTCTTACTATTAATAAATATGCTAGGCCTGAGTGTTTTTACTGTAAGCTAGGAGAGATGCAATATATTGACTGTACATCCCCAGCCAAAACAAAACAAAATAAAATGAAATACAATCACACTGAATTAAAGAAATGCTTAAGAAAAAATATTAATTGTATCAACTACATCTTCTTATATTATTTGCAATCATCTTTTACCTTTTCATTTTTTCTAATTAAATGATATGAACCATATCTTTATTTCTACAATTAATTATAATTAATTATATGTGCATAACTGAGCTGCAGAATAAACAAAACTGTCATTGATAGATTAAAGACCTCTATAATAATGGTAAGGAAAATTAGAGCTAATTTGTCATTAGCACATTCTTTTCCACTGACTTTAAATTTCCACCATTCTCCAAGAAAAGTTGGTATCGATTAAAAGTTAATTTCAGGACAATTAAAACCTCAAATTAAAAAAATATATATATACAATGATTTCCCAGTTCATAATTTTACAACGACTGCCACATTTCTTGGTTGAATAAACTAAGCATTATATAATTAAATAAATACAAGTTTTCATCTATGTACTACTGCTTTGAGACGGAGTTTCACTCGTGTCTCCCAGGCGGGAGTGCAATGGCATGATGTCGTCTCACTGCAACCTCTGCCTCCTGGGTTCAAGCAATTCTCCTGCCTCAGCTTCCCTAGTAGCCAGGATTACAGGTGCATGTCATCACGCCCAGTTAATTATTTTATTTTTAGTAGAGGGGATTTCACCATATTAGTCAGGCTGGTCTCAAACTTCTGACCTCAGGTGATTCATCTGCTTTGGCCTCTCAAAGTATCGGGATTACAGGTGTGAACCACCACGCCCGACCACAGTTACTTTATTATTTAATTTATTCCTTAATACAACAGCTGTATGAGGAAGCTGTTATAATATTTATTGTTTGGGGAAACTGAGCACAGAAAGCTCTGTATTTTCCCTAAAGGAAAAACGTCATATGTGGCAGAAATGGCTCCATAACTAGGATGGTGTCACAGCACCTGCTTTTACTAACTACAAGACTCAACTTATTTAAAATGTTGAGTTCACTGACATAAAGGAAGTTTCAGTATAATTTGTCATAAACTGTAGGAGCTCATGTGAATCAAATAAAATGAGAGGTAATAGTTTTGTATTTAGGGTAGTTCATAGCCTAGAAAAAAAAAATGATTTCAAGAGACATAAGAGAACCTACAATGTATAAGTGTTTTGTTCTGATCTTAATAGTATCACAAAATATTCAACCAAGACTCTGAACAGGTAAAGGTGTAAATAAGCCTTGCCATCTTAGTAAGTGGAGTTATTATTACAGTCAGAATTGTAGTGAAGCTCTAAGGTTTCAGGTCTTCACTAGGGTAACATGCTGACAAGGCGGGGCAGCGGGATGTGCAGAACACTTGCTGGAGCGTGTTTGATTTCGGAAATCTGTGACGTTTGTCTGGGGAGGGTATTCCTCACACTTGAACTGAACACACGTGGAGGGGTGGGTGGCAGGAATGGTGAAGGGTGGGCCAGTCTGGAAAGATAACTGGGAGAATGACAAAAAAAGAACAAAACAAACAAACAAACAAACAAAAGACAAAAAAAACCCTGTCCTATACTGAAGGCTGCCTTAAAGGGATAGAACCATTTAACTATTTGTTCTTGTTTTTCAGAAGTAAAGCCAATTGATCGGTGTTTCAGACCAGTGTGGGTAAATTGTGTATGTGCGTGTGTGTAGTTTACCTGCAGAATTTTCAGCTCAAAAGTTTCATCTGCATCCCTTCTAAGATCAAAGCACACTATTTTGGAAATACATGTATAGTTCTTTACAGTAACTAAAATTATAATTATTATAAATACTGTATTAATATATTCCAGAACAACTGAGATTTTGAAGGCTTCGGGTACTCACAGAAACTTCAGAGATTCTCTGGAATAGCAAAAACAAAAACTTTTAAGACCCAAATTACCAAAATTTAAATGTTGAAATAGCTACAAAATATTAAAAAGTTGTCTTGTGAAGACATAACTGAAAGCTCTTTTAAAAAATTAACCTATCAAAGTAAATTGTCACAATATTTCACATATTGTACCACACATTTCACAAACATTTATTGAGCACCTACTGTGTATTCATCAGGTACTGGGGATATATCCATGAACAAAACAGATTAAAACAACAACAAAAAACAAAAAACTGTGTCCTCAATGAACTGTCATTCTATGAAGACAGGAGGTATGGATGGACAAGAGGAGAAAGGGATTCATAATGGAAAGTGAGGGAGCTGCTTACCTTGTATTTCAGACCGTCTTTGAAATAGCTAACAAAGTCAGTAGACTCATATCCTTGAAGTTCTCTATTCTGCACTGGCTTGCCACCCAAATAGTCATCCATCTGAACAGTGAAGATGGCAGCAGCTGTGCTTTCATCCTGGGAACACTCCTTTCCTAAAACAGTGAACAACAGCACCTCAAATACCAAGCAAGAAGAAGGATTAAGGCAGAATTTCTGATATGAGTCAGAAATTTTCATTTCAATTATGTGTCAATACAACAGTCTTCTACAGAAAGATCTTTTAGCTGAAATAGTGTCACATATTATTTTGCTAATAATTAACAATATTTTTGTCTATTTTTTTTTTTTTTTGAGAGAGGGCGTTGCTCTGTTGCCAAGCCTGGAGTGCAATGGCATAGTCATAGCTCACTGTAACCCCAAACTCTGGGGCTTAAGCGATGCTTCTGCTTCAGTCTCACAGGCAGCTTGGACTACAGGTGCATGCCACCATGCTTTGCTAATTCTCAAAAAAGTATTTTGTGCAGCCGGGCGCGGTGGCTCAAGCCTGTAATCCCAGCACTTTGGGAGGCTGAGACGGGCGGATCACGAGGTCAGAAAATCGAGACCATCCTGGCTAACCCGGTGAAACCCCGTCTCTACTAAAACATACAAAAAACTAACCGGGCGAGGTGGCCGGCGCCTGTAGTCCCAGCTACTCGGGAGGCTGGGGCAGGAGAAAGGCGTGAATCCGGGAGGTGGAGCTTGCAGTGAGCCGAGATCCGGCCACTGCACTCCAGCCCGGGTGACAGAGCGAGACTCCGTCTCAAAAAAAAAAAAAAAAGGTGTTTTGTAGGGAAAAGATCTCTGTATGTTGCCCAGGCTGGTCTCAAACTCCTGGCCTCAAGCAGTCTTCTGGCTTTGGCCTCCTAAATTTTTGGGGATTACAGATGTGAGCCACCGTGCCCGGCCTGTTTTTGTTTCTGCTTTTTCCAATTCCTTCAAAAATTTTAAAAAGAAACACTGCTGTGTGAAGTTGCTCGGGAAGATAAAACAACCTATTCCAATGAGATTTAAGTAAACATTAATTTGGTAAGGGCAATAAGATCAGGCTATGAAAACATTTGACAACTGGTTTAGCCTTTATTAGGATAAATCTTTGGTTTTATGATATGTCAATATGTGAATTAATGTTTGTGAGAAATATGAACATCATGAGCCATAATTAAATAAGTGGTTTTTACAATGGGAAAATGAATATAATTTAATTTTACTCCTATTTTTTTGGTCTTTTTCCCTACTTCACTATCTGATTGGTTTTGTTTGAATGAAATAATGATCTCTGAAGGAAAGGAAGAGCAAAGGAAGCAGCATGTTAACATTTATTAAGTGTTAATGTACTTGGTATTGTTCCGGGTATTTTACATACAACATACATTTAATTTTCACAATTGTAATACAGATCACATCCAGGTAACTTCACTAAGGTCAAAACAATTAGTAAGAACGAGCGTCTGTAGTGTACATAAAGGTCACAGTACGGACAGTCAGGAGGGGTACTCACATTTTATGGAAAACACTTCAAACTCTTTACTACATCCAAGCTGTAATAAAAATCTTAAATGACTCTAGAAATAATAATGGCCAACATTATACATTTATACTACCCCTATGGGCCAGACACTGTGCCAGTGTTTTACATGGATGATCTCATTTAATCTTCAAACAACCTAATAAAGCAGAACCTATTTTCTACTAGATTGGAACCGAGAAAATGGAGGCTTAGAGAGGCTGGGTAACTTTTCTGAGGTCAGAGAGCAACTTTTGGGAGAAAAGGACCAGATGTAGGTTTGTGTGACTCTGAAGCACAGGTTCTTAAAAGCTACAGTACACTTGTGGGTAATTTTTTGTACTCAGGCTCTCATTAACGGTACAATTTTATAGTGACAAGGTATGTTAATTTCTTCCATGGATAACTGATGCATAAAAGCTTAGAAGCTGTAATAATTTAATAGTTCACATGAACAACCCTAATTGAGAGTATTCACCAAAGTTGAAGAAGGGAAATCAGTCAGCTGTATTAAAGAAAGAATCAGATTTCTTACAATTCCCCCTCTTACTCTCAAAGGAGACCCATATACCAAGTATCTTCTGAGGGGGGAAAACAACAACAACAACAAAAAACAACTCAGTAGCTAGAAGACTACTTGACATGACAACAATTTTGTGAACTTGCTGTGGTCAAAGTTAATTATTTAACACACCAGCAATTTTGCGATCTGAAAAGACTCTGGTGTCATTCTTCTGCCAATTTGGGATCCAAACCCTAACTGAGAATACTGTAAAGACGTAGATGTAGATTTTTATGATGCTTTAAGAGATAACTTGGAATCAAGATTAACATCAAAGGTGCTAAAGATGATGTATTTGACATAAACATCCTTACCTGACTACAAGTTGAAACCTGAATCTCTTTAGGTAGATGTAAATGGACAGGCATGAAGTTAATGAATGAACTGAAAGTAAGTTAATTAAATTACGCTATCATTTGCTGATGCTTATGTAATGTGGTTGGCCAGGGGATATCTGTATGAATAAAACAGGCTGCCTGAAAGAGGTTGACGGTCTTGATGAAGCCAATGTCAGCCTTGGGATGCAAAAATTAGAATCAAATTCAGTTGTAGCATGATGGAATTCCAGAAAGTGTTTAGAAACTTATGAACTTTGTGTATAAAGTCTGGTTAAGAATCAATTTAGTTTTCCCCTATGAATCTGCTTATGATTTCCATTTGTTGTTTCCCTACACTGATTTTACCAGTCTCTTTTATGTTCTGTTATACTATGTTGTGCCATGCTATTTTATATTATGTTAGACTTGTGTACATCCTGCAAATTACTGTATTTTGTGGTTGTAACGATTTTATAGATAAAAAGAGGGGTTTAAAACTAGGTTAATCCAACAGCCATCCATGATAAAATAAAATAAGCCAAATTAGGAATAGAGAGGAACACCTTCAAATGATAATTAGAGTCAACAAAAAATGTAGCACTAACAATGCTGAACAGTGAAAGACTGAATGTTTTTCCCATAAAATCCGGAAAATGGGTGTGGACTCTCACCACTCTTATTCAACACAGTACAGGAAGTTCTAACCACTGCAATAAAATAAGAAAAAGAAAAAAAGGCATACAAATTGAATATGAAGAAATAAAAAGGTCTCTATTTAGAGACAACAATATTGTTTACATAGTGAACTCTAAGAGCGCTACCAAAAAATAAAAATAAAAAATAAAAACTCTCCTAGAAATAAAAAGTACATTGAGCAAATTAGCAGGATACAAGATTCATCAGTAACACAAAAAATCAGTCACATTTCTTTTACTTTTTCTTTCTTTTTTTTTTTTTTTTCTGAGATGGAGTCTCGCTCTGTCGCCCAGGCTGGAGTGCAGTGGCCGAATCTCAGCTCACTGCAAGCTCCGCCTCCCCAGTCCACGCCCACATTTCTATATAGAAACAATGAACATGCTGAAACTGAAATTAAAGGCGCAATGCTATTTACAATCACTCCAAAGAAACTGCAATACTCAGGCATATAGTTTAAAAAAATGTATAGGAACTGTACACTGAAAATTACAAAATGACATGCAAAATATCAATGAAGACTTAAGTAAATGTAAACATTTAGTGTTCATGGATTTTAAGACTCCACATAATAACGATGTCAATCCTTCACAAATTGATCTATAGGCCTAATGTTATTCTTATCAAAATCACAGTAAGGTTTATTACAGACATATACAAGCTTATTCCAAAATTTATATAGTGTGGCACAGGCCCTAGAATAGCTAAAATCATCTTGACAAACAAGCATAAAGTGGGAGGAATCACTCTACTTGATACTAAGGTTTACTATATAGCTAATGTGATTAAAACAGATTGGTACTGTTGAAGGATAGACACAGATCAATAGACCCAATATCCCCCAGTAGTGACACTTTGTAAAATTACAGTATGGCTTAGTATATTAATGTATAGTACAGTACAGCACTGAATACCACAACCAGGATATTGGCATTGATATAATCCACCTATTCTTTTCATATTTTTTCAGTTTTACTTGTATTCATGTGTGTATATGTGCATTTAGTTCTATAAAGTTTTATCACGTGAACAAATTCATACATCTGCTATCGCAATCAAGACGCTGTATAGTCCCACCAAAAACATCCTTCATGTTGCCCTTTTATAATACACTCTTCTCCTGCCCACATCATCCCCTCTTCACCCTATCAATACATAACTAATGGCAATGCCAAATCTAAAATTTTGTCATTTCAAAAATGTTATATAAATGAGATCATACAGTATAAAGCCTCTTAAGATTTTTCGCTCAGCATGATTCCCTGGAACTTCATCCAAGTTGTTGTATGTATCAACAGTTTGTTCCTTTTTATTGCTGAGTAGTATTAGTTGGTACAGATGTACAACTTGTTCAACCAGTCACCTGTTGAAAAGCATCTGGGCTGATTCTAGTGTTTGTTTATTCAAATAAAACTGCTGTGGAAATTCAGGTACAGGTTTTCATGTGAACACAAAACTTCATTTTTCTGGGATAAATACCAATGAATGCAATTGCTGGGTCATATGGTAGTAATATATTTGGTTTTGTAAGAAACTACTAAACTCTTTTCCAGAGTGCTGTACCATTGCACGTACCCACCCCCATGCTCCAGCAATGTAAATGATCCAATTTCTCAGCATCCTAGCCAGTCCTTCATATAAGTTCTTTGTATCGTATATTGTAATCCAATCCTTTGGATTCTCAGGGCACAAGGCCTGATACAGCCCACTTATAACATAAATGCATACTGCTTTAAAATATATTTGGGTAAAGTTTAAAACTGGCAAACAGAAAGAATGAGGATAAGTGTTTGTAGCTTAGGTTAGGGATGTGACAGGGAGCAGTTTTACTATCTAGACCTACCCATTCATTTGGTGCTATAAGGAACTAGAAACAGAAGGTGGATGGATGCATTTAAACTGTTAGGTGCAAAGCTGAAATGTTTTTAAAGAAGGGCTAATGCAATAACATTTAAGTTCTTTGCAATAAATTTTTACTTTCATTACATTTAAGCATATGATGTTAATACATTTCAGCACGTAATATTAATACAATAAAATAATCTGAGATATGCCGAGTGTTCTGGAAACATGGAAGGAGAGACCAGGAAAGACGACTCTCCCTCTCTTCTCTCTCGTTTTAGGTCCAACTTCTTTCTGTTTCCCCTGTCTGCCTCCCATTTGGCCTGTTTCTTCATTTCTATGCTACGCACCTTTTTTCATCTCAGTTTAACTTTAGTTTCTCTTCTTTCCAGCTGATTCCCTTTAACCAAATGTTCTTTTCCCCTGGATGTTCAGCTCTCTCTCCTGGGACTTTCTCTCAATCTGTCTCTCTGATGAATCCTCATGGATTCATCCTAATTTAGGTCTTAGACTACACTATTCTGGATGAAATTCTGTTTTCTTAGGGAACGGAAGTAGGAAGAACTGTTGGGCAATCCCATCTGAAGGTCCTGTTGACTATTTTACTTGAAGCTTTTTTCCTCTCCATGATTCTCTCTTGACACAAAAACCCTTCCAAGTACTCTCACTCTTTTTTTTTTTTTTTTCTGTAAAGGCTTCTGTTTCCCTATAACCACAGACACTTTGTGCTTTCACAGTAACTATCACATTCTACCTGTGTTATATCACTTTTTGTCTTTTTGCACCTTTGAGGTGATGAACTTTCAGAGAAGGTTCATTAATTATTCATATCTACAAGTGCCTTGTACAGTACTGGCCATATTGAATAATTACTGAATGAATTCGCTTGTTATTAACATGTTATTGACTTCAGTTTTAGCACGTCTTTAAGAATATAAATGTTTCTGCCCAAAGCATTTCTTATTATATTTTTGAAATTTATGAGCACCAAGTGGATAATTAAGCAGATAATTAACTGAATAAGGTGAATCTATAAACCCTACAAAACAGTAGTTAAGTCAACTTGGATAAAAATGTATAGAATTAAAGAACTGTGTTCAAATCTCCCTTGCGGTCGTCTGACAAAATCAAACTTAACTGCTGTCTGCAGTAAGATATGGAATGATTTCACATTTTAATTTATTCAAATGGCAAATGTGGCATTTCAAACACTTTCATTCATATTAGATTTATGTTCTACATAGAAAGTCCTCTGTAAGGACATCATTATTCTATCTGGCATCATTCATTCTTGAACATGGGTTATATATTAAAGTTTCAGTGTTTTCTGGCACAAAATACAAATAGATGACAGTGTATTACAGCATTATAATAGGAATAACAGCAATGCAGCAAGAAACCAAAATGTGTTTAGAACTCAGGCTGAGCCTTCTCCGCCTCCTCAAACTAACACAAATTTTTGACTCCAAATGTTATAATTAGAAGTCTTGTCTTCATCTACATATTTTTCATTTCTCATTTCTCAAATGCCTGTTCCAGGTGTTTGCCAGTGTTTAGACAGTCACTATTCCATGTTTTCTACTATTTCATTTCTTAAAATCTTCAAGTGTTAGAAATTACAATGTTGGCTTTCAGGGACTTAAAAATGTGTATGCGTGTGTGTGGTTTTGTGTGTTTTCCTCCTAAGCTCAGGGATAAAACTAAACAAACACGAGTACTGGGCAGGCTAGCTAGTTTTAAAAGAAGGCAAAAAGGCTCAGAGAATAGGTATGTTGTTAGACAGGGTGTGCCCACTGGCACAAGACCTCCTGGGGAGAGGGTGGACATTCGGGATGTTTATGAGTAAAAGTAGAAGGTGGAAAAAGAACACACAAGGCCCAGTGTCCTGACAGCCTGGCACGAATGCAGCTCAAAATAATTACTACTGCTGAAGGAACAGTTTCTGTTCCATCTTGTGTCCTTGCTAAAATAAATAATAAATAATAACAATAAAGCAGACTATCTACATAAATATGTGAAATACCCATATAGAGCTATTTATTTATATATAAAATATCTGTATCTTTTTCTTGCTTCCCTCTGAGGGCGTCAGCTTCCTAATGAAGCGGAGTTTTTGTCTACCAGACCCGCAAGCAGCGTGGTGCGGGTCGAATCCTATTTTAAAGAGGCCCAGAACAATAATTCCCGCAATCATAGAGAAAATAAGCCAGTGCCCGAAAGCAACAAACAAAAATAATGTGTGAAGGAAAAGAAAAAGACTTCTCCCTAGCGGCGGCAGATGCACCCAAACTTTATGACTTCCTCTCCATCCCGACAGGGAAAGCAGGACTGAGCTTGTCGGAAGGTGAGCAGGGCTTGGCCAGAGACGGCGCGCGCGGAGGCAGAGCCCCTGGACAAGAGTGGCATTTGGAGACTTGAAGGTGAAAGGGGAAGAAGCCAGAGTCACCAGCTCCAAAGTCCCGGAACTACACCTGGCAAAGGTCAAAGCCTGTGGGGTAAGTCAATTGCGGACAACGCCAGAGCCTCGCGTTTGCAGCAGGCAAGTTGACTTCGGCGGGGAGAAAGTGGCCGGCCGCAAAGGGCCGCCCGACAGGTCTCCAGTCTAGCTCAGTTTGCAGTCCCCTTTGCTCCCACGTCTGCAGATCTCGGACCCCTAGGTCCTCCCCTCGCCCGCCTTGGCGCGTCGGGGTCCCGCCGCCCGCCGTCCCTTACCGAGCCAGAAGTGCAGGCGGTAGGTGAAGCCTCGGCTCGTCTTGGCCGTATGCAGCACCAGGTAGGCATCCCCGACGTAGAAGTCTCCGTGAGCGCTCTGGGGCACGGGCACCAGCTCCAGCTTCTCAATCCTCCAGACCTGCAGTCCCGCCTGCTTGCCCGCCCGGGCGAACTCCTCGTGGTATAGCTCCTGTGCCATGGCTCCTGCACGCGATGCTCCGGGGGGCGCGGGATCTCGCTGACCTTGTAGCTGGACTAAACCCAGAGCAGCAGGAGGAACCTTATTCGCCGCCACTTTGTAGGGTTTGCCATCCGGGGAGGCGGCGCCCTGAAACGGGAGGGGCTAAGTGCCCGGGCGCGAGTTGATGGAGTAGGCGATCGCTTCCCACCGGGAGCGCAGCGCTGGCTTCCAAGCTCCCACGCCCTGCCCCAGGCCAGGAGCAGAATTGGCGTCCCAGAAGTGTTGAGATTCAGAGGGAGTTTGTAGTAACTTGTGCCAATGCCTCCTCCAAGGAAAGACATTTTCTCTAGCAATAGACGGAGAACATTAACGATTAAAACTGCCTGGCACTCCCTCGTGCATACTCATCATCACCGTCCTGCATATTTCCTCTTCTCTCGCTAATTCTGTTATTTCTGGACCTCAGTTGTTCTTGGCAGGAGGGGTGAGGTGAGGAAAGAGCGTGCCAGCCCTACAGAGTTGAGTCAGCGTTTACCCGGGTGGAGCAATACCTGTTCTTTCTGGCCCTCTAGAATACTTCTTTCCTAGAACAAATCTTCCTCTGCTAATAGCAACACCTGCCGTTAGGCAGCAGAGGAGTGTGCCACATTAGCATGTTGGAATAATTTTAATGCATCCTTCTTTAAAAAATTGGCTTTTTGAGTAACAAACATCCTAATGATCAATTCTGTCATTTCATTGGGCAATCTCTCCATTCCTGATGACCAAAGTTTCTGTCTTGATCTTCCAGTTTGAAAATACCATGAAAAACAGCGTGTCCGTTTTCTTGGACAGGAAGAAAACCTGGAAGAATGACAGTCTTACCCCAGGTGACAGAGCTCTGTAAATCTCAAGGAGTTCAGGAGCTGTGGTTGAGTTCTCTTACCACCTGCTTCCTTTGGCCAAGAAAGATGAAAACAACAACAACAACAACAAAAACCCAGCAGCCGCCCTCCTGAGATGTTCTCTGCAGGGCTGTTTGTGGCTGTAATTTTATGCTTGGCCAGCCTTCTGGGTTACCTGTTACCTAGTTTCAAGGTGAAAATTTTCTCATTGTTTTACCTACAGGTTTTGCTTTTGCAGGATGGCTAAAACACTATGGAATTTTTAGTGTTCCATATGGAAAATTTACTCTTGATTTGGCATTCATTTAACAAGCTGGTAAAGGATTTTATTACTGAAAAAGGCAAATCACTCAGGATGTATAGAGTAAGAAAGCTGAAGTTCAAGCATGTAAAATTGTTTTCATTTAATTTCTAAAATTACATGAATCCCTGGAACGTCAATAATAATGCAAAATTAGTTTTTTCCTTAATTAAATTATGTTTTTCATAGGTTATTACATGACCATGGTAAAAAAATTAAAAGTACAAAATGTGTGCAATAAAAAATTATCTCCATTTCACCCTGCCACCCAGTTGCTTTCCCCAAAGGCAATTACGTTACCAGTTTCTTATGTATTTTTCCAGACACTCAAATTTTGTCAACAGAAATATAGATAATGTAGTTATTTTAATTTTTTAACAGAAAATGTAACATATAACCTTTCCGAATTCCCCCACTGTGTGTGTGTTTGTGTGTGTGTCTGTGTCTGTGTATCAACACACAGTACTCATAGAGCTACCAGTTTTTACTGACCACATGGTATTCTACCTTATAAACATACTAATTTATTTTGTCTATCTTAGTTCATAGTGTAGGGGCCAAGGGAAAACTTCCTGTCTGCCCTCTGAAGCTTCACTGAAAAACCAAGTCACAAAAGGCAGATTAACAGGACAAATGGCATACAAATTTATCAAAGGACATGGGGGAGAATCACAGAGTGATTGCCCAATATCCCAATGAGGTACAGATGGTTGTACATCCTTACTAGAGGAAAGGCAGATGGGTGATGTATGGGTGATTTGGGGAGTTAGAAAATGATTTTTAGGGGAATTCAATGGGTTTGAAGAACATGCAATGGCCTGAGACAAAGTCTGTTAAGCCTGCAGAGCAGACAGTGGTTTGTGACAAAAGTCTGTCCATGTGTGTTGACAGACTTCAGTTTTTCTTTCTGCAATATGAGTTCAGTTTGTGGAAAGTCGGGGAAGCGACCAGAGGTAACTGTTTCCTTCTTTGGCAAGTCGAGACTTTAGGCAGATAAGGGAACTTCAGAGAACACCTTCATCCTGTGCTTTGGGAAAGAGAGGATTGGTGAAGGAAGGTCAAAGAAATTTTGAGGCTTCTTCATTTCAGCATGTCAAAGTGTCACATTTTGTGGTATTGGTTTCTGAGCCCCAACATTAGGCATTTAAATTTTGTGTATATTTTGCCAATACAGTGTTACAAATAGCATATTGAACATACTTTATTATACATTTGCAGTATTATAATTGAGTTAAACCCCTGGAAATATAATTAGTTGGGATTAAATAGTTTTTATGATAGTGATGATAATTACGAAACCAATTACTACCACTAACTGATGTTTGACAATAATTGGCTATAGTACACATTATCTTGATTCAATTCCTGCTTCCATCCTTAGTTCTGAGGCTTTCAGGAAGTTACTTAACTACACACAGCCAGTCTCACGTTCCTCATCTCTAAAATGGGGAAGTAATATTTGCCTTTTAAGATTATTTGGTTTAAATGAGTTGACACAAATAAGGTATTTGTGTCTGTTACACAGAAAACGCTCAACAATTAGGAACTATTATTATGTGGTGGTAAGTTTTCTTTTGCTCCTTTAGATCTATTCTCTGTCCTGCACCCTTCCATCTTCCCTTGAGGCTGATCTGCAAGAGCTAAATCAAGTGGGCTCTGATGTCCTCTAGCTGAGGCTTGGTTGGAGATCAGAGGGAGAAGAGAGTGAGGTCGGAGTATTCATTTGCTTGGCTTCTTCTGCAGAAAGTCACTGTTCTTTTAAAGGCAAATAACTCTGCCTTTTTCTCTCCGGTTGGGTTATAGCAACTCTCCCTTCACATGTTTTATTCCTTTTGTTTTTCTCTGCCTCTGTACTTTTGTATATAGCTTACTAAAAATCTCCTGGAATTTTCCTATTTTGCATGCATCCTCTGTTGTAAGTTGAGATCCTAATGGATAAATTTTATTATCTGTATTCTTTTTTTTTCTCCTGACCAAAACAGTGAGAGGTGGATATGAGGCCTCATTTTACTGATGAGGAAACTGAAACTTTGGAGTTTGCCGTAAGTCAGTCACCCAGCTGATGAGTAGCCAAAGGGAATTCAAGCTCTCTCTCTCTCATTCAAAAGCACTTGCTCTTTCCAAAAACGTATTCTTTCAATATGAATTATTTGGCCAGGTGTTTTTCCCTGAAGCATACTTTATGGTTTTATTTTCCTCAAGGTTGTACCTAGAGAAGCTTCTGATCTAGTGTGTCCTATGCAGCACTAAGAAACTTAGTTTTAACTTTGAGCTGTTAGATCTCGGTTTCCTTATCTGTAGACTGAAATCATGTATTCTTTTCCTCCTGAGGAAAAAAAAAATATAAGAACTGGTGCTCTAGACTTAAGATAATTTAAAAACCAGAAGTATCTCATGTTCAGTTCCAATTTCAGTGATCATTCCTTTCTTGGAGAAATAAAAAGAAGCTTTGGCATAGATGAAAGTGAAATTCCCTCTAGGTTAGGCCAGAGCCAGTGTGAGGCAAGTAAGACACATGCCTAGGATGCAGAAGTTAAAAAGGCACAAAAAACAACAAAACAAAGTAGCATTCAAGATAAATACTATTTTATGGTGATATTTTAAAGCTCAAAATTAATGCAAAATATCATGATATAACATTTCAAATAGAGACAGGATTGTATATAGTGCTATACAGGCTGAGACAAAGGAAAAGTACTGATCCTTCCATAACTTAAAACTTTGGGCTGGGCACAGTGGCTCACGCCTGTAATCCCAGCACTTTGGGAGGCCAAGGCAGGTGGATCACAAGGTCAGGAGATCCAGATCATCCTGGCTAACATGGTGAAACCCCATCTCTACTAAAAATAAAAAAAAATTAGCCAGGCATGGTGGCGGGCGTCTGTAGTACCAGCTACTCCGGAAGCTGAGGCAGGAGAATGGCGTGAACCCGGGAGGTGGAGCTTGCAGTGAGCCGAGATCGCGCCACTGCACTCCAGCCTGGGCCACAGAGCGAGATTCCGTCTCAAAAAAAAAAAAAAAAACCCCAAAAACCAAAAAACACTTTGATAGTTAGTTAATAGTTTAGACATTAATTTTTGTATTTTAAAAAGTGTTGCATTGAAATACTATTTTATATACTAAAATACTTGATTTCTTTTTTCTTTTTTTTCGTCCTATTAATTTTGTGCATGAGGCAAGTGCCTCACTCCCCTGACCCTAGTCCTCTTCTGGCTAAGTGAGCTCCAGATCTAAACTTCCAACTCCCTGATAGATAGAGATACCTGATAGATCCTGCTGAGGTCAAGTTCAGCATATGCACAACAATCTTATCGTTTTATCCAAACATACTTCTATTTTTCTCTAATTTTACTAACAGCATCATTTAATTTTGACCTAACATTCTCTCTTTATCTCCATATTCAATCATCAATCCAATCCATCCCTGGTAGCCCACTCTCTTGCTCCTCCTCTGATCTTCAGTAGAGACACGCAGTGAAAGTTAAGCAGCCTAACTTACAATATGGCTTTGACCTAGGTTGAATCCTTGTTCTCCCCCATTTCAGCTCACTGAGCTGGGGCAAGTTACTAAACATTAGGTGTCTCAGCTTTCTCATCTGTGGAATGGGGATACTGATAGAAATTTCCTTGTAGAATTGTCATGAGGATTAAATGGATAAATAGATATAAACCTGGAAAAGTACCTGGTACATAGTAAGTGGCAGTAAACTCCACTGAGACTAACAAGTGATTTATTCATTTATCCAAATTCAGTCTTCAACGAATAATGTTTCCAGAGCCCAGATAAGGACTGCCCATTTTCTACACAAAAAATGGTCTCCAAAACCAAGTGCCAATTTCCTTGCCAGGCCTTTATTTTCTCTTCCTCTCTCATACCCTAGTTCCCTAAAAGTAAATAATTTCCTTCCATTTGTGTTATTGCCCTTCTTCCATATCTGTCTGTTAAAGTTTCTAATTCTTTCAAGTCCGCTTCCTTAGGGTCATGATTCCCCCGGATCCACTAAATTCCAGCATTCTCTGTGCTCCCAGCACTCCAGATCTGCTTTCATCATAGCAGCTCCCACACTCTGAAGTGTGTTTTCTCTCTCAAGTTTGAAGATTCACTTAGAGATTCATGTCTCATTATTTGATTCCCTGGCTTTATAGCAATACATGCTGACAAGGTATGATTGAATTGTTTGTTTTAGATTAAATTACATTTATATTTTCATCAATTTACAAATCTCAGTCCAAGAAGAAACACCCGATACAAATAAGTCTTTACCAAGAGTCAGGAGATTTGAGGTTTGGGGCTATGTGATTGGATTCGAGATAAGTGCCCTAGAGTATTAATACCTCGAGGGGAATGTTGCATATGTTATTCCTCTGAATAAAAAACAATGTCAAATAATATAATTGATTTATTGTGCACTTCCCTAAAATGGGTTGGGAAAAATGAATCAGTTTCAAGCGACCTTCATTCCTCAGGGGTAGAATCTCTGAGTTGAGAGACATTTTATTTATGTCATTACATCGTGATTCCAAAATTGTTGAAACTAAACATATGAAAGACTGGGACTGCAATTTTTTTTCCCCCAGGAAAGGTAAATGCTTTGAATGTGCTATTTATTTGCTTTCTTTTTTTTTTTTTTTAATAAGTAATGAAATAATGTAGTTAAAAATACATTTCTTTTACTGGTAGTCCTGCTAAATTGTAATAATTTAACGTTTGTTTTACCAAATGATTTGAGGGTATAAGCATGGAACCTGGAATCGGGGGACCTGAGCATTATGAGAATTAAAAGAGATTATGCGGCTCAAGCCTGTAATCCCAGCACTTTGGGAGGCTGAGACGGGCGGATCACTAGGTCAGGAGATCGAGACCATCCTGGCTAACACGGTGAAACCCCGTCTCTACTAAAAAATACAAAAAACTAGCCGGGCGAGGTGGTGGGCGCCTGTGGTCCCAGCTACTCGGGAGGCTGAGGCAGGAGAATGGCGTAAACCCGGGAGGTGGAGCTTGCAGTGAGCTGAGATCCGGCCACTGCACTCCAGCCTGGGCGACAGAGCCAGACTCAGTCTCAAAAAAAAAAAAAAAAAAAAAAAAAATAAATAAATAAATAAAAATAAAAGAGATTATGTATGTCAAAGCCCTGAGCACACAATCAACAAAATCAGTCGATAATCAGCAAGCACCCTTTCTTCTAGCACCTATCAAAGCCTCACTTAGAAGTGAAAATACATTCCAGGGAAGTGTATTTCCATCCTTCCTGCTCATTCTGAACAAACTAGAGCTTAAAAAAAAGTACTCATTTTAGAAAAAGCTTCAATCAGGATTTTGGACCTTCCCTTTCATAAGTCAATTATTTTTAAACCACATATAACACTATAACTATAAAGTAATACTGAGTCATGAGCTGTCATAGTCCAAGGTTCAGTACTAAGGTGAAGGTTTTATTGCTGTTGAATGTCTGCTGTGATATATGGTTCATTTTTGTAAACCTGCTAACTACAGCAGGTCATAGTTGGTTGATTTGACATTTCTTCTTAATACTATCATGCAGTATTTTATTATTATGTAAGCAATTTCTAATCCATGTTTGATTAT
Source organism: Macaca fascicularis (assembly GCF_037993035.2). Classification (NCBI taxonomy): domain Eukaryota; kingdom Metazoa; phylum Chordata; class Mammalia; order Primates; family Cercopithecidae; genus Macaca; species Macaca fascicularis. Next base: position 117,713,654 of record NC_088377.1, read on the forward strand.
TTACAGAAGACATTATCATTACTTTAGAAGTTTATGCACTGAAGAATGCTTATGACCAAAAGAAAGTCATAAGGATGAGGATGAAAGTCTCATGAAAATTTATAATTTAAATGGTATTTTTTTCTTTAAAATTATATTCTTATAAGTGGAGATCATATAGTCTAAAATATAATAATATTGAGGCTAATGGTGTTTGACCTATGTCAACTTTTTTGCCTGATTTTTCTAAATGTCTCTATTTTACTAACAATCACAATTAACAATGTGTTCTGTTTTGCTTGCTTATTTGTAGCCCTGGCTTTACCACTTTGTGAGAAATAACTTCAGATTTTCAAGGACTAAGTCAACAATACTTGAATGTTAGAACCGTGTAACCATAGAAAATGATGGAAGTCAGATATGATCAGATTATCATTTTGTTGTAAAGATACTTACAAAAATAAGGTTAATTAATTCATTTAAACCAAATAGAAGGTTGTTTTTAAAAGTTAAAGCTTGAAGATTTTTTTTGCTAGCCAGAAATAACTTCCTTTTGCCAATTCTCTTTTTGATGCAACCTCCCTTTATATGAGTTGAAATTGTGCAATTTGACTGTAACTCCTTTTACTCTTGGTATTTTGAGGCTTCCTTGAAATCATAGGCCTCTATGGAGTAAGCAAATTGACTGAAAGGATTTCTGAAGATATTTTATTTTACATACTTCAGAGAACAGTGTCTTTTGAAGCTGACAAAGGGAGCCTCATCAACTCCGTATCTACCCAGTTCCTCTCCTGAAATGACAGAAATTTTAAAAAGCAACAAGTATTCCCTGGACAGCTGGTACTCATGCTTCTAGCTGAGGCCTACTGAAGAAAGATGGAGAGCAATTTGCTTCACCCAAGAAGTCTTAGGGCCTTGGGTACTTGGGGCAGTAAAGATGAGGGAGAATTCTTTTTGTTTTCCCACTATTTCTTTATTTCAGTATCTACATGGCATTTTTTTCTGATTGTCATGGTTACACATGTTTACTGAAGACAATTTTGAAAATACCAATTACAAATGAGATTAAAATTATCCCTAATCATACAACCTAGGGATATGCTCTGATAACATTTTACACAAAGTTAAGATCATGATATAATACTGTACATTTCCATTTATAATTTGTTTAGGACTCATACTACACAGATCTTTTCTTTGAGTGGTTGGGGTTGAAAGCAATGTAGAATTCCCGAAAGTTCAATCCTTCCATTTGAGAAACCCTGACTTGTTAGGCACAGAAATATTCCATGTCATTTTAGCATCACTCAATTGTATAATTTTGACATTTATTTTTATGTGAAAATTATAGAGGAATTACACTCATCCATAATCATGTCTTTCTTGCTCCCTCTCTATTTTAACAAATACTATGTTATGTAAGAAGTCAGTGTCCTTGGCCAGGCGTGGTGGCTCACGTCTGTAATCCCAGCACTTTGGGAGGCCGAGGAGGGCAGATCACAAGGTCAGGAGATACAGACCATTCTAGCCAACAAGGTGAAACCCCTTTTCTACTAAGAAAAATTAGCCAGGTGTGGTGAGCAGTGCCTGTAGTCCCAGCTACTCAGGAGGCTGAGGCAGGAGAATGGTGTTAACCTGGGAGGTGGAGCTTGCAGTGAACCGAGATTGCGCCACTGCACTCTAGCCTGGATGACAGAGCAAGACTCCGTCTCAAAAAAAAAAAAAAAAAAAAAAAAAAAGTCAGTGCCCATCATTCCCATCATTGACTCATAAAATGCCATCTTTTAGAGGTTACAGCATTTTAACAATTTAATATCCCTTTCAAATTGTTGAGTTGATAGACATACTTATGCATTATCTTTCTGTCTGCCTGCCTATCTCTGTTCCTTTATTCATCCATTTCTCTCTGTGTTAGTGGTTAAGAGCACAGGCTCTGGAACTAGCTGTCCTGAGTTTAGTTTCCTGTTCTGCGAGTTCTAGCAATGCTGTGGCAAGTTACTTTGCACCTCAATTTTATCATCTCTAAAATGGGAGTACTGTGTGATAGGATTGCTATGAAGGTTAAATGAGTTAATACAAATAAAGTTCTTGAAATAGTTCTTGCCAGCTAGTAAAATCCTCAGTACATTACGGTTATTCACGCATAAACACCCTTACACATCTACCCACAGGTACTTCAGCCAAAATGGAATGCATGTCAACATCCAGCTTCCTTTCATTTAAACAAAATCATATTAATAGATTACGAACATTCTTTCAGGTAAGTATGTATGGATTTACCTCATTAAAAATAACGGCTTTGCATTCCATTGTATTAAGTAATATGCAATTTCCTTATTTTGGTACTTTTAGTTGCTTTACATGCATAAATTCAAATAATATATTACTAACTTTCCACACATATCTTTCTTTGTATACACATGTTACTATTTCTGTAAGATAGGTTTCTAAAAGTGGAATTTCTAGGCCAAATGATTTACACAATTTTTTTGTGTTTTTTTTGTTTTGTTTTTTGATACGGAGTCTTGCTCTGTCACCCAGACAGGGGTGCAGTGGCACGATCTCGGCTTACTTCAAGCTCCGCCTCCCAGGTTCACGCCATTCTCCTGCCTCAGTTTCCTGAGTAGCTGGGACTACAGGCACCCGTCACCATGCCCAGCTAATTTTTTGTATTTTTAGTAGAAACGGGTTTTCTCCGTGTTAGCCAGGATGGTCTGGATCTCCTGACCTCGTGATCTGCCCGCCTTGGCCTCCCAATGTATTGGGATTACAGGTGTGAGCCGCCTCGCCTGGCCTTGCCTGGCTAATCTTTTGTATTTTTAGTAGAGACGAGGTTTCACCAGTTTTACACTTTTTTTTTAAAGGTTTAAGGATATCACCAAATTATATTTTCTAAGTCAGTGGACAAAAATGACCATTTCCCTTCTCTTAGTACTAAATTCTAACAATTTTTCATTAAAAAATTCATTTCCAATCTAATGCATGAAAATTATATCTCATTTTCTTAAAGTTGTATTTCTGTGATTATTAGTGAAATTTAACATTTTTCTATATATTTGTTATTATTTTTATTCTGGAAATTTCTTATTATATTATTTGAACATATATCTGCTGAATTCATATTTTGTGTTAGTTTGTGTGTTAAGTATACTAATTTTTCCTCTTAGATGGGTTGCAAATATACCATTTATTTTCATTCTTTATTTTCTCCTTAGGAAAGCTTTCTTAAGGTGATGTTAAATAACATTCTCATATACTCTGTTGCAATAATTTCGAAACTTTGTATTTTTTCCTTAGATCTTTACTTCATCTGAAATACATATTTGTGTTATAACATAATTTAAAGATACAATTTTAATCTAAATTCATAACCACATTTCTTAACAAGATCTCTTAAATCATGTATATGTACTGATTTGAAAGATATTTATCAATGTGAAATTTTTGTTTCTTAATCTAACTTATGTATTCATTTGTCTGTAGAATGCATTTTTATATCACACTAATTATTTGTTTCCCTTTAATCTCTACTATGGCAGATCTTCACTATTGTTTTCCAAAACTGTCTTATCAATGCTTACATATTTTTACACATAAAATTAAAAATCAATTGAACATTGTGTTTTAGCACTAATTTACGCTTCTGGGAACATTGTATAATCTTAGCATTTGATTATATCTTGGCTTATAGTGGTCAATAATATTTCAGAATCTTTTAAAGTTCTTATTTCTAGACTTTCCATAAGTAAATATAAGACATTTTTGTTATAATATTCTAAGCAAATAAATGTCAGCAAATTTGAAATTCAAGGTAAAATGAATATAGTTCTAGAAAATGTAAAATGCCAAAATCAATGCAGTAAGAAATATAAAATCTTAAATACATGTTAAATTAAGAACATTGTTTTAAAAGCAAAAACTTCCCTCCTATAAAATACAAGGCCCAAAAAGTTTTACATGTGAATCACCTTTATTTACTATTGTACACTAGTTGATGTAGAAAACAGAATTAAAGAAAAGCTGCTAAAATCATTTTGATAGACTATTGTAACGACACAACCCAATATAGGTATTCAAGAAAATATAATTATGGTTCAATTTCATTTATGAATATCAAGGCCAATATCATAAATAAAGTTCTCTCCAACCAAGTAAAAAATGTGTTTTGTTTAAAGCAAAAACAGTAAGATTATCCTACTGGAGTAAAAAGTAATAAAGTTCCTCTTTTTCAATATTCTTAGAAGGTTACATAGAAGGGAACTTTATAAATCCAATGGTATAATAATAAATTGCATTAATAACATTAAATAGAAAAACTTTAGAAGGATTTCGTCTATGGTTGGCAAAAATGATAGGAAAAAACATTAAGAAATTCACTATCTCACTACTGTTCAAGAGGGTACAGAAGTCTTTGACAATGCAAAGACCAGAAAAAGACATACAAGATATTAAGAATTGCTAGGAAAAATAAAAAGCCAATATTTGTAGATGATAATCATGTAAATAAAAGGTCTAAGAAAATGTACTGACAAATGAAGAGACCTCACAAGAAACTATAGTGATTATCAAATGATTAGAATAATGTAAAATGAAATGTAATAATGTAAAATGTAAAAAATGCAATAGAAATTCAAAAGAATCAAAATCTGTAAAACTGAATATCTTTATGAGCTCAGAGTAGAAAGGACTTTCTTAAACAAAATCCCAAAACAGCATGAAGTACAAAGGGAAGAATGGATAACTTTGACTACATCAAACTAAAGATGTAACTTCAAAATAAGACAACAAAGATGAAGTTAAATGTTGGCTGATAGACTGTGTAAAAATAAAAATATTTTCTATTATATAATTATATCAGAATATACATATAAAGAAAAAGAAATCAGCAAGAAGAAATTCAATAAATCTTATAGAACAGTAATTTTGAATATTGATACAGGAGCTAGAAAGAAATTATTTAGGCACATAGTGAGGGTAAGAGAGTCCTCGGTAAGGTTTCTTTTTAATAAAAAGCAGCTTCAGGCCGGCTGTGATGGCTCACGCTTGTAATTCCACCACTTTGGGAGGTCAAGGCAGGCGGATCACCTGAGGACAGGAGTTCAAGACCAACCTGACCAACATGCCGGAACCCCGTCTCTATTGAAAATACAAAAATTAGCCAGGCATGTGGTGCATGCCTGTAATCCCAGCTACTCGGGAGACTGAGGCATGAGAATCGCTTGGGAGTCAGAGGTTGCAGTGAGCTGAGATCGTGCCTCTGCCCTCCAGCTTGGGCGACAGAGCAAGACTCCATCTCAAACAAACCACAACATAAAAACAGCCCCCAAATCATTTCTTTTCTAACAAAAAGCAACCTGAAAAATCACACTGCAAGCATAGATAAACAAGCTAAAACTTGCATAGGTAAATGCCAGCAGCTGTGCCAATAGGAAAGGAATACCTGGAAGCCACCTATATTCAACATGGAAGTTCCCTCTTCCCTTTACTTTGCCACCAGGTGTGCAGTAAAAAAGCAGGCAGCATGGCACCAGCCAGGTAGAGATCCTACCTGCATAATAAAAGGTTAGGGTGAGTTGACCAGCTTCTTCCTGTACTATGCAAACCGCACACCTGGTCCAACCAATCTCTCGGGCCCTATGTAAATCAGACATCACTTCCTCAAACTCTTCTATAAAACCCCCGTGCATTTCACCTCTGTACTGGAAGACCCACTCGGGCGCCCCTCGCTCCCGGGAGAGCTATTCTCTTCTCTTTCTTTTGCCTATTAAACCCTGCTCTCTTAAATGCACTTTTTTGTCTGTTTCTGCGTCCTCGATTCCCTTGGCGTGAGACAACGAACCTCAGGTATTTATCCCAGATGATGCTGATTCAATATGAAGTAACGTGAATGTAAAGCATGAAGGGTACTCAGTGCTTGGGTCCTCACTATTAATTGGAGGAAGTCACATAGCCAATATTTGAGTGTTTACAATGGCCAGGCATTATTCCAAATTCTTTTAAAATATAACTGTTCTGGTACTTATAGCAACTTTATGAGCTATGTATTATTATTATCTCATTTTACAGATTAGAAAACAGGAACAGAAAAGCTACATAAGTATTCTACATACCTAGAATATGAATCTTGGTAAGGTTGCTTTGAGCCCGTGTACCTAACCACTGTAGGATATGATGAGGTTTCTCTTCAAATAGCCTGATCAACCCTTTATTCTTTAATTCACAGTACCCCTCCCTACATTTCTCTTTTTCTCCTCTTTCCTTCCTTTCTGCCATTGTTACATGCCCAGACACGCCACGGTACGGGCATTATCAGTACCAGCTCACAATCCTTTCCTTACTGGGACAGGACTAGTTCTCTAGCTCATTACAGACACCCCTTCCCCCTTTCCTCTCTCTCTTATGTGCCCACATTATCTAAAGAAAGTTCAAATGTTTAGCCAACCGTGGTTAGTTTACGTTGTGCAGCCCAACTCCAGCCAATGGAGAAAGGGTACAGGGGCAGGGTTTGCGTCATGAATAAGGGCTCTCATGCCCCTTTGTCCTGGCGTGCTCTCATGGTGACGGGCCAAGGAGAAGCACTCCTCTGCGCGGAAGTAAAATTGCTTTGCTGAAAATCCTTCGTTTGAGTGTTCAATTTCCTTAAGATTTTGAGCATGATTCCCAACACCACTACAACCACTATGATTCTACTTCTGTTACACTATTTTGTAGCTATCAGTTTGTTAAAAAATTAGAAAGATTAAAAAGTTATATAACATCAAAGGCTGGTGAGGATGTGGGGAAATAAGAAACCTCATACAATATTGAGAGAGGCAGCTCTAACATGACATAGCCATTTGGAGAGCAATCTGGCAGTATTTAGTGAAAACTGTAAGCACATACTTTGTATTCCCAAATTCCACTCTCATATTTGTACTCTAGACATGCTCTTCACAGATGCACAAGAAGACATGTACAGTGATGCTTGCCAGAGCATATTGTGTGTACAAATAAGTTGAAGGCAACCTAGGAGATCAGATATAGGTAAATGTGTGAGTAACGTGCTATATGGATATGTATGAGAGAAATAACATACAGTGTATATGAGAGAAATAGCATACAGTGTAAGAGGCAATGAACAGCATGGAAGGAATAGCAGCATGGACAAATTTCAAAAAACTAAAGTTGAATAAAGTAGTAAGAAACAGAATGCAATACTACTTATACAATTTAGAGCACACCAATATTAATAAAAACAAATTTTATGGAAGCATGTATTTGCAAATGGCCATGAACTACATGGAATGTGATTTGGAAGAGTGTTCATTGTTTGCATGTAAGTGGATGCCTGGTGGAGATGGGAAGCGGGTGAAGTGCGCAATAATGAATGGGAACAATCTTGAAATGAAATATAAAAGAAGGGAGGTGCACTGTTAGAATAAAAGCCAGTCATGAACTAAGGAGTAATGTCAATTCAATTCTGTGGAATTGAAATCCAAGATCCCAAAGCAAAACAAAATAAAACTTGCAACATCAATTTCAACATCAATTTTTGTATCTATATTTTAGTGACAGATTTTTAAAAATATTAGTATATCAATATATAAAATTTAGACCTGATATAATAAAAATACTTAGGAATTTAAAGAAATCTTGGGAGCCTGAAGAATATTACAAAGAATTATTAGAGATTAATGTAGTGGTTCTAGGTCCACTTTTCCTGTGCATACTTTTAGCTCATATGACACAAAGAAAAATCTTCAGCTCAGGAAGTGTTTCACATGAACTGTAAAGCCTCGGTTATTAATTTACTATTTTATTGCCATTTGGTTTAACAACATATAGAAAAATGCTTGTTCTTAAGACCTGCAATTCTGCAGCCTTACAAACTTTACAAATCATTTGAACATCACAAAAAAAGTTCAAATGATTCTTAAGGCTAATATGTTCTATATTGCATTATTTTGACCTTTCTTTTTATCTAATTGCAAATCTTGTAATGACCCACTAAGCATATTTACCTTTTGAATCAAGGAAGCAGCAAGAAGGAAACAACTGGGTAAGTACTTAAAGTAAAAGAAGGCAGAGAAAGGAAGGAAAATGTTTCCCTCTCAGCTATATTCTTTCCAGTTGTCTTAATTACTATCCTGATACATTTATGGCCTTTACTAAGTGGTTGCAATATTTAGTTTTGCAAACAATAGCAATGAAAAATTATGGTGTATTAATATATTCTTTAAAATAAAAGGTAAAAAAAGTGTTTCTTCTCATCTCACGATATAGTGAAATATTTGTGAATAAAATGATACAATGTCTGGGATTTACTTTGAAATATTCCAGGAAGAAAGTTGAGGGGGGATAGATGAGACTCTATTGTCAAAGTGATTGATGATAGTTGTTGATATTAAGTGATGAGCATATAGAGGTTCACTATTCTCTTAGATCAATTTTTGCTTATGTTTAAAACTCCATTATAAAGAGTTTCTCTTAATAAAAGACTAAACTTAGGTTTTGTGTAGTTTTAAAAATCATTTAGCTATAATCACCTTCTGAAATATTTATGAAATGAATAAAGCTCTTAGCATTGTATGGTTGGATATATTTGTCAGAATTTAAGGTGCCAGTCTAACTGGGCCCACCATATTCAGGGCTGACATTTGTATTCCTTTTCCAAAACAACCGGCAGATGTGAGCTGCTTTTCCTTATGTGAGGTAATCACTGGCAACTTTTCTTCCTCTCCAAGTTTGTGTAAGGCAGATCTTCTCTACAGATGTTGCTTTTTCTCTCATCAAGCAATTGCACAATTAAACTGTCAAGTACTAAGTATCTAATATAGTCAAATGACTGTGAAGGAGAAAAATAATTTATAAAACACAGCACAGAGAACAATTGTCCAAAGGAGATTAATGAGCAAAACTGGCCCATCTTATTGAAATGTTTAAACTCATGATTATATACTTTTAGGGAGAGTTTTCTGTATTAAAACACTAGTTGAAAATTGGTAACATTTATTGCCACATTTATTATGAAAGTTCATGATAACTTCAACATTTTGAATGGTGAATACTAAAATCTGAAAGACAATGTCCCATAGGCTGAGAATAAATAACTCTGAAGGCCTCTGTCATTCAGACTTTATATCTTGAGGATGTAACTTTTTGGCTTCTTTGTCCTGTCTTTTTTTAGAGAAGGGGAACTTCTTCAAAACATCTTCAGGATGTTAATTTTCCTTTGTGTCATTTGGCTGGCCCAAGCAGATTTTCTACTTAGCCTTCAACTTTCTCTTTTGGGACTATGAGATTGAAAGTGAGTATTTTCTGCAGAAGGCTCTCTGCTCGTCTGTTAAGAGCAGTTTAAAAGTCTCATAAATGAAATTGAAATTTTTAAATATTTAAAGTCCTATCTCAATGAAAGAAAAACTGTTGAAAATTTGATTATTTTAACTTGTATTTCAACTAGTGAAAAAAATGGAATGTTTCTCTACAGTCAATAAAAATATGGTGATTATCTTTGCTTTAAGTTTTCTCTTCTATCTTAGAAAACATAGAAAAAGGATTCTTTAACTCCAAGAAAAAATACCACTTTTCACTTTGTGCATTAAATTTTGTAGAAAAATGAATATGTCAAATTCTTAGTAGTTTAGGAGCTATAGTAGTTTTCTAGTGATAAAATCAGAGATGAAAAGACACTTAAAACCTGTTTCTTGCCATTAACATGCTTAAACTCTGGAGACACTGCGTATAGTGGTTAGGAATCTGGACTTTGCAACTTAAAAAATAAAAACTACCTGGGTTTGATTTCCAGATGCTCCATTTATAAACTGTGTGCAGTTAGGCAAATTAGTAACTTTCTCTACCTCCCCATCTGTGAAATGGTGATGAATCCATATTAAACACATATATAGGAAACATATGTACCTTGTCATAAAGATTCAATTGGACTGTGCATACAATGCACATAACTAGTAACACATAAAATATGCTTAATAAGAAGTAGTTATTATTTGCTCTGGGACAGCATTCACATTTAATTTAAAATATATAGCAATGAATATGTTTGATACAGTAATTGTTTTGAAAACAAGTTTTAGAAAATTATTTGCTTTATAGAAAAAGGCAAAAGTGCTGCATTTAACTACACAGCAGAAGGATTCTGAAAATTATCCTGAAATCAATTAAAATATACTTATTTTTTTAAAACCTTTCCTTTGAGTTTTAACATGCATCTGGTTGGAATTGACTTTGGAAAACACTATTTTTTTTTCCTAAATAAGGGCTTGATAATCTCCACATAACACTGACAATAATATCGTTTAAGTTTTTAGGTAGTCACTTTTTCAAAACTTGCTCAAAATTTTCACTTGCTCAAAACTTTTACAAAAGGAAATACAAGCAGCAGTTTATACCTCGGTCTTTACCAATTGCTAATGTAATTATTTGACCAAAGAGTGGAGAAGGTTCATCTTTCATTCACCATTTTTGTGTAGCTTTATGCAAGTGCAGGCCATTTTTCCTCATTGCTTTAAATTCTTAATTATTAATATTCTCAGCAAGCATAGAATTAAATCAATTTTATTGTGCCTCCAATGGAAAGCTTTTTCTGTCAATCAAATATCAGTATTTTCTCCAAAAGCTGCATTTCTTTTTATTTTTCTTTCTTTCTTTTTTATTTATTTTTTTTTTTTTTTGAGACAGAGTCTTGCTCTGTCACCCAGGCTGAAGTGCAGTAGCCCCATCTTGGCTCACTGCAACCTCCGACTCCCAGGTTCTACTGATTATCCTGCCTCAGCCTCCTGAGTAGCTGGGATTACAGGCACCTGCCACCACGCCCGGCTAATTTTTGTATTTTTAGTAGAGACGGGGTTTCACCAGGCTGGTCTCGAAATCCTGACGTCACGATCCGCCCGCCTCAGCCTCCCAAAGTGCTGGGATTAGGTGTGAGTCACCGCGCCCGGCACAAAAGCTGCATTTCTTGTCTAACAGAATCTTAGTATTTTAAATTCATGGATCTTCCATTTTACTCCATAGAAGTACTGATTTAGAGATCAAAGTTAGAATTCAGCGACCTGAATTAGAGAGCAAAAGGAGCCCAAGCCTTGAAAAAGGCAACAAGAACCCTCAAAATGCTCATGCGTGACTCAGAGGAAAGAATAAGATCCTTGAGATGTTAAGAGTTTGACAACCCTAACCAGGCTCTGTGGTCTGGTTTTGCTTTCAAGCTGATCCCAGTGGAGAGTTTAAGAGGTGCAGGTTCTGGAGACCAACTGTAATAAATAAATTCCAACTCTATCGCCAACTCTGTGACTTGAGCAAATTCCTTTTACAAAGGGAGAATACTGATCTCTAGCTCAAAGAATGATTCTGAGGATTTAATCAATTCGTTATAAAGTGTGGAGGATAGTATCACAAGGTAAAGACACAGTAAATACTAGCTACATTTTGAGACGGAGTCTCACTCTGTCTCCCAGGCTGGAGTGCAGTGGCGCAATCTCAGCTGGTTGCAAGCTCCGCCTCCCAGGTTCACGCCATTGTCCTGCCACACCCTCCCGAGTAGCTGGGACTACAGGTGCTCGCCACCACGCCCAGCTAATTTTTTGTATTTTTTAGTAGAGAAGGGGTTTCACGGTGTTAGCCAGGATGGTCTCAATCTCCTGACGTTGGCGTCCCAAAGTGCTGGAATTACAGGCGTGAGCCACCGCGCCTGGCCAGCTATTATTTTATAAACACATATACAGATTAAAGCAAGCGCGTGTGTGTGCACACGTGCACACATGTATGCAAGCATGTGTATGTATACATATATATTTACTCACAGGCCTGTATGAATATACATATGTGTAAGTATGCATACATACATACATATGCACCAAAATAGTGTGCCTTTTGGTTTTTTCTTAAACTTTTTACTTCTCATGGACCACATTTTCAGCTAAGTATACATAGATTATCTCATTTTAAAAAATTACTGTCTTCTATCACATTGTATAGATGTACCATTATCACACTGGTGTACCTTTAGTTTTTCTTTCCAGGATTTTTGCTTTACAAATAATACTTAAAGGTACAGGTTTCTATATATTACCTGCATGTGAGTATCATTCTTTCTGAAGAATAGATTCCTGGAAGTGAAAGTGATGGGTCAGGCCGGGCGCGGTGGCTCACGCCTGTAATCCCGGCACTTTGGGAGGCTGAGACGGGCGGATCACGATGTCAGGAGATCGAGACCATCCTGGCTAACACGGTGAAACCCCGTCTCTACTAAAAAATGCAAAAAAAACTAGTCGGGCGAGGTGGCGGGCGCCTGTAGTCCCAGCTACTCGGGAGGCTGAGGCAGGAGAATGGCGTGAACCCGGGAGGCGGAGCTTGCAGTGAGCGGAGATCCGGCCACTGCACTCCAGCCTGGGCGACAGAGCGAGACTCCGTCTCAAAAAAATAAATAAATAAATAAATAAATAAAAATAAAAATAAAGAAAGTGATGGGTCAAATTATATTTATATTTTAAATTTTAATAGATTCTCCCAAAGTATTCCCCAAGTATATCATACTACTTTATACTCCTAAAAACTGTGTATAAGATTTCATTTTTTCAGACTTTAGCCAGATAATGCTATCAGTTTAGTTATTGAAAATCCAGTGGGTACAAATCGTATTGCATTTGGCTTTAATTTGCATTTTCTTGTTGATAGTGAAGTTGAGCATATTTATATTTTTGGCTGTTTACAGGTATTTTGTGACTTTTATGTTCATAGTATTTATATGTTGGTCTATTGTGTCTTTTATTTCTTTAATCATTGTGTATGTTAGAAATATTAACTCCTTGTCTCATATATGTTTTACAAATATTTTCTCCTAATTTGTTGGTTGTATCTGGACTTTTTTCCTCTTTAAGTTGGCCTTTCCAGACTGAGCTTAAAATATTCTCCCATAGTGTCTTCTGATACTTTTATAGCTTAATTTTTTTCCCTTTAGATATTTAATCTACATATACTTATGTGTATGATAGTTGCAAACATATAGTTTTGTTTTCATCCACATGGGTGCTTGATTTTTTCATAGTTAAATAAGTACAAAATCCGAGCTAGAAATTGAGAAATGAATAGGACCTTACAAGTTCCTTAGTCCACGGTTCCATTTCACTATTCAGATGACTAATTCCCACCAAAAGAAAACGCCAGAGTTTAAGGCAATTTGATTCAAATGTTAAAGTTTGGTGGCTCGTCTGAAATTGTGTCATTTGGTCAGATCATCTCTTGCCATGACATTTCATCATTTGCCATGCTGCATGGGTCTGCATTAATCAATTTGGCTTGTACTGTTTTCACATTTAGCTTTCCCTTCTAGATATCTTTGGCCTTCCCTAAAATTATATCCCTTTAAATCATTATTTCAAATGGATAGTAATGATTATTGTTGCATCTTTTCTGTAAGATAATTTTTTTTCAAAATTCTGAGAGTTTCTGCAACTTCTGGTTTGGTTCAGCTCTCTTCTGAAAATAACAAAGGTTAATATTCCATTAATAAATGGCTACCAGAGAGGAAGATACTCATTTTTGTAGGCCAGGCTCCATAGGAAATATATATGCAATTTGATTTTTAAAATGTATATATATCAGAACATTTGGGCAAAAATTCTAAAGGGATAAGCCATGGTACAAGTTTTTATCTTTTATTTTTTATTTTTTTTTAGGCAGGGTCTCACTCTCTTGCCCAGACTGGAGTGCAGTGGTGTGATCACAGCCCACTGTGGCCTTGACTTCCGGGGCTCAGGTGATCCTCTTAACTTGCCTCGTGAGTACCTGGGACTACAGGCAAGTGTCACCACACCTGGCTAATTTTGTATTTTTAGTAGAGACGGGGTTTTCTCATGTTTCCCAGGCTGGTTTCAAACTTCTGGACTCAAGTGATCTGCCCACCTCAGCCTTCCAAAGTGCTGGGATTACAGACGTTGAGCCACTGCACCTGGCCACAAGTTTGTTTTTAAGAGGAATTGTTTTAATTTTTGTTAGCATTATTTATTAGCATTTATTGTTGTTTCAGTTTTAGTTGCTGAAGTAACAATATTGATTGAAGAAAATTTAGAAAATAAAAGGGTAAAGAAAAATTATGGGCTGGGCACGGTGGCTCATGCCTGTAATCCCAGCACTTTGGGAGGCCGAGGCAGGCGGAGCACGAGGTCGGGAGATCGAGACCATCCTGTCTAACACGGTGAAACCTCGTCTCTGCTAAAAATACAAAAAATTAGCAGGGCGGGTGGCAGGTGCCTGTAGTCCCAGCTACTCGGGAGGCTGAGGCAGGAGAATGGTGTGAACCTGGGAGGCGGAGATTGCAGTGAGCCGAGACCAAGCCACTGCACTCCAGCCTGGGCAATAGAGCGAGACTCCGTCTCAAAAAAAAAAAAAAAAAAAAAAGAAAGAAAGAAAAAGAAAAGAAAAATTATTTGCTGACATAATCACTTTATTTTCATCTATATCTTTTTTAGTTTTGTATATACGTATGCATTGTTTGAACAAAATTAGTATCATAATGAACAATTTTTTTTTAAAATTTACTTTTATGACTTAAAAGAGCAGTTGGAAATTATGTATTTAGCAATAAAACCTGAGAAGACTGATGGCAGTTCAACTTACAGTTTGCTCTTGCCCTTTGAAGAGGATGTATCTCTTTCACATGATTTTACTTTTTAAAACTTTTCTCAATTCTTAACATTTATGTTTTCTTCCTCACTTCTTGAGAAAACTAGTGTCAAATTGCTAGAAAAAATATCACGACTTTGGAAAGAAAACAGAATATTTTCCTTCAACAGGAATCTGCGGTGAAATGAATAAATTACGCAAGTTCAAGTTATTGAGCAATTTTTCCCTTTGAGTGGACAAGCATTTGAAAGAAATAAAGAATACTAGATCAATGCAGCATGTGGATCTAGGAAACTATTATGTACCATTATAGAATGTTTACCGTGCATTTGAGAAGATAATTCAAAGCTACTATAGCAATAACTAAAGGTAAATACATGGTTTGAAAACAATGTTTAGATAGAAAAAAAAAGAATATTAATTATCTAAACCTTCAAATAAAGCAGGTAGAAAAAGAACCACAACACAGACAAAGAACAAAACATGAAATAAGGGAAAATAAAGATAATGTCACGGAAAGGAAATGGAAAACAGAGAGGTAATTTCCACAACTGAAAGTTATTTTTCAAAAAGATTAGCGAGCTAGACTTGCATTTGAACAGATTGATGATTAGTAAGAATGTATATGTAAACAAAACACAGAATGAAGTATTAGTAAATGAAATAATGAAAGATATAAAAGACATAATGAAATATCAAGTTGTTAGTAGTATAATAATTTGATAATACATTAGAAAACCAAACTAAATGGACAAATGATTTAAAAATGTAAAGTGACAAAATTAGTAAAAGATAAAAAAAACTTGAATAGACTAATAGCCACTAAATATATTGAATTACTAATTGAAAGTGTTTTTATCTTAGGAAGTACCAGAAAAAGAAAAGTCTACAGGCAATTCTTACTACACGTTCATCCAAAAATATTAATCCCTATTTTATAATCAAAAATAGGAAAAGAGAAAAAAGGTCAAACTATTGTTATGAGGCCACGTTTATTGCCCTTGGCCACATTTCCTCAAGAAGACTTTTACCTTTCAAAACCATTAAGCAAGGAGCTTTTTCTACTTCGATTCTATTTCAATTTCTATTTCCTTTTCAATTTAAAAAGCCTTCAGAATTGTATTTTTTATAATGAGAATAAGAATTAGTTCCCTCTCTTTTCCATCTGTCAAATAAGAGCAATTTACAAGTCAAACCTACAAAATAGTACTGAGAGAACAAAAGTGCTGAATTTTATTCCACTACAAAATTTTTAATATTAGCACTTCTCTCCCTTAGTAATGTTTTAACTATTGATGACAGTTTTAGTCAGAAAACATTTTAAAATAAATTCTTGCTGTTCATTCTGGAAAACAGAAAAATCATGTATCTATTGTAAAGAAACAGTCGAAAAACCTTTGCTCATATGATGAATTTTTTTTTTAGAGACAGGATCTCCCTCTATCACCCAAGATGGAGTGCAATGGTGCGATCAGGACTCACTGCAGCCTTGAAACCCCTGGGTTCAAGCTATCCAGCCTCAGCCTCCCCAGTAGCTGGAACTACAGGTGTATACCACTACACCTGGCTAATTTTAAAGTTTTTTTGTAGAGAAGGAGTCTTGCTATGTTGCCCAGGGTGGTCTTGAATTCCTGCGCTCAAGTGATCCTCCTGCCTTGGCATCCAGAAGTGCTGAGATTATAGGTGTGAGCCACTGCACCTGGCCTGAATCCTTAATATTAATTTGTTTTTGTTTTTGTTTTTTTGAGACGGAGTCTTGCTCTGTTGCCCAGGTTGGAGTGCAGTGGTGCGATCTGGGCTCACTGCAACCTCTGCCTGCCAGGTTCAAGCAGTTCTCCTGCCTCAGCCTCCCGAGTAACTGGGACTACAAGGGCATGCCACCATACCCGTCTAATGTTTTGGTATTTTTTAGTAGAGACAGGGTTTCACCATGCTGGCCAGGCTGGTCTTGAACTCCTGACCTCGTGATCCTCCCATCTCAGCTTCCCAAAGTGCTGGGATTACAGGCATGAGCCACTGTGCCCCAACTTTAATATTAATTTGTATAGCAAATGTTTAAATCTGATAGATGTGGGTTGGAAGAGTTGACGGTGAAGTAATCTCTGCATATAGCATAGTGCTTACTAGCTCAGGCTTTGTAGTTAATAAGCCTGGATTTTATATCTAGGTCTTCTTTACAAGCTGTGTAGCCTTTGGCAAGTTATGTAAACTCTCTTAACCTCCCCGTCTCTAAAATGGTAATATTATTTTAGAGAGTTTTTGTGAGAATTAAATTAGATGATGAATATATATAAGTTAAGAATAGCTGTCTCACAATAATCTTCAATATATCTTAGTTATTATCTGTGCTATGATGGTTATTGTTAGAAGAGTTCAATTATAATGTAAAGAATCATTAACTAAAAGTTTAAGCAACATAATATACCTGATTGACAAAAATGTCTTCAAAATAACTTTTTGAAAGACACATTTATTTTGCTAAATGAAATAAAGCTGTAGAAAGATTCTACAGGTATTTACTGTCATCTAATATCCTGGGATCCAATGAAAAAGACTAAAATTTGTTGTTGAAAATATTTTTAAAAATCACCAAACGCTTGGAGATAAGGCCAATGAAGTACAGCATGACCTTTCAACATGGACCTGGGGAACTGGTTAATAAGCCCATCCAATTAATATCAAATTATTTAGAGCTACACTGTCCGATATGGTAGCCATTGACCATATGTGGTTATTGAGCACTTGAAATGTGGCTAGTCAGAAGTAGATGTGGTTCAAGGGTAAAATTTTGGAGTACAAATACAATTTCCATTTTTAATACAATGAACAAAGAATCTCAGTAGAAAATAAGAATGTAAAATACCTCATAATTTGTTATATTACATGTTAAAATGAGGGGTTTTTTTTTTTTTTGTTTGTTTGTTTGTTTGTTTTTCTCTTTGAGACGGAGTCTTGCTCTGTCACGCAGGCAGGAGTGCAGTGGCAAGATCTCGGCTCACTGAACCTCTGCCTCCCAAGTTCAAGTGATCCTCCTGTCTCAGCCTCCAGGGTAGCTGGGACTACAGGCACCTGCCACCATGACTGGCTAATGTTTGTATTTTTAGTAGAGTTGGAGTTTCACCATGTTGGCCAGGCTGGTCTTGAACCCCTGACCTCAGGTAATCCACCCGCCTCAGCCTCCCAAAGTGTTGGGATTACAGGCGTGCACCACTGCACCTGGCTGAGAATATTCTTGATATATTGAGTTACATAATTTTTTTGTTAAAATTATTTTCACTTTTTAATGTACCTATAGAGAATTTCAAATCACATAGTGGCTTAAATTATACTTCCATTTGATGGTGCTGGTTTAAAGGAATGCAGCTCTGTATGACTCACTGTTTGCCATTAACTAAGTTCCTGACTCTGTAAAATTATATGTTATGTGGTAGATTTCATTCCGGTAGGAATGCAAATGATTTCTCTCTGGTAGAGAGGATAATTCCATCGGTTATGATTTTATTGTCTTGAAAGATAAGCAGCTTTGTAAATAACCTAGGAAGCCCATAAAAACATTTTTTAAATAAGGGTACAAATACCCAGAACTTCAAAATGGCCCTTTATCCACCTTTCTTATTTTCTTGATTCCCTCATTAAAGAATTATAAATCTTTTCTATGTGTTCAGGTTAGTGATTTAATAGATGTTAGTTAGTTAGTTAGTTAGTTTGTTTGTTTGTTTTGAGACAGAGTCTCACTCTGTTGTGCAGGCTGGAATGCAGTGGCATGATCTTGGCTCACTGCAACCTCCATCTCCCAGGTTCAAGCAGTTGTCCTCCTCAGCCTCCTGAGTAGCTGGGTTTAGAGGCACAGGCCACCACGCCCAGCTGATTTTTGTACTTTTAAGTAGAATCGGGTTTCATCATGTTAGCCAGGCTGGTCTTGAATTCCTGACCTCAAGTGATCTGCCTGTCTTGGCCTCCCAAAATGTTGGGATTACAGGCGTGAGCCACCGTACCCGGCTTAACAGATATTTTAGAAGGCTTAAAAGATTTCATTTTCAAAAAATAATATACATGAAAGTTATAGTCTTACTTTCCAAAAATTATACTTTGATGCAGGTAAGTCCTTATTATATTACAAACATATAATAACATTAAATTAGCTTGGCTTTTACTGCCGTTTTCTGTTAACTAACAGCATGATATTTTCCTTAAATCAAGCTATGACATAGTCTAATATTGTTCTGAAAGTCACTTTTTAATCCAGAATTCACGAACAGTACACAAAGATAAACGTAACCAAAAGTTTATAGATTCCTGTTATCTATTGTTTACAAGGATGTGAGCATAGATATTACAGTTTTATGTTAATGTAGGCTATTTATTTCATGCTGCTCTGAGCAGCTAATCATTAATGTTCTCAGCAAGCCTTAAAGTTAAGCTGATGTTTGTCTGGCTCTGATGAAAAGGCATAGACTTACCAATAATTTAAGTGAAAGTATTTCCTTAAAAGTTTCATTTTTTACCTCATGGGGTGGTATTTCCATTTCAAGTGCAATGAACAAGAATCTTAAACTTTTAACATTCCTGACATGCAAAACAGTGGAAGTGCATATGACTCCACAGATGTATGTAATTTGTAAATAAAAGTTAGTTCTTACCTAGCAATCAAACTTAGTTCTCTTCAACTGCTAGTGGATGACTTTGATTTTTGTGGGCTCCCCGGAGTGGGAATCAATAACGAAGTCATCTGTACTTTATACAGCTCTCAGACTATTTGAGTGAAGTCATTCGTTGAAAACTATTTCTGAGCATATACTGTACATCAGCTACTCTCCTTGGCACTGGGACACAACAGCGAACACACGATAAAATCCTTTCTTTCATGAGGTTTCTCTATTAGTTGGAGAAGCCCAGTGATTGGAGAAGGGTAGTTGGAGATGAGCACAGAGAAATAACCAGGACTACATAATGAAGGGCATTAGAAGAACTTTGGCTTAAGATGTAAAGACACTGGAGGGTTCTAAGCAGAAGAATAATATGATAAAAATTGCATTTTAAAAAAGTCAGACAGACAACTCTGCTGTTGTGATGAGGATAGACTGAGGTGGGTGTCACCTCCAGGGGACCTGTAGATCGGAGGCTATTGTAATAATTAAAGCAAAAGCTGACAGGGTTTGGACCGATGTATTTACTAGAGGCAGCAGAAACGTGTTGGGCTCATGATATAACAGCTTATAGGCTGTGAGATAAAAAAATGAAAAAAAGGATGTCTCCATTTTATTTTTATTTTTTGCCCTAGCAAGTGTAAGAATGGAATTGCTATTAACTGAGATAAGACTGTGCAGGGATTGGCAAATAATATCAGTGTTAAATTTTGGATCTGGTGAGTTTGAGAGAATGTCTAATAAGAGATCATGGGGATATGTCAAGTAAGTTGTCCCAGGTAAGCAACTAAGAGTCTGGAGTTCGGAAGATGTTTCAGTACTGGGTATATATATATTAGGAAGTCTTGGGTGTGAACATCTGATTGGTGACATTTAAACCAATAGGAATGAATGACATTAGGAGGCTGAGATGGGAGAATCAAAGCCAGGAGTTTACAATGGGCCACTGTGTCACTGTACTCCAGCCTGGGCAAGAAAGACCCTGTCTCTAAAAAAAAAAAAAAAAAAAAGATGCGATTACCAAGAGAGTGTATATAGATAGGAAAGAGATCAGGCCTAGGACTAAGTCCTGGGGCATTTCAGCCTTTCTTGTCACATAAGCTGAGTAAATTCAGGTATCTGATTTATTTAATCCAGTTTTGCTGCATTTATTTTTCTAAAGAGCACATTTCTTTTCATGAATTACACATTAAAATTCCAGGGAACTTAAATTATGCAAAATATCCTTTGGGAAATGATTTAATTTCATTGCCTCATCTTTCCACTTAATGTTGCTTATGTAAACAGAGCTATTAAATACTCACTTGCCTTTATTTCAGTAGCTTTCATATTGAAATTGGAAAGGTGATAGGATAATCCATTCGATAAAACTGGCAATAGTATTAAATCCTACCCTCCCCTTTTATTAATTTTAAATTATAATCATCAAATCTTGATCAAAAACAAAGAAGTTTCAAGTCATTTGTTTTCTTTCCCTTAAAATGTTTAAACAAAAATTTAGAAAAGTATTTTAACATGTTAAAAGAGAGACCTTTCCTTCTAGTTGGAACTATAAGTTCCCCAAGCCTGATGATCATTAAGAAGGACATTTAGTATTTCTGTTACTTGGAGATCTTCTCTCTTTTGATATAGTGGAGTGTCTCAGAGAAGCTTCTTAAAGTGTATTAGAAAAAACTGAAAAAATGAAGATTCAAATATTGATATCAATATACCATAAACATACTAAGTAAATGTTGATTGTTTCAGCCTATGCCACCTTGTATATGTGAACACAAAGCTCATACATATACTCTTTTTTTTTTCAGAAATAAACTCTATCACTAACCATCTGACATCCAATGATTCCTGAAATAAAATCTATTTCTAGGAACAATTTAAACCATAGAAGAACTTCACTGTGTCATGAATTAAACTTGCCTTTTTTTTTTTTGTCTTTGGATGACATCTCCTGGGAAAGTGCCCCATTTATATTTGAATGACTTCAACTGTGGTTGCTACCTTGTTCTGTGTTTTTTAAAGTAAAAATATTTGATTTTTAAGTATTACTTTCCCACACAGTGTAACAGTCATCCTTTAGTAGAATATATGCTATATCCAGAGAATTCTTATTTCTATGAAGGATACAAACAGATAAAATTTGCAATCTTTGGCCTTAGAGAAACGTGGTAGTCAAAATTAGTAAGCATTATTGTTGTTTATTTGTCTTACATTAGTTTTACCTGAGACTACAGCATCTCTTTAACTTTGGACATTAACAGAAAGCACAACATTATCAGCATTTCCACTCATAGTTGCAAGATCTAACTTTCACAGACTAAATCAAAAGCCTGATGATTGGATTCTGATCCATGTGGTAACAAGGGAATTTCAAATTATGCAACTTTCCTTTGTTGTTTTAGCACTTTCTCAAGCCTCTGAGAGAGTGCAGATTTCCGCAGAATCCAGGAAGGTGCCAGAACTCATTCATGTTCTCACTGGGAAATGCAAGGGAGATGAACATTCAGGCCAGAGTTCAGGAAGCCCTATGCTGTTTTGGTCCATCAGTTATCTAAATGAACAAAAGAGAAATGTGTGAGCAGAATTCACTGAATCAGCTTCTATAAAGGGTGAGACTTACCTGATAGGTCACTCCTGAGATCAGAAACTTGGCTGCAAATGCTAGATGTCATTTGCTTAATCCTCTTATTCACTATTGAAATAACTAAAACCAAGCTTATAAAGGCATGATAACAAAAAAGAATGGTGGAACATGACTAGAACTATGATGTGGAAGTAGAACTATACTCTGTTGGCCAAATAGTCAAATGTATTTTTCGTACTTATCAGAAAGCATCCACATTGCAACTGAGGGCAACAGTACAAGGTGTTTTGGAGTGCCATCTTGAATAAGTGATGTTAACATTAAGTTCCCAGTGAAGACTTTAGTTTCCAAGCTTATAAAATTATAACAACAATAACAATTGTCTCCAATAATAATAATAATACCTGACTAAACAGTGCATGGTCTGAAGACAATTGAGTGAGGTTATGCCTATGAAAATGATTGCACATTACTGAGTTTGATTTATAAATGCCAATTAAATGCTGCAAAAACTAAGGACTTCTAAATACATCCTGTCTTACACAATTCCACTTTTCCTTCTGTATTAGCACCAGTAGGGTAGAATAGTGCAGGGAAGCATTACAATGAGGCTTCTCACTTAGGTGAGGGGAGGTAGGAGCGCCTTTAGAGAAGTACTACAAGTTTTTAAAGGATGTGGAAATGGGATGTGTTTCCTGTTGTCTTGAAATGGGGGAAAATCCTCAAAGCTAACACTAGGAGACAGGTTGGTTCCTTCAAACCAAAGGAAGTCAATTTCCTGATTTCTTATACATGGATAAGAGTTTTCCTTTATATAAACTCCTATGTTCCATTGAAACCAACCCAATAATCCCATAGACTGTTCTTTCTGATGCACGTAGAAATTGACCTTTCTGGTCTTAAAGCTTGAAGCTTACATTTGTTTTATCTGAGTTCCTTCCTCAGGAAAGGACCTTCAGGCCTCTTAAAAAGGTTTCCAAGAACTGAAACTCACCAGATCATGACATCCTAACAATGAGAAGTCTGGAGCCCTCATTCATCATGATTGCATCCTTGCCCCTCCCTAGTTTCTGTTTTCTTACATATTGTTACATTTCTTTCTATAGAAGAATGTTATATAAACCCATAGGTTTAGTTGGTCAGAGAGATGGATTTGAGCCTGAGCTCCCATCTTCTTGACTGCAGCACCTGATTAAAGCCTTCTTCCTTGGCAATACTCATGTCTCAGTGATTGCCTTTCTGTGTGGTGAGCAGCAGGACCTAGACTAAACCCCTGGTGTTTTGGTAACACCATCAAGAAACTGCTAGAAGTTCTATCCCTATGGGGCTTTTTAAAAGGTAAATAGGCCAGACCACCTACTATCACCCTCTCTTCAGTACAAATTAAGGAATTGAACAATCAAACACCTGAAGGCTTTTTTTTTTTTCTTTTTTAAGACAGAGTCTCACTCTGTTGCCCAGGCTGGAGTGCAGTGGTGAAATCTTGGCTCACTGCAAGCTCCGCCTCCAGGGTTCACGCCATTCTCCTGCCTCAGCCTCCTGAGTGGCTGGGACTACAGGCACCCATCACCATGCCTGGCTAATTTTTTGTATTTTTAGTAGAGACGGGGTTTCATTGTGTTAGCCAGGATGGTCTTGACCTACTGATCTCGTGATCTGCCTGCCTTGGCCTCCCAAACTGATGGGATTACAGGTGTGAGCCACTGGGCCCAACCCTGAAGGCTTTGCTTTTTAAAGGAGGCATCATTACCCTTGGGGGAAAGCCCTGAGGAATACCCATTTCTGATTTCTGTGAGAAAGGAAAAAATAAGGTAATCCCTGCAAAGCCAATTTGTGAATGCTCAGAATTATCATTTATAAAGATTAAGGGTGCATATGAGTGAAGGAAACCAGCAGGCTTGTTCTGGATGAACGCTTGCTGAGCTACAGAACTGCAACGACCACCTGTGGAGCCCTTTAGTACAAGATGTTTTGGGAGCTCCTGGTAGAGGAGTGGTTTCATATTATGTCCCCAAGAGGTTTTAAGGATGTGCATTTGATTATAAAGCATCCTGTCTACTTCTTATCTAGAGATGCAAAAATAGGTGGCTCACAATGTGAGGGAAAGGGGAAAGGAAAACGGGGGTCTTCTGTACTCATGCCATTTGGTGAGCTCTATGGAGGGTTCTGTAAACACACTGATTTAATGAAATTGATGAGCTCCAGCCATCTTGTGAGTAATCCCACCGATGATAAGGTGCCTCTTATCAGACCTATAAGAGGTAGTGGGCTGAGGCAGGGACTTAGGGCAAGTTACTGGATGTTGTTCTCAGAGACTGTGCCAAATGAGGCCTCTGTCTAGCACAGAGAATAATGTGCAAAAATGTCCTCCACAAGCCAGTCACTATTTGGACATCAGCCACACAGAGGATGTCATGGCTGATTACAGTAGTCTCTGTTACCTGGGCTTTTTGCCCCTGTTTCTTCCATTTCTCCTCTGGACACCAACACCTTGGAGATAAAAGGCAGACCAAGAAGCAATGGAGTGTGATTGAGACAGGTGCAGAAAGAGAGAAACAAGAGACAACATTCTCTTCCCCAGATCCCGGAGCTACAGGGCAGGCTTTTGTTGAAAACAGCAAAGAAATTTTGAATTGGATGTGAGATTAGAATGTTAATTTAGAATGAATGAGGCTTTCTTTCCTTCTTTTTGAAATTTAAAACAATTACAAAGAATCTCCCAATTAAAAAAATTATTAAAGTTTTACATATACATGTAATAGTGCATAGATATTAAATAAATATTTCTATGGAGTATCACAAAGTGAATGCATCTATGTAACCAACATCAAGGTCAGAAAATACTACATTTCCAGGACCCAGAAGGTTATTGTACTCCTTCCCTTCAAACCAAAGGAAGTCAACATCCTGATTTCTTACACATAGACAAGAGTTTTCCTTTATACAAATGGAATAATAATACAGTATGTACAGATATGTGTGTATATATATATGTTGTACATATATATAGCATCTGGCTTTTAAAAAACTCCTAGGTGTGTTTGTGAAACTCATCCCCATTACTTGTATATAGCAACATTTTGTTCATTTTCTTTGCTGTATAATCTATTGTATAAATACAACACACTTGATGTATCCATTCTATTATTTATTGGCATTGGGCTTGTCTCTAATGTAAAGGTTATCACAAGTAATTCTGCTATAAGCATTCCTATATATATCTTTTAGTGCATACAAATATATCGTATATATCAGCTAAGTATACAGCATTTATAATGGAATTTTGTGTCATAGGTTATATGTATGTATACATTCAACTTTAGAATATATTGCAAAATATTTTTCCAAAGTACTTGTCCCAATTCTTCCCCCTCAAGCAGTGTATAGGAGTTCTAATTGCTCTACACCCTTGCCTATTGATATGGTTTGGCTGTATCCCCACCCAAATCTCATCTTGAATTGTAACTCCCACAATTCCCATGTGCCATTGGAGAAACCCAGTGGGGGGGAGTATTGAATTATGGGGGCAGGTTTTTCCTGTGCTGTTCTTGTAATAGTGAATGAGTCTCACGAGGTCTGATGGCTTTAAAAATGGAGTTTGCCTGCACAAGCTCTGTTCTCTTGTCTGCTGGCATGTGAGATGTGCCTTTCACCTTCTGCCATGATTGTGAAGCCTCTCCCGTCATGTGGAACTGTAAGTCCAATAAACCTGTTTCTTTTGTAAATAGCTCAGTCTTGGGTATGTCTTTATCAGCAGTGTGAAAACGAACTAATACAGTAAACTGGTACCAGTAGACTGGGGTGTTGCTGAACAGATACCTGAAAATGTGGAAGTGACTTTGGAACTGGCTAACAGGCAGGGGTTGGAACAGTTTGGAGGGCTCAGAAGAAGACAGTAAAATGTGCAAAAGCTTGGAAATTCCTAGAGACTTGTTGAATGGCTTTGACCAAAGTGCTGATAGCGATATGAACAATAAAGTCCTGGCTGAGGTGGTCTCAGATGGAGATGAGGAACTTGTTGAAGCCTCATCTAAAACATGAGCTAAAGCCTCATGTTTTAGCCAAGAGACTGGCAGCATTTTGCCCCTGGCCTAGAGATTTGTGGAACTTTGAACTTGAGAGCGATAATTTAGGGCATCTGGCAGAAGAAATTTCTAAGCAGCTAAGCATTTAAGACGTGACTTGGGTGCTGTTAAGGACATTCAGTTTTATAAGGGAAGCAAAGCATAAAAGTTCAGAAAATTTGCAGCCCGACAATGCGATAGAAAAGAAAAACCCATTTTCTGAGGAGAAATTCAACCTGGCTGCAGAAATCTGCATAAGTAGTGATGAACTGAATGTTAAGCCCCAAGACAATGAGGGAAATGTCTCTGAGACCTTTGTGGCAGCCCTTCCCATCACAGGCCCAGAGGCCTAGGAGGAAGAAATGGTTTTGTGGGCCAGGCCCAGGGTCACCATGCTGTGTGCAGCCTAGGGACTTGGTGCCTTATGTCCCAGCTGCTCCAGCCATGGCTGGAAGGGGCCAACATAGAGCCCGGGCCATGACTTCAGAGTGTGCAAGCCTCAAGCCTTGGCAGCTTCCACATGGTGTTAAGCCTGTAAGTGCACAGAAGTCAAGAACTGAGGTTTGGGAACCTCCGACTAGATTTCAGAAGATGTAGGGAAACATCTGGATGCCCAAGCAGAAGTTTGCTGTAGGGATGGGGTCCTCATGGAGAACCTCTGCTAAGGCATTGCAGAAGGGTAATTTGCTGTCAGAGCCCCCACACAGAGTCCCCACTGGGGCACCAACTATTGGAGCTCTGAAAAGAGGGCCACTGTCCTACAGACCCCAGAATGGTAGATCCACTGACAGCTTGCACTGTGTGCCTGGAAAAGCCACAGACACTTAACACCAGCCCATGAAGGCAGCTGGGAAGGAGGCTGTATCCTGCAAAGCCACAGGGGTGGAACTGCCCAAGTCCATGGGAACTCATCTCTTGTGTCAGTGTGACCTGGATGTGAAACATGGAGTCAGAGGAGATCATTTGGAGCTTCAAGGTTTGACTGCTGTGCTGGATTTCAGACTTGCATGGGGCATGTATCCCTTTTGTTTTGGCCAATTTCTCCCATTTGGAATTGCTGTATTTACCCAATGCCTGTACCCCCATTGTATCTAGGAAGTAACTACCTTGCTGTTGATTTTACAGCCTTATAAGCAGAAGGGACTTGCTTTGTTTCAGATGAGATGTTGGACTGTAGACTTTTGAGTTAATGCTGAAATGAGTTAAAACTTTGGGGGACTGTTGGGAAGGCATGATTGGTTTTGAAATGTGAGGACATGAGATTTGGGAGGTGCCAGAGGTGGAATGATATGGTTTGGCTGTGTCTCCACCCAAATCTTATCCTGAATTCCCACATGTTGTGGGAAGGACCCAGTGGGAGCTAATTGAATCATGGGGATGGGTCTTTCCCATGCTGTTCTTGTGATAGTGAATGGGTCTCATGAGATCTGATGTTTTTAAACACAAGAGTTTCCCTGCACAAGCCCTCTTTTTGTCTCCTGCCATCCACATAAGATGTGGCTTGCTCCTCCTTGCCTTCCACCATGATTGTGAGGTCTCCCTAGCCATGTGGAACTGTAAGTACAATAAACCTCTTTCTTTCGTAAATTGCTCAGTCTTGGTTATGTCTTAATCAGCAGTGTGAAAATGGACGAATACACCTATGCTTCCTGTTGTTTATCTTTTTATTTTAGCTATTTCGGTGGGTGTGCAATAGTAGTCCATTGTGCATCTTACTGCATGTTTCCTTGACTACTCATGAAGAGGAACACATTTTCATGTTTTGTCATTTAGAGATCTTCTTGTATGAAGTCTGTTTCCTTCCTTCCTTCCTTCCTTCCTTCCTTCCTTCCTTCCTTCCTTCCTTCCTTCCTTCCGTCCTTCCTTCCTTTCTTCCTTCCTTCCTCTCTCCCTCCTTTTCTTTGAGACAGGGTCTTGCTCTGTCACCCAGGCTTGAACGCAGTGGAGGGAACAGTGCAGCCTCAACCTTCTGGGCTCAAGTAAATCTCCTGCCTCAGCCTCTCATGTAGCTGGGACCACAGGTGTGTACCACCACATCTGGCTAATTTTTTAAACGTTTTGTAGAGACAGGATTTCCTAATGTTGTCCATGCTGGTCTCAGACTCCTGGGCTCAAGAGTTCCTCCCACTTTGGCCTACCAGTGTTGGAATTACAGGAGTGAACCACCATGCCCAGCCTCCTGTTATTTTCCATTGAATTACATGCCTATTTCTTATTTATTTGCATGAGTTCTTTATATATTATTAATATAAACCATTTTCTTGCTTATATGAGTAGCACATATTTTCTCTAAGCTCTCTGTCTGCCTATTTACTCTCCTAATGATGTATTTTGATGGAAGTTTGTAGTTTTAATGTTCAAGTAGAACATTCAATACTTTTTTTCTTTAAAAGTGCTTTTATGGTTCTTTTAAATATATCATTTAATTCTCCAAATGTATTGCAGAAATGTTATTATTTTCCTTTCACATTTAGGTCTGTAATCCACATGAATTTTTTTCTTTATGCACGATGTGAAATACAAGTCATATATATTTCTTATCCTGAATTTTTCATGGCTGAACATAATCTTAAATTACAGAAAAATTTTAAATTGACTTACATAGCTTTTTCATGGCTGAATGTGAGTTTAAATTACAGAAATGACAGGGCTAGTACAAATGAAGTATTGAAAATCTATAGACTCTGCCAAAGTTGTTCTCAAGCTGAGGGGAGGGAGATCCAACACAGCATATTTAAAATTCATGATTTGAGAAAAATAAAGCCATTTTATTTGAACCTTCACAGGGCTCTGTTTGCTAAATATATCAAATATTTTTTAAAAATGAAAAAATAAGAGGAACTACAACTTCAGAAGAAAACATTTCTATTTTGAGAAGCCTGTGAAATACTGAGGTAGATTTGCTTTTGAAGTATGCTTCCCAGTGACACCTAGGAAAGTTGAAGTTCTGACTGAGGCTAGAGGCCATGAATTCACAGTGTTACAGGCAGCAGTAATGATATATGATTTTCTGTAACCACTTTAAGAAACTTTTGGTGGCTGTGGGCCCAGCGCGGTGGCTCACACCTGTAATCCCAGCACTTTGTGGGGGCCAAGTCAGGTGGATCACGAGGTCAGGATATCGAGACCACCCTGGCTAACACAGTGAAACCTCATCTCTACTAAAAACACAAAAATTTAGCCAGGCGTGGTGGCAGGCACCTGTAATCCCAGCTACTCGGGAGGCTGAGGCAGGAGAATGGCGTGAACCGGGGAGGTGAAGCTTGCAGTGAACTGAGATCGAGCCACTGCACTCCAGCCTGGGCAACAGAATGAGACTCCATTTCAAAGAAAAAAAAAAGAAAAGAAACTTTTGGTGGCTGGGTGCTGTGGCTCACGCCTGTAATCCCAGCACTTTTGGAGGCCGAGGCAGGTTGATCACCTGAGTTCAGCCTGGCCAACATGGCGAAACCCCATCTCTACTAAAAATAAAAAATTAGGCAGATGTGGTGATGGGAACCTGTAATCCCAACTACTTGGGAGGCTGAGGCAGGAGATTCATTTGAACCTGGGAGGTGGAGGTTGCTGTAAGCCGAGATCACACCACGGCACTCCAGCCTGAGTGACAGAGTGAGACTCCATCTCAAAAACAAACAAACAAACAATAAAGCAACAACAAAAGAAACTTTTGGTGATGGACTACCATGTCATTTTCTTTTATGTTGAGCCACCAGTTACCAAGCTCCAGCACATCAATTATAGAGGAGAAGCTCCCACTATGCTACAGGAAACAAGAATTTTATATATGTACAGCAGGATGTTTGCAATTTAAAGTAACCATTTTGTAAACTTTGAAAGGATAAATCTACATCCTAAATCATTAGTAGGATGACCCTGTACCCACCACTTAAAACAAATTCTTGTCCATTTGGCGACAGCTTTCTGGTCACATATCTACTCTTTTTATATTCATCTGTCATGTGGTCCTCCTAAAGATAGCTGTCTGCTGACTGTTCACTCTGTGTACTCCCTCATAAAAATCTGAAAATTAATCTTACTGAGTAGCCTCTCTCATCTTTCAGAAAGCTCTTGACTTCATTAGTCCCTAGGCATTATATATGTGTTATTTTGTACACAACAAATACATACTTTTGAATTGTTATTCATAAAATACTTAGATAGCAATTACTAAGTGTCATGTGCTATGTTCCAATTGCTTCACAAATACAAACTTCGATTATTCATAGTGATACAGGAGTTAAGAAAAAATTACTTAGGCAAATAGGGCATGGGAGGCTTTGGTAAGGTTCTTCTATTTTTTGAGACAGAGTCTCACTCTGTCACCCGGGTTGGAGTGTAGTGGCGCAATCTCGGCTCACTGCAACCTCTGCCTCCCAGGTTCAAGCGATTCTCCTGCCTCAGCCACCTGAGTAGCTGGCATTACAGGCGTCCAACACTACAACCAGCTAATTTTTTGTATTTTTAGTAGAGACAGGGTTTCACCATGTTGGTCAGGCTGTTCTCAAACTCCTGACCTCGTGATTTACCCACCTTGGCCTCCCAAAGTGTTGGAATTACAGGCATGAGCCACCATGCCTGGCCAGGTTTTTCTTTTTAATGAAAAGCAGCCCCAAATCATTTCCTAACAAAAAGCAGCCTGTAAAATTGAGCTGCAGACACAGACAAGCAAGCTAGAAGCTTCCACAGGTGAATTCCATAGGAAATAACTACCTGGGACCAGGCATGTTCAAAATGGTGGCTCCATCATCCCTTCCTTTGCCAGCCACCCGTACAGTAAGGAGCAGACAAGATGGCCTCTGGTCAAGTGGAGAGTCCATTTGCATAATAAGATTAAGGTGGAGTGGCCAGCCTTCCCTTAGGCTATGTAAATGTCATATCTGATCGAATCAATCTGTGGGCTCTATTTAAAACAGACACTGCCTCCTCCAACCTGCCTATAAAATCTGCTGCAGTAGGCCTGCCTTCCCCTTTTTCCAACGTTTCTCTCTCTCTGGAAAGGAGCTGCTCTCCTTTCTCCTTTCTTCTATTAATCTTTCTGCTCCTTAACTCACCCACATGTGTCTGTGTCCTGAATTCTTTCTCAATGCCAGGCAATGAACCATGGGTAATTCCCCAGACAATGCAGCCATTTCAATAGTAACTCTGCAAAGTTGGTACTATTATTACTGTCATTCTACAGATGAGAAAACTAAGCCACAGGTAATATGTTACTTTTCCATGGTCATGCAAGGCCATATCTCTATATTATCATTAATAATAGTAATAATTGAATCAAGAAGATATGAGGAACTGTGCCAGCAGTTTATATATGTCATCTTAATTCTCCAAAAACCTGAGAAAATAGGATCAGAAAATTTAAGCAAATCATCCAAGATCACAAATTATAGGTGGATTACTCTTAATTTGAACTTATTTCATCAAACTCAAAGCCCAAACTCTGTTACATTAATCTGTCCTCCTCCCCACTTCTCAGAGATGACATTGACATGTGAATAAAGAGAGCTGTGAGAGGTGATTATGCACCTAGGAAATAGGTTGCAATGAAATTCTTAAATATATTGTTAATGGGACAGGATTTTTTCAGGCTCCACTTAAAACAGTTAAGCACCATGCAACTATTTCACCTACAGTTCCTATGACGGTAGAGCACTTATATGATAAAATATGTTTTATTTAAAACAGAAATTGAATAGTAATATTAAAGAGTTAATGTAAGTATTTAACAACAAATCCTAATTTTTTTGCCCACCTGCTCTTGCATATCTTTGTAAACTTTTCTTCCACACGATCCATAAATGCACTGTACGCATCACGTTGCCTTCTATGTCTCTGAAGGAAAGTGGTACAAAGGAAGTTAGTAAAAGCAGACATGTATTAACTTTAATTACTTGTTAAAATTTGCTATTTAATAATCTTTGCTTTAAAAGTGTATCTGTATTCCAGATTCACATCTCGTTCTGCTTAGACATAAAGGGAAGCATCCTTATGTGACTAGGGCAGAATTTCAGCCAGGATAAAAGTATGTGCTCTCAACATTTTTTTCTATGAGTGTATCACAGAGCTGTCTTTTCAGGCCTTCTCACGTGAGTGTCATTCTCTAAACTTCTCATGATTTCCAATGAGATAAGAGGAAATTTGGGAAACATTTCTTACAATATTTAAGCCTTTGTAAAACAAAAATAAAATTCTAAGGCCCCCTAATCAAATGAATGGACCCCCTTCATGAATGAGGGGACACAAAGAAACCTGAAAAAGAAGTTCAGACCCTGATGGGAAGAGAACGTGAGAAGGTGGGACATGGCTCATTATACCCTCCTCCCTTTGGAACTCAGGCACGACTCACCAGCATTAACATTAAAACAGATCTCAAGACTAACTAACAAAACAAACAGCTCTTTGCAGCAATAAGATACCAATTTCAACCTGACTCTAGTGTAGCATCACATGACAGATAGCAGGCCCTGGAGGAAATAAAAGTATTTTACCCCCAAAATACACTTTTTTGGCATCTTTCAAAATGGCCCTGCAAAGCTGTCTCTCTTTTGCAGACAGTCTCATATCTTTTAGGGTCTGAGAAGAGACCTTCACATCTATTGTCTCTGAAGCCCGCTACCTGGAGTCTTCGATTACATGACAAGAACCTTGACTTCCACAACCCCTACTCTTTACCTTAACTCAAGCTGACTTAACAGACACAGCTTAACTCTTTCAGCCAATTGCCAATTGGGGAATCTTTGAATCTGAGGTAGGAGGCGGGACTGCACTCCAGACCAGATGGAAGACTGGTTGAAATAGGGAAGAGGCATTGAAAGCGTTTCTCCATGAGACAGCCCCACCAGTGTCATGACAGTATACCATTGCTGTGGCAACATCTGGAAGGAAACACTTCTTTTCTAGGAATTTCTGGATAACCCACCCCTTAATTTGCGTGTAATTAAAAGTGGGTGTAAATATGACAGCAGAACTGCCCCTGAGCTGCTGCGCGGAGCGCGCTGCCTGTGGGGAGTCCTGCTTCACAAGGAGCAGTACCTCTGCTGCTGCTGTACTCAATAGAAGATGCCATCTAACACCACAGGCCCACCCTTGAATTCTTTCTTGGGTGAAGCCAAGAATGTTCCCGGCTATGCCCCAGTTTTGGGGCTTACCCGCCCTGCATCAAATCTACTTATGACCTGGAAGCCTCCAAGCTTTGAGATGTCCTTCATTTCCAGGCCAAACAAATGTATACCTTATATGTATTGATTTATGTCTTTGCCTGTAACTTCTGTCTCCCTAAAATGTACAAAGTCAAGCTGTAAACTAACCACCTCGGGCCACATGTTCTCAGAACCTCCTGAGACTTTGTTACAGGTCATGGTCATCAATTTGGCTCAGACTAAATCTCTTCACATATTTTACAGAGTTTGGCCTCTTTCATCAACACCTTATTCTACTATAGCTATTACTTAAAATAACCATAAAAAGTATGTAGCATTATTAGAAATGCTAATTTATAATATAGCATTCAGATGTGATCCATCCTAATTCAAATAAGAAATGTAAAATAATACAAATTAACTCTGAATTAACACTTAACAAATGGTACCATAACAGTAATTATAGCAGGCATGTGTGTATGTTATTTCCATGTGCTTTTTAATACATTACTAAGTGCTTTTAGCTTTTATAATAATTTATTATAATTATAAATTATAACCCACATTATAAATAATGAAAAAAGACTTAGTATCTTGTCTGAAGTTATTAGAAAGTAAAAGAACAGGAATACTCTGATCTCAGAAGCCATGCTCTTAACTAATATTCTGTATTTTCCCACTAGAATACACTTATTCTTTTATCAGGATCTAGAAAGAAAAGAAAAGAAAATCCAAAATTCTAGATAATCCACTATTTGTATTTCAAAAAAAAGCATCGGCTATATGCTTTATTTTTAAAGACAGAAACATATTTTATACTACAACAAATAAAAAACTCCTGCACTAAAGCAATTGTCGACAACAGTGCTGGAGACATTTTCCAACAGCTATAGAGAAAGTCAAACTCACTGTATATGAAGCAGATCTAACAGGCCATGGGGCTTTTGTCAAAATTAGTTTTGAATCCCAGGTGCATTCACGATGCTTGTGGGTGATAAATCTTTTTGTAGTATTCTTCTGTTTATCATCTTTTGGTAATTGGTACCCATATACTAGAGATACGAAGACAAATGAGAGGCTTAGCAACAAGACGTGTCTTTGTTCATGATATTTCTCAGATATCGTATCAGTTTTGGAGATCAGGACCCAGGAGTGGTAAGTCGCTGGATAATTATAGAGGAAAATCTAAACAAAACTTTTCTTGTTCTTTCTGCCAGTCCCGCTGGAGTTAAATTTGTCTTTCTTCAAACTCCAATTCCAATCCCAAGTTTTATTTCTCTGGACCCGTCTTTCTAAAGTATCTCCTATTGGATGGTATATTTTGCATTCTATCTTATGTTTTACTTAAAGTATTTTTGAGGTCAGGGGCTGGGTCTTATAAAGTATCTTTGGTTTTTTCTACCAAAGTGAGTTACACATAGCATATACTAGGAAAGTTGACATGTTCCGTTTTAATTACACAGCTAGATGACACTTTTGTAAGTATAACACATGGTTAAAATGTGGACAATATTTGTAAATAAATTATCTTGTTTTACAGGTATAAAATTATTTGCTCCTTATTTTGAAAAAGAGGAAATAAAATGTAACCGTGATCTCACTATCCAGAGACAATCACTGTTAACATCTTATTGTTTGTTTTAATTTATACATAATTATAATATGTAAATATAGCATTCAGATGTGATCCATCCTAATCCAAATAAGAAATGTAAAATAATTCAAATTAACTCTGAATTAACACTTAACAAATGGCACCATAACAGTAATTATAGCATGCATGTGTATATGTTATTTCCATGTGCTTTTTAATACATTACTAAGTGCTTTTAGCAGATTTAATGCTCACAGTAATTCTGTGATGTAGATTCCGTTGTTATCATCTGCATTTCCAGATGAGAACACCAATAGACAGACAGTTTAGGTTATTTGGGGCAGTGAAGCCAAGATTCAAAGTTGCACAGCTGGGCTCCAGAGTTTATTCTCTTAAGCATTACACTCTATTTGTTCTCTATACATGACACATTGACTTACAAATATAATCTTTAATAATATATTAACAGTCGTGGTAGAAAAGTAAATGTATTGTTGCAAATAATTAAAAGGGCATTAAAAAAATTTACCACATTATTAAAGGTGATAATAATATCCACCTATTTAGTTTTAAGCCTATGCATGTACTACTACTAATATATAATGCAGAGAGGTTTTTTTTTCAATAAACATAACATCTTAACAGCTTACCTGTACTTAAGGGTTGTGATTTAAACTTTAATCCAAAGGGGTCCTTTTCATAAGTCGTCTCAAAGTTTGGTAAACTAGGTTGGTACTAGATATGTAAAGAAAAGATTGCAATATTACTAATACATATTGTTTCTTGTTGGAATTTGATTTTTCCGAATATTAAATATTTCCTTGGCAAAATGTAATTTTGACAATTTTGTTGTGGCATTCAAATGTAGCATTTAAAACTTGTTTATGAAAATTTGAAAAAATAATCTAAGATTTAGTGTAT
The DNA here is from genome assembly GCF_037993035.2 of Macaca fascicularis. Taxonomy (NCBI): domain Eukaryota; kingdom Metazoa; phylum Chordata; class Mammalia; order Primates; family Cercopithecidae; genus Macaca; species Macaca fascicularis. Next base: position 117,749,188 of record NC_088377.1, read on the forward strand.
AAACAATTCATTTTTGTGGTGGAGAGGAGTACTTCAATTACCCTTTTGTGAAGAGATCAGAATTAGTATCTTAAGCAGTGTGGAATTAAGGGAGTCTGTTCAAAATTTGGCAACCTAATCTTAAACTTGATCATAATTTATGACACATAGAATTACATATTATTTTTCTGGAGCTGAACTTATTTCAGAAACATAGCAAAAACGTTGAACAAAGCTAAATAATTTGTCAAGCCTGGAGTAGAGTTACTATTGTCTTTTTATAAGCTATAAACAAAGTAGATATTTTAGTGGTTTAAGTGAACCAATTTGAACTGAAATAGAATTTGTTTGCTCCAAGAACTGATCAAATAAAACATCACAAAGGTCTCTACTCAAAAGCTAAGTAAACGTGGCACGAAACAGTGAGGGTACCAAGCAGCAGATGTTAAACAGGTTATCTTCTTAATGAGTTACCTGCCACAAGTATATAGAACAATATTAAAAGTTCCAAAGAGGGAGATTATCTAATACAAGATTTTTTACGCTTTAATTGAATACAACATGAGAACAAGTTCATTTCAAAAAGTCTTCATTGAGGTTTACTTTGTAACAATACTGACATCTGGTGGTTACACAATTTGTAACACTCTGCCTCCAATCCACTCGTTTATAGAAGCAAGTTAATTCAGCTAAAATAAAAATGTTCCTTATTCCTTGAATTTCATTTACTCAAGTTTTTAAGTCTGTTATTAGTAAAATATTTATTTATTTATTTTATTATTATTATTTTTTGAGATGGAGTCTCACTCTGTCGCCCAAGCTGGAGTGCAGAGGTGAGATCTTGGCTCACTGCAACCTTTGCCTCCCGAGTTCAAGCCATTCTCCTGCCTCAGCCTCCCGAGTCACTGGGATTACAGGCACATGCCACCACATCTGGCTAATTTTTGCATTTTTTGTAGAGATGGGGTTTCACCATGTTGGTTAGGCTGGTCTCGAACTCCTGACCTCATGATCCTCACACTGTGGCCTGCCAAAAGTGCTGGGATGACAGGTGTGAGCCACTGCTCCTGGCCTAGTAAAATATTTATATAAACCAGTAACATTTAATATTTAAATGACCTCCCTCATCTCCAAAAGGTAACATATGTTATTTACTATGAATGGAAATATGTAGATGCTCTGAATAAGTAAAGGGAGTTATTGACTATGGCTCCCTGGATTTTCCAAATTTTATCCTAATAGGTCATAGAGTTAACATTCATCGAATGCCTCAGCATTTCAGATTCCGTTGTGCTTTGCATATATTGTTTCGTTCATTAAGTAAAATAACCATAAAAAATATGTAGCATTATTAACACACCATTATAAATAATGAAAAAGGCTTAGTATCTTGTCTAAAGTTATTAGAAAGTAAAAGAACAGGGATACTCTGATCTTAGAAGCCATGCTCTTAACTACTATTCTGTATTTTCTCACTGGAATACACTTATTCTTTTATCTCACTATTTCTAAATCCTGTACTACTGTTTATCTTTTTGCCTAGCAAATCATGTTTATGTGCTAAATTATAGACCTAAGAATAGAATATTCACATTTTAATGGAATTATGTTTTGCATAAATATTTGACCTTATTTGCATCTCCATATTCTTCATCACCCTTTTAAATTATAAATCTAATTATTGTCCATATATTATTTAAATTATTAATCATCCAAAGAATTCATCAAAATAATAGAATATCCCTTTTTAACTATTTTCATTCATTCATCAATTTATTCCATAAATTTATTTTATTATTACTAGGTTATAAACTTCTGGCAACTGACATCTGTTCTCCAATCATATCTAAACCCAACGTGTTCTCCTGAAACCTAAGAAAGCCCATCTCAGAGTTGGCCACTTGACCTGGCAGATTAAACCTCATCAGAATCAACCAGGTTCTTACCTCTGTCTTCTATCATTTATTGCTAAATGTGAATTGTATTGTTCTGTGAGGGAAAAAAGGCAGCATTATACACATTATATACACATACCTTTTTCCTATATGTAATAGTTTTTCTCATTAAGAAATGAATAAAAAATAATACATAGTTCCTCTTATCTATCTTAAATTGTTTTTATTCAAATGCTCTTTTGTACCTGTCGAAAGTCATGTGGTTTGGGATTGACATATACACCCCTCGGATACTGTCCACTCTTCACAAACATTAACTTTGCTTTTTGTGAATCCAAACGTGGAAATGTAGTTATAAATTTAGGAGCTATGGCCTCCTTAGGATGATTCCTTATGCTGGGCAAGTGAAGCATTGTTTCTGGAAAACTGATTTTTTTCCTCCTTTTTTCTTCCTTAATGGGTTTTGATGGTCTTTCTGGAATTCTCAAAGATGTATACAGTTTGTAGCTAAAATCAGGAGGCTTTATTTCCCATACATTAACTTTCATTTTACATTGTGGAGGTTGCAGAACACTTTTTTTCCATTTGGAGTTGAGATCCTGATGTGAAGGATATTGCAGCCTCTTTGCAATATCCGTATCTCTCGTGCCTCTCTGAGACTCATGGTACATTATGTGGAGGGTGTTTTCACATGGAGGAATCTGCAACACACATGGAAATAGGTGAAGCTTGTCACTATAGCAATGGTGTACTCAACATTTTCTCTCCAGGCCAAGTTAATTTTTGAAAAATTTATGAAGCAGGGAAAAGCTCAGAAATGACAGGGAATGTGTATGGAGGAGAAGGAAAAAAGTATCATTGCTGCAAATATTTATTCAGCACCTTTGTCCCAGCAGTCGCTGTACTAAGGGCTGGTCATTTTTTAAATGGTTGACATAAAATCCATGTCCTTAAGTAACTGAGATGCTACTTAAAAGACAAACATAAAATCCAAAAATAGAACCTGTGTAATAGGATAGATATTGCAAGTTTTATGAGAAGCAAGGAGATTGATCAGCTAGCTTTATCAAGAAAATAGACTTGATGTCAAAAGCTTTATTTGGACCGATCTTGAAAGGTAAATAGAAACATTCCAGGTGGTAAAGGAAGGCAATAACATTTCACTGAGAAATAGAAAGTATGTGAAATTTGTCATTACCTATTTCTAGGGTATCTATGGCTGCCTAAACCATCATGAGTACATTGTAATTACTGCTATTGAAACTTATAGATGAGAATCATGGATTTGTTTTTTTGCTGACCAGCTAACTAGCGACATGGAAATCATCATTACACTTCTCAGATTTAATGACATTATCAATATGTTACTGGATGATTCAATGAATTCAAAATCTCCTTGGAAAGGCTAATTACCAATTAGAATATATTTGGTGAAGTAGAAATAGTACAACAATGCTGGTTCCTGGGAAATAAGGACCTGAGATGAGGATGAATTTCCTTGTCTTTTGCTAGAACTTTGTGTTGTTTCACAATAACATCAAAATAGAGGATCATCAAAATTCTAAATGTTAATTTTCAATATACTAAAGTTGTAAATGAAGGGAAACTACTAAGAATGAAAGGAAACTACTCTTCAGATAAGTTGAAAATGTCCATTTTCAAAAATTTGTAGTATTTTGCAATGATGGATTATTTTCCAGATACTAATATAAATATTTTTATTTTATAATGGGCTATGCCATATTGAGAGAAAAGCAAGAAGCATGTAAAAGGAGCATAGCTTCTCGGTGAGGAGACAGTGAAAAATGATATGATAGGGAAAACTAGAAAAATTGGAGTTATAGTATTAAAAGTCTTTTATGCCACACTAAGAAGTTTTAAATTCATCCAAGAGGCAAAAGGGAATAAATAAAATATTTTAAACAGGAAAATGGTTAGCATGTTATTTGTATTTCAGAAAGATCAGTGTGGTAGCGTATGGAGGGTGGCCTCACAATAAAAAATGAAAGCTAAGCCAAAAAACAAAACAAAACAAAACAAAAAAACCCCAAGCCCAACATAGCAACAATTTAGGTGAGAGATAATAGAAAACCTCAACAAAGATGTAGCATAAAGATGAGAAAGGGAGGTTGTTCTTACGAGCTACTTAGCAAATCTAATATCTTGGACTTTGTTTCAAATATATTGCAATTGATTAACCAAAATGAGGAATAAAGGAGAAGAAACAGTTTATGAAAGAAGGTCATGTAATGGGTAGATTTCAATAAAATATAAGCCCCACACTAATCAGAAGGAAAAAAATGACAGTAGATACACAAATGAAAAAGAGAAAGGAATCAAAGTTTAACACTACAGAAAACAACCAAAACAAACAATGAGAAGGGAAGAAAGAAAAAAAAAGATACACGAAACAACCAGAAAACAATGAACAAAGTCAGAGAGTATGTCTTCAAGTGTCAATAATAACCTTCAGTGTAAACAAGTTAATTTCCCCAATTAAAAAATATAGACTGACTGAACGGATTAAAAAAGGACTCAATTATTTGCTACCTACAAGAACCTCACTTCATATGTAAAGACACACACAGACTGACAATGAAGGGATGGAAAATGATGTTCCATACAAATGGAAACCAAAAGTAAGCAGAAGTAACTATACTTATTTCAGATAAAATAGACTTCAAATAAAAAAATATAAAAGAGACAAAGAAGGCCATTACATAATAATTAAGAAGTATATTAAGGAAGAAGATATAACAATAACAAATATGTGTGCATCTAGCACTGGAGCACCCAAATATATAAAACAAATATTATTTGATCTAAAGGGAGAGATAGACAGCAACACAATAATAGTAAGGGACCTCAAAATTCCACTTTTAGAAATAAACAGAACTTCTAGACAAAATCAATGAAGAAGGATCAAAGTTAAACTGCATTCTAGAGCAAATAAACTTAACAGACATTTACAGAACATTCCACCCAGTAACTAACAGAATATATGTTATTCTCATTCACAAATGTAACTCTCCCCAGGATAATCTATCCTGGAGAGATAGTTAGGCCACAAAGCATTCATAAGTTAGGCCACAAAGCAAGTCTAAACAAATTTAAAAAGGATTAAAAACATATAAAGTATCTTTTCTGACTACAGTGGAATAAAACTAGAAATCAATAACAGAAAGAACTTTGAAAACTGTACAAATACATGGAAATTAAGCAACATGCTCTTGAACAACAAATGAGTCAAAGAAAAAATTTTAAAATTTCTTGAAACAAATGAAAATGGAAATACCACACACCAAAACCTATGGGATACAGCAAAAGAAGTTCTAAGAAGGAAGTTTACAGCAATAAATATCTGCATCAAAAAATTAGAAATATCTTGAATGTAGAGACAGGTTCAAGATGCTGACTAGAGGCATCAGGCACTTGCCTTCTCCAGACAGAAGAAACAAAACTTAACCAAATAGATTATCACATTTCAGGTAAAACATCTAGTAGAGAACACTGGAGTTCAACAGAGAAATAACTGAGACACAGAAGGGGAAGAAAGCAAGTGGCTAGCTTGGCCGAGATTGGCTAGGAGCCCATAGGGGCTCCTTATTGAAGAGAAAGGGTAAGTGGGAGACCCTCATTGGCTTACATCCTCACTGTGGACTGCCGCAATCCTAACCATTGGAGAGCCCCTCTACCCACACTAACCCGAAGACTAGTGTGGGTGTTGATCTGGAGACCCAATGAGGGCATTGTACCAGACAGAAAATGCACTGGGTCACACACACTCCTGAGATCTAGGTGACTACAGCATGGTACCATTGTGAGAGCCTAACCAACACCATTCTGCATCCTGCTCTGGGAACCACAGCTCTCATATTGCCACATCCTGGGAACCTCTGTTTATATCCCCTGGTGTCCACCCAGAGGGCTACAGAGGCGCAGCACTGGCTGAGCTCAAAGACGCTTGGGGTCCCCAGTACTTTAGTCCAACAGAGTACTACTCCCTGGAAAAAAAAAATGATACAGCGTACCAAGGAGGCGGCCACTGGGCACAAAGGAAGCCAAACTACATGCTTTCCAGAGCTGGAGAGCTTTCTGTCCGGGGCTTTGATAAGTGACTCCACCTCTAACTGTGTCACATATTGTACTTGGGTTCACAGTGAGAGTGGGATCTTTCTTCTACACGTGCACAGTGCCATAGCAGTTTTTGCCACTGGGAGCCAAGACAAGCAGGTCTGAGAGCTGTCGGACTGGAGCTGGAAGGAGTGACCACGCCCCTGCTGGCAGAGTGGCCTCTGTGCTTGGACTTATATAGAGAGAATGGGATCTCTTTCCCCCTCTGCATTTCACTGCAGCTGCAGTTGCTCTTGCTGCCACCAGGGGCTGGATGGGCAAGAGAGGGCTGCTTGTCTGGGGCTGTGAGTTGTAACCATGCCCCCACTGGCAGTGTGGCCTGTGTTAAAGCTCGCTCACAGAGGGTGGGATTCTTTCTCACTTCTGCTGGTGCTGTTGCTGCTGCTGCCCCAAGAGCAAATAAGTCTGACAGCTGCATGTCTGGGCTGTGGGTGATGACCCTGCCCCCCTGACAGTATGGTCAAGTGCTCTGGTCACCAATAGAGGGTGGGATCCTCATCTCCACTCTCTGCACAATGCTGAAGCCACTCCTACAGCAGGGAGCTGAAACAAGTGCAACCCAGAACTGGAGACTCCCTGTGCCAGTCCTGCCCATACTAGCAGCATAGGTTCTGTACTCTAGTGCATATCCTCAAATCAGGCTCCTCACACTCACCACTGCAGTCACTGCTGCTGCCAGAGATTAAATGTTCACTTCCCAGAGCCTGAGAGCTGCTTGTAGGAGACTGCTGATAGCAACCTACTCATACAAACAACAGGGCCACTATGCTTCCTAGCACAAGCCCTAAGGTGAGGTATCCACACCTACCATCACGGACTGTCTCAACCTGCCTACTACAGCCTATACCCCTGCACACCATCAGGGGCCTGAGGACCGACACTCCCAAATTGGCACCACACCTCCAAGCCTGAGCACACCACCCAAGGGCTTGGTGATTATTCTATCCATTCCACCACCTATACCATCTATTCACTCTCTCTAGGAACCTGAAGATGGGTCCACTCACATTGCTGCCAACACCACAAACACACACTCACATGTGCCATCTAGGAGCTTGGTGAGGAGTCTGCCCAGCCTATCACAGCCACTGCCAACACCAGGGTGCACTGCTCAGGAATAAGACGGTCATCTTACCACTGCTACTGCCATGGCCCACACCATGCTTTCTGCACTGGGGTCTGAAAACCAGTCTACCCACCTGGCTCATGACTGCCATTACCAGCATCTGGGCAAGACACGTGGAGGCCTGATAATTGGCCCAAGTGGACAACTAACACTAGTGCCAGCATATACCACCCAGGGGGCTAAAGGACAGGTATACTCAGCCTACTGCTGCAACCACTTGGGCTTGAAGACTGACCTACCTGCAATTCCTTTTCCCAGAAAATCTCCACCACAGCCTCCACTAATGACCCTAACCCACTGAGGAAATCACAGATACCACTAACGTTTATAGGCAAATAAATCATATAGAGACTACACTACTGCACACATTCAGAATCAAAGCCAAAAGGCTCCAACCAACATCATCGATAAATTTTCAGGAGAAAGTCCTAAACTCAAAAGAAAATTCAAAAACTTGAAAGAAGACATAGATGCATAGATATATAGGGACATAGAAAACTTTAAAGAGCAAGAAATATGACACCTCCAAAGGAATAAAATAATTTTCCAGCAACAGATCCCAATCAAAAAAATTTCACAAAATCTCAGAAAAAGAATTCAAAATACTGATTTTAAAGGAGCTCAGCAAGATACAGGACAATGCTGAAAAACAATACAAAGAAATCAGAAGAAACAAGTCAGGATATGAATGAGAAATTTACCAAAGAGATAAATATTATAAAAAAGACCAAATGGAAACTCTAGAACTGAAGAGTTCATTTAATGAACTACAAAATATATTTTAAAGCTTCAACAATAGATCAAGCAGAAGAAAGAATCTCAGAACTTGAAGACAGGTCTTTTGAAATAACCCAGTCAGACAGAAATGAAAAAAACAAAGCATAAAAAAGAATGAATGAAGCCTTCATAACATATGGGACACTCTAAAGCAAACATTATATGAATTTTTGGTATCTCAGAAGGTGAAGAGAGGACGAAAGTGTTCAAAAACCTATTTAGCAAAATAATAGCTGAAAAGTTCCAAAATCTAGCAAGAAATTTAGACATTGTATTAATCTGTTTTCATGCTGTTGATAAAGACATATGTGAGACTGAGAAGAAAAAGAGGTTTAATTGGACTTACAGTTCCTCATGACTGGGGAGGACTCAGAATCATGGTGGGAGGTGAAAGGCAGTTCTTATGTGGTGGTGGCAAGAGAAAATGAGGAAGATGCAAAAGTGGAAACCCCTGATAAAACCACCAGCTCTTGTGAGACTTATTCACTACCACAAGAACAAAATGGGGGAAACCGTCCCTGTGTTTCAAATTATCTTCCACCGTGTCCCTCCCACAACACATGGGAATTATGAGAGTACAATTCAAGATGAGATTTGGGTGGGGACACAGTCAAACCATATCATTCCACCCCTGCCCACTCCAAATTTCATGTCCTCACTTTTCAAAACCAATCATGCCTTCCCAACAGTCCCCCAAAATCTTAACTCATTTCAGCATCGAATCCAAAAGTCTACAGTCCGAAGTCTCATCTAAGACAAGGCAACTCCCTTCCACCTATGAGCCTGTAAAATCAAAAGCAAGGTAGTTACTTCCTACATACAATGAGGGTACAGGTATTGGGTAAATACAGCAGTTCCAAATGAGAGAAATTGGCCAAAACAAAGGGGTTACAGGGCCCATGCAGGTCTGAAATCCATCTGGGCAGTCAAATTTTAAAGCTCCAGAATAATCTCCTTTGACTCCTGATCTCACATCCAGGTCATTCTGATGCAAGAGGTGGGTTCCCATGGTCTTGGGAAGCTCCTTCCCTGTGGCTTTGCAGGATACAGCCTTCCTCCCAGCTGCTTTCACGGGCTGGCATTGAGTGTCTGTGACTTTCCCAGGCACATGGTTCAAGCTGTCAGTGGATCTACCATTCTGGGGTCTGGAAGATGGTGTCACTCTTCTCACAGTTCCAGTAGGCCATGCCCCAGTGGGGACTCTGTGTGGGGGCTCCCACAGCACATTACCCTTCTTCACTGCCCTAGCAGAGGTTCTCCATGAGTACCCCACTCCTGCAGCAAACTTCTGCCTGGGCATCCAGGCATTTCCATACATCTTCTGAAATCTAGGTGGAGGTTCCCAAACCCTAGTTCTTGACTTCTGTGCACTCGCAGGTTCAACACTATGTGAAAGCTGCCTAGGCTTGGGGATTGCACCCTCTGAAGCCATTGCCCAAGCTCTACATAGGCCCCTTTCAGCCAGGGCTGGAGCAGCTGGGACATAGGGTACCAAGTCCCTAGGCTGCATACAGCACAGAGACCCTAGGCCTGGCCCACAGAACCATATTCTCTTAGGCCTTTGGGCCTGTGATGGGAGGGGCTGCTGTGAAGACATCTGACATGCCCTAGAGACATTTTCCCCATTGTCTTGGGAATTAACATTCAGCTCCTTGTTACTTATGTAAATTTCTGCAGGCAGGTTGAATTTCTCCTCAGAAAATGGGTTTTTCTTTTCTATCACATTGTCAGGCTGCAAATTTTCTGAACTTTTATGCTCTACTTCCCTTATAAAACTGAATGCCCTTAACAGCATGCAAGTCACATCTTAAATGCTTGGCTACTTAGAAATTTCTTCTGCCAGATACCCTAAATCAGCTCTCTAAAGTTCAGAATTCCACAAATCTCTAGTGCAGGGGTAAAATGCCACCAGTCTCTTTGTTAAAACAAAACAAGAGTCACCTTTGCTCCAGTTCCCAACAAGTTCCTCATCTCCATCTGAAACCACCTCAGTCTGGACCTTACTGTCCATATCACAATCAGCATTTTGGTCAAAGCCATTCAACAAGTCTCTAGGAATTTCCAAACTTTCGCACATTTTCCTGCCTTCTTCTGAGGTCTCCAAACTGTTCCAACCTCTGCCTGTTACCCAATTCCAAAATTGTGTCTACATTTTCAGGTGTCTTTTCAGCAACACCCACTCTACTGGTACCAATTTACTGCATTAGTCCATTTTCACACTGCTGACAAAGACATATCTGAGACTGGGAAGAAAACGAGGTTTAATTGGACTTACAGTTCCACATGGCTGGGGAGGCCTCAGAATTATGGTGGGAGGTGAAAGGCAGTTTTCACACAGCAGTGGCAAGAGAAAATGAGCAAGATGCAAAAGCAGAAACTCCTGATAAAACCATCAGATCTCATGAGACTTATTCACTATCATGAGAACAGTATGGGGGAAACTGCCTCTGTGATTAAAATTATCTCCCACTGGGTCCCTCACACAACACATGGGAATTATGGGAGTACAATTCAAGGTGAGATTTGGATGGGGACACAGCCAAACCATATTGACATCAAGACATTGTGTTAGGGAAGGCACGGTGATTTCCAAATGGAGACAGCACATTGCAGTTAAACTGTCTAAAGACAAAGAATTATAAAAACAACAAGAGAAAAGTTTCTAGTTACCTATAAAGTTACCTCCATCAGACTAAGAGCAGATTTCTCAGCAGAAACCTCACAGAAAAGGAAAGAATGGGATGATATGTTCAGAGTGCTAAAAGAAAAAGTACTTGGATACTATAGCTAAGAAAATTATCCTTCATACAGGATAAATAAAATCTTTCCCAGAGAAGCAAATTCTGAGGGAATTAATCATCACTAGACCAGTTCTACAAAAAATGCTCAAAGGAGTCCTAAACTTGAAAGGGAAAGGATCAGTCATCATCATGAAAACATAGGTAAGTGTAAAATCACTGGTAAAACAAACACACAAATGAGGAAGAGAAAGGACTCAAATGGTACCACAACAGAAAACTACAAATAATAAAAGAAAAAAGGACAAGTAAAGAATATATAAAACAGCCAGAAAACAATAAACAATATGACAGAAAGAAAACTTCAAAAATCAGTAATAACCTTGAAAGTAAATGAATTAAAATCTCCACTTAAAAGATTTACACTGGCTGAATGGATACAAAAACATGATTCAACTATATTCTGCCTACAAGAAACTCAACTTATCTGTAAAGACATACATGGAAAACACATGTATGGGAAAAGACATTCCATGGGGGGAAGAAAAGCACAGAAGAGTAACTATACTTATATCAGATAAAACAGACTTTGAGTTAAAAACAGTAAAAAAAAAAAAAAAAAAAAAAGAATATTGTTATACAATGGTAAAGGGGAATCAGTTCAGCAAGAGAACATAACAATTCTAGATATACATGCACCCAACAATGGAGTACCTAGATCCATAAAGCAAATATTACTAGATCTAAAGAGAGACATAGATTCCAATATAATAATAGTGGGGTACTTGAACACTCCACTCTGAGCATTAGACAGATCATGTGGACAGAAAATCAGTAAAGAAACATAGAATTTAAATGAACCTAACAGGCATTTACAGAACATTTTCTCCAACAACTACAGAATAGGCAGTCTTCTTGTGAGTACACGGAACATTCTTCAAAATGGGCCATATGTTAAATCACAAAAGATTTCTTAACAAATTTTAAAACTGAACTTATATCAAGTATTTTCTCGACCACAATGGAATAAAACTAGAAATAAATACCAAGGGAACTCTGAAAACCATACAAATACATGGAAACTAAGCAAAATTCTACCAAACAACAAATGAGTCAAAGAAGAAATTTTTTTTAATTTAAAAATTTCTTGAGACAAATGAAAATGAAAATACAACATACCAAAAGCTGTGGGATACAGCAAAAGCAGTACTTGGCTAGAACTTTGTAGCAAAAAATAGCTGCATAAAAACAATGGTAACAACAACCACCAAAAAAACCAGAAAGATTTTAAATAAACAACCTAAGGCTGTACCTAAAAGAACTAGAAAAGCAACAACAAACCAAACCCAAAAATAGCAACAAATAAAGAAAGAAAGAAGGAAAGAAAGGAGAGAAAGAAAGAAAGAAAGAAAGAGAAAAAGAAGAAAGAAAAAGATAAGAGCAGAACTAAATGAAATAAAAACTAAAATAAATACAGAAAATCAATAAAATACAAGCCTGATTTTTTAAAAAGATAAATAAAATTGATGAATCACTAGATAGAATAACCAAGAAAAAAGAGAAAAGACTCTAATAAACAGAATCAGAAATTAAAAAGGAGACTTACAACTGATGCTAGAGAAATGCAAGTGATCATCAGAGACTATTATCAACAACTATATGCATATAAAGTGAAAAACCAAAAGGAAATGGAAAAATTCCTGGAGATATACAACCTACTAAAATTAAACCAGGAAGAACAGAAAACCTGAACAGACTAATAAGTAGTACTATGGAATCCGTAATAAGAAGGCTCTCAGCAAAGAAAATACAAAGACTGATGGATTCACAGCTAAACTCTACTAACTATATAAAGAACTAATACTAATCATCCTCCAACTATTCCAAAAAATTGAAGAAAACTAACTCATTCTACAAGATCATCATTACTCTGACACAAAAGCCAGGAAAGGATACAAGAAAATAAGAAAACTACAGTAGCCCAATATTCCTGATGAACAGAGGTGCAAAAATCTTCAATGAAATACTAGCAAATCAAACCCAACAGCACATCAAAAAGATATACACCATGATAAGGTGTGATTTATACCAGGGCTGAAAACATGGTTCAACATGTGGAAGTCAATAAACATAATACATCACATCAACAGAATGAAGGACAAAATTGATTTGATCATCTCAAGAGATGCAGAAAAAGAATTTGATAAAATTCAACACCCCTTTATGATAAAAACTCTCAATAAGCTAAGCATTGAAGGAACATACCTCAATATAATAAAAGCCACATATGACAAACCCACAGCTAAAATGATCCTAAATGGGGAAAAGTTGAAAGTCTTTTCTCTAAGAAGTGGAACAAAGCAAAAATACCCACTTTCACCACTATGATTCAACAAAATACTGGAAGTCTTAGCAGAGAAATCACAAAGAAACAAAGCACATCTAAGTTGGAAAAGTGAAAGTCAAATTCTATTTTATATTTACATTTAGAAAAATCAAAAGGCTCCACCAAAAAAACTCTTAGAACTAATAAACAAGTTCAGTTGCAAGATACAAAATAAGCATACAAAATTAGTAGTGTTTCTTTTATTATTATTATTATTATTGTGCTTTAAGTTCTAGGGCATATGTGCACAACGTGCAGGTTTGTTACATATGTATACATGTGCCATGTTGGTGTGCTGCACCCATTAACTCGTCATTTACATTAGGTATATCTCCTAATGCCATCCCTCCCCTCTCCCCACACCCCACGACAGGCCCCGCTGTGTGATGTTCCCCTTCAATTCCCACCTATGAGTGAGAACATGCAGTGTTTGGTTTTCTGTCCTTGTGATAGTTTACTGAGAATGATGGTTTCCAGCTTCATCCATTTCCCTACAAAGGACATGAACTCATCCTTTTTAATGGCTGTATAGTATTCCATGGTGTATATGTGCCACATTTTCTTAATCTAGTCTGTCATTGATGGACATTTGGGTTGGTTCCAAGTCTTTGCTATTGTGAATAGTGCCGCAATAAACATACGTGTGCATGTGTCTTTATAGCAGCATGATTCATAATCCTTTGGGTATATACCCAGTAATGGGATGGCTGGATCAAATGGTGTTTCTAGTTCTAGATCCTTGAGGAATCGCTACACTGTCTTTCACAATGGTTGAACTAGTTTAAAAACCAGGTCTTATGGGAACTCTCTCGTTATCATGAGGACAGCACCAACGAGATGGCGCTAAGCCATTCATGAGAAATCTGCCTCACTATTCAATTACCTCCTACCACTCCCCACCTCCAACACTGGGAATTCCATTTTAAAATGAGAATTAGAAGGAACAATATCCAAACTCTATCAGTACCATACTATGTTTTTTCATTCACCTATTGAAATACATCTTAGATACTTCTGAGGTTTAACGATTATGAATACAGATGCTATAAACATTTGTAAATAGGTTTTGGGTTAGCGTAAGTTTTTAACTCATTTGGGTAAATGCCAAGGAAAGCAATATGCTGGATTATGTGGGAAGTATGCACTTAGTTTTATAGGAAATTTCCAAACTGTCTACCAAAGTGGCTGTACCATTTGTATTCCCACCTGCAATGAAGGAGTTCCTGTTGCTCCACATTCTTACCAGTATTTAGTTTTGTTGGCGTTTTAAATTTTCACCATTTTAATAGGTCTACAAGAGTATTTATCTTATTTGAATACAAAATTTTCTGATGACAGACGACATTGAGAATATTTCCATGTGCTTTCTTGCCATATGTATATCTTCTTTGGTGAGGTGTCTCTTCACATATTTTGTCCACTTTTTATATGCTTTTGTTTTTGCTCATTGTTGAGTATTATTTGTATATTTTCCACAAGTTATTTTTTATATTTGCTTTGTAATATATTTCTTCTAGTCTGTGGCTTATCTTTTCATTTTTTTAAACTTCAGTTTTAATGAAGTTCAACTTATCAATTTGTTTTTCGATGGATTATTCTTTTAATCCAAAAAGGCATTGCCAATCACAAGGTCACCTATAAAGTCTTCCGTTTTCCACTAGGGCTTTTATAATTTTGCACTTAACATGTAAGTCTATGATCCATCTGAGTTAACTGCATAAAATGTAATATCTCTGTTCAGGTTTGGGATTTTTTGTTTGTTTGTTTTGTATTTTTGCATGTTCAGTTATCCCAGCATCAATTACTGAAAATATTAGCTTTTTTTCCATTAAATTTCCACTGCTCCTTTGTCTAAGATCAGTTGACTATAATTGTTTGGAATTTTTTTTTTTTTTTTTTTTTTTTTTTTTGAGACGGAGTCTCACGCTGTTGCCCAGGCTGGAGTGCAGTGGCGCGATCTCGGCTCACTGCAAGCTCCGCCTCCTGGGTTCACGCCATTCTCCTGCCTCAGCCTCCTGAGTAGCTAGGACTGCAGGCGCCCGCCACCGCGCCCGGCTAATTTTTTGTATTTTTAGTAGAGACGGGGTTTCACTGTGGTCTTGATCTCCTGACCTTGTGATCCGCCCGCCTCGGCCTCCCAAAGTGCTGGGATTACAGGCTTGAGCCACCGCACCCAGCCTGTTTGGAATTTTTTAGGGGCTCTCTGTTCTATTCTTTTGATCTATTTATATATTCTTTGGCCAATACGACACAGCTGTAATTACTGCAGCTTTATAAAAAGGCTTAAAGTTGGATAGTGTATTAGTCCGTTTTCACACTGCTATAAAGAACTGCCCAAGATTGGGTAATCTATAAGAGAAAGAAGTTTAATTGATTCGCAGCTCAGCATGGCTAAGGAGGCCTCAGAAAACTTACAAACATGGTAGATGGCAAAAGGGAAGCAAGGCACCTTCTTCACAAGCAGCAGGAAGGAGAATGAACGCAGGAAGAACTACAAAAAACGTATAAAACCATCAGATCTGGTGAGAATCCACTCATTATCACAAGAATAGCATGGAGGAAACCGCCCCCATGATTCAATTACTGCCACCTGGTCTCTCCCTTGACAGGTGGGGATTATGGGGATTACAATTCAAGGTGAGATTTTGGGTGGGGGCACAACTGAACCATATCACATAGTGTCAGTCATTCATCTTTATTCCTCTTTTTCAACGTTGTGTGGCTACTCTGCATCTTTTGTCTTTCCATATAAACTGTAAAATCAGTTTGCCATATCCACAAATAACTTGCTAAAATTTGATTGAGGTTGTATTGAACCTATCGGTAAATTTGGAAATACCTGAAATCTTGACAATAACTGAGTCTTCCTATGTACATGGAATATCTCTCCATTATTTAGATCTTTGATTTCTTTCATCAAATATTTTCAGTTCCCCTTATATAAATCTCATACATATTTTGTTAGATGTATGCCTAAGTACTTATTTTTTAGTGCTAATGTAAATGGAATAATATTTTT
The DNA here is from genome assembly GCF_037993035.2 of Macaca fascicularis. Classification (NCBI taxonomy): domain Eukaryota; kingdom Metazoa; phylum Chordata; class Mammalia; order Primates; family Cercopithecidae; genus Macaca; species Macaca fascicularis. The sequence continues at coordinate 117,765,242 of NC_088377.1, forward strand.
TATTTTTAAATTCAAATTGCTCAATTGTAGTGTAAGAAAGCAATTGGTATGTTATCCTTATATCTTACAACACAACCTTGCTATATAATTTATTAATTTCAGGAGTATTTTTGCTAATTTGGGGGGATTTTCTACATGAATAATCATGTCATCTGTGAAGAAAAGCAATTTTATTTCTTCTTCCCCAATCTGTATACTTTTTATTTCCTTTTCTTTTCTTACTGTGTTAGCAAGGACTTACCATACAATGTTGAACAGAAGTGGTCAAAGAGCCACACTTGCCATATTCCTGATTTTAGTGTAAAGCATTTAGTTTCTTAGTATGATGTATGTTACCTGTAGGTTATTGCAGATCTTTTTTATAAAGTTGAGAAAGTTCTACCCTATCCTTACTTTGCTTAGAGATTTTCTTTATAATGAATGTGTGTTAAAATTTGTCAAATCCTCTCTTTGCATCAATTGATATCATTATAGATTTTTCTTCTTTAGCATGTTTATTTGATGGATTACATTAATTGATTTTTGAATGTTGACTCAAACTTGCATACTAGAATAAATCCCACTTGATCAGAATGCATTATGATCATTGTAATATAAGTATTATGATCAATATACATTATAAAACTCTATTTGGTAATATTTTGTTGAGGACATTTGCACATATGTTCTTGAGTGGTATTGCTCTGTAGTTTTCCCTACTTGTAATGTGTTTGTCTAGTTTTGGTATTAAGGTAATACTGGCCTCCTAGAATTAGTTGGGGAATATTCAGTCTGCTTTCGTTTCCTGGAACAGATTGTATGGAATTGGTATAATTTCTTCCCTGAATGTTTAGAATTCACCAGTGAACCCATCTCGGCCTTGTACTTTTTGTCTGGGAAAGTTATTAATTCTTGATTCAATTTCTTTAATAGATATCATCTTATTCAGATTATCTATTTTACCTTTTGTGAATTTTGATGGATTGTGCCTTTCAAAGAATAGTTCTACATTATCTAGTTCATCATATTTGTAAGCATAGAGTTGTTCAAAATATTCCTTTATTATCCTGTTAACGTCCTTGGGATCAATAATAGTGGTCACTCCTTCAACTCTGTATTAGTAATTTATGTCTTCTTTCTTTGTTTCTTAGTTAACCTGGTAGAGGGCTATCAATTGTACTGAACTTCTCTATTGATTTTTCTGTTTTCAATTTCATTGATTTTTGCTCTGATGTTTATTATTGCCTTTTTTGTTCTTAGCACTAATTTGCTTTTCCTTTTTAGTTTCCCGAAGTGGAAACTTATGTGGAAGCCTTGATTCTTGATTTTCTTTCTTCTTTTCTAATGTATGCATTCAACACTGTAAGTTTCTCTTTAAGCACTGCTTTATTTCATCATACAAGTTTTTATATAAATTGTATTTTTATTTTAACAATATTGTAAATATCTCTTGAGATTTGTTTGACCCAGGCATTTTTTTGTTATGAACGGTTTTGTTAACATTTCCAATATTGGGGTTTTCCTGATGTCTTTCTGTTATTGATAACTAGCTTAATTCCACTGTGGCATGAGAGCATACTTTGTATAATTTCTATTCTTTTACATTTGGTAAGGTGTGTTTTGTGGCTCTGAATATGGTCTACCTTGTTGAATGTTTTATGTGAACTTAAAAATGTGTGTTCTCCTATTGCTAGATGAAGTAATCTGCACATTTCAGTTAGGTCCAGTTGATTCAAGGTGTTATTCAGTTCAACTGTATTCCTACTAATTTTCTGCCTGCTGAAACTGTCCATTATAGATTTGGATTATAATCTCGAAAGACAAAAATCCCAAACACCATAATTTCAAATGTTGAAATGCCAAAAGATCAAAATCTCCAACATCTAAAATAGCTAATGTCTAAAATCCCCAAAATCACAATCTTAATATTTTAAAATTCTGAGTGATGAAAACCTGAATTCTGGGGAAGAGATCAGTGCATGTTCAGATGTATGCAGGATAGTTGCATCCTGTTAGTTGCATCATGTTAGGCAAAAGTATTACCTTGGTATTGTCTTCATTTGCATTTGGTGGAAAACTCAGATGAGTGGACTGGCCATGTGATACAGACCCAACAAAAGCTTTTGTTTAAAAATATGTCATTTGTCTGCATTGGTGTTTCTTCCAGCTGATGAAATCCCAGAAGCTTTTAATGAATTAAAGACACATTTGTCTGAAGAAGCCAGCAAAGTTAACAACTAGTTTGAAAATAATTATAAGCACAGTAGATTAGAAGACACTTATACAGTGGAATTGCTGTTCATCCACCAGTATTGTTGCTGAGAAATTCATGGTCAGCATATGAGTGCACACAGAATGGATTTTAGCATAACCGGAACAATAAAGAAGCATGCCACAGAAAATAGAAACATTTAATTGGGAGTTCTCATGTCAAAATATATAGAATCACAGAAGAATTTCAAAAAGACCAATGCCATGTAGATGATGAATGTGAACATAGTCTCCAAGGAGAACCATGCTTTAAAAGAACAAAAGCAGCTATTCATGACGATGCAATACTTCAAAAAATAGTTAACGATAATGAAAGTTGGCCAGATGTTACGGACTACCTCTATGCAACTGCCCACAACTTAGTCCTGTAATATACTTTTTCACATGTCAAATATTCTTTTTAGTGTTTTTTGCATTTTTTTCTGCTTTGTTTTTCTTGTTTTAGTTTTTTCCACTATTTTATATTGTCAGCATTATTTTTTACAATCACTATACTGTGTACTTAATCTTCATTCCCAGTACTGGAGGAATAAATTGTGTAAAGACTTCTAAATAGTTCTAATTTATTTCATGCATTTTTTGCAAATTTGAGTTTGTGAAAGTGCATTATGACAACATTGACTTTATGTTTAAGCATTGTGAGTGTGCATAGAAACATTGAAACTTCCTCAGTAAATTACAAGAGGTCCTTTTGCACATCTGCATTTGTGAAAGATAATATTTCTTGAGGTCATAGCTCCCTGGGTGACTGGTATAATGATGCAGAGTGTCATCCCCAGGGTTTTTGCTTGATCTTGCCAAAAGACTTAGGTTGTCCATTACAGTATTTCATATGACTGAAGTTATAAATTTCGGTGTACACACAATTATCAACCATAGTGACATGCGTTTTTGCATTTTGCTTTTTGACCTATTTCTTTCGGAACACAACTTGTCAGTTTAAAATTGTTATACCCATGCAACTGTCATTAGTGTACTTGAGTGTTTATGCTTGCAAAAATATGTATATTATTGCCTATTTTATTGCATAAACTAGCCTATAACATGTTCTTTCATGTTTTTATGATTCTTAAATAAATCCCCTTTAAAAATGTAAATAAGTATCTTTTTAAAAAAATTTTAACTTATTTTTTCCAGAATTATATTTTTGGGACTTTGATCTTTCAGGATTATAATTTTCTAGACTTCATTTAAGAATTTTGATCTTCCGGGATTTCAACAGCCAGGATTATGGACTTTGAAATTGTGTCTTTGGGGATCGTGATTTGCTCCCATCCACTACTAACAGAGGGGTGCATTTATATATCTCCCTCACAGTTCTTTCACTTTCTGTCTCATGTATTTTGACACTTTACTAGGTTCATACACATTAAGTATTTTTTTTAAATTATTTTTTATTATTATACTTTAAGTTCTAGGGTACAGGTGCATAACGTGCAGGTTTGTTACATATGTATACTTGTGCCATGTTGCTGTGCTGCACCCATCAACTCGTCAGCACCCATCAACTCGTCATTTACATAAGGTATAACTCCCATTGCAATCCCTCCCCCCTCCCCCCTCCCCATGATAGGCCCCGGTGTGTGATGTTCCCCTTCCCGAGTCCAAGTGATCTCATTGTTCAGTTCCCACCTATGAGTGAGAACATGCGGTGTTTGGTTTTCTGTTCTTGTGATAGTTTGCTAAGAATGATGGTTTCCAGCTGCATCCATGTCCCTACAAAGGACACAAACTCATACTTTTTTATGGCTGCATAGTATTCCATGGTGTATATGTGCCACATTTTCTTAATCCAGTCTGTCACTGATGGACATTTGGGTTGATTCCAAGTCTTTGCTATTGTGAATAGTGCCGCAATAAACATACGTGTGCATGTGTCTTTATAGCAGCATGATTTATAATCCTTACACATTAAGTATTATATCTTCTTGGGGAACTGATGATTTTAGTACTATTTATTAACTTTATCCTTGATAATTTTCCTTGCACTGAAGTCTGCTCTGTTTGAAATTAATAGATTTAAGCCTTTAATCCATTTTGAGTTTATTTATTTTTGTATGCGATGTGGGTTCATATGCAAAAGATAAGGGTGCAATTTATGCATGTAGATATGCAGTTTTCCCCAGACCATTTATTGAAGACTATCCTTTCTCCATTGTGTGTTCTTGGCACCATTGTCAAACATCAGTTGACCATAGATGTGTGGATTTATTTCTTGCTCTCTATTCTGTTCCATTGACCTACATGTCTTGTTTTTATGCCAGTTCCACACTGTTTAGATTATTAAAGCTTTGTAATATATTTTGAAATCAATAATTGTGGTGCCTCTAGCTTTGTTATTACTCAAGATTGTTTTGGCTATTTGGAATTTTTGTGGTTCCATTCATACACACACACACATACCATTTTCCTTATTTATTCATCTGTATACACACACAATAAAATATTATTCATTCATTTGTATACACACACACACAATAGAGTATTATTCCATCTTAAAAAGGGGAAATCCTGCCATTTGTGATAACGTGAATGAACCAGAGGACATTATGTTAAGTGAAACATGCCAGATATAGAAACACAAATAATGCATGATCTCACTTATATGTAAAATGCAAAGTAGTCAAACTCATAGAAACTGGGAGTAGAATGGTTGCTGCGAGGTGCTGGAGGGAGAGAGAAATAGGAGCACATTGGTCAAAGAGTTAAAAATTTCTGTTATAGAAGATGAATAAGGCCAGGTGCAGTGGCTCACACCTACAATCCCAGCACTTTGGGAGACCGAGGTGGGTGGAACACTTGAGGCCAGGAGTTCGAGATCAGTCTGGCCAACATAGTGAAAAACCCGTGTCTACTAAAAAATACAAAATTTAGCTGGGTATGGTGGTGCACGCCTGTAATCCCAGCCACTTGGGTGACTGAGGCACAAGAATCACTTGAACCTGAGAGGCAGAGGTTGCAGAGATCTGCATTGAGCAGAGATCAAGCCACACTCCAGCCTGGACAACAAAGCTGGCTCTGTTTCCAAAAAAAAAAAAAAAAAAAAAAAAAGAATAAATGCTGGAGCTCTAATGTACAACAATTTGACTATAGTCAATAATACTGTAATGTATACTTGAAGTTTGTTAAGATCTTAGGTGTTCTCACCATACTCACACAAAAGGTAACTATGTAAGATGATGAATGTCTTAATTAGCTTAATTGTGGTGATTATTTCACTATATATAGATATTAAAATATCAAGCTGTACATCTTAAATATATACTTTTTGTCAATTATACTTCAGTAAAATTGGAATTAAAAAGGCGGTTAGAAACAGCCCTCACAAAAATTGAAAGATCTGCCACCCTAGTGAAATTTCTAAGGTCCAATATTTGAGACATGTTGCAATGTTACCTTTAACGTAAAGGAAACATTTCTGCCACTATTAACACTACGAGAGAGACACAATGTTTGTGGGACCCTTTAACACTCTTGAGGTAATATATGCCACATTTTAATGTTCATTTCTAATAAAATTACTGAACAATCCATAGACTTCCAATTTAGAATAGGGCCCCGAACAAGAAAAGATTCTGCACCTAGTCAAAATGCGTCAAATGAAATACAGTATGAGTATGGAAAATAAAGATGCAGTATGGTTATGTTTAAAAATTTCTAAATGAAAAAGAAAAAACAAACATCTTGCTTGGAGTAAAATCATTTTCTCTAGCAAACATAACTCCTCTTTTGAGACACAGCTCTTCTGGCTCAACACTGAACCCTGGTAGACACCCTGTGCCTCAACATGGTACTGTAAGTCGAGACTCCCCAACTCCTGGGCCATTGACTGGTGCTGGTCTATGACCTGTTAGGAACTGGGCTGCAGAGCAAGAGGTGAGCAGCAGGTGAGTAAGCGAAGCTTCATCTGTATTTCCAGTCACTCTCCATTGCTCTCATTACCTCCTGAGCTCTGCTTCCTGTCAGATCAGTGGCAGCATTAGATTCTCATAGAAATGCAAATCCTCCCGAACTGCACATGCAAGGGAGCTACACTGCATGCTCCTTATGAGAATCTAATGCCTGATGATCTGTCACTGTCTCCCATCACCCTGAGATGGGACCATCTGGTTGTGGGAAAACAAGCTCAGGGCTCCCACTGATTCTCCATTAAGGTGGGTTGTATAATTATTTCATTATATATCACAATGTAATAATAATAGAAATAAAATGCACAATAAATGTAATGCACCTGAATCATCCCCAAACCATTTCCCCTAACCCCCACTCATGGAAAAATTGTGTTTCACAAAACCACACCCTGGTGCCACAAACATTGGGGACCACTGCTCTAAGTGACCATGCAGCCTGGGATTCCCAGAAGGAACTAAAATTATCAGATACATTAAAACATAAATTGGGGCATGCAAAGAAGCACTCCATTATCAAATGGAAGTAATAAAACAGATATTTAGTATATTTATTGTATTTTTATTTCATGATAGTCTATTAAAATATTTGTTTAGATAGACCTTTTATAAAACAATTACTGTTTTCAATTTTTTTTTTTACAGATCTCTGGTCATCTTGGTCTGTGAATTTATAATGTACTGTGGTTACTGGTTACCTGACTATGCAGTACATTAGGGGATCAGCTGAAGCCCAGACTTTAGTGTTGTATCACACCTGAAGAGCTTACAAAGGAAAAGGAAGATGAGCTCTCAGTGTAGAGCACATGAACTGAAAGCTGTAATCTGTCAACTCTCATATTGCCAACAAATTTCTTGATTCACAGACTTTATTGAAGCAATGTTATGTAGCTATCTGCTTAGACCATAACATGTGCCCTAGGATTTTGCAGAAGCCATTGTTGGTTGTTTTCTGTTTCCCTCAGATAATCATTCCTAAAGAGTTTTTAAGATGCTTTGATTTTATTTTTAAGAACACTAAAGTGGTATCATGATTCTCTGCATTTTCTGAGGGGCAGATCTAGATGATCCTGAAAGCACAGGAGAAGCAAGCTTAGAACTCCCAAAGATACTCTCTCATCTTGCCTATGCACATTCTGCCAGCCTGGATATTATGCAAGGGAAGAGTACCACTCATCTTACATGCCTGATAAAAACATTTTTCCCTTTCTAGAAGTTTCTCGACATTCTTCCTTAATCTGCTTTTTTCCCCCCCTTTATGATAACTGTGTGTTAATCCTGGGGAAATTAGTCCTTGGTAGTATAACAACATGGTAAAAAGTCTTAGGTTAATAATTGTGTCCTGAGTGTTCAAGTTTGCTTTGTGTCATTCTTCTCTCTCAGTCCATAATCAGAATCATTTCCTTAGAGCCAAAGTTGTGAACATATTATTTTTCTCATTTGCACTGACAGCCAATTTCCGTGTGTAATTCTGCTTTGTTGATTCCTTATATTAAGTTTTTATTAGTTGCATCATTCTTTGGAATATTTTATTTGAAATGATATGACCTCTTTATATGATGTAATATGATCTAAAGAATGCTTCAGCTGTCTTCATCTTGTGTCCTCCATCATACTAAACTCCCTACTAATCATCTATTCACTGTCTTTATTTGTGAAACACAAATGTAAAACATATGTTGAAGGTTGTTTGAGGTTTACATGAGCTTTATCTTGCATAACTTCATTTAAGAGGGTCTGGACATTTTTGAGAAAATAGGTACTGCTGAAAGGTCTCTTACAAGATAAATTACAAAAGGTAGCAAAAGCACTATTCACGATAGCAAACACATAGAATCAACCTAAGTGCCCATTGACGGTGGATGGGATAAAGCAAATGTGGTACAAATACACCACGGAATATTACGTTTTCATAAAAAGAATGAAATTGTGTCCTTTGCAGCAATACAGATGTAGCCAGAGCCCCAATCCTAGGCAAATTAATGAAGGAACAGGAAACCAAATACCACATATTCTCACTTATAAGTGAGAGCTAAACAATGGATATACATGGACATGAAGATGGCAACAATAGAAGCTGGGGACTACTAAAGAGGGGAGAATTTAACTATTGGATACTATGCTCATAGCTGGGTGACCAGATCATTCATATATCAAACCTCAGCATCACGTAATATACCCAGGTAGCAAACGTGTACATGTATTCCCTGAATCTAAAATAAAAGTTGGAAGAAAAAAGATAAGTAAATATAAATAAATAACAGCACATGATATGGTTTGGCTGTGTCCCTACCCAAATCTCATTTGAATTCCCATATGTTGTAGGAGGGATCCAGTGGGAGGTAATTGAATCATGTGGGCAGGTCTTTCCTGTGCTGTTCTTGTGATAGTGAATAAGTCTCACAAGATCTGAGGGTTCTACAAGGGGGAGTTTCCCTGCAAAAGATTTCTCTTATCCTGTCTGCCACCATGTGAGATGTGCCTTTCACCTTCTGCCATGATTATGAGGCCTCCCCAGCCACATGGAACTGTAAGTCCAATAAACCTTTCTTTTGTAAATTGCCCAGGCTCATGTATGTCTTTATCAGCAGCATGAAAACAAACTAACACAGTAAATTGGTAGCAGGAGTGGGGCACTGCTGAAAAGATACCTGAAAATGTGGAAGCGACTTTGGAACTGGGTAACATGCAGAGGGTGGAACAGTTTGGTAGGGCTCAGAAGAAGACAGGAAAATGTGGGAAAGTTCGAAACTCCATAGAGACTCGTTGAATGGCTTTGATCAAAATGCTGATAATGATACGGACAGTGAAATCCAGGCTGAGGTGGTCTCAAATGGAGATGAGAAACTTATTGGAAACTGGAGCAAAGATGACACTTGTTACGTTTTAGCAAAGAGACTGGTGGCATTTTGCCCCTGCCATAGAGATTCATGGAACTTTGAATTTGAGAGAGATAATTTAGAGTATATGGTGGAAGAAATTTCTAAGCAGCCAAGCATTCAAGAGGTGACATGGGTGCTGTTAAAGGCATTCAGTTTATAATGGAAGCAAAGCATAAAAATTTGGAAAATGTGCAGCCTGACAATGCAATAGAAAAGAAAATCCCATTTTCTGAGAAATCCAACCCAGCTGCAGAGATTTGCGTAAGTAATGAGGAGCTGAATGTTAATTGCCAAGACAATGAGGAAAATGTCTCCAGGGCATGTCAGAGGTCTTCAAGGCAGCCCCTCCCATCACAGGTCTGGAGGCCTAGGAGGAAAAAGTGGTTTTGTGGGCTGGGTCCAGGGTTCCCATGCTGTGTGCAGTCTAGGGCCTTGGTGCCCTGCATCCCAGTCATGCCAGCTGTAGCTGAAAGGGGCCAATGTATAGCTCAGGCCATGGCTTCAGAGGGTGCAACCCTCAAGCCTTGGCAACTTCCATGTGGTGTTAAGCCTGCCAGTGCATAGAAGTCAAGAACTGGGGTTTGGGAGCCTCTGCCTAGATTTCAAAGGATGTATGAAAATGCCTGAATGTCCAGGCAGAAGCTTGCTGCAGGGGTGGGGCACTCATGGAGAACCTCTGCTAGGGTGGGGCAGAAGGGAAATGTGGGGTTGGAACCCCCACAGAGTCTCTACTGGGGCACTGCCTAGTGGAGCTATGAGAAGAGGGCCACCATCCTCCAGACCACAGAATGGTAGATCCACTGACAGCTTGCACTGTGCACCTGGAAAAGCCACAGACACTCAACACTAGCCCATGAATGCAGCTGGAGGGAGGCTGTACCTTGCAAAACCAGAGGAGCAGAGCTGCCCAAGACCATTAGAACCCATCTCTTACATCAGCATGACCTGGAGATCATTTTCAAGCTTTAAGATTTGACTGCCCTGCTGGATTTCAGACTTTCATGGGACCTGTAGGCCCTTTGTTTTGACCAGTTTCTCCCATTTGGAACAGCCGTGTTTACCCAATACCTGTACCTCATTGCATCTAGGAAGTAACTAACGTGCTTTTGATTATGCAGGCTCATATGCAGAAGGAACTTGCCTTGTCTCAGATGAAACTTTGGACTGGGGATTTTTGAGTTAATATTGAGAGAAGACTTTGGGGGACTGTTGGGAGGGCATGATTGGTTTTGAAATATGAGGATGAGATTTGGGAAGGGTCAGGGGCAGAATAATTTGGGTTGTCTGTGTCCCAACCCAAATCTCATCGTGAATTCCCACATGTTGTTGGAGGGACTCAGTGGGAGGTAATTGAATCATGCAGGCAGGTGTTTCCTGTGCTGTTCTTGTGATAGTGAGTAAGTCTCACAAGATCTGAGGGTCCCACAAGGGGGAGTTTCCCTGCACAAACTCTCTTCTCTTGTCTGCCACCATGTGAGTCATGCCTTTCACCTTCTGCCATGATTGTGAGGCCACCCCAGCCATGTGGAACTGTAAGTCCAATAAACCTCTTTCTTTTGTAAATTGCCCAGTCTCAGGTATGTCTTCATCAGCAGTGTGAAAGTGAACTAATACGGCATGTAAGGAAAATTATACTATTGGCAGTACACAAGGGTGATGCTACAGCAAGTAAGATACGTGATTCAGGAGAACTTAGCAGGTTTGACAATCCATATGTGAAGAAATAAAAATCTGTAATTGAAAATAAGGACAAAAAATGAGAGGAACACAGATACCTCCTGACTGTCAAAAGAGGAAAAACATTCATAAGACATTATCACTTGGGTCTATGTTGGGGAAAGAGGGATGTAAACTTTCCATGCAAATTTCACTCATCTTTCCTTATGAAATTCTAGCAAGCTCTTCCAATCTGCTTACACTGATTTCCCTCTCCACGAAATCACATCCCATTTCTAATTTTTACTCATTATTTTAGCATTTAATCATTGCTTTATATTTCTTCTCAACTAGGTAATGCATATAAAGTTTATATGACCACTGGGATCATAAGGTCATTAAAGGAGAACATAAACATGAATATATTTATTATTCTAACAGAGAATATTAAGAATAGAAAACTAATATATGCATATTGAATTGAATAAGAAACTAATAAGGACTGAATACTGCTAGAGACTGAATTAGGGAATGTATGAAGAAAAGGATAAATTATATAATATGTTATCTCATTTGGTTATCATTACAAAATAATTTCCAGAAGGTAATGTGCTAGAGTTTCACAGTAATTCTATACATCTGTTTCATCTATTTCACATCAGCTATCAAGTCACTTAATTTACTGTTTCTGCTTTCCACTGGTAAAGTATACTTGAAAGAACTAATTTGCATGTCTTAAATATTAATGCTTAAGATTTATACAGATTTAAATGTGCTAGGACAAATGAAAAATAATGTCAATGCCTTCTTCTGTCATCTGTCCAATGGGGCAGCACATGAGCATCAATTTAAAAACTACTAGACAGTAAAGACATTTTGAAGAAATTATTGAGATTAGAGTCATGTAATGTAATCTAAAAAATCTTAGAGCAAGAGACAGAAAGAGAAGTTCTTTTCTCCTGAGGTGATGACTTGTATCCAGGGGAACATGAGCAGAAATTCTAGAGGGCTACAGAGGACTGGTGCAAGTTGGTAAGCATTGTGGAATGCATGGGAAGGCTTTCTGAGAGAGCACTTTAAGATCATTTGAAAATGAGTTCAGTAGTTAGAAAATGTAGTGTCTGTGGATATAAATCATTCATTGTGCTGGTGGTCGTTAGACTGCTGAAATTTTTTTTTATTTCCCTAACTTCATAATCCATGCATGTAGTATAGGTTAATGGTATTAACCAATTTGCAGGATTAAATAACATAGTCTTACTGAGTCAGTTTGTGATCAAGGCAGCTGGGCTGGCAGAAAAAGGTGTTCCCACAAGAAGCTTATCCTAGATGGAGCACGAGCGTAGGTCTCCTGACTCCCCTTGGTATCATTCTCCATGTCACTCCCAGTGAAATGGATCAGAGACAAAGGCAAAAAGAAAAAAATGGCACGAATGTAAAAATGAGTAGGAGAGGAATAAATGAGATACTCCTTGTGCCTCATGGCCTCTGCAAGTGGCTCTCACAGAGATGAAAGGACTTCACATGGCTGGATGAAAGTACTGATGTCTGAGATGTTAGCTGACTTATTGAAAATCACGTAATGGCAGGATAAGGATAGGAATATGTGTTTCTGGATAACTTCTCCAATAAAATTTTTACCATAACATTTGCTTGACAACAATCTTGATATTACTGAGCAAGCATCAATAGCCCTCAAAACAAGCAAAAAGTCCTAGTGACAGTGTCTCTCAGTGATCTTGTATTGACTTTTCTGAAACAGTCAGGTTGATGTTGACTTATAGTTATTTCTGTTTGATAGTCTTCCATTTTGTCTATCAGTGTTGACAGATACTATAACTTGCTAGGTCTGTCTTTTAGGAAAAATAAATCTGGTCCTAGAGTGGGTAGGATGAATGACAATGCTGCTGGTTGTTTTCTGAAAATACCATTGAGATGAAGAAATATAGTATCTTCTTTAGCTAAAGAAACAGGCCAGGTGCAGTGGCTCATGCCTGGAATCCCAGCACTTTGGGAAGCCGAGGCAGGAGGATCACCTGAGGCCAAGAATTTGAAACCATCCTGGGCAACATAGTGAGATCCCATTTCCACAAAATATTAAAAATTCACTGAGCTTGATGTTGCCTGCCTATGGTTCCAGCTACTCAGGCAGCTGAGGTGGAAGGATCCCTTGAGACCAGGAAGTTGGGGCTGCAGTGAGCCATGACTGTGCCACTGCACTCCAGCCTGGGTGTCAGAGTGAGACCCTGTCTCAAAAAATAAATAAATAAAAATAGCTCAAGAAATACTTTTCAGAGATTTTTATATTGTATGTTCAATGGAAACCACTGTCCAAAGGAATGTTCATACTGGCTATACCATTTATTTCAATTAACTGATGCTTGTTTTCATCATTTCTTTCGACAAGTTCAGGTTGTCATTCAACCATCAATTACCTTCATGTTTTCTTCTCCCTTTCAGTGCTGTAATAGCTTATCACTATTCTGTGACATCTTAACTTCTACTTTTAGATTTTACTCAGTTTTCTTTTTCTTTCTTTCTTTCTCTTTCTCTCTCTTTTTTTTTTTTTTTTTAAAAGACAGAGTCTTGCTCTGTCGCCCAGGCTAGAGTGCAATGGTGCCATCTTGGCTGACTGCAACCTCCATCTCCTGGGTTCGAGAGATTAGCCTGCCTCAGCCTCCTGAGTACCTTGGATAACAGATGTGCATCACCACGCCCGGCTATTTGCTCAGTTTTTAGACACAAAATGTATATAATGGCAACTGAGATGAGAATCAAAGTACTTCTTAATTTAAAATCAGAAATAATCACAATTAAAAATGAGATAATCTGGGAAGCAAGATGATGTCTAAGATGTAAATATTCCCACTTTATGGAAATAGGTTATCGTCACATACATTGTTAACCGTTCTGTTTAGATATGAAATATGCTTTCATTATTGCTGACTGTTTCTAACAAGGTCTAAAAAGATGTATGCATTATTGATGTTTCTTCCCAGTTCTGAACTCTTGTCAATTTTTTGGAGCTAAATTTAATATTATTACTATGGTGTGAATGTTTGCATCCCCCTAAAAATTCATTGAAACCTAATCGCCAATGTGATAGTAGGAGGAAGTGGGGCTTTTAGGATGTGATTAGGTCAAAAAGTAGAGCCCTCAAGAATGGGATTAGCGCCCTTATAAACAGATACCAGAGAGGTTCCTTACTCCTGTGCCACGTGATATAATTTGGCTTTGCAATCTGGAGCCATAATCTCATCTTAAATTGTAATCCCCAGGTGTTGAGGGAGGAACCTAGCAGGAGATGATTGAATCACGGGGGCGGTTTCCCCCATGCTGTTCTCGTGATAGTGAGTGAGTTCTCACGAGATCTGATTACTTCATAAGTGTTTGACAAGCTCCTCCTTTGCTTACTTCTCTTGCTCCTGCTGCCTTATGAAGAAGGTGCCTGCTTCCCCTTCTGCCATAATTGTGTTTCCTGAGGCCTTCCCAGCCATACGGAACTGCGAGTCAATTAAACCTCTTTCCTTTATAAATTATGCAGTCTCGTTATTTCTTTATAGTAGTGAAAAAACGGACTAAGACACCATGTGAAGACACAACTAGAAAGTACCATCTGTGAACCAGAAAGTTGGCCTCACCACACACTGAATCTGCCAGCACCTTGATCTTGGACTTCCAGTATCCAGCACTGTGAGAAATAAGTGTCAGTCTCACTACTGTGATCCACTAAGAATTTGTGTTCATAAAACATAGCTACAAGATGAGAAAGGGGTGCTTGTCCCACATCTGACTTTGTGTGAATTTAAATAAATCATTGCAGTATAAATGCACTAAGGCCCTGGGTGAGTCTCTTGTGGCAGATGAGTGTCAGGGAGGAGATTCTAAAGAGTGTGGTACGTGATCTCCAGAGGGTAGAATGAGGCAAATTCTTCAGGCTGGTAATTAGGGAAATATGAAGGTCTCTCAGCCCGTCCCAGGCTGAATCCTCCAGAAGTGGCCACCAAGGTGGAGTCTGACAAGCAGGATGTTTATAAGGGATAAACACTTGTGGAAGGGAGCAGGAGACAGAAAACCTACAATGTAAGTGCAACAAAGACTCATTTGACCCCACAGGCAGCTCTGAAGCACCTATGGCCCATCAGTTTTCCCATGTTGAGCCAGAATGCCTGGGCCTTTATATCCCCACCCCAATCAGTCTCAGAAGCACATGCACTAGGATGAGGCTTCTCTGTGTCTGAGGCAAACCTTGAGGGAGCTGATAGCTGGAGGCTGGCTGCTAGCAGCTGGGGCAAAGCAGACCTCCCTGAAGTCACAGCTCCCTGAAATCACAGCTCCCTGAAGTCACGGGTTGAATTCAAGTTTGAGTAGCCTGTGTTTTTCTTTTTTGTTGTTGTTTTCTCATTTACCACTTATCAAGTAACGGTAAGAGGAAGCAAAAGGTAGCAGATTATTTCCAATTTGAGCCAGAGATTTAAAGAGGAAACCTCTCAGGAACAGAATAATAGAAGTACCCATCAGGGCGAAACTGCTGAATCAGCCACCCTTTCCCACTGAAGGTTTCTTCCTCAAAGTGAGGTTTAAAAGATTAACTGGGCCCAGCGCAGTGGCTCCCACCTGTAATCTCAGCACTTTGGGAGGCTGGGACAGGCAGATCACCTGAGGTCAGGAGTTCGAGAACAGCTTGGTCAACATGGCGAAACCCTGTGTCTACTAAAAGTACAAAAATTAGCCAGGCATGGGGGCAGGCACCTGTAATCCCAGCTACTTGGGAGGCTGAGGCATGAGAATTGCTTGAACCTGAGAGGCAGAGGTTTCAGTGAGCCAAAATCGCGCCACTGCACTCCAGCCTGGACAAGAATGGGACTCCATCTCAAAAAAAAAAAAAAAAAAAAAAAAAAAAAAATCAACTGGGCCGGGTACAGTGGCTCACACCCATAATGGCAGCAGTTTGAGACCAGCCTGGCCAACATGGTGAAACCCCGTCTCTGCTAAAAATACAAAAGTTAGCCAAGCTACTTGGGAGGCTGAGGCACGAGAATCACTTGAACCTGGGAGGCAGAGGTTGCAGTGGGCCGAGATCGCACCATTGCACTCCAGCCTGGGTGACAGAGTAAGACTCTCTCTGGGGAAAAAACAGAAAAAAGATCAACTGTTTTTACATGGTTTTATTTCTTAGTTAACAAGCAAATGAAGAGTGCTCTTTCACTTAGAAATTCCACTTCTAGGAATGTATCCTAAGCTTTTAATTTAAAATAATCTGATTTTATATGTGTCTATGTATATTTTATATACATAATGTATATGTACTTACGTAGATATATAATTACATACATATTACACACATGAAAGTAGATATACAGCCCCACAATACACCATAGTAAATAAAATGGATATGATTCATAATCTAATTGTCAGAAAATGAGATTCACTAAGTTTAAATACATCTGTACAATGAAAAAAACACTCAACGGTCAAATAAATGTCTTAGAAGATTTTTGACACGGGAAATATTCATGACTATTATTGCCAAATGAAAACCATGGGTAAGTATAATGTTTATTTCTTATCATTTTTTATTTCTAATATATTGTGGGTCAACATATGAACATGAAAATGGCTAGTTATTCACATATTAACATAATTAAAATGCTTACCTTTAGCTTTTAGTTTCTTAGTCATTTACACAATGTTTCTTTATTAATTTTCAAAAAGAAGTGGGAAAATGAATGTCATATTCTCAAGTAAGACATAAACCTTTTTAGCCCCATTATGAATCAGCTTTTTGAAACTTTGACCTGTGATCTAAAATTGTCAGGTGTCAGAAAATTCCTCATATGGAAAGAAACGTAAATAAAGTTATTAAATTAATGACTAACATGAAGGTCTAGGAATTATAAGTTGTTTACCCTAAAAATAAACCACCAGATAATGTAAATACTGTTAAATTAGTGAAATCTGTTAGAGTCTTTAGAAGAGTCAGAAATCGATGTAGGTATTCTAGAATAAAATTGAGTTTAGGAATCTATTATCCCATGATACTATTTTAATTCTATGCTAAATAGGATGACCGTCCTTTCTAAATGTGGTTTTTAAATAATTGCTAGATTAGGACTGAAAATAACTTAAACATAGTAGAGACTACCATATGTTTCCTCTAAATTATTTTGAATTAAATAACTTCCATTTTTATTGATTCTCCAGTTGTGACCTTTTCATTCATACTTCAGTCCTTCACAAACTGTTATTAAGGAATGGGATGCAACCAGCCCTGGGTCACAGAATTCATCCTGATGGAATTCCAACTCTGTGCAGAGATGGAGATGTTTCTCTCTTGCATCTTCTCACGATTTTATGCCTTCAGTCTACTGAGGAATGGCATGAACATGAGGCTCACCTTTCTGGGTGACAGAGATGACAGACTATACACCCCCATATACATTTTCCTCTCACACCTGGCCATCAGTGACATGTATTATGCTTCCAACAATGTTCCAAAGAGGCAGGTGAATCAAATGAACCAGAAAAAAAACAAAAACAAAAAACAAAAACAAAAAAAAAACTTTGTTCTATGGATAAAGCAGATATTTTTGTATTTGACTTTTGCTCACACAGAGTGCCTAATTGAGGCAATGATGTCCTGTAATAGACATGTGGCAATCTGCTAGATCCTTCTCCAACCCTTTACTTTGAGCCTATGGGTGGTGTTACGTGTGAGATGAGTCTCCTGAAGATGGTAGACAGACGGGTCTTATTTTTTAAATCCAACTTACCACTCTGTGCCGTTTATGCAGGCATTTAGACTATTTACATCCACAGTTAATATTGGTATGTGAGGATTTGATCCTATCATGAAGATGTTAACTGGTTGCTTTGTGGTTTCTATTGTGTGGTTGCTTTATAGAATCTGTGGGCTATGTACTTAAGTGTGTTTACATGGTAGACTACATCATTCTTTTGTTTCCATATTTAGAGCTCCCTTAAGGGTCTCTTGTAACCCTGGTCTAGTGGTAACACATTCCCTTAGCACTTGCTTGTCTGGGAAAGATTTTATTTTCCCTTCATTTATGGAGCTTAGTTTGACAGGATATGAAATTCTTGGTTGGAATTTCTTTTCTTTAAGAATGCTGAAAATGGTTATCTAATCTTTCCTGGCTTGTAGAATTTCTGCTGAGAAGTTTACTGTCAGCCTGATGGAGTTGCCTTTGTATGTAATCTGACCTTTTTCTGTAGCTGCCTTTAAGATTTTTTTCTTTAGCTTTGACCTTGGACACTCTGATGACTATATGTGTTGGTGATGTTCACTTTGTATAGTATCTCTCAGGTGTTTTCTGGATTTTTTTTTTTTTTTTTTTTTTTTTTGAGACGGAGTCTCGCTCTGTCTCCCAGGCTGGAGTGCAGTGGCGCGATCTCCACTCACTGCAAGCTCCGCCTCCCGGGTTCACGCCATTCTCCTGCCTCAGCCTCCTGTGTGGCTGGGACTACAGGCGCCCGCCACCGCGCCCGGCTAATTTTTGTATTTTTAGTAGAGACGGGGTTTCACCATGTTAGTCAGGATGGTCTCGATCTCCTGACCTCGTGATCCGCCCATCTCGGCCTCCCAAAGTGCTGTTCTGGATTTTTTGTAGCTTGGTGTCTAAGTTTCTGGCAAGATTAGAAAAATTTTCTTGAATTAATCTATCAAATAAGTGTTTCAGCTTGTTTACTTTTCTCCCTCTCTCTAAGGAGTGCCATCATTCATAGTTTTGGTCACTTTACATAATGCCATATTTCTCAAAAACTGTTCATTTTAAAAAATTATTTTAGATTTGTTTTTCTCTGACTGGGTTAGTTCAAAAGACTCATCTTCAAGCTCTGAAATTCTTTCTGCTGCTTGGCCCAGCTATGGGGCTGGGTATATACTTGACTCAAGGAATTTCAAAATACAATTGAAAGCTAATTGAAAATGCTTTCAATTGTATTTTGAAATTCCTTGAGTTTTTCAATTTCAGAAGCTCTGATTGATTTCTTTTTAACATTATTATCTGCTTCTTCATTTTCTAGATTGCTTTAGAAGTTTCTTTGCATCGATTTCTAACCTTTTCTTTGATCTCATTGAACTTCTTTGCAGTCCATGCCTTGAATTCCTTATCTGTCAATTATGAGTTTCCATGTTGGTTAAGGACCATTGATGGAGAGCTAGCGTGATGTGAATGTGGATTCAGATCTTTCATGGTGCTAGCATTCTTACACTGATTCATTCTTATCTGAAGATGCTAACACTTCTAATTTTTATAATTATTTTTGTGTAGTAGGATTTTTTTATCTTTCTTCCTTTCCCTATATATATTTTCTTTTTCTTTCCCTTTCCTTTTCCTTCTCTCCCTAGAGGATGTGACTGAGGACAATGCTGGGTAGGGTCTTTTGGCTTTGCTTCCACAACCATATGCACTTCTGTCTTCAGGTTTTATATTGGGCTGGGTACTTTGACCTACAAGCCAGTAGATAGCACTTATGGGTAACAGCAGGTTGCAGCCAATGGGCCTGGGTATATACTTGATTCTTGTTTACCAGGAAAACACTGGGTGGGGCTACACCTGGCAAGTCCATCTACAGGTCCCCCAACAATAGGCACTAGCACCAGCTCTGAGGGAGAGTCCAGTGGGCAGCCACCAAGTGTCCAGAGGTGTGCCTTGGCATGGAACTTGGCCCCAAGTTCTCTGCATAGGGGTACCAGAGGCAGCCTCATCTGTTAATCCAGGAGAGTGGCTGCTCCAAATGCCTGGAGATCTGCCTCACTGTGGAGTGGAGAGGGTCTCCTTGCACCAGTATCCCTGCACAGGAAGGATGGGGTGGCTCAGGCTACTGCTCCAGGTGAGGAGGTGCTCCAAATACCTGGAAATCTGTGGAGCAAAGAGGGTCCCACTGCGCTGCAATTCTTCTCTGCATCGGAAGAATGGAGCAGCTCAAACTGCTGATTCATGCTAATAGCACTCTGAATCCCTGGATATCTGCCTGGTCATGGAGTGGAGATGGTCCCCTTATACAAGAATCTCTTCACAGGAAGGATGGGGCAACCCAGGCTGCTAGCCCATGCGAGCAAGTGCTTTAAATGCTTGGAGATCTGCTTATGTGTAGAATGAAGAAGGCCCTGTTACACCACAGTCTCAGGAAAGTAGGCTGGGACACTCAGCAATAACACACACAGACCAGTTCTAG
This sequence comes from Macaca fascicularis, assembly GCF_037993035.2. Lineage (NCBI taxonomy): Eukaryota > Metazoa > Chordata > Mammalia > Primates > Cercopithecidae > Macaca > Macaca fascicularis. Next base: position 117,785,136 of record NC_088377.1, read on the forward strand.
TTCATCAAGCTGGCCCTGGCTGAAAGTCTCATTGCCCAGGAGAAACCACAACTGTAGCAGCTCTCCTCTCATCCAAGGCCTGTGACTGGGGAAAGTACAATTCCAGTGCCTACTGTTGAGATGTCTTCCATGGTTCTGGCTGTGGAGGACCCTACCCTGATCCAGAGCAGGTGCTCCAATCTCTGCCCTAATACTAAAATGCCTGCATGGACACTCTGCTGGGTTGCCAAAGAATGGCTGACTTTAGATGCACCCAAATTAAAAATGGTGTCCTGTTCTCTGTCCTGGGGCTGGGAAAATGCCAGTAGCTTTTTCCAGTGTCTGTCTCTGTCAGTGTCTCCAAGTCTGCTGCCAAGTTAGCTCCAGGATTTGAGAGAAACAAAGTGCTCTCTCTCAGCCTGGGTTGCTCTGATCCTCAGTGCAAACGTGAGTCATAGAGGGAAACTTCTACCTCTCATGTGCTGGGACTTCATTCACTTTTATCAGCTGGACAGCATTATGGTGGCTGTTTGCCAGCATTCTCCTCCTCGGAATCTGGAGTGTCCTTCCCAGTTACAGTGGATCCCCATTTTCCTTCTTGAATTAAAACTCACAGTATTTATCTTTATGCACAGCCTTGCTATTTCCAAGTGGCTGTGGCATGCTAAAAGCCTCTAATAGCCAACTTGAAAAAAAAAATCTATCAACAATGTTTGATATGAGTTGGCCAATACCCAACTGAAAATAAGAAACATTTTTATGTGCAAGGATAGTCTCTGAGGTTGAGCATTTTTGTTCAGTGATGAGTCATTGGAATTACCGACATGCTTAATGCTATGGAAATCTATGGAACCCATTTCTTTAAGAAATGGATTCATATCTTAATAAAGAACATCTTTTTTATTGTTTAATTGCTGAAACAAGATGTCAGCCTATTACCCTAAGTAACCAGTTCAATCATAGCCATTCACATCATGTAGTACCAAGTGGTATTTTTTCAGAGAAATGAACATGAGGAAGAAAACTCCTTGACTGGAAAAAAATTGATACATATAATCATTACGGAGCTGTATATTTATATAACACTAACTGTGAGATGAATGGAGAAAACTCTGAGATTCACTGTTGAGTAGCTTATAATTTCCAAGTCGTCTGCTAGACATGAAAACTATTTAGTGTTGAACGAAAATATGATACTATATCTCACAACTCCTATATAAATGTTTCCATTCCTACTTTATTTCTGCTTTCATTTTCATGGCGCATCTACAGTCTCTCTTCCAACCTCCCATTTGTATTTTACAACACAGATAATTACAGATTTATTCTTTAATTATCTCATTTTCATATGATTTTTATATCTCCTGAAAGATTTCTTTGAAACTTCTGCCTTTTTTATTTTCCAGAGCAAAAGAGTATTTTTAGGCAATAATATTTTACCTTATTATGCCTTTCGATTATTAAAAGAAAAAGGGAAAGTAGTAAAATAAACAAATGCAGAGAGTCACCAACTTACAATAGTTTCACTTAAGATTTTCAACTGTACAATGGTGGGAAAGTAATATGTATTCAGTAGAAACCATATTTCAAGTACTCATGCTACCATTATTTTTTCATTTTCAGTACAGTATTCAATAAATTACATAAAATATTCAACAGCTTTCTATAATATAGGCTTTGTGTAAGATTATTTTGCCCAACTGTAGGCTAATGTTAGTGTTCTGAGCATGGTTAAGATGGGCTAAGATAAGCTATGATGTTTGGTAGGTTAGGTTTATTAAACATATCTTCAAGCCAGTTATAGGGGTGTGTGCCTATAGTCCGAGCTCCTCAGGAAGCTGAGGCAGGAGGATTGTTTGAGCTCAAAGAGTTTGAGAATATAGTGTACTATGACCACACCTGAGAATAGTTACTGCACTCCAGCCTGGGCAACATGACAAGAGTCTATATATATATATTTTTAAAGCACCAACTTACAATATTATCAACTTATGATGGGTTTTTGGGAACATAATCCTATTATAAGCTGAAGAGTATCTTTATATAGTAGAATATAGTAACATACTACAGACTTGCTTTCTCAAAGCATAAAGATAAATCACACTAATGATCATCCATGGGAGAGGGACAACCAGACAATGTCCTGCAAAATGAGAAATACTTGTAAGACATACTTCACATTCCTGACTGAGTCTCTTTCCCCATGAAATAAAGTCATTAAGAAATTTTTAGTAATATTTTAATTATTATATTTTAATAAAAAATTTAGGTATAGAAAGAAGGTTGTATAGCTTTACATTAAAAATAAATTATTATGTGACTTGGCTGCTTGATACCAAATAGCTTATATCAGATTCACCCTCCCACCATAAAAACTATACAATCTGGACAAAATAGAGAAAAAAATTCTTGGCAGGTGCATTAGTCTGCTCTCATGCTGCTAATAAAGACATACCCAAGACTGGGTAATATATAAGAGAAAGAGCTTTAGTGGACTCACAGTTCCACATGGCTGGGGAGACCTCACAATCATGATGGAAGGCAAAGGAAAAGCAAAGGCACATCTTACATGGCAGACAAGAGAGAGGGCATATGCAGGGGAGCTCCCCTTTGTAAAACCATCAGATCTCGTGAGACGTATTCACTATCACAAGAACAGCACGGGAAAGACCCGCCCCCATGATTCAATTACCTTTCACCAGGTCCTAAGCATGGTTCAGGTGGGCAAGGCTACATGTGGGAATCATAGGGGCCACAATTCAAGATGGGATCTAGGTAGGGTCACAGCCAAAGCATATCAGCAGGCATTGAAGAACATTGTTGTAGCAAGTCAGGTATGAGATCTTTAAGGAAGGTGAGGAACATGAGATTAGTACCACATTTGCCAGGATTTTCCAGAAAGGCATCTTCCTGACGTTGGTACGGGAAAATACGACCCAACCAAGGGTTAGTGGTCTTGGGAACCAAAAGAAGCAATGAATAGAGTTCAAAGTTGCTAAACTGGTTTAGAATTGGGGGTCAATGTACCATATGGGAGAGAGAAAGAACCTAGAAATGGGTGTGTAAATGCCATTTTGGTCCTTCTGTGACTGCTTAGCTATGTGACAGTTGGTTAAGAAGAGAGGAGACCTAGTAGAAAGCAATGGCTGGCATACAGAAAGCAGAAGAGATCATCAGGGACTGAAAACTTCCTGGAAAGCTACTGGAGTTCAGATCTAGCCAGATGGGGAAATGTTGGTAAACAACTGAGAAACTCATTTGGACTCTAAAAATTCTCTTAGGAGAGGCGCAGTATCCTAGGAGTGAGGCATATGTTCTAAGAGGAAAATAAAATATAATTACCATAACACAACTTAAAACTGTCTTGAGAGCAGCAAGATGATCTACAAGTAATTGCAACTTCTGTCCAGAAAAAAAACCTCAAAATTCTTGAGTATTTCTATATCATATTATCCATAAATTCAGCATACTTTTAAAAAAGTACCAAATATACAAAAAAGCAAGAAAAACAGACTGAAGAGAAATAAATCAGTTATTAAAAACAAATTAATAGATAATCCAGATATTGGAGTTAATAGATAGGGCATTATAATATCTATGATCAATATAAAGGAAAGAAAGAAAAAAATGAAAGACAAAACAGGTTGTGTTAGATTTCTTTCTGGCAGCTCTAAAATGCTCACTTTATTTTCATAGATTCTAATTTCCTAAATTATGTTTGATGTTTCAAGCAAAAATCATAGCATTGTCTAGTGTTATTCTAAATGTATGTAAGACAATTATACTACAAATTTGAGAGGTAAAGAGACATAATATGACAGAGGGTTGTTATACTTCACTCAAACTGGAATACAGATGACACCAATTTAGTGTGATAGTGTATATATAAAGGAATATATACTAAGCTATAAAATGCAACCAAAAAAACTATAAAAAAGAAGATACACTATAAATACTATGAATAACAAAATGGAATTCTAAAACAAATATTCAAACAACCCACAGGAAGTCATGAAAAATAAGCAGAGAAACAAGAATTGATACAGAAAACAAAAAATGTCAGGCTTAAGGACTAAAATATCCATAATTAGGTGAATTACGAATGGTTTACCAAGAGACAGATAATAGAAGAGGGTATTTAAAAGTATGACCCTTTCTTATATGTTTCTTGTATGCTGTGTGCAAGAAACTCACTTGAAATTTACCCATATAGGGCAGGCCAAATTAAAAGGATGAAAAAAGATATATTACACAAACATTAATGCAAGGAAAGCAAGAGTGCCTGTATGTATATTAGCCAAAGCAAAGAAAATTACCAGAAACAGAGAGATTATATAATGATCAAAAGTTTAATCCATGAAGAAGACAGCAATTTTAAAAGTGTATTCACCAAACAGCAGAGCTTCAAAATATGTGATGTGAAAATTGCCAGAACCAAGGTGGGTGGGGCTCTGACCTGCGCTGTCTCAGGATGTAAAGTGTAACAAGGGGCTGGCGGGGTGGGAGGGGCAGCATGGGGCTGTGAGGCCTGTGGAGTGCCCGCGTCCCCCAATTCCCCCTGCAGCTGGCTCCGCAGTGGTCCGCTCCGCTTGGTTGCCGCGTGCGGATTCGGGTTCCAGAACCAAGGCTGCGTGTTCTCCACCGCTTGTTGTAGCCAGCGTTACTGCGGTGACCCCAGAGCAGCCTTGGCTCTATGAAGGAGCCAGGCGCTACCCCTCAGCCCTATTTGGGGCTGGTCCTGGAGGAGCTACGCAGCCTTGTGGCAGCACTGCCTGAAAGTAGGAGACCAGACTCGAATCCTTATGGTTTTCCATGGGACTTGGTGGTATGTGCAGCTGTTGTTGGATTTTTTGCTGTTCTCCTTTTTTTGTGGAGAAGTTTTAGGTCAGTTAGGAGTCGGCTTTATGTGGGAAGAGAACAAAAACTTGCTGCAACGCTTTCTGGACTAATTGAAGAAAAATGTAAACTACTTGAAAAATTTAGCCTTATTCAAAAAGAGTATGAAGGCTATGAAATAGAGTCATCTTTAGAGGATGCCAGCTTTGAGAAGGCGGCAGCAGAAGCACGAAGTTTGGAGGCAGCCTGTGAAAAGCTCAACAGGTCCAATTCTGAACTTGAGGATGAAATCCTCTGTCTGGAAAAAGAGTTCAAAGAAGAGAAATCTAAACACTCTCAGCAAGAAGAATTGATGGCAGATATTTCACAAAGGATACAGTCTCTAGAAGATGAGTCAAAATCCCTCAAATCACAAATAGCTGAAGCCAAAATCATCTGCAAGATATTTAACATGAATGAAGAACGACAGGAGATAGCAACAAAAGATGCTTTGAATGAAAATTCTCAACTTCAGGAAAGCCAGAAGCAGCTTTTGCAAGAAGCTGAAGTATGGAAAGAACAAGTGAGTGAACTTAATAAACAGAAAATAACATTTGAAGACTCCAAAGTACACGCAGAACAAGTTCTAAATGATAAAGAAAATCACATCAAGACTCTGACTGGATGCTTGCTAAAGATGAAAGATCCGGCTGCTGTGCTTGGAGAGGACATAACAGATGATGATAACTTGGAATTAGAAGTGAACGGCGAATTGGAAAATGGTGCTTACTCAGATGATCCTCCAAAAGGAGCTTTGAAGAAACTGATTCATGCTGCTAAGTTAAATGTTTCTTTAAAAACCTCAGAAGGAGAAAGAAACTACATTATTATTCAGTTATCTGAAGTTGACAAAACAAAGGAAGAGCTTACAGAGCGTATTAAAAATCTTCAAACTCAGCACGTATCTTTGCAGTCAGAAAACATGTATTTTGAAAGTGAGAATCAGAAGCTTCAACAGAAACTTAAAATAATGACTGAATTATATCAAGAAAATGAAATGAAACTCCACAGGAAATTGACAGTAGAGGAAAATTACCGGATACAGGAAGAAGAGAAACTTTCTAAAGTGGAAAAAAAGATCAGCCATACCACTGAAGGAATGGAGACCTATAGAAAGCTAGCCAAAGATCTTGAAGAAGAATTGGAGAGAACTATTAATTTTTATCAAAGGCTGGTTGCTTCCTACGAGAAAAAAGGACATCATAATTGGTTGGCAGCCCAGACTGCTGAAAGAAACCTCAATGATTTAAGGAAAGAAAATGCTCACAACAGACAAAAATTAACTGAAAAAGAGTTTAAATTTGAACTTTTAGAAAAAGATCCTCGTGCACCTGATGTTTCAAAAACAGCATTTGGCAGAGAGCATTCCCCATATGGTCCCTCACCATTGGGTCAGCCTTCATCTGAAACGAGAGCTTTTCTCTCTCCTAAAACTTTGTTGGAAGGTCCACTCAGACTCTCACCTGTGCCTCCTGGGGGAGGAGGAAGAGGCCCAAGAGGCCCAGGGAATCCTCTGGACCATCAGATTACCAATGAAAGAGGAGAAACAAGCTGTGATACGTTAACCGATCCTCACAGGGCTCCTTCTGACACTGGGTCCCTGTCATCTCCGTGGGAACAGGACCGTAGGATGATGTTTCCTCCACCAGGACAATCATATCCTGATTCAGCTCCTCCTCCACAAAGGAAAGGCAGATTTTATTCTAATTCTGATAGACTGTCTGGGCCAGCAGAACTCAGAAGTGTTAATATGCCTTCTTTGGATAAAATGGATGGGTCAATGCCTTCAGAAATGGAATTCAGTAGAAATGATGCCAAAGATGATCCTGGTAATTTAAATGTGTCTGATTCATCTCTCGCTGCTGAAAATGAAGCAACTGGTACCAGCTTTGTTCCTCCACCTCTAGCTCCAATCAGAGGTCCATTGTTTCCAGTGAATACAAGGGGCCCGTTCATGAGAAGAGGACCTCCTTTCCCCCCACCTCCTCCAGGAACCATGTTTGGAGGTTCTCGAGGTTACTATCCACCAAGGGATTTCCCAGGTCCACCACGTGCTCCATTTGCAATGAGAAACATCTATCCACCGAAGGGTTTTCCTCCTTACCTTCACCCAAGACCTGGATTTTACCCCAACCCCACATTCTGAAGGTAGAAGCGAGTTCCCTTCAGGTTGATTCTGCCTTCAAAGAAGCCTGCTACTGAACATCCAGAACCACAGCAAGAAACCTGACAATATTTTTGCTCTCTTCAAAAGTAATTTAGACTGATCTCATTTTCAGTTTAAGTAACTGCTGTTACTTACATGATTACACTTTTCTGAAATTGAAGTTTAATGGAATTATAGTTCTTAGGATAGTATTTTGTAAATAAAGATGATTTAAACACAAGTCTATGAGTAAATCATTTCCATTTTAGTATATTCTAGATCGTATAACTTTTAATTTCGGGAACTAATCCACTATTATAGAAACAATAGTGGAAGTTTTATATATGTAATCTCGCAGGTGGGGAGGCTTTAAATTCTAAAAGCTGTGTCTGCATGCCAAGAACTGCATTCACTGTGGTTGTAGATAAATGTGAAAGTAACTTTATGCTTAATTAAATAATTTTTTTGATTTTTTTTTAAAAAAGAAAACTGCCCGAACTGAAAGGAGATATAGATGAATCCACAATTATAGTTAGAAATTTCCTCATGCCTTTTTCAATAATTGATAGAACTAGACAGAAAATCAGCAAGGAGTGTTGGCTTTGGCAGCACTTTCTAAAATTAGAATGATGCAGACAAGATTAACACGGCACCTGCATATAGATTACACAAAATTTTGTGAAGCATTTCATATTTTTAAAAAGAGGGAAAAAATCAGCAAGAATATAAAACAACTCAAAATGCCATTAACCAAAAGAATCGATTTGGCATTTACAGAATATTCCACACAACGGCAGAATACACACGTATTTTTTCGAATGCTGACAAAACACATGGCAAGATAGAGCTATCCTAGGCCCTAAAACTCACCACAGCAAATTTAAAAGAGACAGTAATCAACCAGAGCAGGTGAAAACCAGAAATCATTGTAGGGAATCCAATTGGAAATCAGCATAAGAAAGATATGAAAATTCCCAAACACTTGGAAATTTAAAAACACACTTCTAAATAATCTATTGGTCAAAGAAGAGGTCTCAAGGAAAAATTTAAAAAATATGTTGAACTGGATAAACATGAAACTGTGACATATCAAAGTACTGAGAAGGAAACTTATAGCAATAAATGCATGCATTAGTAAAGAGGAAAAGTCTCGAGTGAGCAATAGATTTCCACTTCAGGAACCTAGAAAAAGAAGAGCAGAATAAACTGAAAGCAAGTAGAGGGTGGGGATTAATGAAGATAAGAACAGAAAACACATTTAAAAGAGAAAAACAATAGTTTTTCTCAATGAAACAAAGAGATAGCTCTGTTAAAAGATTAATAAAATTTAGCAGACTCAAGCAGAAATTAAAAGGAAAAGACAAATTTTAAATATCATAATGAAACAGGCGATATCACTACAGACATCACACATTACAAAGGACAATCAAGGAATATTTCAAACCACTCCACACACATAAATTAGACAACTTAGACAAAATGGACAAAATGCAGTGTTCCTGCTGCAACACAAACTAACTCCACTCACCACGCAGGAATAGATCATGTGAATAACTCTATAACCATTAAGAAAATAGAATTCATAATTTTAAAACTACCAAAAAAGAAATATCTAGGTTTAGATGGTTTCACTAGAGAATTCTAACATGTTTTAAAAAAAGTTAACACCAATTCTACACTATCTTTTCCAGAAAACAGAAAAAGAACATTTCCCAATTTATTTTTTTTGAAGCTATTATTACACTGATACTAAAACCAGGAGAGTGTGCATATATATATACACACACACACATATATACATATATATATAAAGATATGTATAACTTACTTAACAAATGGACTTCTACAGTATATTTTTCAAAATTTACCCATGTCCAGCGAGGGATTGTTTCTAGAAAAACAAGCCTGATTAAATCTCACAAAGTCAATCAAAATAATCCACCACGTTAACAAACAAAAGAAGGAAAGTTACATTATATCAGTTGATGCATAATAAACATTTAACACATTTAGATATCCATTCATGATAAAAGCTCTCTATAAAGCGGGAATAGAGGAAACTTTATCGACTTGAGAAAAAGCATCTACAAAAAGCTAACATTAGACAGTCATGTGTTGTTTAATGATGTGGATACATTCTGAGAAATGTTCTGTCAAGTGATTTGCCATTGTGCGAATGTCCTAGAGTGTACTTACACAGATCTAGATGGTATATATAGCAGCCACTATACACCTAGGTTATATGGAATAGCTCATCCCTCTTAGGTGACAAACCTGTACAGCATATTACTGTACTGAATACTGTAGGCTACTATAACACAGTAAGTGTTACATTTATGGTAACAGTTTGGTAACACTCACCAACTATGGTATTTATGTATCTAAGCATATCTAAATACATAAAATGCACGTAAAAAATATAAAATAAAAGATTTTGTAAATGGTACACCTGTATAGGGCATTTACCATAAATGGAGCTTACAGGACTGGAAGTTGCCTGGGTGAGTGAGTGAGTGAGTGGTGAGTGAATATGAAGGCCTAGGACATTACTGTATGATACTGTAGACTTTATAAACACTGTACACTTAGGCTACACTGAATTCATTAAAACATTTTTCTTTCTTCAACAATAAATTAACTGTAGCTTACTATAACTTTTACTTTATAAACTTTAATTTTTAATAATAATTTGATTCTACTTTGTAATAACACAACTTAAAACACAAATATTATGAAACTGTACAAAAGATTATCTTTTTGTATATCTTTGTTCTACAAACACTTTTCTACTTGTGAAATTTTTTATTTTTATTATTTACTTTTAAAATTTGTTATTAAAAACTAAGACACAAATACAACAGCCTAAGTCTACCTAGTATCAAGATCATTGATATCAGTCTTCTACCTCCGTGTCTTTTCCCATTGAAAGGTCTTCACGGGTAAGAGCATGCATGAAGATGTCGTCTCCTATGGTAGCAATGCTTTCTTCTGGAACACCTCTTGATGGACTTGCCTGAGACTGTTTAGGAGTTAACATTTTTATAAGTAAAAGGAGTACACTCTAAAATAATGACAAAGGCCAGGCACAGTGGCTCACACCTTCAATCTCAGTACTTTGGAAGGCTGAGGTAGGCAGATCATTTGCAGTCAGGAGTTCAAGAAAAGCCTGACCAAAATGGTGAAACCCCATCTCTGCCAAAAACATAAAAAATTGGCCAAGCATGGTGCCGCACACCTGTAATTTCAGCTACTTGTGAGGCTGAGACACAAGAATCACTTGAACCCAGGAGGCAGAGGTTGCAGTGAGCTGAGATTGCACCACTGCACTCCAGCCTGGGCAACAGAGCAAGACTCCATTCCAAAATAAAATAAAATAAAATAATGACAAAAATTTTAGTAAAATGTAGTAAATGCATGTAAAATGCATAGTTGTTTGCTTTTATACCACACTGGGAGTACAGTAGGATTGTTTACAGCAGTAATCCCACAAACATGTAAGTAATGCATTGTGCTACAACATTATCATGGCCAAGACATCAGTTGGCAATATGATTTTTTTCACCCCCATTATAGTCTTGTGGGACCACTCTCATATATGCAGTCCATCAGTGACCAAAGTGTTATGTAGGACATAGCTATAATAACATCATATTTAGTGGTGAAAACTGAATGGTTTCTCTCTAAATCAAGAATAAGGGAACTATATCTGCTTTTATCACCCTTATGCAAAACAGTGCTGGAAGTTGTACACTGTGCAATAAGACAAGAAAATAATTAAAGGACATACAGATCAGGATGGAAAAAATAGAACAGTCCCTACTTACAACAGACATGACTGTCTACATAGAAATCCAAACAAATCTATTTTAGAAACCTCCTAAAATTAAGAAGTGAGTCCATTAAGGTCACAGAATTTAAGATAAACACAATCAAATTAATTCTCTTTCTATATACAGACATAACTCATGTTATCGTTCTGTAATTTATTGTGCTTCATAGATATTGCATTTCCATTGTGTTAAAATTTTGTGGCTAACCTACCTCAAGCAAGTCTATCTGCACCATTTTTCCAACAGCATGCTCTCATTTTGTGTCCTAGGTCAAATTTTAATGATCTGTACAGCATTTTAAACTGGTTTATTATTATTATGTCTGTTATGATGGTCTGTGATCAGTGATCTTTTATGTTACTATTGTAATTGTTTTAGGGCAGCATGAGCACATCCACATAAGACAGTAAACTTAATTGATAAATGTTGTGTGTGTTCTGACTGCTCCACCGACAGGTCATTTCCCTCTCTCTCTTCCTCTTCTGGCCTCCTTAGTCCCTGAGACACAACAATATTGAAACTAAGCCAATTAACCACCCTACAATGTCATCTAAATGTTAAAGTGAAAGTCATTAAATGAAACCTAGAAATTATTAAGCTTAGTGAGAAAGGCATGTCAAGTAAGTATAAATCCAGAGTTGTCCAGCTTGAGCTGAAGTGCTATTAGACCTACCAAGTCATAAGACCGAAAGGTCACAGCAATCATCTATCCAATAATGGATGCAATATGATTTAGGGCAAGAGAAAATGCGAAAGACAAAAGTAGGCTGAATGAACAGTTGGCATAGATCCCTATATCACTGATGCCTCTCTCTCAGCTTATATATACAGTCTCCTAGGTCCTTCCACCAGCTGATAACTTATTAAACAAGCCAGTGCTAATACAGTGACACTTAGGCTAGCTATATTGGCACAGTATGTCAACCACTCAGATGTGGGACCTCAAATGTAATCCATGAGGGTAAACCTACTCTGATAAGTGGAATACATAGATTCATCCCCATCCATAGAAAGGGTTCAGAAAACAGGAGGTGGCCCTGTGCTTTTACAGAGCTTTATCCTTCCCAAAGGGCAGGATTAGACATTGTCAAAGAAAAAAGTAAAATTTTCAAAAGTAAATTTTTCTCAATCCTTATGCCTTATCCATTCTTCTTCTAGACAGGTCAAGGAGCTCCAGAGATTATTTAAAACAAATCTCCAACATCTACAAATTGGTGCTCAAAAATAGAGGTTCTGAGTTTCTATCTAAAATGATCTAATGATTAAAACCTTGGAATTCAAGTTTCTTCTCCCACCAGCTTCTGGGTATTTGAGAAAACAGACTACGCTAAAAGAAAAGACTGCAGGAATTCAAGTCAAGGTTTTATTTTACTGCTAAACAAACCTAGGCATGGATCTTTGCAACTCCCAAGTATTTTCTGAATGTCCGGGAAAGGAATAGCATAAATATTCATGAAACTCTAACAAATTCACATATTGTGGTAGCTGTGATAGCCACGTGGTCCCAGGATAACATATGTATCCTTTCAGTTACAAAGACATTTTCTGTTCTTGCTTTAATCTCAATCTCTTTATCACTGTGGCTTCCTCAGAGACAGAATGAGACAGAGGTTCAGTTCTCTGCCCCTAGAAGAATAACAGTTGTCGGGTTCTTCATGACTCTATGGAAATCATGCTGGTGCAAGTGAAGCCTATTTTCTCATGTGTTACACAAAGCTCTCATGACAATTGGAAGGTACTCTGTGGAGGTGACGACTTAATAAAACCTTCCCTTCTCAAAAACACTTGAAGAGGCAAGAGCCTTCCTTGGCAGTTCTCAGATGGCCAGCAAAGTTCCCAGCACCATCAGTAAACTCAGCAACATTGTAGAAATCTTTGCCTTTTCTATATGAAGATTATCTAGGTTCTTACACAGCCATCATCTCTAGACACTTGGATTTCCTAACTGCCTTTGTGAGTTCTGGTCAAATATAATTTAATGTCATTTTCATTGTTTGTTTGCTTTTACTGTCATATTTTAATATCATCCAAAAGTACATTTCTACTCTCTTAGTGCTCAAATTTTGCTCACCAATAGTTTTAGTTAATAGGATAACATGAGTAAAATATATTAATAGATATCAGCATATTATCCATCAGTATATTAACATATTAAAGCAATCAACATGTTCATGGAATTTTGACTGGTAGCTTTTTTTTAAGTTGAAGAAATATCTGTGTGCAAGTGACTCTGGTAAATGTTTAACATTAACAAAAAAGACCAGCACTTAAAAAAATTTTTTTTTCGTATAATTACTATTTCTTAAATTTTTTAAAAGAGATGAGGTCTCTATGTTTCCCAGGCTGATTTCGAACTTCTGGGTTCCAGCGAACCTCCTGCCTCAGCCTCCCAAAGTGCTTAGATTATAGGCATGAGCCACCAAGCATAGCCCAGCACTTTATTTTTAAAAAGGCTTAAAGTGTGACATACAGAAACTCGTCAAGTTAACAAGTGTACACATGCTTGTTTACTCATTATACACAATCTTATGAGGCCACACAATCTGAGCAATGATTAGGAACTCAAAGTTTAGATCCAGCCTCAGGACAACATGACATAAATGATGAGAAATCAATAAGTAACTGCAAATTATTTTATTTTCTTCAGCATGAACATGACACTAATCCTTGGAATGGTGGTAGGAAAAGTCCAATGCAAATGAAATACATTTTAGTTGGTTTTGCAGTATTAGATTTATAATTTTATGGAGACTTAAATGGAGGATTATTGCTCATCCTTGCTATCTCCAAGACAATATAATTTGACATAAAAAAATGAGAATAAAATTTAAGCAAAAATGACAATACCATGCTTATGCTAATATTTTAATTGTGGGATCAAGGAGGCCTGAGTACAATCAGAGAATTCAGAGACCCTTCCTGCAGCATTCCTCATAAATTCATCTAACTATTGCCAATCACCTGCATAGACAATACTTAAAACTATATATTCTAGAGGGTTTATCAATAGTAAGCCCAAATCCAACAAAAGTTACTGATCCCGTTTTCATGTTTAGATAACGACACAGTGCAAATCTATTCAGTCATTCACATAAATGCTCATCTAAATATTGTGGAAAACTAAATAACAAAAAATAAGATGCTGGGCTAAAAAATGAGTCTTTACACTTGGATAAGAAAAGATTTTGTCAGATATTTGCTGTGGAGGTGACGATCAGTGCAAGACTGGAAAGTTTAAGAGGTCAATGACCACTGGTGTATTTGGTTGATGGTATGTCTAACCTTAGTACAGCCTGCCCTTAATTAGACCTTCCACTTTAAGATTAAACTTAATGTGCTTTGAAGACTTTGACATGTGTATCAGTCAGTGTTCATTGTTTCTAAAACATAGCAGAGAAAAACTCTGCATGTGGTTATCCAGTTTTTCAACTATGTATTGAAGAGGGTTTTTCTTCCCCAATGTAGGTTCTTGGTGGCTTTGAGGAAGATAAGTTAAATGTAAATATGTGGATTTATTTCTGGATTCTCTATTCTGTACCTGTGGTATATGCATCAATTTTTATACCAATACCATGCTGTTTGGATTACTCTAGATTTGTAATATGTTTTGAAGATAGGTAGTGTGATGTTTAAAACTTTGTCCTTTTTGTTCAGTATTACTTTGGCAATTTGGGATCTTTTACGGTTTTTTACATATATATAATATATATGGTTATTTTATATATATGGTTATATATTATATATTTGTTTATATATAATATGTATAATATATGGTTATGTATATAATAATATATAAGGTTATATATATGGGCAAAAAGATCCCAAATATATATAATATATATAATATTATATATAATATATATAATATATATAATATATATAATATATATAATATTATATATAATATATATAATATAATATATAATATACTATATAATATATAATATATATAGTATATTATAAATATATAATATAGTATATTATATATTTATAATATACTATATATAATATATTATATTTTATATATAATATAATATTTTATATAATATTTTATATAATATTTATATAAATTTATATAAATTTATTTAATAAATTATATAATATATTAATTATATTTTATACAATATTTTATATAATATTAATATTATATATATAATATAGATATAAAAATATGATACTGAGCAAAAAGATCCCAAATATATATATATATATATATATATAAAAAAATAACCATATAACTATATAACTGAATAACCACATGCAGGAGAATGAAATTGGAACCCTATTTCTCACCATATACACAAAGCAACTCAAGATGGATTAAAGACTTTAACATAAAACCTGAAATTATAAAACTACTACCAAAAAAACATAGGGAAAGCTCCTCAGGACATTGGTTTAGGCAAAGATTTTATGGCTAAAACCTCAAAAGCATAACCAATAAAACAAAAATAGACAAATGAGACTATGTTCAACTAAAAGACTCTGCACAGCAAAATAAACAACAGAGTGATGGGACAATCTGTGGAATAGAAGAGAATATGTGCCAACTAATCACCCAACAGAGAACTAATATCCAACATATACAAGGAACTTAAACAGCTCAACAGCAAAAACCCCAAACAATCCTAGTAAAAAGCGGACAAAGCACAAGAATAAACAGTTCTCAAGAGAAGGCATACAAAAGACCAACAGATATATGAAAAAGTGCTCTAAATCACTTATCACATAGAAATGCAAATCAAAACCACCACAGTTAGAATGGCTATTATCCAAGACAAAAAGTAACATATGCTAGCAAGGGTGCAGAAAAAAGGAAACTATGTATACACTGTTGGTGAGAATGTAAATTAATACAATCACTACAGTATGGAGATTTCTCAAAAAAGTAAAAACAGAACTACCATAATATCCGGAAATCCTACTGTGGAATACTACTCCAAAAGAAAAGAAGTTTGAGACAATCCTGGGCAACATGGTGAGACCCTGTCTCTACATTAGCCAGGCTTGGTGGCATGTGCCTGTCATCCCAGCTACTCGGGAGGCTGAGGTAGGAAGATCTCCTGAGTCTGGAGAGTTTGGGGCTGCAGTGAGCCATGATCATGCCACTGCCGGATCATGATCCTGCCTGGGTGACAGAGTAAGATCCTGTCTCAAAAAACAAACAAACAAACAAACAAAAAAACAAAAAAACAAAAACTCGCAAATTAGCAAAGATATAAAATCCAGCTGTATCCACCAATTGAACACAGGATTAAAAAAATGTGGTATATACACACACAGTAGAATACCAGTCAACCATAAAATAAAGAATGAAATCCTGTTTTTCGTTTTGTTTTGTTTTGTTTTGAGATGGAGTTTTGGCCTTGTTGCCCAGGCTGGAGTGCAATGGCATGGTCTCAGCTCACTGCAACCGCTGCCTCCCGGGTTCACGTGATTCTCATGCCTCAGCCTCCCAAGTAGCTGGGATTACAGGTGCCCCCCACCACGCCCGGCTTATTTTTGTCCTGACCTCAGGCGATCCACCTGCCTTGGCCTCCCAAAGTACTGGGATTACAGAGCCACTGCGCCTGGACAAAATCCTGGTCTTTTGCAGTAACATGGATGGAGATAGAAGTCATTATGTTAAACGAAATAAGTCAGGCACAGAAAGACAAACACTGTATGTTCTCACTCATATGTGGGAGTTAAAAAAACTTGATCACATGGACATAGAGAATAGAATGATGAATATCACAGACTGGGAAGAGTGGGTGGGTAAGAGGGGGCTATGAGAACAAGTTGGTTAATGGGTAAAAACATACAGTAGGATGGAAGAAATAAATTCTAATGTTTCATAGCAGATTAGGTTAACTATACTTAGCAACAATATTTAGTATAATTAATCAAAACAAGTTTACACATTGACCCTTATGGGTTAATTAGAATAAATCTGTACAAGTTAAAATTGTACTAAGGATGAAACAGATAATGACCAGTATACGCGCAGTTTCTCTCAAAGCAGTAATTCCTAGTTCCATCGTAAGATCGTTCCAAAGCAAAAACCTAATTATGGAAATAATTCAAAAATTATAATCTGTAGAGAAAAACAATTATCCTAGAGGGTCAAACCATACAATGTCACACCTGAACGTTAGTCTTAAGTCATTTTCCCACATTCATATAGTTTCAAAACATGGTAAATATACTACTTATTGAAAAGTATTAAACAACTTAATAGTCAAAATATCTTAGAAATATCATCCTTTAGTTCAGCAGTCCCCAATCTTTTTGGCACCAGGGAGTGATTTCATGGGAGACAACTTTTCCACAGACTGAAGAAGGATGGGGAGGTGGTTTCAGATTGATTCAAGTGCATTACACTTACTGTGCACTTTATTTCTATTGCTATTACATTGCAATGTGTAATGAAATAATTATACAAGTCACCATAATGTAGAATTAGTGGGAGCCTTGAGCTTGTTTTCTTTCAACCAGATTGTCCCTTCTGGGGGTGATGGGGGACAGTGACAGATCATCAGGCATTTGATTCTCATAAGGAGCACATGTGCAGCTCACAATAGGGTTCACGCTCCTGTAAGACTCTAAAACCACCACTGATCTGACAGGAGGCAGAGCTCAGACGGTAATGTAAACAATGGGGAGTGACTGTAAATACAGATGAAGCTTTGCTCTCTGGCCCACCGTTCACCTCCTGTTGTGTGGCCTGGTTTGGGTTGGGGGCCCCTGCTTTAGTTAACATACCCTTAAATTTTGTATTAACATTGGTTTCACCCTGATTTAGTCCATACATGCCAATATACAAACTCTCAAAGTACATTGGAGCAACTCATGCTTGTATTTTTGCAATTCTTCCATGTGTATGAAATAGAAATGAAAATAAAATTTTTCTTCTAATATAACCATGTTTTCAAATAGATTAGTTTCCTTACATAGCATTTTCTTGTATTTACCACATAAGCATCATGGATTGATTTTTTTTTCCAATGAAATGCTTTCTAATGACTTCCTTAATGAGTACAACTTAAAAAAAGAAAAAACCAGAAACTTGAGCCATTTCTCAAAAATAAGCTTAGTTTTCAGTTTTAGTTACTTGTGGCTGCCAATAAGAGATCTCAAATGACTGAGCCCTAAAGCCAGATTCATTCCTATATGTACTCAACCTGTTATCTGCAGGGAAGTCACAAGGCTTCACCGAATGCCCTGTCACAAAACTAAATGACCCTCAAAAATTAACATGAGTTTTATACTTAGAATTCTCAGTCAGTTCATGCCAGTTGGTTATCTTTAAATAGTTGTCATACAAAAAGGCATACAGACCACACATTATTTCAAAGAAGCCGGAGAATGTAGCATGATGTAGACTGAGATTAAAATTAACTTTTGATAGAAGAAGAGAGTGAGTACTTTTTGTAACATTTTATCTAACATAAAAATGCTTAAATTCCACAAAACCCATAAACTGAAAAGACAGTCTGGAAAATTAAAGATTTGTATAAACTATGCACAAAACCCATGGTATCTGGGAAAACTGGAAGGGTTTCTACAAGTAACAGTTTAAAAAATATAACTTTGTTCTACTAGCAATTATACATTAACATACATGCACTAATTAAAAATACACTACAACCATGTCTGGAAATGCAGTTTAACACTTTCTAAATGGATTCTGCCCCACATTTACTATATAAGGTGGCTGTTACTACTGCACAGGAACAGTTAGTGATACAATTTAATTACCTTTAAACAAACATGTAGGGATTTTTCCCTCAAAACAAGTTTTCAACATCAAAACCTATGCTTATAAAAATTGTAAAACTTTCAGCAGTCTAAATATGTTAAATGAAAACTTTACAAACTTCTCAAGTGCTCTCTATGTTCCAGGTATGTCAACCTTGTAGAATCCATCAGAGATATTTCCGTCTCTCTCTCATCACTGGATGGCTTTTTCTTAGTGCTGGCCTCATGGTTGTGTGCTTTCTTCATTGCTCTCTCCATTATGTTGTGGTTAATTACTGTCTCGAGCATCAGATCCTCCACTTAGAGTCCTTGTATCTGTTCCTTTTCTAGACCTTTTTTTTTTTTTAGGTGGAGTCTCATTCTGTCACCAGGCTGGAGTGGTGCAGTGGCACGATCTCAGCTCACTGCAACCTCCGCCTCCTGGGTTCAAGCGATTCTCCTGCCTCAGCCTCCCGAGTAGCTGGGACTACAGGTGTCCGCCACCACGCCCAGTTAATTTTTTGTATTTTTAGTAGAGACGGGGTTTCAACATGTTGGCCAGGATGGTCTCGATCTCTTGACCTCATGATCCGCCCGTCTCGGCTTCCCAAAGTGCTGGAATTACAGGAGTGAGACACCACACCCAGCCCTTTTCTAGCTTTTGTTTGGCCCTTTCTTCCCTTAATCTTTGGTTTTATTTGCTTCCTCATGTTGTCTTTGTTCAGCAAGAGATTTATTCAGCACTTTGTGTGATCATGGAATCTCCTTCACCACCAAAAACATGTTCTTAAACTTGTCATACAACATTGTAGACTTTCCCATGATAACCTGACAAATTTGGAATTGCTGTAGTTTTTCAGTGCAGTAGTCATCTCTGTTTCTTTTTATTTTTACTTTAAGTTCTGGGGTACATGTTCACAATGTGCAAGTTTGTTACATAGGTATACATGTGCCATGTTGGTGTGCTGCACCCATCAACTCGATATTTACATTAGGTATTTCTCCTAATGCTATCCCTCCCCCAGCCTCCCACCCCCTGACAGGCCCCAGTGTGTGATGTTCCCCGCCCTGTGTCCATGTGTTCTCATTGTTAAACTCCGACCTATGAGTGAGAACACGTAGTGTTTGGTTTTCTGTCCTTGTGATGATTTGCTGAGAACGATGGTTTCCAGCTTCATCCATGTCCCTGCAAAGGATATGAACTCATCCTTTTTTTTATGGCTGCATAGTATTTCGTGGTGTATATGTGCCACATTTTCTTAATCCAGTCTATCATTGATGGACTTTTGGGTTAGTTCCAAGTCTTTGCTATCGTGAATAGTGCCATAATAAACGTATATGTGTATGTGTCTTTATAGTAGCACGATTTATAATCCTTCGGGTATATAACCAGAAATGGGATCACTGGGTCAAATGATATTTCTAGTTCTAGACCCTTGAGGAATCGCCACACGGTCTTCCACAATGGTTGAACTAATTTACACCCCCACCAACAGTGTAAAAGTGTTCCTATTTTTCCACAACCTCTCCAGCATCTGTTGTTTCCTGACTTGTTAATGATAGCCATTCTAACTGGTGTGAGATGGTATCTTATTGTGGTTTTGATTGTCGTCTCTGTTTCTGAGCTTGTTGCATTGTGTTCTGAAGTGAAGCAAGTACATTCAAGGCCTCAATGTACTATGCCACATTTTAAAAGAGAATACATTTATTTCACTTCTGTATGATACCTTATTTTGTCCTTATATTACATATTTATTATCATATATTATCCTTTTGAATAATATGTATGTAAAATTAAGCTTCTATTATATATAAATCACAAAATCACATATGTCTTTGTAGTTCCTAAGCAGAAATAAATCAACTGGAGGTCTAGTTGAATAATTGAAGACTGTAATGGAATAGTGCACCATAGTTTTCATTTTATATGGAAAAAACTAAAGATTAGAGAAATAGAAAGTTATGAAATATATGAAAAATTAAGGAAAAAATAAATTAGTAATATTCTTATTTAAAGATTTAATAGTAAATGTTGCTTTTAAAAAGCTATATGTTGTCCAAGATGTTTCATTGAAAATAAAAGAATGACTTTATCTGCATTCAATAAGCAGATTTATTCTACACCTAAGATGGTATATTTATACCTCAAGGATAAGTTTAAACGCTGCCTCCAATCAAAGCATTTTCAAATCTCTGTATCAGTATTTATGTTTTCTTTTTCTGAATACAACAATGAATTCAAATCTTCATTTTGACTTGTACCTGGATAATTTATTTATGTAAACTCCTAATTAGATTATAAAATCATTAAGAAGGATTTCTGTCTCTACAAACTCTATGCATAATTCTGCATATTTTAGATTGAGTTGTGTGAAATTGCTATTCAACCATTTTCAACCTTACAAAAATGCAAATTTTATATATTTCAATCATAACAACTATGTTTGCCAAATTGTGAAAATTATATTCACCTTTTGAAAACTGGATGTAAAACCCAAACATCTAAAAATATTTTTTTTCTAAATAATGAAAAACTTCACCGTAATAGTGACAATACAAAACACATTCATTTGAATTTCTTCCTCAAATATTTTCTCCAGGAAAGTCACTAAATATTTTTGTTATCTGCTTTTAAATTTGCTAATAGAAAAATAAATACATTTCTTTAGTTAGTAAATATATGCAAATTTAAAGTTCCTTTGCTTACATATTTGAGTTTAATTTTATAACATTAAATTTGGGAGGTAGATAGGTAGATATAGACAGGTAAATAAATAGATACAGGTACACTTGATAACTTAATAAATTGTCAATATAAAAAAAGTAATATAATCTGCTATCGTGATCACGGTAAACTTTTTAGACCACAAATTCATGCACATTTGTAAACTTGTATGAAGGGAAATTCAACACTGTCTTTTAGCAGGGCTTTCTCTTTCTTAATATACTTTTCATAATTTCTTATTTATTTATTATATCATGGATAAATGAATTGCTTTTCTCATAAGTGAATTCATCTTATATACCTTAACATATAAAACATATAGGCTCAAAAGAGCTAGTCAGTTTGACAAACAAGAAGAATTCAAACTAAAAACAAAAGGCAGGAGCATTCATTAGAAAACCAGTTACTTCACTTACCATTTGAAAGATTGCTTTTCATAAAAGTTTTAGAGTAATATATCTCAGCAAATCTTTTCTGTAAAGCCAAGAGAGAGTAACAGTTTTTAAGGGAAACATTATCCTTTGCTTTACAAAAGAAGCCAAAGTACATTTAAGTTTTGCTCATCTGGGTTGCTAAGAAACCGAATTAATTTTCTACCAGACTCAAGTCAGAGTAGAAAAAGAAAAGTAAAACTAGGGCCTCTGGTTGTTGCCTAAAACCTAGCAACAAAGCAATAAATCTCACGCTTTTATTTCCAAAGGTTGAAAATCAGCACAACAAGCTCAATACTCAATAAATATGCAGAAAGACAGCATATGAATAACTGAACTCCAATTCAGTTTTACTAAGTAAGTCTTGACAACTCACCTTTCGTAACTGTTTAGTTATCGGCTTTATAAAGCTATATGAGTTTGATATTTGATATATTACATGATTCTGAGAGGCAGTTTTCACCTGGGGCTTAAGAAGGTTGACTTAATTTCTTCAAAGGACATTTCTTAAAACAAACAAAGATTACAAGTTCTTTGTAATCTATGGCTCAACCTACAGATTTCTGTAACATAATTTTCTTTTTGTTTCCTTTTTCTTTTTTTCAGAAACACAGTCATGCTCTGTCACCCAGGCTGGTCTCAAACACCTGGCTTCAAGAAATCCTCTCACCTTGGCCTCCCAAATCGGTGGGATTACAGGTGTGAGCTGCCATGCTCAGCCTCTGCTACATAATTTATGGGGAAAATTCCTCCTTCTTTTTGTTAATCAAATCCTACACTCCATAGATACATATCTCTTGGTAAGTTAAAACAAAATTTTTAAAATAGAAAACTTCAAATAAATACAAAAGTAGACATTGGTAATGAATCCCCCATGTAACCATCATCCAGTTTAAAAAATTACCTTTTATGGCTAATCCTGTTTCACACACTTGCCTCAAATATATCTCCAACTTTTCTCCCTTCCCATATTGTTTTGAAGCATCACAATATTTTATCAGTAATTATATTAGCATGTTATCCCCAAAAGATAAGAACACCTTTATTTTTAAAACATAAGCACCATTATGACATCTAAAAAAATGAACATCAATTCATTGGTATTATTGAATATCCACAATTCAAGTTTCCAATTATCTCATAAATCCCATAAATAATTTTGACTTTTTTTCTTTACAGTTTATTTGATTTGGGCTAGTTATTTACTCTTCTCTGGTCCAAAATCTTCTAAGATATGGGTATTAATTTCTCTTCTAATATTTTTCTAACGGAATATAAAATTTCCTAGACAAAGATCCATAATGGCTGGAGTCTTTCCTTTAACTGTTCATGTTATTTAAAGCGAATGTTTGCCACCAGGTGGCAGTGCATTACTTATAATTTTGTCCTACTTTATAAACTGAGAAGCCAAAATACATTTTTTCTGTATTATTTTCCCTGACGTTCAATTTTAAGGTGTGGTTTTTTTTTTCTAATGAAAACATCAGTAAACTTGAATTGACTAAATCTCTTATAGTTTTGGAAATAGAATTAACCTATCTTTATGCTATCTGATTTATGCCTCATTGTTTTTTGCATAGAGATACATATGTTTCTTTATCAAAAGCATATATACAAATACCTACTTACGTTTAGTTCACTATTGTTAGTTGTTTGGGGTACAAAAATAGATTATGACTTCAGATTTTAAGTAAATTATAAGTAATTGGCTAGAAAAGATATAAACCTATAAGAATACATCATGAGATAAGGTGCTAAATGCCAAGTGATTTGTCCTGACAGTTACTCCCATGAGAAATTAGTGAGAGGAAGGTCTCTGAAGCTTGAGAATGTCTCCAAATATTTCTTAGATTTTTTCATATAACAGATAATTGCAACTTTTTTCTATAAGTTGAAAAAGAAGTAAAATAGGCTTTAAATAATGTTCAGAAAAAGAAAAAAAAAAGAGACTTTCTTTACTTGGGAAGAATAAATAATATCAACTAATGCCATAATGTAGCTAAACAGTCTAATTCCTATTTTGTCGCTTTCTCTACCAAAGAGGATTTCCAAACTGGAAATAATCAACACAACTAGGTAAGAATTGAAGCAAAAGAAAGGTGAGAGGATAATAAAATAACATATTTACATAAATTCAGATTCATAAAGCCGTATTCACATATCAGCATAATAAGAGAACTGGCAGTGGAAATGAGCTGGCACCCTTTGGGAAGGTGAGGTGCTTTAAGACTGGACACTGGAGATTAGACATGCCTGAGTTTATCCTTGAAACAGCTGTGCAAAGCAGCCACTTTGTGGCCACCATCTGACATGTCACACAGTATGGGATAGGGAATAGACTTTCATGGGTAACAAATTTACAACAAAAGATGAGGAAAAAAATAAATGCATTTGTGTGGTTCAATCCTTTTAATATCCCCTGGGTAAATGACCAGGCCCAGGACGCTCTGTTGGACACATGGTGAGTGAATATTTTGGGTGGTAAGAATTCCTCCTCTTGTCATTCTCCTTTATCACAAAGCAAGCCTGAGAGCAATTTTATCAATGGGAGAAGATGGGCAGAACAGACTGACTAACAGGTTATCTGGGCACCATCTTTACTGAGTTTGGATACCAGCTGTTTGTGGAGGTGTTGTTTGGAAAAGTTGTCTATTGGTACCTGGTGACTTTGGGAACCTGTGTGAAGTTGCATTCCTCTTTTTCAAGGGAAATGGCTAACAATTCAGTGATAGGTTGAGTTTGAAATCAGCCTTACAGCCCCAAGTTCTGGTTTTCTCAGTGTCCAGGCCACCAAAGGCGAGCTCTCAATGTCATTTTAGGACAGTCATGCTTATTGCACCACAGAAGCTCAATACATTTTAGAGTATGTATTTCTAAACAGAAGATCAGTGATTGCTGTAGGGAAGTGGGCCTTTTGATCACTTTCAGAAATAGAGATCAATATATGGTAGATTTGTTTACAAAGGAGGGCTATGCATGAGTAAAATACACCTAATAATGTATGATGTTATCATATTGTGCCTATAGTAAATTTGGCCGCCTTTCAAGTTTGAGGTTGTCTGTGTCAGTGCTTCTGATGTTCAAAGCTTGCTTGTTAATTTGTGTTTTCCCCCCCTTTTTTCTAAGGAGCCTCTTAAATTTATTATGGTTAGACACCTCCTTCCTCAGTTATCTATGTTCCAGTCATACGGATTAAAATATGCTCCCTTGACTAAGGGGGAGTGACACTTCAAAGAAGGAATTATCTTGTTCCATATTTACTTACCAGGTCAAGCATCCATCATGCACCATGTACACCACAGTGCACCACAGCTGAGACCAGTGTGGATCCCACCATCAGCAGCTTTTCCAAAGGACCCAGGCAAAATGGTCAATATTGCCTTCTCTCCTCTCTTTTACCTCACCTTTCAGCCTCTTGGTCCCTTCCTCCACTCCCACCCTAAGATGCTTATTGTCTATTTGTCATCCTCCAGCAGTTTATAATTCCTGTTTCACCACCTTATTTAGCCTGTTGCTTTTTACAGCATTCCAAAATACTCATTTATTCCCTTTTATGACTCATCCAATACTAACCCTATTTACCATTCTAAACTGAAGTAGACTTCACCTCTTTTTCTCAAGTACTGATGTAGAATTTTAGTTTTATTTGCCCAATTTCAAACACTAGAAAAGTTTAAGAAATAATATTCATGCCTTCCTGATAGTGGCAATTGAACATTTTTATTGACTTAAAGCAATATTTGGTCTTAACTGATCTTTGCTGTGGACCAGGTACTGTTCTAGGTATTTTACGCTTGCCAACAAAATCTCACAGCAATCTTTGGGAGTAGTTACTTTTATTATCTCATTTTACAGATGAAAAAATGGAGAAAGATAGTCTAACATCTTGCCCAAGATTATACATCTAATAAGCAGCTGGGTCAAGAGGCAAACCCATCCAGTTTGGCCTGAGGCCAGGTTCTTAATCTCTGTAGTACAGCGACTCTAAATCAGTTCTCAAAGTGTGACCAAGAGCATGAGAATCATTGGAAACTTATAAGAAATGCTAATGCTTAGGTCCTATCTCAAACCTGCTGAGTCAGAAATTTTGGAGGTGGGGCCCAGTAATCTGTGTTTTAACAAGCCTTCCAGGGGATTCCGATGTCTGGTCAACTTTGAGAACCTCTCCCTCAGAGTATAGTCAGGGAAATACTAATAAAGATTCTAATTTGTTTTTATCTGGTAGCAAATCATTGCACATATTCCTACACATATTTAGTTTTTTCCCTCATCCCAGCAACTTTTAATTTACTTTAATAGCAATTTATTTACAATTAAAATACTAAAATGTATCTTTTATCTTCAAGAGCCAATAAGGATTTTATAGATTTATTTACTTACTTATTTGACAGGGTCTTGCTCTGTCACCCAGGCTAGAGTTCAGTAGCGCAATCTCAGCTCACTCCAACCTCCACCTCCTGGGATCAAGCAATTCCGTCACCTCAGCCCCCAAGCAACTGGGATTACAGGCATGCGCCACGATGTCTGGCTAGTTTTTGTATTTTTTTGTAGAGATGGGTTTTTGCCATGTTGCCCAGGCTGGTTTCAAACTCCTGGGTTCGAGTTATCCACCCACCTTGGCCTCCCAAAGTGCTGGGATTACAGGCATGAGCCACTGCATCCGGCGTGGATTTTGTAGATTTAAACAGATATCCTAAGTGATGTCAGATATTGCAAAACATATTTTTCTTTCCTAAAGTAAGACTATTCGAGATCCTTAAAGAGCAGAATCAATTCAAATCTAGCAAAAGATTTCAAGAGTAAACAGGGATCTGTTTTACTTTAGACCTTCAAGGCATTTGATGCTGCCATACTCCAGGCAAAATTCTCAGTTGGAAAGAAGTTAAGATACCTGGTGTTGAACATTTGTTCCCTGGGATCCGGCTATCAGCAACCTCCTCCACATTCTCTCTGGGAGTGGGTTTAGTACTCCTGAGAGCTGGAAAAGATTTCCGTTTTGTAAAATAATTGAGACTTTGGATTGTGTTTACGTATGCATAGGCATGCCAACTCAATTTGCATCTTATCATCTTCCAATCTGAAATCAAAAGCAATATAAGACCATAACCAGTATTGCTGAGGACATGCTATGACAGACAGTTTCAACATAAAATTTGAATCTCTTTGAAAAATACTTAAATGTCCCTAAAGCCAAATTATTTTATTGTTTCAATTCTTGAACTAAATCAAGATACTTTCTCTTGTTTAAACCAGGTGCTTCCCGATGACTTGGGTAGAGAGATTAAAAGAATTACCTTGCTCAGCCAAATGAAGTCTTAGTATATTTTTAATTTCTAAAATGTAACTATACTCCAGTGCAAGTATTGTTACTTAAATGTATTACCATCACAATAGTTTTAAGTATGTCAGTCGTGAAAAAAAGACATATCCCACCCATCCAACATCAAAATGAGTGCCTCACTTGTCTTGGGGATCAGACACTGGCAGAAAATTACCAGAGAGAGGGAGAGTCAGCACACAAAACCCAAGTAAGTCCATTGAATCTATATCAAGGAAAGAAATAGTTCACACTGTTCTTCCTCTTCATAGTTTCTTTTTGAGGCAGAAAATTCTTCTGAATGATTGTTGGAACTTAGAATTACTCAAGATTATTATCACTGAGTGGCCAGAGGGATATGCTGCCATTATGTCCTTCAGCATAAAGAACTGGTGACTTCTGTAAGGTGAACTAAATGTCATATTTGTCATGAAGGCAGCAAAATAAGAAATAAAGAAGCAGAAGAATGTTATCACTGTTTTTAATGCATTTATATGGGCTTCTGTGCTGGCGTTTCTAAAGCCATGAGATCCATGTTGCATCCGATGATTGTGCTTGTAAAGAGAGATGAGTAACATAGAAGTGCACATCACAAATATGGCTAGAGGAAATAATAATGCCAAGTTGACAAGAAGCACTTCACTAATTTTCTTTATCTTTGTTTTGTGTGCAAAATAAAGTGTGGTGTTTCTGAGGGCGTCCTCTTCCTCAGTTTTAGGGTAATCTACCTCGATACACAGAGATGCAATGCCCACAGAGGCCAGAAGACTTCCCAGAAGCAGCCAAGATATTAACTTTGGCATCCTGAATTTCAACCAAAGAAAACAGGACTGAGTGAAGCCTGAAATCTTGAGGCAGTAAAATACCGAAAGGCAGGTGGCAAACCAGAGGCTGATAGAGCTAAAAAACATCCAAAGGAACATCATTGCTGCACCATGAATTTTTTTGACATAAAAGAGTGGAAAGAACACAGAGAAAAAACTTTGTACCATTAACACCATCTGCAGACCCAATCGAGACATCCCTATGCACATTAAGAGGATTTGAATTGGCATTAGCTTTCTATGTCTGATCAATTCATTACAGTTAACAATGATAAGAAACCCATTTACTGTGATCCCTGTGAAGAATTCTGCTGACATGACGATAATATGAAGAATAGTTGAAAAAGAGAAGGCCATGTTTTCTAGGACAAGTCTCAGCTTTTCCTTGTAGATGGTCCTAAATACTTCCTCCAGAGGATCTTGCAAATGGGAACATACAGCACTGAGAAATCTCAACTTCTGCCAGCTTCTGTATCATGGATAGAGCCTTACACTAGCTCTTCCTCCAAGGAAGAAAATCAGAGACTGCTTTTTGAATCTGGTGCTCTTCAGATGAAACTGGAGCAATGCAAATCTGAAGATTTGAATGACGGCTAGGTCTTCCAATTACATCCTGAGAAAAATTGCTCCCTTGGCACCATTCCATTTTCATTCTTGCTCAATTTTGCTAAATAAATAAATAAATAAACAAACAAATAAATAAATAAAATACATCTGATTACAAATATGTTTTGTTTTGCTTATTGATATTTTGTTTGTGTGTTTTATTTTTTCCTAATGCTAAATGCTGCATCCTGAAGACAGATACTTATTTCCTATTACTGCCACAAATATCCAGTCTCAAAGATAGCTCTTTCCCTGGCACACTTTTTGACTTATAACAATTTCAAGTCACTTTAATAAAATTTCCCCTCTTCATGTCCTACCCCTACTAAAGGCAATTTCCTTCCAGACTTGAAAATCAGTTCCTGGAATATAACTTTTTAATAAAAATCTTCCTTCCTCTGAAATATATCCTGTTTTCATGGCCTTCTTCATACAATGTTGACCTTAGGAATAGCAAACCAGAGTTATAAAAGTAGTGCATAATTAATTCACATGATGACATCGTCCTGGGCTCTTGTTTACAAGCATCATTTCAAAAAGTAGATGTATAGAAACTATTAACTACCAGCAGAGGGCATAATTACCATGTTAAAGTAAGCATCATCCCTCTATTATGATTACAAACAGGTAATCATACAACCTTGCTGACTTTAGTTACATCAGAACTAAAATGTAAATAGACTACTACTTTGTAAAATAAGGTATGTTGTTCAAAGTGCTAAGTTCCTGGTTGGTGATACTAACCATTCAACAAATGTTAGCTGTTAATATTATTAAATATCTGTCCTCATATTGTGCTTACCACAGCAAGAAAATAACAATTCTATATAGAAATATTTTCAAGAAAAAGGCTAAATATAAGACTGTGATAGTATGGAAAATTTCAAAAACGAAAGAACTGGACTTACCTCCCACTGGCTACACCAATCATGGCTTTTAGAGACCACAGGGTCTTCCATGAAATGTATATGCACTAGCTATTGAAAGCAAATGTTGATGGCACCTGTCACTTTCTCCTGCCAGCTTCATTATTTCCCCACCCATCTTCTACACATCACTGCTGTCCAAAATGCAGCAATATTGGTCCTATCCATGTCTCTTCTAAAATTCTGGTTTTATGACCTACATAGCAATTTTGCCTGTGGTTTTTTGATCTTGGCTTTTCTTGTCAATAAACCCTGACTTTGCCCAGCAAATGGTATTTGTCTTGCCCTCTAGCCTCCTGAAGGCATTCCCATTTTTAGATACAGGTGAAGAAACTTCGGCTCCAATCCAAGCCCTAGATCAGTGTCATGACCATGGGGTGAATGAAAAATAAGTGGGATCTGCATAGTTTATAACTTAATGTCCTAAGTTACCTCTCTGAGACTAGGTTATATATATATTGTTTACATTTAAAAGGATCTGCTGAGTTTTCACATACTGTAGACGTATACAGAATTCTGCTTCTTAGTTAAAATAAAAGTTCAATCAATCTCAGTCTTACATTTTTCAAAAATTCTGTTTCCATTAATGTTTTATTATGAATGTGTTTCATTAAATAAACTTGCTGAATTAAAGACACTTGAGCAAATGAGTGAAAACAATGGCATATAAATAACCATTGAGATGATATATACATGCCAGATTATTAGTAATAATGTAATGTGACTAAAAATCTTCAAATGTATACTGACTATTGGGGTAATCTTTTTCATGACAGATGTCCCTTGCTTTTTGTCTATACTCTTACAAGCCATTATGAAAATGATATTTTAATATGCCCCAACACTTCTTATTCTAGCACAACAATGAGAATCCTTTTATACTGCAAATATCTTCACCAAAATAACCAGTATTTGGGTATTCCTTTTCTATGGTCTTTTCTTTCAAATTTCCAGAGCAAACTAGTGCAATAAAAGGTAGAAGTCAAATATATGGAAATTCTACATAGCCAAAAAAACAAAAAACAAAAAAAAAAACAAAAACAAAAAACAACCAAAATCCCCCCCACACATATTGATTTAATTAAGGTTAATTTCTCTGAAAATAATACGAGAAATATTTCATTGTTAAAACTGCCCTTTCTTACAACAGCTACCTCAGAATGCATATATGCTATGAACATAATTTTTAAGCAATTCTTTTTGAATTTCACTTCTTAGATAAATACATAATTTATAAGCTATAATTTATCCCCATTGAATGTCCAAGTGCTTTATATATATATATATATATATATATATATATATATATTTTTTTTTTTTTTTGCTGAGCTGTTTCAAATCACTCTGCCTTTGTCACATTCATAAAGGTGCAGCTGGCCATATGGGCTGTTGGCTAAATGATTCTGCAATGAGATTTGAATTTATCTAGAACTTGTTTCATTCTGAAATCCTAGATTCTGGCTCTCATTTGCCTCCCTATATACATCATTTAATTGAAGAAAAAGCTTGACTTTTCCAAGAACTATTCTAAAGGTATAATTGACAGTAAGCTACAATTTAGTTTGTATTTGCATTTGTGATTTTCCTGTCATATGTGGACTGTTTTGCATTTGCCATGATTGAATCTCATTTTGGAAGCAGAGTTTTAATGAAGAGCTCTTTCTCAGATATAGGAAATTTAATGGTGAGTTACACTGTCTTGAAGTTACTAATTCATAGTCTTGTTAGAGATTTGGGAAAGGCAGCAGCCAAATGAAGATAGATGGTTTTCAAATTAGGCAATGTTTGAAAGTTTTACAAAAATAACATATTTCTTTTCAAAGAAAAATAATATCTATCACAGGCACCAAATATTTATAATTCATTAAACTAATTTCAGCTTAGTCACCGTCCAATCAATATGTATTCTTCTAAATGCTCACATGATACTTGAGAATTGGCATACTTCCAGTAGAGAGTTTTTTGTGTTTGCTTTGAAAAATGTGGTAACAGAGTTTTCTGATTCTAAGTGATGGGATAATGTCCACAAATTAGTTGGCAAATTAGGATATACTTTAAATATTGATATTATGACCTGGTGTTTCCCATGCTAGAGAGCTGCTTGTTTGGTTCTTATTGGTTATAACTGTACAAATATTTAAAAATTTTAAACAAGTACATTGCCTTGTTCTACATGTCAGTGATGAGGCTAAGTACTTTGTAGATCACTTAAAGGAGACTGAATCTGTTTTCATATTTTCAGTTGAAAATATTTTTGTTTGCAATTTTTCCACTACCCTGGCTTTGCTATTGAAGTTTTGCAGAGAGAATTGGCTTTAAAGAGTGAAGCCTCTATTGGTCCAAATTAATCTGCTGGCTCAGTTTAATTCCTTGAAAAGCACTCAAAATATTTTTCAGCTTTCCGTAAAGAACTGACCAAAAATTTCACTGACATTCTGTTTTGTTGTTATTATGTGGTCACAGGAAATAAAAGGAGGAGTCTATATGGTTTTAAAAGACACCCTGGTCACATATTGGTTTACTGTCTCATTGCTGAGGCCAGACACCAGGCACTGGAGAAACTGCATTTTGAAGGCCATGAACCGTGTCTTCATTTTTCTAAAGGATCAATGTAGTCTTACTTTTATTTGAGTTTATTTCAGTGTTCTAATAGGTTGTCTTTATGGATTTTGATCTCAAAGACAGACTTGTAAAATTTAGTCCCTGAGTTGTCTTCCCAAGTTTCTAGAATAACAACATTAAGTATCAGGTGGATGAAAAATCCAAATAGAGTGATCATCAGGCTCATATTCCAAGTTGTCAAAATTATTCCCAAAATTATTTCACTTAATTTTTTGAATTTTCTGCTATTTATAGAAAAAAGTTATCTCTGTTGCAGAGATAGGAAACTAGTCTCGAGATGTTAGGTAACTTACCTAAATTTAATCAGAAAATACATGATAGAAGCAGAAATGTTTTGATCTCCATATACGCAAATGGATACTTCTTAGAGATATGTTAAATTGCACTCATGAAGTTAGTCTCTGAAAAAAAGTAGGCGTATAAATTAAATTATGAAATTTAAGGATACTTGATAATTATACTTTGATTTGACAATAATTTATCAGTTTATTTGCCATAATATCAGAAAAGAGTAGTTTTATTCTTAAAATATTCAAGAAATTATTCTACACACTACTATCATTTAATTCTTACCGCAAAATTACAGTATTATCTGATTTGAAGAAGATAATGAAGTACAGAGAATGAAGCTGAAGGAGAGTGCAAATACAAATTTGAATACAGGTGGTCTGACTCTATCCAGAACCCACGATGTTGACTAAAATACTATAGTATATTGGATTGAAATACTTTGCTCCATCAAAATAGTTTTAAAAGTGTAAAATCAATGGAAAAAAAATCACAATTTAATGGCCATAATCTTTTCCTTCCCTATACACAGAAATAGGAAAAAATAAATTTAATACATTGTCTAGGAGATTATTCACAGAATGATGAAACTATAAAATATTGACCTTGTATTGTTAGCATATCCGACTGCACCTAGATGCTACAGAACTAAGGCACCAAACAGCAAATGAAACCTATTAGATATTCAATAAATATTGTTGAATGAATAGTGTGTGGAAAATGAGATACGACTAAATTCATATGAACTTACAGGACTTATATGAATTATAGAACTTTATATGAACCATAGAGCTTCTAGGACTCATACAAATTTTAATGCTAGAAGGAATGGAGTTATAGTCCACCACAACTATTCCTATTCAATAGAGAAAGCTATGTTGGAATCTTAAAGGTTAAGTAACTTATTCAAGATTATTTAAGTCAATCCTGGCTGAACTTGTATAGGCAACTTGAATTTTCTGGGGTTACATTTCCTTCTAGGCAAAACAAATGTGTAGAAGAAAATCATGAAAATTTAGTTTTGATTTTGTCAGCATTTTCAGATTCATCTGCTAAGACCTTGAATCAGTGGAGATACCTTTTCATGAGCTATATCTCATCTAGGAGAGGTAAAAAATAGGATTTCATGATTTAGTGATGACTGTATTGGATATATCTCTTTATGAGTCAACCCCTTTCTCAACTCCTTCCAACCCAGCTGATAGCATAATGTCTACTGAAATTCAACTTTAGAGGCCTCATTATGTGCAAATTATAATTTGGATCTTAGGCAATCAGTGAATGATGGCATAGAGAAAAGCTTAGTTTCAAAAATTCATCTTTTTTATTCCTTTGGACAGTTTAATCCAAGAAAAAATTAAGAATGCAATACTTTTGAAAGTCACAAAAAGATTCAAAATATAAATTAGTTGCTATGAACTAATCGAAGAGGGCAGATATTTACCTAAGATGATAGAATAGAGGCAAATTTAGGGGAGGAGCAGTTAAATTAAAAAAATTTTTATTGCAACTGAGTAAATGCTAAGTCACACGAAAGAAGCAGACAAAAGAAGAAAACTTTAATCCAAAGAATCAGAAAAAAGTATTTAGAATGCTGTACTAATAAAAGCACAACATGCATTCTATTCTATTATACCTCTGACCTGAAATAGACTGTAGCCCACTTCCAGATGTATGACATTCCACGACAGCATGCATGTAATCACAGAAAGTGACTGACAGCAGAATATATGGTAATAGCATAATATATAAATGTATACATTATACATTACACATACAGATTGAGACATTATAAGAAAATAAGCAAATAGGGTAGAATTAAATAATACATTTTCTACTAAAATAATGACGACAGAGAGTTTATTTAAATTCTTTGAATTTTCTGTTATTTGTAGACAGAAGTGTTATCTCTGTTGCAGAGATAGAAAACTAGTGGAGATGTTAGGTAACTTATGTAAATTTAATCAGAAAGTACATGACAGAAGCAGAAATGTTTTGATCTCCATATACACAAATGAATATTTTTTCGATGTATTGAGTCATATTTCCTCCATAATTGAGCCATCTCATATTTTGAAATATAAAAAGAATACAACTTCAAATCATGGTTCAGAACACAACTAAGGGCAATCCATTTTAAAAGTCATGAAAGGTTGCTGTTACTTAGCCCAATTTGAAAACCAAATTGCTTCAATAAGTTTGAATAAACGTACAGTATTTAAGTATTTTTATAGTTATCCATCCCTTTTTCAGAGCTTATTTTCAATATCTATTTTTCAATATCCATTCCATATACAAGGTGGCCACATTCCAACATAAGATCGACCTTTACCTTTGTATTTCTTCTAGAGACACTCCAGATTCAAAATAGTAAGAGAAACATACAACAATTTGTTGGAGAAATATATGTCCATTGTCATTTTTCTGGTTTTCTCACGGACATATTCTTTTTTTTTTTTTTTTTTGAGATGAAGTTTTGCTCTTATTGCCCAGGCTAGAGTGCAGTGGCACAATCTGGGGTCACTGCAACCTCTGCCTTCCGGTTTCATGTGATTCTCCTGCCTCAGCTTCCCAAGTCACTGGGGTTACAGGTGCCCGCCACCACGCTCAGCTTTCTTTTGTTTTTGTATTTTTAGTAGAGACGGGGTTTCACCATGTTGATCAGGCTGGTCTCGAACTGCTGACCTCGTGATCCACCCGCCTCGACCTCCCAAAATGCTGGGATTACAGGCGTAAGCCACCGCACCTGGCATGAGATATTCTTAAAATGAAAGATTTTAGCAGCTAGAAACCAATCAGCAATGAGTTAAAACACCAACACCATTTCTCTTCTTTAGCTTTAGTATGATAATTTGGACTATGCATAATATAAGATCGACTTCTGTTCTTTGTCTTTGAGAAATTTCAAAGCCTTAAGTAAAGTGTGTTTTTCCTTATCTCAAATCTAACTGATGTTGTCTCGAGAAAACCTTTGTAGAAAATGAAAAGCTCCATGCCCAACTCTGGTGACATTTCAGAACTGATGAGTAGAAGTTGCAGTATATGAAACTTTTAGTTCATATGATAATCCGTCCATCCACAAGTGGAGAAAAAGTGGTACCACCCTTCCTTGATTTGCATACAGATTTGGTCAAGCAGGCCTTCTGTGTTACATCAGAGGGAAATTAATCAGGTTACATTCATAGCACTGTGCATAAATTCATCTTTTTCTCAGAAAGTGTCCACATACAAATGCCAGCATTTATAAGGGACATATTTCTTCTGAATTGAAAATATCAAGCTAGTATATTTATGACTGTGACATCTAAAAACTAGTGAATACAGTAGAAACGTTTCTTCTTCCAAGATGACACGCACAATACATTTTAGTGTGGTGTGCATCAAAATATGTGTACTTAGTACCATTCTGCCCCTTGGTAATACAATACGGATTCTAGGAAACAGACTCTGATTGACGTTCAATCATGAAGACTAGCTTTCTGGGACTGATATTTTTTTTCATTTGGATTAGATGCAGGTTGCTTGTTTTAAACACATATATTCTGATTTTTCTAACATTTTATGGTTGCTGGTAATAGATAGAGGAAAATGAGTAAAAATCTTGAGAATTTCCTTGAACTATTTCTGCTGTAGCAGCTCTCTTACAATTAAAAAGAGTATCTATCCATTCACCTTAAACTTTGCACAATAATATATTCATGATTGTTTGGTTACCTGTGATCAGCTGAATAAATGTTTTACTTCTTTTTTAACTTCTAGAAAAAAGTTGCAATTATCTGTTATATGAAAAAATTATTACCATAGTATCTGACTTCCTTTGTGACTGTCAGAGCCAGCATCTCTTACTGCTTTCTAGAGTGCAACCAGATTCCCCATCTCCCTCCTGTCTGCTTACCAGTCACTAGAATTGACAGATAACACAGGAATAAGGCTTCTCAGTATTTTGGCATGGTTAAAAGCACATTTTTTATTTTCCTAGCTGTCAATATTCCAAATAAAAACTAAAAATTTCAGTCAAGGCTAATCATAGTTCTAAGAATGTAATCCTTATAATTGATAAATATTTTTGGCTTAAATATAGATTAATAATAAATATAGGTCTAGAATTACAGTTGTATAGACTTTCAATACTTTTACATTGTTTTTATTTAAAAAAAACAGTTGTCATAATCATTCTATACTTATTTACTATTTACTATAAAAGGGGTTCTATGTATATATGTCATACATTAATAGACAACAGACTCATTGATATAACTTATTTTTCTTTCCATTATAGAGTAAGCGTTTTCTCCCGGTGTAAAATATTCTACCAAAACCTTATCTCCAATGGGTAAATACGATTTCATAATATAGTTATACAATAATTAGTTTAATATTTTAAATTTGTTAGACATTCAAGTTGCTTCTTTTTGATTATTGAATATTAAGTAGAATATCTTTGCATACAAGTGTTTGATTGCATTTCTGATTATCTCCTAGACTGGGTTGGAGGAGTAAATCAAAGTACATAACTGTGTTTTAAGTTCAGGATATATACTGCTCCATTGTTTCAAGAGAAATTGTAACAGTTTATATCCCATTAGCAGAATATGAACATTTCTGTCTTACTCTACATCTAGCAGCATTTTGCGTAATCTTTCAAAGACATTTTCTAATTTGATAGAGAAAATGACACTCAATTTAATTTTATTTGCATTTTTATGGCAAACGTGGTTGAATTTTTTTAGATACATGTATTATCCACTGAAATTTTCTTTTTTGTGAATCATATCCTTATATCTGCTACCTGTTTTTTATTTTCAGTTTTT
This sequence comes from Macaca fascicularis, assembly GCF_037993035.2. Taxonomy (NCBI): domain Eukaryota; kingdom Metazoa; phylum Chordata; class Mammalia; order Primates; family Cercopithecidae; genus Macaca; species Macaca fascicularis. Next base: position 117,822,235 of record NC_088377.1, read on the forward strand.
TTAAGAAATGGGGTGGATTTCATTATGTTGCCCAGGCTGAACTTGAACTCCTGGCCTCAAGCAATCCTTCTGTTTCAGTTTATCAAAGCACTGGGATTACAGGCATGGCCACCGTGCCTGACTACTTCTTTTGGTCTTTATGCTTTTAACAGTTTCCAAATTAGAAAGGCAAACTTAATTCTTTATATGTAACTAAATGTCACTGCATATTTATTTAGGGGAGGGTAAACTTGTTACACATTTTGTAAAAAGAAGTTCTAACAGGAATTCTTTAATTTAGCTATTATGCTTTGCTTTTTAATGTTGCAATACCTTTTAAAACACCATCTTCAGATGGAGCTCAGAATACATTGGAAATCACCTGGTAAGTATGAGAGGTACAATTGGTAAAGTACTCTGCCAAGGGTTTCAGCTCCTAGTTGCTTATCTGGGCTACATTGATAAAGAGCATCGTCGACTGAGGGTATAAACAGTGCTTCATCCAGTTACCTCATGTTTATTTCACTGTTTGTTAGTATCTCTATAAAGAATATGGATAAAAAAGAAGATGAAATTACGATCAATTAGTTTTTACCCCCTGCACTATTGGTCCCCTGGGTAAGGAAATATATTAAAGTTAGTATCTAAAATAAAGCTTCATGAATTATGTATAGATTTCATAAAATTTCTCTCACATTAAATTGATAGTTTACAATAGCTAGGTGAAAAGAGTACATTTAATCAAATCTTTTTATAATGGAACAGTTTTTAAAATTTATTTTGAATTAAAAATGTATGTACACACACACACACACACACACACACCCCTCTTGTATAGGGTGCCTGTCTGTCTATAGTGTGTGTGTTATGAAGGGTGAAGGAAAGATTTATTCTGTAGAACTGCAAAGCTGAGACTGTAGATTCCAAGAAAAGACTCTCTTCTGGTGCCAGTGGTGAAAACCAGGCTTAGAATCAGTCACAATGATAAAATCAAAATCTTGGGAGGAAGTAGTTAAGTCATCTACATATATATGAATAGAAATGGAGTGAGAAAAATATCTTATATGCAAAACATGTTACAAATCTATTTTTCAAAAATTTCCAAATATACTCCTGCTTTTCTGTGGATTTCATTAACACGAAAGTACATTAATAAGAAACTCTTCTCTGTCTGAGCTTTTGAAACATCTCACATTAGGAACTTGCTGAATTAAGCCATCTGTGTATCTTCCACTTGCTCCAGAGTGTGGATTTATGAATAACTTATAGAGAAATTATAAGATGCTTTAGCTATTTCAAGTGATTTTAATTAGTCCTCTCACATAGCAGAGTTCAGAGGATTTTACAACATTAAAATCAATATTGTTCAACATGATTAAAAAAATGCTTTTTGTTTCCCAATAAATTTGCTTTGTAATCGTTTCTTCTTGGTTGAAGTGTATATATATTTTATGACAAGCAAATTTATCATTCAAACTTAAAAACAATCTCAAAACCACTGCTATTAATATTAAATATCAAAGACTTTCTATTACTTTTCTGTAGATGTTTCAGTATCTTATGAGATTAATTAATTAATTAATTAATTAATTTTTTTTGAGACGGAGTCTCGCTCTGTCGCCCAGGCTGGAGTGCAGTGGCCGGATCTCAGCTCACTGCAAGCTCTGCCTCCTGGGTTTACGCCATTCTCCTGCCTCAGCCTCCCGAGTAGCTGGGACTACAGGCGCCCGCCACCTCACCCGGCTAGTTTTTTTTTGTATTTTTTAGTAGAGACGGGGTTTCACCGGGTTAGCCAGGATGGTCTTGATCTCCTGACCTCGTGATCCGCCCGTCTCGGCCTCCCAAAGTGCTGGGATTACAGGCTTGAGCCACCGCGCCCGGCCATCAATAACTTTTTTAAAAAGCTCTTTTTTTTTTTTTTTTTTTAATCTCAAATGAATTATGCCTTTCCCTGAAAGTGAGTAATTGATGAACAAAACCACTTGGTAAGAATGATGTTACTAGCACAGAAGGGCCCGGAAGACCCAATAGGCTATTATGTTGTTCATAAACAAGAGGATTATTCTATCTTTGCACTCTGAACTCTGGATATTATAATTTAATTGCAAAAATTAATAATAATGGTGATATCAATAAAATACATTTTTGTTTTCTTAAGAAACTAAGTATATTACAACTCTGGATCAAATATCAAACTACTTGGAAGCCAAATGCAATCCCATGGGGAAAAAAATGAACACAGTGTCCTACACATTTAAGAATAGCAAATGGGCTGGGCACGATGGTTGACTCCTGTAATCTCAGCACTTTGGGAGGCTAAGACAGGTGGATCAGAAGGTCCAGAGATTGAGACCATTGTAGCTAACATGGTGAAACCCTGTCTCTACTAAAAATATAAAAAATTTGCTGGGTGTGGTGGCGCGCACCTATAGTCCCAGCTACTCGGGAGGCTGAGACAGGAGAACTGCTTGAACCTGGAGGGTGGAGGTTGCGGTGAGCAGAGATACCACTGCACTCTAGCCTGGGCAACAGAGCGAGACTCTGTCTGAAAAAAAAACAACCCAAAAACAAATAAAGCAAAACAAAAACAACAATGAAAATGTGAAGAGAAATACCTTCCTAATTTAGGGAAATCAAAACACAACAGAGAAGGTTTACTGCATTAAAATGAATTTCTACAAGTCATATCTTAAAATATGAAATCCTGACTGCATATATTGATAGTTTTTCAACTGTCAGTTTTTAACAAGGTAAATATCAGTGGATACGAACAATTAATATGCCTAAAAGGAATGGCAAGCAAATAAGAAGAACTTTTTAGAAAGTGAGCAACAGAGTGATGAAATGTTAAGTGGAAAAAATGAGTATGGACTATATATATTAAGGCTCTTCTTTAGCAGATGACACATACAGCACAAGAACAAAAAAGCAGTGCTTATTTCTCATTTTTTAGAGTAGTCTATTATGTTAAGTTTAAAAAAATGAGCCAACCGTTTTGAGACTTCCTTTTATTTACTTGGAACAGATATTGCAATGCTTATTACAAATTATTTGAAACTAAGAGAAAAATATGTAGCTTTAGATTTTAGTAATTTTCAGAAACACTAAAATGAAAGAGTTCTATGTCTTCATTTAAGTATTTTCTGTGATACATGACTGGTTCCCAGTGAAGGAAGAGGGAAATCTACCTTGGGTGAAACAAATAAAATTATATATAAAGTTGACTCATCAATACAAAAAATTCATTTGAAGACAGACACTCAAACATGGTTTCCTGGGGCACTGGTGCCTTTCTTAGATTCTAGTGTTTTGCTTTCTTACACTCCAGCTGACAATGATGCCAGTTAGGTACTGAGGCCTTGTGGGTCACAGTCCATTTGAGATTCTGATGAACACTATGAACTACCTTCCTTTAAAAGTATTTTTCTTCAAAGAAAAGAATGGCTATAATTTCAGAGACTTCATAGAATCTGAGGTTGATTCATAAATTACAGAACCAAGATTAATATCTTTGTCCTAAGAAAAAAAATGATATACACATTAGGAGATCATAATAGTTAAATTTTAAAACAGCTGGAATTTTAACATATTGGAGGCATGGTAATAAAAAGATCTTTGGTTATTTACTCTATTTTAATCTATGAGTTTTACCTTTTCAAAAATTATCAATGATAAATAAAAACTCTTTTGGTCAGAACTACTTTTACTTATTTTCAAGGTTAATTTTAATTTTAAATAAATTTGTAAGACTTTAATTTAGTGTTAGTTGAATGAGAGATGATCATAACATTTTCTTTGGTGAAGTCAAAGAAAGTCTTTGCTTTAAAAAGGAATCAAACTGGTTTTTATGGAATACCTTTTCAAGTCAATTTTTCCCAGAGTCAATCACACCACCATTTGCTTAGAAAAAACAGCTTTTTGGTGTCATATAATGCGGGTTTAGAACATGGATTCAGGTTCAAGAAGCACTTTGTCACAGATAATGTAATGTTCCCTTAGTTAAGGTGGTATTCGGACTTTTTTTTTTTCTGGTTTGAGTAACAGAGTAACAGGCTATTGATCTATTGGGATGAATTATCACTTAAACAAAAAGCAGGATGCCATGCCTATTTTGTGCGTTTCTATTTATATTCTTATTTTCATTTTTTGTATACATTTTATTGGAAATAAAACTTTCTAATAACAATGCTCTTTAGAATGCTTGAAAGTGCTTAAATGACATATTTATAAAGATAAAATAGTGCACTATGGTTTTCAATTCTATTTATTGAATCTTCATGTTGTCATAGAAGTAGTTTGTGTATACAGAATGGCCCGTATTTACATGGGGAGGCGTTGTAGTTCCTGCTGTGTGTGCTTACACATTAAATCATCATACTGTAGGTAAATGCAGGTTTTGTTCTATGTAAATAAGTGAGACGATGGGTCTTTTTACTAATCCATATTTCCATGTATTGTCTGGATTTTTACTGGTGACAGTGAATCTAGTTAATAGCCATAGTGCTCTATAGAAAAGCACATTGAAAAGCTAAAAACATCATATAAACATAAGGGAACATCATATGTGAGTTAACTATTATTATTGTTTGCTTTTATGATGTAAACAAATGATCAACATTTAAAACCATGATTGAATTTATTAGTGCAATTCACTAAAATAACTGAAATAGTCTTTGGCATGAAAAGACCTGCTCAGCTGGGTTAATCATGAAACTACATGGACGCTTTGTGCCACACAGCTCTGTTGATTTCCACGAAGAGCTATCAATTGTGGGTGAGAGAGGAATTCAGGGGATAAGTGTCTAGTAAAACAAAACATACCTCTCTAGGCAGAGATGGATTTACCAGGAAACCAATGAAGCACAAGCTTTGAGGCCTCTTACAACCTCCTACTGACCCCTTACTTCCAAGTCCTTGCAAGGGGCCTTAGGAATGTCTGTGAGTATTTGCTTTTGTAACATTCCCCAAAATACAGTGTTTTCTATGAAATCAGTTAAGACAGTTCTCTCCTCACTTTAGTTTCTTTATACTTTTCTCATGGGAAGTACACTATAGTAATCGGAGTGATTGCAGTCATTTTTGAGATCTGGCTAAAAGGAAGCTGAGCATGCATTGAGATTGAGTGTACTATGATATATTTATGTGGTTCACAGTCTCTTCCATGGATATTCCTATGTCATTACTAGCTTTCACTGTGTAGGAATGACTTTCTATTATCCTCCTTTCCAGTTTAGGTGTTGTCAGGTCACAAGGATGTCAACATCGGACTCAGAGGCATGTCACTGTATAAACATGCCCAACAGTATCAGACAGTGGAAACATATGTGTGATGATGAAAAACTTGGTCTTGAAATACACATACTCAAAAGCTAGTCTTTGGAAATTTGTCCATATCCTACAGCTTATAAAAGACGAAAACAGTAACCTTAAAAATTTACACAATAGTACTAGTGATGAGCTATGAAACTTAAATAAATTTTTCTAAATTATTGTTAATAAAAATTTTCTATCAACTATGCCAGAAGCCTGAATTTTATCTTCTTATTCTCTTTATAGAAAATGTTATAACACTTTTGTCATGTGAGGAGATACTCAAAAAGTATACAGCCAAAAAAACAGGAAAAAGTATTATAGAAGTGTGTATTAATAAAAATATACATTTTGCTTGTATTTTGTACCGTAGATATTTGTCAGCTTTTAAAATTATGCAATAGGTTGGGATTTTTCTCTTTCTAAATAATATTCACTATTGTATCTGATTCTGTATGAATAATTTTGCATTCTTTTTTATGAAGAGAGTCCAGATAATCTAAGCTTCGGACCTCATAAATCACGGCTTTGCCCCTTACTTGAGAACTTTGCAAAGAAGAATGCCAGCCAGTGAAAGTTCAGAGAGGAAGGAAGAAGAAACTGTCCAATGACCTTTTTTCTTATGGCTTTCTTTCTTTTTTTTTTTTTTTTGAGACGGAGTCTCACTCTATCGCCCAGGCTGGAGTGCAGTGGCGTGATCTCAGCTCACTGCAAGCTCCGCCTCCCGGGTTCACCCCATTCTCCTGGCTCAGCCTCCGGAGTAGCTGGGACTACAGGCTCCCGCCACCTCGCCCGGCTAGTTTTTTCTATTTTTTTTTAAGTAGAGACGGGGTTTCACCCTGTTAGCCAGGATGGTCTCGATCTCCTGACCTCGTGATCCGCCCGACTCGGCCTCCCAAAGTGCAGGGATTACAGGCCTGAGCCACTGCGCCCGGCCTTTCTTATGGCTTTCTAACTTGATTCTTGACAGGGTCACCAAGGTCAGCCTGCAGGGGAATAGGTTTCTTTCTCTTTATTTAAATATCTACATCTCCCCTACAGAAGTGCATCAAAATTGTTTCAATCAGTCATCTTTATTGTAAGATTATTAGTAGTTTTAAAAATATATATTCTTTTGACATAATTTTTCTACGTTGAAAAATATTGCTTTTAGTTAAAAAAATTAAAGTTATTATTTTAAAGAACTTGGCTCAAACATGGACAAGGTGAGAGTGGTTCCCATTAGCACAGTTCAAATAGATTTTAAGTTTATATTATTGCCTTTTTACTACAGGAGAGGCCCTAGAATTACCCACATAATTAATTACAATTTTAGTTTTTAAATGCTTGAAAAAATAAGAGGAAAGTGAACAAAAATCATATGATAGATGCTAAATATTCAAGCTTATAGAACATCCTTTTCTGAGGGAAGCACAACCTATTTATTGCAAGCTATTAATATCTTGCATCTCCTATCCTGTCAGAGTAATCTGTGGAGAGACATTTGATTGATTATCTCTGGAATCTGCCCTTCCTCACTTCCTTCTCTGGCCCCTCCTTGTCCACACGGGCCTCTGTAGAAACCAGTGAGGGATGACTGGGGTTAAAGGCTTGTCTCTGGAGAGGGCTGCCAACCTCACCTTGCTCCAGATGTCCACAAAACACAACCAACCTTCCAGACACAACTCCTGACTCCATCTCTTTTTCTTGTTTTCTCTCTTTACAGGCACACTGGTATTTTTTCACAGGGAGATAATTCTCATTCACGTCTAGGAAGAAAATTTCACTCTCAAAACTGTTGGTGAGAGACTCCTTTAAGAGAGTTTCTCTGTTCTTGTGGAGATGATTTAGTAAGGCGGTGCTGGAGTTCAAATGGCGTCTGCACAGGTCTACCTTGCCTCACTTTTAAGCTTTTAGGAAGAGAGCTTTTAGAAAGAGAAAAGTGCGTTCCAAAAGGGAACTCTGGAAAGAGGAAGAAGGAACAGGGCTGAAACTTTGAGAGAAAATGGAAGGAGTTGGAAGATGGAGGGAGGAACCAAAATAACTAATAAGAATTTCTGGAGCTGGGTGCAGTGGCTCACACTTGTAATCTCAGCACTTTGGGAGGCTGAAGTTGTGGATCACTTGAGTTCAAGAATTCCAGAGCAGTCTGGGCAATGTGGTAAGATCCTGTCTCTACCAAAAATACAAACATTAGCTGGGCATGGTGGTGCCTGTAGTCCCAGCTATACGAGAGGCTGAAGCAGAAAGGTCCCTTGAGCCCAGAGGTTGAGGCTGCAGTGGGCTGTAATCAGGCTACTGTGCTCGAGCCTGGATGACCAAGTGAGACTATCTCAAAAAAAAAAAAAAAAAAAGAATTTATTAGTTTCTTCTTATGAAATATACAATATAGGCCCCCTCTTTTTGCTCCTGTGTGAGAATGTTAAGAAAAGTCTTTGGCTTGATGTGCAAACCTGATTCCTCTGGATTCCTTTTGGGAGAGAGGTTAGAACAAGAACTGAGGCCTGGTTCCAGTAAGTGCCTGGATGCAGGACAGCAGGGGAGCTGACATCCTGGATATGCAAGATAACAGTGTGGAAATAAAGGAGTGAAGACAATTAATAAAACATGGAATGTTTTAATAAGACTGCAAGGAAGAGTACAGAGAAATACGGAAAATACAAAGGTAGCTGTTTTATTGTAGCATGGACATGGACATTATGGCCGGCAATTTAGTGGTTTTAAGCTCTTTATGTTGTTTGCTTGTGGTATATATTTGACAAGTAATTTCCATTTTCCAAGTCATTTGTTCATCTGTAAAATGAGGACACTAATTCATATAACTTCCCTGGATAGGTTTCTATTTTTGGTGAGAATTGCTTTTTTCTTTTCATGTAGTATATATTTTATTAGTTTGTACTAATACATTCTCATATTACAAAGGCAATTTAGTGGAGGAATCTTCCTTCTGATATTTGAATCGTGTGAAATAACACAAACAGAACTATACATTCAAAAAAATTCTCTTTTACATAGCAAAAAAAGACAAGTTAAACAACAAAAAACTTTTCCTTTCTCACAGGTGGACATTGAAGTGGACCTAATTCGGTTTTCCTATTAAAAGCCCCCACAAACAAAAGTAATTTTAAACCTATTTAAAATGAATAAAAATTTGGTTTACTAAATTACTGGTCTCCAGCACCATTTTCTGTTTTCGGTTGTTTGGATGCAGGTTCTTCTTTGTCTGTTTCTTCTCTTGCTCTTTTCATAGGTCCAGCTGCACCATTTTCATCATGTGCATCATCACTAGCAAACTTTGTTTTCTTGCTCTGAAACTGTAGTTTTTCTTTACCAGACCCAACCTGGGCAGCTTTATTACCCTTTCCTTTTCCTTTAAATCTGCAACCTTTTGACTTCCATTTGTTTAGGGATTCCTGTTGGTCTTCTATTATTTTTTTCAGTGCTTCTTTTGCCACCTCTCCTTCTAGTACTTCCCAAGTCACTTCTCTGTTCCTTAATTGTAGGTTACCATTATTTGCATCTTTGGCTTTACCCAATGTTTCCTTGGCTTTTTCCTTGAATAGAATTATCCCCTTTTTTGCTCCTCTAATGAAGTCTATCCATTTTATTTCACCATGATTTGAGAAAAGGATGTGTAAATCTTCTCTACAGGTCTGATCATCTAAATCACCCGAAAATTTCAGCAAGCATCCAATCTTTTGGAGATTTCATTTCAGCATCTTCTAACTTTTGTTTTGCTTCTTGCTCTTGTTTAGCTCTTTTTTTTTTTTTTTTTTTTTTTTTTGGCAAAGTGATCGTCCTTGGAAAGTATTATCAGGTCTGTGTCTTTGTACTTCTGGCCAGGGGTCTCTACAAACTTCTTAGCAGATTCAATGCTATCAAACACAACAAAAATTGATCCTTAAATGCTTTATGCACTGTTCTTCTCATCTGAATATTTAGTACTTGACCTTTATCTTCTAACCATTCTTTCATGTCATCAAGATTTGCATCAGTTGGGAAGCCTTTAATATAAACAGATCTGTTTTTTACATCATTTTAATACTCATCAGCCCCTTCACGTAGGGGTTTGCTTGGAGACCTTCTGATTTTAGCTTTATCTTCACTGATTTCCACGAGTTCTGCCTTGGATTTGCTCAACGCTTCCACAATTACGTTAAAGTCTGTTGTTAGACGATTCAACCTATTGAATTTTATCATTATCTCCAAAGGTACCCAGACTTCATCCAGTTATATCTTTTCCTTTAAAAACTTGTCCCGTGGCAACCCGAAGTCTCCAAAATAATACTCAATTTGTTGACAGATTTTGGCCTCCAGGGCAGCCATCTTTTCATTATCACCGTTTTCAGGGATTGTGGCTGAGAGACGGCCACAAGCCTTCGGTGAGACTAGAACGCGGTGGAGGTAAAAAACCGAAAGGACGTAATGGGGATGGGGGCAGTCATAGTCCCGTCTCAAAGCAACCGCAGAACTGCCTGGGCACCAGCCACGTGCGGAGAACCCCAGGCTGCCGCATTCCTCGCAGGGGCAGCCTCGTCGCCGCCCGCTCCCCCTCCGCTATGCCGCCTCCGGCTCAGCCTGAACGTGAGGAAGGCGAGGGGCTAACGGACACCGCGAGAGACAGTAAGGAACGGAAACGTGCCATTGCGCACCAGCAAAGCAGGCCCTTTTGTAGCTTCTCTTTGGTGAGAATTTTTAACAAATGGTATGAAAGTGCATTATTGGAATACTTGGACCCTTATTTCTATATGGCCACTGTGGTCTCTGATACAAGGTAAGGTAATGCTTATTTCTATTATAATTACTGCAGCTCTAAACCCCACTGGAAATCAGCCCTCAGCATTCTCCTAGCTTTTTCAATGTTCCAGGTTATTGCCTCATGTTTAATCCAGAGCAATGCCCACAGCTATTCTTCTAGAGACACCACTGCTGATGGCCTCATAGACCCCGGTATAGGGAGGACTCTGAGTTCTCATATTTTTCACAGCACAGCTGAGAAGGGGCTGTGACTTTTAACATCTAGAATTTGTTGGAGTGTTAGATTAAAACAGAAACACAACTTAGAGGGCGAATTCCACCTGCCTCAGTTTTCAGAAGCAGGTTGTCTACCTAGCTATTCGCCATTCTCTGAGACAGAAGGCAGTTCACCCACCACTGAATGCTCCAGGCATTTTCTCACCTCAGAGTCTAGGCCTGATTCCCTCCTATTCCCCAAGGATAAAGCAAGCGCTTATCTCTCAAGGCCAAAACCTTGCTCATTTCCCATCTCACACTTACATTCTTAATGGGTTTCTTTCTCTCTTTTTTTTTTTGAGATGGAGTCTCACTTTGTCGCCCAGGCTGGAGTGCAGTGGTGCCATCTCAGTTCACTGCAACCTCTGTCTCCTGGGGTCAAGCGATTCTCCTGTCTCAGCCTCCCAAGTAGCTGGGATTACAGGAGTGCCCCACCACGCCCAGCTAATTTTCATATTTTTGGTAGAGACGAGGTTTTGCCATGTTGAACAGGCTGGTCTCAAACTCAAGTGATCCGCCTGCCTTGGCCTCCCAAAGTGGTGGGATTACAAGCATGAGCCACCACACCTGGCCCTTACTGGGTTTCTTAACAGTAAAAACACATGCCTTTTCTTCAGGTGGGTACCTCTACCACCACCACAGGGAAGAATCTGCTCTGTGGCCCCGAAAAGACTGTCAAAGTATATGGTATACATTTGACTAAGCCTGGCTTATGTGTACTCAAATACATACACACACACGCACAATGATTAATGTAGCATGCCCAGTCCAGCCTGCATTGTCTGCTGTTTCAAGTCCAGTTCTGCCCCTGCTGAACTATTTTTCCTCCAGTCTAGGCTGGAGGAAAGATGGCTCCTGATAGATTATGAGAAAAATGCATCTCTAAGGATATCTCCTGGGGGAAAAGGATTATTGTTAGCATATGGGCTGTTCTTGCATTTGATTTAACATTTGTCTCTTGGTCTGAAACATCTGCTTTGGAACATTTCACTGCAGTATGATTCCCCAGAAGCAATGAGGAAGTAGTAACTCCTACCAACGGTCCCTTCCACAGGGGTCCTTCCCAGAATAAACACAAAGTACTGCGTGTATTTCAGGGCACTAGATCTGCTAGTATTTTCACCAAAAGGCAGTTTTTTCAAATACCAAAATAAAAAAAGTTGAAGTGACCTTATGTATTTGTCATATGACCCTTAGTGGCTATCATTAAAAACAAAAGAGAGAGAATGACATACAGTGCATTTAATACATATAACAAAGATGTTATTTAACTGAATGTGTATCTTAGAATTTGAATAATTGTTTCTTATGAACTGTTTTTTACATTATCAACAGATGTTTAAAAGTCAAATCTATTGACATTTTGGATGCATATGTAGTAAACAATATACACTATACTAAAATTTATTTCTGTTAGCTTAATTAGCATGCACTATCCTTAAATGTGTCTAGACCAAAATCTAAGTCAAAACTTTTAAGCCCAAAATGATTCTGATAAATAATTTTCTTCTTTGAAAATAGTCAAAAATTTTGCTACCAAATACACTTGCCAATGGCTGAGTAGGGTTTTCTGCTTGTAGTAATATTTTAAGCCATTTTTAACAGATTATAATCAAGCTCTAACAGTCTTCAAACTAAGTACCAAACCATAACCATTAAATTACAAACATGAAATAGCTCTTCTTAACCTTAAAAATAACAAATAAAACATTTTATTATTTTGTATAAATTTAAGGGATACAAGTGCACTTTTGTAATATGGATGTATTATATGTTAGTGAAGTCTGGGCTTTTAGGTAACCATCACCCAAATAGTGAACATTGTACCCATTAAGTAATTTCTCACCCCTCATCCTCCTGACCAACCCATCTTTCTGAGCCTCCAGCGACTATTATTCCACACTCTATGCCCATGTGTACACTCTAGCCCCCATTCATAAGTGAGAACATGTGGAATTTGTTTTTCTGTTTCTGAGTTGTTTCATTTAAGATAATGGCTTCCAGTTGCATCCATGTTGCTGCAGAAGACATGATTGCGTTCTTTTGTGTGGTTGAATAGCATTCCATTTATATGTTTACCACATTTTCTTTATCCAGTCATCTGTTGACGGACACTTTGGGTTCCTACGGCACTTATTACATTGGTTTGGAAATCTTGCCCATCTTCCTGATTAGGCTCCTGGCTTTGTTTTATGCTTCCTACTCTCAGTTTTCTTTTGGCTCAATTCTTTTCCTTCAAAAAAATTTTATATTAATTTGTTTTATTACTGCAGAAGCAATATATAGACACATATATGCATTCTAACAATTTGAAGTCTATGCAAACATTAAAATGCCCTTTCCTACTCCATTTCCAACTCCTTAAGATACCAACTATAGCAATTTGATAAGTATTCCTATAGACATTTTTCTAAGCTAATACCATCATTTAGAAAGACAGACATGAATATTTTAATTTACAATTGCAAACAAATAAATATTTATATAATGCACTGTGAGACTTCCTTTTTCACTTGGTATATGACGGACTTTTCTACAAATTAATACATATTAGTTCCAATTCACTTTACTGCAGAGTATTTCACAATATAGCTTTCAGTATAAGTGTTTTAAAATATCTTATGAAAATTACATGAGATAATACTAATATATTTGCACATTGCATGACACAAAGCAAGTTATCAGTAATTTTAGCTATTATTCATAGTAATTATGAAGGACGGGATTCCAAATTTTTACCCCTAAAATACCTCTAAAATCTCTTTCCTATTTTACTCCTAAAATACCTGTAAAATCTATTTCCTATTGTGGAACTTAATTTTATTTGAGAAGTTTATGAATATTCCCACATACTTAAATGTAAGAAAGATATCATATGAACTCTTTTAGAGGAACAGGGTAAGAAACAGCACAGACATTTTCACTGTGGAAATGTTTATAGATTTTTTCTATTAAATTAGTGTCATTTATGACTTTGGGTTTTAGTTTGTCTGACCATATTATAGTGGTTCTAAAACATAGACCAACGTTCTTCGACTCTCTTTCTATTGAGAGGAGGAAGTCTTTGTACCTGCCCTTGAATCTGAGCAAGTTTATGACCAGTTCCATCAGTAGAACACGGTGAAAGAAATACTGTGTGATTTCAGAAAAAGGCCATTCGGCTTCCACATCGTTCTCTTGGGATGCTTGCTCTGGGATGAGCCAGCCACCCAGTAAGAAGTCTTACTCTGAATCTACCACGTTCAAACAAACAAACAAGCAAAGAACCCCCAAACCCAAAACATTACTGTTCACAAATTTTTTTTTTATGCTGAGGGATCAAATATGATGTAACAAACAAAAATATTAAAAAGAGGGTAAATAAAAACAGAAAATGTTAAGAGTAGTATCTGGCTGCTGTGACTACTGGTCATATTTTCCAGTTTTTTAGAATTTTATATTAGACTTCCCAAAACACTTATTTCAAAGCTTGTATTGACATTATTATCAAAACCAAATATAAAGACAGACAAAAATAAATCATATTATTCTTGATATATTAAAATTTAATAAGTTGTTATTTTAAAATGTTTCCCTCCTTGTTCTCTAAACATATAGTTATTAACTAAAAAGAGGAAAAAATTTAGAAGTCCAAGGATAGACTAAGTTTATTATTTCTACCTAAAGGATGGGAAGAGATTAAAATTATTCATTGAAATATTAGTCTTTTTGTGGGGTCTGTAGACAAAACGAAATATTTTCACATCAGTGAGGGACTGTTTTTCTGTGAGTAATATAATTAATAAAGGTGTTTCATAGCATGCCATAATTAAAAATATGGTGAAATAAGCCATATGGCACACAATAAATCAGAGTGAGTCACATGAGAATCAGATGTCAGGTCTATAAGTTACATGCTTTGTCTTTTTAAAAAGCATTTACAGCTGTAAACTGACAGTGGCACACATACACATGTACACACACAAACACAAACCTATTTTCTTCTTATTCATTATAATTTAAAATTCTTGGAATTTTTTGTATGTTTTAGTAATAACATTTTGATTTTATGACATAAACAATACTAACACAGTAATGCCATTAAATAATGAAATAAAATTATGACTATTCAAATTATATATGTAAACCCATGAAAGGTAATATCACTGCATTAGGTATTTATTTCTTAGTAAAATGTTTGGCAATGTTGAGGCATATATTAGAAACAAGAACCTAATGCTGATTTAATAAAATAAAAAATTTTCTAATTTGTTTTTCCAAATAGTCTAAGGAAAAGTCTTCCTGAGAATTGTTTTGTCTTTGCTATGGCTGTTGCTCTTAATGTTGATACTATGTTATTACTGAACCTCATTATACTTTCAAGTATAAAAGGAGCTGGAAGAAACTTATGGTGTAGTTTTATAGACCATAAATTTCTCAAATTCATAAGATCCTAGGATGCCATACTCTCAGTAAATATTTACTGACTGAATTAAATTAAAATGGATACTTTGACATAATATAATGAATGATATATAGCCATTATTACTGTAGACACTGGCAGATATAAACAAGATTTTATTTGATTTTTAACAGCATAAAATGTTTCTCTCTTCCTTTAGAGAGGACACATGCTCATTAACATCTTATGACTGTAATTCTCAAACTCCATCATTATCCTTGAACTTCACCTTTAGTAAACTCCTTTTTTCTTCTGCCTGCCTGCTTTACTCTCTAGGTTGTGTAGACTACTTATTATGAGAATTTCTTTATGCTTTGTGATTTTGTGGGAAGCTTAGGAAAAAAAAAAGAACAGGCACCAAGGTTTTTTTGTAGACTGCACCTGTAAAGAAAACAAATCAAAAGTAACAGTATGGGTACTTGTGACCTGATTACACAAAAATTTAATTCCTTGAATTACTAACAAGCAGCTTTGACAATAACAATTTGGCAAACTGTTAAACAACTGAGATGTTGTTGAATCAATTAGAAATCAGACCCAACTTTTGGTATAACAGTTTTGTGGAACATGCCTCGATGAAGACTAGCTTTTTGCTTCTGGTGATGGGAATAGACTTGGGAGCTTGGGGAAAAGACTGATAGGGAACTGAGTAGGACAGCTGTGTTGACTACAACATTTATTAGATAATGCAACTCACAAATTTAGCTTTCTAAGTGAGCTGTGAGCTAAAGCAAAGTGCCCTGAGGTAGTCAAAGACATGGTCAAGGAGGGATCTATAACATTATTATCACCAGTCAACCTCAAAAGAGAGCTTGGATCATAAAAAATGAGTTGCCTCTAGCAAAAGAAGTATAAGATTAGGGAGAGGGGCTGTTCATGCCACACATACCTTATTTTCTCATTGAATCCAAATTAGATAGATAGGTAGATGAATATATTGATATACATTCTTGTATGCCAGTGTACATTATAGCACTATTCAAATTAGTCAAAAGATGGAAACATTCCAAGTTTCCATCAACAGATGAATGAACAAAATATAATATGTATACATTAATAAAATATTATTCCATTAAGAATACTAACAATGCCCAAGCTGAGAATCAAATCAAGAACTCAACCTTTTACAACAGCTGCAAAAAGAAAAGAAAATACCTAGGAATCTGTGTATCTAAGGAAGTGAAAGGTCTCTACAAAGGGAAACTGTGAAACACTATTGAAAGAAATCATAGATGACACAAACAAAGGGAAACAAACCCCAAGTTCATGGATAGGATGACTCAATATTGTGAAAATGACCATGCTTTCCAAAGCAATCTACAGATTCAATGCAATTCCCATCAGAATACTAACATTATTTTTCAGAGAATTTGAGAAAACAATCATAAAATTCAAATGGCACCAAGAAAAAGCTCGAATAGCCAAAGCAATCCTAAGCAAAAAGGACAAATCTTGAGGCTTCACAGTACTGGACTTCAAATTATACTGATGCAGGACAGGCAACCCCTAGAACTGGGGATTAGCCTGGAAGGGTTCTTGGCTTCTCCAAGGGAAGAATTCAAGGGCAAGCCAATGGTGTTGAACTTTTACTGAAGTGGTAGTGTACAGCAGCAGCAGAGGTACTGCTCCTTGGGGAGCAAGGCTACCCCATTGACAGTACGCTCAGAATAGCAGCTCAGAGGCAGCTCTGCACTCATATTTATACCCAGTTTTACTTGTATGAAAATTAAAGGATGGTTTATACAGAAATTTCTAGGAAAAAGATGGAAACTTCTGGTTTGTTGTGTTGTTGCTGTGGAAAGGGGCAGTAACTTCCAGGTGTTGCTGTGGCAATGGTAAACTGACATGGCACACTGATGGGCCTGTGCTATGAAAAACTGCTTCTGCTCCAGCCTTGTTTTATCTAGTCCTCAATTTTGGTCTGGTATCTGAGCCCCGCCTCCAGGGTCAAGTCTTGCCTCCTACCTTAATACTGCAGGCTGCTACCAAAACAGCATGGTACTCATATAAAAGCAGGCGCATAGACCAATGAAACAGAATACAGAACCCAGAAGTAAAGCCAAATACTTACAACCAACTGATCTTTGACAAAGCATAAAACCACATAAGTTGAGGAACAGACAACCTATTTAATAAATGGTGCTGGAAAAACTGGCTACATGTAGAAGAATAAAACTGGATCCCTATCTCTCACTTTATTCAAAAATCAACACAAGATGGATGAAAGACTTACCATCTAAGACCTGAAACCATAAAAATTCTAGAAGATAACCTTCTGGACATTGGCCTGAGCAAAGAATTCATGACTAAGATCTCCAAAGCAAATGCAACTAAAACAAAATAAATAAATGAGACCTGATTAATTAAAAAGCTTCTGCACAGCAAAAAAAAAAAAAAAAAAAAAAAAAAAAAAAAAAAAAATCATCAGAGTAAATAGGCCAGCCACAGAATGGGAGGAAATCATTTGCAAATTATGCATCTGGCAAGGGACTAGTATCCAGAATCTATAAGAAACTCAAACAAATCACGAAAATAAAACAAATAATCTCATTAAACAGTGGGCAAATGAGATGAATAGACATTTTCAAAAGAAGATATACAGATGGCCAACAAACATGTGAAAAAATGCTCAGCATCACTAATGATCAGGGAAATGCAAATTAAAACACAATAAGATACCATCTTACTCCTTCAAGAATGGCCACTATTAAAATTTCAAAAACCAATAGATATTGGTGTGGATGCAGTGAAAGGGTGACACTTATACAATGCTGGTGGGAATGTAAATTAGTACAACCTCTATGAAAAACAGTATGGCGATTCCTTAAAGAACTAAAAGTAGACCTGTCATTCAATCTGGCATTCCCCCTGTTGGGTATTTACCTAAAAGAAAGGAAGTCATGATATGAAAAAGACACATGCACATGTATGTTTATTGCAGCTCAATTCATAACTGCAAAGATAGGGGACCAACCTAAATGCCCATTGACCAATGACTGGATAAAGAAAATGTGATACATATACACCATGGAATACGGCTCAGCTATAAAAAGCAATGAAATAATATCTTTTGCAGCAGCTTAGATGCGCTGTAGGTCATTATTTAAAGTGAAGTGACTCAGGAATGGAAAACTAAACACTGTATATTCTCACTTATAAGTGACAGCTGGGCTATGAATATGCGAAGGCATACAGGGTGATATAATGAACTTTGGAGACTCAGAAGGGGGATGGAGGAGAGTTGGTGAGGGATAAAAAACTACTTATTGGCTACAATGTGATGGGTGATGGATGCACTAAAATCTCAGCCTCAGAATTTCCCACCCTGTAATTCATCTATGTAACCCAAAACCACTTGAACCCCAAAAGCTATTTGAAATAAAAAAATTAAATTAAAAATGTAATATGTATACACTAATGGAATATTATTCAGCCATAAAAAGCAATTGAAGCTCTTCATTTATATAGAATATGAGGTATAAGCAATTTCATAGTGACAGAAAGGTAGATGATAATAAGTGATATAGCTATGGTTGCTATTATGTCTATATCTATATATAATTATACTTTTGATTGGTGTTTTCCTAATAACTAACAAGGGTGAGGATCTTTTTATGTGCTTATTGGCCATTTGTATAACTTCTTTGGAACAATGTTTATTTCAGCTTTTTCCCATTTTGTAATTAGGTTATCTTTTTGTTGTTGAGTTGTAGAAGTTCTTTGTATATTTTGATATTAAGCTCATCATATACATAATTTCCAAATATATTTTCCTATTCTGTAGATTGTTCACTTTGTTGATAATATTCATTGAGTCACAAAGTTTTTAATACTGATGAAGTCCATCCTATCTTTTCTGTTGTTGTTGTTACTTGTGTTTTTTGGTGTCATATCTAAGGACTCATTGTCAAATCCAAATTTTATTCTGTGAGTTTTGTAGCTTTAGCTCTTATATGTAGGTCCTCAACCCACTTTTTAGTTAACTTTCGCACACAATATGAGGAAAGGGGTTCAACTTTATTCCTTGGAACGTAGAAATTCAATTGCCCAGCACCATTTCTTGAAGTGACTGTTCTCCTATTGACTAGACTTGGTGTCTTGGTTTGTTTGTTTATTTATTTTACTTTAAGTTCTGGGATACATGTACAGAATTTGCAGGTTTGTTACATAGGTATATGTGTGCCATGGTCGTTGCTGCACCTATTGAGCTGTCCTCTAAGTTTTCTGCTCTTGTCCCCCAGTCCCCAACAGACCCTGGTGTGTGTTGTTCCCCTCCCTGTGTCCATATGTTCTCATTGTTCAACTTGTACTTATGAGTGAAAACATGCGGTGTTTTGTTTTATGTCCTGTGTTAGTTTGCTGAGGATGATGACTTCCAGTTTCATCCATGTCCCTGCAAAGGACATGAACTCATTCCTTTTTATGACTGCATAGTATTCCATGGTATATATGTACAACATTTTCTTTATCCAGTCTGTCATTGATGGGCATTTGGGTTGGTTCATTGATGGGCATCTGGATAGTGGCTTTGCTATTGTAAATAGTGCTGCAATAAACATATATGTGCATTTGTCTTTATAGTAAGTCATGGATATTAGACCTTTATCAGGTGGGTAGATTGCAAAAATTTTCTCTCATTCTGGAGGTTGCCTGTTCACTCTGATAATAGTTTATTTTGCTGTGCAGAAGCTCTTCAGTTTACTTAGATCCCTTCTGTCAATTTTGAATTTTGTTGCAATTGTTTTTGGCATTTTGATCATGAAGTCTTTGCCCATGCCTATGTCCTGAATGCTATTGCCTAGGTTTCCTTCTAGGGTTTTTATGGTTTTGGGTTTTACATTTAAGTATTTAATCCATCTTGAGTTAATTTATGTATAAGGTGTAATAAAGGGGTCAATTTTCAGTTTTCTGCATAGGGCTAGCCAGTTTTCCCAGCACCATTTATCGAATAGGAGATCCTTTCCCCATTGCTTGTTTTTGTAACGTTTGTCAAAGATCAGATGGTTGTAGATGTGTGGACTTTGTTAAAAATCAATTGACCATATATGTATGAGTTTACTTTTGGATTCTGAATTCTATTTCATTCATTTATGTATCTATCCTTATGCCAGTACCACACTGTTTTGATTATTTAGTTTTGTAATAAAACCAGCATTTTAATCAGTTTGGGCAGTGTTTAGTCATTCAGGCTGCTATGACAAAAATACCATAGACTGAGTGACTTTAACAACAGAAATTTATTTCTCAGACTTCTGGATGCTGAGAAGTCCAAAATTAAAGTGCCAGAATGGCTGAGTGCTGATGAGGGATCTCTTCCTGGCTTACAGATTAAACCAGGATTACAGTTATGCTCTTGCTATATTTTCATGTGGTAGACAGAAAGTGAACTCTAGTCTCTTTCTCTCTCTCTCTCTCTCTTTTTTTTTTTTTTTTTAGACGGAGTCTCGCTCTGTCACCCAGGCTGGAGTGTGGTGGCATGATCTCGGCTCATGGCAAACTCCTCCTCCTGGGTTCAAGTGATTCTTCTGCCTCAGCCTCCTGAGTAGCTGGGACTACAGGCATGCACCACCATGCCTGGCTAATTTTTGTGCTTTTACTAGAGAAGAGGTTTCACCACATTGACCAGGCTGGTCTGGATCTCCTGACCTGGTGATTTGCCCGCATTGACCTCCCAAAGTGCTGGGATTACAGGCATGAGCCACCATGCCTGGCCCTCTTTCTCTCTTTAAAAGCAGATCTCATCTAAATATAATTACCTTCCAAAGTCCCCACTTCTTAATTTCGTACCATTGAGGGTTAGGTTTCAGCAAAAAATGTTTTAGGCGGACACAAACCTGCAGTCCATAACAAGCAGGTAGTATGAGTGAACTATGGTTTTTTGTTTAACAAACGTTTTGGCTGTTCAAAGTCTCTTGCAATTCATATGAATTTGAGGATCATCTTTTCCATTTCTGCTAAAAAGCTGTGGAAATTTGGATGGGGGTTGCATTGAACCTATAGATCACTTCAGATAGAGTTAATGTTTCAACAATATTAAGTCTTCTTACCTACGAGCATGAGTTGTTGCTCCATTTATTCAGTTTTTTCAAAATTTGTTTCAACAATACTTTATAGTTTTCAAGTACAAGTTTTGCACATTTTGGTTAAATTTCTTTCCTAGATATGTATATTATTCTTTAAATGCTACTGTAAATGAAATTGCTTTATTAATTTCCTTTTTGCATTGTTCACTGCAAGTATTATAGGAACACAATTGATTTTTGTGTGTTGATATTGTGCAACATTCAACATTGCTAACCACATTTCTTAGCTCTAATAGCATTCTTTTGATATTTTTGGGGATTTTCTATATGCAGGGTATGTTATATGTAAATAGAAATAGTTTTACTTAATCCTTTCCAATTTGGATGCCTTTTCTTATCTAATTGTACTGGCTAGAACTATTAGTACAATAATGAATAGCGGTGGTGAAAGCGGACATTCTTGTTCTGTTCTTGAGCTTAAACCCACTTATGCCTCGTGTTCCATTATTGAAATGTTAAGCAGATGGGAATAATTTATATTCAACTGCTCAAGGTTATTGTCAAGGTCTGATTGCAAAAATTCAAAAAGTTGCAACCTCAGGCATAAGTGGGTTGTGGAGAAAGCCTTCAGTCTTTCCCCATTGAGTATAATGTTAGCTGTGGGTTTACTCCTTATCATGTTCATGGGAATATTAATTATTACTGCATTCCAGAAACTTATTTGGCAATATCAATACAATTAAAAATAGAAAATGCTTTGGAGGCTGTGTTTATAGATGATTTCCACAGACAGAAAAAGACCATTTCTTTTTTTTTAAAGACAGTTTCTCCGGATAAATTGTAAAATATCTGTGTAATGAAACTCTGAGGGAGGAGGCTCTCAGAAACTGATATTAACTTGTTTATCCATAAAGAATAAAATGTTGATTAGATTGTGGTATGTCCACATTCTGGAATACTTTGCATCTATTAAAAATAAGTTAGATGTACACATATGAACCCGGAGGAATGTATAGTATCTGTTTTAAGGTAGAAAACTATTTTATACAAATTAAGACAACACTACCTCATTTTTAAAAAAATGAACCAAAACCACCTCAAATTCCTGTGTGTGTGTGCCCTTTTTATGAGTGTGTATAAATATGGAGAAGGACGCATGCCATATGGTAATGATTGGTTACCTAGCAAATAGAAGAATGGAAAGAATTTGGTAACTTTTGTCATTATTTTTTACAGATTATTCTGTATTATGGTACACATACTTCACAGGACATATAGATAATACATCCTATGTAATAATATGTAAAAAAAAAAAATTAACATTTATTAGAATTGAAAAATAATTCAGGAAAAGTCATAGAGAATGGGTGATAGATACTTCAGGAACAGCCAGAGAAAGGTTTGTCCAGAGAAAAATATGTTACCAAAACCAAATTTAATCAACTTCATTGTTTTTCTCAGCTACCAGCAAACAGATGTAGAGACCAACACAATGGCACTTAGAAAAGCCTGGAAGGAGTGAGACAGTGAGGTCTTGTAGGGACCCTGGGGATATTGAGTAATTAAGACAGAAACACTCACTTAAGGAGCTCCCAAGTTAATAGATTGTATTTTCTTCCCCTCGCTTAGTAGTTTTGGATAGATATAGATATCCTATCTATGCACAGACCATATTCCCCCCTAATTTTAAGGACTTGCTGCCACCTATGGATAAGAATAGAGTATTACAATTTGCACCAACACACCCTAACATCCACCAGTGAGCTAGATGACTGGATATCAGAGGAGGCTTGAGTTTGATGTATTTTAGTTTGGTTCAACTCAAACAATATTCATTATCATTATTAAACACCAAGTTATGTATTGGATCTTCATAAATAAATAAAGCTTTGGAGTTAATGAATTATTGAACTCAAAGAGTTCACAGCTTAGTAGGTAAGATAAAGTTGGATATAATTTTATTATATCCTGAAGGTAACACAAATGTATAATGAGGCAGGAGTGGAGTTCAGTTTTAATGATACATAAATGTGAAACAGGAAATGTGAGGAGTAGAGTCTGAGAATTTACAAAGCTCAAATCATGGAAAACTGTGTGTGCTGTGGACGGTATATGTGAAGTCCTGGACGTGCTGAGGTCAGAGGTTGGTTATACGGATCTTAGGTTCAGTTAGAAGATCAGGAGTGGGGATACACATTTATGATTTGTTGAGTAAGAATAATAGATAGGCCATGGGAGACAATGGGTCATGCAAGAAAAGATATAGACAAAATGAAAAAAGAGCAATGGACAGAGAAGTTAACAGCATATTAATTAGGAGTCAAATGAGCAAGAAATCTACCAGAAAATGGTTTATGAGGGCAAAACAAGAGATCTTAAGGGCACTGAGCAGAAATTTTAAATTATTTGTTCCCGTGTCTCAGGATCCATAAGAAAAAGAATTTAGGCCGGCCACGGTGGCTCACGCCTGTGATCCCAACACTTTGGGAGGCCAAGGTGGGTGGATCACTTGAGGTCAGGAGTTCGAGACCAGCCTGACCAACGTGATGAAACCCTGTCTCTACTAAAAATACAAAAATTAGCTGGACATGGTAGCACATGCCTGTAGTCCCAGTTACTTGGGAGGCTGAGGCAGGAGAATTGCTTGAACCCGAAAGGAGGAAGTTGCAGTGAGTTGAGATTGTGCCACTGTACTCCATCCAGCCTGGGTGACAGAGGGAGACTCCATCTCAAAAATAAAAAAATAAAAAAAGAAGAAGAATGTAATAAAATCACCTCAGTGCTTATGGAGAAAAAGACAAAATACCAGCATAAAACAATGCATCGGTTTTTCGATTTCCACTAAACTTAAAATACAGAATATGTAAAAATAACATATTCAATAGAATACATAACATTAACTAATAGTAGTATAATGAGCATAGTATTAAGTTGTGGGAGTTAATATGCTTCATACCATCTATTGTAGAATATAAGATCAGTATTACATGTTATTTATGCCTTCTCCCTAGAGTTTTATTTTTTCAATTATAGAAATAAAACCTGCAAGTAAGAAAAAAAAATTATTTTTGTTTGTTTGGTTTTGTTTGAGATGGAGTGCTAGAGTGTAGTAGCATGATCTCTGCTCACTGCACTCTCCGCCTCCCAGGTTGAAGTGATTCTTCTGCCCCAGTCTCCCAAGTATCTGGGACTACAGGCAGGAGCCACCTTGCCCCACTAATTTTTGTATCTTTTTTATTTTTATTTTTTTAGTAGAGACAGAGTTTCGTCATGTTGGTCAGGCTGGTCTTGAACTCCTGGCCTCAGGTGATCCATCTTGCTGGGCTTCTGAAAATGTTGGGATTATAGGTGTGAGTCATCGCGCCCAGCCAAAAGCATGTTTTTTTGAATAGGATGTTACTATTGAATCTCAGTTTACAAAGTAGAGTTTTATGTACAAAATGAACATTACATCTGGTATAAAATAAATTTAACATTTTGGTTTTAATGGTGTCAAGTGGTGAAAGCCTCACTGACAAAATGACACAACTACATATAGGAAATAAACTATGAGGACTGCCAGGCCAGAGAAGTGTAGGCAAGGGCAATGCACCATCAGATTCTTCAAAGATTCTAAGCGCTGTAAGTTTCACATAATTGCCTGTTTTTACCAGGAAATACCGTCTTTGGCTAAATCAGCCCTACTTACTGGATATGATTGCCACTTGGCAGCTGTCCCAGAATCTGGGGCCGGGGGGTGGGGGGTGTTCCAGGACTCTCATTGCATCTTCAGCAAAACGAGTAGACCCACTTTTCTTGGAATTTTTTTATATTAAAAAAGCTTCAGAATCACTGAGAAGGTATCTCCAGCTCTAACAAAAACTCACTTTTTATTCAGTTATAATTGGAATATTATATTACTCTAGTTTATTGTTGTACAGATTACAGCACACAGAAGTTCTAAAATAGAGATGTGGCAGGAGTTTCAATATAGTGAAAAATAAGCTCATAGAGTTGAAAATGAGGGAAAACAGTCATAGATAATTATAGTGTAATCTGCAAGAAATCTGTCAGCAAACTATGGCTGGCATGCCAAATACAACAGTGTTCTATGTATGTAAATAAGGTTGTGTTGGGACACAGCTGTACCCATTTGGTCACAGATTGCCTATAGCTGCTTTGGCTTCACATTGCAGAGAGAAATATTCTCTGCAAAAGACTGGCTAGTAACATCAAAAATGTTTACTGTGTGACCATTTATAGAAAAAGATGGACAAGCCTAGAGCAAAAGCTAGGCAGAACCTATAGAGCAAAATGCTTCTAGCTCAGTTGGGGAAGTTCAGATTTAGAGATCCTTAGCTAAGATGATGTAGTTTGCCATCTTAGATCTTATATTCTAATTCACATGTTTACTGTGTCACCAACAAATGAATAGACTATTTCAATCATTGTGCAGGTAATAATGACACAGCAAGATTAGTGTCTAATCTAAGAATCTCTGCTAATTATTGAGTACTCACTAGGTGTCTTGCTCATTGTTGTATTTATGTACATTATTTATTTAAATTTTATACTGCCTCCGTGACAGACAATTGTATATTATTCCTATTTTCTGAAGGAGAAAAAGGTGCTTGGGTACTTTGTGTAACATGCTTAAAGTCACGTTAAAACTAACAGAAACAATGTCAAGAGCCTCGGTTCTTAATACTGAAATTAGGGAGCCATGGAAGCCATTGAGGACAGGTAAGTTTGCTAGATGTGATATATTAAATAACTCGTAGTGGGTGAAGAAGAGTTAACCAGAAAAACAAAAACGAAAAACAAGAGAAAGGGTGGGTATACAAAGGCCATGGGCAGTTTCTTACTCCGTGACCATTTCACAGAGTAATGTGTAATTCATTTCTGGCTGCACTAAATGAATTTGCTCAGTTAATGAGATTCCACTGATAGACCACATGAGGAATAACAATACTAACAATAACAAAAGCCTCAACTCTATTGAGCACATTTTACATGCCAGGTTTGCTAAAGCTGCACATGTGTTGTCTATTTCATCCACACAATAACTTTATGAGGCAATACTATTATTATCCCCATTTTACAGAGATAGAGACAGAGGCAAAGACAAGTTAAGTAACTTGCCCAGAATCGCCTAGTTGGTAAGTGGCAGAGCCAATTTTTAAAACAAGTCATCTTGATTCCAGGACGTGTGGCCTTAACCACTGCACAGAACTGCCTCATGTTGTTCCTTCTTGAGTATAATGTTGTAGCTCTCAGTGCATCAGAGACCTGGCTGAAACTCATCCCTCAATCAGCTGACTTTCCATTTTTTGAATTCAAATCATTCAAAGGTGAGGACATAATGGGTTTAGAGAATCAGAATCTGTTTTGAAACTGTCTGCTGTAAACTGAACTGTGTTCCTCCAAAATTCATAAGTTGAAGCTTTAACCCCCAATGTTACTGTACCTGAAGTAGAGTCTTTAGCAGGTAATTAAGGTTAGGTGAATGAAATAAGGATGGGACTGTAAGCTGATAGAACAGGCCTTATAAGAAAAGGAAGAGAGAGGGAGAGGAAAAGAGAGAGAGAGAGAGCGAGCGAGAGAGAGAGAGATATCGAGAATGAACCTCTGCCATATAAGGACATAGAAGAAAGTGGCCTTCTGGAAGCCAGAAAGAGAACCTTCCAAAGAACCCAACCATGGTTGTCAGCACCTTGATCTTGAACTTCCAGCCTCCAGAACAGGGAGAACATATATTTTTGTTGCTTAAGCCACCCAGGTGGCAGCTATTGCTATGGCAGTCTGAGCTGACTAATACATGCTATGGGGCAGAATTGTGGTGCCAGGTCTCTTCACATGAACTGGTCGAAGATTCCTGGTCCAACCAGATACAACCAGTGTCAATGGGTTTAAAACAATTGGGAAGTCACAAAGTGAATATGGCAATAATTTAGAGAATCTTGAAAGCCTCTCTAGCTGGATAGTCATTAGGCTATGAGCGTCATTTCAAAAGTGCAGAAGAAAATGTTGTGAACTATTAATAACATGTCCAAAATTATCCAGCTTGTAAAGTCTAAGATCCCAAACTTGATTCAAAGTTGATTGAAACTGATAACATGTGTTCTTTCTTCTTTATATGATACCTTATGTGTGTATATATATATGCACAAAATTTAATACCCTAATGCCAAAAATATCACAAATTCCAGGACTTTACTTAAGTATAATAAAGCATTTGTTTCTCTTTGCCTATGGAATCTTTTTCTCCCAAACCCATGACTCCAATCTAATCATGAGAAAACCATCAAATAAATCCCAACTGAGAGAGATTCTACAAAATACCTGACCAGTACATGACAAAACTGTTAAGAGTCTTCAAAACATGAACAAAAACAAAACAAGGGAAAAAAAGAAAGCTGAGAAACTATCACAGCTAAGAGAAGCTTAAGGAGACATGATGAAAAAATATAATGTAAACATAATGTGGTAACCCAGATAGCATCTTCTAATAGACAAAGGACATTATAGATTAGGACAAAGAAAATATGAATATATGTACTATTATTTATAATGATGTGTCAATATTGGTTTATAAATTGGGGCCTATGCATCATACTAATATAAGACACTAATGATAGAGGAAACTAGGTGTGGGGTATACAGGACTACTTTGTCTTAAATTTACAATGTATCTGTATATCTATAATTATTCTAAGCATGTGTTTTAAAAAATAAGGGCACACTTTGGACCCAATAATTCTAGATATGTATTCAAAGAAAATAAATATTAAATAAGTGCATATCTTAATACTATGTAACATGCTTAAAAGTATATCTATTCTCTGTTCTTTAAGTTCCTTGAATGTACCTAAGGGTTTCAGAGGAGAGTCCTGCATTCTGGAAGCACTAAATCATCCTTTCTAATAACTATCATTAGCCATCAAATTATTGGAAATGTATAATGCTCAGTGCTAATGGAGGATGTGTACTGACTGATGCTTCTTATCTTTGTAACGAAGGTGCAATTTGGTATTTTTTTTTTTTAGAAAGCTATCTGCCATCATGTAAACTTTGAAAATATTAATAAATTGAATCTACTAAATCCACTTTTAGAAATATAGCAATAGTCATATCAGAGATGTACACAGTTTTATGTACAAATATATTTAACATTCCTACATTTGTAATAGTAAAAAGTTGAAAAGAATTAAACATTCATTAATAGGAGAATGTTAAAAATACTAGCATTTCTATCCAAGTAATTCTATATAACATTTTAACTAATGCTTTTATGTAAGCTTAATTAAATTGGAAAATGATCAAAAATCATTTCAGTCATTTTAATGGTGGTGAAATATTAATATAGTTTAAAGCCATGTTAATTTCGTCTCCTTACTTTTCTCTTTACTAAAATATTTATAACAAGCACGTACTCTTTTGTATGATTAACAAAAATGAACACAGCGAGAAGGCCCTCACCAGACACTAGATACCAGTGCCTTGATTTTGGACTTCTTAGTCCTCAGACGCGTGAAAGTATAAATTTTGGTTTTTAATAAATTATCTAGTCTGTGGTACTTTTTGTGATAGCACGAAGAACAGCTAGGTCAATGAGACGATATTGAAAAATATGAGAGGTGCTGAATTAATTGAAAGAAAGATTCACTTTCTCTTTAGACACAAACACACTTCTGAAGACAACATGATGAACTGCAGACCATTCCCAGGAAAACCTTGGTGTCTGTGTTCTTGTGCCGAAGGTAGAAGACCCACATGATTGAAGGTTTCTGGTTCACTGGGTCACAACTAGAGGAGAATCCCTTCTATCTAAGGTTGCTAGGACTGCAATGAAACACATTGGCTCCACTGGAAAACCATGAAGTGTGAATATACACTGGGTCTGATTGATTTCTCTCAAGTTCTTACCATTGACATCCAGATTTGTGAGGTAATATCTTTGTTGTGTCCCTTCTCTTCTCTGAGTCTAATCATCTAGTCCAACTACACAAATGGGGGAGATTACTCCTAGGTTGATAATAAGTCTCTGACCTTTGTAGATAGGATCAGTCTTCCTGACTGCAAAAAAGAAAAATCTGAAAAACCAAGAACCCAATCCAAGTTTTCCACTTTTCAGCCTGCTCTGCAATTATACCATGAAATGTTCATGTGTGGAGAATAGCCTAAGGTATTGATTGCATCCCCTTGGTTTCCTATGGGGCCAGGTGGGCCTGGAGTATTCACAGTTCCTGGGCTCCTGTGTTCTCCCTGTAATCAGCCTTTTCATTTTCACTTTCTCCAATGTACTGTACAAATAACAGCTCTTTTTACTTGGTAGTACCAGGACATAGTCAGAGAGCATTAGTTTATAAAATCTTGCCCTCCTCCACTAGGCCCACTAATGATCTATTCTGGTTGCCAGATACTGTTTGGCTTTGATGTAAAACACTCACAGAGTACCAGTCAAGCATTGTAGTGATAAACACTGGTCAGAGGCAGAGCTGTGGTGCCTTTTGGAGCCAGGGAGGACCTGCTGATGGCCACATACATGTCCTTCTAGCTAATCCTGAGCATCTGTGTGGTACTCTGATGGATGGGTCTGAATTACAGACACGTGGCTCAAGTCTGTTTAGATTTCCCTACGGAATTCTGGAATATGCTGCTTTGATTGTGTTTTTCATTGAAAAGCTGGGTTGAGGGAAAAAGAGCTAGGCAAAAGATTTCTGCTAATTGAACAAAAGCATTGATAGGAATAATGTAGCCACAGCCAAGGAATACCTGCAGCCACCGGAATCTAGAAGAGGCAGTGAAGGAATTCACCCTAGAGTCTCTGGAGGAGGTGAGGCCTTGTAGGAACCTTGATTTTGGTTCAATAATCCTAATCTCTGACTTCTGGCTTTCAGATCTATGATAGAATAAATTTCTTTTGGCTTAAAATAAAAGAAACAGAAACGTCACAAAGTTTATGAAAAGATCAGCTTTATACATCAAAAGCTTGACTGTAGTAAGACAGATAAAGACCTGTAGAAAGAATTGGATAGTACCACTTCTGTCAAAGGTGGATTTTCTTCTATGAGAAAAAACCTGAAGGAAGTTGCTTGACTCTATCAATAGAAAGCTCAATGATCTAGAAAGTTCAATGACTGAGGGAAAATTGAGTAAACCCCATGAGTGATCCACCTCTATAAGCCAAATGGTGAAAGAAAAGAAAATGAGCCAAAAGAAAGAAAATGGTGAAAACAGGCAAAAATTGGCTGAATCAGAGCTCAGAATCCAGCATTTGCCAAGAGGCCCTTTTGTACCAGCTATTCCACTTACAGCCCATGGCAGCAGTCAGAGTCAGGGTATCCCCTGCATGCCCAAGACCCAAGGAAAGAGGGAGGGGACTTGGGAGGGCTCTGGGATGCAGGGTGGTGTGTACTGACTCAGATTTTACAGCAGCCAAACCCCCAACATCCACACACAGAGAAAGATATCTCATGTGTTTTTTTTCTCTTTAAGTGGCTTTGATTTGTTTCTTTCTAGTATAACTACTGTTCCTAAATTAATGTTTTATTTTCTCTTATCAGTTTTAATTATAATTCCTAAAAGAGTGATTCCAGAATATAGATGGCTGTAATATAAGTATTTATAGATAATTTTCTACTACTGGACTCCCTAGAATTATATTGGGTATATATATATATATATATATGTATGTGTATATATATAATATATGTGTGTGTGTGTGTGTATATATATATATATATATTTTTTTTTTTCCTGCCACAATATTTTTAATTATGTACAAAGGTCTGACATGGCATCCAGGGACCCATTTCACCCACTGCTCTGTTTGGCCGCCAGTCTTTTGTCTCACTCTTCAGCAATGGTGAGGCGGATACCCTTTCCTTGGGGAAGAGAAATCCATGGTTTGTTGCCCTTGTCAATAACAAAAATGTTGGAAAGTCGAGTGGGAAAACTGTTGCCATTGGCATCTTTCACGTGAACCACGTCAAAAGATCCAGGATGCCTTTCTCTGTTGGTGATCACACCAATTCTTCCCAGGTTAGCACCTCCAGTCACCATACACAGGTTACCAGTGTCGAACTTGATGAAATCAGTAATCTTGGTAGTCTCCAAATCAATCTGAATGGTATCATTCACCTTGATGAGGGGATCGGGGTAGTGGATGGTGTGGGCATCATGAGTCACCAGATGAGGGATTCTTTTTGTGCCCACAAAGATCTTTCTCACTTTGCATAACTTGTACTTCGCCTCCTCAGGTGTAATACGATGTACAGCAAAGTGACCCTTGGTGTCATAGATCAGACGGAAATTCTCTCCCGTCTTGTCAATGCTGATGACATCCATGAATCCAGCAGGGTAGGTTATATCAGTTCGGACCTTGCCATCGATCTTAATGAACCGCTGCATGCAAATCTTCTTTACTTCATCTCCTGTCAGGGCATACTTAAGTCTGTTCCTTAGGAAAATGATGAGGGGGAGACACTCTCTCAACTTGTGGGGACCGGTGGATGGACGAGGAGCAAACACACCAGTCAATTTATCCAGCATCCAATGCTTTGGAGCTGCTACCCGCTTCAGATGCTTCTTGGGACCACCAGCCATGGCTGCGTTAGGCAAGGAAAGAGGACCTCCGTCTCCCGATTTTTTTTTTTTTTTTTTTTTTTTTTTTGAGACAGAGTCTCGCTCTGTCACCCAGGCTGGAGTGCCGTTGTGCGATCTCGGCTCACTTCAAGCTCGGCCTCCCAGGTTCAAGCCATTCTTCTGCCTCAGCCTCCTGAGTAGCTGGGACTACAGGTGCCCACCACCATGCCCAGCTGATTTTTTGTGTTTTTTAGTAGAGACGTGGTTTCACCGTGTTAGCCAGGATGATCTCAATCTCCTGACCTCATGATCCACCAGCCTCAACCTCCCAAAGTGTTGGGATTACAGGCATGAGCCACTGAGCCTGGCTCAATATTTTAAATGAGTAAGTTACTCCATTATTACTTTAGGCATAATTGAAATTTGACTTGACCAGCTGGAAATATTTGAAACATTAATGTCTATTTCTATGTCCTATGAAATACACTAAGAATTCTGTCTAACAATATTTACTTCAGTAGTTAATGATTGGATCTAAAAATAACAGGAAAAATCCACAAAAGCAAAAAACAAAACCCCTGGCTAAACTTACACTTTTGTATTCATTTCATCCTAAATTTATTTTCAGGTACTGATATTTTGCAATTCTTTTTTTCAGTTTGTTTTCTTATTAATCTTTGTTATTTGCTCATGATATGC
The DNA here is from genome assembly GCF_037993035.2 of Macaca fascicularis. Taxonomy (NCBI): domain Eukaryota; kingdom Metazoa; phylum Chordata; class Mammalia; order Primates; family Cercopithecidae; genus Macaca; species Macaca fascicularis. The sequence goes on from NC_088377.1 coordinate 117,854,245, forward strand.
TTAGTGGCATAACATTACTATTTTTTTGCAGTACAATATGTTTCTCTGATATATTCTAAATTTTGTTTCTCAAAAACTCCTGAATTTAAGAACTTTTAAAAAACTGCTTCTTTTCTAGTGTTTTCATAGTTTCATTATTTTTCTATTTAAAGATAGAAAAATTGATGTCCTTACTGTTTTCAATAAGAAATGGCTTTGAAATCAAGCATTATTTATTTTCTCAGAGATTTTAAATGTCTCATTTATCATTTACTAAATCCCATATGTGTTTAGGCTTATTTCCATTATATTTGAAAAATGATCAATGCCTCATTGTTTTAAAAATGCTTATTACTAGTTATTTTTCATTCCCTTTAAGAATTTTTGTCTTTTTTTTTTTTGGACATGCTTAATATTGCAGATGAATCAATATCATTTGGTTGAGTTTTCCTTCTAGTCATAGCAAAACCTCTTTATAAGATATTTTACTGGCTTGGTAATAATATTACAGATCAACTTAAGGGAGTTGACTTTTTAAAATGTTGCTTCTCTGGAAACCATCATTCTGAACAAACTATCGCGAGGACAGAAAACCCAAACACTGCATGTTCGCACTCATAGGTGGGAATTGAACAATGAGAACACTTAGACACAGGGTGGTGAACATCACACACTGGGACCTGTCATGGGGTGGGAGCAGGGGGGAGGGATAGCATTAGGAGAAATACCTAATGTAAGTGAGGAGTTAATGGGTACAGCACACCAACATGGCACATGTATACATATGTAACAAACTGCATGTTGTGCACATGTACCCTAGAACTTAAAGTATAATAAAAAAAAGTTCCTTCATATCCATTCAAAAGCATACATATATATTTGTTTTTTAATTTTTTACTGATACATAATTGTACATATAAATTGGGATTCAGATGATATTTTGATACATGCATACAATGCATAATGATGAAACCAGGGTATTTAAGATATTCATCACCTTAAACACTTACATTCCTTTGTGTTGGGAACATTTCACATTTTCTCTTCTAGCTATTTTGACTTCAAAATAATAAATTGTTAACTTTAGTCATTTGACTGTTCTGTCAAGCACTAGAACTTATTCCTTCCATCTAACTGTACATTGGTACCCATTAACCAATATCTTTTCATCCCCTCCACTCTTCCCAGACTCTGGTAAATATCTTTCTACTCTTTATCTCAGTGAGATCAACATTTTTAGCTCCACATATGAGTGAAAACAAACAATGTTTATTTTTCCGTGCCTGGCTCATTTCAGTTAACATAATGACCTCCAGTTCCTTTCACACAGCTGCACATGGCAAGATATCATACTTTTTATGGCTGAATAGTATTCTATTGTGTTTATATACCACATTTTCTTTATCTGTTTATCCATTGATTGGCACTTAGGTTAGTCCCATATCTTGACTACTGTGAGTTGTGCTGCAATAATCATGGGGGTGCAGATATTCTATTGATAAACTGATTTCCTTTCTTACGAATAAATTCTCAGTAGTGATATTGGTGGATAATATAGTAGTTCTATTGTAAGTTATTTGGTAAATTTTCATACTGTTTTCCCTAGTGGTTATACTAATTTACATTCCCAAAAACAATGTATAAGGATTCCATTTTTTCTGCATCCTCAACAGAATTTTTTTTGTCCTTTTGATAATAGCCATTCTAGCTAGAGTAAGATGATAGCTCCTTGTGATTTTGATTTGCATTTCCCTGATGATTACTGATGTTGAGCATTTTAAAAATATATCTGTTGGCTATTTGTATGTCTTCTTTTGAGAAATTTCTGAATGTATTAGTCCACTTGCATTGCCATAAAGAAATACCTTAGGCTGGATAATTTATAAACAGAAAAGTTTAATTGGCTCATGGTTCCGCAGGCTGAAAAAGAAGCACAGCACTGGCATCTACTTCTGATGAGGGTCTCAAGAGGCTTGCAGTCATGGTGAAAGGCAAAGTGGGAACAGGCATGTCACATGAAGACAGCAGGAACAAGAGAGAATGAGGAAGAGGACCCAGGCTCCTTTAAACAACCAGCACTCACTCATTACAATGCAGAGGGTATCAATCTATTCATGAGGCATCCACCTCCATGATCTAACTAGACCCCACCTTCAACATTGGAGGTCACATTTCAACAAGACATTTGGAAGGGACAATCATTCAAACCATATCATTCCACCTCTGACACCCCAAATCTCATGTCCTTCTCACATTGTAAATTACAATCATCCCTTCCCAAGAGTCCTCCAAAATCTTAACTCATTCCAGCATCAACTCAAAGTCCAAAGTCCAAAGTATTGTCTGAGACTCAAGACCAAATTCCTTCTACCTAGGAGCCTGTGAAGTAAAAAACAACTTATTTACTTCAAAGATACAGTGGTTGCACAGGCATTGGATATGCATGTCCATTCCAAAAGTAATAAATAGGCCAAAACAAAGGTGCAGTAGGCTCCATGCAGTATGAAACCAACCAAGGCAGTCATTAAATCACCTTTGGCTTCCTTGGACACTGTTCATAGCAGCTCATAGCTACTCTCATGGATTGGAATTGAATGCCTGTGGCTTTTCCAGGTGCAGGATACAAGCTGCCGATGGATCTACTATTATGGGGTCTGGAGGGCAGTGGCTGCCTTCTTACAGCTCCACTAGCAGTGCTCCAGTGGGGACTTTGTGTGAGGGCTCCAACTCCACATTTCCCCCGGCACTACCCTAGTAGAGTATCTACTAGGTTGCCAGGCCTCTTTCATGCTTGCATTCTGAGCATCTGCAGACTTAACACTACATGGAAACCACCAAGACTTATGGTTTGCATTGTCCAGAGCTGTGGCTCAAGCTGTACCTGGGCCCCTATGAGCTGATGCTGCAGCCAGAGCAGCTGGGATGTAGGGAGCAGTGTCTCAAGGCTGTGCAGGGAAGCAGAGTCTTAAACGTGGCCCCCCAAACAATTATTTGCCTCTAGGCCTCTGGGACTATCATGAGAGGGGCTGCCTCAGTGATTTCTAAAATGCCTTTGGGGCTTTCCTCCATTATCTTGGATATTCACAGCTGGCTCCTTTTTAGTTATGCTAATCTCTCTAGCAAGAGGTTCTCCACAGCCCACTTGGATTCTTTCTCTACCACAGGGTCGTGCTGCAAATTTTCCAAATTTTACACTCTGTTTCCCTATTAAATGTAAGTTCCAACCTTAAGTCATTTATTTGCTCCTATATCTGATCCTAGGCCATTAGAAGCAGCCAGGGTACCTCTTCAATGCTGTGCTGCTTAGAAATTTCTTCCACCAGATACCCTAAGTAATCAGTCTCAACTTCAAAGTTCCACAGATCCCTATGTTACCTGGAGTCCTTGCTCCCAGAGCTCCTAAGATGGTGGTGGGCTGCTTCCAAAATGGCGGCAGGCCACTCCCAAGATGGTGGCAAGCCTCGTGTTCTCTGACCTGGGGTTCTTGGCCTCACAGATTCCAAGGAATGGAATCTTGGGCCATGTGGAGTGTTATAGCTCTATTAGAAGCCATAGGTCACGGAAGAGAACCGTGGAACCCAGTGACTAGTGTTCAGCTCGATTAGGATGAACCCAGGAACTTAGCAGTTCAGGAACAATGGCAAGGCTTTAGCCCGATTGGGAGTGGCAATGGGCGCCTTGCTGGATCAGGAGCACAGCGGACACCCTGCTGGATCTGGAGGGATGGAAGTCAGTGGCGGGTCTGTGATGGTGGCAAACAGCAGTGGTGGATGGGGAGCGAAAGTTCATCTCAAGCCGTAACAAAACACGGACCAGAAGAGTGCAGTTGCAAGATTTAATAGAGTGAAATAGAGTGAAAACAGAGTTCCCATATAAGGGGAGGGGACCCAAAGGGGGTTGCGGTTGCCTGCTCCAATGCCTGAGTTTATATCCTGATCCTTATCCCTCCCGCTGTGCTCTCAGGCAATAGATGATTGGCTATTTCTTTACTTCCTGTTTTTGCCTAATTAGCATTTTAGTGAGGTCTCTGATTGGTCAATTGTGGACTAAGTTGCAAGCCCCATGTTTAAAGGTGGATGTGGTCACATCCCCAGCTAGGCTTAGGGATTCTTAGTTGGCCTAGGAAATCCAGCTAGTCCTGTCTCTCACCTAGGACGTGAACACAATGCAGCTAAGTTATTTGCTAGCATGTAACACAAGTGACCTTTCCTCCAGTTCCCAAAAACTTCTTCATTTCCACCTGAGACCTTGTCAGCCTGGACTTCACTGTCCATATATCTCTGTCAGCATTTTGGTTACAATTATTTAACCAGTCTCTAAGAAGTCTCAAACTTTCCCCCATCTTCCTGTCTTCTGAGACCCTGAAACTCTCATAACCTCTGCTCATTACCCAGTTCCCAAGCCACCTCCATATCTTGACCTGTCTTTATAGCAATGCCCCACTCCTCAGTACCGATTTTCTGTATTAGTCCATTCTTGCATTGCTCTAAAAAAATACCTGAGACTTGGTAATTTATAAAGGAAAGAAGTTTAATTGGCTCATGGTTCTTCAGGCTGTACACAAAGAATAGTGCCTGCATCTGCTTCCAGTGAGTGCTTTAGGAAGCTTATAATCATGGCAGAAGGTGAAGGAGAGCCAGTGTGTCACATGGTGAAAGTGGGAGCAAAAGAGAGTGAAGGGAAAGTGGCACACTCTTTTAAACAACCAGATCTCATGTGAACTAACTGGACAAGAACTCACGTATCATCAGGAGGATGATGCTAAGCCATTCATGAGGAATCCACCCTCATGAGCCAATCACCTCCCGCCAGGCCCCATTCTTACATTGGGAATCACATTTCAACATGAGATTTGGAGGGGGCAAACATCCAAACCATGTCACTAATCATTTGCCCATTTTTTAGCGACATTATCTGTGTTTTGGTTTTATTTGTTTGTTTATTTCTGTTGAGTTATTTGAGTTCCTTGTATATTCTGGATATCAGTCCCTTGTTACATAAATAATTTGCAAATATTTTCTTTCATTCTACAGATTGTCTCTTCACTCTGTTGATTGTTTCCTTTGCTTTGCAGAGCTTTTTTGTTTGATATATTACATTTGTCTATTTTTGCTTTTCTTGCCTGTAATTTTGAGGTCTTATCCATAAAATTTCTGCCCAGACCAATGTCCTGAAGCATTTTCTCTAAGTTTTATTTTAGTAGTTTTATAGTTTTGGGTCTTGTATTTAGGTTCTCAATTCATTTTGAGTAGATTTTTGTATATTGTGAGAGATAGAGTTCATTTCATCCTTCGCATAAGGTTGTCCAGTTCTCCAGCATCATTTATTGAAGAGGATTTCTTTCTATAATGTATGTTCTCAGTGCCTTTGTTGAAAATCAGTTGGCTATTAACATGTGGTTTGACTTCTGGGTTCTCTGTTCTGTTCTATTGGTTGATGTATCTGCTTTTATACCAATACCATGATGTTTTGGTTACTACAGCTTTAAAATATATTTTAAAGTCAAGTAGTGTGATGCCTCCAGATTTGTTCTTCTTGAGCAGTATTAGTTTGGCAATTTGGAGTCTTTTTGTGATTCCATACATATATTAGAATTTTTGTTTTCTATTTCTGTGGAGAGTGTCACTGTTATTTTCACAGGGATTACATTGAATCCGCAGATTGTATAAGGTAGTATGGTCATTTTAACTTTATCAGTTATTATAACCCGTGAGCATGAGTTGCCTTATCATTTGTTTGCTCAGCATTTAATTTCCTTCATCGATGTTTTATAGATTTCATTGTAGAACTCTTTCACCACCTTGGTTAAATTTATTCTAGGTATTTTATACTTTTGTAGTTATTTTAGATGGAATCACTTTCTTGTTTTTTTTTTTTTTTTTTTTTTTTCAGCTAGTTTGTTGTTCATGTATAGAAATCCTATGGAATTTTGTATGTTGATTTTCTATCCTGAAACTTTTCTTATTTCATTAAAAGTTCTAAGAATTTTGTGGTGGAGTCTTTAGGTTTTTCAGAATACAAGATCATGTCATCTGCAAAGTGGGGCAATTTGACTTCCTCTTTTCCTATTTGCATGCCCTGTATTTCTCTGGCCTAATTGCTCTGGCTAGGACTCGTAGTACTTTGTTGATTAAGATTGGTAAAAGTAGGCATCCTTCTCTTGTTCTAATTCTTAGAAAAAAGCCTTTCAGCTCTTCCTCATTCAATACAAGGTTAACTGTTGGTTTGTCATACATGGCTTTCCTTATGTTGAGGTAAATGTCTCCTATGCCTAATTTGTTGAGAGTTTTCATCATGAAGAATATTAAATTTTAACATACTTTTTATGTATCTATTGAGATGCTCATATAGTTTTTGTCCTTCACTCTGTTGATGTGATGTATCACATTTATTGATTTGCATATATTGAACCATCCTGGCATCCTCGGGATAAATCCCCACTTGATAATTATATGTTATCTTTTTGATGTGTTTTTAGATTTGCCTTGCTAGTATTCTTTTTTGAGGACTTTTGCATCTATGTTTATTAGGGATATTGGCCTGTGGTTTTGTTACTATTGTTGTGATGTTTTTGCCTGGTTTTGGTATCAGGGTAGTGCTGGCCTTATAGAATGAGTTAGAAAAAACTTCCACCTATTCCGCTTTTTAAAAAAGTTTGAGAATTGGTGTTAATTCTTCCTCATATGTTGGTAAAATTCAACAGGAAAGCTATCCAGGGCTTTTCTTTGTTGGGAGATTTTTATTACTGATTGAATCCTTGTTACTTGTTATTGGTCCATTCAGGGTTTCTATTTCTTAATGGTTCAATCTTTGTAAGTTGCATGTTCTAGGAATTTATTAATTTCCTCTAGGTTTTTCTATTTGTTAGTATATAACTGTTCATAATAGTCTCCAATAATACTTTGTATTTCTGTGGTATCAGTTGTAAAGTCTCCTTTTATAGTTTCTGAATTCATTTGTTTGGATCATCTCTCTTGTTTTCCAGTTTTTTTTTTTTTTTTTTTTTTTTTACTGTCAATAATTATTTATTATTATTATACTTTAAGTTGTAGGGTACATGTGCATAACGTGCAGGTTTGTTACATATGTATACTTGTGCCATGTTGCTGTGCTGCACCCATCAACTCATCATTTACATCAGGTATAACTCCCAATGCAATCCCTCCCCCCTCCCCCCTCCCCATGATAGGCCCCTGTGTGTGATGTTCCCCTTCCCGAGTCCAAGTGATCTCATTGTTCAGTTCCCACCTATGAGTGAGAACATGCGGTGTTTGGTTTTCTGTTCTTGTGATAGTTTGCTAAGAATGATGGTTTCCAGCTGCATCCATGTCCCTACAAAGGACGCAAACTCATCCTTTTTGATGGCTGCATAGTATTCCATGGTGTATATGTGCCACATTTTCTTAATCCAGTCTGTCACTGATGGACATTTGGGTTGATTCCAAGTCTTTGCTATTGTGAATAGTGCTGCAATAAACATACATGTGCATGTGTCTTTATAGCAGCATAATTTATAATCCTTTGGGTATATACCCAGTAATAGGATGGCTGGGTCATATGGTACATCTAGTTCTAGATCCTTGAGGAATCGCCATACTGTTTTCCATAATGGTTGAACTAGTTTACAATCCCACCAACAGTGTAAAAGTGTTCCTATTTCTTAATATCCTCTCCAGCAGCTGTTGTTTCCTGACTTTTTAATGCTCGCCATTCTAACTGGTGTGAGATGGTATCTCATTGTGGTTTTGATTTGCATTTCTCTGATGGCCAGTGATGATGAGCATTTTTTCATGTGTCTGTTGGCTGTATGAATGTCTTCTTTTGAGAAATGTCTGTTCATATCCTTTGCCCACTTTTTGATGGGGTTGTTTGTTTTTTTCTTGTAAATTTGTTGGAGTTCTTTGTAGGTTCTGGATATTAGCCCTTTGTCAGATGAGTAGATTGCAAAAATTTTCTCCCATTCTGTAGGTTGCCTGTTCACTCTGATGGTAGTTTCTTTTGCTGTGCAGAAGCTCTTTAATTTAATGAGATCCCATTTGTCAATTTTGGCTTTTGCTGCCGTTGCTTTTGGTGTTTTAGACATGAAGTCTTTGCCCATGCCTATGTCCTGAATGGTACTACCTAGGTTTTCCTCTAGGATTTTTATGGTATTAGGTCTAACATTTAAGTCTCTAATCCATCTTGAATTAATTTTTGTATAAGGAGTAAGGAAAGGATCCAGTTTCAGCTTTCTACTTATGGCTAGCCAATTTTCCCAGCACCATTTATTAAATAGGGAATCCTTTCCCCATTTCTTGTTTCTCTCAGGTTTGTCAAAGATCAGATGGCTGTAGATGTGTGGTATTATTTCTGAGGACTCTGTTCTGTTCCATTGGTCTATATCTCTGTTTTGGTACCAGTACCATGCTGTTTTGGTTACTGTAGCCTTGTAGTATAGTTTGAAGTCAGGTAGCGTGATGCCTCCAGCTTTGTTCTTTTGACTTAGGATTGTCTTGGAGATGCGGGCTCTTTTTTGGTTCCATATGAACTTTAAAGCAGTTTTTTCCAATTCTGTGAAGAAAGTCATTGGTAGCTTGATGGGGATGGCATTGAATGTACAAATTACCTTGGGCAGTATGGCCATTTTCACGATATTGATTCTTCCTATCCATGAGCATGGTATGTTCTTCCATTTGTTTGTGTCCTCTTTTATTTCACTGAGCAGTGGTTTGTAGTTCTCCTTGAAGAGGTCCTTTACATCCCTTGTCAGTTGGATTCCTAGGTATTTTATTCTCCTTGAAGCAACTGTGAATGGAAGTTCATTCCTGATTTGGCTCTCTGTTTGTCTGTTACTGGTGTATAAGAATGCTTGTGATTTTTGCACATTAATTTTGTATCCTGAGACTTTGCTGAAGTTGCTTATCAGCTTAAGGAGATTTTGGGCTGAGACAATGGGGTTTTCTAAATATACAATCATGTCATCTGCAAACAGGGACAGTTTGACTTCTTCTTTTCCTAACTGAATACCTTGATTTCTTTCTCTTGCCTAATTGCCCTAGCCAGAACTTCCAACACTATGTTGAATAGGAGTGGTGAGAGAGGGCATCCCTGTCTTGCGCCAGTTTTCAAAGGGAATTTTTCCAGTTTTTGCCCATTCAGTATGATATTGGCTGTGGGTTTGTCATAAATAGCTCTTATTATTTTGAGGTACATTCCATCAATACCGAATTTATTGAGCATTTTTAGCATGAAGGGCTGTTGAATTTTGTCAAAAGCCTTTTCTGCATCTATTGAGATAATCATGTGGTTCTTGTCTTTGGTTCTGTTTATATGCTGGATTATGTTTATTGATTTGCGGATGTTGAACCAGCCTTGCATCCCAGGGATGAAGCCCACTTGATCATGGTGGATAAGCTTTTTGATGTGTTGCTGAATCCGGTTTGCCAGTATTTTATTGAGGATTTTTGCATCGATGTTCATCAGGGATATTGGTCTAAAATTCTCTTTTTTTGTTGTGTCTCTGCCAGGCTTTGGTATCAGGATGATGTTGGCCTCATAAAATGAGTTAGGGAGGATTCCCTCTTTTTCTATTGATTGGAATAGTTTCAGAAGGAATGGTACCAACTCCTCCTTGTACCTCTGGTAGAATTCAGCTGTGAATCCATCTGGTCCTGGACTTTTTTTGGTTGGTAGGCTATTAATTGTTGCCTCAATTTCAGAGCCTGCTATTGGTCTATTCAGGGATTCAACTTCTTCCTGGTTTAGTCTTGGAAGAGTGTAAGTGTCCAGGAAATTATCCATTTCTTCTAGATTTTCCAGTTTATTTGCGTAGAGGTGTTTATAGTATTCTCTGATGGTAGTTTGTATTTCTGTGGGGTCGGTGGTGATATCCCCTTTATCATTTTTAATTGCGTCGATTTGATTCTTCTCTCTTTTCTTCTGTATTAGTCTTGCTAGTGGTCTGTCAATTTTGTTGATCTTTTCAAAAAACCAACTCCTGGATTCATTGATTTTTTGGAGAGTTTTTTGTGTCTCTATCTCCTTCAGTTCTGCTCTGATCTTAGTTATTTCTAGCCTTCTGCTAGCTTTCGAATGTGTTTGCTCTTGCTTCTCTAGTTCTTTTAATTGTGATGTTAGAGTGTCAATTTTAGATCTTTCCTGCTTTCTCTTGTGGGCATTTAGTGCTATAAATTTCCCTCTACACACTGCTTTAAATGTGTCCCAGAGATTCTGGTATGTTGTATCTTTGTTCTCATTGGTTTCAAAGAACATCTTTATTTCTGCCTTCATTTCGTTATGTACCCAGTAGTCATTCAGGAGCAGGTTGTTCAGTTTCCATGTAGTTGAGCGGTTTTGATTGAGTTTCTTAGTCCTGAGTTCTAGTTTGATTGCACTGTGGTCTGAGAGACAGTTTGTTATAATTTCTGTTCTTGTACATTTGCTGAGGAGTGCTTTACTTCCAATTACGTGGTCGATTTTGGAGTAAGTACGATGTGGTGCTGAGAAGAATGTATATTCTGTTGATTTGGGGTGGAGAGTTCTCTAGATGTCTATTAGGTCTGCTTGATGCAGAGATGAGTTCAATTCCTGGATATCCTTGTTAACTTTCTGTCTCGTTGATCTGTCTAATGTTGACAGTGGAATGTTGAAGTCTCCCATTATTATTGTATGGGAGTCTAAGTCTCTTTGTAAGTCTCTAAGGACTTGCTTTATGAATCTGGGTGCTCCTGTATTGGGTGCATATATATTTAGGATAGTTAGCTCTTCCTGTTGAATTGATCCCTTTACCATTATGTAATGGCCTTCTTTGTCTCTTTTGATCTTTGATGGTTTAAAGTCTGTTTTATCAGAGACTAGTATTGCAACCCCCGCTTTTTTTTGTTCTCCATTTGCTTGGTAAATCTTCCTCCATCCCTTTATTTTGAGCCTATGTATGTCTCTGCGTGTGAGATGGGTCTCCTGAATACAGCAGACTGATGGGTCTTGACTCTTTATCCAGTTTGCCAGTCTGTGTCTTTTAATTGGAGCATTTAGTCCATTTACATTTAAGGTTAAGATTGGTATGTGTGAACTAGATCCTGCCATTATGATATTAACTGGTTATTTTGCTCGTTAGTTGATGCAGTTTCTTCCTAGCCTCGATGGTCTTTACATTTTGGCATGTTTTTGCAATGGCTGGTACCGGTTGTTCCTTTCCATGTTTAGTGCTTCCTTCAGGGTCTCTTGTAAGGCAGGCCTAGTGGTGACAAAATCTCTAAGCATTTGCTTATCTGTAAAGGATTTTATTTCTCCTTCACTTATGAAACTTAGTTTGGCTGGATATGAAATTCTGGGTTTAAAATTCTTTTCTTTAAGAATGTTGAATATTGGCCCCCACTCTCTTCTGGCTTGGAGAGTTTCTGCCGAGAGATCTGCTGTTAGTCTGATGGGCTTCCCTTTGTAGGTAACCCAACCTTTCTCTCTGGCTGCCCTTAAGATTTTTTCCTTCATTTCAACTTTGGTGAATCTGGCAATTATGTGTCTTGGAGTTGCTCTTCTCGAGGAGTATCTTTGTGGCGTTCTCTGTATTTCCTGGATTTGAATGTTGGCCTGCCCTACTAGGCTGGGGAAGTTCTCCTGGATGATATCCTGAAGAGTGTTTTCCAACTTGGTTCCATTTTCCCCCTCACTTTCAGGCACCCCAATCAGACGTAGATTTGGTCTTTTTACATAATCCCATACTTCTTGCAGGCTTTGTTCATTTCTTTTTCTTCTTTTTTCTTTTGGTTTCTCTTCTCGCTTCATTTCATTCATTTGATCCTCAATCGCAGATACTCTTTCTTCCAGTTGATCGAGTCGGTTACTGAAGCTTGTGCATTTGTCACGTATTTCTCGTGTCATGGTTTTCATCTCTTTCATTTCGTTTATGACCTTCTCTGCATTAATTACTCTAGCCATCAATTCTTCCACTTTTTTTTCAAGATTTTTAGTTTCTTTGCACTGGGTACGTAATTCCTCCTTTAGCTCTGAGAAATTTGATGGACTGAAGCCTTCTTCTCTCATCTCGTCAAAGTCATTCTCCGTCCAGCTTTGATCCGTTGCTGGCGATGAGCTGCGCTCCTTTGCCGGGGGAGATGCGCTCTTATTTTTGGAATTTCCAGCTTTTCTGCCCTGCTTTTTCCCCATCTTTGTGGTTTTATCTGCCTCTGGTCTTTGATGATGGTGATGTACTGATGGGGTTTTGGTGTAGGTGTCCTTCCTGTTTGATAGTTTTCCTTCTAACAGTCAGGACCCTCAGCTGTAGGTCTGTTGGAGATTGCTTGAGGTCCACTCCAGACCCTGTTTGCCTGGGTATCAGCAGCAGAGGCTGCAGAAGATAGAATATTTCTGAACAGTGAGCGTACCTGTCTTTTTCTTGCTTTGGAAGCTTCCTCTCAGGGGTGTACTCCACCCTGTGAGGTGTGGGGTGTCAGACTGCCCCTAGTGGGGGATGTCTCCCAGTTAGGCTACTCAGGTGTCAGGGACCCACTTGAGCAGGGAGTCTGTCCCTTCTCAGATCTCAACCTCCGTGTTGGGAGATCCACTGCTCTCTTCAAAGCTGTCAGACAGAGTCGTTTGCGTCTGCAGAGGTTTCGGTTGCGTTTGTTATTGCCCTGTCCCCAGAGGTGGAGTCTACAGAGACAGGCAGGTTTCCTTGAGCTGCTGTGAGCTCCACCCAGTTCGAGCTTCCCAGCAGCTTTGTTTACCTACTTAAGCCTCAGCAATGGCAGGCGCCCCTCCCCCAGCCTCGCTGCTGCCTTGCCGGTAGATCACAGACTGCTGTGCTAGCAATGAGGGAGGCTCCGCGGGCGTGGGACCCTCCGAGCCAGGTGTGGGATATGATCTCCTGGTGTGCCTGTTTGCTTAAAGCGCAGTATTGGGGTGGGAGTTACCCGATTTTCCAGGTGTTGTGTGTCTCAGTTCCCCTGGCTAGGAAAAGGGATTCCCTTCCCCCTTGCGCTTCCCAGGTGAGGCAATGCCTCGCCCTGCTTCAGCTCTCGCTGGTCGGGCTGCAGCAGCTGACCAGCACCGATCATCCGGCACTCCCCAGTGAGATGAACCCAATACCTCAGTTGAAAATGCAGAAATCACCGGTCTTCTGTGTCGCTCGCGCTGGGAGTTGGAGACTGGAGCTGTTCCTATTCGGCCATCTTGCTCCGCCAAAAAAAAACTTTTTTTTTTTTTTTATAGCTAATGGTTTATTGTTTTTGCTTATCTTTTCCAAAAGTCAATTTTTAAAAAATATACTTCTTGGTAAATTTGTTCAGTCTCTATTCCATTTAGTTCTCCTCTCATCTTTATTATTTATCTTCTTAAACTAATTTTAGGTGTGATTTGTTCTTGCATTGTTAGGTCATTTATTTAAAATCTTTCCACTCTTTTGATGTAGGCATTTATTGCTATAAACTTTTCTTTTAATACTACTTTTGTTGTATTCCACAGAATTTAGTATGTCATGTTTTCATTTTCATTTGTTCAAAATACTTTTGATTTCCATTTTAATTTCTCCATTGACTCAATGTTTATTCAGGAGCATGTTTTTCTATTTTGATAAAGAGATTTTCTATGCCTTTAACCATCTCTTCTCTTTCTAAATCTCCCAAAATTTGAATATTTGGTCATGCTATTATGTCCTATATGTCATATAGTCTGTCTTCGTTCTTCTTTTTCTTATTTACTTTTTGTACATGCATTTATATTTATAATAGACATTTACATATATATTTTATATAATATAATACATATACTTATATATTATGTGTCATAATATGTATATGTCATAATATATATTATGACACATAATATATAATATATTTATATATTGTTCAAATGTATATATGTTTATATATTTGTTGAAATATTCAAATACGTATTGTAATATATTATAATATTGAATATTATAATATTCAAATATATGTACTGTAATTTATATTATAAATAAATTATATTGATTAAGGCTTTTCTATATTCATTAGAATTTTCTTCATGTACCATACATTTATTTTTAGGCTTATTTTTAGACATTTTATCATAATTCTAAAAACACAATATTTTGATAATCTAATCTATTCTTGTTTTCTTTTCTCCCTATCTTGCCTTTCTTTAGGCTGTTTGTATAATCCCTGATAAAATGACTATTAAAAGAATGAGAACAGACTTTTTTTTAGTATATGCTAGCTCTTTACTTTGGAAATTTTAAATCCTGGATGAGACAGAAAAATTGGAGGGCAAATAAAAATACTTTTGGGAGAAAGATAACGAGAACAGTAAATCCCCCTTTGCCTGTCACCTGACACAAACACAAAGACACATGGACATACCTGAAGCAGATTCCTTTAGAATTACAGAGGAAGAAAAAGATAGATATAGGGTCAGAGTGTTTTAAAGAGTGAATGTAGGGTAAGTCTAGACAGAAACACAATAATATCACCTTTTAGTAATGTATCCAGTGCCCCGTATGACTATAAAGTAGCAGCAAGTGGGGCACTGGATACCTTACTCAAAGGTGATATTGCATTTCTACCTAGACTTAGGGGGTATACACATCCATGATGACCAAGACAAGAAGAGCAGAGCTCCACGCCCTGACAAAGCCTGGTCACTAAATAGAGTCCCCAGTACTTAGAAAATATTAAAGCACTATGTCCACAAAAACCAAGCACTCTTCTGTGTTCCACAAACTCCTATGTCAAACACACACATGCATACAAACGCACAAATATATTGACACAATATTCACGTTTTTATATTATTTTATTATAGTAACAATATATTTCTTTTAATTTTAGTGCCCTCCCCCTATTTCTGATCTTTTGTGGACTCATTAGAAATAAAAGCATGGTACTACATTTCTCACTTTGCTATTTCAGATTGTAAATAACATATTGACATTTCAGTTGCTGCTCTCTAATTTTACTTAATTCTGTGAGTGTCTCAAATTTTAGAGTTATGTGTTATCTCAGAATTTACCATTTATTTGATCTATGTCTCTAGAGATTTGGGATATATTTTTTATAGTCTGAGATTTAAGAATAAGGTTATTCGTGAGTTAGTTTTTTTACTTAAACCTTTCCATATCATGGATTATTACCTACATACATAAAAAGAAATACAGCAGAATTATACAATGCCTATTTGAGTGCACAGAGATCTCTCTGTTACAGCAACATAGTCAAAAGAAAGAGTATTGGCAGCAAATTTCTCCAATGCCCTCACCCTTGCAGGGCTGGATAGTTTAAACAGAAATAAGATTCTGGTTTATGGGTATGAATCATCAATGTGGCTGCTGTCCATTTATTTTTATTTTTTCTTTTTAACATACAATAATTTCCATATAGTAAATATATCCTCTTGGTATACAGTTCCGAGAGTGTTCATAAACATAAACAGTGTGTATTTAACTCTGCAAATAAGATATACATATATTACCCCAAAATGTCCCTCTTTGCCCATTTGGACTCAACATATCCCCTACTCCCAGCTCCTGGCAACTAATCCTCTGTTCTCTGACCAGATAGTATTGCCATTGCAACAGTGACACAGGAATAGAATCAAACAGCATGTAGCCATTTGAGTTTGTCTAGTTTCACTTAGCAGAGTACAACTGAGATTAATCCTTACAAACGTGCCATATTTGCTTTATAGCTCTAGGGCTGTCTGTTCAACAGCATTTCTTTTTGAACACAAGCTGTCAGTATTACTTTTATATATTTGCAAGAAGTAAATCATTTTTTATGTTGGAGAGAGTCACGCTAAAGTTTATTAAAATACAGCTTGGCAATCACCGTGCAAGCATGAATGAAGATTAACGGGTCCAACAATGAGGGGGCATAGAGAGCAATGAATGTGACTCTGTGGAGACCACTTCTTTTGGCATGGAATTTATAACTTCTTCAACACTGGATTTATTTCTGTTGATTCGTTAAAGGGTCTTGTCAGTAAAGAATCCTGGGAAAGGTATCTTAGGAAGAGGAAATAGGGTAAACAAAAAAACAGCAGTATGAGGACATCTGATACATTTGATCTCACAGTGCAATACATTGCAGTTACAGAAAGGAGTATGAATGAATCACAGTTCTCTAATCTGTCAAGTGAATGGATTAAGGTGAATGGTCTATAGCACCTTTTTAGCATCTGATATTCTATAGTGTAGACATAATACCACTGAGTTGTGTGCTGCTAAGCAAGATTAATCTGCAATAGACTGTAGTGTGAGTTGAAAAACAATAGACAAATTCTTGAGAACTTGTTTAATTATTATTTTTTAGTTGATAGACCCATTTGGCAATAACTGTATATCAACTTAGGTTTTCTCCTTTTTCAACGCCATTTTGTTGATGTTTAATTTTCGATTAGCATGCAAAAAGCTGGATTTTTAAAAAATGTATATGACTTGATTAATTTGGAGGTATGTATACATCTGTGAAACCATGACCAAAATCTATTTCATAAACGTATTCATCACCACCAACTCTTGTTTGTTTTAAACATTTGAGAGAAAAATTGGAGAACAAAGTGGCTGAGTTTTTAAGCTTGTTCTCTCAGCATAGGGGGTTGCAGAAGCAACTCTGTGTCCTAAGACCAATCATGGGCCTTATTTCTAACTCCACCACAACCTACTGACTAACTGTATCCACTCACACCCTTATATTCCTTATCAACACAATTCAGAGTTTTACCAGATTAAATTTTATCAGACCAATTTTTTTTTTTTTTTTTTTTTTTTAGGGTCATCAGTGTCTCAGTTACTGAGCCATTCCCTGAGAATAACATCTTGACTAAACATAATCTTTATCTTCAAGAACCTCTCATTATTCAGTGGAATAAAGACCTTGGGAAATGGGGAATTTTCATGCAGTCGTTAGAGGTAAGAGCTGAAAATGTTAGGTATTTGGTGCTATGGGAGTCCTTGTTGGTGGGTCAAGAACAGAGTGGAGAAACTAATATCTCAACTGAGAGTTAAGCCTGAGTAGGTGATAGTGAAGTAAAAGGTAAGGAACAGAAAGCCTTCTGGCCTGGGAAGCACTATATAAAAATATGAAGAAGAGCTTGGCCAGATTAGAGAACTGAAATGTTGAGTGTGGGAAAAGTGGTATATTCTTGTGGGAAAAAATGACAAAAATGGAGATGGGTCCACTCTGAAGAGTCTTGTAGTTTTTGGACATGGGGCTTATGCAAAGGGCAATGAGGATGAATTGGTAGCTTGTCAACAGGAATGCGGACAAAAGCAAGAAGAGAATTTAGACTGTTTGTAAACTACATAAGATGCTATGGTGGCCTAACCATGCAGTATCAGAACGGAAGAAAATGAATGGAATTGAATGATATTAAGGGAGCACAGAGGTTTTGGGGTTTGCCAGGCAGTGAGAGCTGCAATGAAAAGAGGCAAGGATGACCTGAAGCCTTCCAGTTTAAGAGCAATGAGGGATTTATTCCTGCAATAGAACATTATGAAGGGAAGTTTTTCAAGCAGGTGTGCGAATGGTGCAGGGTTGAACATATGCCCAGGGTTGGACATATTGTGGTCTGAGAAAGTAGGAGGCAGTTGTTCAATAAGCATTCCAATCTATGAGTATGAAGTTAGGAGAGAAGTTTGAGCTGAGAGCTCTGGAAACATCATCATATAAGTGGTGACTGATTACACAAGTTGGATAGAGTCAAGTTGCTCCTTTCATTTCTAAAATCCTGTGAATGCTGCAGACAAAGAAGGATGCAGCTATTGCAACATTAATGTCTTCTCCCTCCCACCTTTCTCACTGAGACCAAAGGTAGCAGGAGCACCTTCTGAGAATCACGATCATTTTCATGGACAATCAAACACTGGAGATAAGACAGTTAAGGATGTGTGGGCAGGGATAATGGGGGCACTGTCCCTTCCAACTGATCCCTGTCAGCCTTCATCTATGGGGAGCCCACCTCTGCAGTTTCTGTAACAATCAACTCACCAACTCTTCTCCAAACACTTGTTATTTTCTGAGCTCAGAGGTGCCAAGGTACATCCTGTGAGTGTTCTCTCTGGTTGTGCATGGCCAGTCGTACCTAATGCTGGAATCAACTGCAGGAGGGACAGGGTGCGTGGGCTGCTGAGGCTTGGGGAGGGAGGGAGGGAGGCGAGAGGGAGAAGTCAGGAAGGGGCAGCCCAAAGGCTATGTCGCTGTCCATGGGAAGGGCCGGCTGAGCTAAAGAGTTATTAGCCACAGGGTAGCAGGAACAAGATGAAATGTCAGGGAAACAGATTGAGAGGGCTTTAGTGGCCCATTCTCCTTGTCCTGGCAGCCCTGGCACTGTGACCTCTTTGACTCTCACCAGGGCAGCAGTGGTGACTGGAGGAGCCTGGGCGCTGGTGCAGATGCCTCTGGCTTTGAGGCAAAGGCTGGTGGGATTGGAGGGTAGGAGCTGTGGGGAGAGGGGCGCTGCCTGGGGTGGAAGTGGGAGGCTGTGACTCTCAGATGTTGTGTAGAATGTCCCTGTCCATCTTTATGTCTAGATCTGATGATTGACCCTGGCCGATGGCTGCCCTGCCCTATTCCTGCTTTTGCAATGGTCACTTTTCTCCACTGGTCTTTAGTTTTCCTTTGCATGCAGACAGCTGTGTAGTCCTCTCCTTGGTCCTTAGTCCTCTCCTTGGTCCTTGTTTTTTTTTTCTTTTCTGCTGGTTATCGGTGTCTTACGGTTCCTTCAGTCTGCTATCAGAAACTTCTAATGGACCCTGTTAGGCTTCCAAGCAGCAAGGGAATTCTAACTAGTAGAAAGGATAATCAGACACTGACTCTTTTACAATCCCTTTTGCTACTTAAAGGGGATTGCTACTTTTATCTTCATAGAGAAACCCCTTCTCAACTCCTTCAATCTAGTCAAAGAAAACATAGTTTAATATACAATTCAGTTCACACACACACACACGCATGCACACACACACACGTGTTCCTTAGGCATTTGTACTTACTGTTCAGTATTTTACACTGACTGGAATATTAAATGAAAAGTGGTTTGCTCTCATTTTCTACATATTATGTTTTGCAAAAACTTAATCTGTCTGTATATCTGCAACTTAAAAAAAATTAAGTGCAATGCTTAACTGTTTAGGATGTGATATTACCTTTTTAATTATCCAGTTAATCTTGATCTATTTTATTATGGTTCATTTAATTTGTAAAAATGGAGTGCTACCCTCCCACCCATCATACCATTTAAAAAAGAATATTAGACCCAAGTTATGAAGTCGTATCATGGAAAATCACTCAAGAGTATGAGTGGCTTTCTTTTTTTCTGATAGAAATGCCATGTCTTCACAAAACAACTTCTAAAAATTGATGCATATTATATACAAAATATGTATCTATTACAATTAGCTAAAATATTTTGCAAAAATATGAGCACAATTTGAGCCAAAAAGATACTTCAGTTTTTTCTACATGAAGACCTACCATGTTTTCTTAAATATATTTTAAAAATATATCCATACAATATAGTAGAGATGCTTTTATTACAGTTAGACAAAATTTTTAAAAAAACTTAACCAAAATTTAAAAAGAAAAACACTTCATTTTTTACTATAGACCACTTGTCCCCTTCCTTTTAGCCTTAACATAAATAGCCCTGGTATATTTCTAATTAAGGCAAAGAGTGTCGCCAGGTTCTAAGCTCCTACAAAGGTAACAGAATAACTTCTATATGTTTAATTGAATAGATATACAATGGGAAGTGAGAAGAAATTTTTGGTTACTGAATACTATGTTTAGGAAGCATCACAAGGGCATTAAAATCTTTAGCTTGAATCCTCATTTAATTAAACTGAAAGATAGCTTCAGTTGAGACACATTATTTACAAGTCATTAACTCCAGTAATATAAGAAGTTTAATTTGGCTGGGCGTGGTGGCTCACGCTTGTAATCCCAGCACTTTGGGAGGCCAAGGCAGGCGGTTCATGAGGTCAAGAGATCCAGACCATCCTGACCAACATGGTGAAACCCCATCTCTACTAAAAATACAAAAATTAGCTGGGCATGGTGGGGCGCGCCTGTAGTCCCAGCTACTCATGATTCTGAGGCAGGAGAATTGCTTGGACCTGGGAGGCAGAGGTTGCAGTGAGCCCACTGCACTCCAGCCTGGTGACAGAGGGAGACTCTGTCTCAAAGAAAAAATAAAAAAAGAAATTTTATCTTTGAGATGTGATATTGGCAAACATCTTATAGTGAATGCAGCTAATAATGGAGTCAATGACTGCGATAGTTACTTCCTAGAATATCGCACGTGTTTTCTCATTACTCGAAATGAGTTTGGTTTCAAACTGTACTTGTTCTGTTGGAATTGTTAATTGGACATTTTAATCCTTGTAAGTCAATAGTGTTGTAGGTGGGATACTATTCATGCATCTTTTTGCTACTGTAAAAGAGATCCCTCTCTAGAAACTATTCATTGCTTATAAAATCTATAGCAATGAATATGTCATTAATCAATAACAAAGTCCGAAATACAGTGTAATTTTTTTTTTTAATGAAAACCAAACAACATTCATTAGCCCATCCTTCCAGCTCTTGTGTTCTTACAGATAGGGATATTAAATAAATGTGGCTTGTTCTTATCTTCCGAGCATCATTACTTTTGAGATCTGGGTCTCTCCTATGTACAACTATCTACAGCATGAAAAGAAAACCACTATTTAAAAACCATTTGGATAAAATTTTGTCTATCATCTTGTTGTCCTTAATCTGTTTTGAGTTTTGAACTGGTTAGTTTTTGTAAATAACAAGATTTTGTGTCCTTTTTGCTGGTTTGTAGTGCTTGATGGTGCTCTTCATGTTTTGCATACCCACTTAGGTATTTAGATTTATGTCTTTTGTCTTTCTGCCATCTCAAATAATGCATAAAAATCCATTTCTTCATTCAACAATATTTACTAAACGTGTTGTGTGCTAGGTGTATATTTCCAGAAGGATGTATAATATATATAAAATGAATTTGAAAAAGAAAAAGAAATTTAAGTTCTCCAAGTGTTTAGTATTTGTTTTCAAGAAAGGGCCCATCTTCATGAAGGACAAAGGTAAAAGAACATATATGACTTTAAAAATTGCTTATGTTAATAAGTAGTTTGAAGATTATTAATGTGCATTGTTTAATCTATTCAATTTAGATAAATTTTAAATGTATTTGATTGTTATTGCAGAACAGGGTTTGGCAAAGTAAGGTCTTTGGGCCAATTCTACACTGTCTTTGTTTGTACATCCTGTAGCAACATTGAAAAGGTCCTGAACTATGAGCCATGAATAGCAAGTCGTAAATCTCTAGCACCTCAGTTTTCTGTTCAGCCCCCAGCATCTGAAGCCCAGTTCTGGCCCTGCTTCTTCTTCACCATAAATATCCCTCATGAGTACAGATGCAAAAATTCTAAAAATAATTTTATCAAATTAAAACCAGGAATATAACAAAAGGATAGAATATTATGACCAAGAGGGGCTTATGACATGATAGCAAAAATTTTTAAATTACAAAATAAATCAATATGACTCAAATATTTACTAATTAAAAAAGAAACAAAAGTAAATGATCATCTCAATAGACTGAGTAAAAGCATTTGCAAAATTCAAAATCTATTTCTGCTAAAACTCATAGCAAACTATGAATAGAAGAAAATGTCCTCAACTTGATTATGAACCTCTACGAAAACCCTACAGATAACATGATGGTGAAATATTGAAAGCGTCCCCCTAAGATCAGGATCAAGGCAAGGATGGTAACCTTTACCTCTAGTCTTGTTAGTGTTCAGAGAGGGAAAAGGATAGGGTAGCAGTTCATTTGTTGTTGCTTCTGCTCCTGCTGTCGCTGTTATTTTTAATATTGGTGTAATGTTATTGCAGAGCCTAGTTACTCATTCAAGTGTGAGAAGAGTTGGGGGAATTTATGAAGTAATTGTAAGCAAACACAATTTCTCAAATTCATGTAGTGTATTGTGTTGATGTTGGTGTGGCTAGAATCTTACAACTCCAGTAAACTCAATTATTTATTGACTGAGTAAACACTTAACTTGATAATTTGTGAAACATAATAAGTATCCAGTATATAGTTATAATTTAGATATTATGGCAAGTACAAAAAACTTGACTTGAGCACACAAATAACATATATGAAATTTTAGCAGACAAATTGATTTTTGCCCTCTGTCTTCATAAAGGAGAAAAGAATGATGATCACCACTTAGTTATTATCATCAAACTTCATTATTATCTTAAAGAGTTTACTTTAAGTAAACTCTTTGTTTTATACTTGACTGCCTATTCTGTAAATTTTGTGGATTTCTTATACTTTTATACTTTTAATCACTTTGCTTTGGGGGCTTAGAACAAAAAGCATTTACATTCTTTATGGAATACAGCTGCAATGGAAAGAAAAGAAAAGCAACAATGTGACTGCTTGTCACTGGTTATACAAAGGTCTATTTGTAGAACTACAAAGATGATTAAGTATATTTGCCAATAGAAATTAGGTCCCTACTACCAATGACTGAGGTGGTTTTGAATCAATGGGAAACAGAGAATAAGTTTTGGGATAACTACTCTGGGGTAGATATGCCCCTGTAGGGTACCTTCCCTCTCACCTTCTGATGGTGAGAACAGACCTTGGGTACATGAGAGATGACTGGTCCTCAGGCATGAACTGGGGCAATTCTACTGAATATCACATTTATTTAGATTGTATATAAATACCTGATTCAAAACATTGCTTTTTTATTATTTTTTGAGATGGAGTCTTGCTATATCTCACAGGTGATCATGAACTTCTAGGCTCAAACTATCCTCCCACCTCAGCCTCCTGAGTAGCTGGGATTATGGACATGAATCGCAACACCTGGCAAAACATTGCATTTCTCTTTGAACAAATGAATTGGTACGGGTTCCCAGTACAAACAAAAGCATGGCTCAGCAGGGCATAGTAATACTGCATTTTCAACAATCAACATCAAAAAGAGCACCTGGATCATAATCATGTTGTGCCTTCATTAAAAGGAATAGGAGATTAGATAATGGGCTGCTGATACTAGGTCACTTCTTTCTTCATTCCTGCAAAAATAAATGTATGTATCTATCTATACCTATATTGATAGCTATTTATTTAGCTAGATATATAAATCTCTATCTTTTTATGTATTTTGAAAGTCTGTTATTAAGAATGCTCTTGACTTTTCTCTTTGGCTATATGCAATAGCTTATATTAAACTACAATTTCTTCTCAGAACAACAATAAAAAACAAAATCAATAGCTGTTTGAGGCATAATAGTACAACTAGGCAAACTGGATTTGAAGGACAAAGATCCCAGAGAGAAGAAAAGTGCATTGAAATGAGGCCTGCATTCACAGCAGTTATTATTTTTCAAGACTTTCTGTGTTATGACAAATACTTTAGAGGAGATAATTTATATCTTATCAGAAACTAATTGATGAATACTTTAGGAAAAGCCATTTGGAATGGATGATAAATCCTTCAGGGCTAGCCAGAGAGGGAGGTTTTGTTGTCAAGGGAAGGAGATAAGTTACCAAAAATAATATTTAACCAAACTTTACATTTTTGCTCAGGGGTCACCAAATGTAGAGTCCAGTACAAGAATCTGTACATACAGCTTTTTATAAGGAGAAGTGCTCTGCCTGTGACACAGTAATTCATAAAGCTTATCTGTTATCAGGGTGACAACAAATTTTGTTTGGTAAATAATAATTTTGAGAAAATTACTTTTAAACCATGTAAGAAGATTTTGGCAAAAAATAGGTACTTTCATTAAACCTTCAAAATTAGGAAACCCAGATAAAATTTGGATATCGTGTCACCGTGTGATACCTTTAGTGAAAAACAACTTTGGTCTTTGATAATTTAGCCACTGAAAAGCTTAATTCTATTGAAAGCCATTAAAATCTTGCTTAACATGAGATCATTTGTAAAAAGTTATTGTTTCCTTAATGTGTACATTGTTTTGTTTACTCTTGTAGTATATTACATTCATTTGTTTTCTCATTTTGAACTGCAGTTTCTTCCTCTTCTACATGAGGCAAACATCAAACTTTTTGGGTAAACTGAGATGTGTAATGTTTCACTTGTCAACTGACAAAGACACTCTCCTGTATGACTTTGTGCACTTGGATACTCAGTGTTAACAATGTGGTGAGCTACAGTCTTATCCCACTGCTCTTTTGAAAGATCTGTATAAATCCATGGGCTTGTTTGTTTATTTGTATTTATTGCAAAATAATGCCGAAGCACATATTTCTGATTCATGCCATAAAGCTGGAGAAGTTTCTTCTTTAGGCCCATGGAGAAAAGCATGTAGTGCCTAGTCATGCTTATCCAATGAAGCTGATTAGGCCTGTACTTTCTTTCCCACTAGCTCACATTTAAATTTTCATTCCTATCTAAAATTTAGTAATAGCTCAGTTTATCAAGTGATTACTACATGCAAGAATGGGGATAGTGGTTTTCATTCGCAATCCCATTTCACCCTCACCATAACCCTAGGACATACATATTTATACCCTTATGTTAGAAATAAGGGAGCAGAGGCACAATGGGACCCACAACTAGGACTCTGGAAAGGTCCTCCCAGCCATAAACTCTAAGCTCTGAATTTCCACACAATCAGATCAGACATCTCAAATCAGAAATCATTGTATTATTGAACTATCATGTGGACACTGAGGTCACAGAACCTATGCCAGACTTACTGAAGTCATGAAGATTTCTGATCCACCATTCCCTCATCTAGAACCTCTTCAGCAGAAGTTGCTGACTGGCAGTTGTCTTATAGTCCTGTTTCCTTGGCCTGAACAATGTTTTTGTTTTTTAATTTTTAAAAATAGTTATGGCTTTAAAATATAAAACCTATTACAAAAAAAGGAAAAACAAAAGAGGAAAAACAAAAGAAGAAAAACAAAATAAGAGCCTGTTTTTTGTTTGTTTGTTTGTTTTTGTTTTTCAAGAAAAAAGCAGAATGGAGTTGTTCATGGCAAAAAAAAAAAAAAGAAATGAATGGAGTTGTTTATAGCAAAGTCTCAAGTGATGGCCAAAGGGAATTGAGGACTGCGACTGAAAGAAAGAAAATAAGATTGCTCCCTCCCCAAAGGCAGCCCCAAATCTGAAGATGGCTAGGTGATTTGGAAACTATCCCCAGGTCACTCTGAGATTTACACAGCCATTGCTGAAGATGATAGATTCAAATGATGGAAGGAGCTTGAGTCACTGGGTCACACATAAGAGTCTCCCGCACTCTGAACTGCTGGATTGTACTGAGACACGCTGCAACACTGGAAATCCATGAAATGTGAAGACATTTCAGAGCTGGCTGATTTCTCCCAAATTCTTACAGTTGAAACCCAAGCAAGGTAATACTTTTGCTGAAGCCTTTAATTCCTCAGTGTCTGACAAAACACAAAGGAAGGAAGGTGATTCCTCCCAGAGGAGGGAAATTGCTATGATCTTAGTAAACGGGATGGATAAGCCATCTACATCTGTAGAAGGAACTTTCAAATCCAGAGAAAAAAGAGCCTTACCTAGGGACATGGGCACATGAATCTACTACTGCAGGCTGCCCTACAATTATACCTTGAAAAGCTCATGTATGGAGCATAGGCTGTGACATTGTTGATTGGATCCCTTGGATTCTGTTGGATCAGGTGTAGCCTCTGGTCACAGCTCATGGGCTAATCTGTTCAATCTGTTCTAGCTGTATTCAGCTCTTTCCATCCACACAATGTACTATACAAATAATAACCCTTTCTATTTTGGCAGTAACTGGACCAAAATTCATGAGCACTAGTTTGTACCACAAGCTTCTTTTTAATTTCAACTCCACTGATGGTCGGCACTGGTGCCAGGTACTTGGCTTGGGTTGAGGTAGAACGCTCACAATATTCCAGACAGGCAGTTATAGTTCACCAGTTGTTGGTCAGAGGCAGAACTGCAGTGCCCACACAGAGCCATGGAGGACCTACCGTCACCATAACAATGTCCTTCTGGCTAGTCCCGGAGCATCTGCAGTGTTCTGATGATGTTGTCTGGATTAATCTTCCCTTGGAAATCTTGGTATGTGCAACTTTGGTTGTTTTAATAGTATATTGCTGATGTACATTGAGGGAATACAAGCTAGCTAAAAGATTTTCTGCCCATGTTGCAGAATACAGTCATGTTCGCTTAAAGATTAGACTGAATATACATGCCTTTGAAGCCCTCAAGTCACCTGCAATGGAGACCAGTCCTCTGAACTTTTGAAATTTTGTGTTTGTCAGCACTTAATAAAGACGTGAACAGGTCCACATTTTCACTGGAAGATACAGTAGACTTTGGCAAAGAATAGGCAGGAAAGGTCTCTAAAATGTCATTTAATAGAGTGATGATGGCTCATTTTCAAGGACAGATATAGTCACTCAAGGAGACGTCAAAATTCCACCAGTCCCATGATTGAAGCCAACAATATAGGCATCTCCGAAGCTTGTATGTAGAACAACGTCAGAGGGGTATAACTAATAACTTTGATGAAAATGAACAGTTTTAGGAAGGCCTATAAAGGTGCTTGTTCCCTGCATGTGAATAACAAGAAAGAGTGTAAGAACTGAAGGAGCAGAAAGAAATGCTTGCAAACTTTAGCACATAAGAGAACAGGTTGTAAATGATAAATAGACCTACTTAAAACCTCTGTCTAAACTGCCAAAGTGTGAAGAGAAGATTATATGAATGAGACAAAAGGAACCAGACTAAAACAGTAAGTCATAAAATGAAGAGCAAGAGTATCAGTCTCAAGTTAATATGAAGAAACTCATCAATACTGTTAAATGTTTCCTTTAAAAGAAACTTGAGAGAAAAAAAGAATATTTAAAAGGTTATGTGAATAAAATCAAATGTAGGAAGCACTTGTAGTTCAAGTCAAAATTCTCTAAGCAGAGTAAACACAGTGTGATAATGCACAGTTTGAAAGCTAGATTCAAAAGCTTTAGCTAAAACACCAGACACTGCTTGAACCACATCAAGAACACGAAATGCAACTTTGCAGAAAATCAATAGAGACGGGAATTAACTGCTTAGAAATAGAAACGCCCCGAGGTATATGCAAATATCTAAACATTGACTTCTACAGAATGACGGCCAAAGACTTGGAGAAACTATTGGAAAACACCATTTCCTTCATCAAAATTGAAAAAATAGCTCAAGAGAGTTGCTTGGAAACTGTCAAATGAGAGAAAGCTCAATGATCTAAGAAAATCAAATGATCACAGTAAGTAAAAATGGCTGAGTTAGAGTCTGAAATCCAGCTTTTTGCAGGTGATCTCTTAGAGCCTACTATTCTGTATGCAGCCCAGGGCAGTGGCCCTAGAGGGCCAGGGCATCCCCTGCATCCTCAAAACCCCAAGGCAGTAGGAGGGGTGAGTTGTGAGGGCTCAGGGATACAGGGAGATGTGCAGGTTTGATTTATGTATAAAGCAGCAAACCCCTGAACATGCACAGGTAGAACAGGACATCTGATGTGTTTCTCTTTAAAATAATTCTGATTCATGTCTTTTAATTAAATGTGTTACTTGATGGTGCATTTGAAATTTTATATTATTTTAATTCCTAAAATACTTTCCAAAATATAGATAGTTTTAATCTAATTTTTAACTATATATAATATTAATTCCTGGAACTTATTAGAATGATGTAAGTATTGTATTTTAATTTAATTAACAAATTTAATTATTAAATTTATTTAATTTAATAAACCCACTACTGTTTAAACCATAATTGAAGTTTTACATGACCAGGTGGAGACAACTAAAACATTAGAAACAGTTTCTATATGCCATGAATTGCAATAAGCAATCTATTAAAGTAACTTCATATTTACCTCAATATTGATTGGCTTCAAAACAATACACAACACACACAAAAATAACAAACAAAAAAAACTATAAATACATCCTCAGTTGAACTTACTAGTATTTTTATTAGATTAGCTCTAAATTCATAGGTAAATTTTGGGGAATAGACATTTTGAAAGCATTTGTTTCTTTGTTTTTTCTTTGTGACCTTTGTAATATTATTTATGATATTGTTTGATATATGAATGTTTCCAAATTTTGCAGTGACAATATTCTCTTTTGAACTTTGGACTTTATTTTATTTCTTTTTTTAAATTTAATTTTATTTATTATTTATTTTTTATTATACTTTAAGTTCTAGGGTACATGTACATAACGTGCAGGTTTGTTACATATGTATACTTGTGCCATGTTGGTGTATTTTATTTCTTTATTTTTTAGACAGGATCTCACTTTGATGTGCAGGTTGAAGTGCAGTGGCACAATCTCAGCTCACTGCAGCCCCAACTTCCCAGGCTCAAGCCATCCTCCTGCCTCACCCTCCTAAATAGCTGGAACTACAGGTGTGCACCGTCACACCTGGCTAATTTTTTGTTTTGTTTTGCTTTTTGAAGAGATGAGGTTTCACTGTGCTGCCTAGGTTGGTCTTGGAACTCCTGGCCTCAAGCAAGCTTCCCATCTCAGCCTCCTAAAGTTTTGGGATTATATGTGTGACCAACCGTGCCTGGCTCGGGCTTAATTTTTGACTTGGAAACATCTTCCAAATTTAAGAATTAAAAAAAATTTCCTTGTGTTATTTTTGTTATTTTACTTTTTTATATTTGAGGTTTTGATCTTGCTCTGTTTTGTGTAAGAAATAAATTAGAAATTCAGCATTATTTTCTTCTCAAATGTTTAGCCATTTATCCCGATGTAGTTTATGAGATAATTCATGTTTCCAATTATTTGAGAAGTTTTATTTCTTGCTTTCCAAATTCCCCTATGTATTTAAGGTTATTTACACCTAATTTTAAAGTAATTATTGCTTTATAATATAATTTGTAAGCTCATGGGAATAGCTGCCCTCCATTATTTTGAAATATTTCTTTCATACTTTTGATATATTTAACCATCTAGCATGTTCAGTACTCCCCACCCACACCATAGCAAACTTATTAAGATTTAATTAGCACAAATTTTATAGATTATAGGAAAGTGACTTTAAAATGTTGCTTTATTCCCACAAAATATCATACCTTCATATTTACTTCAACCCTTCTTCATATATTCATGTATACTTAAGCTCTAACTGAACCCTTCAGAATTAGATCATCTAGGTATTTTAATATAATTAATTTTTCCACTGCTACTGAAACCATAATTGAAGTTTTACATGACCAGG
This sequence comes from Macaca fascicularis, assembly GCF_037993035.2. Classification (NCBI taxonomy): domain Eukaryota; kingdom Metazoa; phylum Chordata; class Mammalia; order Primates; family Cercopithecidae; genus Macaca; species Macaca fascicularis. The sequence goes on from NC_088377.1 coordinate 117,883,436, forward strand.
TGGTATACTGAAATAGTGCAATGCTGAGAAAATGTAGTCTGGAATAGACTACACCGTGACTTGAAACAACCAGACTCTTGAAAATGCATTTAACTATAGAAAATTTTCTATGCCTAACAGTGCCTAGAGGCAATTAGAGCCAATTTGGAAAGATCATATGTATTAACTAGATTTTCTCTTTGTTTAGTAAGTATTTGAAGGGAACAATTTAACTGAGAGGACAAAGCATTTCCGCTTTTTAGCAGGCAGTTTGGCGCCCTCATGCATCTGAAGCCAGGTCTCGCAGCTGGTGCCCCACAGGCAGCTCTGACTGCTGGAGCTCTGGCCTGGACTTTATTCCTAGCTCCCTTTTGAATCTGCTGAATAATTTTGTCCACTGAGGACACGGACATATCATTCCACATCAGTACAATTCATAGTTTTGCTAGATTCAATTAAATCAGTCAAGTTTGTGTCGAGTAACAGTGGTGTCTCAGGCACTCAGCCAACCCTGGGGATAACGTTGACTCAGAAACAGTCATCTTCACAGACCTCGCAGCTTGGGGATTAGACAGGGAAAGGGAGATTTTTAATGCAGTGGGTCAAAGAGCTGTGAGAATGTTAAGGACAGATGCTGTGAGAATCCTTCTTAGTGGGTCAAGAAAATTCTGAGGAGAACAAGATGTTATAGCTGAGACTTAAGCTTAGGTAGGAGAAAGCCAGGTAAAGATGAAGAAGAGAAATACTTGAGACCAGAGATCCAATACTGTGAGGAAATGCAGGAGGGATTGGTCAGTGTCCATAATCTCAAGCTGTTTATTGTGACTGGAGGGCTGTACTGCAGTAGGAGACTTAAAGAGAAATAAGGTTAAAGAGTAGCCAATGCTGTAGACTCCTGTAGGTTATCTGTGGAGCCACTGAAAGAGCTTCAAGAGGTGTGAGAGCACAAATGAAGAGAAGAAGGCGAGCTAGTATCCTCATCAACCTGGTGAGATGCAATAGTGATATACGATAATGTATTGTCAGAGAAGGCAAATAAGTGAATAGAATGGAGTGATATTAGGGAAAAGACACGTTTTAAAAGCTGAATGGCTACAGGGGTGAAGTAGAGAGGGCCAAAGATGTCTTCCAGGCTCCTGTTTCAGTGGAAATAAAGGAATGATCTCTCAAATAGGAAATCATGAAGAGAAATGTTGAAGTGGGTGTGTGAATGGTGTAGAAGTCCTGATGGAACACATTGGTTTCCTGAGGTTTATGAAGCAGCTGCCCAGTGAGCATTTGGCTTTATAGGTCTTGACTCAGGGTACTGGTTAGCACTGAACAAGCTTTTGCAATCACCTATATACAGACGATTATTAACCACATGTGTTTTTATAAAGTGTCCTTCTCTGTCTTCCATTTCTGAAACCTGTCATAGAGGCAGAGGAAAAGAGATCCTATGGTTGCAACATTAATATTTACTTCCTTCTACTATCTTTCCTCCCTGAGGTCTAAGGTGACAGGAGAGTGTTTTGGGGAATATGATCGCCTTCCTTGGCACATCAGCATCTGAGAATAGAAGGCAAATTACATCATGCGGCAATAATTGGTTCCCTGGTAATAGGTTTGGCTCTGTGTCCCCCCCCAATCTCATCTTGAATTGTAATCTCCACATGTCAAGGGAGGGACCTGGTGGGAGGGACCTGGTGGGAGGTTATTGGATCGTGGAGGCAGTTTTCCCCTTGCTGTTCTCGTGATAGTGAGTGCCAAAAGTGTTTGGCAGTTCCCCCTTCACTCTCTCTCTCTCCTGCCATCAGGTAAGACATGCCTTGCTTTCCTTTCACCTTCCACCACAATTGTTAGTTTCCTGAGGCCTCCCCAGCCATGTGGATCTGTGAGTCAATTAAACTTTTTTCTTTTTTTTTTTTGAGATGGAGTTTCGCTCCCGTTGCCCAGGCTACAGTGCAATGGTGCGATCTCAGCTTATTGCAACTTCCACCTCCCTGGTCCAAGCAATTCTCCTGCCTCAGCCTCCCAAGTAGCTTAGATTACAGGTGCCTGCCACCATGCCCCACTAATTTTTTGTATTTTTGGTGGAGATGGGGTTTATGTTGGCCAGGCTGATCTTGAACTCCTAACCCCAGGTGATCCACCCGCCTCGGCCTCTCAAAGTGTTGGGATTACAGGCGTGAGCCACTGTACCAGGCCCTTTTTTTCTTTATAAATTACCCAGTTTCAGGTAGTTTTTTATAGCAGTGTGAAAACAGACTAATACACATGGGAAATAAGAGACGTAGAAATCTTGTGTTCATTTTTGTTATTAATTTTAAGTTATTCTTGATTATCATATGATACATTAGCAGTATAATAAATAACTTCTTAGAAATTAATTAAGGCATACTTAAGGAAAAGCACTATAACACATATGGGGTAGACAGAGTTTCCCTTGTCAACATAAAGAGCTAAGATACCAAAAATATATTAAACCAACTTCACAGATTTGCTCAGGAACTACCAAATATATAGAAACCACATCTAGAACCTATACATAAAATCTTTTATGAGGAAAATCATCTTCAACAGATACACTAATCTCACAGTGTATCTGTGAGTGGATAACAAAGCCCACTCTATGGAGAATAATTTTGAGGTCCAAAAATTTTAGTTCTAAAGTCTATAGAAAGATTTTTTTCAGAAATAGAAATTTTCAGTAGGCCTTGATAAATTAGTAAACCCAGATGGGATATGGATGCCATATTGTTATTTGATAACTTAAGTGGAAAAATACAGTCTCAGATTTGATGATATGACATTTCATTTTATAAACTAGTTGTTACTTACAGGGTATATCTATATAGGCATACTTGTAATATTGTAGCAAAATGGATTCCTGAGGAAACTGCTGTGTTTACATTAAAATAACTTGTTCATTATCAAAACAAGGTCATCTTTAAAAATCCCATATTGCTTTGTACACTTCTTATAGAATATACAAAGAATTGGGAAAAATAGAAATTCAAATTATTTAAACTGAACTTGTATTTTGCTTTAAATGTTGGTTGAAAACTCTTCATATCAGTTTCTTCTAGATAAAATTGGCACTGAGTTTATACTAAAATGAGAAGGCTGAAAAGAGTGAGGAAGTGTTGTAGGTGAGTCTGAAAACTGAGAAATTAAGGTAGAAAAACATTTCAAAGATCTCCTAGTTTAATGGATTGTATTCTCTTCTCCTTGCTTAATATTTCTGAAAAGTGAAAGCTTATGCAGTTACTATGCATGAAAAGACCAAAATATAAATTAGAACAGGTCATTTTAAGATTTTAACTTCTGTGATTAATTATGTCTAGACACAGACCACTTTCCTCATAATTTTAGGAACTTACTGCCACCTATGGATATGACTGGAGTATTACAATTTTCAGTAGTTAATACAGTTCATCAATATTTATTATCAATATTGAATATTGAGTTAGGTACTGGGTAATCACATATGAATGGCTTATAGTATATTGGATGAGATAAACAGATAAAATTTCAGCATGATGAAATAAAAACAAATGTATTGAGACAAGAGTAAAGTTTAGATTTCATGATGCAGATGTGTAAAGCAGGAAGTATTAGGAGTGGAGGCTGAAGCTTAGACACAGCCCAGATCATGGCCAGGTGTGTAGATTACAGGTGGTATGCCATGAGTTGAATCTTGGTCATTTTGGGTTCATTTGTTGATGGTATGAATATGAAGCTCAAGAAAAAGGTCAGGACTGGAGGAGACACATACGTATGAGCTGGTGGGTATGAATAATAGATACATTTGAGAGTGAATGGAACATATGATAATATAAAGACAAAGTTTAGGTAAAGGAAAATTAGGAGAAACTGAGGAAACTGAGTTGCACTTCTTAAGTATTATAACTGTGTCGCAGAACTCTTTAAAAAAGTGTATTAAAACATATGGTATCTTGTTTTACAGCAACTTAGCAAATGCTGATTCTAGAAAAAGCCAACTTAAAAATAGCACAAAAGCTTTGCATTATTTTTACTTACCCTTGCCTCCCACCTACCCCGACTCAATGGCAGTTTTGAAGCCAGCAGCCTGCATTCTCAATAAAAGACCCTGGCTCCTGGTTCTGGAAAGGGCAGAATAATACAACTTATTCTTAAACATAAATATTATTGCTTTGTTTGGTAGTTTTGACCTGTCATGTAGCTTCCTGGAGAACAGACTCAAGGTACTCACCTTTGTTTTGTGCAACTCAGAACTCTCTTATTAGGGCAGAAAAATGGCTGAACAGAGTACATTCCTCAAAAACATTATAAATCAAATGAAAAAACTTCATGCCATCTGGGGTGAGAGAGTTCAGTTGACACAAATAATAGAGACTCTAAAAGCCTGGGGGAAAAATGTGGAAAGAGTTATTTGGAGAAAATTAGGGCATTGGAAAGTGGCAGTATACTGTGGAGTTTATAAAGCCACATACGTTCCCAGGGAAAAAGGATACTCAGAAGAGACCCGAGAAGACCTTCACCTCTGGCTGAAATTTAGTCTTAGAGCAAGCAAGAAGTAAAAGATAAGGAAGCATTGTGAAGGCCTGGCCAATCATTGAAGCATTGCCCCAACACAGAGCCAACCTATAAAGCCTGGAAGAATTTTTTCGCTTCATTTTTTTTCTTTCTTTTATCTTGTTTTGTCCTTCTTCTTCTTCTTCTTCTTTTTTTTTTTTTTTAATTCCAGGATTTCAGGAAAATGTCTTAAAAACACTAGCTAACCACAGGCAAAAGGAACAGAGATTCCTGAAACCATACATAACAAAGAATATAAACTGTACAAAAACAGTACAGAAAAGTCACTACATGAATAATCACAACTCTCAGAAAACTACACATCCAACATGAGGAATAGAAAGAAACTGATTTCTATAATTAACACATTGTAATATTCAAAATATCTAGTTTTCCACAAAAATTTATAAAGAAGACAAAGAAATAAGAATATATGGCCCACTAATTGGAGAAATTAGAAAGAACCTGATTTCTATCCCTGATGAAGCACAGACATTGGACTTACTTGACAAAAACTTTAAATAAACTGTCTTAAATATGCTAAATTTGCTAAAGAAAACCATATATAAAGAAATCAGGGTTCTGTTCCAAGGTGGCCAAATAGGAACTGCTCTGGTCTGCAACTCCCAGCATATTCAACATAGAAGACAGGTGATTTCTGCATTTCCAACTGCATTACCTGGTTCATCTCACTGGGACTGGTTGGACAGTGGGTGCAGCCCACAGAGGGTGAGCCAAAGCAGGGCAGGGTGTCACCTCACCTGGGAATCACAAATGGATGTCCTTTTCCTAGCCAAGGGAAGCCATGACAGACTGTACCTGGAAAAACGGGACACTTCTGCCCAAATGCTACACTTTTACCATGGTCTCAGCAAGCAGCAGACCAGGATTTTCTCTCCCGTGCCTGTCTTACCAAGTCCCACACCCACAGAGCCTTGCTTATTGTTAGTGCAGCAGTCTGAGATCAAACTGCAAGGCTGCAGCCTGGCTGGGGGAGGGGCCACTTTGGGAGGCCGAGGTGGGCAGATCACAAGATCAGGAGATTGAGCCCACCCTGGCTAACATGGTGAAACCCCATCTCTACTAAAAATACAAAAAATTAGCTGGGCATGGTGGCAAGTGCCTGTGGTCCCAGCTACTCGGGAGGCTGAGGCAGGAGAATGGCGTCAACCTGGGAGGCGGAGCTTGCAGTGAGCCACGATCACACCACTGCACTCCAGCCTGGGTGACAGAGCAAGACTCCATCTCAAAAAACAAAAAACAAATAAAAAAACTATACTACAAGGCTACAATAACCAAAACAGCATGGTACTGGTACCAAAACAGATATATAGACCAATGGAACAAAACAGAGGCCTCAGAAATAACACCACACATGTACAACCATCTGATCTTTGACAAACCTGACAAAAACAAGAAGTGGGGAAAGGATTCCCTGTTTAATAAATGGTACTGGGTAAACTGACCAGCCATATGTATAAAGCTGAAACTGAATTCCTTCCTTACACCTTATACAAAAATTAATTCAAGATAGATGAAAGACTTAAATGTTAGACCTAAAACCACAAAAACCCTAGAAGAAAACCTAGGCAATACCATTCAGGACATAGGCATGGGCAAGGACTTCATGACTAAAATACCAAAAGCAATGGTAACAAAAGCCAGAATAGGCACACAGGATCTAATTAAACCAAAGAGCTTCTGCATGGCAAAAGAAACTACCATCAGAGGGAACAGGTGACCTACAGAATGGGAGAAAATCTTTGCGATCTATCCATCTCACAAAGGGCTACTATCCAGAATCTACAAAGAACTCAAACAAATTTACAAGAAACAAACAACTCCATTAAAAAGTGGGTAAAGGATATGAACAGACACTTCTCAAAAGAAGACATTTATGCAGGCAACAGACACATGAAAAAATGTTCATCATCACTGGTCATCAGAGAAATGCAAATCAAAACCACAAGGAGATACCATTTCACACCAATTAGAATGGCAGTAATTAAAAAGTTAGGAAACAACAGATGCTGGTGTGGAAAAATAGGAACACTTTTACATTGTGGGTGGGAGTGTAAATTAGTTCAACCATTGTGGAAGACAGTGTGGTGATTCCTCAAGGATCTAGAACTAGAAATACCATTTGACTCAGCGATCCCATTACTGGGTGTATACCCAAAGGATTATAAATCATGCTACTATAAAGACACATGCACACATATGTTTATTGTGGCACTATTCACAATAGCAAAGACTTGGAACCAACCCACGTGTCCATCAATGATACACCGGATTAAGAAAATGTGGCACATATATGCCATGAAATACTATGCAGTCATAAAAAAGAATGAGTTCATGTCCTTTGCAGGGACATGGATGAAGCTGGAAACCATCATGCTGAGCAAACTATCACAAGGACAGAAGACCAAACACTACATGTTCTCACTCATAGGTGGGAATTGAACAATGAGGACGCTTGGACACAGGGCGGGGAACATCACACACCAGGACCTGTTGGGGGCTGGGGGGCTGGGAAAGGGATAGCATTAGGAGAAATACCTAATGTAAATGACTAGTTGATGGGTGCAACAATCCAACACAGCATATGTAACAAATCTGCATGTTGTGCACATGTACCCTAGAACTTAAATTATAATAAAAAAAATTGGAAAAATAATTTATGAAGAAAATGAGAATATTAATAAGGAGACCAAAATTTCTGAAGAAGGACCAAAGAGACATTCTGGGATGAAAATAAAATAACTGAAATAAAAAAATTCACTACAGAGCTTGAATTACAGATGTCAGTAGGCAGAACAAATAATCAGTAGACTAGAAGATAGGCAAATTAAAATTATATAGTATTAGAAATAGTTAAAAAATGAAGAAAAACTGTCGAGCCTAAGATACTTTGGGATACCATTGAATGCACCAACATAAAAATGATGGGAGTATCAGAAAGAGAGGAGAGAGAAAGAGGCAAAAATAATATTTGAAAAAATATTAGCCAAACTTTCCAAATTTGATGAAAGATACAAATCTATACATCCAAGAGGCTCAATCAACTCCAAGAAGGATGAACACAGAGATCTAAACTACAACATATTGTAATTAAATTGCCCAAAGACACAGGTAAACAATCTTGAAAGCAGCAAGACAGAAGCAATTCATCATGTACAAGGGATCCTCAATAAAGTTAATAGCCAATTTGTCAGCAGAAATTATGGAGGCCATAGGCAGTGGCAATGGAATACTTATTCAAAGTGCTGAAAGAAAAAAAAATTAACCAATAATCCTACATCCGGCAAAATACCTTTCAAAAATGATGGAAAATTCAGTCATTGCCAAATAAACAAAAGTTGGAGTATGTCAGTAGTAGACTTACCCTATAAAAATCACTAAAGGGAGTCCTTTCAGTGGAAATGGAAGAATACTAGACAGTAAAAAACCAACACAAAGAAATAAAAAACACTAGTAAAGGTAACTATATAGATAAATACCAAAGATAATGTTTTGTAATTTTGGTTTGTAACTCCCTTCTTTTTGTATGTTTTAAAATGCATAAAATAATAATTATACATTTGCAAATTGGCAGACAATCTATAAAAGTGTAATTGTAACAACTACACAAAAGAGGAGAAATGGACTGTATAGAGGCAGAATTTTGTGTACTATTGAAACTTAGTTGGTATTAATTAAGAATAGATTTTTATAAGTTTAGGAATTTAATTGTAATTTCCAGAGTAGTCACTAAGAAAATAATTTCAAAATATATAAAAAATTAACAAGAAAGTCACAACAGTATGCTAAAAAAAAAAAAAAAACAAAAACAAACGGTTAAATACAAGTAGGTGGTAATGGAGGAGTTTAGCATATTAAATAAATGGAAAACAAATAGCAAAATATCAGAATTAAGTTTCTCCTTATCAGTAATTACTTTAAAATGTAAAAAGATTAAACTCTGTTATTAAAAGCAGAGATTGATGGAGTGAATTTTAAAATTGAAGTAATTATATGTTATCTACACGTGACTCATTTTTACATTCAAAGAAACAAATAGGTTGAAAGTGAAAGTATGTTAAAAAGATGTTTCATGCAATTAGTAACCAAAAGAGATCTGGAGTGGGTATACTATTATTACAGGAATACTAAGAAATTATTTTAGGCAGCTAGAAGGGGTAAAGAGAGTCCTCGGTAAGGTTTTTTCTTTTAATAAAAAGATCTGTCCCCAAAACATTTCTTTTCTAACAGAAAGCAGCCTGGAAAAACAGGTAAATGCAAGTGGCTAAGAGCCAGGTCCATCCAATGTGGTGGTTCCGCTACTTTTTCTCTGTTGTCAAGGGTGCGAACATCATGGTGGCCAGCCAAGTAGAGGCCACGTGTATGGGTATCATGGCGACCAGCCAGGTAGCCACATTTACATATTAAAAGGTTAGAGTGGGAGGGTCGGTTTTTTTGCTGGCTAAGTGAATGACACACCTGGTCAAATCAATCCCCTGGGCCCTATGCAAATCAGACACCACCTTCTCGAGCCTCCCAATATAACCACCAGCTTTCTGCTGGCAGGCAGGGTTATTCCATTCGGAGCCCTCCTCCCTCTGTACAGGGGAGCTGTTCTTTCTTGCCTATTAAAATTTCTGCTCCTTAATCCACTCCACGTGTGTTCATATTGCTAATTTTCTTGGTGTGAAACCAAGGACCTTGAGTGTTTCCCCAGACAATGGAGCCATATCGCTATCAGACAAAACGCTTATAAAACAAAAATATGTTACAAGCTACAAAGAAAGATATTATGTATTGATTAAAATGTCAACTCATCAAGAAGAAATTTGATATTGGAATGTGTTGAAATAGAGTGGTGGTGAATCACTAAAGTTGGAGAATGAAAAGATGATGAATTCAGCAATATAAGAAATGTCATTCACAATCTATGTAAATAACTCAGAGATATTTCAGATTCAAGAATAGAAACCTATGGTCCAGATGCTGAAGTTCTCAACAAATGTAAATAGGCAGAAGGTCAGTAATGAGAGGGGGTAAAAAGTGTGTTTAGATCTCATTATCATCAGAATTGGGAATCAGGATATTTTAAAGGAAAAATGGAATAAGAGAGACATTGAAAATTCAAGAGAATGCTGACACTGTAACTTTTCAAACTTGGACTAATAAAATGTTTTCCTTCGAACTGCAACACGGAGCGCTTTCCTCATAAGCAGTGTGGCCATACAGAGACAAGACAAGAGGGTAGAGTAAGGATTCAATGAAGAGTTTGAGGGTAAATGACCTCCATTATAATATGGGGTTACTGAGGACACAGAGAACATTGCTGAGGAAAAAAAGGATTAATTATCAGAAGGAACAAAGAGACAAATGAAAAATGAAATAAGGTGGGGGCAACTGAAGGATTATTGGGTATGGCTAATATTTTGTTCTTGGGATTAGCTGGCTCCTTAACCTTGTCTTGGATATTGTCAGATGGTATTCAACTTTCATTCCCACTTCCTGTTATTCTCTTTTCTTGTACCACAGCAGCTGAAACAATGAAATACTTTGCGTCTACTACCTGGTCTAGGTAGTATTCCAGGTGCAAATTTGATTCCTACCATTTGACTTACTCATGTGGAATTTGAGAGGCACATGTGAAGTCATGTTCATCTTGTTGCTGCTTTTATGTCTCCACACAGAAAAGACTATAGAAAAGTAGGTTTTGTGTAGCAGTGCTCCATTCCAGTGCCCCTTCGTCAGTCTCATGTATGTCTAGGGGCATTTTAGTAAGGGTGGTGGCCAGATTCTGTTCCATTTTCCATTCACCAACGTTGCAGCCACTGAGAACTGTGTGAGTCAGATTCCTGACAAGGGCAGAGGTAGTAGCTCTCATATCAGGTCAGATCTTTGTGCTCTGAAATGCCTGGGACCCAGACTACATTATGTTTCTTAGCCTTTGCAATAACTTCATGATCATCCAATCATTCTATTAAATCCCTTTCTACTTATAATATCACAGTGTTTGTTTCCTGCAAGAACTTTGACTAACACTATTTTTAAGTGACTCATGCATTATCATCTCTGTCTCAGTTACAGTACTGAACAAATCATGGCCTGCATAAGTATTTAAATAAAATATAAAAAATTTCAATTTATTTGAAATTTTAATGCAATTAAGAGGGGTAAAAATTTGTGTGTCCAATTTGGCACCTACTCTATTGCTTTTAGAGATTATCATTAGAAATAGGTCATACTCATTTATAAGAGCTGATCACTGTTTGGAATTGGGGTTTAAAGAGAACTAGTAAAAAGATTTTTTTTTCTGCTAGTACTGCCAGGAATCTTCTTGTTCATATCCTGCCTCTATATAGTGTGCTATACATTTGATTTTAAGATATGAAACCTGAACATAATAATTTATATTCTTTTGAAACCTTTCTTCATTTAATTCAGATAATATCCTCTATCATCTACAAAATCTTTTTATTACAGTGTGTTAGTGACATATGCTTTTTCATGACAGCCTGGAGTTGAAACTATTATTCAATAGAAACAATTTCTGGTTCTGAAAATATAATGAACAGGAAACTCAGTTCCCTAGTGCAAGACTAGGAATTTTCTTTGGTAGTTAAAGGAGAAGCAAGAGGTCTTTTCAAAGGCTTCATTTTATTTGAAGTCTATCATTAAAGCTGTTGTTCAACATGACAATTTACAAGAACCTGCATGTTTCCTCAACATGACAATTTTGTTTGGTTTCACTTTATAGTAAATTATGTTTGTCTCTTTGCTTATTTTGAGTTATAGTTTCTTCCTCATCCAGGTTCTGTCAGAGTATTAAAGGTGAAACTGAGATACAGAATGTTTCATGCTTACCTGGCAGAGAGGTGCTCCTACATGATTTGATTTCACATGGAGAGCTACAATCTTGTCCTTGGACACTTCTACAGAAACTCATATTGTTATTTTTTCTTGATTGCAAGCTAAAAAATTTTAGAAACAGTTCTGATTTATGTAAAAATTTTTGGAGATATTTATTCTATAGACTTAGAAAGACAAAATACATATATGTGCATAGTCACACTTACCCATTGAAGCTAATTAGACCTGCATTTTTCTCCCTACCTCATATCAACACTTAATTCCAAACTAAAATTTAATAGTAGTTCTATTTATCAGGTGATTACCTTATGCCAGGAACTGGGCTAAATGCTTTTCCTTCACTATTCCATTTAATCCTTACCACTGCCCTATGAGGTTTGCATTCATTTCTCTTATGTTACAAGTGAGGAAGCTGAGACATAACAGGGTCCAGAGCTGACATTTCCAGATGAGGTCTGCCCAACGGAAAGTCAGCACCCATAATTGCTACACAATTAGCCCAGTTTTCTTCCAAAATCAAAGACGATGTGCTAGTGACAGTGCATTTCGACAGTGGGGTCAGAGATCAAATCGCAGCCTTACTCAAGAAATGACAATTTATTTGGAGACCATTATTCTAAGTGAAGTAACTCAGGAATGGAAAACCAAACATTGCATGTTCTCACTCATAAGTGGGAGCTAAGCTATGAGGACACAATGGTATAAGAATGATACAGTGGATTTTGGGGACTTGGGGGAAAGGGTGGGAGGGAATGAGAGAAAAAACACTACACGTTGGGTACAGTGTACACTCCTCAGGTGATGGGTGCACCAGCATCTCAGAAATCACCACTAGATAATTTATTCATGTAACCGAACACCACCTGTTACTCAAATACCTATTGAAATAGAAAACAACAATAACAACAGCAGAAATAAATGACAATTTGTGTTCTTTCATCTCTTATCAATAACATAAGGACTTTGATCTTGAGCAGAGGTTGCTAATTGGCAGCTGCTCCCTAGAGTTGCTTCTTAGGTCTGAACATTTCTTTTTCTTTTGTTTTGAACTAATTCACAATTGGAGTTTTTCACAAATGTGAAACATTAAAATTCAAAAAGAAAAAAATGTTTTGACTTTTATTAAAAAAAGATTATCTGGCAAAATAAACCCAAATTCTGTCAGTACAACAATCAGCAGGTGGTAGCAGCTGTTCCCTTTACATGGCCAATGCATTCTTCATGCCATAGTCCCCACCTCTCCCAGCTGCCTTGCACCAAACCATTGCCACACATTTGTCTCCCAACTTGCCTCTGAGGACATCTAAATATCCATCCTATCCTCCAGCCATTTTTCAAACTTGTTTTTGCAGAGCTGGCAAAGTCTTTGATACATACACTTTTCTTTACATAGATTATTCCTAATCTTAAAATTAATCTAGATGACTTTTCCAGCTCTAAAATAGGTAACTTGGATTCAGATACAGATTTTTTTTTCTATTTTTATTAGGCAGATTAGAAAATGCAATGTTAAGGTAGGTTTGAAATGAGTTTCAATTTAAAAAATAATATATTTGGAAATTAAGGAAGAAAATTTGCTATTGAAGGCAAGTAGATAACAATACATCTAATCTTTTAGAGATCCATGCAGGATCTGCAAACTATGGTCAAATTGACTGCTGTCTGTTTTTGAGAATAGTTTTGTTGTAACAGCCATACCCAGTCATTTATGTATTGGCTATGACTGTGTTTCCTGTACAATGACAGAGTAAAATAGTCCCAACAGAGACTATAGTGTCTACAGAGTTTAAAATATTTACTATCTGGTCCTTTGGAGGAAAAGTTTGCCAAACACAGAGAAAAAGTTGGGCAATACTCATAGATCAATGGTTCTGGCTCTGTTGGGCACTAAGTATTTAGACTTGCTAGGGCTAAATGACGACTAGCATGGTGATTATGACCATTGAGATCTCATATTCTAGTTGGTATATTTGCTCTGTCACAAACAACTGAACAGGATGTTTCAGTCACTGTGCTTGTAAATAATACAGAGACACACAGAAAGTATCTCTGTCAACCATTCAGTATTTGATAGGCATTATGCTAAATATTATACATAAATATATGTTGTATATATTTATAATTGTATTTAATTTTTACACCACACCAATCATAGGTACCAGTATATTTTTGTTTTTCAGATATTAATAGCTTTCATATCATGCTTAATGTCACATTTGTACCTGGGCATCAATGTAACAAGGTAGGGAGGCATGAGAGCATATGATAGAATGGGGGCTCTTACCTAGGCTTTGTGTTCAGGATAGTTTGCTAAAGGTGATGTATTGGCTAAATTATAAGAGGTGAGTAGGAGAAACAGGAGAGAGAGAGACAGAGATAGAGAGAGAAAAAAAAAAACAGAATGACAGCGAGAGTGAGAGAGAGAAGAGAGAGTGAGAGAGAGAATTTGTAAAGGCCATATGCCATCTCTAAGTTTCCTGAAAATTTCTTATAATTTCATTTTATTCAGGCTACAATGAAAATATATACTGAGTTAATGGGTTTTCATTGATAGGTACATGATAGATAATAACAAAAGCTTCAGCCGTGTATTCCAAAGTTCCTCGTGCTGTACACGCTACAGCTTCATGTGTGTTGTTTGGTTTAATCCACAACATACATTTATTAGACAAGTACTGTTATTAACTACTTTACACATAAATAAAGAAGTCAAACGTAAATCAAGTATCTTGTCCAGAGTTACCTGGGTGAAAAGTGACAGAGCCAGCTGTCAAAACAAAACAATATGATTTCAGGACTCATGACTGTAACTACTGCACTGAACTTCCTCACATTGTGTCCTGGGGTCAATGGGGTCCTGGAAGGTGACTTTTCATGTTGAGATTTCAAATCCTCCAAATGTGAGGACATATTGGGTTCAGAGAATAAGTATCTGTCTTAAAGCTTTTCATTGGGTAGAATTTTGATGCCAGATCCCTTCCTGTGCATCACGCAGGGTCAACAGATTCACAATATTAGATTCAAAATATTGTTACAGAGGTGAGTATGGCCATCAATTAGATAATCTTGAACACTTCTCTATTTTGGTATTAACTGGTTATGAGCCTTACATTACTAATCAAGAAGTAAATTTATGAGTTGTTAAATAACTTACCTAAAGTTACCTAGTTTTTAAAGTACTAGATCCCAATCTTGAATTCAGGTTTGCCAGTCCAGTAATTTTTTTTTATCTCATGAGAATTCACATATATGCATTAAATATTAGGAAATCCAGGAATTTAATTAAATACACTAAAGCCTTTGGTTTTCCATTTAGTGTTATAAGCAGTATGAGAAGTCTGAAAAGAGTTGCTAATAGGCAAATCATTCGTGTAGAAAAACAGAAATTTCAGCAATTTTGGCAAGATACTCAGGTGGAATATTTATGATAAGAGTTTTAGAATATTTTAGAGATTAACTTCAAAATACGTCATTCAAATTTTACACAAACAGAAATATTTAAGATATTTTACTTAACTTTATTTCATGTAATATCAAATGGAACCACAGTAGACCCCAGATAGCCAAAGCAATCCTGAACGTAAAGAACAAAGTGGGAGGCATCACACTACCTGACTTCAAAAGATACTACAAAGCTATAGTAACCAAAACAGCATGATACTGGCATTAAAACAGATACATAAACCAATGAAACAGAATGGAGAATCTAGAAAAAAAATCCATACATTTACATTACATTCCACTCATTTTTGACAAAGGCACCAAGAACATACATTGGGGAGAGGATAATCTCTTCGATAAATGGTGTTGGGAAAACTGAATAGCCATATGCAGAAGAATGAAACTAGACCCTTATCTCCTACCATATACAAAAATGAAATAAAAATGGATTAAATACTTAAATCTAAGATTTGAAACTATAAAACTACTAGCAGAAAACATTGATAAAATACTCAAGGACAATGCTCTGGGTAAATATTTTTAAAGTAAGACCTCAAAAGTCCAGGCAAGCTAAGGAAAGAGAAAAATAGAAGTAAGACCTCAAAAGCCCAGGCAAGCTAAGGAAAAACAGAAAAATAGAAAAAATGCTTGATTGCTTCAAGCTAAAAATCTTCTGCATAGCAAAGGAAACAACAAAGTGAAGAGAAAACCTACAGAATGAGAGAAAATATTTGCAAACTATCCATCTGACAAAAGGCTAATAACTAGAAAATATAAGGAACTCAACATCAAAAAAATACCAAAGTCTGATTAAAAAATGGGAAAAAAAACCCTGAGTAGACATTCTCAAGACATACAGATGGCCCACAGGAATATGAAAAAATGCTCAACAATGCTAATCATCAGAGAAATGTAAATTTAAAAAAATGAGATATCATCTCACCCCAGTAAGAATGGTTATTATCAAAGAGACAAAAAATATGAAATACTGGCAAGAATGGAGATAAAAGGAGAACTCATATACTGTTAGTGGAAATGTAAATTAGTACAATCACTATGGGAAACAGGATACAAATTCCTCAGAAAGCTAAAAGCAGAACTTCCATATGATTCAGCAAGCCCACTAGTGGATATACATACCAAAGAAAGGAAATTTATATATTGAAGAGATATTTTTACTCTCATGTTTATTGTAGCCAAAAATTCACAATAGCCAATATTTGGAATCGACCTAAAGTACCCATCACTGGATGAATAAAGAAAATGTGGTATATATACATGGTGGAGTACTATTCAGCCAGAAAAATAATAAAATCTTGTCAATTGTAGCAACATGGATAGAACTGGAGGTCATTATGTAAATGAAATAACATAAAGACAACTATCGTATTTTCTCACTAATACCTGAGAGCTAAGAAAGTGGATCTCATGAAGATAGAGGATAGTTTGGTGGTTACCAGAGGCTGAGAAAGGTTAGGGGGGCAGTGAATAAAGAGGGATTGATTAATGGATGCAAAAATGCAGGCAGACAGTGTAATCCCAGCTACTTAGGAGACTGAGACAGGATAATGGCTTGAACCTGGGAGGCAGAGGCTGCAGTGAGCTGAGTTTGTGCCACTTCACTCCAACCTGGGTGACAGAGGGAGATTCTGTCTGAAAAAAAAAAAAAACAAAACACGAACCACGCAGGCAGATAGAAGAGTGTATCTAGTGTTTGACAAATTAAATAGAGTGATTATAGTTAACAATAACCTACTCAAAATAGCTAGTAGAGAATAATACCAGTATATTCCCAGCAAAAAGACAGACTTATATTTAAGGTAATGTATACCCTAATTACCCTGATTTATTATACATTATATGACATGTCAAAATATCATATGTACTCCAAATATATACATCTATTATGTATCAATCAAACAATTAAAAAAACCAAAGAAAACAAAAAACATCAAATGGAGTGTGTTGATATTTTTGAGGTAACCAGTTTTTAAAAAAATACTTAATATAGGCCAGGCGCAGTGGCTCACGCCTGTAATCCCAGCACTTTGGGAGGCTGAGGCAGGCGGATCACGAGGTCAGGAGATCAAGACCCTCCTGGCTAACATGGTGAAACTCCGACTCTACTAAAAATACAAAAAAATTAGCTGGGCGTAGTGGTGGGCGCCTGTAGTCCCAGCGACTTGGGAGGCTGAGGCAGGAGAATGGCGTGAACCCGGGAGGCAGAGCTTGCAGTGAGCCTAGATATCATGCGACTGTACTCCAGCCTGGGAGACAGAAAGAGACTCCGTCTTAAAAAAAACAAAAACCAAAAAAACTTAATATAACATGTGGCTAACACAGTTTTGAAATCAAATCATGGGAAAAAAAACTACCTAATGTTTTAATAAAACCATTTCTGAAGAATTTTATTTTGGAAAAGAATACTTACAAGCTGAGAACAAATGTATGATATGCAAAAATTTTTTTCTATATTAAAACAAGTTTGTTTGGAGTACAGTATGGAAGTTTGTTTTTGTTTTTGTTTTTTTGAGATGGAGTCTTGCTCTGTCACCCAGGCTGGAGTGCAGTGGCGTGATCTGGGCTCACTGCAACCTCCATCACTCGGGTTCAAGTGATTCTCCTGCCTCAGCCTCCCAAGTAGCTGGAACTACAGGCATGTGCCATCATGCCTGGATAATTTTTGTGCTTTTAGTAGAGACAGGGTTTCACCATGTTGGCCAGACTGGTCTCAAGCTCCTGACCTCAAGTGATCCGCCTGCCTAGGCCTCCCAAAGTGCTGGGATAACAGGCATGAGCCACCACACCTGGCTGGAAGTTTCTTAAACAATTAAGCAAAGATTTTTCATATGACACTGCCACTTCACTTCTAGAAATCTACCCAAAATAATAAACATATAGGTTCACACAAAGACTTACATCCATGGCAGCATTATTCATAATGACCAAAAAGTAGAAAGAACCCAACATTTTCATTGACTAATGAATGAATAAACAAAATGTGATCTAACCATACAGCAAAATATTACTTACCAATAAAAAGGAATAAAGCACTAATAAATCATAGACAAACTCAAAAAGTGAACGAAGTCAGACACAAAAGAACATGTATGATTCCATCTAAAAGGAATGTCCAAAAAAAGGGCCAATATACAGAGAAAGATTATTTGTTGCCTAGGATTGGAGGTTGGAATGGAGAGTAATTACAAGTTGGCATGAGGTTTATTTTTAGTGCTGAAAATGTTCCTTTTTTTTTTTTTTTTTTTTTCTTTCGAGACAGGCTCTTGCTTTGTTGCCTGGGCTGGAGTGCAGTGGCACAATTTGGGCTTGCTGCAACCTCAGCCTCCCAAGTAGCTGGGACTACAGGCACATGGCACCATGCCTGGCTAATTTTTGTATTTTTTGTAGAAGCAGAGTTTTGTCATGTTGCCCAGGCTGATCTCGAACTCTTGGGCTCAAGCAATCTGCCCACCTCTGTCTCCCAAAGTGCTAGAATTACAGGCGTCAGCCACCAGGCCCAGCCAAAAATGTTCTAAAATTAAATTGTGGTCATGTGTGGTCAGCTCTGTAAGTATACTAAAATTCATTGAGTAATACACCAAAAACAGGTAAATTTTATTTTATGTAAACTACATCTCAACAGAACTTTTAAAAAATGAGATTGTATATTCTAAAATGTCTGACTCTTTTCAAATTGAATTAGGGTGGGTTTTTGGGTCAGCAGGACAAAATTAAATATGCTCATATTTATGAGATTGTTTTGGAACTATAACTATCCATTTCTAGTTGCAAACTATCCATTATATTACAAGTAATAATTATGAGATTCAAAACGCTTTGTGATTTAGAAAGTGATGATTACATAAATCATATAAACAAAACAGAAATGTCACATAGCTTTACCACCTGCTGCAATGTTTTATTTAAGGCTTGTAGAAGAGTAAATAACATTCAAATAAATCCATGACACTTACTAGCCAGAAACTTTGATTTCAAAGGCATTTTCTAATATATACTTCAGATGCAAACTGTGTTACTTTCTAGTATATATAGACATGGCTGTTGAAAGAGAAATATACATCTTTTCCATCAACATTCAAAGGAACTTTAGTATTCCAATCTCATTTTAAAATCACAATGTGGAAAATATTAAGTTGAAATAAGTTAATTTCTTTAAGATAGCCATTTAAAAATTGCTTTTATTAAATAAAAATGTCAAAAACAAAACATCTGAAAAGTAATTTTTTAGTCTTCTGCAAAACATTTGGTATCATCGGGTTTATTTTTCCACATTCAAATACTCCAGTTTTATAGTAATAAGAGCCTATTGCAATAATATAGTACAATTCTCTTATTTTGCTGATGTGAAAACAATGCATTAAAGGTTTCTATTAATTTTTTTCCTGATAAATAAAACTTATGTTTCTATTTTTGGGCTACCTAAATACTAGTACCTTAATGTGTTTGTGGTAGATAGCTGAGGTTTTGAAATCCCAGCTGTGGTAGACCAAATAACAACCTCCTAGCCCCCAATATGTCAAGGTGTAAATCCCAGGAGTTTGTGAATACATTATTTTACATGGTAAAGGAACTTTGCCGACGACATGAGATGGGAAGATTATCCTGGGTTATCCAAATAAGCACAGTATAAACCCAAGTTTCCTTGTAAGAGAGAGAAAGGAGGATCAGAGTCCAAGAGTGATTTAAGGAATAAAACAGAGGTCAGGGAGGAGAGAAAACACTATGTAGCTGATTTTAAAGATGAAGAAAGGGGCTATGAACCAAGGAAAGCAGGAGGCCTCTAGAAGCTGGAAAAGACAAAGAAAGGAATTTGTTCCCTGGAGCCTTCAGAAGAAATGCAAGCATGTTAACACCTTGATTTTAGCCCAGTGAAACTGACTTCAATTATTTATATTCAATATTGTATTGATAGCCAAAACAATTAAGAAAAAGAAATAAAATGCATCCAAATAAAAAAGGAAGAAGTAAAATTATCTGTTTGCAGATGACACATTTTATATAAAAAACCCAAAGCTTCTACTAAACTGTTAGAACTAATAAATGAATTCCATAAAATTGCAAGATATAAAATTAACATACAAAAATCAGTTGTGTTTCTATTCACCAACAAAGTATGAAAAAAAATTTTAAAAATCCCATTTACAATAGCATAAAAAAATACTTAGAAATAAATGTAATCAAGTATGTAATCAAGGATGTAATCAAGGAATACTTAGAAATAAATGTATGCTTAGAACTATAAAATATTGATGAAAGAAATGAAAGAAGACAGAAATAAATGTGAAGATATACCATGTTCATGAATTAGAAAAATTAATATTTAAAAAATATTCATAATATCCAAAGCAATCTACAGATTCAATGCAATCCCTATCAAAATTCCAATGGTATTTTTCACAGAAATAGAAAAAAAGCAATTCTAAAATTTATATGGAACCACAAAAAACTCCCAATAGCCAAAGGAATCTTGAGCAAGAAGAACAAAACTGGAAGCATCACACTACTTACTTTCAAAATACATTATAAAGCTTTGGTATTCAAAACAGTATGCTATTAGCATAGAAACAGACATATAGACTGTTGGAACAGAATAGACTGCCCAGAAATAAATCCACCATTTACAGTCACTGCATCTTTGACAAAGGTCTCAAGAAAACACAACGGGAAGGTGTAGTGCCTTAATAAATGATGTTGGGAAAACTGAATATCCACATGAAGAAGAATGAAATTGGACCCTTATCTCACACTACACACAAATACAACTCAAAATGAATTAAAGATTTAAGACCTTAAACTAATAGAAGAAAACATAGAGGAAAAGTTTCTTATTGTATATATTTAAGGTGTACAACACTATGTTTATATATGCATATACATAATGAAATGGTTACTATAATTAAGCAATTTAACACATTCATCATCTCAGAAGGTTACTTTTCTTTGAGACGGAGTCTCACTCTGTCTCCCAGGCTGGAGTGCAGTGGTACAGCCTCCGCTTCCTGCAACCTCTGCCTCCCAGGTTCAAGTGATTCTCCTGCCTCAGCCTCCCTAGTAGCTGGGATTACAGGTGCCTGCCACCATGCCCAGCTAATTTTTGTATTTTTAGTAAAGACGGGGTTTCACCATGTTAGCTAGGATGGTTTTGATCTCCTGACCTCATGATCCACCCACCTCAGCCTCCCAAAGTGCTGGGATTACAGACATGAGCCACCATGCCCGGCCCAAGGTTAGCTTTTTATTTTTATTTTATTTTATTTTATTTTATTTTATTTTTTTTGGCAACGGCACTTAAAATCTGGTCTTTTAACAAAAATCCTGAAGCCATCAGTATTATTAACAACAGTACTTATGTTGTACATTAGATCCATACACTTGTTCATCCTACACATCTGCAACTTTGTATTCTTTGATCTGCACATCTCCATATGCTCCCCTCTCCTCTGCCTCTAATAACAACTGTTTTATTCTCTATCTCTTTATTTTTTTAAGATATGACATATAAATGAGATCATGCAGTATTTTTCTTTTTGTGTCTGACTTATTTCACTTGGTCTGAGCAACAATTTTTTGCCTAGGACTTCAAGAAGTAATTTGCTCATTTTTGCAAAGGCATAAAAAGCAAAAACAGACAAATGAGATTGCATTGAACTAAAAAGCTTCTGTACAGCAAAGGAAACAATCGGCAAAGAATCAACCTAAAAAATAAGAGAAAATATTTGCAAGCACTCATCTGATAAGGGGTTAATATCTAAAATACATTAAACATAAGGAATTCAATAGCAATACAAGGAATAAACCAATTTAAAAAATGGGCAAAGAATCTGGATAGACATTTCTCAAACGATGACATCCAAATGGCCAATATATATATGAAAAAATGCCCAACATCAGTAATCATGAGGGAAAGGCAAATCCAATTCACAATAAGATTTGCCCTCACATCAGTTAGAAAGACTGTCATCAAAAAGACAAAACATAAAACGTGTTGGCAAGAATGCAGAGAAAAGAAAGCCCTTGTATAATATTGATTGGAATTTAAATTGGTGCAGTCATTATAAAAAACAGCATGGAGGTTCCTCAAAAAATTAAAAATAGAAATACCACATGATCCAGCAATCTCACTACTGGGTATATAACCAAAAGAAATGAAATCAGTATCTTAAAGAGATATTTGTACTCCCCTGTTAATTGCAGCATTATTCAGAAGAGTGAAGATACAGAATTAACCTGTGTCCATCAACAGAAGAATAAATTTAAAAAATATGATGTGTATATACATATATATTTACATATACATATATATATACAGTGAAATGTTATTCAGCCTTAACAAAGAAGGAAATCCTATTATTCGTGACAACATGAATGAACCCAGAAGACATTATGCTAAGTGAAATAAGCCAGGCAGAGAAAAAAATACATTGCATGATCTCACTTATATGTAGAATCTAAAAACATCAGTTAAACTCAGAAGCAGAGTGTAGAATAATCGTTGCTAGGGGTTGTTGGGGTGGAGGAAATGCGGAACTGTTAGTCAAAGGGTACAAAGCTTCAGTTACACAGGATGAATAAATTCTGGGGAGCATGGTGACTATAGTTAATATACTATAATATACTAACATACCATATTGTATACTTACAATTTGCTAAGAAAGTGGATCTTAAGTGTTCCCACCCCACACAAAGGTTCACTATGTGAGGTGATGGATATGTTAATTAATTTGATTCTGTAGTCATTTCACAATGTACATGTTTATAGAAATGTCATGTTGTACAAATGGGGAGATAGTCAAATAAACAACATAAATATAAACAATTTTTATTCATCAATTACACCTCAATGCTGAGAAAAAATAAAAGTAGGAAATAATAAAACAGAAAATAAATGACAAATAATCAAGAAAATAAAGAAAGAAGAAACCTATTTCATACTTCTGACTTCCAGACATATAAGGTAATATGATAAAATAAACAAGTAAAAAATTGTGTTGTTTGAAGCTACAAAATTTGTGGTAATTAGTTAAAATGGCAATCAGAATCTAACATAGTGTTTGAAGGACTGAGAACCACCATCTAAGATAGTAAATGTAGTCTGAATACTTATTTTTTAACCAAGTCAATTGGGGTGCTTCTGTTGAATTGATATTTAATTTAAAGTACAGTAAAATTAGAGTCAGAGTTTCATTTCTTCTTTTAATGTAGATGTTGTTAGAACGCTATCCTTAAAAATACTAATCTTAGATTCGTTCATGTCAGGGATGCTGCAAGGTGAGTAAAAGAACCATGACCACTATCTGTATGGACCTTATATTCTAGTAAAAACAACAACAACAACAAGAAGCAGATAATAAGCAAAGATACAGATTAAATATTTAGTTTAAGTTCTAAAATGGAAACAAATAGTGTAACGCTAGAGAATGACCTGGCGTAAGCAGCCAATTTAAACAGGGTGTTTGGGAGGTGAAATTCAGCTGAGACCTGTAGGATAAACAATCAGTCCTGCCAGGGGCAATGGTTGCCTTCTTTTAGGAACTTTTAGGAACGTTCACAAGGCTAGTGAGTTGAAGTATAGCACATGTGAGAGCTGAGGAGGGAGAGTGGGAATGGGAGAAAAGCAGTGCATTTGAGTTTGAACAGGTAGGCAGGGGCTAGCTGTTGCACAGTCTTCTGGTATTTTTACCCATTATCTTTGGGAGGCCAGTGAAAGGTTTTAGGGAAGGGACATGGTGTGATTTACAACTTGAAAGCTTATCCCGGTATTATATGGCAGAGATGTAGATTGGATGGGGCCTGAGTGAAGTTCAGAGAAAAAATACGGTATTTTCTGCAGTGATCCACGTGAGTTATGGGGGAGGCTTGACCAGCAGAGTAGCAGAGAAAACACAGAGCAACAGGTGAGTGTGAGATTTCTTTGGACTCCTTATTCATGGATTGAATACAAAGGAGGAGTCATGAATGAGAGAGAAAGGAGGAGCCTCATGCCTTTTTCCTAGCTGGTGATGAGGGATACTCAATAGTGTCATCTTCCCAAACAGGGAAGACTAAAAGAGGAACCAGGTTTACAGGGGCTTTCTAGGGACAACTAAATAAGTGATTTGCTTTAATTCCTTTCCTTTAAAAATTACATGTTTTCCCCTAATTCTTGATCTGTATGAAGCAGATCATTTTTCAGGTAAAACATTTCTATAATGCAGATTTTAGGGCATCCTCTTTTCAACTATCAACTGTTTTTCTTTATTACTATGTTTAATGAAACAAAATTGGTTCGCTCTTCATTCCTATTCAGCTTTTTCTTATTCATTTTCAACACTTTTAAAAAGAAGGAAATTTTCTTTCATTCTGCAATGAACACACCATACTCTTCCCTGAAACTTTTTGATTGGATAGCTTCTATCATGGTCAAATTACGAGTCCATTTCCTCCTAAACAAACCACTGTAATGTTTCAATACAAATCTCAAGTGCATTTTTCTATTTCTTCTGGCAAATGCATAAGCACAACCAAATATTTAATAATTTATACAGTTTATATTTTCAAACAGTTTTAGACAATATTTTTTGGTTGTAAACAACAACAGCAAAACAAATTCAAAGTCACTTAACCTTAATTTATAGGCAGTCTATTGGGAGTATTTCAGGGAACTCCAAGACAGGAAACATAGGCAGTACTCAAAAGATTCTGGAGCTGTTGAATGGAAAGTCATCAGGAATTAGTGTATCTCTCTTTCTGTCTCTCTGTCTGTCTCTGTCTCTGTCTCTGTCTCTTTGTGTGTGTGTGTGCGTGTGTATGGGTGCTTTTCTCTGTTTCTCTATTATTTTCGCATGTTGTTTCTCACCTCACCTTCATTTTGGTCATCCACTTTCATCTTTTTCCTCCCTCAGCTGATTAGTTTTCATTATTGTCCACATTTACAGCCACATACAGTTGAGTCCTCAACGTTGTCCACAGGTTATTGAAAACTGCGATGTAAAGTGAAACAACATACAATGAAACCAGTTTTACTACAGACGAATTGATATCAACATGAGTTAAATTACCATACCATATTTCTGGTTACAAAAACATCGCCAACTTCTAAAAAAAGACCAAAATACTTCTAATATTAAACCTTGAAATAAACTGTACATATATTGAATCAAGATTAATGAAAACAAGATAATTATTTACCTCCTTACTCCAGTTCAGTGTCACAAGTGGCCAGATCCTATCCCAGCAGCTCAGGGCATGAGGTGTAAATCAGCTCTCTACAGGAAGCCATCCCACTACAGGGCGCACTCATACACCCAACCGCAATCACTCAGACACGGCCTATGTAGACACGACACGCCAGTTCACCCAATACAGACAGCATTGAGAAGTGGAGGCAAATGGGAGTACCCAGAAAAGACCCACACAGACATGGAAAGAACGTGCCAATTCCACCTCGACACTGGCCCCTGCTAGAAATTGATTTTTTCCATCAATGTTGTAACAAAGTGACGTTAAACATAATGACCAAGGACCTGCTGTATGTTTTAGTCTCTGCTTCTGAGTGTACTTGTGTTCAGCTCAAGCAAACCCCAGAAGCAATCCTACCAATTTTACATTTCTGGAAACGGGCTCACTCATTTAGTAAAACATGGGATGAGGAATTCATATGTTACATAAATATGTATTTTCCAGGAAGTTTACTCCAAACTATGCAGACACTGTTATAGAGTAGTGCCGAGAAATGATGCACCTTTACATTATAAGATATGAAAAAGTATAATTATGTAGAATTTTACCCCTGTTCTAATAACAGTAAACTGTTACATTCAATCATAATAGCTACTGTGGATCCAACGCTATTCTGAGTGCTCTTTCTCCAGACCCTCTTCCACCCTCACACCCAGACAAAGGCATGCACACACACTTTTGATTCTTCAACTCTATCGGGTACTATTATTGTCATTTATATAGGACAGGAAAAAATGAGGTTAAGAGGAGTTGAGTGTGCTGTTCAAGCCTACACTTCTGTTAAATAGGTAGCGGATCTAGAATTACAGCCCAGGTATTTTTGACTTAGGATTTGTGAACTTAATCACTGGGCTTTTCTGCCCCCTGAATTTTTTTTTTTTCACTGAAGCCCATCATTTTGTAAATTAACCTGACAAGAACTGAGTTATTTCCTTTTCCTAGAAAATTATCATTTGAAATTTTTCTCCTGTTAATCTTTTCTTTTAATTTAAGCTATATTGTACTTATTAGCACTTGGCTTCATTTCATCTTCCCTCTGACATTCTTATTATTTGTCTCAGTGATATTTACTGCATTTTACAAGTGCTGTCAGTCTCTATAATTGGGGTACCATGTATCCATTGTTTTTAATTTTAAAAATATAAAAATATAAAAAAGAATCTTATACCAATTTTTGATTAACTTCATGAGACATAGATTAAAACATCATTTTTATTACTTTTTGTTTTTCATACAGTTCTATAACTAATTTTTTTTTTCTTTTTGAGATGGAGTCTTGCTCTGTCGCCCAGGCTAGAGTAGAGAAGCTATTTTGGCTCACTGCAACCTCCACCTGCTGGGCTCAAACGATTTTCCTGCCTCAGTCTCCCAAGTAGATGGGACTACAGGCAAATGCCACCATGCCTGTCTAATTTTTTGTATTTTTAGTACAGATAGGGTTTCACCATGTTGGCCAGGCTGGTCTTGAACTCCTGACCTCAGGTGATCCACCCACCTCGGCCTCCCAAAGTGCTGGGATTACGGGCATGATATAACTAACATTTAGTCAATACATTCCTGCAGATCCAGGCCAGGTTAGATACATTTTCTACTGAGACTTGAAAAAAATTCTTAAGTTGCTTTTATTTTTTTCCATCTTAACTCTCATGGAGGGAAGTTGTGTTTTGGTCCAAGTCTATTGTAAACTCATAAACTCATAAACAATCAAAAATGAAGAAAAAAATAAGAAACACAATACCTGAAATTGCATTTTGATGGAAGTCAGATAAGTAATGTTGTCCTCCAAGAAAGTATAAAAGTTTACTACATTTATACAGCTACGGCTAGAAAATAAATTCACAGAAGACCTGCTATGATTTGATTCCTATCAAATTACTTTGTTCCTGGTGATTTCACATACAGATTGAGAAAACTGACATTTAATTTCTTATCTCTGTTTTATTAGAATTTTATAAGCGGAAACAAAAGACATACTGTACACTAACAAATCTCTGGGTTTTCATTGTGCCTACATTATATTGCCCTTCCATATTTAGGCCTTAAGATAAAAATCACCTGCCTACCCTCCACCAAAAAGTAATATTTTATTTTTAATCCAGAAAATTGGGTGCCCTTTCTGCATTTGAAAGAGGGCTATACACAAGTGTTGTGTACCAAAAAGAAATTATTTTCCAATATGGTTAACATTTTTACTCTGGAGATGATAAGTTTTAAAATTTTAAATGTTAATTTACCTTTCAAATTAAAAATAAAGAATTATATATAATTAAAAAAATAACTTCTTTATGCATTCGGACACCTCCTGTTTCCACCACCATGCCTAGGCCAACCTTGAGCCTCCAAATTTGTGGATGGAAACTTGGTGCCCACTTGGACCCCCAAACTACCCTCTTCTGACCAGTGTCCCCTTTCCTCTCAGGTAAAGGCTCTGTGAGAACCAAGTGCAAGGTGATGGATGGGAGACTCAAGGAATGAGACAGTCAGGGAAAAACTAGGAAAGTGAGGTTTCATTTCCAGACATAAAAAGATGTAGAATCTGTTGAAAAAAGGACCCTGCTCCTCTGCGGAGGCAACAACACTTCTGAAAACCTTAGACCTGGCAGGGTGGCTCACGCCTGTAATCCCAGCATTTTGGGAGCCTGAGGGGGAAGAATGGTTGACGCCAGGAGTTCAAAGCTCCAGCGAGCTGTGACTGTGCGACTGCACTCCAGCCTGGGTGACAGAGTGAGACCCTGTCTCCAACAAAACAAAACAAAACAAAAGATAAAAACGAGGGTTGGGGGAAGACATTAGAGTCCTCTGAACTAATAACTCCCAGGTCAACCTTGGGAGCCGTGTGGCCACGTGCTAAAGGGTCCTGGGTCATCACTGGACAACTGTAAGAACTCTGGGAATCACTGGCAAATACGGGTGACAAACCTCACGGTTTGGCTAGTGTCTAAACGCAGTCCTTTCTACTTCTGAAAACCTGTCACAGAGGCAGAAGAAAGGGCATCTACTGTTGCAACGTTAGTGTCTACTCCCTCCTAGTGTCGTTCATCACTGAGATCTAAGGTGACAGGAGCATCTTCAGCGCCTTCGCCTTCGGGTGCAAACCAGCAGCGCCAATTACGCAGTTAGGAATCTGTCTGAAGATACAATCATGGGAAACTGCCTCTTCCAACGGAACCTTGTGAAGTTTCTTTTATGGGAGGTCCATCGGAGCAGTTTCTAGGATTACCAAGTTTTCATACAGTCTCTGTTAGAACAGCAAGACGCAGCACGCCGAGAGCTACATCCCGGTAGCTTGGCTCCTGGCTGTGCTACTGCACGGTGACATCCAAGGCGGCGGAGCCACTGCCAGTACACGCTGGGCTATGGGGACAGGTTGGGCGTGGCTTTCAGGTCCGCCGGCCGCCAAAATGGGAAGGGAGGAGTCGCAGAGGGACTGCGCGAAGGCTCTACCCACGAAAGGACTGGCTGCGCCGCAGAACCAGGACGCGGAGCTTCCCTGTTCCAAGCAGGAACAGACTGAGAAAATCCAAGAAAGGAAGCCCGAGGGGCTGCGGTGGCCCCATCCTCCCGTCACCCGCGGCCCAGGCTCTGCGACGCCCGTCGCCCCACCCGCGGAAGCAGCGATGCCTGGCGGAGCCTGGGTGCTGGCGACCGCGCTGATGCTCCTGGCCCCGGGGGAAGGTCGGCGAGGTAGGGCTCGCGGCGGTGGGCGCGCAGGGGCGCCGCCTGGGCGGTGGAAGGACTGGGCCAGACTTCTCCGCTGACATGGGGAGCGTCCCTGTGCGTTTTAAGACCGCATGCGATGTTTGTTCCTCACCCGCCGCCGCTCTGTCCCTCTGCTGTCCTTGAAGTGGTCAATTTCTAGCCTATTACTCTTCAGTTTTCTTTTGCGCACATGCAGTTGTTGCCTCCTCTTACTCTACGACCCTCGGTTCTGTTTTTGGTTGCTTCCTGCTGATATCCTGCTCTTTGATTTTTAATTTACTGTAAGAAACTTTGGCCGGATCTGCCAGGTATCCTAGCCGCAAGTGGACCTGAATTCTCAAAACAGAGTTGAATTCCAAACTGCACGAATTCCACCTCCAACCCGACCCTCGGAAATAATTCATTGGTGAACATTTTATCCCTACAATAAATCACCAAGTTAAGTTTGGTATATCCGTATTACACTGTATTATGGTTTGTGTATATATGTTAGAATCAGTTTTGCCTCTGCAGAAGACTTCTCTGTGGAGCGAATACTCCCCTCCCACTTCTTTAATCCGTGACCAAGCACACTTAGTTTAAAATAAGTGAAGTTAAACCAAAACTTTCATTAGCCCTTCCTGCTTGTTTTTTGTGTTCGTACAGATAGGAATATTAACGAAGGTGACTTGTTCTTATATTGCAAGTTTCCTTACGTTTTTCAGAAATAAGTCTGATCTGTGTTCAGCTATCTGCAGTTTGAAAAAAAAACACTACGTACGTTTGTAACAGTCAGGGGTATAGTTTTGTCTTATCTTTTTTTAATCTTAACCCGTTTTGCCGATGTAAGTTTGCTTTGGAAAAGGGTAATACAAACACTATCCCATGCAAAACTTAAAAATAAAATGCTAAAATCAAATGTATTATTTTCTGCAATGATTTTTTTCTGGTCCTTCTTCAGTTTGCTTACAGATTTGCTAAATCTTTATGAATAACTTTAAAAAATACTTGTAAAAACATATTTCTATTCATTACAGTTAGATAAATATTTCCAGGAAAAAAATGACCGATGTTTATAAATGAAAATGATTTCATGTTTACTATACAGCACATAACCCCTTTCTGCCCCTATATAATAGCTTTGTAATCTCTCTACTGAAGACAAATATTACCCATTACCAGGTTTTAAGTTCATAACATTGGTAACATTTATAAGTTCTTTATGTTTAATAGAGTAAAACTAGAAAACGAGGTGAATGGAAAATACATTTATTGAGACTTCTTTTTTCAAATAGCTTTATTAAGATGTTCATATACCATACAAATCACTCACTTAAAGTGTGTGACTCTATGGTTTTTCATTTTCACAGATATGTGTATATTCAGAGTATATTTACAGGTATATGCAACCATGACCACAGTCAATTTTAGAACATTTTTATCAATTCAAGAAGAAATACTGTACGCTTGGTTATCATGCCCCATACCTTCTATCACCCTCCCTTCCTCCCCAGCTATAAGGAATTACTAATCTACTTTCTGTCTCCTTGCATTTGCCTATTCTGGATATTTTATACAAACTGAATCATATAATAGGTTGTCTTTTGTGACTTGCCTACTTCACCTAGCACAACGTTTTCAACGTTCATTCATCTTGTAGCATGTACCAGTACTTGATTTCTTTTTAAGATAGAATATTGTTCCATTGTGTGGATATACTACATTTGGTATGTACATTCATTAGTTGGTGAATTAGAAGATGAACATTTGGGTTGTTTCCACATTTTGGCTATTATAAATAATGCTGCTATAAACACCGAGGTACAAATTTCGTTTGGATGTATGTTTTCATTTCTCTGAGATATATGCCTAGGAGTGGAAATACCGGGTCATAGGGTAATTCTATGATTAACTGCTTAAGGAACAGCCAAGATGTTTTCCAAAGTGGCTGTGCTGTTTTGTGTTTCTGCAACAGTGTATGAAGTTTCTAATTTCTTCATGTTTCCATCAATACTTTTTATTAACTGACATTTGGATTCTACCCATCCTCATGGTTGTAAAGTGGTATTTCATTGTAGTTTGATCGTCATTTTCCTAATGGCTAATGGTATCAAGCATTTTAGTGTCCTTATCAGACATTTAGCTTATCCTCTTCAGAGAAATACTTACTCAGATCCTTTGCCATTTAAAAAAATGGGTAGTTGACCTTTTTCTTATTGAGTTGTGTAAGTTATTTGCATATTCCAGATATAATTCTCTTATTGGATATGTGATTTACAATTGTTTTCTCCCATTCTATGGGTCCTAGAAATAATCCCCTGTGGATATTGAGGGAATACTATACTGTAGTTTTTTAAGTTGATTCCTTAGAGTTTTCTATATGGAGATAGTATTACTTATTCCTTTCCAATCTGGATATCTTTTATTTATTTATCTTGGCTAACCCCCCTGGGTAGAATTAGCTATTCTAAAGTACAATGTGGAATTGATATGATGAGAGTAGATATCCTTGTCTTGTTCCTGATTTTACAGGAAAGCACCCAGTCTTTCTTCATCACATGAAACGTAAGTTGTGGGTGTTTTGTATATATCCTTTATCAAGTTGAGGAAACTTCCTTCTATTCCTAGTTTGTTGAGTGTTTTTATTGTGAAGAGGTGTTGAATTTTTTAAAAATGCTTTTTCTGTATCTATTGAGATGAACATGTGGATTTTAACTTCTATGCTATCTGGTATATTATAGTGATTCAATTTTAGATATTAAACCAACCTTGTGTTCCTGGAATAAATCTCACTTGGTCATAATTTTTATGTATGTATATTTTATGTTTCTGGATTCAGTTTGCTGAAGATTTTTTCATCCATTTTCCAGAGATATGTTGGTTTGTAGTCATCTTTTCTTGTTATATATTTTTCTGGCTTTGGTGTCAGGGTAACCATAATAACGGGCTATGATACTGGGCTCATACAATGAGGTGGAAAGTGTTCCATCTTCTTCTATTTTTTTTTGGAAGTGTTTCAGATGAATCGGGAGTAATTCTTTTTGAAATGTTTGGTAGAATTTAGCATTATGCCATCTGGACCAAGTCTTTTCTTTGTGGGTAGTGTTTTGACTGATTTGATCTTTTTACTTGTTATAAATCTATTTGGATTTTATTTTTCTTCTTGAGTTCTTTTTGTAGTTTGTGTCTTTTTAGGAATTTGCCAATCTCATCTAAGTTATCTAATTATTGGTGTATAACAGTCATAGTATTCCTTAATAAGGTTTGCAGTGGTGTCCCCTATTTCATTCCTGCTTGTAGTAATTTGAATCTTTCTCTCTTTTTTTCTCAATAAATCTAATTACAGGTCTGTCAGTTTTGTTGATTCTTTCAAAGAACCAGCTTTTGGTTTCACTGATTTTTCTCTATTATTTTTCTATACTCAGTTTCATCAATTTTCCTTCCAGTCTTAAAAATTTCCTTCCTTCTCCTTCCTTTAGGTTTAGTATACTCCTATTTTTCCAGTGTCTTAAGGTGCAAGGTTAACTTGTTATGTTCATATCTTTTTCTCCTATACTATAGGCGTATTCCTGTCTATACATGTCCTTCTATGCATTACTGTAGCAGCATTCCATACATTTTGGTATGTTGTATCCTCATTTTAACATTTCTCCAAGTATTTTTTAGTTTTCTTTTTCTTTTATTCTTTAACTCAGTGATTATTTTGGTTGTTTAATTTCCACGTATTTGTAAAGTTTCTTAAATTTCATTGTTATTGAGTTCTAATTTCATTCCATTGTGATTAGAGAACATACTTTGTATGAATTTCATCTTTTTGAATTATGTTTTAATTTTATGTTATTTTATTTTTAAAAGTAGGCTCTTACTATGTTGCCTAGGCTGGATTTGAACTCCTGGACTGAAGCAATTCTCCCACCTCAACCTCCCAAGTAGCTGGGTTTATAGGAACGTACCACCATGCCCATCTTTCTGTTTAAATTTATCAAGGTTTGTTTTATGGTCTGGCAGATTGTCTATTTTGGTGAATATTCCATGTGTACTTGGGAAAAAATTATATTCTAATATTTTTAGGAATAGTGTTTATAGATGTCTGCTAGGTCAAGTTGGTTTATATTGTTGTTCTGATTTTTATTTATTTATTATGCTACCTGTTTTTAAAATTGATATTGAAAGTGGGATATTAAAGACTCCAATTGTTATTGTTAAAATATGTATTTTTTTTCCCTCAGTTTCTGCTGGATTTTGCTTCATATATTTCAGTGCTCTGTTATTAGGTTCAATTATGTTACAATTGCTTTATCTTCCTCATGGATTGACTCTTTTATCATTATAAAGTGTCCCTCATCTCTGGTAAGACTTTTATGTTTTAAGTTCTTCTTTGTTTGATAGTAGTACAACCACATCACCTTTCTTTTGGTTGCTAGTTGCAGGATATATTATTTTCTGTCCTTTTGCTTTCAATCTAATTGTATTCAAAAGAGGCCCTCAGTTTGTCTTTTGATATGTAAAGAAGGCCAATGTAAAGTGATTTAGCAAACTAGCCACTCTCTATTTTCTCTTGCTTTTTAACCATCTGCGTTGCTGAAGAACCTAAAATTCTATTTTTTTAAAAAAATCTCAACTTTTATTTTAGATTCAAGGAGTACATGTGCAGGTTTGTTACAAAGGTACATCGCACGATGCTGAGGTTTGAGGTACAAATGATATTGTCACCCAGATAGTGAGCATGGTACCCAATAGGTAGTTTTTCAATCCTTACCCTCTTCTTTCCTTCCCCCTTCAGTAGTCCCTAGTGCCTATTTTTCCCATCTTTATGTCTGTGGGTACCCAGTGTTTAGCTTGTCCTTATAAGTAAGAACATGCAGTATTTGGTTTTCTGTTTCTGCATTAGTTTGTTTAGGATAATGGCCTCCATTTGCATCCATGTTCCTGCCAAGGACATGATTTTAGTCTTTTATATGGCTGCATAGTGTTGCATGTTGTATATGTATTACTGAAATACCAGGAGTTCAGAAAAAAGCCAATCATATCTTTTTCTCCTATACTATAGGCATATTCCTGCACAAAAAGCCAATCACTGAGACAATGAGTATTGCTAGGGAAGAGGGCTTTAATAGGGTGCTCCAACTGAGGAGATGGAAGATCAGTCTCAAATCCATCTCTCTGACTGATTAAAATTGGGTTTATATAGCAGAGAAGAGCTATAGCTACATGTAGGAATACAGGAATTAGGGAGGAATAAGGGAGATGAGTTGGTCAACAGGAAGCTGATGGTCAGTTAAGCAATCACGATTGGTAGGGGTCTGGAATCTCGTTTTCCAGATGTGGTAATCTGGTAAGTTTCAGTTCCTTGATACCATCTGGGAGGCCTGATGGTTGGTTTCCTGAGAAAGGAACTCAGATAAGACAGTTGTAACTTTCTGAAGTTTTAAGACTGGCAGGGTCAATTTCTATGTTTATTCAAAAGAAACCATAAACATCAGTTCTGTGGGACAATTGGACCAGTTTCAGGTATACTACATTTTCTTTATCCAATTCACTGCTGATGGGCACCATGGCTGATTCCATGTCTTTGCTACTGTGAATGTGCTGGGATGAACATACCAGTACACGTGTCTTCTTTTTGGTAGAATAATTTATTTTCCATGGGTGTATACCCAAAATGGGATTGCTGGGTTGAATGATAGTTCTTTTTTCAGTTCTTCGAGATTAGTTCTTTTTTCATTTCTTTGACGGCTTTTCATAGTGACTGATTTGATTTATATTCCCACCAACAGTGTATAAATGTTCCCTTTCCCTACAGCCTCACTGACATCTGTTGTTTATTGATTTTTTAATAGTAGTAATTCTGACTGATGTAAGATAATATCTCATTGTGGTTTTGATTTGCGTTTCCTTGATGATTAGTGATGTTGAGCATTTTTTCATATGCTTGTTGGCCATTTGTATGGCATCTTTGGAGAAGCATCTTTTCATGTCTTTTGCCCACTTTTCCATGGGGTTGTTTTTTGCTTGTTGAATTATTTAAAATCCTTATAGATTCTGGATATTAGACATTTTTCAGATGCATAGTTTGTGAATATTTTTTCCCATTCTGTAGGTTGTCTGTTTACTCTATTGATAGTGGAGAAACTCTTTAATGAGGTCCAACTTGTTAATTTTAGGGTTTTTTTTTTTTTTTTTTTGCAGTTGCTTTTGAGGACTTTGTCATAAGTTCTTTGCCAAGGCCCATGTGCAGAAAAGTATTTCCTAGGGTTTTTTTCTAGGACTTTTTACAGTTTGAGGTCTTATATTTAAATCTTTAATACATCTTAAGTTAATTTTTGCATATGGTGAAAAGTTTCATTATTCTTCCTATGGCTAGCCAGTTATCCAAGGACCATTTATTGAATACGGAGTGCTTTTTCCATTGCTTATTTTTGTTGACTTTGTCAAAGATCAGATGGCTGTAGGTGTGTGGTTTTATTTGTGGGTTCTCTATTCTGTTTCATTGGTCTATGTGTCCGTTTTTGATGACTGCTATGATGTTTGGTTACTGTAGCCTTATAATATTGTATGAAGTCGGGTAATGTAATGCCTCAGACTTTATTCTTTTTGCTGAAGATTGCTTTTGCTATTGGGACACTTTTTTTTGGCTCCATATGAATTTTAGAATAGCTTTTTTCTAATTTTGTAAAAAATAACATTGGTAGTTTCATAGAAATAGTCTTGACTCTTTAGATTGTTTAGGGTAGTACGGCCATTTTTATGACATTGATTTTTTTTTTTTTGAGACGGAGTTTCACTCTTGTTGCCCAGGCTGGAGTGCAGTGGCGTGATCTTGGCTAACTGCAACCTCCACCTCCTGGATTCAAGTGATTCTCCTGCCTCAGCCTC
Source organism: Macaca fascicularis (assembly GCF_037993035.2). Lineage (NCBI taxonomy): Eukaryota > Metazoa > Chordata > Mammalia > Primates > Cercopithecidae > Macaca > Macaca fascicularis. The sequence continues at coordinate 117,919,052 of NC_088377.1, forward strand.
CCGAGTAGCTGGAATTACAGGCGTGCACCACTATGCCTGGCTAATTTTGTATTTTTGTATTTATATATATTTTGTGTGTGTATATATATACTATATATTTTTTTGTGTATATATATACACATATTATATATATACACAATATATATATATATTTTTAGTAGAGATGGCTTTCTCCATGTTGGTCAGGCTGGTTTCCAATTCCTGAGGTTTTGGTGATCCACCTGCCTTGGCCTCTTGACCTCCCAAAGTGCTGGAATTACAGATGTGAGCTACTGCATCCAGCAGACATTGGATTCTTCTAAAACATGGGAATGATTTTCCAAGAAAATTCTATTTTGAATGTCAGAAACTAAATTATTTTTTATTTCTCATTATGTTTGGGCATAAAAAATGGCTTTTCCCTTTCTCAAATCTTTGAAGAAGTTATAAGATTTTGAAGACTTGAAATTTTCAAAATACTTGAAATTCCTGTAGGAATTCCTGTAGGATAATATACAGAAGATTTTATAACTACAAATTCAGTTATTATGAAGTACCTGTCACCAAGAGTTACGCATGTTTATCTCTTAAAAATAAAATGATTTATTTGGCTTCTTAATATATTGTGTATCAACCAGTTCTGAATTTTGTAGAATTCTAGTCTTGGTCATTACATTAAACTGGAAAATAATCTAATACAGGTTGCCTCGTATGTAGAAACAGGAAAAGGAAATCATTTGCATATGCTATCACTATGGCTCTATTATTTATAACTTGACACATTCTTCCAAAATACTTGAAATTCAAGTACTGTAAATTCTATTATATATTACCCAACTTTCTTAAATCATATCAGGAAGTAGTCAGGATGAATAGAAGTATAAATTTAATGTATATTTTATGTCTACTTTTTTTTTAGGGGAAAAGTTATATTGTCAGTTTGCCAGAAAGCTCTGTATATCATGCCATGAACTTGACTGATGAATGAGATGGGCTTGTAGAGCTATTCTTTTAGTATTTGTTGCGCAGAGTCCTCAGATCCTCAAATGAGAGCCCAAGCCATCAATATAATCCTCACTCAACTATATCATGCATTCTAGAGCTAAGATTGGAATAAAGCTTTGAAATTGTGGCTTGATTACTGCTAATAAGATTTCTAAACTTTCTATATAGTCCTTGAACAGTGTAAATAAGTAGATTTTTAGAAAAAAGTTATGAAATAATAGATACAAAATATATGAATTTAAAATTATCCTATAACATAAATGTTGAGTAAAAGTAAATAAATAAAATTTTGAGTTAAATATTACACAATTCTCTAGTGTTGTTGATGGCAAGCAGTGATTTCTTTTATACATCTTATATTTTCGGCTTTGTATTAGGAAACAAAGCAGCTAAACCAGAAGAAATGCAAGAACTACAAAGGTGCTGAGTAAGGAGGAATACTACACACAAAAAAGATGGAGTTATTGATTTTTTCCCAAGACAAAATTCTATTGTAGAAAAGAGATCAGAGAAAACATTTTAATAGTTTATGCACACCTTACTAGGGATCTCTTTCAAAATCTCTTTTTTAAAAGATTGTAACCAGGTGCAATGTCCTTGTTTTGAAGGGTATTAGAGATATTTCAAGATTAGATGAAATAATAGCACATCCCTTGACGTCTATCTTTTATTTTATAAAATAAGTATTTTATAAAATACTTATTTCGTGCTGACATTGGAGCCTTTTGGGAAATTAACAACTATGGAGGATTTATAGACAAAAGAAAGAGGAGCCCTTTGTGTTGACTTCCAATATCTTGTACTAAAAAAAATTATGTAGAGATATCTTTTGGAAAATAATATCTTTATATCGTTTAATTGCCATAACTATAAACAAAATAAAAAGCAGAAACATAATTCTAATTATAATGACTTATTTTTCATAGGCTACACTTGTGAGATCCACTTGTAAATTAGTATCTCTGATTTTTTGTTCTCCTTATTAAAGTTGAGAAATTGATTTTGATTTATAAACACTTCTGTAATTTAAAATTATATAATAAGTATTTGATAACTTTTTTAGTTAGATAAGCTTTTTCCACAATCAGGTATTTTTAGTAGTGACTGAATTGTTTCTTTCACCTTTCTAATTTCATAGATGCCATCTTTATTACAGTGTTTTCCATCAATAAATATAATATATAGTATTTGAAGATTTTCTATCACCTGTGCCAACAAGATACTCTAGTATTCAAATACAGACAGTTCCTTGTGGTGCTTATTATTTCAGCAATTTGTGAACACAGGAGCCTCAAACAAGAGCTGCATTTTAGGATAACTGTTTCACTGCCTGCTCTTCTCTCCACTTTCAGTGCTGGAAAGTGGAGCTTTTTGTTTGGCCTCTGTGGATTTCATGAAATAAGTATATTCCAGGCCAAAGACTACTCAGATAAAAGGTTTCCTAAAAAAGACTAAAGAATTCTCCCTTTCGCCATGGGCTTTTCTTGTTTCCCCTTCAAACCTGCTCCCCTCCATCCCATTCGTTTTTCTGTGCTTAGTAGGCAAAAAGATACTTCCAAAATTTTGAAAAACAACTTTAAAAATTTTTAATGTTTTTCTGCATTCAAGAATGCAGGAAACTTTAGTTTGAAAGCACTTTACACATATTGAGTTAGCATTGAAATATTAGTTCAGTTTGTTGCATTCCAGCATTTGGCAGAAATAGAACTTTTGAGGCATGTGGCTACTTTGGGAGAAACTGGTTGTAGAGAAACAATAGCGATATTAAAATCCAGAGTACCAGGCCCAAGAGAAATCCTTGTAGGTCCTGTGACTTGACATCCTAACTCAAGAGCAAGCAACTCTATTGGTTGTTTGAATTAAATGAAAATAAAGGTTTTAAAGCTTACATCTTTCAAAAGTACATTCTAAAGAGTTTTGTTGATTTGTTTATTGCATTTATGAAACATGCAAATTAGTTAAGTCACTTATGACTTATTAACAGACCCTGACATTTCAGAGCGTCTTTATGTGCAAAGTAAGTTAATTTGCTTTATTTTTTGTTATGAGAATCAATTTTAATTGAGGACTGAACTGTGTCAACAAACAAAATGCATTACATAAAAACACCTGTCTTTCCATACTAGCTCAGGAGTGCTCTCCTGGGGGACATCAGTTTCTTCAGAGTCCTTATAGAAGTGTCCATTTTGACTCGTGGCACCTCCAGCAGTCAGCTGTTCAAGACCTAATATGTGACCATTCCCTCTCCCCCGGATGGTATAGATTTCTCATCTTTGACAGACCTGCTGAGATGCCAACCAAATGTGTTGAGGTATGTCAACTCCCTAAGTACTACATATGATTTTCCTTATGTGTTTTTCATATGAGATTTGTATCTTCTTACAGCCAGCTTATTTCTCATGCTAAAATATTGTTTTAATTTTGTATAAGATTGAGTTGATCTGAAAGACTATTCCCACATTACCTAGTCTAATAATAATAGTAATAGTTAACGTTATGTTCCATGCAGTCCAGAAACACTTTTACCGACATTATCTTGTATGAGTTTACAACTCTAGGATACAATGTATCATCATTATTTCCATCAAACAGTGCAGAAAACATATGTTCTTAGGCATAGTGCTCCTACAGTCACAGCTAGCAAGTCAAAAGGCTGAGTTTTGAATACAGGCAGTTGTTCTCTAGGGCTCAGGTGTATTACCTGCAAACAGTAAAATACTGTTTATCTAAAGTGCTTCAGTTTTGTCAGTTGTTGCCTCTCACTGCCTTTCTTAACTGATGGAGTAAAACTTACAGGCTCGGCACCTCCTATTCTAAGACTAAGAAGAACTCAGTCTGGCAGTGAAATCTTCAGGTATTTCCTGATCACAGTTGGAAGACAGTATACCTGTAGCATATTCCATACTCTGGAGGCATATGGCCTTATCTCACTTAAGCTCCCTCCTCAAACCCAAAATTTGGGCAGCCAACATACCCTTTTTTTCTTTATAGTTGTGAACATGTAAGCATATGTCTTTCAAACACATCAGGTTTAAATGGACAAAATTAAAAAGGTTTTATACATGAACTCACATCGGATGTGTTTAATTTGCAACTTAACTTTTCATAAACTTTACTTTTTTTACAACATGATATGATTCTGATCATAGCATTGTCCTTTATAGCATTGTGTAGCATTGACTTGTCTAGCCCAGGTGACTTCTTTCATTCTTATTTCATTTGACAATTACATTTTCTTCCAAAATGCTTCAAAAAATAAGCAGAAGAATAAACATAAAGTGTGATTTCTTGGGTAATCCCTCAGCTAACTTGTATTACTTATCCAAGCCATTCTGAATTTCTATTGACAATTCTACTTATCCTTAGCATGATTTTCAAATGCAAGTTCCCCTAATTCATTTGTAGTCCCCATTCATCTGATGATACTGTCATGAAAGAGACATTATTTCTACTTATCATACTCTGACCAGTTATTCTTTCAGTTCAACTCTTATTATTGCGACCACATTTTTATCCACATCATCTAAAGAATGAGACTAATTCTAAATCTGTCAAAACACTAAGCCCATTAACTCAGCATCCTAACTTATATGATCAAAGTGGAAGAAGGATTTTAATCTGACATTTATTTTGCAACTTATAAATTCCCTGCACTTGTGGACCTTATTGCATATGTAAACTCACTAGTTCTCTCAGTGATGCTTTGAGGTAGCTAGTGTTACCTCATTATAAAGATGTGGACACAGACACTAAGCATGAGTCACATGACCAAAGCCATGTACCTGATCTTCTCCCTTATCACAGTCTTTCTCAGCTAACTGGTTTCCCAAGTGAATTCTGCATAAATAGGTGTTCAGCTGTGATAGGTAGCTAATAAAGGCATGATATTATTGAAGACATATGTCTGTGTAATGCTTCTCAAATTACTAAAGGGTTCATCATCACTCACAATTTTACCCTATATAATTATACACTTATTGGGTGTGATTTCATTCTTAAAGGTGACTTTCTTTTAACTTAGAGGTCATGCAGCTACTATTGGCCCCTGGAGAGAGATCGCATCACATAAGATTTTGTCTTAGCAAAAGGCTTGTTTTCCTTATTGTTATTCACATTTTATAAATACTGCAGAAGCAGGAATCATTTTCCTTTTTAAGCACTAATGTAAAAAGATCTCTGGAAAGACATTGAAATTTTAACAATGTTTAATTTTAAAGCGTGGCATTGTGGTTAAGTCTCATTATCCCTTTTTTGTTTATTTGCTCATTAGTCACTTTTGTGACACTTCATTTGTAAGGGACTAAAAAACAATTAGAATTTAAAAGTAAAGTTTGAGAAAATTGGAGGAACTTCACCACATTTAAAAATATTTGTGTTTTTTTCTTAAGGTTGATTTAGCTACAAGTGTTTCTAGAACCTCACACAAATGTAAAGGTGAACCAGTTTCCCTGGCTGTTTTCCTGGAGATCAGCTAAACTGAGCAGTCTGTGCTCCACGAGGAAGTGCTCTCTATCCCCACCCTTTCATTCCCTTTTTGTGCTAAGACTTTAAAGCATTCAACCGGAAACTCAATGATTTTTTTTTCTCTACTGCTTAATACATGTTGACTTACATAAATTACTATTTGTAATGTTTTAAATAAGAAATGTGCATTACATAAAGCTTAGGAAATAAAGAACAGGAGTGGAACAACATTTCTTCATAATCTATCCACACAGTCATAACTACCGTTATTAACATTTTGCTATTGTTTTATCTTATTTATATTGTTTTGTAATGTTCATGTTATATGTTCAATTGAAAAACATGCTATTCTTTTTCAGTTACAGTTATAGTATTATCATTTTCCTGTTATTATAAATTCATTTTTATAATTTTTGAAAATAATATTATGCCATACATGTATCATATTTATTTAAACCATCACCATATGTGTGGACGTTCAGGATTTTGCTATAATAAGTAATTCTGCAATTAGCAAATGCACATGTAATCATTTTAATTTTAGTGTCTTTAGTAAGATTGATTTTTATAAGTTAGATAAGTAATGGTTAAAGTCTTTTTGAGGCTTTTGATACATATAATTGTTCATTTAAAACATAGTGATAATTTTTAGTTCCAATAGCAGTACATGAAAATACCTTTTGCAATACTGAATATTCTCATGTATGTATTAGGCATTTGTGTTTCTTTTGTGAATTACCTGTTTGTACATTTTGTCCATTTGTAGTCTTAGAGTTTTAAATGGATAATATTACAAGGTTAAAATAAAATAGCAAATATAGTATGATTATAAATAAACATAACAAAATATAGGACTACTTACATATAATTTTATTATTTAATTTTAATCTTATATTTTTAAAATTATAATTCATTCATATATATCAATATTTCCTTTATGTTTTTCCTTTGCTTTTAAGCATAGAAATAATAATAAGAATTATAACCTGGCTAATGATTTTTGAGCCATTGCTATGTAGAAGCTGTATTATATATATTACTTTATCCATACCTCATTATGATACTTTGAGGTGGGTACTACTTCCACCTAATATGAAAGAGAAGGATGTTGAGTGCCTTGTCCAAGATCATGCATTTAGTAAGGGTCCTGGTTCTTCCTGAGTCGTGCATAGTTTCTTCTTATTTTTCCTGGGTTATTTTGCTATTTAATTCTATTTTTCATCTGAAAAATGATTTTGATGACTTCAAGTGAGGTTGAAACGTTATTATTTATTTATTTATTTGTTTTGAGATGCAGTCTCGCTCTGTCACCCAGGATGGAGTGCAGTGATGCGATCTTGGCTCACGGTAGACCCCATCTCCCTGGTTTAAGCAATTCCCCTGCCTCAGCCTCCCGAGTAGCTGGGGTTACAGGTGCACTTCACCACACCCGGCTAATTTTTTTTGTATTTTTGGTAGAGACGGGGTTTCACCATGTTAGCCAGGATGGTCACGATCTCCTGACCTCAGGCAGTCTGCCCACCTCGGCGTCCCAAAGTGCTGGGATTACAGGCGTGAGCTACTGCTCCCTGCCAAATTTATTATTTCTAAATTACTAAACAATTTTCCATCATCAGATTTTGAGTAATACCTTCCTTCTCGCTGATTTTATTGCCTCCTGAACTATGTATTAACTTCTTGTACATACTATTTCAAGCAGTTTTCCAAGAGCTTTCCAAGATCAGTTTATCTTTGTGTTATGTGTTAAGATAACTTTAGATTGACTTGTCTTATTTTAGAATTTATCAGCTATTTTAGTAAGGTATCTGAGATTTAATTTCCCTTGTTTACAATACAAGTGTAATGCATGGAATAAATTTATTAATATTTACAATGAATTTGTGAATGAGTATATTAACTATGAGATTTCTACCCTTAAATTTAGTATTCCTTAAAACTACTTTTTATTGTATAGAACAGGTGCAAGTTATAATATTTTTAATGATTAATAATATTTTAAGGGTTGTTTAGAAGGAAATGCAAAGTTGATATATCTACAATGGATGAAAATAAATTGAATTTTCAACTTTTGTTTTCTGTGCTGCAAAAGATGAACCACTGTGGAACTCAGGCCCCCATCTGGCTGTCTCTGAGAGATTCAGAAACACTGCCATCTCCTGGGGAGATCAAGCAATTGACAGCTTGTGCAACATGGCAGTTTTTGTTTAGCACTACAAAAGACTGCTGTCTCTTTCAAATCCCAGTGTCTGTAAGAAACTGTGGGAACTTTTTTGTATACTTACTACAGCCAACTCAGGGATGTATGGGCTATTGTGCGGAAGGTAAGAAAACATCAGTAATTCACATGACTGTTACTCATGAACCCTGCCATTTGTACCATTCTCTGGATAGGTTGCACGGAGTCAGTGCAAATCTCAGTAAGACTCGTTCTATCATTATTGTTAGATTGAAGCTAAATTTCTGTTTACGTTGGTCAGATTTCTTTAGGATTCTTTGCCAAGATTGCAAAGTACCCCCAAACATTTGATGTGAAAGCATCAAAGCAGACATCTCACATTTTTTCCCCTGGACATAATGATCGAGTGTGTTAAAAATTCTTTGGTTTCCTCAAGTCCATTCCTCTTTTAATTAAAGGATGAAGAAGGGTGAGTAAAAGTTATCATAAAAATATACATTTTATATTATTTCATCTTTCATTCACCAATATTTATTGAATGTTTATCCTGTGCCAGCAATTATTTAAGGCCTCAAGAGTTAGAGTGATGAGCAAGATAAATGAGATCTCTGCCTTCATGAAACTTGCATTCTAGTGGAATGCTTCAGACAATATCTAAGAAGAAACAGAATATTATTTAAAGATTAAAGTAAATATCCCTAAGTCCTTACTATATAAATATACGAGTAGATAATTAAATAGAAGCAAGGAAACAAAGCTTCTTTAAAGAATTACAAATATTTGTTGCTACTACTTCACCTAAAAGATTTTGAATAACTTCCCTCATTTTGCTTGTTGGCTGCATTTGAGTTGTTTCCAAATAATTGGGTATGACAAGGAAAAAAAAATCTACCGGTTTTACAGTGGAGAAACTTGGCAGACATTACATTAATCAAGTGATTGCAGTTAATTTTACTAGTGGTAACACATGTTGATGTCACATGTCTCCTGATAACGTGTAATAATAAGAGTACTTCTGTTTTGTGGTACTCTTCCCCCAAAAGCATAATCCTAGTCCAATCATGACAAAGTTTATATAAACCCAAATTAAATAACACACTAACAAAATACCTGAATAGTATTTTTCAAAAACGTCAAAATTATGAAGAACCAGGAAAGAATAGAAAACAGTCACAGATTAGAAAATGATGAATAACGCAATCGGATATCCTGATTGGGAAAACTGAAAAATTCAGATTGGTAAAATCTGACTACAGCCTTCAGTTTATTTGAGGGTGCAGTCCTAAGGTAAATTTCCTAGTTTTGACAAATATATCATGGCTTTGTAATATGTTAACATTTGTGGAAGATGGATAAGTGCAAATTCTCTATTATTTTTGCAACCTTTATGTGAATCTAAAATCATTCTAAACTAAGATGCTAATATTTGAGAAATTAATATACCACAAATTAAAGAAAATTGGTCAATACAATAGGAATGAACTGGCACAAAGATGCTGTCTTACAAAGGGCATCTGAGGAGTTCTCTTTGAATAAGTGACAAATTTGAGTTGAGCACTGAATGTGGAGAATGAGGCAGTCATGAAAATATGTGGGGAAAAAGAGCTCCAGCAGAAGAATAGACAATGCAGATGTCCTTAAATACACATGAAGAAGGCAGTTCAAGGAGCTGAAGGAGAAACAATGTGGTGGGAACAGAGAAAATGAATAAATCTTGGGGGATGAGGTTAGAGAAGTAAGAAAAGGTCAGCGTCTGTAGGGTCTGAAGTTCCTGGTAAGAACTTAGCTTCAGTCTTTAAAAATCCTGTAAGATTTTTAAAGAGATGAATAATATGATCTAAGGAGTGTATTTGAAAGGTCATTATCCCTGCAGCAAGACTCCAGAGACTGTTGCATTAATTCAATAGAGAGATGGTAGTGGCTTAAAGGAGAGAGGAGTGGAAATGACTAGGACTAGTGGCAAAGAAAAGAGGATATTAAGCTAAGATGTCTTTGGAAACAGAGCTCATGCAATGGATATGAGAAAGATGCAAAGAGAGAAATCAAGGACAAAATCTACGGTTTTTGCTTGAGCAACTAAAGAGGGAGAGACTAGGGTACAAACACATCAGGTTGGGAAGAGAAATCAAGAATTCTGTTTTGGGCTGTTATCTAAGAAGGGGCATGACATATAGATATACACTACGTCTCAGACTCGTAAGCTTGACACTAGTGGTGTTGACTAAGGATGTTGTGGCATGAGAGTCCTGGCTGAGAGCTCCCATAACCCACCATTCTAGAGCTCACCATAGATAGTTGGACCTAATAATTTTTTTTTCTTTTTCTCTGTGCTCCACTATGACTATGAACTCTTTGAAAATAAAGTGCCCTTTACATCAGCGTCTCATGTCCTAGTGTCCTGAACATAATAGAGATTCAACAAATGCATATTCACTAGCGATGTTTAATGGAACTAGTGGCCCAATTCCTAAGATACAAAAAGCTCTAAACAGAAAGAAACTACAGAGTGGCAATTTTTACTTGGACTGTTTAGACAATGGTGAAGCTGATAAATGAGGGATTTATTCTATAGATAGGTGAGTGTGCTCATATATAACCAGTTATAGAAGTAAAACGAACCCCAATTTAGTTACCTGGGTTCAGTCATATATAGAAAGAACACTGAAAGTTCTGGGAGACACTCTTGTAGACAGTGTTCTCAAAGCAGATGAACACTTGATTCAGCAACAATGATGATTCTATGGGTAACACGCATGAACATTTTACTACTGAGGTTGTTAGACTCCCCAAGCTAGCCAACCCCAAATAACACAATTATAGCATAACAAGTAAAATCACTTAGTTGGTTATTATAGTAGTTAAAAGGAAACATAGTTTTAGGTTTAAATAACCCAATATATTTATAAATGTGGGTGTGTATATATACACATATATATATACACATAAATATTTATATAAACACATATATATACACATATGTATAAAATATCCAATCTAAAAAATTATTTTGCTCATCATAGTTTTGGAATTGAAACCAGTATTATTAGAAAAATTGATTCCGTTAAGTTTCTAGCATTCTTATTCTCAGAAATCTGTCCCTTAATGTCAGCAAAAATAATAATACAATAAGTTTTCTCCTATGGTTAATTATTTCTTTGAGTTGAAAATATTAAAATAAAAAATTTAATATTTTGATGAGTTTGTAATGCAGTCTTTTTTCTTTTTTTTTTCCTTTTTTTTTTTTTTTTTTTTGAGACGGAGTCTCACGCTGTTGCCCAGGCTGGAGTGCAGTGGCGCGATCTCGGCTCACTGCAAGCTCCGCCTCCCGGGTTCCCGCCATTCTCCTGCCTCAGCCTCCTGAGTAACTGGGACTACAGGCGCCCGCCACCGCGCCCGGCTAATTTTTTTGTATTTTTAGTAGAGACGGGGTTTCACTGTGGTCTCGATCTCCTGACCTTGTGATCCGCCCGCCTCGGCCTCCCAAAGTGCTGGGATTACAGGCTTGAGCCACCGCGCCCGGCCTCAGTCTTTTTTCTTAAAAACAATGACACATACTCCAATTTCACGTTCTGTTTTTAACTACTGTTTTATTTCCAAATGACCTCTAAAGTTGATGTAAATATATCGTTATTGGCCATAATCCCTAAGCAAATAATGCATTATTGTCTACTTTACATGATAATAGAAACTAAGAAAGATAATGTTCTCAACATATAATTTTATTTCACTGTTCTGAAATACATACTACATTTATAGAAAATTGAATTGTTTAGATTTACTTTATCATTAATTGCAAGGCAGTAGTTCTATCTTTAAAAAAAGGCAAAATTATTGTTTATTATTATAATAAGATCGAAATAATAAACTTATAAAATGTATTAATTCAAATAGGTATTTATTGGCGGTATTCCACAAGTATAATAATAACACACTAATTATTTCACACATATGTACTGCTGGAGTCATGCTTATTTTCTAACCAACACAGCATCTCCTTAGTATAGAGGGGTGACCAAAACAAATGTGGTCCCTGCCCTCCTGGCATAGAGTATTTCTGCAATTATAAATTGCAACTGATGAATGAAAAGATTAAAAATTGCTGTAGAAGAGAATACTGAAGGTGAGAGAGGATGAAATACATAATGAAGAGTCGACCAGTGAAACGTCTAACAAAAGGGCATTGATGCTGAGAGCTGGAGGTTAAATGGTCCTTGGTCAGACAGAAAGCAAGGGGAAGAACAGCTCAAACAGCGGCTGCAACAAGCGACAGGCCCTAAGGCAATAAGAGTATGCTGTACTCAGAAGAGTGAAAGCCGGACAGAAGTATTAGATCTCAACGAGTGAGGGAGAACATAACAAGACGGGGGTTTGAAAGGGCAGCAAGGCCTGATCGTTTAGGGAGCTCTGCATTTTGTTCTGTGTGATTGAGAAGCCTATGGAGAATTATCCTGAGGGAGTGAGCTGGTAAACCTTCACATTCCGTACACAGCTGCTGTCCAGCTAAAACTGGCAGTCTGTTTACTAAGAAAGGGCAGCATCTGCTCAGTTTAGTACAGCTAGTGCCATTCATTAGGAAGGACAAAATCCAGAGAGATGCATCAATCTCATTGGGTGGCCAAGATAAGAGTTTTTGAAAAATCTTAAGAATTTTTTTTGGCACTCTTGTCATAAAAAATATTTAATTTTTATAAATCTTCCTATAGTATTACCAAATATTTGTGGAAAATTCTGTGTTTCATGGAAAAACCATTGATTTATCTATATTAGTTTAAGAAACATTGACAACTACTAAAAAAGAAAACAAAACTTTCACACCAGGCAATACCATAAAATACAAATAATCACTTCATCAGAAATATTTTTTACACTGAATTTAAAAACATAATATTAAAAATTTGTATTTTATGATATCCCTTCCAAATTTAAAATATTTTCTGTTTTGTTAATGTCACTACCATCCACTTAATTTCCTAACCCAGAACACTCAAAAGTATCTTATAATCTCCACATTCAAGTCCTCTAAGCATTTAGGGAGAAGGAATTCTGGGAGACAATTGTTATTTTTTATTCTTAATGTCTGTTAACCAGACATATGCATGAATTATTCTTCCTGATTTGCTGATAGAAGCTTGCCTTGGAATATCATTTAGAACTTAAATTAGACTGCATAGATAGCAAACAAAAATGACAGTCACTTAATCTACTTAAGAGTTTCTTTTTCTTGCTGAACAAATATCTGGAGCAGGTGTTCTCTGCTGATGGCGATTTGGCCACTTTACAATGTCAGGCTGAGGTCTCTGAAAGTCACTAATCTTTTCCTTCATGGTGACAGAATGAAGCTCAAGTTTTAGCTTCTTTATCTGCATTTAGACAGGATAAAAGAGAAAGTTCAAAAGGTGAAAGAGAGCTTCTGCTAACTGAAATTTACTCCCCTTTAAGGAGCTTATTTGGAAAAAGCCTTCTTATCGTAACTACTTTAGAAGAATTCCCAGGATCATCTCTATCTTCGAAGGCAGTCTATTAAATGTCTTTTTTTACTTGGATGTATTGCTGTCTACAACCAATAGCCCCTATCTAGCTAGGAGTCAATATATTTAATTTTAAAATCACCAAAACAGCAAATAGTAGAGAGTAAAATTTCACTTTAATATCATAGTCTCATGAAGACGTTTTGATCCTCACAGAATTCATATGTATGTGTATACACACAATATATCTATCCCTAGAGCCTTCTAGAGGTCAAATAAGAAAAAATACTAATTACAATTAATTGTAATCGAAGCCATTCTAAAAAGGTTATATATTTGAAATATTATTTATTTAGAAGACTCTATGAAAATATACATCTTTGTTATATTTTTTGTATTTCCACTTAGCAAGGTAGTTAGGTCCTTATACTACATGTGAAGTGGCATCATATCAATTAAAGTTAGCCTATGTAGACTATGAGAAGTTAAAGATGTATACAATATCCCCTAAAGCTTCTACTAAAATAAAACAAAACATTATAACTAATTAGCCAACAAGGGGTATAAAATGGAATCATAAAATATATTCCATATTTTTCAATGCAGATAAAAATAAAAAATGGAACAAAGCACTAACAGAATAAATAGAACACGGATAGTAACATGGTAGACTTAAACCTCACAATATTGTTAAATAATTGTGGATATTATAAGGTTTAAGTCCACCATGTTGCTATATATATTTATATATGATTTATATATATATATATATAAAAGGTTGGTACAAAAGTAATATATATAAATATATATAATATATATGATATAAACACCCCAACTGAAAAGCATAAATTGCCAAATTGAGCAAAAAAGCAAGACCCAACTATAGGCTGCCTAGAAAACTCATTTAAAAAGTAAGGAAAATGAGTTCAAAAGTATAAGGATAGAAGAAGATATACGTAGGTAACATTAATCACAAGAAATGTAGAGTGGGTATATTAATATTAAGCATAGTAGACTCAAAAGCAAAACATATTCCTAGGAAAAACAAAGGTCATTTCCTAATAATAAAATGTTCAGTTCAGTAAAAGAATATGACAGTTCCAAATGATGAAACACCTAATAACAAATTCAAAATACATAAACAAAACTGAGAGACCTGCAAGGAGAAATAAACAAATTTGTGATTATTACTGGAGATCAACACGTCATCTGTCAATAATTGATCAAGCATGTAGACACTAAAACAGCAAAAATGGAGGAGACCATAACACTCTTTCAACCAGTTTGATCTAAATGACATGCAGAAAAGACTTCACAAAATAGCAGCATAGATGTTCAAGTACATAGGAAAATATTACCATGAAAAACCATATTCTGGGCCCTAAATTAAGAAAATTAGAATATCACAAAAAATTGAAGTTCATTAAAATTAAAACCCACTAAGTGTCTATATTGAACAACAAGAAAAGTCACAAATTAAAGACCCTAGTTTGTACATTAACTGATTAGAAAAAGAAGCACAAATGAGACTGAAAGTAAGCAGATGAAAGGAAACAGAGTAAAAATAAATGCAATAGAATATATAAAAACAACAGAGAAAATTCAATAGTATAAAAAACTGGTTATTTCAGAGATTCAATAAAATGAATAATTATCTAGCCAGTCTGATCAGTAAAAAAGAAAAAAAAAAAGACAGACATTACCAATATCAGGAATAAGAGCAGTGATACAACCACAGATTCTGTATGTAATAAAAAATAGTTATTATAAACAACTCTATGCCAATACAGTTGAAAACCAATGACATAGACAAATTTCTTAAAATATACAGACTACACATATTCATATAACAAAACTTGCACTTATAACTTCTAATTATATAAAAATAAAATAAAATACACAGTCAACCAATGTTCACTCAAAAGTAAACAGGTAACTTCAGTGGCCCTATATCTATTAAAGAAATTATATTTCTAGTTAAAAATCTATCTCACAATGAAAACAGCATGCCCAGATGACTTCAGTTGGGAATTTTTCCAAACATTTAATGTAGAATTAATACCAATTTTACACAAACTCTTTTCTAAACTTCTGTCGGGCCAGCATTACTCTAACACTATAACTAGACATAGACATTAAAAGAAAACTATATAACAATATCCCTCATGAATAATAAATGCAGATGACCTGATCACCTATTTTGCAAACCTGATGGAATCTATAAAATAGCTACTGGAGCTGTTAAGTGGGTTTAGCAATGTTGAATGAAAAAAAGATCAATGTTTAAAAATCATTTGTATTTTTTCATGCTAGCAATTAACAATCAGAAATTTTATCTAAAAATACCAATTATAGTACCAAAAATATAAGACACTCAGTAATAAGTATGGCAAAGGATGTGTAAGACCTTTACAGTGAAAACTATAAAACTTTGTTGAGAAAAATTATATAAACCTAAGAAAATGGACAGATAAACCTTGTTTGTGGATCAAAAGACATGATATTAAGATGTCACTTCTCCTCCAATTGACTACAGTTCCAAAATTGTCCTAACGAATATCACAACAAACTTTCATGTAGAAATTTACAAACTCATTCTAAAACTCATATAGAAATACGAAGAACCTATAATACCTAAAACTATTTTGATAAAGAAAACAGTTGGACAACTTATATTATCTGACTTCAAACTTACCCTAAAGTTACAATAATGTAGACAATGTGGTAATTGCATGAGGATAGATAAATAAGTCAATGGAAAAGAATAGAGAGCCCAGGAAAACACCGACACACACAGTAAACTGATCTTAAACACAAGAATAGATCCAATTCTATACAAAAAAGAGTTGTGTTTTTAGTAAATTGAATATTCATATGCAAAAATAACTTTGATTCATATCATCAAAATACAGTAAAAAGAAAAACCCACCTCACAATCATCAAAGACTCAAATCTCAATTATAAAAGCTAAAAATACAAAGCTTGAGAGAATACTTTCACTTTCAGGTGAAAATATTTGTGATCTTAGATTAGACAAATATTTTAAAAATATAATACTAAAATTGTGATCCATTAGAAAATATAAATTGGACTCGATCAAAATTGTGAATTTCTACTCTTCTGCTCATTGAAAGACACTGAAGGAAAATGAAGAGAGAAGCCATAGTTTGGGAAAAAATATTTGCAATTCATATATCTGATGAAGAATTGGATCCAAAATATATGAGTAACTCTCAAAACCCAATAATAAGAAAACAATTTTGTAATAAGATTTGAGCAGACACTTCTCCAAAGAAGACATAATAATGGAAAATGGGCACATAAAAATATGCTTAACATCATTAGTCATTAGTTAAATGGATTTATATCCACAATGAGATACCATTATATTATATATAAAATTTAAAAAGATTGACCATACTACAGATGGCAAGGCCACGGAACAACCAGAATTGCTGTATTGTGCTACTGGGAGTGTAAAATGGTACATTCAAACATTAGGAAATAATTTGGCAGTTTCTTAAAGAGTAAACATATACTTCCATATGACACAGCCACTCCATTCTTATATATTTGCCACGAGTAATGAATGCAAATGTTTTTAAAAGGTTTTCTACATGAATGTTCAAAGCAGCTGTATTCAAAATAGTGAAAAACCTGGGGAAAAAACACAAATATCTATCAATGGGTTACTGGATAATCAAATTATGATAAGCCTGTACAATGAAATACTACTTTTTCAATAAAAGGGAAAGAACTATATTTGTAGGATGGCTTCACTGTAAGAAAAAAAGAAGAAACTATTGATAAGCCAAAAACATAGATGAATCTCAAACATATATGAGGAATGAAATTTTCTAGACATAAAGTCCATAGTGTACAATTATATTTATATAAAGTTCTTGAAAATATAATCTAAACTGTATAACAGAGCAGATAAGTTGCTGTCTACGAATGTGGAGGAGTGGCAGGCAGAAGGATTAGAAAAGGACAGAGAAGCTTCTGGAGGTGATGTTATCTTGATTACTGTTAGATTTTAGTGGGTGTATTCATATGTCAAAACATGTCATTAATTACACTTTAAATACGTTCAATCAATTATACCTCAATAACGCTATTAAAAAAGAGAGAAGGAAAGTCCCAAAGTTAAGCAAGCCACGTAGCCATCATGTCAGAGTAAAGCAAGAGCAAAGACCCCTAGGAAAGAGTTTTTCTAGCATGTTGGAAGGATGTAGATGAGACCATTGTGTCAGAATAGGATGCATGCAATAAATATCCCTATTCTATGGACAAAAAGAATTGCTCAGAGAAAACAGGCACTTGACCAACATCACAGGTAGTGACTAGTAAAGCTAGGTTGATCTCAGGACGCTTGCATGCTCAACGAGGATATTCTACAACCCGTTATTGATGTCTCATCATTGCAGTTTTCTGCTCTGTCCTCTTCTCCATATCTTATGCTTGTTCCTCCCTCTGCTTGGATCTCTTACAAATCTTTACTGCTTCATGACACAGGTCAGGCATCTCTTTTCTTTACAATGTTCATTGTGCTAACCCAAGTTAGTTGTGCAGCCCAACAGTGTTCCACTACTGTGCACAGGATATCAAATATTGCACATTTTACATGCTTTGAAACTAGATTTCCACTTGTTTGCTTCCTTTCTTGACAACTACTACTTTATTATAGTTTAATTATTGGTGTATGGTTGAATCAGGAAGAAACAGAAGGTTTTAAGCAAAATGGTTTATTTTCTTCCTTGCTAATGTTTCTAGAGATTCTTAATTGTCTAATCCTAATACTAAATATTTGAGCCAGGGTGCTGGCTGTATTCTATGAAAGAAATCTGGGAAAAGCAAATAGAAGAAAGAAGAAAAAATGATAAACCCCCCAAACACAGATGGGGCACAATTCTTGGGAGTCCTTGAGCAAGAATAGTATTTTGGCCCCATGTTTTATAGGAATATTGCATTCTTTTATATATAAATGTACATGTCTAGTAGTTAAGGTTATTTCAAATCTGTTTGGCTTGCACATAACAAGAAAACAACTGAAAATAACATAAAAGATAATCACATCTAAGGGTTTTAGGATATATCATTGGATCTGAAGAAGAGTTATGTAGGAAAGTCTCAGAAAGTGTGAGAAATAGGTCAGCTTCCAGATATTAGCAACAATAGTAGTCTAGACATTCATATAGAGCTCCGTCATTAACTTGACTCTGCTTCCAACTTCTTGTTTTTTAGTTTAAATACTAAATTCTTTCAAGAAGCAATCTGATGAGTCTACCTTTGTTTAGATAGTTGCTCTTGTATCAATTAACTGTATTCAGCACATTGGGTTGTAAGTATTACCACCTCTGTCCTTGGCTCATTGGTGGTGTAATCCTGTAAACGAGTATAGGGGAATCAATTACCAAGGAACTGGCATAAAACCAACTGTAGTATACGTTTCTGGAGATTATAGTGTGTTTCACTATTATTTTAGATTTCACATATACCCTGTAAATCCCCCACATGCATAGTCCTCCATCCCATTGTCCAAGTCCCCCACCAGAGTGCTACCTTTGTTATAATTGATGACCTACATTGACACACCATTATCACCTAGTCTATAGTTTACATTAAGATTCACTTTTGGTGTTGTAAATTCTACGGGTCTGGGCTGGGCACGGTGGCTCATGCCTGTAATCCCAGCACTTTGGGAGGCCGAGGCGGGTGGATCACGAGGTCAGGAGATCGAGACCATCCTAGCTAACAAGGTGAAACCTCGTCTCTACTAAAAATACAAAAAAAAAAAAAAAAAAAAAAAAAATTAGCCGGGCGTGGTGGCGGGCGCCTGTAGTCCCAGCTACTCGGGAGGCTGAGGCAGGAGAATGGTGTGAACCCGGGAGGCAGAGCTTGCAGTGAGCCGAGATGGCGCCACTGCACTGCAGCCTGGGTGACAGAGCGAGACTCCGTCTCAAAAACAAAAAACAAACAAACAAACAAAATTCTATGGGTTTGGACAAATTTCTCATAACATGTATCCACTATTATAGTGACCTACAGACTAGTTTCACTACCCTAAAAATTCCCTATGCTCTGCCTGTTCATCCCTCCCTTTGCTCAACCCCAGACAACCACATCTCTTTTTACTGTCTCCATAGTGTGGTCTTTTCCTGGATTTTAAATAGTTGGAATCACTTAGTAGGTAGCCTTTTCAGATTAGCTTCTTTCACTTAATATTCATTTAAGTTTCCTACATGTCTTTTTGTGGCTTGATAGCTCAATTCTTTGTAAGGCTGAATAATAGTCCATGCTGTCTATATGTACAACAGCATATCCATCTACCTACTGAAGAACATCATGGTTGCTTCCAAGTTTGGGCAATTATGAATAAAGTTGCTATAAACTTCCATATGCAGGTTTTTGTATGGAAATAAGTTTTCAGCTCCTTTGGGTAAACATAGAGGAGCATGATTTCTGTGGCGTGTGGTAAAAATATGTTTAGTTTTGTAAGAAACTACTAAACTGTTCTCCAAAATAGCTGTACCATTTTGCATTCTCACCAGCACATGCTGCTCCACATCTTCGCCAGCATTTGATATTGTCAGTGTTTCATTATTTAAAAATGCAGATTCATACTTAGAAAATAAGATATTAAAGCTTTGATTGTTTTGAGATATGATTCCTTATCTTTCCATTTGATCTCACCCTTAAAAGGAAAAAATATGTTATGAAATAAGAGAAAATTACGAAAATCTTAGTCTGTATTGAAACATCCTCCAATAAATTGTCATCTTGGATATATGTAGATTTATATCTTCATGCCCAGCTGAATAATTATACAAACCTTAACCTTTGGCAGCTATTTCTGATGCACAATTACACCCATGTGGCTCTGATGAAACTAAAATAGGAGGTGATTGTGTTCGTAAGTATTATATTTTGCTTTTTAATAATGTTTTTAGAAACTAGACTATTTCAACAGATAATTATATTCTGCAGCTTTGGATGTTGAATTATACTGATATTTGACATAACCAAAGTCTGGTAGTTATCAAAAATAAAAATAACTTTATTGTGCCTTTAAGAAGTAGTCCTCGAGTTGGCAGAGGTACAGAGAGTTAGACAAATGTGTGTGTATTAGTAGAATCTTTCATAAGAAAATTTGGCAGTTCATATCAACATTCTTAAAACTCCATATGTGTTTGTACCTAATAATTCTACTTTCAAAAATATGTCTTAGAGAACTATTTAGGGAAGTGTGCGAGCACAATATTTGTAACAGAATTTGTCTAATAATGTTTTAAAAAACCTGCAAACATCCAGTAACTGCTGATTGGCTGATTGATTCAATATTTCTGATACATAAACACTGACAAAATATTTTGTAAACACCATTAAAATATAGAAGTACATTATACAATACAACAGTACCTTTTTTTTTTTAAGGGAATGATTGTATTTGTGTCAAATAAATCTTGAAAGATAAACATCAATGATGTTAATAGTGATCAAAATTTTTCTCTTCCTTTCAATATATATCTTTTATTTTCTATTTTTTAAATGTTTTAAAGGTTTTTCAAGTATTAAGAAATCCTCTTACTATAATATGCCTTAAAATAAATTAAGTACATTATCTAAGTGATAAAATGTATGTCATCTACCTATATTATGGGCAGAAATTGAAATTATTTATTGAAATATTAACCTTTTATGGGATTATTAGCCTTATCATATTTTCTGTTAGCTAAATATGATATTTGAAATGCATGAGAGACTGTTGATATATAATTAATTTAATTAACAGAGGTGTTTTATATGGTGGAACAAGCCATAAATAAATAAAATAATTCAGGATAGATCATATGATGTTCAAATATCAGGCCTAGAAATTATTATGCTTGGTATTTTAAAAAGAGTTTTATAATAATCCTCAAAATTTATCACTCTGAATTGGTTTTTTATGCTCTATTTCATGCCCTATTCCAAATGGTTTTTCTAGCCCCTTTTTTCTGTATATTTTGACAACCTATTATTGTATGTGGAGGTCAGTTTAATTAAGCCCTGTGATTTGAGTTCATAAAGTAATAAAACAATATTCATAATAGCAGCATTAAATATAAAATGTAATTATTTGACTACTCTGCATAATAGATGTAAATTCTCTTTACAAAATATATGTATTATAGCAAAATCACATTTTCCTCTTGAATAAATAATAAATTTCACCTACTTATGCTCTTTAGAACATTTATGCAATTAATTAAAAAAACTCTGCTATATAAATTGTACACAGTTTGAGGAAGTAACACTAAATAAAAGTATTGAGTCGAAAGTCAATAGATAGAGCTTCATGATAAAATGGAAAATGTATTAATATATTTAATACATACTAATATTAGAATTGACAAAGGAATACTAATTTTTATTTTCTAAGCAGAAATAATTTATTTGTTGTTTCTAAACCTTTTCCTTTAAATATAACAAGTTTTCTTTGATATATGCTGTTGAAAGCAATGATCAATCTGCCCAGATAGTTCTCTATTTAAAGTGTTGATTCAAACATTTTAATTGTCATGAATTATTTTTTTCAGTCATTTGTCTTCTCTTATTCTTAATAATCATTTCCATACATAGCTTTTCCCTGTTTTAAAATAAATGTCCTTTTCCTAGTATATTTAAGGATAACTTTTTACTTAGCTATAAGATATTTAAAGATCAAATATATTTTCAAAAATAATTTATTATTTCCTTCAAGTTTGAATATACTGCTTTGGTCTAATGTTTAAAATGTTTAGTAAAATATTCATTTACTAGATAAATTTGAAAATAATTCATTTGTCAATGGGACTATAACAAAATAACACTGTAAAATATCTAAAAGTACATTTTCTCCACAGAAAAGATTTTAAGGTCTTTCCAGAATTTTCCAAAATCTACATGGCAAGGCTGAAAGATTATTTTGTGATTGTCCTGAAATTAGCATATTTATAAAATAGAAAAATTATACATTTTAGAACATTTTAAAATCTTCTTTTACAAATTTACCACTCAGATATTTTTCTCCTTTCTAAAACAGAACAAAACTAAACAAAAAACGTATCCAGAAAACTTTCAGATCCGCAGATTTGATTTTGCAAATGCCCAGAGTTGAAAACTATATAAAATCTTCCTGTGAGTTCCTAGAGGAAACTTCAAATTTCTTTAACCTCAGAAAAATGAAAGGATTAAGATATTTCACTAAGATAGTATAATCACCTCTGCAATGAACAACTCTTTCAGCCCAGAGTAATGATGAGTTGAGTTATAAGAGAAAACTATAAAAGAGAAAGTCATTTTATTGTACATTCTTGTGACTATTTCTCATTATAACAAGGAATTATAATGTACTGAACCTTAATTTTGTTTGTTCTATCTTTTAGAAAAGATAATTGCTTCAAATAACACAAATTTCTTTTCAAGAGCTCGACTTTTCAAAGGCAGATATTCAGCCTGCATTAATATAAGCTTGAGCTCCTAAGTTGCTTGCCTATCAATATTTGTGTGATTATGGGTCAGAATATGAATGTATTACTTTGTTGATTGTTAGAAATAATCATTTTTCTAAATTTAGTTTGCTTTTTCTTAAGATAAAGCCCAGAGTTACAGTCTTTGAGTGCTTTTTCCATAAGCCAGTCTCCATTGTCTAAGATTCCCAGTTACAAGTTATGCATTTTCTCCCCAGGTCAGCTGACTGTCTCATTGCCACCTCCACCTGCAGGAAGGCCAGAGGTTCTGGTGGAGTTGATTGAGTCCAGGCTTTTCTGTAGGTGTTCTTTTGATGTTCCCCCTACAAACAACTCCGTGGGATTTCACATAGCTTGGTCTAGGCTTTCTTCTCAAGAAGTCAAAGAGGAGCTGAAACAAGAGACCACAGTTCAGGCACGCTCTCTTTTAGAACTTGATGGCATAAATCTCAGACTTGGAGACAGGGTATGTTAAAAAACAGTTGGATTTTATTTTCATAAATATACTGATTTTCAAACACAATTTTTAAACATCATATCCTAAAAATAGATTTTGTCCCCAGAGTATAAAGCACTAACATTTTTTTTGTTTGTTTTTTTTCCTTGCAGTTGTGCTAATTCTAGTGTCAACTGGATGAGTCAGTGATCTTAGTGACTGTATATGAATATATCATTTTAGTAATTTGCTGATTATTATTGATTAATCCTTATACATATATGTCTCTCTCAGGTTTTAAAATTATATACATTTATTCTAGAAAAAAAGTTTTAATTTTTTAAATGATAATATCACTTTTTAAGTACTTTTCTTTTTTATTGAGATGGAGTCTCGCTCTGTCACCAGACTGGAGTGCAGTGGCGTGATCTTGATTCACTGCAACCTCTGCCTCCCAGGTTCAAGCGATTCTCCTGCCTCAGCCTCCTGAGTAGCTGGGACTACAGGCGTGTGCCACAATGCCCGGCTAATTTTTGTATTTTTAGTAGAGATGAGGTTTCATTATGTTGGTCAGATGGTCTTGATCTCTTGACCTCATGATCTGCACTCCTCGGTCTCCCAAAGTGCTGGGATTACAGGCATGAGCCACTGTGCCCGCCCTTAAGTACTTTTTAAAACATCCTAAATAAAAAGCCTGCTATACTTTTTGTTGAGGTTTGAATAAGTAATATTTTGTAATGATGGGATTTTTCTCAAATATCAAGTAAGCTTTTAAATTATTTAATTCTTTTATTACCTCTATATACTATCTACGAAGAATTAAAATTAGGATTTTAAAAATGATAATTTACACATGTTTTCTCCAAAATTGAATTGCTAAGTGATTATTTTTTCATTATATCCCTAGATATTCTGTAGCGCTTCTGTCTTTTTCTTGGAGAATCCACATGTACAAAGTATAGCCATAGAAAGCCAAGAATTTTTTGCAGGCATTAAGGTACGTAGCAGTGGGGATGCATCAGAAAGATTATTCCTCTGGAACTATGTTTCCCAAACTGTAATCTGTCCGTGCTGGTTTCTGTACCTCATCACAGACTGAATCAGAATATTGAGACCCATGAGTCCCTGTATTTGAAGAAAAGCCCGAATAATTCTAATGGACAACAAAGTTTGAGGGGTCCTGTTAACTAAAGTTGAGATGTACTTTCAATTTTTAAAGAAATATCTCAAATTAGAGTAAAGCAAAAGGTCTGGTCTTCTAATTCATTCCATCATGTAACTAAAGTTAGCCTAGTGATATTTAGTTATCATGCATTTTGGAAGACAGATCCCAGGCCAAGTAGCAGAGTCTCTGACTGGAGTAGAACTGACCCAGAGCTATGAGTTTTATGGACTGCAAAGATTGAGCTAACTAAACAGAGAAGGAGATTTGGTTGTTGCTGGTAGCACCAGACCCAAGAACTGAAGAGCTATTCTAACAGATGAGCAGAGGTGACAGGGAATTAATAAGCAGTGGAAGATGTGGGGGCAATATCAAAAGGCAGGCAAGCACTGTGAACCTGGAAGGTCTCACACACAGGACTCAAGTTTGATCTAGATTCATTTCTAGTTCAACGACAAGATGAGATAAATGATAAAATTGTGACAATTGGACTTAGGACGAGGATAAACCCTGTTTATGAATAAAGTCCATGTACACACAGTAGGAACCAGGAAAAGAAGTGAGAAGAGTGGACATTGTCAGAATTGCATAACTACAGTGTGAGGGGAAGCAGAGGTCAAGCCTTGGGAATACAGGAACATTTTAGTTTACATTGGTTAGCATTCAGCAGACAGTGACAGGGGCCAAAGGTCAGCACCCCCACCCTTGTACCGTTTCTGATTAGGCTAACAGGGAGAATATTCAGTACTAAGAAACATCTGTTTTGAGAGCTAGCCAAGACTCGAGACGGCACGAAAATATTCCTGCCTCAAAAAAGAATTGGCCTGTGAATGAGAATAGGGCCAATCCTGGGTTGCAGCAGTTCTCAGGAAGTCCAACTCTGGAAATCAGATGCTGAGAAATAGGCTAAGTGTTGAGATATTTCAAGTGACAACAATAATTTGATTTATGTATTAAAAGTACTTAAGTTTCTAATTGAGATAGTGAGTATTAATCCTTAAGGAAAAACAGAGTCTTCTGTTGGTGTGTCAGTAAACATTAGCAATAAAATGGAAGAAAACAGAAATATTTCTTTCATCTTCACTTTCCAGTGTTCACCACAGAACCAGAATCATTGAAGCAGGCTTGGATACGATTTGCCAAATGTGTTGGGGAACCAAAGTGAGTCAAACTCAGAGTAGTGCAGCAGCTCCATGTACTCCTGTGTGTGCTGCTTGTATTTTCGTAGGTTTGATTTTAATGGTCTTGCTTAGTTAAAACATTGTAGGGCTTAAGTTATTACCAGCTCATTTAGCAAAATATGTGCTGTTGAGAAAAATGCCCTTTCAAAATTGTGCCTTAGAAATAAATTATATTTTAACATAATTTTTCTACATATTTTCTCATACCAGCTACAGCCTGAATTGAGCACTATATCAGAGGATGGGAAAGAATACTACCTGAGGATAGAAAGCACAATTCCTATTATTTGTTCTGAATTTAGTGAGCTTGATCAAGAATGCAAAATCTCATTAAAACTGCAAACTATTGATCAAGGTAATATACTAACTTTATTTAATCTTATTATTAGATTGCAAACAATAATGCTTTTTTTCCTGTAGGAAAAGTCACTGGAGTGTACTCATATAATAAATCATGTTGCATGTTGACCTCAAATTGTAGCCCAATCATATTACTAATACTGGGCCAAATTGATGATTGCCAAAGCAATTCGCATTTCTTCTTCTTGGCTGAAAGCATACATTTAAAAAAAAAAAAAGAATTGCGAATAATTTCCTCTTCATTATCATCTTTCTCCTCTCACTCCTCTTTTTTCTCCTATTTTTTTCTCAGTCTCCTGTTTATTCTTCTCTTTGCTTAGTTTACAGAAATCGAGGGAAAACTGCTCTTTAAGATTTTTCAAATAATCCCCAATGAGGGACATTTGATAAGTTACATTAAAAGTTCAAGCTTATGAAATATAGATCTCATAATGCATCCTTCAAGCTTCTCTCCCTAATGTACATTTATGTTTGGGATATCATGTCTTAAAATTCTTTTATTTCAATGACTAATTGTATGGATGCTGTGATACATGGCCACATATGTGTCGACGGGTAGAGTGAGGAAATCCTCCCACATAACAAGATAGAATATGTGAGGACAAACCATGCATAGCCGTGATTGGCTTGACTATGTTCTTTTTCCCACTGAGCCTCTGATGTAGAGATCAAAGCAAGTTGCAGATACATAAATTAAAATGTAACCTTTAAGAGACATTACAATTTCATCGGTATACCACATACATTTTCACCATAGAACATACATTGTCTTTAGTAAATATACCAAACACAAGGTATCTATAGACCTTCATGTCTATATTATAAATAATTAAATCAGAGAAACAAGAGGATTAAAAAAAGCCAGGAGAGAGAGAGAGAATCATTTGGAATGATGCACTCAAGAAAAGAGATGGCTAAAGAGATAGAGGAATTAAGAGAGGTCATCTTAGGATTGTTGACAGTAAACAGGCTCAGATAATACCCACCTACTCACTCAGGTTTCAGAAGCACCACGAGCAACACTATATTTTTAATTACAGCCCAGACATATTAAATTATACCCTCTCTCTTGGACTATTTGACACAATTCTACTTCAAGTTAGCTCTGCAAAGCATATTATGCAAATATTACTACAGTTTATGGAGAGAACAGAAAGAGGATGATGTTAATTGATGTTTTCCAAAATCATGTCAGTCAAAGATTTCCTTCAGTTACAGGTGTACTTTAAAATATATTTTCATGCTTTCAATTCTTTCAACAAGGCATGCATTGCTAAAATAATATAATAATAGCCTAAAAATATTTCTACATTTTAGAAGTTTGCGTGCCTGTTCTTTTTCTCTGAGAATTAAAAATGGCTTTTGTTTTCTGAAGAAAAAATTCTGGATTTCATTCTGGATACTCCTCATTTTGTCCTCTTTAAGTACAGTAGCATTAAATCTTTACTTTAACAGGGAACCAGTTGGTGTCTGAGTGTATTTCTAAACAGACTATGCTGCTATTCACAGGCTTAAAGAGAACAACCCCTCATGTGTTGACTTGGGGAATTGATGTTATGGGCTATATCTAAGCTAGAATTATTCTGTATTCACCTTAGAGAGTTGGTTAAGAGTTTGAATGTTTCTGTTATTTTGTATGTGCATGGGGAAAGTATATATTTCTAAAAAATAGTTCAGTGTGCTTATATCTGATTAACATATTTCATACCTTAAAAATCTGTATGGAAGAAAAGAAGATAGAACATTTTTTAACAACTTTTTTCCTTTTTGATTCTTAGGAGGACTTTGGAATCATTAATTGGATATGATAGTATAATTCCTCTTTGGCCAATTTTGGGGGCAAATCTGTTCTTTTTGTTTAGTTATACAAATTCCTGCAGTTCTTTTCTCTTTTTTTGCTACAATTTCCTTTCCAAATTATCTTTTATTCTTTATTATCGAAGTGAGGGAGCATCTCAAGCTTGTGAATATATTGGGACATTTGGGAGGTGAAAGAAGACAGCTTGTTATCATTATGAGATCATCTTCATTTGTTTTGATTTTTCTATTTTTTGAGATGATAAGCCCCTTATCAATAATTAAAAGCCATTGCTACTATTCAACAATGGATGGAACATGAACACATATGCTAAGAAATATTGCAGAAGTATCTGGGCCCAAGGTGCAAATCTTAGACAGAAAAAATCATATTAGTATATATAATATTGTAATATATGTAATATGTAAAAGAATAAATGTTATTTATTCTTTTCGAATTTCCTTCAGTTGCATACAGGTTTATAACCTAATTGAAAATCGTAATATGTATTTATGTGTACATATGTATACATTATAGTTGATTAATTCTTTGTAAAAATCAGGTAGGTTCAATAGCTTTGACTTAATTTAGACAAAATTTGGAATATGCTTTAAGAAAGAGAAAATAATTTGAGAATAATCTTTCAATTCAGTGCTTCATGTTAATTAATTTATTACATGCTTTGGTTAGTATATTCTCTTGGAAATTTTTAAACCTATTTTTTCATTATATAGGTAGAGAGCACCTAGGCTTAAATTTGGCACTGTCTTCCTGTCATGTGGACCTTCACCAGACATCTTCCTGTGCTAATGGAACCTGTAGCCACACTTTTGTGTACTACACTGCTGTCACAGATTTTTCTCGAGATGGAGATAGAGTTACAAACATTGTAGTGCAACCAATAGTTAATGAGGATTTCCTGTGGAACAACTACATTCCAGACAGCATTCAGGTTTACAAATTACAAAACTATTATTGTAATTGAAGCTTTAAGAAGAAATGTGCATTTTATCATTATGTCTCATAAACTTTTTATGTAAAACATTTTTTGGTAAATTAGTTTTTAAATGATTCAATTTTAATAATTTTGATAAAAACAATACTTAAAAATTTGTTGAGATTGCTAAGCAATTTTATGTATCACTAAGTATAATTAATGATAATATTTACCAAAAATATCTTTGCTTTTAAGATCAAAGTAAAGGATGTCCCAACTGCTTACTGCTATTCATTTACTGACCCACATATAATTACATTTGATGGCAGGTAATTTCCTGAAAGTTTCTTCTTTTAGTAGTTTTGTTTGCTTTGATTTTGTTGTTTTATTTTAAACAGCATATTGTTTTATAATTTTTTAGTTCTAGTCACTGAAATTAGACAGAAAGGCATTACTGACTTGTTTCAAAATACTAGTTTATGTAGATTTTTTTGCCTTAAAATCTAATTCTTAGTAAAAAATATCCATTATTTGCAAGGCTGAACTTGTAAATATTATTACAAACGCAGAGAATCTTTTTTGCTAGACGCTTTTTAAATTTTTAATAATGATTAAATTATTTGCTCTAAAGATGTTTAGAACATTTCCATATGATATTAAAACAATGTTTAAGTTTAGGCAAAATGATTAAACATATTAGAATTATTTTTAAAACTAATTACTCCTAAGCCTTGACAAGAATATTCACGAAAAAAAACTACTATAACTATTATAGATACCTGGATATTTGCCTCTGGAATTTAAAGTAAAATGGGAAAAAGAATAAAAAGTAATCTAAACTATTTTGTTATTAATATCTGCATAGAAAGATTTAAACTCAGTTATATTCTTCTGGGAGATTCATAATTCTGAGATGTCTGTAAGGAAAATGATAAGAATGTCTTAGTGTTGCATCAACATTTTTTTCAAGATGTGGTTTGCCTAAAAAAGTGTAATATGATCATTGTCAGTAAAATTGTTCAATATGTAGAAACTGTTTTATAAAAAAATTGTACTCCAATGGTGTCAACAGGTGTTAAGAACCTGAAGGAACTGATCTCATAGGCAAAAATCCTTTATGGCTATAAGTAAAGGCTTAGACATTTTAGTGGAAAAACTTCAAGAAAGCGTAGTAGTGATGAATTTATTCTGACAATTCAACAAGATTAATTATGCGACAAGTAGGTGAAAAGCCAAGTTCTAAGGACTGGGAGTATTGAACAAAACGAACATTCTCTATCCTCATGGAGCTGGCCTTTGCAAAGGTGAAGAGAGATAGAAACACATTTAATAAGTAAAATACGAAGTGTGTCTGAGGAAGATACTTGCTGTGAAGAAAACTAAATTGGGTGGAAAGGGAAGGCTGAAAAGAGGGGTTGCAATTTATATTACAATAGAGTAGTTATGAAAAGCCATTTGGTGAGGGTGACATTTAACAAGTATTCAAAGATAAGGGAGATAGTCACGTGGGTACATATATGGCGAGAAGACCATTGAGCCAGCCTGCCCTGCTCAAGGACAGCAGCTTGACTGGAGTGGTGAAAGGGAAGAAAGGAGTAGTGGGAGAGATTGAGGCATTTACAGCTACTTTGTTTCCTTCAGTGCACACAACAAAATGCTCATGATACATAAAGCTATTGCAAATCAATAACATACTACTGTGATATTTTACACGATTTTTTAATGCAATTGCCTTTTGTTAATGATAGGGTATATGATAATTTCAAGACTGGAACATTTGTGCTTTATAAGAGTATGTCACGTGATTTTGAAGTCCATGTACGTCAGTGGGACTGCGGAAGTCTTCACTATCCAGTGTCATGTAATTGTGGGTTTGTTGCCCATGAAGGAGGTGATATAGTCACTTTTGATATGTGCAGTGGTCAGCTACGTGAATCACAACCATATTTATTTGTAAAAAGCCAAGATGTAACCAGGAATATCAAGATAAGTGAATCTTACTTAGGAAGAAAAGTCACAGTATGTATGATTCTTTAACATTAAAAGTATTTTTCCTTTCTCTCCTTTCAGATAAACATCTCTATTAAATTAGGAGCTATCATTTTTCAACATTAGTTTGTTTAACAAAATAGCATTTATATTAACCATCATCTTAGAGGGAATACTTTTTTTTTCACTTACCACACACAAATACACACAACATAGTTAAAACCATGTAAAATTTAAACTGCCATATTTAAGATTTTAGTATGACAACTTGGTGGATTATTTAATAAAATTATTTTTGACAATGTGTAATAAGTAGTATATTAGACAGAGATGACAGACATAATTAAGAATGAATATTTAGGAATAATTAACCAGTTTTTGAAATGAATATTGTGTGGTACTACCTAAGGAATGGGCTGGTAGATAAGTGTAATAGAACATGAAGTCAGGAAACAAACCTAAGCTTATATATTCACTAATATTTTTAATTCTTTTTCCTTTACTCCTGGCAAGCTAATACTTTTTTAAAGATTATACTTCATATCTGTGAGTAAACTATTTGTATTTTCAGGTCATAGCCACCTTCCACTCATCTTTCAAACAAGTAATTCCAAGTCAGTGAAATTTAAATTTAAATAAAAGCATTAAAAATTTAAGTTTATGTTTGTATAATATTTACTGAAGTGAAAAATCATTTTTGAAAATACATTATGTATTTGAATTCCATCACTGAAAACCAAAATGCAAATCAAAAATTGGGAAAATATTTGCTACATATAAAACATAGGTCAGATAGAAAAAACTCATGCATCACTAATGTATAATCCGCATTCTGATTAAAATGAGCAAATAATATAAAAAACCTTTTCACAAAAGAAATAAAACTGATATGTTCAAAAGTACAAAAACCAATAAAAATACGAAAAATTTAACCTTATTAGTAGTCAAATAGATGAATAAATAAATAAAGATTGAACATCTCTCATACAATATCAAGAAGAGTAG
Source organism: Macaca fascicularis (assembly GCF_037993035.2). NCBI lineage: Eukaryota > Metazoa > Chordata > Mammalia > Primates > Cercopithecidae > Macaca > Macaca fascicularis. The sequence goes on from NC_088377.1 coordinate 117,950,503, forward strand.
AGATAGTACATTTAGTAACAGTCTTTCCAGGGAACAGATATATCATATATAACCTGCACCTATGTGTGCTATTTTGCCAAGAAATTTTACTCCTGGAAATTTATTGTAAAATAATAGTTAAGGATGTGCATACCCCCAGTGATGTTTATTGTATCTTTCCTTATAAGAGGAAAAAGTTATGGTTAAGTAGTGATCAATAAACAGGTTTAACTAAAACTCTAAATATAGTGATGTCATATAGTAGAACACTTTGTAGTCATGAAAATGATGGAGTAGGTGAGTGGGTTTATTGACAGGCAAAGATATGCCCAAAATATAAAAGAGGCTTTTGAAGAATTTGCATCAAAATCTTAATTTTAGCTACCTTAAGTTGGTTTGGAATGTAAAATTTGTTTGTTTTTTAAATAATTTAATGTAACTAGCACAGACCATTTTTGTAAAAAGAGAAAAAAGAGCTATTTTTAAATTTTAAGAAAATTAAAAGGGGAAAAACAACCAGAAGAGCAAACACAGTGGTGTATCTTCAGTGATTTTAGAAGAGAGAGCTTCTCCACGTATACAGTACATCAAAGTGGCCAGTCTGGAAGAGGTGATATTCCTGTGATGGGAGAGGTGGTTCACAGTTAGATTTCACAGGCTACTAGGGTCATTCAGCAAACTCTCCTTGCTCAGATTGCCAACTTCAAGCTACCTTCTAGTTATAATTTAGCTTCTGATTCTGTTTGTCTACTGGCAGCTAGAGAATGCTAATTAGCTGTAGGAACATGTAGTCCTCTAAAATTATATTCATCTGTGTAAATTAATTACTTGTCAATCTAATTCTGTGTTAAATAATTATTATCAGAAACATTACTTGGTAAACATCTTCCTCAATATCTGTAATGTATTAATTATATAAATTATCTCATTTTAGTTTAAATTATTTAAAGAAAGAAGTTGCAAGCAATATATTTCAATAAAAAGATCAGTATGGTCCTCAAATTTCAGGTCAGCAATATGCAAAAACTCCTATTTTGGCTTAGAATGTTAAGAGGAAAGTTGTAGTTAAGAAAATCAGTATTTTATTCTCTTTTTATATTGAGGGAATAACTATTTCTTACTTTTTAAATAATAGATTTTTCTTAATCCGGATTGAATATTGCTCAATATCTTTTATTTCTGTATTGTTTATTTCTGTTTTTCAGATCTGGTTTGCTTCTGGGGCTTTCATCCGTGCTGATGTTGGTGAATGGGGCATGAGTCTAACGATCAGAGCCCCTGGTGTAGATTACAGAAACACTCTGGGACTTTGTGGAACCTTTGATGAAAATCCAGAGAATGATTTCCATGACAAAAATGGGATCCAAATTGATCAAAATTTTAACAATTATGTTGCTTTTATTAATGAATGGAGGTAAGACACTATTTTTCCACTTGCGATTGTATTAATATTAGACTTAAAACGGGTGGTGGCTCAACATTCTGCTTTTTTGCAACACATATTAGGAAAAAATGTCTATGTAGAAATTACTATTCTTTCCTATTTTCCATCTGGAAGGATTTTACCAGGAAAAAGCATGTTTGACACACTGCCAATTTCTTTGACGTCACCTGGAAAGCCATCCTATTGTAGCTGTTCAGTGGACACTGCAGCGTATCCGTCTTCCAATGATCTGGGCAGTGTTTCTCAATCAGAAATTGTCTCGGGTTGCAAAGACCTCAGTCATGTCAGCTTACCTTCTTTGATACCAGAACTAGATGTCACTTCTGAATATATTAATTCAGGCACTCTTGTCAGAGAGATAAACAAGCATACATCTCAAGAAGAATATAATCTAAATTTCTTTCCACAAGAAAACAACCACATAAACCTGACTAAACTAGGCTTAAATGTACAAAAACATCCTGGAAATGAGAAAGAAGATGCACTAAAATATTTGGACACTAAGAAATATACACAAGGCCAGGAAAGCCCCAGCCAAGAAATGAGGTACAATCGACAAAACAGACGGAAACGGCAAAACTTTTATGAGTTCCTTCCTTTGTTTGCTTTCCCGAGTCTCAGCCAAACGGATCTGGAGGAACTTACTTATTTTTTCCCAGAGGACCACACTGAGGATGTACAGCAAGAGTTTGTCCCCTCTTGGCCCACACCCTCTGGCCTCACCGAGTACAGCACCTTGACGGTCTGTCAGCAGACTCTAGCCAACTCCAGCATAGGAAGGCTCTGTCTTGCTTTTCTCGGCAAGAGAATAGACAGTGTTATAGATATGTGTGTGAAGGATGTTCTGTTAAAAGATGATCTTAGCTGGGCAGAAGCAGGTGTGGCCCTTTTAGAAAATGAATGTGAAAGGAGGATTGTGGAGGAGGGGAAATATAACACAGAAGAGTATGGAACGTCAATTGAAGACATTCTCTTAGTATTAAAATGTCCCAATTTATGCAGCGGCAATGGGCAGTGTATGGAATGGGGGTGTGCATGTTCCCCAAGCTTTACTTCCTATGATTGCAGTGATTCCTATGGTAAGTAAATACTCTCAAAGTTTGATACTGCATATGATATTTCATTATAAAAATGTATTTGATCTTTATTTCACCCTCAGTATCCTAACAGTGTTTATTCAGATTTTATAGAGAAAACCTCCAAATCATATTAATTAATACACTACTAATTTTCTAACAGCATCTCATCTTATTTGGAGTAAAAGCCAAAGTAACTTATAACAGCCTAGAAGGCACAGTGTGATCTGGCACTCAGTGTCTCTCTAAACTCATTCCCTACTACTGTCACCCTGTCGTTCCACTCCAGCCCCTTTGGTCTCTAAGCTGTCCCTTGAAAATGCCAAGTTCATTTAACCTCAGGGCCTTTACACACAAGTGGGCCCTCTACCTTATAGAGAATCATTATTTTCCCAGAACTCAGATTTAGTATTTTTAAAGCACTGTGTTTATATTGTTTTGCTAATTATACTAATTTGCTTAAAACTATTTTTTTCTCTAACGCATCTATCTATACAGTACAAACTATTTTGTCTTAATATTTTAGACAAAGAAACTAAAAAAACTAATATTTTAGACAAAGCTTTGTTTCCTTTAATAAGTAAACCAGTAACTCCTGATTTCCCTCCCATTATTACCATCTTGCTCTTTTCCACCTACGGCCTTTTCCTTCTTAATAAATGCAAACGTCATTCCTATTTGCTCACATTAAAAACTTGCAGGCATTTTTGCCTGTCCTTTTCCTTCATGCCTCAGGTTTAATTCATTAGCAGCAAATCCAGCTCCAGCTTCAAAGCATTTCATTCCTTTCCCTGCTACAACCATAGTCCAAGCCACCATTATTTCCTCCTCGGATTATCATGGATTCTCTCAAAACTAATTTTCTGTACAGCAGCAACTAAAGTGACCCCACTGAAATGTGAGTGAGATCATATTGCTCCTGTGTTTATATAGCCCGAATGGCTCTCCATCTCCTTCAGAGTAAAGTCCACAATCCCTCCCATGGCGTAGAAGACCCTAGGTAGTCTGAGGTTCCTCTCTCACTGAATTCATCTAGCATTCCTCCCCCAGCTCACTGCTCTTCAGCCACACTGGCAGCTTTGCTGCTCCTCAAAGGAGCCAGGCCTGCTCCCACCTCAGGGTCTTTGCACTCACTGCTCCCTCTCACCGGAGGATTCTCCCACCACAGATCTTTATGATTTACGTTCTTTACTTCTCTGTTCAAATGTCATATTATCAAAAAATCCTCTGTGGTCATTCAAAACAGACTTGTTTTTCTTACATAATTTCATGGTCTTAATCTCCCTTAATATAGTTAATATAATTATTTTTCTATATTCCTGAAAACAATTATGTAATATAATTTATATTTATCTTTTTATTAGTTTTTTTTTATCCTCCCATCTCCATCTAGAATGTAAATTACATGAAGGCAGAAACTTTTGTTTTGTTCATTACTACATCCCCAGTACCTAGAATAATAACAGATAGATAAAAATTACTAAACATTTGTTGAATTTGTGAAAGTATGGACTGAAGTAACCCAAGCTTTAAAAAAAAATTTCATCAAGATTTTTAGGGTTCTGAATACACATGATTTTCTACCCTACCGCTAGTAGAGTTGCATTCACTTAGGTTTTCCCAGTACATAGGCAAAGGGTTTAATAACTTTTACGCACTGCATTTATCCGTTTTGACAACCAGATGTTGCTGATACAGATGACATTTTGAAATTTTAATACATTGCATTACTAACTACTATATTTTATTACGGAAGTATTTTTTTCTATAACCCAGCTATGTGGCACAAGCCAAAATGGCAAAACCAAAATGTGCTTTATTATAGTGGTAATTTCTTAATATTTGTCCTTAATTGATATAAAATAATATTAAACATTAGTGAAACCTGTGTTTTTAGGACTGGTAGTGTCTGTAATATTATTATTGGTTTAATGGTAGATACCTCTTCTAATACCAGATTACTCTTAATATTTAATGGCTTAATTAGTGTTGTAAGTAGCATTTTAGGTATACTTTAAAACATTATTTTCCATATGCTTTTAATTTGGGGCTTGGAAATATTTTTTTTTCTGAAATTAAAGAAATTATGTAGCATTTGTTATATTTTTTTCCAAAGACAAAGCTCCTGAAATTACAGAGCTTGGGAATGCTGGATTCTGTGATGTTCGAAAATCTAATTGTATGATGGTGAGAGTTTTTGGCAAAGGCTTCAAAGAATTACCTTCAATTAAATGTGAAGTTACTAAGCTACAGGTATGTTAATTATAGAGTTGAGAAACAATAGAGTGTATGAGATACTCAGATTAATATTATCTTGGATTAATTTGGTCTATCAATTAGCAACAAAAATCCAAATGATGTTACATCTAGAGAGCTTAACAGGAAAATGATTAAGTTACATAATGTTGACGCTTCTTTGTTAACTTTATTAAAATATCTTATAAACATTTTATTGAAGTATCAGCTCACTATTTTCACTGATATTAAAAAGCTAAAAGAATAATCAGGCTTGATTTATGTAAGCCTCTGTATTTCTTGACATGTAAAAACATAAAGAAGAGACATTGTTTTTAGCCAAGACGTCTTGCATAAACTGGATATGAACGTTTCCCTTTTACAAACCAAAAAATGAGGACTAATTGCATTTATTCTTTATATTTTCCTTACTACGGATTTTAGACAGAAAATACCCACCTCTAAAAAATTAGTATTTATCTTTCTGAAGGCCACAGAAACAGACATGATCAGTATGAACATTAGTATATCAAATTATACCTTATTTTCGATTATTTAAATGGTCTTCCTTGTCTTTGTTCAAATGGAAATTTTATTTTAAGGATAATTCTATGAATTTCAAAAGTATATGTGGATAAGCTGAAAACTTAAGACAGCAAAACATATTATAGCATTCTTCTTACTTTTTCTCTAAATTGATGAAGCCAAATGTGACTCTGAGATTGAGAATTTACAGGAGGTAATAGGTTTGTATGTGTCTTTATCAAGTAATTAAACACAAGTATGCTAACTTCAGGATTTTATGGGTAGAGCCTTTCTAAATAAGCCATGAAATATTTTAATCCCAATGAAGTAATAAGACAACATAGAAAGGTACATGTCAGTAATTTTAATATCACTTAAGTGACTAGACATTATATTAGTCTTGGCAAAATAAATCATATGACATCACATGAAGATTAAGTGATTTGCCAGGAAAGAATTTTGTAGATTTATATTCTCTTGGAAAGCACATTTCGTACTTACCTTCAGATGCATTGTTTGTTGTGATTTACTCTCATACTACCTCCCACTTCCTCCGAACTTCTATAATACAGAGTAAAAACTGGAATCCTCTAACACACTATACACAACTGTATTAGTCTATTTTCACAGTGCTATAAAGATACTACCTGAGACTGGGTAATTTATAAAGAAAACAGGTTTAATTGGCTCACAGTTCCACATGGCTGGAAAGACCCCAGGAAACATAAAATCATGGCAGAAGGCAGAGGCATGCACCTTCTTCACAAGGCGGCAGGTGAGAGGGAGTTAAGAGGGAAGCTGCCACTTTTAAACCATCAAGATCTCATGAGAATTTCCTTACTCTCACGAGAGCAGCATGGGAGAAACTGCCCTCATGATCCAGTCAACTCCCACTATGTCCCTCCCTCGATCCTTGGGGATTACAATTCGAGATGAGATTTAGATGGAGACACAGAGCCAAACTGAATCAAGAACTACGGAAAGAAACATGTTCACTTGCCCAAACTAAAATTAGAATGCATATCTGCCTATTTCACATTATGCTGAAGTTAAGTCTGTCTCTCCTAGCCCCAGTCTTGCCCAGTGCTGGGTTTTAAAGGCTTTTCTAACCTTTCATTCATACCTCCAGTCAAGCCTGTTTAATGTGCCACTATTTTAGGATCCCCAACCCTACCAACATGGGCCCTGCTCAAAGCCTTGCATTCACTTTGTATGGAATGTGCTTGCGCTGCCACTAAGCTAATGTCTTCTCCCAGCTCCCCTGTTACATGTTCAGTCAACATGAATCGATTCCTGCTCACTTTTTAAGTTCAAATTTCAGTTCCCTTTGAAGATTGGGTTCCTCTTGAAAATCTAGCATTTTGGAAATTAGGTCATGCAAAATCCTTAATGACTTCCCATTTTATGAAGTAATTTTTAAAAACTTTTATTTTGGAATAACTTAAGACTCACAGAAAAATTGTAAAAATAATGCAGTTTCCAATAATTCTTCACCCAGTTTCTCCTAAAGTTAATATCTTATATATAAACCATATCCGTAAAACAATTGTTCAAACCAGAAAGTTCACCTCGACACAATACTATTAATGAATTTACAGACCTTGTTCAGATTCTGCCAGTCGTCCCACTAATAATGGTCCTTTTTCTGATTCAGGATCCAATCTAAGATTTTGTATTGCTTTTTGTCATGTTTCTTCAGTCTCTTTCATATTGTGACAGTGCTGCATCTTTCTTTATCTTTTGCACACTTGGTTCTTTTGAATATTGTGACCGTGCTCCATCTTTCTTCATCTTTTGCACACTTGGTTCTTTCGAAGAGCACTGGCCATTTATTTTGTGGAATGTTCCTTTTTTATGGTTAGACTGAAGTCATGCCATGTTGTACAATTCTTAGTGCATCCTTTCATGATGTGATGTATCTAATCACGGGCAATGTAGATTTTGATCACTTACTTAAGGGGCTTTTTGCTATGTGTCTTAACTGTAAGCTTCCTGTTTTTCCCATTGTAACTAATAAACGTGTTGTGGGGAGACACTTTTAGATTATGGAAATATATGATAGCTCCTCAAACTTCCTTTTTCCTAATTTTAGCATCCAACTGTAATTTTTGCTTGTAGCAATTATTACTGTGGTATTTACCAGTGGTGATTTTCTATTTCCATCATTTCTTCTACACATATTATTTGGAATTCTACTGAAAAGAAGAGCTGTTCCTTGTTTCCAACTTATTTATTCATTTATTTACTCATGCCAGTATAGACTAATGGAAACTTATTTCATGAATTATAACTCAATGCTATCATTCTTTATTTGACTGTTTTAATTATTCCAGCTTTGACCATTGGGAGCTATTACAGATTGATTCTCATGTCCTTTTAACTTGCTCCCATAATTTTTTGAACAATTTATCATGTTCTGGCATCATATGATATTCCAGACTCATATTTTTCCTACCCAAACTCTATAATCAACCATTTCTCTAAAGACTGTAGTTCCATTTATCAAAGAGGGTCATTTAAAATCCAAGACTTGGGTGCAAGGTGTGCTTCTTGTTACAGGGTAGTTATTGCTTCTTGGCCCTTTTAAAGGATATAGTTAGAAAATCTATGTATGGACACTTATACACACACGTAACTACCTATCTATCTGTTTATCTATTTGTCTATCATCTCTATGAGTTGATACTGATACTCCTGATTTCAATGCAGTGCCATAAGGTTCATTCTAGCGTTCTCCTTTCTTTATTTGTAACTCTTTTCTTTACAAGTGAAAACTGGCTCTCATCATCCACAATATATTTACCCGGTTTCTTAATCTAAGTGTATATGTAAGTCATTTTCAGAAATTCTAACCCCTTCCTCCGTGAAAAACAAATTCATGAAACAAGGCCACAATATAAAGGCAAATACTAGTTTCCAAAATGAGTTAGATTAACTATTTTCCACTCTGTTTAGAGTGGTTATCTGTTTTATTTATAATACAATTAGGTTTTAGAAATATTTGTCTTCCATTTTGAGTTTCTTCCACACTCTGTTTGATTTTAGTTAATTAATTATTTGGAGGGAATATGAAATATTATCATAGTTCCAAGAGTTGAAGCTATACAAAGGCATACACATAGAATTGTTACTCTCTTGTCGTCCCTGTCATCTGCTTTCCATCCCTCCTTCTTTTCATTAAAGTATGTTTCTACTGTCATTATTTTCTGGTTAATCCTTACTATATTTCTTTGGTACAAAAAATGGATAGATAACTCTTTTTTATATATAAAGTGTAACATGTTTTACATACTTTTTTCTACTTTTGTATTAGTAGTTTTAGGCAAGTTTTTAGCTAGAGATTCAACCACTTAAGCATTTCTTTCACTTCCTCTCTTAAAGCAGTCAAGACTCTACAAAATCCTATTTTAAAGTTGCTAATTTATAGGATTAAATACAAGATGTTATCCAAGAAATGGATGGCACATTATGATTTAGCTCTTGTCGACATTTGTAGGCTTGAACTTCTTGTTTATGCTACTACATACATCCCCGTCTTTTTCATACACTATTCTCTCCATTCGTGTGAATTGCACTCTCTCCACCTCTGCTCCCAGTGTCCAAATAGCAGTCTCCTTTTTTATTTTCAGGAAGAGAAGTATTTGCTTTTTTGAAGCGTTCTTTGACTCTGCTTGTTAGACTTAATAACTCCATTTGTATTATATCCTATTTGAGTCTCTTTTAATGCAGTCATAAAATTATATGTTGTCTGTCATTTTCTTTGTGATCTTTTTGCACTGAGATATTTTCAGCACACGATATATACTCACAAAATGTTGATGAATGAAAAGGAAATAGAACACTGTATATTCCTCATTTTGGGTAGGCCCCTCGAAACAGAAAGTTGGAAATAATCTCTATATTGCCAGTCATTGGCTGCAGTCTTCTTTCCACACAAGAAACCAAGACCCTTCATTCACCTAAGTGTAGATAATCATGACTACTCTGAGAAATCATTGCCATTCTTTCTCTACACGAGGGAAACCACTGATAGATCTGCTAGGCTAGACTCTGCACACACCCTTAAATATGAAGATTTGCAACTCACTCTTTCAATCATCAAATCTTCAAAAGTGTAATTTCTATTAGCGGCAGATTAGAGTGATCATGTTTTCCTTTCCTTTTCCTGCTGGCCCACAATATTGAAGCATCAGCATGCTCTATGACAAATTCTGAGTGGTTGAAAACATTTTACAATAATAAATTTCAAAGAAAAATCTAAATCTAAATTTTGACAGCAAAATACAGCTTTTGGTTTCCTACACAGTTACCAGTACCTGGAACATTATTCTGGCTTCTCCTCTTTTGGCACCAATGCATTTTCAATACTGAAAAATAATGCTAAAAGTGTAGCTTAAGCATAATATGTCACTGAGTTATTAAGTAGGGTGAACTAGATAGAGTTTATTTAGTTTCAAATTACTAATAAACTAACGAGCAAAAATATTTATTATAAGGATGGTATATTTCTTAGCGAATCAAGAACAAGAAAGTAGCTGAATTCTCAAGAAAAATCTTGAACTTGGGACTTGAACACCATGAAGACTCAGTATGTGTGCATTTGTGTGTGTGTGTGTGTGTGTGTGTGTGTGTGTGTGTCTCAATTCGGCTTTTGTTTGTGGGCTTCATTTTCCCATTTCACTATATACTGGCTTTCTCTCCATAGTGAAAAAATGGCCACTCCATAGTTTTGTGTCCTGCAACTCAAGCCATCAGAGGCCAACTGACATGACATCTCCATTGGCACAAAGTTAAAATATCCTGAGTAGTTGAAATATTGGCCTAGCTTAGGTCCGCCCCTGCACCAGTCAGGCATAGTCAGGGAGATTGGTCATATAGGAATATGAGAGACCCTGGGAGCTGTGTAGGGGGCAGAAAGGACAGTTTCAAGTAGATGAGGTGTTGGAAGCTTTTGCAGGAGAAATGAAGGAATTTCTGGGCAGAAAATCAATCCACTGTGTGCTATCTATATATCAAGTGTTTCCTCTTGTTACAAAAGTCATGACATGGTGATCCATTGTAGATGACCAATATTGGTAACTTCTTTGACTTGAACTGCCACGAAATGCATGATTCTTTGGGAGCAATTTGCATCACGTTATCATATATATGTTTTCCATTTTTTCTGAATAAAACTCACTCCCAATATGACTTTAGTTTCCCTGTTATATATTACATAATATGACTTTAGTTTCCCTGTTATATATTACATTATACTAGGCATATATCTTAAATTTATGTTTGATTATATGTAATTTACTAACAAAATATTTCCATAATTTAACAGAAGTTAATTGCTTTCTCACTATGTCTTCAGTATAATAGCAGTGAATGGAGGCCTGGAGAACCCATCTATACACAGACTGTTTTCCAAAATAGCAGAGCTGTTGATTGTCAGCTGCCCAATGATGTTCAGCAGTTTGATACCATGGATCTGGTGGGTGGGAAACCAATTAGGAAGTGGCAGTTGAAGGTAAAAAATAAAAAAGACATCTTCGTATTTATAAACAAAGTGAATACTTATATATAACATTTCATAATGAATTTAGAACACTTAGAACAAATCATCTCAACATGGAACTATTATGTTACAGGTATCTAATGATGGTTATAAATTCAGTAATCACAAAATAATGGTCATATATGATGGTGCTTGTCAATTTTGTGGTCTCTATAAAAATGACTCATGTACTGTAAAGGTATGTATTTTTTTTCATTTATTTTCACATTTACATCGTAGATATTTTCTTTTCCTACGCTCTTGGCACATTAATTGTAGTTTTTTCACTTTCACACCAGAAAAACTAATAGAGAAAAGCCTTCCTCAAGTTTATATAAGGGTAACTGAAATTGTTACTCTGCCTGCTAGGAAGAGGTTCCTGCCTTTAACATTTTGAAATGTCAGATTACTTCTAAACAATTGTAAGAGGAAGTCCAGACTAAATTATTTACTACTTCATTCGTACCTACACTGTTTTTTCAGTAGTAATAATGACTTTCCAATAAGAGATCTCATGTTGTTACCTAGTCTTCTTTGCATCAAATGACGTACATTTGGTTAAAATTTGTAGAATGTATAAAGTTAATATTTTTATGGGGAGTATTTCCTGGCAACTAAGTTTATTGGAGCATGTAAATACCTGCCACTTGATGGATTACAGAACAGCAGCGCAGCCTGAGCTGCGTTGCAATCATAACTTCTTTTCAATCTATATCCAGCCTACCGTATTTATCAGAAGGGCTGTCTCATGTGTGAACTGCTGACTCAACAGACTCCATGGGTAAAATTTCACTTGACTCTTCAAAGCTGAGGTGCATCCAAATAATATTTATGTACATGAAAATTTTAAAGTATTATTTTTTCTAAGTTTAAAATTTATTTTCTTGAGATTAGTCATCAGATCAAATCTCTGGTTTTGAGAAATGGTTTGATTTTTATTTTTTCCCAAATATTTCATTTCTGTATATCCATAAGTACTTTGAAAATATTATTATTCAAGATTGTTTTCTCCTCCTGGAGCTATTTTGCTCTAACTTTTGTGCAATTTTCCAAGTGATGTTAAAGGAGATTTCGTAAAATGAGCTAAGTTTATATCTCCTGAATAAAATTTAGTCTTCTCCTCAAGAATACTTGCTACATTTAATGTTCTTTCTGTGCTTATCAGCATCTCTTTCACATGTTTGGTGTAATGATATCCATTATCAAGTGTGGATAATTATGCCAAGGATCCGGTCTAGTTGACTGTGTTCACAGACCATAGTGGGCTGCTAGGGAAATGGAAGATAACTATAATCGAATGTGATTTTATAAATTGTGGAGGAAAAAAAAAGAAGTTGCTTTTATTTCTTTATGAATAAAGTACTCCCAGAATGAGTTCAGCGGTGAAAAATACCAAAAGAGAGATTTTCTCTCATGTTATTTATAAATTATAAGCTATAACTTTGTAAAGGTAAAAGTTATATATACTTTTATTACCTCCAAATTGATCAGTTTTATAGACATTCAGGTAATTTGTTTTCTTATATTCACTTATGATTATGAAGTAACAACATAGATGTATGTGCTTTCTTTGGAATCATCAGTACATGTATTGCCATCCTTCCTTGCACAGTTTTTTTCTATATGCTAACTAAAGGTGTACTTTATTGATGTTTTCTTTTTAAAAATTTTCCATTAGGAAAATGTTTGCATTATTAATGGACTCTGCTATGTTGAAGGAGACAAAAATCCAACCAGCGCTTGTTTGATTTGTAGACCCCAAATTTCAAGATTTACTTGGTCATTTTTAGAAAGTAAGTTATTCTTTATTAATCCAAATATTTCCTATATGAGACATTTTAAAAGTGGTTTTCAGCCAGAAGTTACATAAATGTGTTTAAAATGAATGACCTCTGTGTTTAATTTAGCATCTCTCCTAACTGCAAAATTTACTTTGAGGATATAGGATATTTATTTTAATATTTGATTAGGAAAGCATATGTGATGTATTAATGCAAGAAATGGGAATTATTAACTCATTTACACACAATTTCCTATGCTTAGCTTTACCTCTGTTCAGTTTTGTGATGTTATTAACCATTTAAGCTCAAAGGCCATGGATTCAGCGCCTGTTAAACAAGGTATCTGGACTCAGTAATCTATAAAGTGCCTTCCAGCACTACTGTTGTGTGATGTGATGAGTATAATATTGGGTACAGATAATGTTGAGATACTTTGTTTCAAATAATACCCCAAACTGCAGTCACGTACCATATAACTTCCTCACTTTCATAAATAGAGTTATGTTGGTTCCATGTAGGTGTCCAAGTTCTCTTTCCTCATGGGGAGATCAGACATTATTAGAGACAATAGGACACAATTATTTCCTGGCCCCATGTAATTTTATTTAAGGGAGTCATACAACTTTATATTTATACTATGCTTTGTAATATCATTATAATTGTATGTGCATATTTCATTACTGTGTTTCATTACATTTACTAGATGATTCACTGTTTAGGTTTAAGACTCATGGAATGCTGTGGAAAGACAATGGAAATTTGAAGAAAAATATAGTACAAGAGATGAAAAATACAATACAACTTCTGAACTGGTGCCTCTGTTTTTTCAATGGCTATTGTTTGACTGACTGATTCATTATAGTCTCATGGTGTTCAAAGTCATAAAGGGCCATAAAAATATCATGTCCTTTAAATCTCTCATACTGAGGATGAGGAAATTAAAATCAATAAATTAGGCTGCTAGTGTAAGGATATGCAGGGGCAGAACAGGAGCCAGAGCTACAACCTCGGGGCATTAGTGCTTTGTGGATGCAAGCAGGGTGTTTGTGCACAATAGAATGTAATGGGGCTATTTGTTCCAACTGTTAAGCCAGTGGGCTGAAAAGGTAGACTTTTTTTTAATATAACACAATATAAAAACAAGTTTTCAGTTGTTTCATGAGTGTAAAGGGAATTCTGCCTGTCCTCTAAAATAGCCTTTTTTTTTTTTTTTTTTTTTTTTTGAGACAGAATCTCATTCTGTCTCCCAGGCTGGAGCACAGCGGCACAATCTCAGCTCACTGCAACCTCCACGTCCCAGGTTCAAGCAATTATTCTGCCTCAGCCTCTGGAGTGGCTGGGATTACAGGTACCCACCACCATGCCTGCTAATTTTTATTTTTAGTAGAGGTAAGGTTTCACCATGTTGGTCAGGCTGGTCTGGAACTCCTGATTTCAGGTGATCCACCCGCCTTGGCCTCCCAAAGTGCTGGGATTACAGGTGTGAGCCACCATGCCCATCCTGAAATAGCTTCTGTTTTAGTGTGTGCACTCAGCCACTGGAAGAATATCTGAGGAGCAGAAGATGAGTATGACTAATGGCTTCCACGTATTATAGTTGGGGAGGCAAGTACAGCGAGAAACGTTCAGAGGAGCCAAAGAAACGGAGCAGTCATGGACAGTGAGGGAGGAATAGAGAAAGGGAGTAGAGGGAGAAAGTGAGGCTGAAAGAAACAGAGTGCAAAGGATCCGCAGCCAGAGAGAGAGAGAGAGAGTAGTGAGGCAGTCAACACCAAGAAGTAAGTTAAGACAGAAGAGGCGCAGCATCCAGTGTGGACAGTGCATGTGTATTTATATATTCTGTGCTATATCCAAAGTGCTTTCACACTTTCATAATAATGCCTGAGGTCTTGCACCTGTCAATTACTTTCAGATGTCTAAGAATGGAATTGAACTTACTCAGAATGTTAAAAAAAAAAAAATGAAAACAGCTAATAGACCTTTTAACAGAGTTCAGTCTTTATCAAAATTCATATCTCTGTGGGAGCTCTCAGAAGTACACTTCATTCCTTTTTCTCACGGGTATAAAGTTAAGTGTTTCCTCTATTACAGACAACCAGCCCCCGGTAATTCAAGTATTGCAAGACAAATTACAGACATTTTATGGTGAAAACTTTGAGTATCAGTTCGTGGCCTTCGATCCGGAAGGTTCTGACATCCACTTTACGTTGGACTCTGGTCCTGAAGGAGCAAGTGTTTCCTCTGCAGGGCTTTTTATGTGGAAAACAGAGTTACTAACTCCCCAGCAATTTACTCTACGCCTTAATGATGACTGCGATGCTGAAACTAGAGTCACAATTGAGGTAATCTTTATAATTACATAAGTGTCACTGGATTCTTTTGCAATTTTAACAACTTTATTTGAATTTAAAATAGCCATATTCCTAGTTGTAAAGAGCAACAAAGTTATTAAACATCGTATGGAAAATTAAACTGCCAAAACTTTTGACTATTCTTTGTAAGAATTTAAAACCTTAGAGAGTCTCAAGCCCAGAAGCACAGATATAAATTAATAATTTCTTTACTGTTTTATTTTGCACTTCCCTGTAACAAGGAGAAACTCCATCTTCATGAAAGATGTGTGATTAATCTAAGATTGATAATTATACCCTCTTCCATCACGTGAAAGGGCCTGAGATGTTGAATTAGAAGTCAAGATTATAAATACGACTTGAGATAACTAATTGGCAACTATAATTCCTGTCTTTATTGGGTTTTCTTTTTATTATGTCAGTCATGAGCACTTAATACTTACAAACCCTTTATGTGTCCATTGTTTGTTTGAAACGTGGAACACACTTTTACACGGAAGTAATATTGTGAAGCGCAGCTGCATTCTATGCCATATTAACCCAGTAATTCAGGAGATCATTTGCTCTCTACGTTTGTGAATAACCCAGGTGATTAACTGCCGTCCACTTTAATGATTTTTTTTTACGTTGTTCTACTTGCATGCAGAAATTGATCATCTTGTAACTTTTTTTTTTTAAGACAAGTTATCCTTAGTATTATATTGTGGTTTTGCACCTGAGAGTGGGCGTAATTGCCTTATTAAACTATTTTTAATATAATTTTATATTACATTTGTGTGTGTGTGTGTGTGTGTGTGTATCAAACATAAGTGATTTGGTCATACTTGTACATAAACACACATGCCTGTCATGATTTCTGCGGCATAAACGGAAGATAATTTTATTGAAAAATAAGACATTTCCTTTTTTTTTCTTTTGTAGGTGACTGTGAAGTCTTGTGATTGCTTGAATGGTGGATCGTGTGTGTCTGATAGGAACTTTCCTCCAGGGAGTGGTGTGTACCGGTGTGTCTGCTTGCCTGGCTTCCATGGTAGCCTTTGCGAAGTCAACACTAGTGGGTGCCAGTCCAACCCTTGTGGTCTTGGCAGCTGTATTAGTGGTTTTCACAATTATTCCTGTGATTGTCCACCTGAGCTCAAAGGTAAGATTTTGCTCCTCATAACAAATTAGAAAGAAAAACTCATTGAAACACACATCTACAGATCACTCAAGCAAATGTGTGGTCCTAAAGATTTTAGTACACATCTTTACAATTTTAATAAAAGTTATTACAAATATGATTACTATCCATATCCCTTGTTCTTGTAAATTGTAAATTCCATACACTATTACAATTTTGCTAATTTTTATAACTGTTATAGCAATGTAGGAACCTGTTTTGCAGGTTTCTAAACATTCCTACCTATATTTGGTAGTGAGAAGTATATTAAAATGTATTACTATTAAGATATAATACGGAAAAATAAAGGAGTTATGCCAGAGAAAATACAAAAGTTACCACTTAAGAGAGATTTTACTGATAATTCATTGACTTAGAAATATCATGGTAAAAAGTTGAAATCAAATGAAATGTTAGCATATTTACTAACTCATTAATTGTCCTAAAATGTGTGATTACAGAAATATATGACTGCCAACCTTTAATTTCCCATGGCTTCTTAAAAACTCGTATGAATACTTTCTTTATGTTTAATAGATGTAAATATTAAGTAAGTAAATATATAGTTAATGAGCTGATATTTTTCTTGAAGACACCTATTTTAACAATACAGTAGAACTGAGCAGAATATTTATGTGTCTTCTAATTTTCTTCAGCACTTTTTTTTTTTTTTTTTTGAGGCGGAGTCTCGCTCTGTCACCCAGGCTGGAGTGCAATGGCATGGTCTCAACTCACTGCAAGTTCTGCCTCCTGGGTTCACGCCATTCTCCTGCCTCAGCCTCCCGAGCAGCTGGGATTACAGGCACCTGCCACCATGCCTGACTAATTTTTTTTGTATTTTTAGTAGAGATGGGATTTCACCATGTAGGCCTGGATGGTCTCGATCTCCTGACCTCGTGATCTGCCCGTCTCAGCCTCCCAAAGTGCTGGGATTACAGGTGTGAGCTGCCACGCCCCACCTCTTCAGCATTTTAAAACAAAAATTTTATCATTTGGAACTATGAATATTGGTCTCTTTTCTACTCCACTGTAGACTATATTTGAAAGAATTCAAATGTTGATTGCCTCATAAATTTTAGTATAATAAGTGCTACCATCCATATATGACTGAATTTATTCATTCAGATGAGCTGTTAAGCATTTCAGAGTACCACATCAACTCAAAAACTTTGACTAAGGACAGACTGACTTTCCTAACATAAACAATTTTCGTAACTAGACTAAACAATTTGGCCTTAAGTTGAACAACCATCCTAAATAACTTTTAAAAATTACTGACTTTTTAAACAAAATTCAAATTATTGCTGTAATATGAAACTTTTTGCCTCAAATATTAATGGAAATCTTAACTCATCTTATTTACAAAACAAAATTGTATGTACTTGAAAGGTCTGGTTTAATATTAAATTGAATATAATTAGTGACTCTATATTTGAGTATACAGTAAGTTTTAAAAATAGCATACTTCTATCCTCATAATGCATAGCAGCCCTTTTGGGGTTAGAAGGACAGATATGAAAAGTAGAAGTTATATAATAAGCCAATTGGACATACAATGTTTATCAAATTAAATAATTTGAGCTCTTAACCTATATTTTGTACAGGCAAAAATTGCCAGGAGGATGTTGATGAGTGTGACTCCAAGCCTTGCTTTCAGGGAGTAGAATGCCTGAATACCTTTGGCTCCTATCATTGTGGTTCATGTCCAAAAGGATTTTATGGGGATGGAAAAATATGCCATGGTAAAAGTTCTTATTTTCTGCTATGAGATTTTTTTTTTGCTGCATTTAATTATTTTTTAATAGCATAGTTTCTGTTTTTGACTCATGTATTTATTCAGTGTAAAAGAATTAAGTGTCATGCATTGAACTAGATACAAAGGATGCAAAAATATGTAAGACATGTCCTCTGACTTAATAAGTAAAGTGTAACACCAGGGAATATGACTAGTAATTACACAGTACAATAAAGTGTTCTGTGTCTTTTGATAGAAATCACAAAAGGGCTAGTAGGAATACTACAAAGGGAATCTTATCTACCTGGAGAAATAGTGAAAAACTTTTAAAAAAGGAAGTGACTAGACTATACTAGACACATGAGAACTGAATCTGATAGATCAAGAGAGAGAAAGGCATTCCAGGCAAAAGCAACAGCAGGAGCAAAGGGACAGAAGCAGGTAACATCACAGCACTCTGGGCAACCATTGTGAATAGTCAGTGTGCCTGGAATATAGGAAGAAAGGGGGGCTGCTACAAGAGTTAGAGCTAGAGAGGTAAGCAGTAGCAAGACCACATAAAAACCATGGAGACTCCCTTAAAATTTTGAAGTAGGAGAGAAACACGATACAGTTTACCATGTGAGATAGTTTAAGAAGTAGTGTGTAGGATGGACCACTTGTGGGTAAGGAACTGTGTAAATCTGAAGGTGGGAAGAGTTAAGAAAATATTTCAAATATATAGGAAAAAGATGAAGATATACTAACCTAAGATGAGGTAATGATGAAAGGGATACTAAAGAAGCAAGTTGATTGTACTTGGTCAGTGACTGGGATTAGTATGATGAGAGAAAGAGATTCATTAAGTTTTAAGTGTTTGATTTTAGTGAATGGGTGTGTACAATTTGCATTTACATTGCTATGGATGAAACTGCGTCCCCCCAAAATTTATGTGTTGAAGCCCTAACTCCAGGTGTGGCTATATTTGGAGAAAGGAAGTAATTAAGGTTAAATGCAGTTATAAGGGTGGAGCCCTGATCCCATAGAATTAGTATCCTTATGTGAAGAGACACCAGAGAGCTTGTGATATATGGACAGATCAAGAAAGCAGCCGTCTTCAAGCCAGGAAGAGAGCCTTCACCAAAAACTCAACCAGCCAGTCTGATCACTTTGATCTTGGATCATTGAACCTCCAGAATGGCAAGATAATTTCTGTTGTTTAAGCCTCCCAGTCTGTGGTATTTTCTTATGGCAGCTCAAGCTGACTAAGACATGCAAGCAATGTATTGGAAGAACAAGTTGTTTTGGAGGGGAATTATAATGAATTCAGTTTGGATGCACAGAAACTTTTACTATGGAATATCCATGTGAGCTCAGAAAGGAGGATTAACTTGAAAATATAATTCTTAGAATCATCAGCTATGTCATAGAATTGTTCAGGGAAAACCCTTAGATTTAGAGGAAAGTGGACAAAAAAAAAATTGGTGAGCATCGACATTTTAAAAGATTAAAAGAGAAAAAACTAAGTTACAGAAGACAGTGTTGAAGATCCATACCTTGGGTTTAATTAAGTGAATGGGACCCTCTTTGATGACATTATGTACTAAGGAAGCAGCAGCATCTTGTGCTTCAAATTGGGCTGAGCCTGCCTAGCCCCACAGATATGAGCAACACAGTATAGGATGGTAAGGGGAATTCTCTACTTCTGCTTCTCACATTTACTCCTGAATATCCCATCCCTAATATTCACACCTTCCACTCTAATAAGTGATCTAGCAGTATTCTTTCCCAGACAGGCCCATTTCTTCAATAAAAACTTCATTCAGTGGCATTTAAAAGAAAAACAAGTTGAACCAAATCCCTTTACACATGAGTGACTAAATATGTTTCTTAACATTGTCAGCGTCATTTGTGTATTGTAGGAAGGGGCTTATTAATACAAAAGGATTTTTGGTTGTTGGTTGTGTTTTCTTAGTTTTATGATAGGCACCAGAGTCAATGAATATCAACATGAATAAAGTACAGTGATTCTTGAGGTTATTGCTAACTAGTGGGGCACATAAGAATCAATAGCGTGAAGGACAAAGTTCTGTCGGCGAACCCAAACGGGCAAAATTGATTGGGTGGGTGAATGCAACTGAAGGAAAGTACATTAGCTTGGGCTGCCATAACAGACTGGGGGGCTTAAACAACAGAAATTTATTTTCTCACATTTCTGAATGTTGAAAGTTCAAGATTAAGGTGCGAGTAGGGTTGATTTGTGGTGAGATGTCTCCGGTTTGCAGACTGGCCACGTTCTTACCAGGTCTTTCCTGCATGTGTGGTATCTCTTCCTCTTTTTGTAAGGACACCAGGATTAGGGTGCCCCTCTTATGATCTCATTTAATCTTTTACCCCCTTAAAGACTCTGTCTCCAAACACATTCACATTTAGGAGTAGGGATTTAACATATGAATTTTGGGGGGACACAATTCAGTACATACCAGAAAAGTGGGCAGAAGAGATGACATTTAAGCTACTTATTTAATCTAATTTGCAGATTTCCATCCAAGTGGCATTCGTATTGTATGTTCTTATTTGTGGTGCTTTGGTTGTATAATAGTTTTAGTCTCATCTGTTTTTCTTGTTCTCATTTACAGTTGAAACACAGTTTTTAAATAAATTTACTACACACACTGTGGTTCTCACAAGATCTGATAAAAGTATAAATAAGGAAGAGGATGATAAAGATGCCCAAGGGAGAAAGAGGCATGTTAAGCCAACAAACAGAAATGCCCTTAGTAAGTAATGGTCATAGTTAAAATCTAATGACAAGTAATTCCTCTTGTTTGTTTTCTAAAAGACCAACATATTTATTCGTTCAGGTATTTTTATTTTTAGAAAGATCACCTAAAGGTTATATAATGCGGTTTAAAATTTATTCCTTCTCTTGCTAATCTATTCAATCATCTGGGTTATATTTTAGAAAAAAAATGCATTTATGTCCTCTAATGGACAAAGCATCGTTTAAAGTGATTTCGGAGAAGCTAATGGTTGGAAGTGACTATTTCAAACTTATATTTTATAAATCCCTGGAAATTGGTCATCCAGTATCTGCTCAAACCCTAAAAGTGAGAAGAAGTTCACTGTTTTACAAGGCCTTACCTGTGTCATAGTGCTTTCTTAATAGCCCTCATTTGGTTCAATCATTCTGTGATTGTCTTCATAAAGTTCTTGTACATTTCACATTGACTTTCTTTACACCTTTGCATTCTGTATTATCAAATGTTATTGTGAATGGATTATCTCTCAAGATATTTTTGATTCCTGGAACCTAGGAAATGTGTCTTGATTTTCATATTATTCCTGTGTTGTCATGTTACTGAATACTCTGATGGTTTATAGTGGATTCTCTTTCTTGATTTTATTGACAGACAATAATTGTTTTTTGCAAATAGGGAGTTTTGTCTGCTATTCTTATTTACTTTCTAGTCTCAATAGTGAGATTTAATTTATACTTATAATGTGCCAGCACTAGGCAGACATTTTTTGTATCTTACCTCATTAAATCCTCATAATAGCTATTTACAGTAACTGTTATTACTTCTATTTTACAGATGACTAAACAGAAACATAGAAGGGTTAAGTAATGTGTTCAGATTATGGAGTTTTAAACTACAGAAGAGAGTTGAGCCTGAGCAATCTAACTGAAGAGACCAGGGTCTCAAACTTACACTCTTATTGCAGTGTAGTGTACCTCTAGTACAAAGCCTGTAGGGAAGGGAGGGCTTTGTTAATGGTATGGGAATTCTTCTCTGGTTTCACTATTGACTATGATATCACTGTAGTTTCTGCTTGATACCCTTTATCCAGTTAATGAATTTTCCTTTTATTAGTTGCTTTTCCAGAATTCCTAGTTTTAAATGTTATCAAATGCTTTTTCAGCATCATTTATTACTTGCTATAATTGCAGTTAACAAAGTTTCTTTAGACTAATTTTCTCACAATATTTAAAACCAATAATTAATACGTATTATATTTCAACATCATTATATATTTTCCATATTGTCTTTATGCAATTATATCATATAATTATGTTAATAGATACAAGTCTAATCCTGATATATTTTCCCATAAATGTACTGCTACTTTTGATTTGCTAATATTTCATTTGAATTTTTTATATAATGTCACAAATATATTGACTATATGATTATTCCACTTTAATAAAGTGTTTATAAAACTTTTCATCTTTTTTTGTACATTGCAGCAGTTTTGAAAACACTGTTCCCTTAACTGTTTGGTAAAATTTTTTCATTAGATTATCTGTCCTCGCATCATTTTGGGTAGTAAGTTTAGATTGTTTTCCTATTTCCATCAATGTTTGTACCTCCTCTTTAGTCAATTTAATCATTTGTATTTTGCCAGAAAATCATTTGTCACATTTAGATTTCAAATTCTTGTATACAATTACATGTAATATTCTTGTATAATTAAAATTGTCTTCTTATATGTAGCTTTTTCACTTTCCTCATCTCCAAAGTTGTTTAGTTATATTTTTCCACTGTTACGGTTTTTGATTTTTCCTAGACAGAAGTTGCCAAACGTTATCTATTTAATTGGGATTAATTTTTTCAAATAATCATTTAGATTTGTCTTTCTGCTAATTGCTATCCTTTTGCTCTCCTTTTTTATTGATTTGTAGGGTTACTTTATATATTCTGGCCACCTTGTATATTCAGATCCCATACATAATCTGTACTTGAAATTATTGTGTTTATCTCTGTGGTTTGCCTTTATCTGTGTTCTGTTTTTTATGAAAGCATTAAATTTTATGTAATCAAGTAAATATATTTTTAAATATTTTATTTATAGCTTTTTAAATAGATACAAGTCTAATCCTGATATGTTTTTCCATAAATGTACTGCTACTTTTGATTTGCTGGTATTTCATTTAAATTTTTTATATAATGTCACAAATATATTAAGGATCTCTCAAAGTTTAAGTTATAAATATGAACTCTTAAATTATCTTTTAGAGCATTTATTATTTTTTATTTTACATTTAGTTTTTAATTCCTTTGAAACTTGTTACTTTATGATATGAAGTAGAGGTCCAATACTTTTTTTCTTCCAGGTGAATAACAATTATGTAGTACCATATATAAAATAAGCCACATTGAATTTAAATATCATATTTTTATTTAAAATCCCTTATATGTTGAGCTATATTTCTGAGTTTTCTATTATGTTATTTTCTAATAGTCTTTTTCTATACCAATAATACATTGTTTTGATTAGTGTGGCTTTATACTATGTTTTAATATCTGTAAGGCCAGTATCTTCTCATGATTCTTGTAGTCTGTAATTTTTTTTCTATCTCTGATATATACCTTCACAGGAACATCAAATCATTACATTTCAAAAAAAAAATGTACTTTACTAACAGGCATTGGCTAACATATGCTCTTTTCTTACTTTCTTCAATGGTAATTTTTGCAATCTGCAGTTTCAATTCTTCTCTGCTTCTTTGTCCAATTCTCACAATAAACAGATAATAAAAACTCACCTAAGGAGAAGGTTCACGTAAAGCAATTTGGTTCTGGAAGGAGTCCCTTCTGTGTACAGAGGCTGAGGGAAGGGGACACTGACTTGGCCCAGATCATCTAAAGCAGGTCTTCTGGGGAGTGCTAGTCCAGGACCTTTTCTGTATTTTTTTTTTTTTGACACTTAATTGTGCTTACCTTATTGCCCTTATTTATTTTTGGGGCTATATTTGGTGCACTCTTGTTTCTGTTAGTCTGAACCCACATACTTTTTATGTTTCAGGAAGTCCTCACATTTTAAAAAAATCTTTTATTGCACTTGTTGCCAACTATGTTAAGGATTATTTTTGTTGTTTCTTGGTTCATTTTCTTCTATCTTTTTCTGGTTTTGATTTGATTTGGCTTGGCTTTCTCTGTTTTTATATTTTAACACCTTTGAGAATTGCTTTGCATGAAAACAGTGCAAAATTAAACCCTAAATTTGCAGTAGAAAGTATAACTAGAAAAACATACCTAATCACTGCTTAAAATGTGTCCTTACTCTAAAACTCATTAGACTTTTCGATACCAAATAAGTAAAAATGTGTTATAAGGAAATGAAGTATTTTGGCAGGGAGAAATAAACAATGACACAGTCTCCCCCCAAAAAAAAGACATGTAAAAATATTTTAATTTCTAGTTGAGCAATCAAGAAATATAGGGGCATAAAATCTCATTTTATCACATTGGGAACATTATTAGAACCGTGGTTCCTTGCCTCTCATATATAATAGCATTTATATAATTTTCCGATTTTTACTTATACATTTAGCTTCGTCTTATTTACAGGCAAAATTACTTACTCCTCTGTGTTTCTGTAGGTTTCATTTTATTTTTGTCACTCTTGTAGTAGTTCTCAATGATTGTTTCATAGTGAATGGCTCACATGTCTGTATCCTTTACAATATTCTAAATTGCTCAGGGATAGGGGCTGTGCTTTCCTTTGTCGTGAGGCTCATGTGTATGAGGTGATCAACAGGTGTTTGTTAGCCATTTCAAAATCTTAATAAAATAAATTATCGTACTTTGACTTTTATACTATTTAACATTCTGGGTTATTTTGTGTATCCCAAAAGATTATAAGCTCCTTGAAGGCAGAAACAGTGTCATGATTTCTTATTAATACACAGCTCCTACTACAGTGTTCAACAGTGTAGATACTAAATGAAGGAATGAATGAATTAATGTAAAATATTTCATGTAGCGAAGACTATTTATAAATGCTATTGACTCACATTTTTTATTTTTTGGTTGTGTAGGTATAAATTTTCAGCCACCATCAACAGAATATTCACTAATTGGTACAAGATTTACTCCCACTCCCGCTACTGTCAAAAAGTTATTGAGCATGACTAATAACATCTCCCGCTCATCACTAAAATTAATTACAGCCCAAATGGATAATTCAGTAAAGGCCATTTCCCATCAGATATCAGATTTTGAGCATGTGGATCGTAGTCTCAGTACAAATCTCAGTCTGGGTGAGCTGGAAGTTTCTATGAAGAAAAGCAGCTCTTTAAGCATGAACCCAAACAGCACCCATGGCAAAGCAAAGGATGATATCCAGAACAACATCCAAACAGAGATGGGAGGGTATAATTCTCAAATTAGCAGGTCTTCCCAAGATTACACACAGTATGAAGATGAGTTTGTGTCGTCTATTACAAAAGCAATCACTATTTTGCCAGAAAAGTTTGGATCAAACAAAATATCACCTTGTGCTGACTCGCCTTGTTTTGTTGGTGTTTCCTGTGTGCCAAGCTCAGATGGTCACTTCAAATGTGGACGCTGCCCCTTTGGGTATTATGGAGATGGTGTCAATTGCAGAGGTAGTATGAAACTCTTCAGAAGATACAAAGAAAAGTATCTAATTCAAGTTTAAGTTATTACAAAGATATGCTTTTCTATTTACTAATTTCTATTTATTCCGCTTTGTTCATTTGTTTCCATTTATTTTATTTATTAATCATTTATACTGTATTCTTACCACATTTTGAAAGAACAAAGGTGGGTTTTCTGAGTTATTTATTAAAATCATGTTAATATTATAGAGTATTACAACTATATAATATATATTACAAATATATTGGAGTACTTTCTGTGTTCCAGGGTCTGTGGAAACATTTTGTATCAACTGTGTCATGTAATCCACATGAACCCACATATTGGGCATTATTTTTCCCATTACACAGATGAGGAAACAGAGCTTTGGAGTGCCCACTGAATTTCCTAGCATTAACCAGCTAAGCAGATAAAAGATGTCAATATAGATCTGATTAACACTGTGGTCTGTGTTCTTTTCAGCTCACAGTGGGCATTTAGCACTTCAAATTCTAATTCTGGTATATTTGCTTATTTGCATGAAGTAGGTTTCTCTGTAATCTTTCCAGCTCTTTTGAGATTACAGCAAGTCATATATCACTTTAATTTTAAAGGCATTATTTCTATCTTCTCACAATTATTAACATTGCTTTCTCTGATGAAAATCAACTTTTTGGCTTTGACAACATAAAAGCTGTCTTGTGTTATTGTTTTGCTTTGTGTTTTGGCTTGTTTGAGACTAAACTTAAGCAAGAGAGTTCTTGTGTTCTTGTGTTCTTGTGTTCTCAGTATTATCTAGAGGGGCTATTAGTTAACTATTCAAATTTCAGAGACTTTTGCTTCTATTATAACTAAGTCTGTGGCAATATGTATGTTCTGTTTTAGTAATCAACCTTTTTTTCTTTGATTTTTTTTTTTAGCCATTTGTAGATATCCATGTGGAAAAAGTAGGGAGTGTGTTGCCCCAAACATCTGCAAATGTAAACCTGGTTACATTGGTTCTAACTGCCAAACTGGTAGGTAACATCATTCATTAGTTTGCATGATACATTTTATTTGGTAATTGATATGTCTAAAACCTGGGCTTTATTTTATACAGCTCTTTGTGACCCTGATTGCAAAAATCATGGAAAATGTATTAAGCCTAACATTTGTCAGTGTCTTCCAGGACATCGTGGAGCAACCTGTGATGAAGGTGATAATTCAAATTAAAAATCAAATATAAGCCTAAAATATAGCATAATTTTCTTTAAAAATCGTTTTACAAGACAATTCAGTTTTACTGTGTATATACTAAAATATTCTTATCAAAGCTGGTATAGGACTCTATATTTTAAAATACTTATGAAACATAATTTACTCAAAGATTCTAAAGAATTAAATTTCTTAAATCAGAGACTGAAGGAGCAATAGATTATTTGTGATTAGTAAAATTATCCTCTGAAATGATTTGAGGTTTAGTTATAAGGTACTATATATCTACAAATATTTTAGCTTCAAGCAAAAGACAGCTATTGAATGACCTACCAAATATGGTTCAAAGAAAGTGTTAAATGCCAAATAACTAGAAAATGTAAAGTAGTAAGAAATCTAAAATGTGAATTTTTAAAAATGCATCTATAGTCACATAATTGCATTGCTTTGGTTTAAATCTCAAGTGGAAAATGTATGAAATAGCGTTCCTAAAGTGGATGATACTTTAAAGAAATAAGTTGTTTATTTTAAAATAATATGTGAAAAGATAGTTTGGTAGATGGTGCATATAATTATGAAGAAGCTGAGAGCCATGTTAAATGTTTTTATGGCAAGGCAAACTATAAATTAACAAAGTAAATTTAGGGTGAAATAACAGAAACAGTCAATATAAATAGCATACGAAAATAACTATAGAACTATAGGAAACCTCTGTTTGTAAGGCAGGAATACGTAAGTTCAGATCTCACTTTTCAGAAGAGGGCTAAGGTCCTGTATTTCCTTCCAGTTAACAAAAAGTTTTATTAATCAAAGCATGCTGCTGATTTGTAAGTGTTTCCAGTGTGAATTAATATGGCCGGTCCCACAGACCTAAATTTTGTAGTAAAAGAGAACTTAATGTATTATAAATTGCTATTACAACAAGATTTTATTGTGACAGTGCTTTATAAATATAAACTGACTTTTTAAAAATTAAGAACTGACTTAATAACATAATCTGTTTCTGCAGAACATTGTAACCCACCTTGTCAACATGGTGGCACATGCTTGGCTGGGAATCTCTGCACTTGTCCTTATGGTTTTGTAGGACCAAGGTGTGAAACAAGTAAGCAAAACTCTCCTGCTGTCTGATATAGTGAAACTGCTTCTTTGAATAGTTGGTGGCCTTAATGCTACATGAAATGAACCCAAACTCTAAGTAAAGAACACACATTGATGATTGATGACAACAGTTACCGTCCTGCATAGCACTGGCATCAACCACAGTGGCCATTACTAAGATAAAGAAGTTTGTTTTGGGAAGTAACGTCACTCTGATGCTCTTCATGACCTTTCTTTGAGAAAACAGGAATTCAAATTTGTTAAATTGCATGTCAATTTCTTTTTAAATTTATGTCTATGACTGCTTTCATCAATAACTAATACTTTTCCCAAATAGTCAAGTCTTGTTTACCACTTGGCTCAATGGTTTTCTATTTTTTCCATCTCTATTAACCAAAAATGAAATAAAATAAAATAACTGAAAGTGAGAATCAGAAAGCATTTTAAACCCAAATATAAATTATATTTTACTTTTCTCTGTGATCTTATTAATTAGCAGATGTGATTGGCAGTTATGAGCTAGCTAGATAAAAACCAACAATATGACTACTCCAAGCCTAATCTTTCTTTTTTTTTTTTTATTCTATGATCTCAGTGGTTTGTAACAGGCACTGTGAAAATGGAGGCCAGTGTCTTACACCAGATATTTGCCAGTGCAAACCTGGCTGGTATGGACCCACCTGTAGTACAGGTAAAATGGGAAATATTTTCAATGAACATGTCAATTAAAAGTTACAATATGCCAGTGTCCTGAAGACGTGCACCTAAGAAACGTAAAACTGACCTGACAAGACAGGAATGAAGTTGTTATTTCAGACAGATTTTTAAAACTCTTTCATCTTCATTCCCTTTGTTTTTGTGTTGAACCATATGGTGTCTTACAGCTTTACTGTTATCTTATCCAACCAATACTGTTTTTGCTTTTATATTTCCCTCATTCACCTACCTTGTGGTGAAGAGAAATGTGTTGAACCTTCTAGGTCTCTTTTAAGTTTTTCATCACAATACAAACACCCTATTTCATTAAATATCTAAGCAATTCTGAATTAAGTGCAGACTTGTTTTTTTTTTTTTTTTTTTTTTTTTTTTGAGACAGAGTCTTGCTCTGTCACCCAGGCTGGAGTGCAGTGGCGTGATCTTGGCTCACTGTAACCTCTGCCTCCCAGGTTCAAGCGATTCTCCTGCCTCAACCTCCCGAGTGGCTGGTATTACAGGAGTGTGCCACCATCCCCAGCTAATTTTCATAATTTTAGTAGAGATGGGGTTTCACCATGTTGGTCAGGCTGGTCTCGAACTCCTGACCTTGTGATCCGCCCACCTTAGCCTCCCAAAGTACTGGGATTACAGGCGTGAGCCACTGTGCCCAGCCTAAGCTTGTTTCTTTGGCAGCAATGTTTGCAATTACCTATGTTTGATCTAATTCATTATAATCTAATGACTTTTTCTCAATGAAAGTGTAATTCAATGTTTATAGCTGGCCAGTTATCTGTGAAGCATGATGCAAATGGAAACAAGGATCCATTTGGTTTTTGCCCTGATTTCAAGTCACATACTGTTAGTGACAGAGACATGGGATACAATTATGAAAGAAACTATGATACAAGTTGAGTTATGATAAGTAATGTTATTGAAACACAGTTCCTTAGAAGCAGAGAAGGAAGAAATTAATTTTGGCAAGTGGAGTGAGGAAGAAAATAGTATTTATAGTAGATGTTGGTGAATGGGTAGGATCTAGGGTGAAAAATAAAACTGGGGATGTCTTTCAAAGCCAAACAAAAATAAAGAAACAAAAGCAAAGAATGTTTTTGAGTGTGCTAGGACTTGAGTGCCATGTCCCCATTTTAATTGGGAAGACGATAAAGAGGTGTGCATGGCTACATGTATTTGAGCAGATTACAAACCATCCTGTTGACACTGTTGAATTGTCTTCTCTTAACTTGCAATTATTTCTTCTAGCTTACTGATGGCATTCTGAATTCTAATGATAGCCTCTACATTCTTGATAGAGCAGGAGCACTGTCATCTTGGACAAACACCGCCACTTTAAATTCCAGCTCCCTTTCTAGCTTTTCTAAGCTTAGTGTTATTTGTAAACTTAATGAACATACTTTCAAAGCGATTATCCAGTAATTTCATTCCTCTTATGTTTGGCAAAGTCTAATTAATTATACATTATGGGTTTTACTTGCAGTAAAAATAAAATATTTCATTATGCACCATTTTGTACTTCTGTGCAGCTTTCATTTTTTAAATAATAAAACTTTTATGGTCTCTTTTCCTCCTGCTGTTTATTAGCTTTGTGTGACCCTGTTTGTCTCAATGGTGGTTCGTGTAATAAGCCAAACACTTGCCTCTGTCCAAATGGATTCTTTGGTGAACAGTGTCAGAATGGTAATTAATCTTTCTTTGTATGTAAAAAGGGCAAATGGAAAGTTAGACATCAACAGAGCTCTGAGTAAACATGAGACAAGTTTCAAAGGGAAAGATGCAATTTTCCCCCAGAATTCTTGTAATGTTTCAAGTATGCCCACCAAATTACTAGCTTACAAAACTATATCAAAGTTATTATGTAAAATGGTTATATTTACTCAAAATATTGAAGCTCATACCTTGGCACCTCTCTGTGCAGTTTTGTAGTACCAAGGTGTGAAACAAATAAGCAAAGTCCTCTTGTAGTCTATTATAATGAAATTGTGTCATTTCTGTGATACAGCAAAAATGTTTGATTTATAGTCAATCTACTGTCCACTATTATCCCATAATCTCTTTTCACCTTAGTTTCATTAAACATTTATGAAGAATCACCTATACACAGCACTATGCAAGAAGATACAGAGACATAAAAATGCATTGTTTTTCTCTTTCACGACTTATTATTTTAACACTTTCCCTCATATAGTTAATGTTACAGGTTATTTTCAGAATAATGGGGATGTTTTGAGGGTATGAATTAATGTCAACCAATAATATGTAATGTGTATTTTCTGCATCTTCATATTTTCGAGTTTATAAAAAATGTA
The DNA here is from genome assembly GCF_037993035.2 of Macaca fascicularis. NCBI lineage: Eukaryota > Metazoa > Chordata > Mammalia > Primates > Cercopithecidae > Macaca > Macaca fascicularis. The sequence continues at coordinate 117,981,006 of NC_088377.1, forward strand.
GAGTAGATTTTTACTATAGAACATGTCAGAGTATTTCCATAATTTAATTCCTAAAATTCAGATGTTCCTTGCCACAATGCACTTTGATTTGCAATTCTATTTATTTTATTTTGGATGTTGGCTAGGATTCTTAGGATGGAAATAAAGCAGAAAAGAAGCCATCACGCTAACACAGGATATACGGGCGTAGCAAATGAGTTCCTGTAATTCATATTCTTTTGAAGAAGCAGTTGGAGAAACAGAAATAAGTGAAGACTAAGTTAAGGGAAATCTTGAAAACTAGAAGACTATGGCTAAATCCATGCTGAAGAGTTATATATGTAGTTTTGAATGGAGAATGTAAGGAAGGAAATGAAAACTTTACATCTTTCATGCTACTTGAAGTAGATGTAAGATATAGTAAGAAAATTTGTCTAAAATGTATATGCTAGTTGTATAAGTGGATAAAAGAAGAAATCTCTCAATTATTAAACTGAATTAAAAATTATCTGTTGAACATATTCCATGATTTAAGGGCCAGAAAACAGATTATCATTGTGTGAAGAGAGTAGGTTTTACAATTAGCTTGCCTCCACGACTTTCTTGCTGGTATGGAAATTTACTTAAAGGCTCCATGGCTCAGACTTCCTGGCTTTCAAGTATGATCTAGACAGTTGCTATGACATGTAATTCTTATTAGATCTCATCTTCTTGTGAGCCTAAATGGTGGGAAGGGAAGATGGCACACACATTGAAAGTGATTGAATAAAATTAGGTGGAATATAAAGTCATAGGAAAAACATATACTGTGTGCACTATAGAATTTTAAAAAAGGAAGATAGAAATTGAGCTAGAAACATCACAAAACAGTTAAACTACTAAACTAGTAAGCAAGGCTTAGGATGTATGGCTGGAGAGATGTTTAAATACACCTTCCAATTTGCTTCACCTCTTGGATTTCACATGGAGAGTGAATCCAATTACTTAGCCCACTTTAGGGTTTGGTGACAGAATGAGGCCTATAGATCTCATAAATAAATGTGGAGAGTGGATTTTCTCATAAACCTCCTTTTCCTAATGTGGGATAATGGGTAGACATGGCCAGGCTTAAATTGTATGCCCTTTGTATGTATTATTTTAATTATATATACTTTTTTGCATAAATAATTTATTTCTACACTCAAGTTTTTGTGGATAATTAATTACAGCAAGATTACCCATCATAAACAATTTGAGGAGCTTTTTTAACTTTTAAATTCCTAACCACAGGCATTTCCTATGGAGTTTTCATAGTAGAAAGAATATACGTTTTCTAATAAATAATAATCTTAAATTGTATGAAGGATAGGGAGTGGAAAATGTAAGAACATTTCTCTACCAATAAAAAGTATCAATAAAATGTCAGAGAAATAACAGTAGACTCAAACATGAGCCAAAAAAAGTTCAACCTAAAATACTGGAAACTGTTTGCTAAAAACTTGCAGTTATATTGTTACTATGAAGATCTATATTATTTCTATTCAAAAATCTATTTGAAAACAGTAGAATTTTTCTTACAGTTTTTGGAAATAAAGAAAGCAACTATTAATTCAAACTGGGAGTCAGTCCACACTAGTCTTATTAATACCAGTTAATTTGAAATTTATTTTTAAAATACAAACTAACATTTATTTACTTATTATTTAGGAAGAAATTAAATTTTAAATTTTCTAGACAGGTTTTCCTGTGTATTACTTAAAAGAAATGCCTGCATTTAATTTTCATGCCTGGAAGAAACATGAAGTAATCATAACCCTCTCATAAAATTAATACATATTAACCTCTGCATTTCATAAAACAGAATTAAACACATAGGAGCTACCAGTAAGATATATTCAAAATTATCTAACAAATATTCTGAATAAAGCGAAGGATTTATTGTTAAAAAGATTTTTAGCAAGCATTCACAGGAATAAGTCACATATAAAGCTCTGCCTTCATAATCTCAGTAAGTACTCAAAAGTTAATTTAAAAATGCTTTCTAAGTGTGTGGAAAAGTGTTGAGATTTGTCTATTTTCCACAAGAACAGGCACATTCTTATTTTGAGCTAAGTTTTGACTTATTTTCTGGGTTTTGTCTAGACCATTCCATGCTTTATTATATAGTGAAACATAAGTTAAAGTTTATAATATATTCATTGTAATATGAAAGACTCAATTTGTTATGAACACTTAACCAATATATTCCAAATTGTGCTAACCCACTAGCAGCTTATAGATATAAGCATTGCATTTCATGATTTAGAAAGGACAGGTTTAATGCGTGATCTTTTATTTTAATAGCACATTTCTCTGCCTTATGGCCACATTGATGAAAAGCACATGATGCAATGTATCATATGTAATAATTGAATATGTAATATTCACAGATTGCTGCCATGTGTTCTTTTAGCTTTCTGTCACCCTCCCTGTAAGAATGGTGGCCACTGCATGAGAAATAATGTGTGCATCTGTCGTGAAGGATACACTGGTAGGAGATGCCAAAAAAGTAAGACATCATTAAATATATTTGTCAACTACAGGTAAAGCAAAGACAAAACTATTGAATTTAAGGGCTGACTTTTCATGCTTTTACCTTAAGGCATCTGTGATCCTATGTGCATGAATGGAGGAAAATGTGTGGGACCGAACACTTGCTCTTGTCCTTCTGGTTGGAGTGGGAAACGATGCAACACACGTAAGAGGAATATTCTTAAAACGCTGAAACTTTCGTCTTTCATGGGAATGTAAAACAGAATTTAAAACAAAGAGCATTTTTTTTTCACGTTTGCTTGCTTGGTCTTTTTAAAATTTTTGCATATTTATTCCTGCTTTAGGAGATACCTTTTTGAAACAGAAAGAGTTTTTACTCTTCTGAACTCATTCTTTCAGGTTAGCAGAAGAGGATATATTGTATTTTTCAGTTTTTCTACTGCACTTGCCAAGATAAATAACAAGACAAATAAGTCCTGAAGTCGGAGTCAGGGAAAGGTTTTAAAAAATTACTGACTTCTTGGCCCCACCTCAAACCATCCAGTTCTGAGTTTTCCAAGAGGAGGTAACAGTGCCACTCAGACTGGTTAGCTCCTGAGGGTGGCCGTCTTTATTCAAATGTTTCATTTTTTCCTTTCTATAAATTATTTTAAATTAGCCACTACTAGAATGTTTTGATCAAAGTGAAAAAATGAGAAGCAACATAGATGTCCAGCAATTGGAGAAAAGTTAAATCACGACACATTCAAACAGTGGAACATTTTGCAATTGTTAAGGTCACATTTTCCAAGAATATGTAGTGACATTCAAAAGTGTTCTTGATAAAATATTAGGGAAAAAATTCTTCAATCACTTACCTGTAACTATTTCTTTTTTTTTCCTCTAATGAAAAGTTTCGTGGGTTATGGATAGGATTTGACTAGTAATTTAAAATTTTAACTTGTTTATATTTTGATTGGCAGCTATCTGCTTGCAGAAATGTAGAAACGGTGGTGAATGCATTGCTCCCAGCATATGCCATTGTCCTTCCTCCTGGGAAGGAGTGCAGTGTCAAATACGTAAGCCCACAGGATGCTTTTCCTACTATATGTTCTGAATTGGAATCTGTTATAATAATTAAAGTATAGCTATAGGACAAATCCATAGGGGGACAAAAACTCCAACATGCTGATCCTTTTTAAAAAATGATTTTAGAAATAAAACAAAAACTTACTAAATTTTATATCCGTTTAAAAGAAGAAAGTGTAGTATAACATATTAATAGTTTGTGTGACAGAGATAATTTCAAATTGTGGTCTGTGCGTTACCAATAAAGTTTCCCCAGGTAGGTCAAAGAAGGTGTTGATATATAGAAGTTTAAATATTATTTCATATTATAAGATAAATACATATTTATCATGGATACCTTAGAAAATATGGAAATGTATTAAAAATTAATCACTCTAGGCCAGGCGCGGTGGTTCACGCCTGTAATCCCAACACTTTGGGAGGCCGAGGCAGGCAGATCACGAGGTCAGGAGATTGAGACCATCCTGGCTAACATGATGAAACCCCGTCTCTACTAAAAATACAAAAAATTAGCCAGGCATGGTGGCGGGCGCCTGTAGTCCCAGCTACTCGGGAGGCTGAGGCAGGAGAATGGCCTGAACCCAGGAGGCAGAGCTGGCAGTGAGCTGAGATTGCGCCACTGCACTCCAGCCTGGGCGACAGAGAGAGACTCTGTCTCAAAAATAAATAAATAAATAATAATTTTTAAAAAAATCACTCTAAATTTCACCATCCAGAATTACTTTTGGTTTCTTTTTTAGAGTTTTAGTATATTTCCATCCAATATTAGTCATGAATTTCTACATAGGTGAAATCTTAAGACATAGAGGAAGATCAAATTTTATGCAATTTTGAAATATTTTGTGGAAACTTGCAATAACATGTTAAAATATCACCTATTATTAACTTAATGGGAAAAACTTGAAATTCCTCAAAATATTTCCAAATGGTTAATAATTATATAATTGAAAAATTGATGGCCAAGTGTATTGTAAACTGAAATTACACAGTTTTATTATGATATGCCTTTTTACTAGAAATAACGTACCCTCCATTTCAATGTCTTATGAACCACACCCTTGTTTCCATGCACCAAAAATTTTGCATGTAATTTTTGTGACTCTTAGACCCTATTTTATTAGTAATTGCTATTGTAATTTATACATTTCTTATCCTAGAAAAATATACCAAAGTACTATCAAGTGCTGGTATTTACAAAAAAAATGTGTGCTCAAATATTGATAATCCAAATTGGAATTTAGATGTGATAAAATGCTAGAAAAAAAGAGTTAGCAACCTTGACTTGGGCTGCTTGTTCTGGAGTAAGTTCTATATGGACCATAAGAGAGAAGGATGAGAAGATGTTAAAAGCACATTAATGAGGAAATATGCTTCAGTGGTTGCAGATTGAGATTGTCTGAGCACAGCCTAAAGCTGTGCACCCTGTTTCTGCATCCTGCAGCATTTTTATGTGAATTTAAAAGTCATCCTACTTCAAATTCTTTATTTCGAACTATTGAGAAACTGTCTTAATATATTGATATTTCTTAAACAAAATATGTTACTACCATCTGTTGGAAAATTGTTGTAATAAAAATTCAAATCTATGATATCTATCATGTGAATGCTGTTTTCTTAGCTGTGGAGCCCTCATGGATTATACAACCTGCCCAATTGTATACAGCAGCCCTGATGAAAAGATACCCCGTCAATGTTGCATTTATCCTAAAGGACATATTATTCTTGAATGTGTAAGCTTCAAGTATGTGATATTGAAGCAGTATTTCTCCTATAAAAATAACTAGTATTATAATTTTATGGTATGCTCATTTTCACTCAATATTACTTGAAAGAATTTATGTCGTTTAAAAACAAAATTTAAAGCAATATATTAAGCTCCATAATTTAAATACTACAAAAATTCCTTTTACCTCCCTGCTTATGTTTAACATTTTAGTTATTTACAAGTTATCATTAAGTATTATAAGTACTTTCTTTCTACAGGTAGATGATAACTAGATTGAGATATTGAGATAATTGAGATAGATGTAGGTATTTTTAATTGCCTTGGGAAAGACTTCAAGGAAGAAATGTATGATATAGACAGTATGAGTATCTTTCAGGAATTTTCAGTCGAGTTATTTCACATTAAACTTCCAATGATAGTATAAAAATTGTCAAATTCTCCATACACTACCCGGTACTGGATTGTCTCTTTTAAATTTTTGCTTAATGTTAAAAAACAGATGATAGATGCTATCTTCTGTTAATGACTTGAGCTCCTCTAGAAAAAAAAAGATATATTTCAAATATTTTAAAATGTAGTCAATGAAATTTTTGTTTCTTTTAATAATATCTTTATAGAATTCCTAAAGTGTTGTTTGAGTTTTGGGTGCTTTGTTTTTGATGTGTACGTGTGCTCTGAAAGATGGGAGTGCATAGAACAGATCCATTCATTGATGGTTCATTAACAGATTCTTATGACTGCATTAGTGTCCAATCACCATATAGCCTCAGACCACTAGGATAGAATATGTCACAAGCATTTCATGTCAAAAGATGGTCATTCTAAAAATTTGTGTATTGCAGCAATTTGCAACCCAAAATGTCTTTATGGGGGCAGATGCATATTTCCCAATGTGTGTTCCTGCCGCACTGAATACTCTGGAGTCACATGTGAGAAGAAAATACAGGTATTTCAAAGTTTAAAGAGAAAATAAATTTTAGACATTGACATTTGCATATCTCTTCTACTTAGTAATTGCTACTAATCAATGTTTTATTTTCTCTTATTTCCAAAATAAAAAATAAAAGCATTTATTTGCCTCTAAAATTAAAAATTGTATCATTTTTGTGTTATGGTAGAGTTATTATCTAAAACTTTGATGTGTTTTTAAGGAATTTCAATGTATAGATATAACTGTCCAATGTAATGCAGTATTTCATGACACTGTAGTTGAGACAGCAAATATTCCACAAAATAGATTCAAGACACTTATCTGTAGAGCCATTGCTATAAAACACATATTTAAAAAGTTTCTGCAACCCTATTTCTTCACAGAGGATTAAACTGCATTTTGTTTGGTCTCTAATCTTAGATTTCCAAATATCAATAGCCGAAATATTATTTTCAGTCCTAATTCCTATACACACAAGGGTAGCTCTAATAATCTCTCTCCCTCTCATATAAACACACAGACACACAAATGCAGCAAACCTCTCAAAAATGTCTTAAAGTTAATCTGTAGGAGTTGTAATTTAAAAAGTCATTATATGCTATTTAGTACTTCAAAATGCCCCAGGGTCATGAATATAAAAGTATGCTGGAGTACTAGAATTTGACAAATGATTAGAAATTTTCTTCTTGAAGCTCGATCTGGCTTGGAGACAATATGGATATATGTATAGTTTTCTCCGAGCACTGGTGTCATCCTGTAGGATTGGCTCCCATTATGAAAATAACCAGACCATAACAGGGCTGTGGTCTGAAAACTGGAAAGCAAAAGTTATTGAGTACTTATTTGATTAAATATTGTTTGAGAAAAATAAAAATAAAAGCTTCAGCTTCCTTGGGTTTGAAGGCAGCCTAAATACATATTATTTGATTTGATTTGATGTGAGATTTTTATGGCACAGAAAACCCTAGGACCTCTAAAGCTTTTTAACTCCACTTTGACAGTACTAAACTAGTGGCTGCTCTATATTCTATTTTATGTATGTATTTGCCATCTGAATCCTTCCTTATATGATCAATAGCAAATCATCTTTATCCCCATTAATGTTGCTTCTGAGAATGCATTTGAAATCACACTAAGGGGAAAAAATGCCAGAAGGCCATGGGGAAGGAAAAGGGGAGAAAAGGCTAAGCATGAGCACAATACGTCCTGTTCTACTGTAACCTGCTCTCCCAAGCTTCTAACTTCAATCTCATTCTGGCTTTCTTCTGTTGATCACTGGTGTCATTTTTTTTTTTTTCACTTGCTCTCGATATTTCTTTGGCTCCCACACATAGGTTAAAAGGTAAATTTCTCTTTAGTGGGGAAAAAAGCAACCACCATCCACGGGTATCCACAGAACCTCCAACTCCATCCTTTGCTCCCGTCTTCCCCACCTTCCCCAAAGGAGGTTTCCGGCTGGCTAACTACCTCCTGGCTCTTCCTCGGGCAACCTGAGATAGTGGATAAAAAAAAAGAAAAGGAGCTTACTGATTGGATTGCTAGAATTTCAATGAAAAAGAATTACTGGCTAGAGACAAGAAACACAGAGAAAGGGAAAATAAGCAAAGGAAGAAAAAGGTGCTAAAGAGGGTGGGTTGATAAAAGGCTTTGGGAAGCATCATAACCTCCTGCTTGTGGCTCAGTGCACTCACTCTGAGCCTGCCACTTAATTTGCTCTGTGATTTTAGTCAAGTTTAATCCCCTGAGTCTCAGTTTTCTCATCTGCAGTATGGCATTAATAGTAGCACCTAATCATAGGCTTATTGTAAGGATTAAATATGTTAATATATGTGAAATACCTAGAATGGTGCCTGGGACATAGCAAGCACTATGTAAGAGTTTGTAACTAATTACGTCGAATAGAGGAATAGAAAGAGGTGGAGAAAGAAAAGGATGGGCAATGCATTATGAGTATCAATGGTTTTTTCTTGAGGGATATTAAAACATTAATTCGTTTTATTGGGCATGGATGTTTCTAAAGTGTAACATTTTGCCAAGATGGAGTCACCTAGTATGCAAGCTCCATTTGATTATGACTGCTTGGACCTTAAATATAATCTTGATTAGATTTCAATTTTATGAAAACAGTATCGAACCTAGTGGCAAACAGAACCAAAAGAACTTTATGTATCATGTCAGAGGGAAGGAGGCAACAAATAATGAGTATGCGTTAAATGATTTTATACTATTCATTGAAACACAATTTCCTTCTTCCTACTACAGATAAGACACCATTGAGTAGCATCAAGTATATGAATTACAAGCCTGTATCTTAAGAATGGAAATGTTTTGTTCAGAAAAAGTTGGAGATAACTTGAAGTTTATTTGAACATCATTCAAAAAATATCTTAAAGACTGAAGAAACTAATAAAATACATAATGATCTCAGTTGTAATCATTAGAGAAAAGCAAAGAAGAAATCCAGGTAATCTAAATTTGATGTTGAGATGGAATAGGATATTTACATATTAAGATGATGTATCTGATATTCCATCCATTCACAATATTTAATAAACTGAGTATTTTCTCAGCCCTGTGACTACGTCTGCATCATTAGTAGTCAGTCAACCTAATGGAAACCACTTGATATCATCCTGATAGATGATGTTTAATTCAGAACAAGGGGCTCACAGGACTATTTGAGGGATGGTGAATGAGGGTTGGGAGCTAAAGATTAGGAAAGCCACCGCTGATCAGAGTGGGTAATAATGAAGATGTTAGGCCAAAGCTCCAAGCAGGTTCTTTTCAGAGGCTTTCCTGGAACTGCTACAATACTTGAGAATCTTTAAAAACTACCACCAACTGTCTCAGGCAAAGTGGATTATTCTCAAATTTTTGCTAGAAAGCCACTGTGAATTTCATCTTTCCAAGCATCAAGCTGCAAACACCTCTGAAAAGACCAACAACTTCCTCTTCATTTCCATCTTCCTACTCTCCAGCAAATTTTTCTCATTGGCAAACTGTGACCCAGAACCACACAGACAAGTGGATTCTGAAAAATGTAATTCCCAGCCTTACAAAAAAGTGGCAGTGGTGTCCTGGGCCCAAAAGTGAGAAAACAGACACCAGACATGCTAAAAGGTCTGCATCTGGTTGCTCTTTCATCTTTCCATTTTTTTCTGTACCATGATCCATTTTGGTATATGAATCGAGAGAGATGATCACAAAACCAAATCCTTCTACAGATATCACAAGAAAAGTGTATGTGGATGCTTAATAAAAGCAAAGTTAAATTACAATACATGAATAGTTGGGGAAGTGGGTAACAACAGGGAATACACATATAATTAAAGGATTTGCCTCAGAGATGCAAATAATTGCAAGTTACCTGGGGTTATAAAGTTTCCTTTTTCCTGCTATCTCATATTTTGCCTCAAACATTTCATTTGACTTTCAGAAAACATGTTATTTTAATTTGAACATGACCATCTTAAATCATATACATTTACAAAGGCTCATTTTTCTTTTCTTTTAAGTAGAAAGTTTGAGCATTCCTAAGCCATATCTAACCTGTAAGATAAAGTAAGACACGATCAGAATAAAAGTATTGCTACATTTGCTAAGGACCCTTTAAGTATTAACATCCAATGTCAGAATTAAAGAGTTTTTAATTTATCATTTTGTATTTACTAAAAGGCAGTTTTAATAGATTGCTTAGGAGACCATAATATAAACCAAAAATAAAACTCAAAGCCTCCCAACCAATGGAAAGAACTCTTCTCAAGTAATGGAATTCCAAAGTAAACCTGAAACGTTGGTTCAGGACGTCATGGGAATGGATGATCAGACGTGCCTCATTATACCCTCATCCCTTTGGAATTCAGGCACAACCCGCCAGCGTTAACATCAAAAGAGAGACCTTAAAAATAACAAAGCAGACTTTTTGTAGCAATAAGATACCAACATGACAGATAACAGGCCCTGAAATAAAGTATTTTACACTAAAATGTATTTTTTGACATATTTGGAAATGTCCTTGCAAAGCTATCTCTTTTGGGGAAAATCTACATTCTATAGAGAATCCCACCCCTTTCCGGGTTTTTTCCCTGATCCAGGAGAGAATAAACTAAGAGTTTGACACCTTTTTAAGCCTGATAAGAAACATTTGCAATCTCATCTCTCTGAAGCCTCCTACCTGGAAGCCTGATCTGCGTAATAAGAACCCCTTGGTCTCCACAACCCCTTATTTTAACCCACACACCCCCTTCTGTTGATTCTGGGTGTTTAGATAAACTCTTTCAACCAATTGCCAATGAGAAAATTCTTGAATCCACCTAGTATGTCTCCCTAAAATATATAAAACCCAGCTGTAGCCTGACCTCCTTGGGCACATGTTCTCAGCATCTCCTGGGGCCATGTCACAGGCCATGATGACTCATATTTTGCTCTGAATAAATCTCTTCAAATATTTTACACAGTTTGATTCTTTTCATCAACAATAACATACTTCACTATGTTTTATATTACCAGAAATACTTAAATTCTTCAGCTTTTGTGAAAATAAGAGTATTGTACTAATATTCTTCAGCTTTTGTGAAAATAGGAGTATTGTAGATAAAAGTGAATGCTTTTTAATTAGTAATTAGAATTAAAATACTATGAAATAGATACATTTTTGTAATACTTTGACAACTTTGCTCAGGATACAATTGTATGAGTAGAAAACAAATTCAGTTTCTTCCCAGTATACTCTCACAACACAACAATCAACACAGAAGGCTTCTGTGACCTCTGGTCAGCAAGAAGTTTGTGGGGGAGTTCTCCCCAATAATTAACCAATTCTGCAGCAGACACTAGCTGGATGTCATCTTAATTCAATGCAATTCTGACACTATCTACCTGTAGTAGCATCAGATGCCACAGGTTGAGGGCTCCGTCCCCAATTCCTCAGACTTCCCACCTTCAGATGCCAGTCACATGCCCGAGGTTGTTTTACCTGTGCTTCTGACTGCCAGCTATAAATTGGAGTTCCCACAATCTCCTCCTCTCAGGTTTGATTAGTTGGCTAGAATGGCTCACAGAACACAGTGAAACACATTTACTGCTTTATTATAAAGGATGTTACAAAGGACACAGGTGAAGAGATGTGTTGGGCAAAGCATGTGGGAAGGGGTGCAGAGCTTCCACGCCCTCTCTGGGCTCCTCCAGGAACCTCTGTGTATTCAGCTATCTGAAAGCTCATTTGAACTTTGTCCTTGGGCTTTTATGGTGACTTCATTACATAGGCATGAGTGATTGAATCATTGTCCATTGGTGATTGACTTAACCTTCAGCCTCTATCCCCTCCCTGGACGGCTGGGCTGAAATGCCTAAAGGTGTCTCGGTCTTTCCTATGACCGTCCTCGGGGCTATCCAGGAGTCCCCAGCCATCGGTCAACTCATTAGCATACAAAAAGACACTTATCACTTTGGAGATTATAAGGATTTTAGGAGCTATATATCAGGAATGGGATGAAGACCAAATATATATTTCACAATGTCACAACCACATAGCAATTTTATCAATAGCAATTTTATCAATAGTCTTATTAAATTGATTTTCAAGGTAAACTTTTTATGGTTTAAAAGTTATAATCGCTTAAAGACTTATTCTGAGATACCTAAACTAATGCAGTCATGCACCACATAATGAATGACGTTTCAGCTAATCACAGAATATATATATATATATACACACACACACACACACATATATATATGTATATGATGGTGGTCCCCTGAGACTATATTACAATATTTTTCTGTACCTTTTCTATGTTTAGATCTACAAATACTTACCATTGTGCTACAATTACCTACAGTATTCAAATACAGTAACATGTTGTAAAGATTTGTAGCCTAGGAGCAGTAGGCTATACCATACAGCATATGTGTAGTAGGCTATACTACCTAAGTTTGTGTAAGTACATTCTACAGTGTTAGTACAAATACAGAATTGCCTTATCATGCATTTCTCAGAACATATACCCTTCATTAAGTGACGCATGAATGTACATTAAATTTTTCATAAACATTGTTTAGATCTACGTCAAGAATCTCAATAAAATTAAAATATTATTCATCAATACACTATCCATTTATAATAGATTTAATGGACCTGCATATGTTAATAATGAAGAAATGCTGTGGTTTACAAATTTTATGTAAAATCATCCTTATGAAAGCTAATGACTCATGGAAATGAAAGTAATGTTTAGAATATAATGCGAGTTTAGAAAAGCAAGTAATTTGATAAATTTATGGCAAAAGATTTAATTTTTGGCTTATATCTTGATGATATTTTGCAGCAACTAATTTCAACGTATTTTATTCACAGTCTATTTGGAAAATACTTTGAAAATAGTGAGTGTTTAAAAATTAAGCAAAAGTAATTGAAAATACGTAACTTTCAATATTTATCTTATAATTTTATTTATTTATTTATTAGGAATAAGGTCTTGCTATGTTGCCCAGGCTAGAGTGTAGTGTTTATTCTTGCTGAATTCTTATAAAGAATTCAGACTATAGACTTTGCTTAGTTAATATGTTTGACTGTTTTGTGCTTATTCTTGCTAACACTGAAATGAAATACATGATAAAATTTAAAATTTCAGGTTAAAACTATTTGGGGATATTTGGAACCCATAATGACAATATAGACATATTGTATGTATTTTTTCAATTTTATTAAAAATCCACCACAATTATGTAATTTTTGATGGACTTACATGCTGGGGTTTAAACCAAGCATATTTATATTCATCAAATTAATATAGTATTTTGCCTTTATGCCACTTAATAATTTTTTGTGACTTATAATATGCATACCAGTTACTTCTAAAATGAGCTGCAGTGGCCTAAATATTAAACAACATGTTAAATAGGGGGAGAAATACAATACAGAAAACCTGAAAGAAGATATACTGTACTGCATATCTAAAATGTTATTAACTATAAATAAGAAGTAAATAATAAACAACATTATAAGATTCTGTTTTTTTAAAAAAGAGGAGAATGGCTATTTGTTCACAGAAAGCAAAGTAGGGAATCTAAGTGGAGCTTGTTAATCAATGTTTATATAGTGGATATTGGGTAGCACTGCCGTTGATGCTTCCTCAATCACCGTTTGCAAAAGATACTGAAAATATCAACTCAATTCCTGTTTGTAGAAAAAAAAGTCTGGCAAAATTCCTAAAGATTGCATAAGTCAGGTGGTGGCAGTTTTCTGTATCTATAATCCCAGCTACTTGGGAGGCTGAGGCAAGAGGATCACTTGAGTCTGTGAATACTGTGAATCGCTACTGCATTCTAGCCTGGGCAACGTAGACCCCAAATCTTAAAAAAAATTGCTTAAGTCTTAATACATTTTCCTTCTCTGATGAAGTAGATATTTGTAAACAGCAGTAAAGCAAGTGTGCTAAAATCACTAATATTTAATGTTGAATAAGAAGACTTATTCCCAGGTGACTTATATTTTTCACCTAACTCAGCCCTTAATTTCAGAAAACAGGCTGCACAAACTGACCTGTTGACAATTCTTGTCAAGTTTATTTCCTCCAGTTTTCAATTTGCCTCACAAGGACCTTATCACATAACACTTAAACTCTTTGATGATGTTGAAAACTATGGGCAGCATCCTTGACACTCTGTTTCCTTTAAACGGTCATTCTTGTAATGGCCGGGACAAGTTTGCAGCAGACAGATACATTGGATTGCTACCTATCCCTGGCAATGAAGAGTAGGAAACTACCCTCAGTTTTCCTAATTTTCTATCTTTTTCCTAACAGCCCCACTTTAATGAAAACTGCCTTCCCTTTTCCAGGTGGGAGCCATCGAGTTAAGGGTTTTTTTTCTTTGATTCAACTCAATAAACATGGTGGTTGATTAAAACGATACAGCATTCAAGACAAGAAGTGAGGCTGGGTTTCATGGGAGCCAGGAAGCAATCAAAAGACTCATTCTTTTCTCTTCTGGAGCTGCATGGATTGTCTCTTGTTGGCTTCCCTGTAAATCTTTAATTCTCTTTGCCCATTGCTGTTCTTTATTGATTTTCCTCAGGATTCAATGTGGCCACCAGATCAATGTGATGATCTTTCTGTTCCAATTACTGCCACCCATTGACTAGAAAACATGTCATTTAGTTCAAAAGTCTTGAATGAGAAAAATCTCAGAGAAATTGGTAGCACTGGATGGGCGTGAACCAGTGACCATCCCTAGGTAATCAGCCCAGATCAGGGCCAGCAGAGTCATGGAAGATGGAACTGGTTGTTTGCTAAGTTGTGGGGAAGTTCATCATATTAGTTCATTTTCACACTGCTGATAAAGACACACCTGTGACTGGGCAATTTACAAAAGAAAGAGGTTTAATGGACTCAGTTCCACGTGTCAAAGATTTTCAAATTTTGCTTTATTTTATTTATCGAAGGCAGGTAAACTAAAACTACTGTGGACAAATACTTCTGTCAAAAGACTGCTAGGTATGATAACCTCTTCACTCAGCATCCACTTTATTTTTGTAATTATTCAATAGCACACCATAAAAATCAGAAGTGCTCTCCTGAGTGGAAGTAGACCAATTATGTGATTATCAATTAAATAAATTAAGTGGGGATAATTAGAAGAAAGAAAACCAAAATGTATTGAGCACGATAGTAGGGACTTTAATTAATATTAATCTTTCAGACACTCAAGTTTTTGAGAGAAAAGATTTCTCTCTGTTTTACAAATGACAACACCAAAGCCTAGAGAACTCCAATTGTTTCTTAAATACCCTGCAGCTTACACTTTGCGTGATTGTATTTGAATGCATATCTGACACCAAGTCCTATTAACTACATAATATCATCTATTTTTAGGAAAAGCCAAGAATGTTTAATGACTCAAGATCACTTGATAATTTATTAAAGATATTTCCACTTTTCAATCCACAGTATGGATTGATAAAAATATGACTGTTAAAATGAGGTATTTAATTTATTAATTTATTGGACAAAAATATTTTGAAAAAAACACACTTCAAGAAGAATTTGTGAATTACCAGTTCGTTTTGTTCTAGCTGTGGATATACATTTGTCTGTGGAGAGGTGTCTGTCTGCTAAGAGCACCATGTAGAAATAGAACTGGCGGCAGGAGAGCAGCAGGACACATTGCTCTGAGGCTTCAGAGTCGGGTGCATCTGGACTTTAATTCAATCCCAAATTTTGGCTCTACCTCACCACAGTTGTGGACTTGCACAGAGAGCTTTACCACCTTCTATACATGAATTCCCTCATTTGTAAAATAGGGATAAAAATATTTATGTCATAAGAATACTGTGTAATTTTAAATTTAAAATGAGATTATTATTGATATGCTGTGGCTCTGCGTGTGTCCCTACCCAAATCTCATCTCAAATTATTATCCCCATGTGTCGAGGGAGGGACTTGGTAGGAGGTGCTTGGATCATGAAGGTGGTTTCCCCCATGATGTTCTCGTGATAGTGAGTGAGTTCTCACGAGATCTAATGGTTTAAAAGTGTGGTACTTCCCCCCCCCCCCGCCCGCCCTCTCCTGCTGCCTTGTGAAGAATGTGCTTGCTTTTCCTCCACCTTTCGTCATGATTGTAAGTTTCCTGAGGCCTCCCAGCCATATGGAACTGTGAGTCAGTTAAACCTCTTTTCTTTATAAATTAGCATCTCAGGTAGTTCTTTAGAGTGGTATGAAAATGGACTAATACAATTGTAAATAATTTTTCACAATGGTTGTTATAAATCCCTAACACATGCGTTTTATTATTTTTTGTTGTTGCTAAAAATGAATCAGTCATACCAGCTGAAGAAATGACAGGAAGACTCCTCTGTTTGGATTTTAGAGTTTTCCAATGATTACTATATATTGGTAATTTTGTTCACTGATTAACTTTAAAAAGCACTAATTAAACAAGATGTGAGATTAAAAACAAAATAAAATATGCAAACATAAACTTTAAATCAACTCTGGCATATAAGTAGTAAGAACCAGACTAAGACGGCTAAAGACAGCTGGCATATAATGACTGAAATTGAGAGTTGAATGTGTGCCAACCTGTGTTCTAAGTTGTTTACCAGGGTTAAGTTGATTACCCTCCGTATTCACCTGTGTAGTTCTTTAGACTCTAGCAATCAGCCTCCAAAAAAACCCCTTTTGACCTTAGTGGGCTCTAGGCACTTTTGTCTTCACAGATCCCTCTTTCCATTTAAAAATATCAAAAAGTATATTTTATAACTGGGCTGATTTAAAGATGAATATGTTAATATCATATATTAAAATAGTTTATTTGACCTAAAAGTTTTTTAATACTGATTTTAAAAGACAGGAAACATTTTTGTAGGTCTTTAAAAATACCGTGGGCCATAGTTGATGTACCTCCCTCACTGACCAAAATGGAGCCCTTCCTGGCAAGAGTATTGTAGTCTTAAGCATACCAGTTCAGAGACTACAGTACTCTATCAACGGCCACCGCAGATGCTTTGAGAGAATAAAAGAAAGGGAGGACAAAGCAGGTAGCATTCCGATTTATTTTTTTATTGTAAGGACAGACTTATACATCATTGTTGAAAGAATTTTAACCTGTTTTAAACCTCTGTAAAATTGTTTCTACTGCCAGGTGAAATTAGCTTATTTTGCCTGCAGATGGTGCTAGATCCTCAGTTCCTAAGTAACTCATTTTGATAAGAGAACATATTAAATATTTAAGGCAAACATGACATTTTTCAAAAATAAAATTCTTCATAATTAACATGACATCAGTTTTTCCTGTGAGCCTAGAGTCTTAGTTATACCTGATAATCTCCAATAATTATAGCCACTTGTCTGAGAGCAGTTAAAAATTCTCATTGTGCTTGTAAAAGATACCACTTTCCTTAGAAGATTTGGTGACTTTCTGAATTTGTCTGAGATTAAAATTTTTCTAAGTAGTATTAGGTTGGGCAGAAAACATTTTTTACTTCCTGTATACACTGAACATGGAAAAGTCAAACTGTGAAGATAGCCAGCACTTTCAAATATTTTAAGATTATACCTTTTCCACTGTCACTGAGAAATAATAAGTCAATATGTAGCACTCCCTGACAGAAAATAAAGTCTTTTTAAGGAATAATGTTTTCTTAAATATGCTTCTTCTTGACACCATAATTTTGTCTGAAGTAAGTGGGTTTCTCCCAACTATGTATCTGTACATGACTGTATCTAGTCTTTGATTTGAGACACTATGAGCTTGAGAACAATAATAAAACTTAACCGACATACACATTATAGTGAGAATTATCCAAATTTATTTTCTAATTTCATAGATAGATGATATATAGGTGATGATAGATTAGATATACAGGTGATGATAGATCACACATATAGGTATAGATGCAATGTATATAAAGTAGATTCTATTATCAAACTTTAATCTTCCTCACCAACGAACTGGTTATAATCCTTGTTAACATGGTCAAGTGATATTGTTAGGGTTTAGTTTGGTTTCTTCTTCTAAGATCTCAAGATAATCATCTGTACTTTCTTTACTGTTTTGTTTTAATGCTACCCGAGCTAAGAGGTTCCTTTCTTAGTTGAGGGCTCTGATTACTAAATGAAGGGAAATTGTTAGGGCTTGCTTATTTCATGGCTCAAAGTTGTATCTTTAGGCACCAAGACCTGTCAATTATTTTTTGTGGACAACTTTGATGCTTCCTCCTATGTTAGTTAATGGAGATGGTGACTGCGTGATACTTCATCCCCCTAATCTGTCTGCCTATTACATCAGCATTCTCTGATGATGCATTCTCACTGCTGGTTGATATTTTCTGAGGACTGTAGGAGGGTGAGGATATTATTTTTCAACCCTCTTCTTGTGAAAATAGTCAATTATTTCTTGGGTTTTGACCTGAGATCTATCTCCCCATATCATGGAGTCAAGCCATTTCCAGTTTAATGCCGTAAAATACCCCGGCTGCAGCATTACAGATGGAATAAATTAAACATTACAGACAAATATATTCTGACCACTCATTTCTAATAGTGGCCTACACAGAAGACTTGAAGGAGACCAGCTGGTTCAATCCAAGAAAATATCGCAAGGCAGCAATAGAGTTTGGTGTAACATGTGGGTATTTTCACAAAGAAAGTTACATAAATTATAGGCAAATATTTTGAAAAATATACTTTTGTTTTATTTTTATTTCCATAAAAAAAATAACTAGAGGAAACGGAATTTTGTATTACCAGAACAAAACCTAATTTATTCACTTTGAGGGTCGTCACTGGGCTGTCTGCCTTGCTCTGTGTGTAGAGCAAGGGTGGGATTTTTCTAGATTCAAGAGGGGCAATGGACTAGAGAGGACAGAAGGTAGTTTCCAGTTAATGATCAAGTCCTGATGCATAATATGCTCAAAAAAAGCTTCCAATCTTAGATTTGCACTAGAAAGGAAGAGGGTGTCAAGGAATTTGTTTTTTTCTTCTCAGATGAGAGAACAGAGATCTCAGAGTAATGCCTGTCAGCACTGCTTGGGTGACTTACCTTCCAACCACTGTCAGACAATTAAGAGGAAATATATATATCTCATTGTTTTGAGCACTATTATTGTCTTCCAAGTGGGTAACTATTGAGTTTCCACCAAAATGCCAAAATTCATTTCTAACCTTTGTGGGCAGGCGGATTACAGGCTCTGCCAGTACCTATTAGTAAGCAGCAGTAAGACAACTTGCTGGAAAAAGAACGTTAGATTTCCCCACCATCAGGGAATACTAAAATGATGAGCATGGTTGAAAAATAAATGAGTAACCAGTTTTTAGCTTCTAATAGAACTCATGCTGAAAATACACATGTAAGATTTTAACTAATTAGGCCTCAAGCTCTTTTTAAAAGCCACATTGCAATTAATTAAAATGACTGCTACTCATTTTTTTAAAAAACAGGGTAAATTTTTTATTATACCTACCAAACTGTCAGAGAAAGTAAACATGCTTAAACTCCCATATTACAGTTTTTGTGCTGAAATAGATAAACTACACCATCAACTTTCTTTTTTCTCAAATTTATTTTTTCATTGACATAAAAGTATAGGTATTTGCCATGTACAACACGATTTGTAGTATACATACATTGTGAAATGGTTAAATCCAGCTGGTGAATGCATTACTTCATATAGTTGTATTTATGGTGAGAACACATAACATCCGCCTTCTTAGCGTTTTTCTTATTTTTAAGCTACTTATTTGAGTTGAAGTTGTCCTGAATACTTCAGCTAATATTTAACAATAATTTAATTATTTATTTAATTAGATTAACAAATACAAATTAAAATCAAGATGTGTAACCTTTCATTGAGGACCAAACTTAGAGTTATTTCCCCTTTAAGAGCAGTGCTATAAAAGGAGTCCAATCAGTGGAAATTTAGAAATACCCATTTAAGAGAGACAATGCTTAATTAGAGCAAAATTCTATCACCAAAAACATTTATTGTAGCATGGTTTTTAATACTAAAATGTAAAAATAAATAAAATTATAGAATGATTGTGATAAATTATAACAATTATAAAATAATTAAATATTAAGTGACTATTAATAGGAAAATAGTTACATCATTATATTTCAAGTCATGAGATTTCTATATAGCCAATAAAGCAATCGTTAATGTAGAGTTATATCTCATATTGTATGAAAATGACTTTGTTAGAGGAAAAGATGAGAAATATTTCAGACAATAAATATAGTATACTCCAGTTTGAAAATGCATATGTTTGCATATGATGGGGCTCAGAAAAGAGTATCTTAAAATGAAGGCCTCCACAGCAGCCTCAGAGCAGTTTTTTTCTGACCTTTTCCTGTTCCCCTGTCTCTCAGTCCTGTTCTCCCTGGAGGATAGCCATAAAAACTAGAATCCCTCTTCCCCAAGGCAGGTCACAGAAACCAGAGCCCCCTTTCTCCAAAGCCAGTCATAAAACCTCATAATATTACTCTAATTTTCCCTTGCCTTTCTGTGTAAAAACTGGCCGTAAAGAAATTATCTGACACACCTTGTTTGACTGTAGATCATGAGACCCCCATTCTAGAGAGGGCTCTTCCTCACACCAAGGAAGGAATGCATGCTCAGAAGAATCTAGACAGCCAGTTTCCCCACTCAGCCCATTTTCATTACATCTTGCCCTTTTTGTCCAATCATGTTTCTACATGGCTATCCATAACCTAAACATAAGCATGGACAATTTCTTCTGTATCCTTGAGTCTTCTGAAAGCTCCCATGTATACGTGTTAAATAAATTTGTATGCCTTTTCTTCTATAAATCTGCCTTTTGTGAGTTGATTTTTCAGAGAATCTTCCAAGAGCCTTTGGCCCCTACATATATATGTAAATACACATACGTTTTTAGTATTATAGAAAATGTCTAAAAAGACTGGTACCAAACACTTAAAACTGGTTACCTCAGGGGAGTAGGATTGGGAGGTAAGGGGTGATTGAAGTAGATTTTATGTATTACTTTATATGTATTTGTACTGCTTAAAATTTTTACAGTTATCTTAAATGAGTTTCATAATGTATCTTTTGCAGAATCTTCAATTAGCCTTAAACAATGCAGCTTTTTGGAAATACCCATTTAGAGACATTAAGAATAACATGAATTGAAAATTAAAGAATCATTGCATTCTTTTTCTTAATTCAAAAGGGGCAATAAAATTAATGTTATTTATATAAAATTTTAGTTGTAGTATTTGTAGTTATACTCTTTTCAGAGTAAACGATTTTGACATTTCATTATTGCAGATGTATTAAAGTTGGAAATTATGTATTTAAATTAAGGGAAATGGTCTACAGTCCCACCAGTGTTATTGTAAGATTAAAATTAATTACACAGAATTTTTGTATCAGGCCAAACTGGACAGGTAATCAGTCATAAGCTAATGTTATTAGCTTGATTCATGTTATCAAACTGTATTTCTGATAACACCAGACAAGGGGGTGGTGGGAGAGAGACATACTACACATTAAAATTATAAAACCAAGTTCTTTTGTTTGCATTAGTTTAAATATTTACAGGTCACATTTATGGCAGAGAGTTTAGAATTGAATAATTTAAGCAAAAAGCTCACATTTGCCTAAATTTGTGGAAGCAAATATACCATAAAATAATGTTTCCTACTTAGAAGTTTGTAGAGTGCCTTTTATGTAAAAATTCTGAAACTTTTAAAGGACTGAGTTTATGAGAGTTCAAATTGAATTAATGAACATTTTATTTTAAAGATAGAATTAAAATGCACTGTTCAGTTCGTATAGGTAATTTGAGGTGCACAGGGAATGATGCAACTTTCCAAACAACTCAAATCAGATGAAATGCAATGGTTAATTTTCAGTCAAAACTGGAATTATCGAGAGGTCAGTCTCATATAGGTAGCGGTTTGTTTTATTTTAGAAGATGATGACTACCTTTTTTTTTTTTTTTTGAAAATAGTGACATTTTATATATACAAAAGAAAAGAGCACTACATCTGTAAACTGATAAAGCAAAACAAAATGGACACCCACAATTCAATCATCCAACTCAGAAATATGCCAAAGTCAATACAATTGTACTGATGACTTCTTTGCTTCTATTAAAATCCTGCTGTATTTTGTGTTAATCACCTGAGCTAGGCAACCTCTAAGATGGTCCTAAATAACCCCTCCTTTCCAGTATTGACACCCTTATGTAATCTCTTTCCCTACGTAGTGAACTACACTTGTTAGAAGTGACTCACTACTAACAAATACAATGAAAAAAAAGTAGTGAATGCCACTACTGATATTAGGTTATAAAATAACTATAGCTTTCATCTCTCTCTTTCTTCCTCTCTCTCTCCTTCTCACTTTCACTCCCTTTTTCTCTTGCTTGCTCTAAGGAAAACCAGTTGCCATGATGTGAGTTTGAAGTTGTCCTATAAAAGGCCGACAAGGCAAGGGACTGAGGGAGCCCTCTAGCCAACAGGCAGGAGAAATGAGGCCCTCAGTCAAAACAGCCCTGAGAGAATAAAATCAGGTCAAGAACCACATGAGTAACTTTGCAGTGGATCATACCCAGGGCTTGTCTTAGATAAGACCACAGCCAACACCCTCACTGCAACCTCATGAGAGATCTTGAGCCAGAGGCACTCAGTTAAACCAACCCTGAATTCCTGACCCAGAGGAATTGTGAGATAATAAATATGTGTTGTTCTAAGCTACTACATTCTGCAGTAATTTGTTCATCAGTACATAGCCAATACATTATCCTTGCCTTTTATAAAGTTTTGTTAAAGGATGCACAATGTATTAATTTCTGTTATATTAGAACTTTAAATTGTCAATCAATTCTTTTGTTTTTATTTTTAATTTTTGTGGGTACATAGTAGATGTATATATTTATGGGGTACATGAGAGACTTTTATACAGGCATGTAATGTGTAATAATCACATCAGCATAAATGGGGTATCCATCACCTCAAGTTTATATCCTTTCTTTGTGTTATAAACAATTCAATTATATTATTTTAGTTATTTTTAAGTGCATGATAAATTGCTGACTGTACTCTTGTGCTATCAAATACTAGATCTTATTCATGCTGTCTAACTATATTTTTGTACTCATAACCGTCCCTGCCTACCCACCTCCCCCATTACCTTCCCCAGTTTCTGGTAACCATCATTCTACTCTCTGTCTCCATAAGTTTAATTGTTTTGAATTTTAGCTCCCACAACTAAGTGAGAACATGCAAAGTTTATCTTTCTGTGCCTAGCTTACTTCACTTAACATAATGACCTCCAGTTCCATCCACGCTGTTGTAAATGATGGGATCTCATTCGTTAAGACCGAATAGTACTCCATTGTGTACATGTGCCACATTTTATTCATTCATTCATTTGTTAATGGAGACTTAGGTTGCTTCTTAATCTTGGCTCTTATGAATAGTGTTGCAATAATAAACATAGGAGTGGTTATTCTGCTTAAACTGTTCTCCATAGTGGTTGTATTAATTTACATTCCTACCAACAGTATACAAAGGTTCCTTTTTCTCTACCTTGTCATCTTTATTCATTGTCGACTGTCTTTTGGATAAAAGCCATTTTAACTGGGGTGAGATGATATTTCATTGTAGTTTTGATTTGCATTTCTCTGATGCTCGATGATGCTGATCACATTTTCATACACCTGTTTGCCAATTGCTTTGGCTATTCTGGGTCTATCGTGGTCCCATATACATTTTAGGATTATTTTTTCTATGTTTTAAGAATGCCATTGGTATTTTGATGGGGATTGCATTGAATCTATAAATTGTTTGTGGTAGTATGGACATTTTAACAGTATTGATTCTTCTAATCCATGGAATATCTTTCCCCTTTTTTGGTGTTCTCTTTGTTTTTGTTCATCAGTGTATAGTTTTCAATATAGAGAGCTTTCACTTCTTTGGTTGTTTATTTCTAGGTATTTTATTTATAGCATTGTAAATACAACTATCTTAATTTCTGCTTCAGATTGTTCACTGTTGGTGTATAGAAGTACTACTGATTTTTATGTTAATTTTTGTATCCTGCAACATTACTGAATTTGTTTAACAGTTCTAATAGTATTTTTTTAGTGGATTCTTTAGGGTTTTTTAACAATATAAGATCATATCTGCAAAAAAAGATAATTTGACTTCTTTCTAATTTGCATGCTCTTTCTTTCTCTTGTCGGATTCCTCTAGTTAGGAATTCTTTAATTCTTTATCTTGCTAATTTTTTGCTTTCCTAAGCTTTTATTAATTTAAAATGTATTGAAACATGTCTTTATTATTTTATATTTGTCTACGTTTCCCTGTAGTTTTATCAAATTTTTCTTTCTATGCTTGAGGCCATTAAATTGGGTGCATACAAGTTTATAGTTTGCTAACTAAGCCTCTTAGACAGCATTGCATAGTGATTAAGTTCAAGGACCCTGGAGCCAGATTGTTTTCTGGATTGAATCCAGACTTCTCTCCTTGTTAACTATGTGACTGAGCAAATTGCTTAAGCTTCCTTCATCCATTGCCTTGCTTGAAAAGATGGAAAGGTAAATAGAAACAATACCTACCTAATAAAATTGAAATGAGAATTAAATAAGTTAATACTTATAAGCCTGCTTGTATGCCTACAACAATGGTTGGCATGCATTTAACATTATATAAGCTGTTTCTAAATAAAAGCTCTTTATTCCTAATAATACTTTTGCTTACAGGTTATTTTGATTGATATTGCTATAGCTATCCTGTTTTTTAAATAAAATATTTTTCTAATTAATCTTTTTCTACTATACTTGCAAACTATCTTAGGTTTTATGTGTACCACTTAAATTTAATTTCAAACTGAAATTCCTTTGTAAATACTAGGGTGGAAAGATATAATACATATCCTCACCAATCATAAAAGTCACAGCCAATATTCCTATAACAGAAGACAGGTTAATGAGAGAAAATCATAATAACGTTATTTAATCACAAGAGGCTTCAGAAATGAAGACCCAAAGACCCAAGGAAAACTCTCTCTTTTTATACTTAGGTTCCATGAAAAATGAACAGCCACGTAGGAATGTAACTGGATAAGTGTTTCACCTAATATAAAAGCATATAATCTAATGGTAACTGAAGGGGGAAACTCACAAGTCCTATCTGTTCTGATTCTTAAGCTCTCTGTGTAGCATTTCTTCCAAGTATTGGATGGCACTCCTCTGAAATGAGGATCTTCAAGGGAGAAATGAGAAGTGTGAGTGACGCTTCTGGGTTTTATGGTATGTGTGTGGGGAGAAGAGTTCTGGTTTCTATGACTCACTTTGAAGAAAAGGAACTCTGGTTTCTATGAATTGCTTAGGTGAATGAAGATGGGCTGGAGACAGGAGGGTGGGACAAAGTCAGAGAGACCTTCCTTCTGAGGTCCTTCCAAAGCCTTTCTGTTCAGTGTGCTTAGCACACCAACACGCCTTACTTTGGGTTAGTGTGCTCTGAGCATTCTGTATTTCAACTGAAAATAATTAAATTATTGTGGTTAAAAATACGTTTTGACTTATTTGCAACATTTGTTTTGTGTTGCTTTTCTTTCTTTTGGTATTTTTTTCTCCTTTCTTGCTTTATTTTGGATTGATAGAGATGTTACATTTGTTTGATTCACGGTTCATCTTTTTTCTTTAACTGACTTTTGGTTATTACCCTTGAAATTCTCATAACTAAGAAACTAAATTAAATCACTGCTATCTTCATTTCAAAAATATGACTCACCAGTTTAACTCAACCCTCTTCTAAGTTGCATGCTATTGTTGTAAAGTATTTTATACCCTAAATTAGAAATTATTGCTATTACTTTATACAGACAATATTTGCTTAAATTTAGTTAAGTGTTGTCCAATTTTCTCACCATTCTTTCCTGACCCTTGACTTTTTGGAATTACTTATCTTCCTCCTTATTTAGAAGCTCCTTTAGTTAAAGTTTATTGATGATAATAATTTTGTTTTATCTTAAAATCTTACTATTAATCCTTCATATTTGAAAATAGTTTTGCTGGATACCTAATTCTAGGTCAATGGTTCTTTATTCCTATACATCCAAGTGATTACTCCATTGTCTACAGTTGAAAATTTCTGTTATCAGTGTTGTTACTACCTTTTATTGTAGCTATTTTTTCCTTGTTTCATTTTCTGTAGTTTGACTTCAAGGTATCTGGATATCAATTATTTACATGCTCTATAATTATTGTGTTTCCTGTATCTGTGGATTCATGCCATACCTATTCATAGGTTTGTTATAAAGATTAAATTCGTTAATGTCCAGTGCCATGGCACATCGTAAATACTATGTATGTGTTTACCATTATTATTGAATAATCATTACTTTTATTTTACTCTCCTTTAATATTGCCCCACCACCCCCATTATTTGTATTCTTTCCTCTAGAATGCGCGTTAGAAATATAAAACATTTTTTTTCTTGTAAATTTGTTTGAGTTCTTTGTAGGTTCTGGATATTAGCCCTTTGTCAGATGAGTAGATTGCAAAAATTTTCTCCCATTCTGTAGGTTGCCTGTTCACTCTGATGGTAGTTCCTTTTGCTGTGCAGAAGCTCTTTAGTTTAATGAGATCACATTTGTCAATTTTGGCTTTTGCTGCTGTTGCTTTTGGTGTTTTAGACATGAAGTCTTTGCCCATGCCTATGTCCTGAATGGTACTACCTAGGTTTTCCTCTAGGGTTTTTATGGTATTAGGTCTAACATTTAAGTCTCTAATCCATCTTGAATTAATTTTCGTATAAGGAGTAAGGAAAGGATCCAGTTTCAGCTTTCTACTTATGGCTAGCCAATTTTCCCAGCACCATTTATTAAATAGGGAATCCTTTCCCCATTTCTTGTTTCTCTCAGGTTTGTCAAAGATCAGATGGCTGTAGATGTGTGGTATTATTTCTGAGGACTCCGTTCTGTTCCATTGGTCTATATCTCTGTTTTGGTACCATTACCATGCTGTTTTGGTTACTGTAGCCTTGTAGTATAGTTTGAAGTCAGGTAGCGTGATGTGTCCAGCTTTGTTCTTTTGACTTAGGATTGTCTTGGCAATGTGGGGTCTTTTTTGGTTCCATATGAACTTTAAAGCAGTTTTTTCCAATTCTGTGAAGAAAGTCATTGGTAGCTTGATGGGGATGGCATTGAATCTATAAATAACCTTGGGCAGTATGGCCATTTTCACGATATTGATTCTTCCTATCCATAAGCATGGTATGTTCTTCCATTTGTTTGTGTCCTCTTTTATTTCACTGAGCAGTGGTTTGTAGTTCTCAAAAAGTGGGCAAAGGATATGAACAGACATTTCTCAAAAGAAGACATTCATACAGCCAACAGACACATGAAAAAATGCTCATCATCACTGGCCATCAGAGAAATGCAAATCAAAACCACAATGAGATACCATCTCACACCAGTTAGAATGGCGATCATTAAAAAGTCAGGAAACAACAGCTGCTGGAGAGGATGTGGAGAAATAGGAACACTTTTACACTGTTGGTGGGATTGTAAACTAGTTCAACCATTATGGAAAACAGTATGGCGATTCCTCAAGGATCTAGAACTAGATGTACCATATGACCCAGCCATCCCATTACTGGGTATATACCCAAAGGATTATAAATCATGCTGCTATAAAGACACATGCACACATATGTTTATTGTGGCACTATTCACAATAGCAAAGACTTGGAATCAACCCAAATGTCCCTCAGTGACAGACTGGATTAAGAAAATGTGGCACATACACACCATGGAATACTATGCAGCCATAAAAAAGGATGAGTTTGTGTCCTTTGTAGGGACATGGATGCAGCTGGAAACCATCATTCTTAGCAAACTATCACAAGAACAGAAAACCAAACACCGCATGTTCTCACTCATAGGTGGGAACTGAACAATGAGATCACTTGGACTCGGGAAGGGGAACATCACACACCGGGGCCTGTCATGGGGAGGGGGGAGGGGGGAGGGATTGCATTGGGAGTTATACCTGATGTAAATGACGAGTTGATGGGTGCTGACGAGTTGATGGGTGCAGCACAGCAACATGGCACAAGTATACATATGTAACAAATCTGCACGTTATGCACATGTACCCTAGAACTTAATAATAATAAAAAATAAATAAAAATAAATAAGTAAATAAAAAGACATATACCTATTAAAAAAAAAAAAGAAATATAAAACATTTGTTCATTCCAATCTTTGTGTCAATTCACTAATCTTTTATTTTCTAAATCCTTGTCTCTGTGCTGCTGGGCAATTTCTTCAGACACTAATTATCTTTCTAAGTTGTGTCTAATCTGCTGTTTAACCTGTCTGTGCTGGTGGTTAGCACATGCCCACTTTCTCCCTGACACTGTCCCCTGCATATTGATCTCTATAGAGTGCCTCTTCTAGACTCTCTAATGGGGACAGTACAAAAGGAGTCAGCAGCAGCAAATCTAGGGTCAGGGGAGAAAGGTGTCAGGATGTTTAGTCCCTTCTCTCTCCCTGTGTTAGCAGAACACTTGCATTTTAATAGAGTTAGCATTTATTTGTGAAGCTCGGATTTATTCTTTGATATATGAAAGAAACAAAGGATATTTTACTTTAACCAAGATGAAATAGAATTCTGAAGAATCAAGACCAATTCCTAAATAAATTTTGTTTCTTCTGAATATTGCCATGCTCATCATCACTGAGTATTCTATGTGAAATTGCTTCAAAAGTGTTAAAGATTAATAAATGAATTCTTTTCTATTCTAAGAGAGGCTGAACAATTCTCTTTAGATGTAGCACATCTGGTAACAGAATGGGTATTGTTGATTGAAGATGTGGAATCTGATTACAAAAAGGAAAAAAGTTTATAGATTGACATACTGTGATCAAAAGCTTTCGGAAAAGGAAAAAATACAGAAAAAAGTGAATTTTTGAGTGAATGTGTTAATTTCCCTTACTCACATAGAGTTAGATAATAATCACAAAAAAGCATTGCTACTTAATATGGTTTGAATCTATATCCCCACCCAAATCTCATACTGAAATGTAATCCCCAGTGCTGGAAGTGGGGTCTGGTGGGAGGTGATTGCACCATGGGGGCGGCTTCTAATGGTTTAGCACCATCCCCCTAGTGCTGTTCTTATAATAGAGATCTGGTTGTTTAAAAGTGTATAGCACCTCCCTGCTTTCTGTCTTCCTCTTGCTCTCGCCATGCGAAGTGCTGGCTCTCGCTTGCCTTTCGCTGTGACTGAAAGTTTCTTGAGACCTTCCCAGAAGGTGCTGTGCTTCCTGTACAGCCTGTGGAACTGGGGAGCCAATTAAACTTTTTTTTTTTTTTTTGAGATGCAGTCTTGCTCTGTCACCCAGACTGGAGTGCAGTGGCGTGATCTCAGCTCACTGCAAGCTCTGCCTCCCGGGTTTACACCATTCTCCTGCCTCAGCCTCCGGGTAGCTGGGACTACAGGCGCCCGCCACCTCGCCCCGCTAGTTTTTCGTATTTTTTAGTAGAGACGGGGTTTCACCATGTTAGCCAGGATGCTCTCGATCTCCCGACCCCGTGATCCGCTCGTCTTGGCCTCGCAAAGTGCTGGGATTATGGGATTACAGGCTTGAGCCACCGTGCCCGGCCCTAAATCTCTTTTTTAAATAAATTATCCAGTCTCAGGTATAGCAGTAGCAATGTGAAAACAGATGAATACACTACTTTTCCATACAGTTTAATTGTTTACTTATATACAATTACTATAACATTAATATGTATGTAAGTATGGTTGAAAGAGCAGAGAGGTTGGCTTTATAGACAGAAAGATGAGGAGGAAAGCAGAAACAGAACAAAAAGTCATTGGTCATTTCAAATCTATTTTCCTTATAAAGGTTAAGTAGAGGGACTTTCTTATATCACAGCTAAAACTGGCTTGTTTGTGGATTTGGCTATTATCTCTCACTCTCCTGTTTTCTTGAAAGGTCAGATGAACAACTTAGTTTTGGCTTGGTGGAACTTCAGCATAAGAGACTAGTGTAGAAGCTCAGTCCAAACCAAATGGCCTTCTGTAATTTTATTTTATTCTATTTTATTTATTTATTTTTATAGAGATAGGATCTCCTTCTGTTGCCCAGACTAAAATGCAGTGGTGTGATCATAGCTCATTGCAGCCTTGAACTCCTGGGCTTAAGCAATCCTCTTGCCTCAGTTTCCTGATAAGCTGGGACCACAGATAAAAGCCACAATGCCTGGCTAATTTTTTATTTTTTGTAGAGACGAGGCCTCCCTATGTTGCCTAGGCTGGTTTTGAACTCTTGGGCTCAAGCAGTCCTCCCAGCTCAGCTTCCCAAAGTGCTGGGGTTACAGGTGTGAGCCACTGCACCCAATCTACCTTCCATAAATTTTGCTTAAAACTTCCTCCCTTTTTGTCACACCCTCACTGAGAGTGTGATTGAAACTTAAATCATCAATGCTGCTCTCAGTCACCATCGTTTTGGGTTTTGGTCTCAGCATGTCTTGGGAAACCTATCCACAACATGAAGTCATCAACTTCTTATCCTGGTTTGCAGGTTGAATGTCTCTGGTTATTTTTAAATTCTCTGTGTAACTCACACATCAAACACGAGATCTGTCCTTGAAATTTACATCAAGTTGTCCAACTCCAATTTATAGGGCTTCAGGAACAGAGCGAGTTCTTGTAGAGTTGAAGCCAGATATTGGAGGAAATATAGTCAGATATTGGATGTAGCTAGATATTGGAGGAAAATAGAATCCAGGATCCAGTCTAGTCCACAGGTAGATAACAAAAACTCAAAAACAATAAGCAGGGCTACAGTCTAATAACAGGTACACTATAGTTTTTCTTCATCAATATAATTTTTCTCTGAACAGTGACTCCCCCACTTACACCAAAGATAATCAGAGTTAGACTAATTTTGTTTGCAAAATAAGTCTAGTCTCATGAAAATTGGCCTAATTATTTATTTAAGTGCACCAAGAACAGTAATTGAAAACATAGCCCTTTTTGTCCAAGTTTGCTTTGCTAAACTTTTGATAAGCAATATCAGGTTGGACTTCTAAAGACCTCTTGAGGCTAGAAAGCCAAACCAATGCATACTTGAGACTTTTCCTGCAGTACCTATAGACTCATTCTATGTACATTCTGAAATATGGCATCCCAGTCCAAGGCTTGGAAATACAGTCAATATTACCAATTATATTTTCTTCTAAAGAAAGCATATTTTTATTGAATTTATGAACATATATTGCCATAAAAGAATACTCATGAATAGTTTCTGGATTTTGGAGGGATTAGATAGGAAAAAGTAAATATTTCGATTTTTGATCACAAAGGTATACCTTAGCAAATTGCTATAAGCTATAGATAGCTTTTTAAAAAGTTTCTTTAAATCTGAAAAACAAAATGTTAACCAGCAATATTTCAAATTTTAAAAGCCATAAAAATTCGTATTTTCCTTATAAGTTTTTCATGTTTTCAAACTGAAACATATTTAGCTTCTCTACATCACATAAAAGCAAGATGCCAAAAAATGTATACTTTAAACTTAGATTCAGCAATTAATATTTCAGTTTAATTTAGAAATGACTTGGGTATTTCATGAATATCTATTACGTATATTAGCATAACATTAAGAATTCAAGTTATTGTATTGAATTCTTATTGAAAAAGATATGACAACTTCATTTATAAGTTTTTTTCCCCATTTACATTAACCTAATTTACTTGTTCTTAACAATTATGCTTGAATTGCTTCTTCAACAAAACTAGCCATTGAAGAAATTTGGAAAATGCTATGCAAAATATGTTGTTTTGGTAGATCGATTTTTGGGCCTACCTCATTTTATCATACTTTGCAAAACTTTACAAATACTGTGTTTTTTACAAATTGAAGGTTTGTGGTAACCCTGAATCAAATCTATCAGCAACAGTTTTTCCAACAACATATGCCTCATGTTTCTGTGTCACATTTTGGTAATTCTTGCAATATTTAAAACAATTATATTTGTTATGTTGATCTGCAGTGATCTTTGATGTTACTATTGTAGTTCTTTTGAAGTTCCACAAACTGCACTCATATAAGATGGCAAATTTATATGGCAAACTTATATGGCAAATCCATAAATATTGTCAGTTCGAACTCCTGCAACAACAGGCAGTTCGCTCATCTCCTCCTTTTCTCAGGCCTCCCTCTTCCATAAGACACAGTAATACTGAAATTAGGCCAATTCATAACCCTACGATGGCCTCTAATGTTCAATGAAAGAAAGAGTTGCACATATCTTACCTTAAATCAAAAGCTAGAAATGATTAAGCTTAGTAAGAAAGCCACGTTGAAAGCTGGGATAGACCAAAAGCTAGACCTCTTGTGCCAAACAGTTAAGCTATGAATGCACAGGACGTTTTTAAAGAATATTATAAGTGCCACTCCAGTAAACACATATAAAAAGAAAATTACATAACCTTATTTACTGATGTGAAGAAAGTTTTAGTAGTCTAGATAGAAGATGAAACCTGCTACAACATTCCCTTAAGCCAAAGCTTAATCCAGAGCAATACCCTAACTTTCATTCTGTGAAGGGTGAGAGAGGTGAGGAAGCTGAAAATGAGATGTTCCAAGATAGCAGGGGTTGGTTCATGATGTTGAAGAAAAGAAGCTGTTTCCATAGCATAAAAGTACAAGGTTAAGCAGCAAGCCCTGATATAGAAGCTGTATCTAGTTATCTAGAAGATCTAGTTAAGTTCATTCATGAAGGTGGCTACACTAAACAAGATATTTTCAATGTTGATTAAACAGTCTTTTATTAAAAATAGATGCCATCTAGGACTTTCATAGCTAGAGAGGAGAAGTCAGTGCCTGGCTTCACAGCTTCAGAGGATAGGATTACTCTCTTAGGAGCTAATGCAGCTGATGACTTTAAGTTGAAACCAATGCTCCTTATCCTTTCTTAAAATACTAGGGCTCTTAAGAATTGTGCTAAATCCACTCAAGATAACTAGAATTAGAAGTGGAACCTGAAGATGTGACTAACTTGCAGCAATTTCATGATAAAACTTAAAAAAAAAACCAAAGGAGTTGGCCGGGCGCAGTGGCTCACGCCTGTAATTCCAACACTTTGGGAGGCCGAGGTGGGTGGATCACGAGGTCAGGAGTTTGAGACCAGCCTGACCAACATAGTGAAACCTCGCCTCTACTAAAAATACAAAAATTAGCTGGGCGTGGTTGTGCATGCCTGTAATCCCAGCTATTGGGAGGCTGAAGCAGGAGAATCGTTTGAACCTGGGAGGTGGAGGTTTGGGGGTTGCAGTGAGCCGAGACTGTGACACTGCACTCCAGCCTGGGTGACAGAGTGAGAGTCCGTCTCAAAAAAAAAAAAAAAGAGTTGCTTTTTAAGGACGAGCAAATAAAGTGGCTTCTTGGGAGGGAATTTACTCCTGGTAAAAATGGTGTAAACATTGTTGAAATAACAAAGATACAGAATATTACAACACCTTCATTAATAAAGCAGAAGCAGAGTTTGAGAGACTTCAATTTGGGAAGAAGTTCTGCTATAGGTAAAATGCTGTCAAACAGAAGCATATGCTACAGAGAATTATTGCATGAAATGGTCAATCGAAGTGGCAAACTTCATTGTTGCCTTATTTCCACAGCCACACCAATCTTGGTTATTGAACTGAACTCGTGTTTGCTGCCTGGCACCAGAAAGCCAAATGATTCCAAAGTTTGCAGCTAGAGAAAGATGGGCATTTATTGCAGGGTGCCAAGCAAGAAGGACAGGCAGCTAATGCTGAAGAAGAACTCTCTGATGGCTTACAAGCAAGAGTTTATTAGGCAGGTGTACATTTCAGGAGAGCAGAAGTAATAGGCAAAATCGTAATTCAATACGTGAAGGTTATACATTGGTTTGTTCCCAAAAAGTAGGATATCTTGAAGCAGGGGCTTACAGATTATAGGAAGATTCAGAAGATTCAGAGATTCAGAGATTCTTTGATTTGCAATTGATTAAGGAAGCAAGGCTTTGTTCAAAAACATAGAAATGTTAAAGTTTGGCCTTAACACAGGTTAGTTAAGATAAGGGAAACTGTTAATCATTATAGAGTGCCAAGCCAGAGTCAGGCCATGAGAACAAGCCATAATTTACTGGGTCAGAGCAACCAGGTTAGTAAGAATAATGGCTTGAAGGTGTGACTCTCCAGGTCCCTCAAGAAGAAACTCAGAACGAAGAATGGCAGCCAGAGTTCAGTCCTCAGTTCTCTCTTATCTGAGGTCTAGGTGACAGCAGTCAGCATTTTCCATCTGGTGAACATCCTGGTTTCTGAAAAATAAGAATGAATGTATCTTTTAGTTCCTCTAGAGAACCAAAACACTCTGAGACTTTGACTTGCTTGGGTGACTTGTTTAAGCTACTTACTTTGTATTTTAAATAATAGCTCTTCCCAAAAGCTATAAACAAATTTTAAACTAAATAGCTTGTTTAAGCTATTAATATCTTTTTCCTTAGTGGGTGCTTTAATTCTCAAGGCTAGCTGGAATTTCCTTTGAAAGAATTCAAGAATTTTCCTTTATATTCATGCTTGGGGTTGGTGGGGGGCTGGCAAACCCCTAAACGGGGTCTCTGCTCTTACCTTCAGCTACTACCACCCTGATCAGTCAGCATCCATCAACATCAAGCCAAGACCCTCTAACAGCAAAATGATTGACTCTCTGAAGGCTCAGATGATAGCTGACACTTTTTAGCAATAAAGTTATTTTTAAATTAAGGAATGTACATTGTATTTCTAGAAATAATGATATTGCATAATTAATAGACTATACTATAGTGTAAATATAACTAATATACACTGTGTAACCAAAAAATTGTGGAGCTCATGCTATTGTGATACTTGCTTTATTTCTAGAGCATAGAACTGAGTTCACAATGTCTCTGAGGTATGCTTGTACTTTGAACTAAAGGAACTTGAAAAATAGTAAAACGCAGGGTGGGGCTTTCTGAATTTCTCTCATCTGCAAAAGACAAATCCTCCAAAAGAAACTCTACTGTCATTAATTCTCTCCCCAGGGAATTCCAGTAACCGGGGAAGATTAACTTTATCATGGGAGAGGAGACTTCAGCATACTCAGAAAGACCTTGTCAGAAACCATTCTTTTAAGAATCTATTCAGTCTTTTCAAAAATTATTTACTCTAAGAATTTCTTTCATCCTTGACTGTATCACCCAATAGGTTCTCCTTGCCTGCTGCCTAGACAGAGCCGATTAATTGAGACAGGGGAATTGCAATAAAGAGCTCAATTCACACAGAGTCAGCTGTATGGGAGACTGGAGTTTTATTATTACTCAGATCAGTCTCTCTGAGAGATTAGAGTTTTTAAGAATAATTTGGTGGGTAGGGAGCCAGTGAGTTGGGAGTGCTGACTGGTTGGCTTGGGGATGAAATCACAGGGAGTCAAAGCTGTCCTCCTATGCTGAGTCTGTTCCTGGCTGGGGGGCACAGGACTGGTTGGCAGGTCCAGGTGGGGCCATCTTGTTGTCAGAATTGCAAAAATCTGAAGAGACATCTCAAAAGGCCAATCTTAGGTTCTGTAATAGTGATGTTATCTTCAAGAGTAACTGGGAAAGTTGAAAATCTTATGACCTCTAGAATAATGGCTGGAAATTATTTAGAATTAAAGCCCCTCTCATCGTAACTTGGTGGCCTTTCATTAGTTTTACAAGAAGAGTTTTGGTTTTCAAAAGGGCTGTTATTTCAACTATAAACTGAATTACTTCTAAAGTTAGTTTGGCCCATCCCAAGGAATGAGCAAAGACGGCCAACATATGAGACTAGAGACAAGTTAGAGTGGAGCATGTCATATTTCTCTCACTGTCGTAATTTCCTCAGGTATAGTTTTTGCAACAGGTATAATGACTGTTAAATCCATTACAGATGAGGAGTTAAGGAATATGTTTCCCTTTCTTGAATGAACTACTTGATTGTTGCCCTAAGCAATTCTTATCTAGGTTGCTCACTGTAATCTCTGCCCTTTGGCTTTGTAAATTTCTCCAAGCTGGTATAAAGAGAGTAGACTGGTTTGGGAAGTGTGATTTCAGGGGACAAGCTGGGGGTCCCTCTGTTCCACACAATCTTTAGTAGATTCGACCTTTGTTTTAACCCCATCACTGTCCATTATATTCATTCCGTTTTTAATAACCATGTAAAAAGTTTCCTAAATTTGCATTATTACAGATAAAGATCTTATATAGAACAAAGTAGAAAATTTACATCTCAAAGGCACATAACTTAAATTTCCCGCCTAAATGCCATTATTTGCCCTAGACAAAGAAAAGTATAGGTAGGAAGCACAGTTAAAATGGTCAAAGGTGAGGTTTGCTTAAACCAATGCTCTCCCCCATTGTAAGAATTTCTGATCATTTTCCTTTATAGATATATATATATATATTTTTTACAAAAGAGTTTCAAAATAGCTAAATGTTAAAAAGTTACATTTTTGAGCCTAATTTAGTTCATAGGTGGTCTCTTTAACTTGGTTTAGTTAGCAGTGGTGCATCCATACGGGTCTGCAGCAACTTGATTCTTGCCGCCTTAGAGAAAAGAATTCTACCCAGGTGCATAAGGTAGAGCGAGAAATGGCAAATTTTAGAGCAGGAGTGAAAATTTATTAAAAAGTTTCAGAGCAGGGACAAAAGGAAGTAAAGTATACTTGGAAGAGGGTCAAGTGGGCAACTTGAGCCATCCAAGTGCCTTGTCCAGTCTTTGACTTGGGGTTTTATACATTGTCATGTTTCTGTGATTTTTCTTTTCCCATGATTCTTCCTTGGAGTGGGCTGTTTGCATGTGCAGTGGTCTGCCAGCACTTGGGAGGGGACACAGGTGCAGTGGCCTGCCAGCACTTGAGAGGGGACACATGTACAGTGTGTTTACTGAGGTTGTGTGCGTGTTCATTTAAGAAGTCTTTTTCCCTTACAAGTCAAGTGTTGAGAAAGGTGTGGAGGTAATTAGAGGAATGGAGGAAAATTTGTATTTGAGGTTCCAGGTCCTCCTGGAGTAATATGCAGAAAACACATGCTTAAACAGACAGGACAATTCTTTTGCTGCAGGAGGAAGTGGGAGAAAGCAAGAAGAATACTCATGGAAAGTCTCCATATGTTCACAAAAACAACAGCCCTTGGATTTGAGAGGGCAATGTTGATTTGCCCTGTTGACATATAGACGGAAATTCTGAAGGATTTGGGGCTTGGGATAAGGGCTTGCAAATGGCAAAGGAATAATTATTCCTCCTCCCAAAGGGGTGCTGGCTCAAAAAAAAAATCAAGTAGGTGGGGTCCTTAAATGGCCACAGACTGAGATCCTATGAAGGCAGACAAATTTCATCAAAAGCCAAAAAAATCTTGGCCCTGAAGAATAACAGGGACAAAAGGTATATGTTGAATCATAAGGAGTTGGCAGAGCCAGGGTCCCAATTAATATCTTTCCTGGCAATGAGCCAAAAGACATCCTCAAGAGATCCTGTTTCTTTGCTGCTGCAAAAACACAGCAAGAGCCACACCATGAATAACAGTGTGTGTTTCAGGCAGAGAAGGAAGTCATTAGGCATGCAAAGTGAAAGCACAGAATAGGCAGACTTCACAGAAGGTGAATAGTCTTGTGGGTTTTCAAGGCAATTTCAGAATACACACAGAGAAAACAGGAGAATAGGCAGTGCAGATTTTTTGGAAAAAGTTTATTTTAGTTGATAAATCAGAGGAAACCCCAGACATTGCACAGTGTTAGACTTTAGCCCTACCATTCTCATGAGCCTGCTGTGGAGCAGGGCCATGAGTGTCTCAGGTCTACTCATTGCAGACTCCAGGTTTCTTTCCACTCCTGGGAAAGAAACCACCATCAGGGTGAGCTGAGAGATCAGCCGGGGGAAGTAGAGCCACTGTGGCTGACAAATCATCCTGAGGATTGGTTAATAAGCAGGAGAGCAAAAGGGGAGAAGGAAACCTCATATGAAGATTGAATAACTCCAGCCAAAGAAGGCAAGGCAGAGAGATATCTTACAACTAGGTAATGTATCTGAGTCACAGCACCAAAGTAGGTTAGCAGCAGCAAATTCATATGAGTGTGTAGCAGCTGGATTCTTGCCTCCTTGGAGGAAAGAATTCAACTGAGGAGCCTGAGGTAGAGGAAGAAACCAAGACAAGTTTTGGAGCAGGAATGAAAGTTTACTAAAAAGTTTTAGAGCAGGAGCAAAAGGAAATAAAGTACCCTTGGAAGAGGGCCAAGCAGTCAACTTGAGCGGTCCAAGTGCCTTGTCCAACCCTTGACTTGGGGTTTTATACACTGGCATGGTTCCAGGGTTTATTTCTTCTCTCTTGATTCTTCCTCGGGGCGGGCTGTCCATGTGCACAGTGGCCTGCCATCACTTGGGAGGGGCAGTATGCACAGTGTTTCCTGAAATTGTGCATATGCCCATTTGAGGTGGTTTTCCTTTACCAGTTGAAGGTTCCTAGAGGAAGGTCATGTACCAGTTATACTCTACCCTTTTGTCTCTTAGTGTGGATGCTTGAGCCCACTTGCCCAACTCCTAAGATCTTATCAGGAAGCTGCTTATCACCAGCTTCAGGTGTTTTCTATTGAGACTGCCTTTTTTTCCTGGCACCAGGTGAGACCAATTATTATTTTAGAAATACAGCTGGACAAACTGTCTGATCACCTGATGGCCCCCTGACATTCCTCTCAGGGAAAGGCCTCTCTTGCCCTGCACATGTCTGCCTAGCTACCTACTCTAACAGTTTCTATTTTAAGAAACAGAATCTTCTGCTTTTAAAACAGAATTCTAAATTCTAGATTCAGTAATCTAGAACTTAGATACTAGATTACTCAGTTTATTTAGGGTGGGCTCCATTAATGAATAGGGCAAATAAGCATTTTCTATGCCTGGACTCCACATGGGTAACTCTGAAAAGGAAGCAAACCTTCTTTACAGGAGGGCCAAAATTACTTTTTATTTAGCTTTCTTTATGCCTTTAGGGAGGAATAGTAATTAGGCTAAAGGTTGGCAGATTCAATTTTTTAAATCAATTAGTCTCTTAAGCTTTTTAATTGCCTTTTGTAAACAAGTCTTTTAAAAGATGCAATAAAAATTTTACTGAAATCTTTCTAGAGGCTTCCACACATCAGTGGGAATCCTTGGGTAAGCCTAATTTGGTACTTCTCATTTTTAAATGCACTTTTTAAAGTACAGTACTGTTCATCTGGGAGGTTCTATATAATGGCCAATGTAATTCTCAATTATCTTAAAAAAGATTTTGCCTTTTATAAAAAGCATCTGCAGTTACCAGTGCCTAATATTTATACATATAAAAAGCAAGCACAGCTGGAAAGTGGAGTGGTCAGTTCTTTAGGAATTAAGGATCTTGTTTTTATTCTGGCCCTTGGGTCAATCAGAGTAGAGATAAAAGCCTAAGATGAAAACACCAGA
Organism: Macaca fascicularis; assembly: GCF_037993035.2. Lineage (NCBI taxonomy): Eukaryota > Metazoa > Chordata > Mammalia > Primates > Cercopithecidae > Macaca > Macaca fascicularis. The sequence continues at coordinate 118,020,201 of NC_088377.1, forward strand.
GCATTGTGTATTCTAATACTTTCACAGAGTACCTCATTGCACAAAGTTTTCTTGAAGCTGATGGGTGACCTACATCAACTAACCCATTTTGTGACCATAGGAGTTTTATTTTTGGTGGTGACTGCTCCAATACCTCTTAAGTGCCTATTCCATGCCTGTTACTGGTAATTAGTCAGGCATGAGCATGGCAGAAGAGAACTCCACCCACCACCACCCCTACCCCCACCAGGAATGTCAGGCAATCATCAGGTGATGGTTCTGCAGCTGTCACACTAGCTCTCTAAAAATAATTGGCAGCCAGTGCCAGGGAGAAGCAACTTCCTGATGGTTGACAGTTTTCAAACCAAAGTGATAATTAATTGCAGGCAGCAGGGAGAAACAATTTCTCAAACAGATAAAAAACACTTGACATTGGTAATCAGCTTCCAATAAAATCTCAGGAATTGGCCAAGTGAGCTCAGGCATACACATTGAGGGACAAAATAGCAGAGTATGACTTCCTGGGGGCATTCCATAAAAAAAGGGAAGAAAACCCAGGTGGGCATGCATATAACTTCCTAAACACACGGTGCATGCTCACCTCCCAAACATAAGGAGGGCACTGCACATGTGGGCAGCTCACCTTTCAGGAAGAATGAATGGAAAGGGATGCAAGAGGTCAGAAGTGGGCCCTCACATAAAAGTCCTAAGATCAAGGTTAAATGGGGCACTTTTAACATCGCCTTCACACTGCCCAGTTGGGTCTCTTCCAAATGTACTTTCCTTTCTTTCCTGCTCTAAAACTTTTTAATAAACTTCCACTCCTGCTCTGAAACTTGCCTCACTCTTTTTCTGCCTTATGCCCCTTCAGTTGAATTCTTTCTTCTGACGAGGCAAGAATTGAGGTTGCTCCAGACCTGCACAAATTTGCTGCCACTAACATGCCCACCAGTCAAGTTTGTGTCTTTGGCTCTGAGATTGCCTTGACCAACATGGCTAATAATTATTCTCCACCTAAGTATGCAAGAAAAAAAGAACAAATTTCTGAAAACTTTCAAAAGCCAAACTTCACACTTCCTGCGGTAATTGCCATTTACTGCTAGTTTCTGTCTTAGTCAAACACCTGAGCCCTCCCTACAGAACCCAATCCTGTTTCTGTTGCGACTTTCACTCTTGTCAGTGACATGTCAACCATAAACCCCAACGTTAGTACTCTTTTACAGCACAATTTAACCCTGGATTAAAAAGCCAAAAAGATCTGGGTAGGGGGGACACTCAATGCAAACAGAGTCGAGTCTGACCCAAAATGAAGTTGCAACATGTAGCGCTCCATAAGGAAGAAAGGGGATCCGTGAAGGGGTCAATGGTGCCTCTCCTGTGTTCCTAAATAAGTCTCATAAATTTTCAGCAGTGCTTTGGGTCTCCTTCTGGGAACTGGATACTGTCAAAAGACAAAATTACAACAAACTTAGTTTAAATATCCTAATTGGCTTTTATTTGCTATTTTAGTATCAGACAACACATTATTCGGTAAAATAAAATGAATATCCTGATGAGCTGAGCAATTATTTGGCTTTAAAGACAGAAAAGTGCTAAAGATAGCAGAAACAGAACAAAAAGACAATTGGTGTTTTGAAGTTGCTTTCCTTGTAAAGGTTACTTCCTTTTGCTGGCTGAAACTGACCAGTTTGGAGATTCTGCTATGAAGGAAATAAAAATATTTTACCTCAAAATAGATTTCTTTGACATATTTTGAGATGGCTGTTCAGAGAGACAGCAAACTGAAATAACTCTGAAGGGCTATCTTTTGTACGAGAGATTTGCATCTGTAGAATATCTACATTGGTGAATCCAGGTTTTCTCTGAGCCCTCTCCTTGTCTGGATCTAGGAAAAATTAACTGAGAGTTCAACACCTTTAAAGGTTTTTAAAAGCATTTACTATCTATTCTCTCTGAGGGCTGATATCCTCAGAGGGTAGGTTTCATTTACACAACAAGACTATCCTTGCTAGCCAGGCCTCCTCTTCTCCCCCTCTCATAACCTGCTTTACCACCTGTACTAGTCAGTTTTCATGCAGATGTTAAAGACATATCTGAGACTGGGAAGAAAAAAATTTAAATCATCTTACAGTTCCACATGGCTGAGGAGGCCTCACAATAATGGCAGAAGGCAAGGAGAGGAGCAAGTCACATCTTACATGGATGGCAGCAGGCAAAGAGAAAGCGAGCTTGTGCAGGAAAGCTCCCATTTTTAAAACCATCAGATCTCGTGAGATTTATCCACTATTATGAGAATAGCATGGGAAAGACCTACCCTCACGATTCAATTATCTCCCACCAAGTCCTTCCCACAACACATGGGAATAATGGAAGCTACATGATGAGATTTGGGTGGGGACACAGAGCCAAGCTGTATCACCACCTTAACCTGTTTTGCCAGCAATCCAAGCCATTATTCTTTCTGTAACCTCAGGATGATATGAAAATGTCTGAACACCATTCCAGGGTAGGGTAATTACATTGTAGTTCTCCCTTGTATGATTGGTAACAAATCTGTATGCTTCCTCTTCAATTTGTCTTTTGTAAGTTGATTTTTCAGTGAAACTTCAGAGGGTGAAGGGAAAGTTTTCCTCTGGCCCCTGCAGCTATAATCTCTCTCCTGATTTCTTGAAAGATCAGATAAACAACTTAGTTTTGGCTTGGTGGCTTGGAACTTCGACATAAGTAACTTCATTTTGGTTTGGCCTGTTGGGCATAGTGTAGAAGCCCAGTTCAAAGAATAGCTTTCTATCATTTTGATGAGAAATTACAAATAACTAGGTCAATTTGTCCAACTGCAGGGCCCAAGGGGAACCCTTGTAGCCACTCAACAGGTTCACTTTGCCCAGAGCCCAGACAGAGCTGATTTATCAAGACAGGGGAATTGCAATGGAGAAAGAGTAATTTATGCAGAGCTGGCTGTGTGGGAGACCAGAGTTTTATTATTACTCAAATTGGTCTCCCCATGCACTAGGAAATCAGAATTTTTAATGATAATTTGGTGGGTAGGGGCTCAGGAAGTGGGGCATGCCAACTGGTCGGGTTGGAGATAGAATTATAGGGGTTGAAGTGAGTTTTCCTTGCTGTCTTCTGTCCCTGGGTGGGATCGTTGAACTAGATTGACCTTCTGGGTGGTGTCAGGTGATCCATCAAGTTGCAGGGCCTGTAAAATATCTCAAGCACTGATCTTGGGATTTACAATAGTGATGTTATTCCTAGGGGCAATTTGGGGATGTTCAGGCTGTTGCAGCTGGAGGCTGTGTGATCCCTAAACCTTACTTTCTAATCTTGTAGCTAATTTGTTAGTCCGACAAAGGCAGACTGGTCCTTAGACAAGAAGGTGTTTTGTGTTTTGTTTTGTTTTGTTTTGTTTTAAGAAAGGGCTATTTTTGTTTCAGAGTTAAACTATAATTTAAATTCATTTCCAAGGTTAGTTCAGCCTATGCCCAGGAACAAACAAGGACAGCTTAAAGGTTTGAAGCAAGATGGAGCTGGTTAGGTCTGATCTCTTTCATTGCCATTTTTTCCTCAGTTATAATTTTTGTAAAGATGATTTCACCCTTGGCCCACTGAAGTTTTGCTGAAAAACCAACTTGCAAAGGGCAGATTAATAAAAAAAGGCATATAAATTTATGTAATATGTATGCATAGGAGGCTTCAAAATGAAGACCTTAGCCCCAGTGTGGTACAGATGCTTATGTATCATCCTGAGGTTGCAGAAAGAATGTGGGTTCAGAACCTGGCCCAAAACAGGTTATGCTGGTAAATCAGGTCTTAGTGGCAAGACAGATTCTGGGAGGGAGGGAAGAAGACGCTTAGCTAGTAAAGATGGTGGTGTTATATAGATGAGGCTTCACAGGCAGCAGCCCTTGGAGAGAATACATGGTAAAAGTCTTTTTTCAGACTTTTGAATGTGTCAGACTGTCAGTTAATCTTTCTCAGTTAATCTGGATAAGAGAAGGGCTGGCTGCATTAATGTAAAGTCTCTTGCAAATGCAAATTTCCCCCACAGAAGACAGCTCTGAAGGGCCACTTAAAAATATGCCAAATTAATATCTTTTGGGGTAAAATATTTTTATTTCCTTCACACTCCAAAATCCACTGTACCCGGCTCCCCATTCTCGAGCTTTCCTTCTGACCTCATTGTGCTTTTAAATAAATGACCAGAAATAAAATTATAATAAATGCTGATGTAACAATTGTTTACCTTAATAATCATGTTTCTAGTTGTTAGGTTGAAGGTGTCTTAAATTATCATCAATATTTCATCACACGTAAAACATAGTTCAGCTATTAAATTATAGAACATTTAAATTGGGAAAGAAAAACATCCAGTTAAGATCTGGACTCTAACAATCCAAGAGGCTAAAAAGTTTTAGTACCTATGTTTTGGAGTTGGTAAATTAATTTTGTCTTAGAAGTTTTAAATTTAAGGAGAAACTTTAAATTCAGGGTATTGTTGGCTACAGGACCAATGTATTTCTTTTGAAAAGACAGTGAATGAAGCTTTGCTTCTGTGGGGGCCATGGCCTTTGGCCCCCTGGAGGTTCACTGAAAATCACTGATATGAGGCAGATTGATTAAATAATGGGGGAGGTCAGAGAGGCCTTGAGGTTTCTTCAGTTCAACATGACAAAACATCATATTTTGGGGTATTCATTTTGTAACCACCCAGCAGGTTCTGCTTCCCACTGCCTAGACACAGCTGATTTATCAAGACCAGAAAATTGCAATAGAGAACGAGTTTAATTCATTCAGAGCCAGCTGTACTGAAGACCAAATTAGTTTTATTATATTCAAATTTAGGAGAGCAAAAATCACCTAGTGGCCATCAAGCAGACCATCCAAACTCAAAACTCCTTATCTGAAAAATTTAGAAGTAATTAGACTTCCCTATTATCTAAAGCCAGCAGCTGGTACCAGGCTTCTTTTGCAATAACTTATAAGTAACCAGAATTTCTATTCATCTCTGGAATGCATGTATGTTGAGACTCATAATGTAACCTTTACTGACATTAGGGTTACAGGATTCTTTCATTGCTGCTTTTGCCAGCTGGAAATCTCTGTGGCCACTGTGACCTCTGCCTGGGGCCTTGCTTGGACCCACCAGGCTCACTCTGCCCACTCAGCCTAGTAGGCTGCACTTGGTTTGTGCCCTGCTCCAGATCCCACATCCATCATGGGATCCACACTCATCCTGCAGCTGGAATGGTCATGCCACAACCAGCTTCCACCTTGGGCACCAGCATCCGGATGAGGGGAATGCAGTGGCAACCGAAATCTCAAAGATGCCAGCAACTGCACAGCTCTGAGGAATGCTACAGATCTTGCCCAGCAACTCCCAAGGTCCAAGACCCCAAGAAGTGTTATAGCTCTCTCTCATTCCTGAAGCTCGGCAAACAAGGGCATGTCACAGCACATTCAGTCCCACTGCTCACAGCTCAGTAAAGGGGGACATGTCACAGCTCATTTGGATTTGCCACTGCAGGTTGGAGAATGGGGGCATGTGACTCTCAGCAGTTTTTTCACTCCTGTTGCTCAGCAAGCGGGAGTGTATGTTACAGCTCTTTCGCACCCACTGTTCAGTGGATTCTGGGTTCTTGTCCCATGACCAAGAAGAATGAAGTACGTGGACACTGGAGAGTGAGCAAGGCAGAGGATTTTATTGAGTGACAGAAAAGCTCTCTATATGAGAGGGAATTAGAAGTGGGTAGCCCTTTGAGAGGGGAACCAAAAGTGGGTAGCCACCTGTGAGGCTGAGTCCAAGGTTTTTATGAGGGAGTGCATGCCGATTGGTTCATGGGTGAGCCTGGAAGAAGCAGTATTCAATTGGCTAAAAGGCATCAAGGAAGTCCTCACTCTGGTTGTGGATTCCACCTGGAACTGGAAGCTCAGTTCTCAGGCTTTAGACTGTCCTTGGCTCTACGGTCAGGTTTCACTGGGGACAGGACACTGTCTGGCTAGGAATTTGACTATTTTCTGTCACTCTCAATCCCCCCTCTGAAGAGGTACGTCTAACTGACATTATGACAGGGATGGTGACAGGTCTAACTGCTTCATGTTGACAGGGGGTGTTGTTTTTGGGAAAACAGCAGCCAGATGTCTCTCAGATGTCTACCTAAGGGTCCCCAGTAAAAAGAGCCATCATCTGAGGCTCCATTTCCATGACCATTTGGAGTTTGATGGTCTCTAGGTAAGAAGAAACAAATTTTAAAAGGATGTTAACTATGCATAGATCAAATATGAGTATTAATGAGGAACTAAAAGGAAAAAAATTGAATGCCAAAGGTAACAGAAATAAGAAGTAAAATAGACTAATCATTCTGAAAACGATGTTTTGATCAGAGCTGTTTCACCCTGGTGAAAGTAAGTCTTTAATGGTGGCAGAGAAGCTAAACTTTAGAAAAGAGATGGCTGTTTAGGGGAATAGATAATCCCTTAGGCTTTCAGGATTAAGGGATCTTTGGCAAAGATGCCTTATGGTGAGGAATAGAATGAAGGCAAGAACAACAAGCATAGGTGAGACTATAAAGAGGCTATCCATAAAATGTTAGTGACACTTATGTTTTGTGATCTTTAGCTTGAGGTCTCCAATTTCTTCACACTGGTGCTTCAGGTGCACCTCTGAGTCAACAGAGGAAATTCTGTCACTTTCCAAGGTCTTTACTCAAGTATAATGAATCCAAGAATCTATTCCAATGACTTTCACTGCTGAAGGAGCACAGAGAAGTACAGTGTGAGGTACCTCCCAATATGGGCAGAGACAGAGAGAAAGGGAAGGAAGTGCCTTGATCAGAACTTAGTCCTGTGGGTTGAATAGAAGGGGCCCTAGTTCATGAGGTTGGGCTTCCGACAGTTGTTTTAGTTCCTGTTGGAAATGGGCCAAAGAAGTTACATGTTTAATCAAACCGGAGGTTTCTTGGTTTAGTAAGAAATCATTGATGAGAAAAAGCCATCTATATATCTTTTGGAAAGGGATTAAACCCAGCTTCAAAGGAACATTTCTGGAAAGAAAAGTAATCCAGGGGAGATGTGTGTCTTGAGAGACAGTTTTCTGAAGTGCCTTTTGATAATATCATTTGTCTCTTCTACCTTTCCTGAGGATTGTGGTCTCTAAGCACAATGAAGACGGTATTGTATGCCTAGTGCCTTTGGGACCCCCTGGCTTACAGCTACCTTGAACAAGGGACCATTATCACTCTGGAGGTACATAGGGAGCCCAAAGTGGTGAATTATCTCATTAATTAGTATTTTATCACTGCATAGGCTTTCTCTGTTTGACATAAAAATGCTTCTACCCAGTTAATGAAGGTATCTACCCATACCAGTAAGTACTGGATGTCCCTTATCTTTGGCATGTGGGTGAAATTCATCTGCCAGTCTTCCCCTGGGTAGCCTCCCATTCTTTGTTTTTCAGGGGGGAGATGCTGTCGATTGAGATTATTTTTAAGACAAATCTCACAAGCTTAATGACCTATGTCACTATTTTTAGCAGATTTTTACCTGAGAACAACCTCTAGGCCAATTGATATGTTTTATCCTTACCTAGGTAGAAGGTTTGTGAATGATTTTAAGAACTTTACATTAGCTGGAAGCTGAAGATGAGGTTTGTCATCTTCTGACTGTAGTTATCCTGAGGACTGAAACTTGTATCCCCAAGAGGTGGCCCCTTCTATTTCCACAGGATAATATTGATGTTTTGTTTCTCTTGTGGAGCCCTCCCAGATCAGAGGGACCTCAAGTGGATCATAAATCTGGGGCCCTCTCACTGCCAATTTAGCTGCTTTGTCTGCCAACTTATTTCCTCAGATATTTCATCACATGTTGGTGGCCTTTAAAATGTGTTACTGGCACTTCCCATGGGAGGAAAACTGAGAAAAATAGTCTGTTAACTTTTTGATAGTATTTAATGGAAGACCCATTTGCTGTGAGGAAATCTATCTCTTTCCAGATAGTGGCATGGGCGTGGAGGACTAGGAAAACATGCTTAGATTCAGCATAAATGTTAACTGCTTTCCCTTTGCTTAATTCAAGTGCCCTTGGGAGGGCAATTAGCTCAGCTAGTTGAGTACTTGCACCCGAGGAGAGGCATGCTCTCAGTAGTGTCACTCAGGCTGACTATTGCATACCCTGCTTTATGGATCCCTTGTTCTACAAAAGAACTTCCATTCATAAAGAGAATTCAGTCTGAGTTCTCTAAGGGGGTTTCTTTGAGGTCCTCCTTGGCCACATAGGTTTGCACTACTGTTTGCAGTCATGTTCAAGCTCCCCAGATTCCTTTGGGAGGAAGGTGGCTGGGTGGGGGATGGACAGGTTCTTAACTGGACTGCAGTTCCCTCTAATAGCAGAGCTTGATATTTGAGGAGGCAGTTGTCCATTAGCCAGAGACTCCCCTTAGAAGACAGCAGTCCTGCCACATTATGTGGGGGTATAAATGGTTAAGTTATTCCCCATGGTTAACTTAGTAGCCTTTGGTATCAGCAAGGCTACTGCTGCAACTGCCCAGAGGTAGGCTGGCCATCCTTTAGCTACCAAACCCAGCTCCTTGTTTAGCCTATAGGCTGCTGGGCTGGACCTCAGACCCAGGTTAGAACTTCCAGGGCCATTTTCTTTCTTTGTGGTGCATAAAGATTAAAAGTCTTTGCTATGGGAAGACTAAGGACAGGTACCTCAAGCAAGCCTCAAGCTTGTTTCAATTGGTCAAAGGCCCTTTTAGTCTCTTGTTCCCAAATTAGGGAGTGAGTCTTAGCTGCCTGGGTCTCCCTTATTAGGTGATATAAGGGATGAGCTATTTCACCATAGCCAGGTATATATAATCTGCAGAGTCCTGTAATGCCCAAGAATCCCTTCAGTTGCTTGAGGGTTTTGAGGAGCGGAAAGGAGGAGATGGGCTTAATTCTTTATTCCGTTACTGCCCTGGTCCCCTCTAACAAGACTAGACCTACGTACTTCACTGAAGTCTGAGAGAGCTGAGCCTTAGATTTTCAGACCTTATATCCTCTGTTAGCCAGAAAATTAAGAGCCTTACTGTCCTCCTGAGAGATTTCCTCAGCTGGGGCACAAAGGAGAATGTGATCTACATATAGTAAAACTTCAACCTGAGAATAAACGAACTCAGAGATACTTTGACAACTCCTGCCCAAACAAGTGGGGGCTGTCTCTCAATCCCTGAGGTAACACTGTCCAGGTTAGTTGAGTGGTCTGATTGAAGGGATCCTTGAATGCAAACTAATACTGGGAGTTGGGGTATAACAGTATGCATAAAAAGATATCCTTTATGTCATAGACTGTGAACCATTAGTTCCCTTAGGTATTTGAGTAAGCAGGGAATAGGGTTTGGGAACCACCAGGTGAATTCAAACCACAGGCTCATTAACGAGGCAGAGGTCCTGGACCAATCTCCATTCTCTGTTGGGGTTAATGTACTTCCAATACTGGGGTATTCCGAGGGTTGTTTCAGGGTTTGAGGAAGCCCTGCATCCTCAAGGTATCGATGGTGGCTTCCAACCCATTCCTAATTTCTGAGTTTAGGGATATTGTCTCTGATTAGGGAAGGAGGTAGGGTCCTTAAGGTGGATCCAGATCGGTATGGCAGTTGTGGCTCTGCCAATTTTCCCTTGAGTTGCCCAAGTTTCTGATTTAATATTGGTCTCCACTAGGAGGAGACAAAGAGTATGTCCTGGAGCCATAAGATGGTGGTTCCCATACGAGCTAAGATATCCATGCTCAGCAGAGGGTTGGGCTTTCAAGCATGTTTTAAAAGGCTTGGGTAAACATGAGGTCTCCCAAACTACAGCTAAGAGGTGAGGAAAAATATTGGGTTAAAGGCTTTAGCTGACTCCCAAGTTGGAGGCACCTCTGGTGTTTGGAATTGCCCTTTGCAACTTATAAGCAAGCTAGGCCCTTGTGAAAAGGAATATAAGGTATTTTTTTCTCCAGAGGCTGAGGGTCAAAGGAGTCCCAGTGATTTCAGGATGCACTCAAAAGGAATACAAGCTGAAGATGGTTTGTTACTCATTTGAAAGAGAGGGTAAAAGGCATCTCTTAGCTCCTTTCTGTCTTTCAGTGAAAACCCAGAGTATATGCAGAAAAAAAAAGTGTCCTTTTCTTCCCCAAGTCTTAACAGCCTCTATAGGTGCCACCCTTTCCTTCCCTGAGTCTTGGTAGCTTCTATAGGTGCCATGCATGAATACAAGTGCGACCTCCACCCATGAAGTGGGAATAGACAGTCAGTAGGGGTAGTCGCCCTTACCTATGCTGTACCCTAGCCTTCTGCTGTCAGTAACCTTTGGATTCCCTAGACCTCATCTGTGCTATGGATGTGAGCAAGTTCTTCACTCATGAAATGGTAAGGCCTAGTTGGCAGCAATAGTCATGCTCACCTGCACTGCACTCTAGTCTTCTGCTGTTGACTGCCTCTGGGTCCCTCAGATCTAATTTCCTTTCTAGGGCTCCAAACCAAAGCTTGGAAAATATATTGGAATGATGTTAAAGTGAAGCTGTAAAACCAGATCCTCCTCAAACAAGGGACAGAAAGTGAGTCCCAGGAATTGGCCTAATAAGATGTCTCCCAAGAGGAAAAAATTAATCCCTCACATAGAAAAGCTCTCTGTATTCACAGGACTATGTTGACTGCTAATGTGTTGGGAAAACATAAAAACCTTAAGTGCAGGGGAGGGAAGGTGCCTGGGGAAAAGTAGCATCTTGCCCTATGCTAGTGGGTTTCTTCAACAGGGGAAAGAAAACTCTCAATCATTACATCCTCCTTGCTTCTAAAAATAGACAGAAAACACATTGTTCTGAATTACACTCCTAATGACTAAGCCAAATGCACATTCTACCCACTTGTATTATCTCTGTGCTTTGCAACAACACCGTTAACATTGAATTAATATATAAAGAAGAGATAAAAGCCATGAAAGAAAGAAGGATAATGCCATAGGAAAGATTGGAGGTCCTAATGCCAACACTCTAATGGAATGTTGGGGACTGGAGTCAGTCCACGGGTCTTTTGGGTAACATCAAAGTATAGCCTCAGCCAGGTAATTGCCCCAGGAATTCCTTCCAATTCCATGCAATGGCTAGACCTCCATGAAGGAAAACTTGATTGAAACAAAGCCAACGTTTCCAACACCCAAGGGTGATGGGCGATTGAAAAAGTCCTCCCTAGCAAGCCTGTACTCTGAAGACATGCCATTCACTCTTAACTGGTTAACAGAGGCCCAATGCCTCATATGTTTTTGGAAAAAAAAATCTGAAGAAGCCTTGGAATGAAAGTGAAAGAGGTCCACTGTTATTCCCTCTTCTGTCAATCCCAGATGAGCCCCCAGAAATGTTACAGGATGTTTTTCAGTGCTGCTTTGCCAACCAGAAATCTCTGCAGCTGCTGTGACCTCTGCCTGAAGCCTCACTGAGGCCCACTGGGCTCACTCCACCCACTCAGCCCAGGAGGCTGAGCTTGGCTCATGCAATGGCCCAGATCTCATGCCCGCTGTGGGATCCATGTTCAGCCTGTGGCTGGACTGGGCAGGCTGTAACCAGCTTCTACCTTGGGCACTGGCATCTGGATGAGAGGAATGTGATGGTGCCCCAAAGTTGGATATGCCAACAGCCATAGAGCTCCAAGGGGTGTTACAGCTCTCGCCCAGGGAGTCCCGAGGTCTGAGTCTCCAAGAAATGTTACAGCTTACTCTTGTTCCTGTTGCCTGCAGCTCAGGGAATGAGGGCATATCACAGCTCCTTCGGTCCTGCCGCTTGCAAGCTCATTGAATGGGGGTGTGTCACAGCTCATTTTGTCCCATTGCCCACAGCTCAGTGAATGGGTGCATATGGCACCCAGCAGTTTTTTCACTCCTGTAGCTTGGTTAGTGGGAGTGCAATTAAGCACTATTAGCTCTTTTCACACCTGCCATTTGGTGGGTTCTAGGTTCTTTCCCCATGATGAAGAGGAATGAGGTATGCAGACAGTAGAGAGTGAGCAAGGCTGAGAAGAATTTTACTGAGTGACAGGAAAGCTCTTGACATGAGAGGGACTGGAAGTGAGTACCCCTGTGTGTGAGAAGGGGCCCAAAAGCAGATAGTCACCTGTGAGGCTGAGTCTAGGGTTTTTATGGGCTTAGAATTGGGGAGTGCATGCTGATTGGTACATGGGAAGGCCTGGAAAAAGCACCATTCAATTGGCTAAAAGACATTGAGAAAGTTCTTACTTTGGTCACAGACTCAACGTGGAACTGGAAGCTCAGTTTTCAGGCATCAGGCTGTCTTTGGCTTGAAGGTCAGGGTTCAACAGGGACCTATTCGTCTTCCTCGGAATTTATCTGTCTCCTGTTGCTATCATTGAGACATCAAAATGTCTACAAGTGTAACCATTTATCATGACCTACATGGCTGCTGATATGGTCTGAATTACCCTTAAGATTCCACTTTAAGGTCCATAAATACTGCTAAGTAAAAATCCACTGTGGCACACTCATTCTTCTCTTGCTCAGATGCCCTGCTGCACTCTTCTGCAGTGTTCTTTCTTTCTTTCTTCTTCTTCTTTTTTTTTTTTTCAATAAAACTTTCCTTTCCAAACCTATACCATTGTGGGTAAATTCTTTTTACTGTCCACAAGCCAGTCATTTTCCATTGCTGGGGCTCTAGTACATCACCCAACACAAATCAGTCTTCCAAAAAGTCAGGGACCAGGGTTTTTAAGGATAATTTGGTGGGTAGTGGGATGGAAAGTTGAGAGTGCTTATTGGTCAGGTCATTGAAGAAATCATAGGGAGTCAATGCTGTCCTCTTGTGATAAGTTGATTCCTGGGTGGGGTTCACAAGACCAGTTGAGGCAGCTTATCAATCTGAGTGGTGCCAGCTGATCCATATAATGCAGTGTCTGCAAAAGATATTAAGCACTAATCTTAGGTTTAACAATAATGATGTTACCCCCAAGAGCAATTTGGAAAGGTTCAAAATCTTGCAGCCTTTAGCTGCATGACTCCTAAACCATAACTTCTAATCTTGTAGCTAATGTGTTAGTCCTGCAAAGGCAGTTTAGTCCCCAGGCAGGAATGGGATTTGTTTTGAGAAAAAGCTGTTATTGTCATTTCAAAGTTTAACTATAAACTAAGTCCCTCCCTAAGTTAGTTCGGCCTGCACCCAGGAATGAACAAGGACAGCTTGGAGGTTAGAAGCAAGATGAAGTCACTTAGGTCAGACCTCTTTCACTGTCATAATTTTCTGTTATAATTTTTGCAAAGGTGGTTTCAGTTTTTGAGCCTCAACACTTCAAACCAACAAAATTATATATTTTCAATGTGCAGAGGAAATGGCAAGTATTAATATTTCTAAAACTAAGTGCAGTGTATTCTAATTTTAAGTGAATTGACATGAAGAGAATGTGAAACAGCACTCTGTATTGCTTAAAGATACAGGGAACAACATAAACGATAGATCTGTCTAAAAAATGTATAACTGGACTCAGTAAACTAGATATGTTATCAATTATTAAGGATGCATGTAAAGGGAATTGTTCAACATACTTTCCTTCCTTCCACTGCCTTATAGTCTTAAAGGTTCTTTGTTCCTTCTGATTTATTGCCCTGTTTATGTATTTCAGCCCCAGAGTCATAGTTAAGGGGACAGCTAAAATTAAGGAACTAAGGAATAGTCTGTCAGTCTTTGCCCCGGGGTAGAAGGCTGCTATAAAGCAAATGAAAAATGAAGCATCATTAAGAATAAATTGTAGGTTTTGAGTATGTTCCTTTATTCTCAAAATGGGTTTTCTTTTTTGAGAATAGCCTCTTTCCATTTGAATTGGCTTATATTATAAGCTGATTGTGGCATTCTGTTTTCTTCTGAGTCTGCCCAGATGTTCCCTTCATCTACAGGATAAATTTCTACTTCATATACAAAGCTCTGTATTTTGAAGCCCTATCTGATGAGTTAGGTTTCAAAGTCCTAGAAAAGTTTTCAGAAATTTATGACAGTTATTTTTGTTAAATCTATGCTGTGCTTTCAAATATGAACATAACTTTTGTTAAATTTTTGTTTTATTAAGCTTTGAAAACTTTTTGCATAAATTCATTGAATTTTACATTTAAAAGCAGCATCTTTATATTAAAAATTGTAACCTTAATATTTAGCTTTAAAATGTGTTTTAATAGCTCCTTTTTACTTTTTATTTCCACTGGTGATTAATAAGAAAGTTTTAAATATTTAATTTCTTTATAAATGTATTTAATTGATAAATACAGAAGACCATATATAAGTATGAATTAAACATCACACGGTTTTGACTAACCCCTATTGACTCCAATAGGGATGGCATTATGTCCAAGGGGACGGAGGAGACACAGACCCAAAAAACAAAGACATAGGGTTTATTGAGGACTTACATATGGGGCAGTCAAGGAGTGGTGGGTCAGACAGGAAGACCGCTACTGTTTGTAGCATGCAGTTTACATAGCAATTTTCACTTCGTACCCTCTACCTAGCAACATCCATGTCTAGTTCAAAACAAAAGGCCTCTTGATTCCTTGCATATCCTGCAGTCCACAAAATGGACCAGGGGTTCAGATGTCCTTCATAGAGAGAGTAAACCTCTAGATTGGCCGCTCCCGGGTTTCTTGGCTCAGAACTCTGAACCAACAATCTTCTTAGACCATATAGTATGCTTAAATTATTGCTGTCAGGTGAATCTGCTATACACACACAGAGTCAGAAATTATGAATACGCATTGATAATCATACACAGAAAGCAAGAGGAAAAAAATGCAATCTTTCAGCATCATTAAATATAATTTTAATCAAAATTTTCTTTTAATAAGTTGAAACAAATTGATTTACTGTATAAAAGCATTCAAAAGAGAATAATATCAAAAGGGACAATTTGTCTATCACATATGATGTATTTCTGATTCATATTCATATTGGTCATAAGAAAAAGCCAATTGTGTCAATGTCATTTAGTCTTCTATCTTCTGAATGTTCCTTGAAAGGCATTGTGTAAGAACTTATCAAAATAGATAAACAGTAATTAGTCAAGAAACATACTCGGTTTTATACTAAATATGTCAAAAATTTGGAGTATAAGGCTAATTTCACAGATTAAGAAATGTTGGGTTGGTATGGCGGCTCATGCCTGTAATCCCAGCACTTTGTGAGGCCAAGGTGGGCAGATCACTTCAGGACCGGAGCTCAAGACCAGCCTGGCCAACACAGTAAAACCCAGTCTTTACCAAAAATATAAGAAATTAGCCGAGCATGGTGGTATACGCCTATAATCCCAGCTACTCGGGAGTCTGAGGTGGGAGAATCCCTTGAACCTGGCAGGCAGAAGTTGCAGTCAGCTGAGATTGCACTGCTGCACTCCAGTCTGGGGGACAGAGCGAGACTCTGCCACTTTTTTTTTTTTTTTTAAGTTAATGAACTAAATTTGAAAAAGTTGACTAGGCACAGTGGCTCATGCCTGTAATGTAATCCCAGGACTTCGAGACACTGAGGCAGGCTGCTTGCTTGAGCTCAGGAGTTCGAGACCACCCTGGCCATCACGGCGAAACCCCATCTCTACAAAAAAATACAAAAATTAGCTGGGCGTGGTGGCATATGCCTGTAATCCCAGCTACTTGGGAGGCTCCCAGCTACTTGGGAGGTGGAGTTTGCAGTGAGCTGTGAGCCAAGATAGTGCCACTGCACTACAGCCTGGGCAGCAAAGTGAGAACCTATCTCACTCTCTCAATAAAAAGGAAAAAGGCATTTCTGGGTTCCTGTTTATCTGTTTATGATAGCTCAGAATGGTCTTTTAAACTTTAAATAAACTTCTTAAATCATAAATTGACATTCATGAACTGTTTTAATAATTTAAAACATGGCTATATTGAGAAAACAAGAGGGATTCTTAAAATGAAGGAAATGACTAATAAAAGTAAGTGTAATCTATATTATATGTACTTTAAAATGTATGCATGGTAAATGTGTTATATATACACTAATATGCAATAAATAAAGATAAGATAAATTCAGAGTAACCTTTTACACGTTACATAATTAATGTGACAAAAGCTCAGTTTCTTTTTTTTTTTTTTTCCTTGAGATGGAGTCTCGCTCTGTCGCCCAGGCTAGAGTGCAGTGGCGCGATCTCAGCTCACTGCAACCTCCGCCTCCCGGGTTCACGCTATTCTCCTGCCTCAGCCTCCCGAGTAGCTGGGACTACAGGTGCCCGCCACCACACCTGGCTAATTTTTTGTATTTTTAGTAGAGACGGGGTTTCACTGTGTTAGCTAGGTTGGTTTTGATCTCCTGACCTCGTGATCTGCCTGCCTCGGCCCCCCAAAGTGCTGGGATTACAGGCGTAAGCCACCGTACCTGGTCGATAGAAGCTCAGTTTCTATGAATGTGCTCAGATTCAAAATTATTTAAAACTCGCCTCAATTTGGGGACTTTATAGTAGGATCCAATAGTGTTTCTAGTCACATATAAAAGATAATATATTTGACCCATCAAATTTATGGTATAAAATAAATACTAGCACAGCAGTTATTATAGAATCTTTACTGCTATTCTACTATAACATTTTTTATGATATTATTTTTCTATACAACTCACAGAAATATCAAAGTAACATAAAATTATGTTTAAAAAAAGTGCACCAATGCTAGGGGTGGGTAACAAATGTTGTTAAATCTAGCACTAGAACTAGTTAGTGTTCAGATACCTAAATATTCACTAAATTGAGGTAACAACCAAAATTCTTTGTTAACAGCAATCCAAGAGGCACAACGCAACTTAACATCTGTTTTTTATTTCCAAAATTCTAGTGAACTTAATTCATTATATAGATGGTCCGCAACTTACGATGGTTCAGGTTCTCAAATTGATGATGCAAAAGCAATACACATTCAGTAGAAACTGTACTTCGAGTATCTACACAATTGTTTTTCACTTAAAGTACGGTATTCAGTAAAGTACAGGAGAAATTCAACACTTTATTACAAAATAGGCTTCATGTTAGATTATTTTACAAACATGCTGAGGACACTGACATTAGCTTACAGTTGGGCAAAATAATCTAATTAACCTTGCTTTCTATGTAGGTAGGTAGGTAGGCTAGGGTAGGCTAAGATGTGATCTTGGGTAGGTTACATATATAAAATGCATTTTCTATTTAGAATATTTTCAATTTATGGGTTTATTGGGACATAACCCCATTGTAAGTTGAGGAGCAGCTATATTTTAAAAGATATTAAATTTTACGCCTGAACAACATGGTGAAATTGCATCTCTACAAAAAATACAAAAATTAGCCAGGCTTGATGGTGTGTGCTTATAGTCCCAGCTACTTAAGAGGCTGAGGCAGGATCGCTTGAACCCAGGAGGCAGAGGTTTGAGTAAGCTGATATTGTGCCACTGCATTCCAGCCTGGAGGACAGAGTGAGACCCTGTCTCAATAAATAAATAAACAAAAATAATGAAGATATTAAATTTTAATTTTCTATGAGACTTAATGTGAAATATTTTCTGACTTCTGGAGCACATAGTAAAATCTAGTTAAAGTGTTCGTTATAAATCTGTACAACCTTTATGTCAGTGTCTCTGAATTCTTTGGAATATACGTAAGATAAAATCAAACCAATATTGCATACTCTTTGCAAATTCCTGGGTGGAGTAGTTGATGCTGTTGTTTTATATTTTCTGGTAATTCCTTTATGTGCACATGACATTAACCCAAGCATTGTACTACTTTATCTTTCCCTCTCCAACTAAACCAATAATACAATATTTGCAGGAAGCAGAAATTTTGCTGAATGATCATGCTGCACCTGGAAAATAATAAACCTTAATTTATGTATGCTCTTGAACACTTTTAGAGCCACGCATACCACTAAGGGTTTCTAATTCACCATTTTACCTCACATTGACTTTAGCCTTCCACTTTTTTATTGCCTCCTCTTGTTTTTTTTTTTTTTTTTTTTTTTTTTTTTTTTTTTTTTTTTTTTGCTGCTTTCTCTGGCCTTTATCTTTTCTTTTGTTTGCAAGAGCAGAAGGGAAAAAACGTGCTCTCATTTTTGCCCTCTCTTTCTCTCCTTCAGAGTAGATGAGCTTTCTCTTTTATTGCCTCGGCTTCTGTAGAATAATACCTTCCACCTCAAATTGCTTAACAAGGTCTTTTCCTTAACAGTGGCAATACCTTCTTAGTAAGGGTTTGGTTGGAAACTGTTGAGATTAAATGTTCTCCCTACTGTGCATATTATTAGTAATTACATGGCATAGAGTTATTTATAAGTCTACTGTTTCATCTGAGGAAATGTAAAATTATAGCACAGGTAGAAGAAAAACCTAGGCCTTATTCACAAATGAGGTGCAAACGGAAGACTGGGGCATTAGAAAATCATCTATTGTAGAAATGTCAATGGGATCAAACCCAGGAAATTACAGAAGCCATTTCTCCTAGGTCTCAATATCTGAACATAGCTTGCATGTCCTAGAAGCTGGTAAGAGGCTGATGCCCAGACTCCTGTCATGGCAGGAAAGGCCATACAGGAGACCTCAGCAAGAACAAGAGAATAATGAAGACCATCCAATAGCCCAAGCACCATGCTATAGTATATCATCCTCCAAATCAGGTCCTGACAGCTAGAGTGTCTTCCTTCCTCTCCAGGTTTATTTCTTGTTCTCTCGATGCTCTAGACTGAACAACTTTCAGTGTCTGAAAAACCACAGACCTATTTTCATTGACCTGTTCAGTAAAGACTCTAGTTTTATTTTCTCAGTGTTAACTTCCTGGCTTGTCCAGGTAGCTCAAGTATTTTCATTCGTGGAGTCTTGTGCCTATTTTTAACTCTCTGTTGTTACACTATATTGTAAACTTCTAGCCCCAGTAATTATGCCTTGTGTAAAGGAGGTGATCAGAAAACCGTGGATCTATGAAAGAATCAACAGGACACTTTAGTTCCATTGAAAGAAGACTGACATAAGATTTTTTAAAAATAAAATTAACACCTATACTATGAAAACATGATTTTCTTGAGGGAATCATACTCCGTTTTAGAAAACACACTTTTGAAACTTATAAAAAACTTATAATTTTTATAGGAAAGAGTATATGTGATTCCCATATTAATTTTTGCTGATTCAAGTGCTGTTATAAATTTTAAAAGGAGGCAAGACCCTCAGTCGTCCACTGCAAATTGTCAAGTCATTAGTTTTCACCAGGCTGAAGACCTGAATGAGAGTTTAGGACTTTCACCAGGCTGAAGACCTGAATGAGAAAGAGGCCCTGAGACAAAATTAAGTCACTTTACAAGAATGTTGTTCTCACTGTTACTTGCAGATATTCCTTAGAGAAGACAACTCCAAATTCCTTAGAGAAGTTAATTCCAGCAGTTTTGGGGTACAAAGTTCTAACTACCATTCAGAGGAAGCTAAACATTGTTTCTAGTTTCTGAGTTAATCATGAGTAGACAATTGCAAAGAGAATCTACAAAGATTTTCAAATGTACAACATGGAGTCAATATTTGAACAGAAAATATTTTGTATATTCACAATAGCAGATATAGAATTAAAATCGATATCCCAGCCATATTTATTGATATGTGATCTTTTCTTTCCAATTATGTTGTCTAAGGCAAATGCATCATCACAACTTTTACATTTCCCTGTGGTTATCCACCAGTATTCTTCAGTGCTTTTCTAGTACTGTGAAGGAAAGAAGTGGCACACAGTGGATATACAGGAAGTAAACTCTCCTTAAATACCTTCTGGCTTTTCTACTGTGCACTGATGTGAGAACTGACCAAAGACAGTTATGTTCTTCTTTGTATTCCTTAATAGCAAGTAATATCAACCAAGCGGTTCCACATTCCTTGTGGTATCATATTCCATCTCACTCAAGTGCCAGTGATATTACATAAGCCTATGCATCATTTTCTACCTGTAAGTAATTCCAGTTTACCACAGGTGAAGGTCTTAATGACACTACAACATCCCAGGGATTGATTCTATTCACCACTAGCAATGAGACTCTGTTGGCAGTTAGCTGGTGAGTAATTCAATTCCATCATCTTATCCAATGATTCACTTTTGGCATCACCTGTCTTAATTTTATTTCTCCCCACCCCAAGTACACCCTGAAACAAGAATTTGAGTACAACAAGTGTACTGAAAGGTGGTCTTTGGTTAGCACTTATAGGGTAGTGGATAAATGAGCCAAAGAAGGAAAGAAAGTAAACTAAGAACTTTACTGTTGTCAACTGGAGTGTTGTCTCACACAGTGTTGGACTCACACCTCAAACTTACCTAAAATCTGAGGGAGCAATAGCATTTATGTACAAACTCCCATCAATCATGTTAGAGGGATATTTGAGGGAACTGAAAGGAAAATGTTATTTTCCTGGTATTTCAGTCTGTGTGGGTAGAGAGCAGCTAGAAAACTTCCTCTGACAAAGGAATGCACATGCTGACAATTAGAAGTAAGGCTAATATACTACAGTGACTCTGTGAACAAGATGGAGAAGCAGCCAATAAGAATACTTCTCGACTTATATAGTCCCAAAATATCAAGGTGAACGCAAGACTGATGTCAGCTGCTACAATGGAGAAATCACTGATCCATTGCTCAATTTCTAGACCTGATTCCTTTTTCATTCCCAATTGGAAGAGATCCTGGGTGCTATTGAGGAAAATCCCTGTAACACCACAAGAGGTCTGATAAGTGTTTCCTTTCTGGTCTCCAAAGGTATCTGTAGGGGAAGAAAAATAATTTTTTTTAGATTCTTAGTTAAAATGAATCCCTATGACAAAAGATAGATTAGCAAAAAAAAAAGAAATGTTTATTAGCATCTATATTTCCTGGATGGCACCATGAAAGATAACGGAAGACACCTAGGTAAGGAGTAGTTCTCAAAGAGTTGGCTTTGAATTCCAGCTTATATAGCATCTTTGACAAAGAATAGTTAATTATTAGAGAAACGACAAGACAAAGGAAAAGGACCTTGAGTCTCTAACAGCTTGTGGGAAGGTAAATAAATAGCAGATAAAGGCTAGTTAATAAAGCTTCTCAGCGTATATTCTTCTGGTATCATCTCCAGGGGTAAGGGTCTAAAGTTGGCTTCAGTGGTTAACCTCTGTTCTCCCTGGTAGAACGGGGTGCAGGATACCTTCTGTGTCTCTAAATCCGTGTCCTGCTTTTAGGCAATTAGAGGGAGAGCAGAGAGCTTTCCTGCATCTGCTTCTCCATTGTCTTCAGCCCAATAATTTTTCATTTTTTGGGGTGAAATATTCTGGTCTCCCACAGATGTGTGATATGGACCCAGACAATTACACACTGAGGGAAGGGAAATACTGAGAATTTTCAAAAACTGTTGGGTATTGGGTTGAACTGCAACTGATACTGAGGACCATTTTATGGCAGAGGAGGGACAACAAAGTGTATGACCATCAATTCTACTGGTCATACTATATATCTGACAGCTCAAAAGCTGACAGGCTGCAAACATTTTGAAATGGCCTTGTAAGTGTCTGGTTTTAGCCTGGGGATGATACCCTGAATGGCTGGGGTTTGGGATGCTGTCCTTCAAGTTGCTGTATATACTTTAAACCAAAGGCCATTATATAGTGTTATTTTCTCAAAAGTTAAAATGTGTGAGACTGAGTCCAAGACGTGGGAGTAGCAGTAGGTTCTGTCATCATAACTCCTACTGGCTCTCTTGAGGGAATGTGTGTTATTCTCCCACAATTTTAGCCTCTGCTGTGTTAGAGTTACTAGTTTGGGGAGGTGTTTGGGGTGGAGAACTTCTATCAGAGGACACAGTAAGAGGATGGTTGGTTGGTTGGTTTTTTTTTTTTTTTTTTTTGAGACGGAGTCTCGCTCTGCCGCCCAGGCTGGAGTGCAGTGGCCGGATCTCAGCTCACTGCAAGCTCCGCCTCCCGGGTTCACGCCATTCTCCTGCCTCAGCCTCCCGAGTAGTTGGGACTACAGGCGCCTGCCACCGCGCCCGGCTAGTTTTTTGTATTTTTTAGTAGAGACGGGGTTTCCACCGTGTTAGCCAGGATGGTCTCGATCTCCTGACCTCGTGATCCGCCCGTCTCGGCCTCCCAAAGTGCTGGGATTACAGGCTTGAGCCACCGCGCCCGGCCCAGTTGGTTGGTTTTTTAACCCAGTCTTTTGCTGTGGTTGTCACCTGGATGTTTTAGATTCTTGATATCAGAAGACCACCAGGCAAAGAGTTATTATACTAGGAGGGATAATTGGGCCTGATTATCATATAATAGATAGAAATAAGGTTACTTCTGCATAATGGGGGCAGGAAAGAATACATCAGAAATCTAAACCATTCTGTTGGATACGTTTTGCTGCTCCATCAACCCTAGTGATAATAGTGAATGGACAATTGCATCAACCATTGCCTGTAGAGAGCAAGGTCATTTAGGGCCTCAGAATTGAAAGTTTGCTCCTCCACGCAAGCCACAAAAATCAGCTGAAGCACTGGCCTATGTTGAAGAAATCTAGAATGGGTGATAGAAGAGGAAGATGATGAATATTTTCTTAGTTCTATGGAACATCTTGCTGTAATTTGTTTTTATTGTGATCAGTCATCACCCTAAAGAGTCAGCAACAGAAGTGGATTTCACGTGGAATATGGGTGGACTATACCAGATGCTGTTAGTGTCTCACCTAAATACACTTGGAATGAACTATTTTTACTCCAAAGACTTGACTTTCAGTATCCCTTTACTAGTGTTGAAGACGTGTATTAAAAACAAAATCTTCTGCCAACCCCAAATCTCTATTACAGAGGTAGTAAAGAAATAAAACAGTTTTATTATTGAATAAGTATTAAAATAGAGTGTGATACTCATCATAGGCAATCTACAAATAGATTGCAAAGACAGGAAGCTCACCCTTTATATAGTCAACCGGATACAACCAATTTTATACATGTTTTTAAGATGAGCAATAACTAGTACTCAAGAGAACTTCACAGCACCATTTGTCACATATAGTCCCCAACTTTACCTGGTAATTGGTGTGACTGTCTATATGAGCTAATTGGCTTTTTTTTTTCTAGAGGAAAAACAAACTTCTCACATCTGTACTACAGGGGAGGTAGTTTTACAACTTGGAGCAAGGGACCCACTTAAGTTAGGCTCCCACTGTCCCAGAAACTGGGAGTTTGGAAGGCTGTCTCCGTTGATGGTTACATTTTAAAGAGGTGTCACCAGGTTCCTGAGAAAGATATTCCTAGGTCATAAGGTCCACAAAAGCCTGATTCAGTTTCTAAAAATATTTATATACATTTTGAAAATATGAAGTAAGTACTTAAATTTGCTAAGTTTTCTGAGGTAAATGTTCTGACAAAGCAGGAGGGGCAGAAAACCTCTTTTTATATTTTTAACAGGTGGATTAAAATTTAAAATTTTTAATTCATACTTGTCCTGACATCTGATTTTCCCTTGGAGTTGGAGCCCATATTTCTTGTGTACATGGTAAGATAACAATGCCAATAAATTAACACACCTCTGATGCAGCTTGTTAGAAATGCAGAATTCCAGGTCCTGCCAAAGACATACTAAGTCATGATCTGCATTTTTAACAAGACTTTCAGGTATTTTGTATGCACATTGAAGTTTGGAAAGCATGATAAACATGGAGATTATATATATCATATAAATAATATAAACATAAATATGTATTTATATATAACATATTTGTATTTATATAAATGTACATTACATATAAAATATATTTATATACATTTGTATATGCATATATTTGTAAATTTGTATAAAGCCCTGAAAACTCATTTGTGTTTAAGGATTTACAGAGGAATTTCTCTCTAGTTTTATATGTGTAAATATATAAAATATGTGCATTATATATAATGGAATAATCTATGGATGGTAGATTATATGCATCTATATGGTAATGGTAAAGTTGCATTATATATAAATACATTATATGTAATGCATATAATCTATAGATTATATGCATCTATATGGTAATGTTAAAATTGCATTCAGCTGATGATAGCAGAAAACCTAACAATTGTAACTTAACAAATAGGAATAATTTTTCTGACATAACAATTTCAGAGGTTGAGAGTCTGGGTGTGATACTGTGGTTCTACGATATAATCAGTGGCCTGGGCTCTTAATCTTTCTGCTCTATCATCTAGGCATTCAGTTGCCTTTCTCAGTCTTGCTGACTCATGATCCTACGATAGTTGCTTATATTCAGGCTTACATCTGTTTCAGGCAGGAAGAAGGAGGACAAAGCAGTGCCTCTTTAGGAAAGCAAAAGTGTTCCAAGGAATCATCAACTTTTGTTTTACAAGAAAGAATTTGTAAACTAAAATCAACTCCAGAGTAATTAGGTTATATAGTTGGACACAATTTTACCACAAACAAAATTGAGGTTTTGTTAGTAAGCAGCAAAAAAGAATAAATATTGAGTAGGCAACTAAAAGTAATTGCTACAAAAAAATACATTTACATAGGTAGACAGTATTTTTTCTTAGCACAGTTATAATTTAATTACCCAAAATTATAACTAGTAAGAGTAATTATAATATAATTATTTTTATATAACTATACAATATGTAATTACATATAAAGTTAATGTAAATAATTATCTAATCTATAAATCACCACTTTATGCTACATAGGTATACATTTAAACTGTTTTAATAATAAACCACACATAATCAGTTATCACATTGATAAGGAAAGAATTCAGCACTGTGATGCTGGATTGATGTACAGGATTTAAAAATACTGCAAAAACAGAAGTTCTAAATGTAATCAAAATTTAAAGAATCTTAATTGTAATTATTTTTCAGTATCTACTATTCTGGAATATGATTTTTTAAAATTAGGAAATGGGTTAGGGATATGGTATAACTAGCAAGAGATAAAACTACATATATAAAGTTCACTTTTCTTTAGTATCAGAACTTGTTCGAAAAGCTACAGTGCAATAAAACTTCAACTGCAAACTGAGGTTAAGCTATTTGTCAGAGAACATCTATTTCTAATTTTAAAGGCTATTAAAATCAATTGAGAAACTCTGTTTCACCATATCCTTTCATTCCACTTCATAGCACTCATATTGAATCCCACAGAATTTGGACAATCATGCCAAGCCAGTTATCGTGCAGCAACATATTAAACTCTGTTGGCTTATTACACGGTCATTAAGTAGATTAATTTTTTCTAAAGTAATTTTCATATTTCTGATTAAATTTTTCCATGATATTATTTAAAAACTTATGAGACACATCAGAGATGTGTGATAAAGTAAATTAAACCTAAGTTAAAACCTCATTTTAAGTATTAACATTTTATACTTTATTCAAACACTTTTAATACATTTGCTCCTGTGAGAGGGTAGTTCTTTTGAGATATTCATTTTTGTTTTGTTTCCAGTGACATGCTTTATATCTTCTGCATGTCTCTACAGTTACCTGCTTTATCTTTCTCTACCTGGTTCTGTGTCACAGGAGGCTGAACTCAGGAGAAATCCGTGATTTCTTTGCCCACAGGCTTTGGTTTCAGTCCATTGGACCAAGCTCATAGATTGGAGGAAGGGAAGAGAATAATGTCAAGATATCCATTCATTCATATGTCTCCATGCTTTATCATGTCTTGCTGTCTGGCCTGCTATCAGGAAACCTCCTCTATATGGCTTCTTCTGTATCTCATATTAGCTACCTCCCCTGGCCTCTTTAAACCTATGACTAGTATTGGTACTCTGTTGTTATTTCCACGAGAGTGGTGCATGATCCCTTGAGGCTTTTTCTAAACCATGCTTTTACCATTGTGAAGAGTTCTATAAATTCCCCTTCATGACCAAACTTGAGTACATATGTGTTTCTTACCAGGACCCTGACTGATTTAATTGTTACAGTTATATTTCTATTTTCTACTCCAACAACCTAGAAAAGTTATAAAACTCAGAAAATTACCTTAGAATGTATAACTCTATAATTACTATACTTAATTTCTTTGGATATGTACTTCTGCACTTGTATATCCAAGATAGATTACTGAAATTCCTCCTTAACAGATATAATAACTTTTTCCCTATTTCTTCAAATCACTTTTGACATTTAACCATACTTCCATTGACAGCATACATATTAACAAGGTTTTTTTAAAAATATAGGCTATATATTTTTTCCCTTTAAATAGTTTTTAAATTAATTTACTAAATTTGTATAAAGTCCTGAAAACCCATTTCTCTTTAAGGATTTATAGAGGAATTTCTCTCTAGTTTAAATGTTTTGTTTCCTAATTAAAAATAAAATAAGCATATAGTATGGTAAATTTTTATACCATTTTATGAGTATAAGAAATAAAATTAAGTATTGTAGTCAACAGCCTGTTAATTTTTGTGGTTCAGTAATAAAAGCTTAGATGTAAGAAAAATATGTACTAGTTTACCTTGGGAAAAATCAACTTCATTAAAATAATTTAGGGTCATTAAAATATAAAGTAATTCATATTTTTTACTATGAATAAATAGCAAACCAGTTAAGATATTACTTTCAAAAACTTTAAAAACTATTAAAAAATGGATCAAAACATCCTCAGTAGTAGCTCAAACCTCAAAATTGCTATAGGAAGGGACCTAAAGATGGCAGACTAGGACATCTGTCACTCACTTCTTTTCACAAACAACCAAAATCAAGAAGATCACTAGGATTCAACAGAGAAGTGACAGGAAATATCTGAGACACAGAAGAAAAGGGAAGCAAGGAAGCCAGCTCTGCCAGGATTGGCTGAGAGCTGAAAGTCTTCCCACTTCAGGGAAACAGAGTAAGTGAGAGATCTTCAGCAGTCCACATTGCCACCATGTACTCCTGCAACCGTAGTCATAGGTAAGCTCCTTTACCATTAGAGGCCCTGAGACTAGCATAGGGAGATGATGAAAGACTGCACAATGGCATTTATCCAGACAGAGAGCTCACTCTGGGTCCCACACCACCTCAAAATCCTAAGCAACTACAACATGGTGCCATTTTGAGAGCCCAGGTGCTACCACACTGCATCCTGCCCTGGAGTCTAATAGTCCCTGCATCTTCCCATCCCTGAAGCCCCACTGGTGTTCTCTAATGTTCACCTGAGTGGCTGCAGCAATGCACCACCAGTTGGACCTAGCAAAGGAACAGGGAACAGAGTCTGCAGCAGTTTAGCACACACAGTGTCCTGCACCCCAGGGAGTAGGCTATATAACACAGTGGGAGGCTGTCCCCAGAACAAAGGGATTCAAATTACATGCTTCTCAGAGACTGAAACCCGCCTGATCTAGCAGAAGAAACAATTTCAGCACTGGAAGACAGTTTCAAAAGGTAAAGAGAAACCCCAAATCATAGAAAACATGTTTAATAAAATAATACCTGAAAACTTCCCAAGTCTAGCAAGAGATTTAGGCATCTACCTACAGGAAGTTCAGCGATATCCAAATAGATACCAAAAAAAAGGTTTTATCCATGGCATATTATAGTAAAAATGTCAAAAGTCAAAGAGAATTTTAAAAACAGCAAGGTTAAAGCATCCAGTCACATATAAAGAAACCCTGTCCAAATAACAGTGGATTTCTCAGCAGAAAACTTACAGACCAGGAGAGAATAGGATGATATTCAAAGTGCTAAAAGAAAAAAAAAAAAAAAAACACTTTCAGCCAAAAATACTATACCAAGCAAAGTTATCCTTCATAAATGAAGGAAAAATAGTTTTTCCCAGACAAGCAGAAACTGAAGGAAATTTTCACTAGACCAACTCTACAAAAAATGTTGAAGAGAGTTCTACACCTGGAAGCAAAATCTACCTACAATGTGTACCATCATGAAGATACGTGAAAGTATAAAATTCACTAGTAGACTAAACACACAAATGAGGCAGAGAAAAGTCTCAAATGTTACCACTACAGAAAAACACCAAGTCACAGTGATAATAGAAGAGAATGAAAGGAAAAAAGGATATATAAAAGAACCAGAAAACAATGAACAAAATGGCTGAAATAAGTCCTCATATTCCAACAATAATCTTGAATATAAATGGATTAATTTTTTTACTAAAAAGATATAAAATGGCTAAATGGCTAAAAAAATGTGATCCAGCTATTTGCTGCCTGTAAGAAACTCATTTCATTTGTAAAGACACCTAGAGACTGAAAGGGATGGAAAATGATGGTTTATGCAAATAGAAACCAAAAGCAAGTATGAGTAATATGTCAAACAGCGTTTAAGTGAAAAACAGTAGATAAGAGACAAAGGATGTCATAATGTAATGATAAAAAATCAATTTAGCAGAAGAATATAACAATTCTAAACACATATGCATTCAACACCAGAACACACAGATAATAAAGCAAACATTATTAGATATAAAGGGAGAAATAAACTCCAATACAATAATAGTTGGAGACTTTGATATCCCACTTTTAGCATTAGATCACCTAGATAAAAAAAATTTAAGAAAACCCCATTGGATTTAAACAACACATTAGACAAAGTAGACCTAGCAGACATATATAGAACATTTTATCTTATAGCTTCAGAATACACATCCTTATCAGCACATAGCACATTCTTCAGGATAGATCATATTCTAGGACAGAAAACAAGTCTCAACAAATTTTTAAAAATTAATCAAGTATCTTCTCAGACCACAATAGAATAAAACTAGAAATCAATAACAAGAGAAACTTTGGGAACTGTACAAATACGTGGTCATTATATAACATTCTTATGGCTGGGTGTGTTGGGTCATGCTTATAATTCTAATGCTTTGGGAGGCTGAAGTGGAGGATCAGATGAGCCTAGGAGCTGGAGACCAATGTAAGGAACACAGTGAGATCCCATCTCTACAAAAATATTGAAATAATTATTGAGCATAGTGGCACACACCTATAGTCTCAGCTACTCAGTAGGCTGAGGCAGGAGGATTGTTTGAGCCCAGGAGTTTGAGGCTGCAGTGAGCTGTGATTATATTACTACAACCCAGCATGGGTGACAGAATGAGATCCTGTCTCTAAAAATAAACAAACAAACAAACAAACAAATAAATAAATAAATAAATAAATAAATTAGTTAAGAGTTCACCTCAAACTATTTCAAAACCTAAAGAGAAAGGAATTCATCCTGACTCATTCTATGAGACCATTACCCTGATACTAAACCAAACAAGGACACAACAACAAAAAAAATGAAAACTACAGGCAAATGTCCCTGACGAATATAAAAAATCTTCAACCAAATACTAGCAAACGAAATCCAGTATCCCATCAAAAAGTTAATACACCATGATCAAGTGAGATTTATTCCATAGATGCCAGGATGTTTCAACATATGCATATCAATAAACATACATCACATCAACAGAGTGAAGGACAAAATACATATGATTATCCCAATAGATGCAGAAAAAGCATGTGATAAAATCCAGCATTTCTTCATGATAAAAATACTCAACCAACTGGGCACAGAGGTAATACATGTCAATATAATAGAGCCCATATAAGACAAACCCACAGCCAACGCTATACCGAATTGGGAAAAGCTGAATGTCTTTCCTCTAGGAATAAAAACAAAACAAGGATGCTCACTTTCGCTACTCCTACATAGTACTGTAAGTCCTAGCTAGAGCAATAAGGCAAGAGAAAAAAGCGAACGGCATACAAAGTGAAAAAGAGAAAGTCAAATTGTCCCACTTTGGAGATGGCATAATCTTATACTTAGAAAAAACTATTCCATCAAAAAACTCTTGGATCTGATTTTTAAAATTCAGTAAATTTGCAGGATTCAAAAATCAACATATAAAATGAATAGTGTTTCTATAAAGTCATAATGAGATAGCTGAAAAAGAAATCAAGAGGGCAGTCCCATTTATAATAGCTACAAAAAATACCTAGGAATAAGTCTAAGGAGGTGAAAGATCTAAAGGAAAACTGTAAAACACTGATGAAGGAAATTGATGAGGACACAAGTAAATGAAAAAATTCCCATGCTCGTGGATTGAAAGAATTCACGTTGTTAAAGTCACAATACAACCCAAAGCAATCTACACATTCAGTGTAATCTCTATCAAAATATAAAGGTCATTTTTTATAGAAATACAAAAAAATTAAAACTTGTATGAAATTGAAGAGCTCGAATAGCCAAAGCAATGCTGAGCAAAATAAACAAACAAACAAAAAAAAACAACAAAAAAACAAAGCTGGATGGAGGCATCACACTACCCGAATTTAAAATATGTTACAAAGATATAGTAGCCCAAATAGCATGATATTAGTATAAAAATAGGAACACAGACCAATGGAATAGAATAGAGAATCCAGAAATAAATCCATATTTACAGGCAACTGCAAGAGCATATTTTTGAGAAATAATATTCTCTTCAATAAATAGTGCTAGGAAAAGTGGATATCTATAGGCAGAAAAATGAAAATAGACCTTTATCTTGTATCATACACAAAAATCAACTCAAAATGGACTAGAGACCTAAACAAGACTTGAAACTATAAAACTACTGAAAAAAACATAGGGGACATGCCACATGACATTGGTCTAGGCAAAGGTTTTATGGCTAAGATTTTAAAAGTACTGGAAACAAAAACAAAATAGGAGTAAATTAAACTAAAATGCTTCTGCACAGCAAAGGAAATAATCAACAGAGTGAAGAGACAATCTGTTGAGTAGGAGAGAATATTTGCAAATTATTTATCTGACAAGTGGCAATAATTCCATTAAAAAATGGGCAAAGGACAGAGACATTTCTCAGAAGAAGATATACAAATTGTCCACAGGTATATGAAAAAAATACTCAACTTCAGCAGTCACCAGACAAATGCAAATCAAAACCACAATGAGATATTGGCTTATCCCAGTTAAAATGGCTATTATTAAAGAGATTTTAGAAAGAACAAATTCTGACAAGGATGCAGAAAAAGGAAACTCTTGTACACTGTTGGTGGAAATGTGAATTTGAACATCCGTTATGTATGGAAAATAGTATGGAGATATCTCCAAAAAAAAAAAAAAAACCCTAAAAGTAGAACTACAATACAATACAGCAACCCTATTCCTGGGTATTTATCCAATAAAAAAGGAAATCAGTATATAGAAGGGATACTTGCACGCTCATGTTTATTGCAGCACTATTCACAATAGCCAAAATATGGAATCTCCCTAAGTTTCTTACCTAACAGATGAATGAATAAATAACATGTGCTATATATACACAATGGATTACTATTCAACTGTTAAAAAAATAAAATCTTGTCATTTGTAGCAATGTGGATGGAGCAGGAGGTCATTTTGTTAAGGGAGATAAGCCAGGCACAGAAAGACAAATATTGCATGTTTTCACTCATGTGTGGGAGCGAAAAAAGTTTATCTCGTTGAGGTAGAGTAGAATAATATTTACCAGAGGCAGGGAAAGGTGTGTCAGGGTCGGGGTGGGGTAGAGACTAAGGCAAGTTGGTTAATAGATACAAACATATAGTTATACAGATTGAATAAATTATAATGTTCCAAAGCAAAGTAAGGTGACTATAGCTAACATCAATGTATTTTATGTTTTAAAATAACTAGAAGAGAGGACTTGAAGTGTTCCCAACACATAGAAATGATAAATATTTAGGGTGATGGATACCCTACATGCCCTGATTTGATCATTACAGTTTCTATGCATGTAACAATATCATATGTGCCCTATAAAATATACACATGTTATGAATTAATAAAAAATTTTTAAAATTGCTATGCCAACAGTCCCCTCTTGTCTGCAGGCAATGCATTTCAAGCCCTCCAGTGGATGCTTGAAACTGTGGATGGTAGCAAACTTTATATATACTGTTTTTTCCTATATATATATACCTATGATTAAATTTAATTTATAAATTAGGTGCGGTAAGAGATTAACAACAATAACTAATAAAATAGAACAATTATAACAATATACCGTGATAAAAACTATGTGAATGTGCCTTGTTTCTTTCTCTCTCTCTCTCAAAATGTCTTCCTGCACTGTACCATGGGTAGCTGAAGTGTAGAAAGTGAAAGTGTGGATAAGGGAGGACTATTGTATTTTAATACAATTTTAGTTATACAGGTTGAATATTCCTTATCCAAGATGTTGGGGACCAAAAGTGTTTCAAATACTGGAATATTTGCGTGTGTACAATGAGATATCTTGCAGTTGGGACCCAAGTCTAAACATTTATTAATGTTTCATTTATACCTTTTACACATGGCCTAAAGGCCATTTTATACAATATTCTAAATAATATTATGGATGAAACACAGTTTGTGTACATTGAACCATTAGAAAACAAAAATGTCACTATCTCAGCCACCCATGTGAACCATTCATGACTGTTTGGCATCACCATCATTCCTGACTCTGAATTTATATTCTCAGCAGAATATTCACATTTTCTGACACTTATTCAGTCATTATTATAATGAAAAAATAATGTGTTCAGAATAAATAAACAGCACATGGAGACTGAGTAATTTATAAGGAATAGAACTACCAAAAATACCCACATAAGCTCTTAAACAACAGCAACAACTAACAATGGTAGGCTTTTGGTCTCCACCTACAATGCTGTATTTTGACTGAAAGGTTACTGTACAAATTTTTAAGTAGAATGAGGAGGCACTCTTCTGAATGATGTTTTAAAATATTTCCTCTAGAGTCATCTGCCACATTAACAATGTTTTTTGTCTAAGTAGTCTTTTTTTTTATTTATAAACAGACATGATTTCTTGTTCTGTTATGAATGCATGATGCTGTACCACTCCTTCAATAAGCCCATTTTCACCATGTCATCTATAGACACTTTTCCTGCAGTATCAACATCTTCATCATCAATATTATCACACTCACCTTGATTTGGACCCATTTTGACTCTTCACGATCAGTCAATGAGTGAAGAACTAGAGCCTCATTATCAATGTTAAAAACATTTTCAATATCCATTTCTAGGGCAATAACACCAAAACGATGTTTCATTAGTATTATAGATTTGTTCTGGAATCAGATTTTCATCATGTGTTGGCAAACTCATCAATGAATTTCTCTACTACTTTGTGATCAGAAGATGCTTTAACATCACAAATCTTAAAAAAAATTAATGCTGTGTCTTTTCATAAATGTCTCTACCCAGCCTGCTGAGTATTCAGTTTCCTTCAATTTTCAGTTTATCATGATAGATCTTTGCTTGTCTTATGATCAGCATACCATTAAGTTGCATGCGATCACTGCAACACTGATGGATATACTCTTTCAACACATGATTCAGATCTTCAGTTTTAAATTTGGGCAGTGATTTTCTGTTTTTCGTTAACTTCTGTTCATCACTTTCAGCACAGAATTTTAATTGTTTACCTTTCTGTTGCTTTAAGTCATATGTGGTGGTCATTCCAACACCACACTCTTAAAATACATCTTATATTTAAATCACTGTCCGGTTTCTCCAATAACT
The DNA here is from genome assembly GCF_037993035.2 of Macaca fascicularis. Classification (NCBI taxonomy): domain Eukaryota; kingdom Metazoa; phylum Chordata; class Mammalia; order Primates; family Cercopithecidae; genus Macaca; species Macaca fascicularis. The sequence continues at coordinate 118,053,692 of NC_088377.1, forward strand.
TAATTTTCTGTGCTATAGATAAACGTACATTCTTCCTCTTTTTCTTACCACTGTTACATAGGAATATCTGCAAGCTTTTTATTTTTGACATTTTCAACAATATCCGTATACCACAGAACAGAGAAGAAACAAACACCCACAGTGAGTAGTGAACATAGATCTTGGCCCCATGTGGCACATCATGGGGAACCTCTTGTTGGTGCGTCTGACTTGCACATGTCCCATTTTATTACCCTTTGTGGATGTGCTTGCATGGGGGAATCTGGGCATGAGTGGAAAAGTTATATCTTAGCAGAAGTGGGCTGGGTGGATCTTTTTAACCTTGGGTACACTGAACAAATTTGGTGTTGTGTGCTTTCATTTTCTGTGGCTTGTCACATGAGATAAGGTGTGGAATATTTTATATGTGGTATCACATCAATGCTCAAAAAGTTTTGGATTTTGGAGTATTTCAGATTTTCTATTTTTGGATTAGGGATGCTTAACCTGTATAATGAGACTGTCATTGTCTGTTTGTGCTGTTATAACAAAATACTTGAGACTGAGTAATTTATAAGGAATAGAAATTTACTTCTCACAGTTCTGGAGTCTGGGAAGCTTAACATCAAGGTGCCAGTAGGTTCAGTGCTGAGTGAAAGCTGCTCCCTCTGCTTCCAAGGTGGCACCTTGAATTCTGTGTCCTCATGTTATGATTTCCTTGGGGTGTCAGTTCACCAGTCAGAAACTTCTGTGGCCAGCAGCACCTTTTTCTGAGTTTTGCTCTGGCCTACTGGACTCGTTCCACTCACTAAGCCCAGCAGGCTACACTTGGCTGACACTACTGGCCTGGATACCATACCTGCCAAGGGCAAGCCAGGCACAGAGCAGCAAGGGGTGTGTGAGCAAGTATGGGGTCCAGCCACTGTGCACAGTCAGACATGCTGGCTGCGGTGGGGCAGGCAGTTCCAGGAACTGGCATGGGTGCTGGATCCCTGCGGAGTTGCAGGTGGACCAGGTGCACCATAAGAAGCTTCCTTGGCTGACACTGGGGAATGCAGTGGCACCCAGATGCTTGGAGATGCCAAGAACCTCAGAGCCCTAATGAGGGTGTCAGAGCCTTGGCTTGGGGAGCTCCTAGGTCTGGGCCTTTAAGGGCTGCAGCTCTTCTTTCCTTCTTGTCACCTGAAACATTGTGAGCAGGGGGTGTGTTTCAGTCCTGTTTGTGTTATAGCCCTTTCAGCCCTGCCATTTGGCAGGTCCCTAGTTCTTGTCTTGCATACAAGAAGAATGAGGTACACAGACAAGTAGAAGGTGAGCAAGATGAAGAGGAGCTTTACTGAGCAATAGAACAGCTCAGAGGAGATCTGCAGTGAGTAGCTCCTCTCCATAGCCAGGGGGTCCCAACAAGTAAGTTCAGCTCCTAGCAGAGAGGGTAGCTCCTCCCTACAGCTGGTTGTCCTGTCATCTCTTCTGTCTCAACAGAGAGGGTGTCACCTCTTTACAGCAGGTTGTTCTGCCATCTCTTCTGCTCTCAGGAGAGAGGGTAGCTGCTCTATGCAGCTGGTCATCCCCTCATTTCTTCCGCTCTCAGCAGAGAGCATAGCTCCTCTCTGCAGTTGGTCATCTCCTCATCTCTTCTAGGCTGGCTGAGGTCTGGGGCTTTTATGGACCTCAGCGGGAATGAAATGCATGCTGATTGGTCCATGGACGGTCATGGGCAGGCCCCCAAAATGCACCACAAGTTCCCACTCAGGTCTGTGGGACCAGCAGCCTGGCCCCCAGGCTTTAGGCCTTCCCCAGCTTGAAGGTAGCGCTTCATTGGTACCCACCCCTTTCTGCACAGGAGTCTGTAATACCTCCTGCTCCTGTTCATGGCACCCACATTATTCATGCTGAGAGGCACCTGCAGGCCAGTGTCAGGCTGCCCTCAGCCACTGCTTGGCCTCCCTCTCTTGCTTGTTGGTGTCCAAAGTCCAGAAGGGGCCTGGCGGCATGTTAGCACTGTCCTGAATGTATACTTACCTGGTTAGGTTGCAGTAGCACCCAGGCTTGGCCTCAACTTTGCTCTGTGATCAGAGTGGGCGCTGACAGCTGGGAGAAGCCGGACAGTGGGAGCAGGCACTTCTGAGCCTGTGGTGGGATGAGGAGTCTTCCCAGGCTACCAAGAGTACAGAGGTGCCTAGGTCTGCAGCTATGGCTTGGGCTGCCGCAACTGTGCCTGGGAGGGCAGGCCTCCTGCCTGCTTCTGGCTTCCAAAAGCACAGGGGTGCCCAGGTTGCAGCCCTGGCTTAGACAGTTGCAATTGTACCTGGGGAACTTCTGCCCTGCCAACTTGGAAGGTGCAGGGCTCCTGCTTGTCCCTGGCTCCCACTGGCTCCATGGAACATGCAGCCCCATCCATGCCTCCTCTCTGCATTTTCCTTTTAGTGGTGGCAGGTGAGGTGCAGGTGGTGCAGTGGCCTCAGCCAACCCCACACAAATGAACCCTATGTTCCTGAGGCCAGTCCTGTGAGTCCCGGTTGCACCTTTGGCCAGGTGCTCGCGGGCTCCGGGACGCAGTGGGGAGTAAGGTTGAGGCCGCGGTGGAGGACCTGGGTCTGCGAGCGGGTCCTGCCTGGCTGTGCAAGGGTGTGAGTAGTACAATTGGCTGCCTTGGGGAAGTGGGACATAGGGGTCCCACTGCTGCTCCTGCAGCAAGTCCTGCAGCAATTCCTGCCACCACTGCCCATACCTCCCTGCGGCAGCCAGCATGATGACAGCTCCGTATGGCCCGCTGCTGCCATCATACACATGGTAGAAAAAGCAAAGGGGTAAAAAGGGCCTAGCTAGTTTCCTCAAGCCCTTTTCTAAGGGTACTAATCCATTCGTCAGAGCTGAGCCCACATGACTTAATTACTTCCCAAAAGGGAACACGAACATTCAAACCATAGCAAAGACAACATTTGAAAGACAAGTAACACATTCTGTAACAGTAGGTTCAGCCTCTTGGGTAGGCAAAACTAGAATTGACCTACATGATATAGCTTGAAGGTGTCTTTCCAAAGACATTTCTTTTCACTAGTCTGTCTTAAATTCCAATTAAAAATTCAATCACACAACATATATTTATTGATGATCTACTCTGTGTCACACATTGTTAAAAGAATAGAAAATACAACAGAGAACAAAAACGAAGACATGCCCATTTTCGTTAAACCTTAAGAACTACCACCTGAATAAGGTTTGTCCTATATATGTCCTGCTTATACTATTATGGACTTAATATTTTTTACTTTTAGAAATTTATATAAGAAAAAAATTACATAAATTTAAGAAATAAATTTAAATTTATGTAATAATGAAATCACTTCAATATGTGTTAAACAGGTAGTATTTGCTCTTAATAGAGAGTAAATGTAAATAAATTAGTGCAAGGATTGCAAAACTTTTTTTTGAGATGAGATCTTACTCTCTCCTTTACTGATTGATTGATTGATTGATTGATTGATTGAGATGGAGTTTCGCTCTTGTTGCCCAGGCCGGAGTGCAATGGTGCCATCTTGGCTCAACACAGTCTCCACCTCCTGGGTTCAAGCAATTCTGCTTCAGCCCCACGAGTGGCTGGGATTACAGGTATGCGCCACCATGCCCAGCTAATTTTGTATTTTTTAGTGGAGACAGGGTTTCTCCAGATTGGTCAGGCTGGTCTTGAACTCCTGACCTCAGGTGATCTGCCTGCCTCAGCCTCCCAAAGTGCTGGGATTACAGGCATGAGCCACCACGCCCAGCCTCTTCTTTATTAATTAATGGATTTCAGTTTATCAGGACTACAATCATGATAATTCTGAGTTTACAGAATGCTCTCTCTTTAAAGTGGAGGAGGGGAATAAGAAAGTGTTAGAGAGGTATAAAAGGCTACCATAAACTAGGACCTTCCCCTTCAGGTAAACAAAAAGATACTATGTAATTCGGTTTTTTTAATGCAGTGCCTCTACAATAAAATTATTATCACTATGGCTTTGAGGATTTATTGTCCTATGAAATCATCTTCTTATATTACTTGTATTGTGAAAGTCACTCTAGTTTAATTGATATCATTGCAGGATAGAAAGTCTTTCCCTGAGATGTTTAAGGGTTGGGTAGAGTACCATAGAGGAGTTACAATTCACTAAGGCCTTGAATTTCTCATAGTCTAATAAAACAGAAAATGTGGAAAGAGTTCAAAAGTAAGGAGGAAAAGGACTTACTTCACAACTTTGCTTTTGAACCTGCTAGAAAACACAAGATAAGGTAAACAGCAATTTCCATTTTCAAATTTACAAAACTGTTTACTTCCATAGGTAGTTAATATAGTCCCAAATTACACTTGATTTTAGGAATTTACTTAACTGAGGTGTAACAAATAGATGGATAGATGTATACATGCATGCATATATGCATGCGTGTTATGAATTTATTATCTTTTCTGAGAAAGTAAGTCCAATTTGAAATGGTTATTAGGGGAGAAACAAACCCTGTCATTGATGTGCTAGACAGTTTGTTTGTCCAACCAGAAACATTATTTCCATCCTACTGTGTGTTCTGGAAGACTGAACTTACATGAATTCCATCAACAAATTCCCTTTCCTCTGTCATCCTGTTCATTTGGACCGAAAGGTAAGCTCCAGCAGGAGAATAAATGAAGGAGAAAAATGAGGTCTGAATGTGTTTTTTCTTTTCTGGCATCTTTTTCGTGGGATGAATCTCCTGACTAAAGATTTCAGTTCTTGTCAGGAATTCCTCTTAAAATAGCCCTCTCTAATTTTTTTTTTTTTTTTTTTTTTTTTTTTTTGCCACTTCTTTACTAAGGGTGGTGTTAGTGTTGTAATTTATTAGTCCCAAAGTATAGCATGAATTCTTGTAGTTTCTCTATACTATGTCTACCTACTTGTAAATAGCCCTTGCATTAAACACTCCTCTAATTACCCAAGTTGAATGTATTATTTTTTCTTTTTTCCTGCTAGGTCCCTGACTAACTCGAACAATCTTATTAAGAACTTCAGTGGTTTGGGATCAAGTATTCAGCATGTAGAATTAATCTTTCATAAGAAAACCTAGTTTTAAAAATGCCACTTTATATATCACAGAAAACAGATATTCTATACTATCATTAAAAACCTGGATTCTGGCTGGGCGTGGCAGCTCATGCCTGTAATCCCAGCACTTTGAGAGGCTGAAGTGGATAAATTCTGTGAGCTCAGGAGTTCAAGACCAACTTGGGCAACATGATGAAACCCCATCTCTACCAAAACATACAAAAATTAGTCAGGTATGGTGGCATTTGCCTATAGTACCAGCTATTCAGGAGGCCGAGGTTGGAGGATCGCTTGAACCTAAGAGGTGGAGGTTGCAGTGAGCCAAGATGATACCACCACACTCCAGCCTGGCCAAAACAAGAGACCCATTTCAAAAAAAAAATTAAAAAATTAAAAAAATGTGTTCTTACTCTCAATTACATTATATCTTACAGTCTTTTGGGAAAAAAAAAGTTACAGAATAAAACAAAAAATTGCAAAAGTAGATAAAATGTTCTACTGATTAAAATACATATTAAAATATAATTTTCTTGTAAAAATTATTTTTAAAATTTTAGGGTTAGTTCTGGTTGTTTTGAAGTAGCTGGAAACAGATTTAAACTCCCATTGGGAACACAATACAAGCTGGAAAAATATTTTAAATTTAAAGAGCAATAATTTGCAGGTACTGAGAGACCATCATACAGAGTTATAAATCTTAAGATAAGATAAGATGTGGTGAGTATCCACATTCACTGACTTTCTTGCTCAGGTATTTTCTGACCAAAAGGTAAGAGCTGGAGCTCACCTATTGGTCCAAATGATATCAACCGAGGAAAATAGAGCCCTATCAGTGCAGTCTCAAGGAAATAAAGGCTACCAGAGTACAGTTTCACTGGATTAAAAAAAAAAAAAATCAAAGATCAGTGTTTAGAATTACATAGAAAACATTACTGACAGAGGTTAAAGACCTAATAAGCAGAGATACAGATGATATCCTGGATAGGAAGAAAATATTTTAACATGTGAATCTTCCCTAAATTGGTCTGTAGATTCAACATCATTTAAAAATTCTGCATTTTTTTTAGTGGAAATCAAAAAGATGATTCTAAACTGTGTGAAGAGTACAATGTATGCAAGGGAAGAAGAAGAGTCCAGTAACGCTGAAGAAGAACAAAGCTGTAAAACTCAACACTAACAGATACAAAGACCTATTATAAAGAGACAGTAATTAAGACAGTGTAATATTGTCGCAAGGAGAGTCAAACCAATGAAAAGAATACATAGTTCAGGCTGGGTGCGGTGGCTTATACCTGTAATCCCAAGCACTTTGGGAGGCCGAGTTAGGCCGATCACCTGAGGTCAGGAGTTTGAGACCAACCTGGCCAACATGGTGAAACCCCGTCTCTACTAAAAGTACAAAAATTAGCCAGGAATGGTAGTGGGCACCTGTAATCCCAGCTACTTGGGAAGCTGAGGCAGGAGAATTGCTTGAACCAGGGAGGTGGAGGTTGCAGTGAGCCAAGATGGTTCCACTGCACTCCAGCCTGGGTGATAGAGGGAGACTCCATCTAAAAAAAAAAAAAAAAGTAGGTAGATCAAAGATAGACCAATATAATAACATGGGCACCTGATTGAGGACAAACACTCAATTGCAATTCAAGGGAGACATAACTATCTTCTCAGTAATGGCATTGAGTCATTTGTATTATGCATTTTTTTAAAGAACATGGGCCTTTATACCACGTACAAAACTACTTTGAAGATGGGGCAAAGACTTACATTTGAAAGCTTAAGTAGTCAAAGTTCTCCAAGAAAATGATAAAACATATCTATATAATAACCATTAAACTATTGACTTTAATTAAAATAAGACTTTTTGTTCATTAAAATATTCAGACAATGAAAGGTAAGCACAAACTGAGAGAAAATATTTGCAATACATATATACCCAATAATGGCTTTATAGAGAACATATAATGAAGTACTTATATTAAATAAAAAAATTCATTTAAAAGGGGGTAAAAGATTTAAACACTTTCCAAAAGAGAATAGAAAAATAGCCAATAAATATATAAAAAGATCCTCAGAATATTAGTTATCAGATAAATGCCAGTTAAAGTCACTCCTTATTCATCAGAATGGCTAAAATGACCAAAAGTATTAAGAATGGGTGAGGGTGTGAAATAACTAGAACTTTTACTCTTTATTAATTTAGAAAAATATTTGGTGTTCATTACTAATGCTAAACCTACTTATACACTTCGTTCTACCAATTCCTGTACAGCAGTGAGAAAGAACTGATTATCGATACACACAACAACATGCATGAATCTTACAGAGTTGATGTTCAGTGAAATAAGTGAGACACAAAAGAGTACCTGATATAAGACTCTATTTACAGGAGGTTCCAAAAGAAACCAGACTAATATGGTGATATGGTTTGGCTCCATGTCCTCATCCAAATCTCACCTTGAATTGTAATCCCCAAAATCCCCACATGTCAAGGGTGGGCCCAGGTGGAGGTAATTGGATCATGGAGGTGGTTTCCCCATGCTGTTTTCATGATAGTGAGTCTCACAAGATCTAATGGTTTTGTAAGCATCTGACATTTCCCCAGCTTGCAGTCACTGTCCCTCCTGCCACCCTGTGAAAGGTGCCTTCCAACAAAATTGTAAGTTTCCTGAGGCACTGTCAACCATGCGGAACTGTGAGTCAAATTAAACCTCTTTTCTTTATAAATTAGCCAGTCTTGGGTATTTCTTCATAGCAGCATGAGAATGGACCAATACATATGGTGACCAAAGTCAGAATAGTGTGGTGGGGTGGAGAGTATTGTCTGGATAAGGGCACAAGGGAATCTTGAAGGAGGGGGTCTGGAATGTCCTGAACCTTGATTTGGGAAGTGGTTACATGAGTACATCAACATGCAAAAAGTTGTCAAGCTATATATTTAAGATTTAAGCACTTTATGTAAGTTACATTCAAATTTTTAAAAAGATAACTTCTTTCTCATGCAAACAAAATCAATGTAGGTTTTTCTGTAACATAATCCATTTTTAGTTGTGGTGCACAGACAAAATAGAAACATCAAAATATAATTTGTATTTCTTTAAAATATAATTGTTAATGTAATTTTTATACTGTTAACCATTTTTTCATTGTTCACGTTTTTAAAAACCGAATCAGACTTCTGCCATGTATATACAAGACCATTTATACTCTAATGTTTTAGTCAAACACTGAGAAGTGGTGTTTTGATTGGTGATCCTGATCACAGATCTAAAACACACATAATGTTAGGGTTGAATGAAGACTTCTGATGAATATTCCCCTCAAATGAAAATGTTTTATTCAGTGGTCCTTTCATTGTTTAGCCAAGGAGTCCTTAAATTAACAGCTAAAGGCCAGAACTATTCAGTTAACCATTTATACATAGTTTTCCCTAGGTTTGCAGAATATTGGCTTAGTCAATTCCAGGTAAGCCATTAAGCAATAATCGAATAGCAAGCAATAATTAGCAATTGTTAGATAACAAACCAGGAATGTAGAGAAGTGGGACTGCGGAATGTATACATTAGTTCAACAGAAATATAGTCCTTTATTGGTGAGCCATAGGTAATATTAAGTAGCTTTTTGGGTATTTTGTCTTAATGATGGATCAATTATTTGTGACAGACTACAGCAAAAACTCCTTAAATTAGAACTAGTGCCACGCTAATTAATTATGGGGCCTCGGCTGAGGCTCTGGGTCTCAACTTCCTTACACATATAAAATGAAGGGTTATTTGGAAAATTCTTCCATTCTATTGCCTAAGATGAAGTTCTAAAATAATTTTTAATATACTTTAATATAGGTTTCTACATAATAGCCACTTATCTACTCAGACTTCTGATTACAAATTTAGTCATTTTTCCATTTTATATATAGATCAGTGCTTTGCTCACATTGGGAAAAAGAAGCACTTTAATATATGTTTCTTAAAGTTTGATTTCAAGAAAACTTCATAGTCTGCATAATATTACTCCATCCTTCATTCCCCTTTTGCATGGTAGTGTGAAAATAAAAATTATACTCATTAGAATCAGTAATTTTCTCTCACCTTTATGTCAAATCTTATACCCAGGAAAGCCAAGAGTGCTTCTTACATAATCAGATCCAGCCTGTCTAAATATAAAAAAGGAATAAAAAAGATAAACTGTTAAATAAAAGAGTTTCTACATTTATACAAATGAATACAGCTTTATAAGAACAAAATTTTAAAAATATGTGTAAAGAAACAGTAACATGAATAGCATAATTTCTGAATTTATTTTCTGACCTACACGGGGGTGGGGGCAGGGGAAAGGCAGCTCATTCAGGGAAGGGGAGAAATTTCTTTTTTATTTGTTTTTTATTATGCTTTAAGTTCTAGGGTACATGTGCACAACGTGCAGGTTTGTTACATAGGTATACATAGGCCATGTTGGTGTGCTGCACCCATTAACTCGTCATTTACATTAGGTACATCTCCTAATGCTCTCCCTCCCCCATACCCCTACCCTGTGACAGGCCCCACTGTGTGATGTTCCACACCCTGTGTCCAAGTGTTCTCATTGTTCAATTCCCACCTATGAGGGAGACCATGCAGTGTTTGATTTTCTGTCCTTGCGATAGTTTGCTCAGAATGATGGTTTCCAGCTTCATCCATGTCCCTATAAAGGACATGAACTCATCCTTTTTTTTATGGCTGTGTATTATTCCATGGTGTTTATGTGCCACATTTTCATAATCCAGTCTGTCATTGATGGACATTTGGGTTGGTTCCAAGTCTTTGCTATCATGAATAGTGCTGCAATAAACATACGTGTACATGTGTCTTTATAGCAGCATGATTTATAATTCTGTGGGTATATACCCAGTAATGGGATGGCTGGGTCAAATGGTGTTTCTAGTTCTAGATCCTTGAGGAATTGCCACACTGTCTTCCACAATAGTTGAACTGGTTTACCCTCCCACCAACAGTGTAAAAGTGTTACTGTTTCTCCACATCCTCTCCAGCACCTGTTGTTTCCTGGCTTTTTAATGATCACCATCCTAACCAGTGTGAGATGGTATCTCATTGTGATTTTGATTTGCATTTCTCTGATGGCCAGTGATGACGAGCATTTTTTCATATGTCTGTTGGCTGTATGCATGTCTTCTTTTGAGAAGTGTCTGTTCATATCCTTTGCCCACTTTTTGATGGGGTTGTTTGATTTTTTTCTTGTAAATTTGTTTAAGTTCTTTGTAGATTCTGGATATTAGCCCTTCATCAGATGGGTAGATTGTAAAAATTTTCTCAGGAACAGGAGAAATTTCTTGGTGGCTTTGAGGTTTGTCTTTACCTCACCCAGTCCGTGCCTGGAATCCTCTGTGCACTTAGTGACCTCAAGTCCTATGTCCAGGCTCTTCTTTAAACATCTTAGAAGGAGCCTGAGGCTGGGCTGGAAGGCAAGATTCTAATTTAGAATTTTCAGACCCGTTGGTCTGCAACTGAATGTGATAGTAGAAGCTGGTCCCCTACCTCTAGCTGTCTTCACTCCACCATCCGCTTCTCTTCTGCTTTTTCTGACCACCCCAGCAGCATCCTGCATTTGAGGGACTTCCAGTGCCCTCAGGACACCCTCACAACAAAGAACCATGGATATCTCTGCCAAGGGCTGTTTCTTGACCACCACTGTGGTTCGCCCTGGACACACCCTGCCAGCAAACCAGCAGAAAGAGATACTTCAGGAAAGAGCCCCGCAGAGCTGGGAAGTGAGCTTGGGGCTTTTGGAACAGCCATCCAGAGTCCCAGGTACCCATGTCATGGTCTACAAGGTGGAGCACAGGCTCTGAGTGGCCACATGTCCTTGGCCCATGGCCCTGTGGGGAGTATGTGGTGAAGGGCAGCTTTAGCACCTGCTGAGGCACAGCCCCTTCTTGTCCAGGTCTAAGAGTTCTATTGATCATAGTGCTACTGGAGGGACAAAATTTAGGGTGTGTGATGCATAAAATACAATTAACTGTATATGAAAGGTCAATGCTCAGCAGAATACTGAGAATAATATTCAGTGAATGGAAAATACGATCTTGGTACTAGAGGCATGTGACTTTGCTGCTTATTGCCAATCTCGTCTGCTCCTAGGAAGAATGGGAAGCATGTGGATTTAGTATTGATGTCTTCCCACCTCCCTACATCCCTGTCCTGTCTCAGGAAGTGAAATCTGCTCAAAACTTGGTACAGGATTGTTACACCCAGAATTACTTTCCTCATGAAGAGATGACCAATTACTTTTCCCCTCCTCTCACCCTTACAAACTCCCTTTGTCTTGAGGAAAATGATGTCAGCTAGATAGAAGAACAAACGTAAGGGTGAGAAGAGCAGTCTCCTCAGCAGAATTCTCTCAGGGGATTTTCCATCTTAAAGGTTGATATTTTCTGACAGAAATGACTCTTTCATTGATGGAGATCCAGGTATTACACCAAAGTCTGTTAAAGAGATTGCTTGGGTCATTGTATTCTATGTTTAGCTACCTCAATTGAAATTCAGGACAGTATGACAATTACAGTCATGTGTTTTGGAAAATATGATAAACATATGTAGGGTTGTGAGGATTTATTTTTAAACTAGGATATTAAAGTAATATAGCACAAAGATAATATTAGTGATGGAGGAGAGGATGGAAAGGCAGGATGAAAGATACATAAAAATGCATAAAATTTATATGAAGTTATAACTTAAACAGTGAAAGAATCATTACAGTTTCTTCAGTGTGGAAAAAAATGCATCTAAAAACTTAGATGTCTCTTCCATAGGAAAGAAGATTAACAAGTGTATTTTCAAACTCTTTATAGACATTTATACCTTAAGTATCTATTCCAGATTCTCATTTGCTTTCTTTACAATCGAGGAATGACTTTTTAGAGGTGCAGTTAATGACCCCATTCTCTTTCACTAATGTCAGAGTATAATTATTTCATTGGAAAGTACTACTATATATTATTTGATATTTTATTTCTTTCATATCTTTGTTCATGTATTAGTCTCATACAGTGCCTACCTTATAAGATATTGCAAGAAATTATCAAGATAAATTTAATGCAGAAATAACAATGGTATGTAATGTCCCTACTTATTCATTTATGCTTACATAACATTGGAGGTGCTCAAAGGGTTCCACGAGTATTGAGTCATTAAAGCTTAGTACCCCTGTGAGGTACACTTGATTATTATCATTATAGTTTATTAGACAGATCAAGCTTCCCCTGGAGTCCTGAAAGCTCTTACAAAAAGTGTTGGCTTTTTAATATTCTGCATCTGAGAATTACAACTCAGGTTTATGAAATTAACTCATTTTTCTTAGGATTGTCTCTTTTGAGTTATTTGGTTTCACCTACTTCTTGTAGCATAGCAGAAATAGTGCACACCCAGCTTTTAGAAAACATAGTTGAGAGGCTATTTCATCTCCTTCCAGAGATACAAAGAAGAGGCAAAATATTTGAGGGATAATAAGTAACCAGTGGGTGACATGAAAATTATTGATATATTTGCTAATATTTATTGAAAAATATGCGATGTGCCAGGATTGTGCTAAATCCATTCCAGAGACAAGTGAACAGAGGCTTTGAAAGTCTACATATTTTGCAAACGCGCAGCTCCCTAAGTGGAAGAGCTAGTCCAGAACTCTGGCCTTTTGACTTCTGGCCCAATGCCATAACCTCCATCCCTGAATTTCCCCAAATTTAATATGCTTGCTACCAGTGGGATAGAACTTAATTTTTCTCTGTACATAAGTATACTTTAATAATTTTATATTTCACTGCATTTAAAAATAATATAATTTCCCCACTAAACTGTGGTAGTATAGATATCACTCCCTAGGAGAAAGCTAAATTAGATAGAATTTGGGTTTAGGAAGTAAGTAGAAATGACAAAAATCACAAAGGTGTGGGACATTAAATTTTAAAGTCTGGAAGACCTACTATGTATCATGTTACAGACTGAAGTGTATGAAGTAGTGTGAAGTGAGTAGTTTGAATAACAAGAAGAAAGAAAGAGGCTTTTAGCTGTGGCTCTAGTTTCTGTTTATTTTTGAGGAGATGAAACTGTTGAAAAAATGTTTTCTTGCTTTTGCTTCTGGATATATAAAAACTATTAAGGAAAAAAAAAACTTTAAGCAGCTTATGCATCATGGGGCCCTTAGATTCATACTGATTGGTTCTGAAACCATAGTACATCCACTTACTAGTTGTGTGACCTTAGGAAAGTTAATTAACCTCTCTGAACTTCAGATTCTTTATTTGTAAATGGTGATGATATACCTGCCTTTTAGCGCTTAGGCGAGGGTGAACAAACACAATGTCTATAGAGTGCTTAACTTGTATTAGAAGGCATTCAACAAAAGGTATCTACTGTTGTAATTTCTACCACATTATTACCTCTTCTCTTTGAAACTTGTATCTTTGAAAGTATCATCAGTTACAACAGTCACTATAATCTTTCGCCCCTGACTCACTGTCATTCTGTTCTCTGTTTCAGTCTTTGATGAGAACATGAATAGTCCTTGTAAAATGTGGGTGCCTCTGTTTCTCTTCCCCAAAGCTTGTCTTCCACCCTAATTCAGTCACTCATTCCCATGGTCATATCCTAGACCTTGACATTATCAGTACCTGGCATCCTCCCCAACTATAATCTCATTATTTAGTCTCTTCATCACAAAAATTTCAACATCACCATTTTCACAAATCTGTTTTTGCTGACCCTTATCTTCTTGTTGTTCCATCTCCTTCGTTACTAGTCTGCTCAAGCTGCCATGACAAAGTGCAGTGGCTTAAACAACCGAAATGTGTTTTCTCATGGTCCCGGTGGCTGAGAAGTCCAAGATCAAGAGTGCCAACCAATTCAGGTTTTTGTGACAGCTCTCTCTTCCTGGTTTGTAGGCAGCTGCCTTCTTGCTGTGTCCTCATGTGATCTTTCCTCAGTGCAAAGATCTTTTCTGGGTGCATTGAGATTTTTTTTTTGGTAAAGACAGGAGGAGTCTCCCTCATCCTTTATTTATAAGGCCACTAATCTCATCATGAGGGACCCACTTACATGACCCCATCTAGCTCTAATTATCTCCCTTAGGCCTTACCTCTAAATTCTATTGCACTGGGGTTTAGATCTTTAACACATGAGTTACTCCATAACACTTCTCACTCCTAACCCAGCTTAAATTTACTGGTTATAAACTCTCCAGTGCACACACCCTTGACTCGTCTCTCTTCCTTCATCATTTTCAGTTTACAAAACCAAATTTATGATTAAATCTGTTTTCCAACTACTCTGGGCTTAAATAAATGAGGCTGAATGTGACTGGAACAAAACATACAAATATTCTGATTAGTTTCACTTTTAGTTAAAAACAATGAACTCCAGTAGATGGTTAATGCTGTTACGCACTCAGTACTTTCCTGATTCACTCAACTTTCTCATTTCTCATAGAACTTTCCTACCCCATGTGTAGCCCATAGGCCAACACTACTGATATTACCTAGATATTCTGAGAAATGCAGATCTCAGACCCCATCCTAGACCTACTGAATACGAATCTGAGTTTTATCAAGATACTAGGAGATTCTTCTGCATGCTGTATTTAAGTTTGAGAAGCATCCCCTTGAGAGACGCTTCTCGAATCTCCAAATCTCCCTCATCATCACTCTTAGTCAGTGGTCTTGCTTCCTGTATTTCTTGAAAACTGTAGCAATACATAAGTGGCATAGTCTTCCACCACTACTTTTACTGACTTACCACCATCCCCACTCACAACCTTTGCCTTTCCACTGGGGCCTATAAATGAGTCATCCATGTTCCCATTTGAAGTAATTGCTCCTCTGGGCTCTATATCACATCCCTCCCAGTTGGTAGGCTCTGTTTTAGCAATATTTCCTTCTCTTCCTTGATCATACCTACAGTCATGCAACAATGCTTTAATTTTTTCTTCTAACATACCTTCTAATCCAATTTCCTCTGCTGCTTTCTCTTTTATTTATCACTTTTGCAACAAAATTATTTAAATGACTTGTGTAGATCCTCTTCTCCAAATCCTTTCTTCCCATTCTCTGTTAAACCTACTTCAAATGTGTTTTGACTCCTTTCATGTCTCCTTTTTTTGGTCAACAGTCGTTTCAAAACTGTTCTTTTCAAAGCAAGCAATGATCTTCACATTACTAGATCCAGTGGTTGGTTCTCAGTATTCATTATACTTATACCATCAACTACATTAAAATAAGTTGATCATATCCTCCTTTTTGACATGCTGCCAATATCAGATATATATTGAGCACATGTGTATTTTAAAAATTATAAATCTTCCTTGAAAGAAAATTTAGGATTCTATCAGATCCAGCTGCATATAACAGAAATGTCAAACATAACATTTGCTTAAATGTGATAGAAGTTTCTCTTTCTTAAAAAACATCTGAAGCTAAGAAATCTAGGACCAGTAGAGAGGCTTCACTGCGTCATAAAGACTGGGAATTCTATCATGTGCTTCATCACTTTCAGTGTTGTTTCCAAGTTTATAATTACTTCATAGTCTGAAAAACCTGTTAGAGATCCCATCATTAAGTCTGGGTTCCAGGCAACAGAAAAGATGATTGACGTAAGAGCAGGCCCTTTTTCTTTAATCACTACCCACGAGTCTCATATTATGCTTCCGCTTGCATATTATTGACCTAGATTTAATCATATGCCATATCTATCCACAAGATAAGCTGCTAAAGGTAATCTTTAACTGATTGGCAATAGGCCCACCTAAAACACAGGGTCCTAAGAAAGAAAAGGATAATAGATTTTGTGAGACAACTAGAAGTTTCCATCCAAGGAAGTCATGACATTATCTTTGTGAGGAAATGTACTATTAGAATCATAAGAGAGTCCCAAGTAGATAGATGACTAATACATAAACCATTCACGCAAAGGGCAGCTGATGTGTTAGTAATGTAGCTGCTTTGTTCTTTGAGATCACATAAATCTAAACACTATAATTACCTTTAGAGTGTCAGTATAATTCGCCTACATTACATTGTTTGTATGTTTGAATGGGCATACTTCATGTAAAGATTAACAAAGCAATATCAACTTGATTTCCATAATCTCCAATTGTCTATCCAATATATATAAGACTCTTATTCCATAAATATCATTTACTACCATGGAGAATAAAACATTAAACTATCTTCATATTAAAAATAATTTCGTAATAGAAATGTTGTATTCTTACATTGAATAAAAGAAAACTGATTATGGAACCTAACCTTTAAATGACTTACTAAATATATCTATGCAAAACAAACAGACTGCCTACATGGTAATATAGAAGTGAACATCACCAAGGCCTAAACTGCGGTTAAGTTTTGAATTCAGAAGGAGATTGAAATTTTGATTTAAACTCAGATGAGATTTTATACCTGAAAAGACTGTTTTGAAAAATGAAAGGGCTCATTTTTCTTGTATTGATTTTTCAGTTTTAAAGAATACAACTCTTTGTCACACATGTTGCTAGTATTTTTTCTAAATTATTGCTAATTGATGTTATTTCACTTATGATACAGGTGAAATAACATATGCAACAATAGAAACAAAGTACAAAGAAAAAACCAAGGATGGGGGTGGTAAGTAGAGACACAGTTGACATCTGATAAGGCTGAAACCAGAGAAGTGAACATTACCAGGACTACTTTTCCCCATATAACTTGTGCTTGAATGAAACCTTTCAAGCACACATATCTTCTCTAAAGGCATAGCACAGTCTCGTACTTAGGAACACTAGAGAGTACTTGAGCATCATGCCTAGGAGTCTTTTTTTTATTAATATACTTTAAGTTCTGGGATACATGTGCAGAACATGCAGTTTTGTTACATAGGTATACATGTGTCATGGTGGTTTGCTGCACCTATCAACCCGTCATCTACATTAGGTATTTCTACTAATGCTATCCCAACCCTAGCCCACCATTCGCGACAGGCCCTGGTGTGTGATGTTCCCCTCCCTGTGTCCATGTGTTCTCCCACTTCTGAGTGAGAACATGTGGTGTTTGGTTTTCTGTTCCTGTGTTAGTTTGTTGAGAATAATGGTTTCCAGCTTCATCCATGTCCCTGCGAAGGACATTAACTCATCTTTTTTTATGGCTGCACAGTATTCCATGGTGTATATGTGCCACATTTTCTTTATCCAGTCTATCATTGATGGACATTAGGATTTGTTCCAAGTCTTTGCTATTGTGAATAGTGCTGCAATAAAAATACATGTGCATGTATCTTTATAGTAGAATGATTTATAATCTTTTGGGTATATACCCAGTAATGGGATTGCTGGGTCAAATGGTATTTCTCTGATTCTAGATCCTTGAGGAATCGCCACACTGCCTTCCACAATGGTTGAACTAATTTACACTCCAACCAATGATGTAAAAGCATTCCTATTTCTCCACATGCTCTCCAGCATCTCTTGTTTCCTGACTTTTTGATGATTGCCATTCTAACTGGCGTGAGATGGTATCTCATTGTGGTTTTTACTTGCATTTCTCTAATGACCAGTGATGATGTGATTTTTTTCATGTGTCTGTTGGCTGCATAAATGTCTTCTTTTGAGAAGTATCTGTTCATGTCCTTTGCCCATTTTTTGATGTTTTTTTTTTTTCTTGTAAATTTGTTTAAGTTAGTTGTAGATTCTGAATATTAGCCATTTGTCAGATGGGTAGATTGCAAAAATTTTCTCCCATTCTGCAGGTTGCCTCTTCAGTCTGATGATAGTTTCTTTTGCTGTGCAGAAGCTCTTTAGTTTAATTAGATCCCATTGTCAATTTTAGCTTTCATTGCCATTGTTTTGGGTGTTTTAGTCTTGAAGTCTTTGCCCATGCCTATGTCCTCAATGGTATTGCCTAGGTTTTCTTCTAGGATTTTTATGATTTTTAGGTCTTATGTTTAAGTATTTAATCCATCTTGAGTTAATTTTTGTATAAGGTGTAAGGAAGGGGTCCAGTTTGTTTTCTACATATGGCTAGCCAGTTTTCCCAAAACTATATATTAAATAGGAAATCCTTTCCCCACTGCTTGTTTTTGTCAGGTTTGTCAAAGATCAGATGGTTTTAGATGTGTGGTGTTATTTCTGAGGCCCCTGTTCTATTCCATTGGTGTATATATCTGTTTAGGTACCAGTACCATGCTGTTTTGGTTACTGTAGCTTTGTAGCATAGTTTGAAGTCAGGTAGCATGATGCCTCCAGCTTTTTTCTTTTTCCTTAGCACTGTCTTGGCTATATGGGCTCTTTTTTGGTTCTATATGGAATTCAAATTAGTTTTTTTTCCAATTCTGTGAAGAAAGTCAATGGTAGCTTAATGGGGATAGCATTGAATCTATAAATTACTTTGGGCAATATGGCCACTTTCATGACATTGATTCTTCCTATACATGAGCATGCAATGTTTTTCCATTTGTTTGTGTCCTCTCTTATTTCTTTGAGCAGTGGTTTGTAGTTCTCCTTGAAGGGGTGCTTTACTTCCCTTGTAAGTTGGATTCCTAGGTATTTTATTCTCTCTGTAGCAATTATGAATGGGAGTTCACTCATGATTTGGCTCCTTTTTGTCTATTATTAGTGCAGAGGAATGCTTGTGATTTTTGCACATTGATTTTGTATCCTGAGACTTTGCTGAAGTTGCTTATCAGCTTAAGGAGATTTTGGGCTGAGATTATGGGGTTTTCTAAATATACAATCATGTTATCTGCAAACAGAGACAATTTGTCTCCCTCTCTTCCTATTTGAGTATGCTTTATTTCTTTCTCTTGCCTGATTGCCTTGGCCAGAACTTCCAATACTATTTTGAATAGGAATGGTGTGAGAGGGCATCCTTGTCTTGTGCCAGTTTTCAAAGGGAATGCTTCCAGCCTTTGCCCACTCAGTATAATATTGGCTGTGGGTTTGTCATGAATAGCTCCTACTATTTTGAGATACATCCATCAATACCTAGTTTATTGAGAATTTTTAGCATGAAGGGGTGTTTATTTTATCGGAGGCCTTTTCTGTATCTATTGAGATAATCATGTGGTTTTTGTCATTGGTTCTGTTTATGTGATGGATTACATTTATTGATTGTGTATGTTGAACCAGCCTCGCATCCCAGGGATGAGGCCAACTTGATCGTGGTGGATAAGCTTTTTGATGTGCTGCTGGATTCAGTTTGCCAGAATTTTACTGAGGATTTTCGCGTTGATGTTCATCAGGGATGTTGGCCTGAAATTTTCTTTTTTTGTTGTGTCTCTGCCAGGTTTTGGTATCAGGATGATGCTGACCTCATAAAACAAGTTAGGGGAGGAGTCCCTCTTTTTCTATTTGGAATAGTTTCAGAAGGAATGGTATCAACTCCTCTTTGAACCTCTAGTAGAATTCGGCTGTGAATTTGTCTGGTCCTGGGCTTTTTTTGGTTGGTAGGCTGTTAATTACTCCCTCAATGTCAGAACTTTTTATTGGTCTCTTCAGGAATTCAACTTCTTCCTGGTTTAGTCTTGGGAGGGTGTATGTGTCCAGGAATTTATCCATTTCTTATAGATTTTCTAGTTTATTTGAGTAGAGGTGTTTATAGTATTCTCTGATGGTAGTTTGTATTTCTGTGGAATCAGTAGTGATATCCCCTTTATCATTTTTTATTGTATCTATTTGATTCTTCTCTGTTTTCTTCTTTATTATTCTGGCTAGTGGTCTATTTTGTTAATCGTTTCAAAAAACCACCTCCTGGATTCATTGATTTTTTGAAGGGTTTTTCATGTCTCTATCTCCTTCAGTTCTGCTCTGATCTTAGTTATTTCTTGTCTTCTGCCAGTTTTTGAATTTGTTTGCTCTTGTTTCTCTAGTTCTTTTAATTGTGATGTTAGGGTGTCAATTTTAGATCTTTCCTGCTTTCCCCTGTGGGCATTTAGTGCTATAAATTTCCCTCTAAACACTGCATTAGCTGGGTCCCAGAGATTCTGGTATGTTGTGTCTTTGTTCTCATTGGTTTCAAAGAACTTATTTATTTCTGCCTTAATTTTCTTATTTACCCAGGAGTCATTCAGGAGCAGGCTGTTCAGCTTCCATGTAGTTGTATGGTTTTGAGTGAGTTTCTTAATCCTGAGTTCTAATTTGATTGCACTGCAGTCTGAGAGACTGTTTGTTATGATTTCTGTTCTTTGCATTTGCTGAGGAGTGTTTTGCTTCCAATTATGTGGTCAATTTTAGAATAAGTGCAGTGTGGTGCTGAGAAGAATGTATATCCTGTTGATTTGAGGTGGAGAATTCTGTAGATGTCTGTTAGGTCTGCCTGGTCCAGAGCTGAGTTCAAGCCTTGAATATCCTTGTTAATTTTCTGTCTTGTTGATCTGTCTGATATTGACAGTGGGGTGTTAAAGTCCCCCACTATTATTGTGTGTGAGTCTAAATCTCTTTGTAGGTCTCTAATAACTTGCTGTATGAATCTGAGTTCTCCTGTATTGGGTGCATATATATACAGGACACTTAGTTCTCGTTGCATTGATACCTTTACCATTATGTAATGCCCTGCTTTGTAATTTTAGATCTTTGTTGGGTTAAAGTCTGTTTTATCAGAGACTAAGATTACAAGCCCTGGTTTTGTTTTGTTTTTGTTTTTGTTTTTCTGCTTTCCATTTGTTTGGTAAATATTCCTCCATCCTTTATTTTGAGCCTATGTGTGTCTTTGCACGTGAGATGGGTCTCCTGAATACAGCATACCAATGAGTCTTGACTCTTTATCCAATTTGCTGGTCTGTGCCTTTTTATTGGGGCATTTTAGTCCATTTACATTTAAGGTTAATATTGTTATGTGTGATTTTGATCCTGTCATTATGATGCTAGCTGGTTATTTTGCCCATTAGTTGATGTAGTTTCTTCATAATGTCGATAGTCTTTATTATTTGGTATGTTTTTGCTGTGGTTGGTACTGGTTTTTCCGTTTCATATTTAGTGTGTCCTTCAGGAACCCTTGTAGGGCAGGCCTGGTGTTAACAAAATCTCTCAGCATTTGCTTGTCTGTGAAGGATTTTATTTCTCCTTCGCTTATGAAGCTTAGTTTGGCTAGATATGAAATTCTGGGTTGAAAATTCTTTTCTTTAAGAATGTTAAATATTGGCCCACTTAGGGGTCATTTTAAACAGCAAAATCACCCCCCACAAAGAACAAACATGTGGTACTAAATAGACTGTGATAAAACAACACTCGCTGATGGATGAAGGCTGAAATGAGAAGGTAGAGCATTGCTTTTTGCCACTTCAGTTGGAAACCTGCATATCTATTGGGTGCATCTTTTCCAGCCAGTTTGGGTGCAAATTGTGTTTCACTCTGCTTATATTCAAAATGACTCAAGAAGCAATGGAAGTCTTGATTTGAGGGTAGCAAACAAATATTAGCAAAAAGGCTAATTAGCAAATTTGTCCTCCACAAATAATGAGGATAGACTTCATGTGGATGTGTGTATCACGTATTTTTTTCTTTCCTATGTTGTCTTCTTATCATCTAACAGAAGATGTGTTAATAATTAAATTTATATCTCAGTAATTAAGTTATAGGAGAAGTTGTTTATCATGTTATATGGAAATTTAATTTTAATATGATATATATTTAGATATTAAATATGGTTTAAGGAAGTATAAATGGGTACCAAACTGACAATTTATAGTTTGTGATGGCTTCATTACTGGATCAACTTGACTAGGCTACAGTCCCTAGTTATTTAATTGAACATTAATTTAAGTATTACATGAAGGTATATGAAAAATGTAACCAAAGCCCTAAATCAGTTTATTTTAAGGAAGAAACATAATACTGGATAATCTCGGTGGGCCTGACTGAATCTGTTAAAAGGTCTTAAAAGCTGGGCCAAGATTTTCTCAGGAGCAGAAACTCCAGCTATAAACAGCACTTCAATCTGTGCCTGTTGAGTTTAAGTCATTTACGGTTGTCCTTTCCTGATTGTCTCTCTTATGAACCTGCTTATACAATCATGTAAGCCAAGTCCTTGAAATACATACATACATACACACATAGACAATCAATCTTACTGGTTCTATAATTAACTTCTCTTGGTTTCATTCCTCCTTCCTGGGTTTCAAACAAGAACTTCTGTTCATGTTAGGTGGTGGGAAGGAAAACTGGAAAAAGAAGAATGGAAAAACTGGATAAAAATGTGATTGAGGCTTTATCCACACTAATGGACATCTATTCCCCATAATCTTCCCTTATAAACCTCCTCCTAGGAAAGACTTGGAAGAATTGGTTTTTGTTGTTTGTTTTTAAAATTTTCGGATACTCTGGGTTCTTTCAATTTGAGAACTTTCTCCTGCTTAGGAAAAATTCAGGCTAATATTATTTCAGATATTTTATCTATTTCTTCTCTCTGCCACAGATTTACTCCTCATCTTTCTTCATGTCCTGACTAGTACTTGGATCATATTGTGCCCATCTGACTCTTCATTCTGGCATGGACCTATGGTCTTGTTATTTCTTCAGCTATACATATTGTTGAACTTGTCAGTGGCTAGCCAATATAATTCTAGCAGTTGGTCTTAAGATTGGCTGTATACGGAGCAGAGTTCTTGGGTCCATTGTGTGATTAACTTTCTAGCTTTTTAGGTAGTTTGCTGGAGATGTTTGAGCTTTTTCCAGTGGAATGTGGGCAGAAATGGTGTGTGCTAGTTTGGAAATGGAACCTAAAAATCCTCCCACAAGATCCTTCACTCTCTCTTTTCCTCTCTTTTTAGCTAAAAAAAAGCAGAGGAGGTAGGCCAGGGCTTCATGGTCTTAAGAAATGATAAAATCTTGCACCCCTAAAAGACTACGATGCAACAGAACAATCAGCTTAGGACCAGGACACATGTGAGAAGTAAACTTTTTCTGTGATAAACCACTGATGCCAGGATTATTTGATATAGTAGTTAGCCTACCATAACTAATAACAACTAGTATATTCAAAAGTCATAAAAAATTCCTTGTTATTTTCTCTACCCCTTTAAAAATGCCGTATGGTAATTCTTTAATGCGTACATCAAGTGTTGGACAAGTTTTTTCTTAAAGGGCCAAAGAGTAAATACTTTAGGATTTGCAGTACATATGGTCTTCATTGTGTTACAATTCAGCTCTGCTGCTGTTGCATGAAAGGTGCAATATACAATACATAAACAAATGGGTGTGATTGTGTTCTAATAAAACTTTATTTACAAAAATGGGCAGTCAGCCCATGAGTCGAAATGTCTGACCCCTAATTTAGATAATAAATCTCTTGAGATTTGATTTTATTAAAAATGTGAGGCATACATTTAACTTTTTCTGCCAAATGAATAGTGAATTCTGATACTATTTATTAAATAGTATGTATTTTTAAAGGTATAGACTGAATATATCCCTCCAAAATTCTTATGAAGGGATTTAAGACAGTTTAAAGGCCAGTTTTAAAGTAATGAGATGGTTTATAAATCTGTATTCAGTCCCTAAAACCTATTTTTCTATTTCTTGGTCAATAATGGGCTGTTTTGATTTCTATAGCTTTAAAATATGATCTAGTACCTTGTATTGCAAAACTATAATTTTGGCTTATTTTTCAAAAATTTCTGGCTAGTCTTGCACCTTATTCCTCAAAGTTTTAGAATCAGCTTGTCATAAAATTTCCATAAAATTTTTTTGTTAGAATTTGTATTGGGATACCACTGAATGTATAAGTCTGTTTTGGGAACAGACTTTACTGTATTGAATGTTCTCATCCATAATCAAGGTATATGTCTTAGCTTGGGCTGTGATAATAAAGTACCATAAACTGAATGGTTTATAACACAACAAACATTTATTTCTCACAATTCTGGAGGCTGAGAAGTTCCACATCAAAGAACTGGCAGATCTGGTGTCTACTGAGGACATGCTTCCTGGTTCATAGTCCGCCATCTTCTTGTTGAGGCCTCACATGTCAGAAGGGATGAGGGAGCTCTCTGCAGTCTCTTTTATGAGGGCACTAATACCATTTCAGAGAGCTCTGACCTTATGATCTAATCACCCGCCAAGGGCCCCACATCCTAATGTATCACATTGGGGTTAGGGTTTCAACATAGGAATTTTGGAGGGATATATTCAGTCTATACCAGTCTATTTCTCTATTTATTCACATCTTTTATATTTCACAGTTGACTCTTATTTATTTCTCTATAAGTTATATACATTTATATGCATTTGTTATCTGTTTTATTTTGAAATACTTTACCACTGCTATTATAGTGAATTTTTTGGTATTTTATTATTGGTTACTAATGTAATATCAGAAAGTTACTTTTGTGTGCTAATACTTAATTGAGATACTTTATGAACAGTTTGAATAGTTTTTCAGTTGTTTCTCTTGAAATACCATATGTGTAAACAAAGGAGGCGCCCTTTCTTCCTTCCCATTCTTTATCCTTATAATCCGTATCTGTGGTCACCCATTCCCTACCCAGAAATCCTCTCAGATGGAACTGTGGAGAACAATAAAGTGAGACTTTCCCAGAGAGTAGAACTAGAACTGTCAACTTGACTAAACAAAGAACACAATTCACTTCTAGGGTAAGGATTCCATGCAGTTCTGGTCCAGTAATACTTGATATGTGCCATGCAGTAGTAATTTTGTGTAATTCCCATCTCTCCCCTGTTACATGGCAGCATTATTGCAGCCATCTTTATTTGCTTATGCTGAGAGAAAACAGTTGTTCATTAGCACATAGGTCACCAGAAAATGAGAAGCTAATTCTGGACCTCATGGAAAGGACTCTCTATCCCGTGAAGAGCCTAGGCTTTAAACTGTATGCTGAAATTGAATGAGGCTTTGGAACTGTCTGGGGTTTATTTAATTTTATTCTCACCTATTCATTCTCCCACCTTCACCATTTTTGCGAAAGTATGAATAATTTATTTTTTTGTGTTTGTCGTCTTTTGGCTGTGATACACAACATACTTTCTTTGATATGTAACCGTCTTGGTCATTCGAATCTAAGTGATTTACGGTCTTCAGAGGTTTCTCTCTCTCGCCAGCCTAGCCGTGTGCTTATTTTGAATTATTTTTCTAGTGTTTTTAGGGTTTCTATGCTGAGAAGGTCTTTCTAGACACCTGTTCCACCACAATGCTAGAAAAAGAAGTCCTGATTTTTAGAATCGAATTTTAGAAATATTTGTTTTATTATCATAGGCTTTTATCTGTTGTCAGGTTTTGCTGTGGGACAATTTTCTTTTTTGTGGGACAATTTTGTTGCTTTTTAAAAAAATTTTCTAGTTTTGTGAGTTGAAAATATAGATTAAATATTTTCATTCTCTCTCATTTTCTAACTAATGCATTTTAGGCTATAATTTTTCCTGTCTGTCACTTGGCTATATCTGAAGTTTTTGAAATGTAATGACCTGAATTAGTTATAAATGATCTCCATTTTAGTGTCCTCTTTGTCTTGAGTTACAAACCTTTTAAATTTCTAGCTTTATAAAATGTTATTATTCCTAGTTGGATTGCATTCAAGTGAGTGGAAGTGACTTATGTAACAGTGTACAGTAATATAGTTTATATTAGTATATATATTTATATTAACATGTTAGCAAGATATATTATAGTAATATAACTGTATACAGCAATGGTCTGACAAAATTGTATGTGTATTTGAAAAGAATGTGCACTCTCTGGTTTGGGTTAAACATCTCCATACATAACTAATGGATCAAAGATCATTAAATTTTTTACCTACATCTTCAATATTCTGACCTTTTTGTTTCAGAGGAAGAAGTAGATCTCCTATTAACATGGTTTACTTACCATTTTCTGTTTGTAATACCGCCTTTTGCTTTCTATATTTTGGAGTTATTTTGTTTGGTACAGCTCCTATTGTTTTGCCCAGAGATGGTCCCACTGTGACATTTCCTATGGACTCTCTTCTCCTCCCAGCCCCACCCTTACAGGCATGTAGCCTCGTTTCCATCCTTTAGAATACTGTTGTCCAATGTATTACCTTCTCCCTTTAATATAATCCTGTCTTTTTCTTTTTTCAGTTGCTAGTCAATTGGAAATTCCTCTTCTTGTTTTAGGGTAGAGGTATTCCTTTTTTTTAAATAAAATAATCGGAGTTAAGAAAAATATATACTGTAGTATATGTTGAATCTAATGTTAAAATTTGAAATGCCTACTTATTTATTCATGCAAATATTTCAGATAAAAAATTCCCAAAAAACAGGAGTTTGGTCGAGGCACGTATATTTGAAATGGAGAGATAATGAAAAATTGTTCTCCAGTGAGGGTATAGTCAGCCTTCTACCAAAAGAGTACACAATTGAGACGATTTCCACACATTTGCCATTAGTGATTTATATAAATCTTTTACATATTTTCTTTCTTTTTTTTTTTTTTTTTTTTTTTTTTGAGACGGAGTCTCGCTCTGCCGCCCAGGCTGGAGTACAGTGGCCGGATCTCAGCTCACTGCAAGCTCCGCCTCGCGGGTTCACGCCATTCTCCTGCCTCAGCCTCCCGAGTAGCTGGGACTACAGGCGCCCGCCACCTCGCCCGGCTAGTTTTTTGTATTTAGTAGAGACGAGGTTTCACCGTGTTAGCCAGGATGGTCTCGATCTCCTGACCTCGTGATCCGCCCATCTCGGCCTCTCAAAGTGCTGGGATTACAGGCTTGAGCCACCGCGCCCGGCCTACATATTTTCTAATCTTAAAAAAATCGCATTTTATTTGCATTAATTTTGAGTTCAAGTGTAAATTCCTACTTGGACACTTTGATTAAAAGTGATATCCGGTTGGGCACAGTGGCTAATGCCTATAATCCAAGCACTTTAGGAGGCTAAGGCAGGAGGATTACTGGAGCCCTGGAGCTTGAGACCAGCTTCGGCAACATAGTGAAACCCCATCTCTACAAAAAGTAAAACAATAAAATAAAATAAAATTAGCTAGGAATGGTGGCGTGTACCTGTATTCTCAGCTACTTGAGAAACTGAAGTGGGAGGACCGCTCGAGTCTGGGAGTTTGAGGCTACAGTAAGCTGTGATCATGTCACTGTACTCCAGCCTAGGTGACAGAGCAAGACCCTGTCTCAAAAATACGTTTAAAAATTGATCTCTAAAATAAACGGATTGAATTACAGAGGGTGAGTTTGTGTTAGTCTTTTCTTTTAAAAAATTTAATCATAAGATCATAAACTTGTGAGTAGGCTAAAAATCAAGTGGGCCAAATAATCAGATGATTATATTACCTATGGCATGAAATAGAAAATACTGCTCATAAAAAGAATAAACAGAAATGTTTACTGGGCTGCCTTAATGTTTCAAATTTTCAGCCACAAAATAACTTAGACTTTCAAAATAAAGATATGTCTGTTATATTTACACTACTCTGAGTCCCAGTTAATTCTGGATATAGCCAACTGGACTGGGTAAATGTCTCTTCAACTCAACTGGAATACTCTTAGAACGAACTGTCTACAAATTTAAATAGGTAGTTTGTAAAAAAAAAATTAAAGTGGCAGTTTGCTGCCAGTATTTTATCTACAGCTCTAGATAAAGTAACTAAAAATGCTTACCACTGAGAGCAAGTGTCCTTGAATACTGTACTGCCACAACTGATAAGTGAAAAGAGGATTTGAACAATGCTTCCAGCACCTAAAATCATGTTGCTTTAAAAATGCACTCTATCTAAAGTCATTTTGGCTTTCTTGTGAATCAGTATGCCTGTATACTCAGAACTTGTATATAAGATGGCCATTCAGGCAAGTCAGTTTTATCTTACTATTGTTTGAATTAAGATAAATATTTATGTTTTAAAAATTATATACCTTCAATAAGTCATAAAAGGGTAAAAGCAGATCTAAGTTAAAACCCGGATTTGACTTGAAAAATTAGGTAAAAGTATAGTCTATTCCAATCAAAGCTTGGGAAATATGTCACAGAGTACTTTCTGTCAGAGTTAATAGGATTAACAAAGAGAAATTATTTTATCACCTCCTTAGAGGACAGGGCTTCCCAACATTTGTCCTCATGGCATTCGCAGAAAACATTTGCTCAGTCCATTAGGGCAAACCAACGAGGAAGCTCCCAGTCTGAGATGACCAGCCACCCCAGGACTCACGTGGCCACCAGAGGGCTGGCACGCCTGCAACCCATTGTAGTACAATGACTAGAAAGCTCTGTTTAGACTCCTCATGATCTTCCTTACCCTGTATCCCATTCTCCCAGCCCCTCAGTTGTACTGCAGCTCTGTTCTCCATTGTAGTACTGAAATAGGTAATGAAGAATAGAAGAGGGTAATGTGTAGAGGAGATAAAGGTGATGAAACAGTGTATTTTTGGCCACTAAACTGTTTTATTTTCAGTTTGAGACTGTATACTTTCATCATTGTATCCCCTACAACCAAACACAGTGCTGTGTGTACAGTTGTTGCTTATAGTTGACTGGATTGAAACTTTGGGTACCCATCAACACATCATTTTGAGTTCTTGCAATTCTAAGTGTCATAATTAGATCTTTAAATATACTTGGAAAAATATAATTTCATAAAGGGAATATTGTGGTACTATTTACATAATACTTTTGCCTTTAATAAGTCTTATGATATTAAAAGCCAGCCTAAGTTAAAACCTAAGTAGTGTGGAGCAAAAATAAAACAATGTACCATTTTCCCAACATTGTTAATGAGTTAGCTTTTAGGTTGAAAGAGCAAGTTAAAGTTGTTAGCTTTTAGGTTGAAAGAGCAAGTCAAAGTTAAAACCCCAAGTTGAACTATGCCTCAGTTTTTAAACTGTAAAAAGGAAAATAGCAATAAGAGTACATACCTCATAAGGCTGTACATATTATACAAAATAATGCCTAAAGAATGCTTGTTATAGTGCCTGACACCGAGAAAGCTCTTAACATTTTATCTATTACTTAGTACGTCAACGTCATTCCATTAAATACATTAAACACTCCTGAAATAACTTTCAGTTTGTTATATCTCTTAACAGGTATTAAATAAATTCAAAGACTATAGAGTGCCACAAAGTTTAAAAAAAAAATGTCAATGTATGGCTTTGTGTGAGCTGAACAAATTTTCCCTGATATAAATAGCATGACATGCTTTTCAAATTATCTTTTATTTTCAAGATAATGATACATTTCTTCTTAAAACTTAATTAGTATCAAAATACATACTATTTAAATGAATTGGTGTGATCGTTCATACAATCTTCTTCATACATTAAAATGTGAGGTTGACCTACAGTAGTCACATATATTAAGCCTGAACTGACTTCTTAATACAACAGTAATGTATTGGCCTCCTCTTTTTGAATCATGTGACAATGCCACTATTAAAATCACTAGTAGTGAAGTAACAATGTTTATATAAATAAAAAAACCTTGAAAATATTAAAGCTTTTTTAAAGATTCTGTAAAAATCTAATGATGTTATTTGAAGTTCTTTTCAAGAACAAATGTTTGAGTGATAAGTAGCTGAGTGCTGCAGGAATTAATAACCAAGATTCCCTGTTCTCATGTTTACTATGTTCTAGTATAGGTACGTAGACAATAAATAAATATGTATAATATTTTACATGGTGATAGGTCCTATGGAAAAGGTAAAAGTTACAAAAAGAATACAGAATTCTATGGTTCATAAGTATTGAAAATATTCATTTCTTTTTTTTAACCAGACACAGGCTTACAAAATAGCCAGCTATTAACAGTATTTTAGGAAGGAAGATACTGGTTGAAGAAGGTTATGTTTTGAAAGTATGTGTGATAAATGACATAAACATTCAAGTAATGCACTTTTAGGAAATCTTTTAACTTGAAAAATACACAAGTTATCCAGTAAGGACACAATTAGATAATATCAGATCATAAAAGTTTGTATGTCAGTAAAACACTCTCTGTGAAAAATGTGATTTAACCTTAATCTTACTTTACATAGGTTGTTACGGATATGAATGGGGTCTCTGTTTAGATTTATTCTAAAATTAAAAAATGTTAACAAGTTATTAACAAGGCAGAAAACTTGATTTTGTTAGTTTGGGGAGGGTATTTTTTTAAATTAAAGAATTAAGTATCTTACACTTCTCAAAAGAAGACATTTATGCAGCCAACAAACATGAAAAAAAGCTCATCATCACTGATCATTAGAGAAATGCAAATCAAAACCACAATGATATACCATCTCACACCAGTTAGAATGGCAATCATTAACTCAGGAAACAACAGATGCTGTAGAGAATGTAGAGAAATTACACACTGTTGGTGGGAGTGTAAATTAGTTCAACCATTGTGGAAGACAGTGTGGTGATTCCTCAAAGATCTAGAACCAGAAATACCATCTGACCCAGCTATCCCATTACTGGGTATATGCCCAAAGGATTATAAATCATTCTTCTATAAAGACACATGCACATGTATGTTTACTGCAGCACTGTTCACAATAGTAAAGACTCAGAACCAACCCAAATGCCCATCAATGATAGACTAGATAAAGAAAATGTAGCACATATACACCATGGAATATGATGCAGCCATAAAAAAAGGTGAGTTCATGTCCTTTGCAGGGACATTGATGAAGCTAGAAACCATTATTCTCAGCAAACTAACACAGGAACGGAAAACCAAACATCACACGTTCTCATAAGTGGGAGCTGAACAATGAGAACACATGGACACAGGGAGGGGAACATCACACACTGGGGCCTGTTGTGGGGTGGGATCCTAGGGGAGGGATAGCATTAGGATAAATACCTAATGTAGATGATGGGTTGATGGGTGCAGTAAACCAACATGGCATGTGTATACCTATGTGACAAACCATGTTCTGCACATGTATCCCAGAACTTAAAGTATAAAAAATAAGAGTTAAGTATCTGAAATAGATTTGGGATTAAAATTATTTGTATTTCATCTTTTTGGGGTAACTTAAAAAATGCTATTAATATATTCCATTCATGAATCTGAAATTCATGAAATGAAAATAAGAAATCAATGGTTTCCAATATATGTTTTAAGGATTCCCTTTGAAGACAAAACATTTAAAATATATGTTAAAACAGAAAATCATTTCTTAAAAATCAGAAATTACAGAAATTACATTTGTCTATTATCATTTTCAGTGCTATTTATAAAATATAAATTTAAGCCTACATTTGCCTAGTTATAAATTGTTTTACCCATAAACAAAGCAGTTTTGTTGAATCACACTCAGTAAGTTATCATTGAAGAAGTGACTGTACACTACCCTCTAGGCCAATGATTCAGGGGTCCCTGGAAAGGTGAGCAGTCTGGGTCTGCAGGTCTTCTGCTCTCAAATCAAAGCAGCTGTTTTGTCATATATCAAGATTCTACACAAGATGCTATTTACAAATATGTATTTCACAACCTTAAAAAAATTCTGAAAAAACCATTGATCAAAGAAACAGAAATCTACCAGAAAAAAAAAGCCTCACAAACTTGTTAATGATTCTTCTCCCTTGAGAAACTGGCTAGGAGGAGCACATTCAGGTAATACATCTTTTAATTTTCATTTTTCCATATTATTCTTCAGAGATAATTTTGGGCACATTCCATATAATTTCAAATCATACTATCTGATGATTACTATTTTAAAGATAGTAATTAAAACACAAACTCTAAGCTGACAAAAATTGTTTAAATAAAGAAGTTGATGAAAACAAAAGTTTAAAACAAGTTTTGAGTTCAAAACAAAAAAAACTTGAGTTCAAACTTTGTGACTGGGCAACTCCTTTAAAAGTAAATGTTCAGAAAAAACATTCAGAAAAAAATTCACCAAGTGTTTGAGTAAGTTTGGAGGGAGACAAGTAGAGAGGGGTTGGACATGTGAATTGGGGGATAAAAAACATGGGCAAATAATTTTCTAAGGAAAAAGGAATGGAATGAGCAAAGGGATAAAGGAATGAACTGTTCCCAATGAGAAAGAACTCTATTTGGTCAGGATATAGTTGAAGGAAAATAAGAAATGATTGTGAACTGAGATTGTAGCCAGCTAATGAAAGGTTAACACCAGAGTAAGAACTTTGGCTTTTTTCAGTAAAAAAGAAGGAAATGCAGACATACCTCTTTTTATTGTGCATCACCTTATTGTGCTTTGCAGATATTGTGGTTTTGATAAATTGGTTTCTTTCAATCCTGTGTCCAGCAAGTCTATCAGTGCCATTTTTTCAACAGCATGTTCTCACTTCATGTCTCTCTGCATTTTGGTAATTTTTGCAATATTTCAAAAGGTTCCATTATTATTAAACCTATTTTAATGATCTGTAATCCGTGATCTTTATGTTTTTTAAGTATTTGGAGACAGCATGAACCACACCCATGTAAGGCAGTGAACGTAGTAAAAAAAAAAGTGTGTGTCCGGACTGCTCTACTAACCAGCTGTTCCCATATCCCTCTCTCCTTGAGACAAAATAACATTGAAATTGGGCCAATTAATAATCCTACAATGGCCTCTAAATCTTCAGGTAAAAGGAAGAGTCACATATCTCTCACTTTCAATTAAAAGCTAGAAATAATTATAGCTAGTGATCAAGCATTTCTCACAAAGGACTATCTTGGAAAGCCACGATAGGCTGAAAGCTAGGTCTCTTGCACAAGTTGTGAATCCAAAGGAAAAGTTCTTGAATGAAATTAAAAGTGCTATTTCCTTACTAGAAGTAATTGAAAAGTGTTCCAGAAAACATGAATAATAAGAAAATGAAACAGCCTTATTGCTGATATGGGAATGTTTTAGTGATCTGGATAGATCAAACCAGCCACAACGTTGCCTTAAGTGAAAGCCTAATCCTGACCGAAGCCCTAACACGCTTCAATTCTATGAAGGCTGAGAGAGACGAGGAAGCTATCGAAGAAAAGTTGGAAGCTACCAAGAGGTTGGTTAATGATGTTTAAGGAAATAAGTTGTTTCCATAATATAAAAGTGCAAGGTGAAGCAGTAAGTGCTGATGGAGAACCTGCAGTAAGTTATCCAGAATATCTAGCCAAGATCACTGATGAAAGTGGTTACACTAAACAACATATTTTCAATTTAGATAAAACAACCTTCTTTTACAAAAAGGTGCCATCTAAAACTTTCATAGCTAAAGAAAAGTTAGTGCTTGCCTTTAAAGCTTTAAAGGACAGACTGAGTCTCTTTAGTGGTGAATGTAGCTGGTGACTTTAAGTTGAAGCCAATGCTCATTTGCCATCCTGAAAATCCTAGGACCCTTAAAACTTTTACCTACTCTGCCTGTGTTCAATAAATGGAACAGTCTGGATAGTAGCACATCTGTTTACAACACGGTTCGCTGAATATTTTAAGCCCATTGTTGAGACCTACTGCTTGGAAAAAAGAATTCCTTTCAAAATATTACTACTCACCCAACAACTCTGATGATGTACAAGTAGATTAATGTTGTTTTCATGCCTCTTAACACAACATGCATTCTGCAGCCATGGATCAGGGAGTAAATTTGACTTTTGAATCTTACTATATAAGAAATACATTTTGTAAGACCATAGCTTCATAGGTAGTGATTCCTCTGATGGATCTGGACAAAGTAAATTGAAACCTTCCAGAAAAGATTTGCCATTCTAGATGCCATTAAGAACATTTGTGATTCAGGGGAGGAGGTCTAAATATGAATATTAACAGGAGTTTGAAAGAAGTTGACTTCAACTCTCATGGATAATTTTGCCCTCAAAATTCACGACTTCAGTGAAGGAAGTCACAGCAGATGTGGAAATAGCAAGGGAACTAAAATTTAGCAATGGAATCTGTTTGCTACAACTTGATGACAAAACTTGAACAGATGAGGAATTTTCTTATGAATGAGCAAAGAAAGTGGTTTCTTGAGTTGGAATCTACTCCTGGTGAAGATGCTGAGACCATTGCTGAAATGACAATAAAGAACTTAGAAAATTATTTAAACATGGTTGACATAGTTGATAAAGCAGTGGCAGGGTTTGAGAGGACTGGCTCCAATTTTGAAAAAAGACATATCATTGGTAAAATGCTATCAAAACAGCATCACATGCTAGAGAAATCTTTCATGAAAGGACAAGGCAATAGATGTGATAAACTTCATTGCTGTCTTAAGAAATTGCCATAGCCACTCCAACTTTAGTAACCACTGCATGGATGTCAGCAAACGACATCCAGACAAGATCCTCTGCCAGCAAAAGGAATACAAACTTCTGTACATTCAGATGATTGTTAACATTTTTTAGCAATAATGTGTGTGTGTGGGTGTGTGTGTGTGCATGTGTATTTTATATAGGGTCTCGCCATGTTGACCAGTTTGGTCTTGAACTTCTGGGCTCAGGTGATCCTCCCACCTTGGCCTCTGAAAGTGCTGGGATTACAGGTGGGAGCCACTGCACAGAGACTATTTTTTTATTAAGGCATGTATATTGTGTTTTTTGACATGCTATTGTACACTTAATAGACTATAGTATGATGTAAACCTAACTTTTGTATGTACTGGAAAACCAAAAATAGGTGTGTAACTTGCTTTATTACATCACTTTATTGATATGGGGTGGAACCAAACCTGTAGTATCTCCAAGGTATGTCCATAATATCAAGGGATATTTCATGTATGAGATAAATTCCAGACACATTACAGAGGTAGAAGGGATAAAGCTTGAGCACTGACTGGAAGTTAAATGAATGAAAGAAATCAAAGAGCATGCTAAAGTGGAGTTCAGGTAAGGACTATAAGGATGAAAAAGATTAAAGGTAAAAGATTTTCAATATCTACACTGATTTGTTTATGTCAAGGAAATTTCAAAAGCATAGCCAAAATATATCAGTGATACAAATTTTATTTTTCATGCTAAATTTTTTTTACAAATTTTATTGTGTCATACACAACTACAAGAGTAATAGTTACAACTGAATTAAAAAAATAGCATTTTGGGGGCATTTCTATTTGTTTGCTACTATCATAAGCATGTTTTGTTACATGAACAGCAATAATAATTACAATTACACAACTGCTCAATTCATAAATGTAGTGTATCATGATGGAGGCTACTACATAATATAAACAGTAAGTGCCCAAACATATTTTCACATTCTATATTATTATTTATTATATAACTAGAATCAAGGATTAGAATCTAGGTAATACCATCATTCAAATATCTGACCAAGTGAATCAAGTGAGCAAGCACATCAAATCGTTTTCCAAAATCTATTATAGTTTAGTTCTAAAGAAAAATGTAAGATGAAACATACAAGGCATGGCTTGTTAATAATTTATGCCTAAAACCATTATATAATAAAAATCTGCATCTTTTGCAACTTAGTATTTGTTTCATCTGACACAGTAATAAAAAAGATGAATAGTACTATCAGCACTTGGAATTACCCAACTACAGCTGATACAGTATCTCCCAGAATTCTAGTTTCTAAAATTCTGGGGGAAGTGGGACAATTTGAACTATAACAATCTACATGGTAGTAATATTACCTTTTGGCCATTGGCCCAATACTAATCCTTTTTTTTTTTTAATATACAAAATATGCTGAAATCATCTCTTAAACACATTTCAATTAATGTAATTAAAAACAGAAGGGTAACAGCTTCCTTTTAGAAGACTTAGATTTAGTTATGAAAAATTTGCCATATCTTTGTTAATTTATGGAACAATTTTAGGGTCAAATATAGATCATACTATATTTTTCAATTTAGAGTCTGTGATAAATACTTGTACGAGTAACTATAAACACAACCAAATTAGTTTTAAAAATGGAAATTACCATTTTTATCTCTTTAGTAACTTTAATCACTTGATTTTTCCAATTTAAGGACAAACTTCAAAAATTCACTGTGAAATTTGTATTCTGACTAAGCACAAAAATACACAAATGTTAGTTCTAGTCAGAAATTTCAGCTGACAAATGAAAATTTCACTTTGAAAGTAGATCTGGGACACAGAAGTTAAATTTTTGATCTAAACACATCATAAATATATTGTTATAATGTAAAAATAATTTTTTAAAAGAAATGTTTAACAGTCTTTTTACTCCACCATCTCAAACATGTAAAATTTTTCCCTAAAAGAAAATAGTGTAAGATAAACATCTTATCTGAAACCCAATTTTATAAAAAAGAGAGAATAAAACTAATTACTTTTATATGTACTTGAGCCAAGTAGTTGCTGCTTCCAGATGTGAGCTAAAAATCATGACCTAATGACATTATGGTAAGCAACCTTTTGCTTATAACCCTAGTAACCTGAAATTCAATTCATATTGCTTATCAAAGACCCATATGTATTTGTAAATTTAAAAATTTACATCTTTTAAAAAGTATCTAACAAATTATTTTCTTAAATAAAATATAATTATTATATAAATAACTGTTTATTCTAAGAACTTTAAAAGACAAACAAAATGGGGTGGGGGAGAGTTGGGCACATGCCCTCCAAGAAAATATCTAGAATTATATCACAATAATAAGGCTAAGAACCATGAAGGATTTATTGGACTAAAGTTTCAAGTCTCCTAACACATTATTTTAATTGTGTTTTTGATGGTCTCCTACCTATTTGAACATTGCAGTGTCCTTTCCAAACTGTAAATCAGACAATCTGAAGTGTGCTATATTTTACTGTCATTTTCTTAGAGAAAATAATTGCTTCATTGGCCTAACAAAAAAGGCACAGGAAAACTGTACACAAAATATAGCCATTTAAATGTTCCCATACTTAAGATGGTTATTTAGTAATTTCAAACAATTTATGTGGTATCTAATATTTTCATACTATTCTTATTTCAAATCACAAATACATTAATCTCTTATTTATAAATAATTTCCTTAGACAATGGATCAGTCTTTATTGGAATGATGAAGGGGTACTAAATTTTAACAGAAAATTAAGCTAAAGATTATGTTCTAAAGCATTTTATAAGTGTTCATTCTCCACTTAAAACATTTTAGATGCTACCAAAATCTTAGTCCAGCAGTACTAGTTTGATTGTCACTACTATTTGAACTTTCCTCTCATTTTTAATCATACCAATCTGAGTCAGCAGGGATTTCCAATATATATTTTAAACGACAGAACACAGATATGGGAGACAGAGAGACTTGGTCTAGCTCCAATTATACTACTTAGTTAAGTATGGGATCTTCAGCCAGTCCCTCAACTTCTCCATGCCTTTCCTTCCCCTTCTAAAATATAAGGAGCCTATCACTCTCCTTTGTTGGACTCACGGAACTGTGGGAAATCATGTAAGAAAAACATAGGAAAGAACTCTAAAAAGGGCCAATGTGCTATCAACATACAGACGTTTGTTACAGTACTGGATTTTATTAGAATGACCAGTCTACTAGGGTGTAACTTAAAAGAAAGTTACAGGAAGTATCAGAAAAATTTCTGTAACATATCTTTACCATGTCCTCTGGATAAGGTCTGAGAGCAGTTTAGAAAAGTGTATTAATACCTATCCTATTCCCATGGGAAAAAGCACATTGGACACTGACCTAAGAAAAGCTAAAAGCCTCATTCACTCTTTCTAGATGTTTTATGGCTATACTTCTGCTTCACCTGAATGTGTGTTTGTAGTTTTATTAACTGACAGCCTGTTTTGTTCCAGGCTTATTCTGACAGTTACTTAATTCTCTCTGAAAGTAGTCACATGCCATCTTAATTTCTCTTCTATCTTTTTTACTTGTTGCAAATTCTTGTTTTTTTCTGACTCAAACTCCAGTGAAACTAGATGTAGTAAAAAAAAAAAAAAATTTAATTCAAAAAATGAAAAAAGATTCAAAATTAAGTGACTTAAAAGCAAATGTTTTTTCTACTTTCCATCCTTTTCAGGAGATACTATGCATACACTCTAATAGGATATAAGAAGCACAGATCATCAGGAAAATCTGTTTAATTTACACAATGTAATTTTCCAAGGTTAAAAGACATAAGCAAGAAATTTTCTAAGGTTAAAAGACACAAGCAAGAAAACAAGGATTGATTTTTGTATGAGCATATCTAAAAGATAATTTTAAATGAATGGTGATAATGAAGTAAACGGGACATGAGGACAGGGTGGGAACATAATAGAAAGGATATGATAAAATGTCTTTAACATTTTTTTGATTTTATACAGTCACTAAATGTGTAAAATTTACACATTTTAGTAAATGTGTAGCTCACTAGCTAAATGTGAAAGCAGACAGGTGACTGGTCACATATGGAGAAGCAGATTTGGAAGCCCTACTAGAGATACAGGTGATTTTTGAAGTCACATAATTAAAAATGTTGAGACAAAAGGGGACCTATATCATATATAGACATAGATCATGTCAAATGAGAAAATGAGAATGATATAAAAAATACAAACAGAGGCCGGGCGCGATGGCTCAAGCCTGTAATCCCAGCACTTTGGGAGGCCGAGACGGGCGGATCACGAGGTCAGGAGATCGAGACCATCCTGGCTAACACAGTGAAACCTCGTCTCTACTAAAAAAAAATACAAAAAACTAGCTGGGCGAGGTGGCGGGCACCTGTAGTCCCAGCTACTCAGGAGGCTGGGCCAGGAGAATGGCGTGAACCCGGGAGGTGGAGCTTGCAGTGAGCTGAGATCCAGCCACTGTACTCCAGCACGGGTGACAGAGCCAGACTCCTTCTCAAAAAAAAAAAAAAAAAAAAAAATACAAACAGAATCAATGTATTAAAGAAGTATGCAGTAGTAGTCAGAAAATATAGCAGAAGAAAAATGAAAATGAAGGTTTTTTTTGTATTTATTTATTTATTTATTTATACTAGGAAAGGCCATAATGAACTTAAAGGACTGATTTGGGTTTAATAGTAAGGATGGCCTGAGTTAGCAATGAATTAAGGGAAGACTAGTGTAAAAAGAAAGAAAAAGCACATTCAACGAATTTAAGATATTCACTCAGGAAAACTTGGAGAAAATAATATGAAAATTAAGGGGAAACCTGAGTGTGTTTAAAGGCAGAATTAAACAAATAAAGCTTACGTTTTATGCTTGAGACAGTCAGACTAATAAACAAACAGGCTGTTTCAGACCTAAGTTAGGCACTTAGGGGATGGGGAAAGGGAAACCTGATTTCTGTCACGAGAAAACAGAATGAAATTAATCTTAACCCACCTACATTTTTTGGTATCATCACTCCTACACTTAGTGATACATATTTTAAATGTCCCTAGAACTTGGTAAGTGAAAAAAAAAAATTAAATGAAAAATGATATTGAAAATATAAAACAGCAAAGTAAGTCAATAATCTATATTTGAATACAATTTTAAATAAAATTAAAACTAAAAGTAGAAAACTATAAAAAAGTAACTACTAGAGGCATCATATTC
Source organism: Macaca fascicularis (assembly GCF_037993035.2). Classification (NCBI taxonomy): domain Eukaryota; kingdom Metazoa; phylum Chordata; class Mammalia; order Primates; family Cercopithecidae; genus Macaca; species Macaca fascicularis. The sequence goes on from NC_088377.1 coordinate 118,093,070, forward strand.
CAAGTGATGTGCAAAGTGATTAAATTTCTAAATAGGTTTTATTTTGATATAGCCACCATCATTTAATGACAGGATTTCTTGAACAATATCTATCAAAAAAAAGTTTCCTTCTGTAAAACATTGATAAAATTGATAACTGGGTACCTAACAGTTGGAAAATATGTATACACCATTCTCTAGCATGAAAAGCAACATAAAAAAAATGGAGCATCAAAATAGTTCAAATTTATTTTATGCCAGATCCAACATGTAATTGGAACCTATTCCCAATCTATGGGTTTCTGAATTTCGTTTTCCTATTTATTGTATTTTTACGAGAAACTTGTTGTAATGAATCTGTACCACTTTATTTGACATTTACTAAAGCTGTACAAAAGCCATGCACAGTTTATTTACAGTATTGTACATTAAATGATAATGTTTGAAGATCACACAAAGATTTCACAAAACTATAATACAGAAAGACATGTGAAAACATCAGGAGCTTTCAAAATTTTAGGTATGGAATTTTGCAAAGATTATTTTGGCTTACAAGTGTTAGGCAATCACTAACTTGAAGCAAGTAACAAAAACATGCAGATGATTACAGCGTCAACAAATGAAAAGCTATAAATGTTTAGCTGAAAGCTAAAATATTGTGTAGCTGAAATACTACCATATAACAACGGGAATTTATAAAACAGGAAAAAAGGTTATTTAAAAGTCTTCCATGAATAATAGACTTTCAGTAACTTTCTATAAAAACATTCAGAAACTAAGTTTCTCAAATTATGTTTATCACCAAAATTATGTTTTCAGTAGTGACTGGAGCGATGACTTTTAAATAATTATTTATTGTACTATAGGGGAAGTATCAGCTTTTCCCTGTAGGGGATAGGTTGGAGAAGGAAGTCAAACAGTAAATTTAGATTCAAGTAAAAGATCCTAGTACAAATACATCATTAACACAGAGTGGAGAGTTACAAGAACTGCAGGTCCACATACTTTTAACTGTACTCTTAAAATAGAAGTGTAAACTTTAGGTTGGTTCAATTTAAGATCTCCTATTAGGAAATACCTCTTCACTGAGAGTGTAGGAAATATCAATAGATATTTCTTCTTTAAATCCATCTCTTCCAGTTTTTACTGTTGTGGCTGAAGTACATTTAAATATTCAGACTGCCCTAACTGATAAGTTGTGTTTCTTCCACAGTCGACATACTGATATCTCTCCTGGGATATCTGTTCAGAGTGGCCAAAGTATGTTGTTGTCACAGTAACTCTAAAAATAATGTTAGTGGGGAGAGACATTTAATAGTTATATTAGAAGTTTTTCCATAATGAGACAACTTTTACATATAAAAATTATCTCCTAGAAGAGAATATTTGATTAATGATAACTTAATATTGTGCACACAGTCCTCTTAAGGAACATTTCCCCAACAGACAACAAAAATGGATAGCTGAGTGAACCCTGTTGATATAATTACACATAATAAATGTAATATTTTAAGACAATTATCTTGTTAAAAATATAAAAGTTCATTATATGCTTAAAAGTGACCATGGTTCTCTTATCATAGAAAAAAAGGTTAATCAAATGTCAGCTAATGGTCAAAACACCAAACCTGTAACCAACAATGTTTTATTGGCTTAGATAACACCCAATTTACAAACCAATAATATTACTACTTCTTATTACTGTTAATGACTATTTATCAAGGGAGTAAGGAATTGGATGTGGGGCTCAGTTCACCGTATCCTTTCCATTTTCCTGAACTCTTGTGACATCCAGATTCACTATTTAGCAGTCATGTAGTATTTCACTACTTCTGTGACCAACCATTTCCTGATTTTTAAAGTGGGTGATATTTACTCAACCTCACAGCACTCTTGTAAGGCTTAAAACCCAACTGAGGTGGCATTTATAAAGATGTTGTGTATATTATAAGCCAATGTTATAAATCTAGAATTTTGACAAGAAATATCTCTTTCAAAAAAGATTCGTACTTACTGCATCATGAGTACTATGTTATGCACTTTGATGGATATCAGAGTACAGAAATCACTGTTAAAAGAAATTAAAACGTGAACAAATACAAGTTATTACATTATAAATTATAAATTCTCCTTCCTATATTAAAGCTAACAGATGCTACCTAAGAATATATAATAAGCATTTATTGGTTGAGCATTTTCTATACTTCAAACAATGACTGATATATTCATGCCTTCTTACTAGAAAAACATGTATGTATTCACACCACTGCAGCTGCAGGGTTGTTTAAATGCAGGCTATAAATTACTTACATATTTTGCTCATCTTCTGAAATTTTGATAACTGGGTTGTTATTTACCCTAAAATTCTATATCTAAGCTTTCAAAAGATGATGAAAATTTATAATTATTTTAATATAGTAACTAAGTTTAACATAGTAACATAGTTAACATAGTAACTAAAAATAAAGTGACATGGTATATATGACCCTAATTCTGAAAAATAAAAAAACAAATTTTATGTGTATATATACATGAATATTATATATGTTGAAAAAGAACAGAGAGGACCAGAAACCAGAATACTGCATAATGTACTCTTTTTGACTGATTATGGAAATTAAAAAATATGTATATTCTTAATACCTTATTTTATACATTTCATTACTTGATAATAAAAAGTTATAAATCAGAACTTACTACATATAACTCATTTCCTCTGCTATAACGGTAGGTACTGTGTAATCAATCTGTAAGGCAAAAGGGAAAAAAATCAATAGAGAACAGGATCAAAACATCAAATATTTCAGATATACTTCATAACTTCAAAGAATTAGAAAATTTTCTCCCTTTACAAGCTTGATTCTCAAAAATTTCATCTTGTAAGTCTACAAGACACTTTTCTTTTTCTTTTTTTTTTCTTTGAGACAGGATCTCACTGTGTCACCCAGTTTGGAGTACAGCAGTGCAATCACGGCTTGCAAGCCTCGACCTACTGGGTTCAAGTGATCCTCCCACATCAGCCTCCCCAGTAGGTGGGACGAGAGGTGCACACCACCACACTCAGCACATTTTTGTATTTTTTGTAGAGATGAGGTTTCACCATGTTGCCCAGGCTGGTCTTGAACTCCTGGGCTCAAGCAGTCCACCAAGCTCAGCTTCCCAAGGGTGCTAGTATCACAGGCATGAGCCACTATACCCAGCGGAGACACATTTTTAAATCAAGTTTTTGAGGAAATCCCCCACCTCCTTCAAGTTATATGATATACAAAGTTGATATTCATTTCACTCTTACAAGGTATTTCATGATTGAGTCTTACTTGTTTCATATCAAGTGGACCAATATGGGTTATGTTGTTTAAGCGTGCCTTTCCAATAACTGTTTTCGCAAATTGAACTTGGGCAGTGATGTTTTCAACTTCGACAGAATAATAGTTATTGTTCGTTATATTTAGTGTGTTCTACAAAAAAGGAGACAGAAAATGTACAAGTTAGCTAAAAATAAACATACAAATATGTATTTAAAATTAAAGAAAGTAACTTCAGCTGTGGCTATGCTTCATTAATTAAGAAAAAGAAAGTAATACCAAAATGTCAAAGAAAATTAAACCAATTATTTGGTTTTATGCATGAGTACTATGTATGTAATATGCCAAGAATAAACACATGATTCAACATTTAAAAAAACAGAAAATGTATAGTTTCAGAATATGGACAAATTAATGTCAGAAAATTTATTTGTGGCCTTAGCAAATGTTTAATAAAAATAATTTTAAGATTTAATCTACATTTTTACTAACTCAATATATATACATGTCTCCACAAACTTTATTAGTAAGCTGTTTGCTATTCTATTAAATATAAAGATGGTCATTTAAAATGTTCAATAGTACCTAAAATCATCTTTTTTGTTTAAAAGAAACTGCTATTTCAACTTATACATTAGTAGAGATTTACACCAGCTCATTATGAAGAAGAAATGGGCTAGATTCAAGTCTGGTTGGTTGGGGAGAAATGTGGTTACATCATTCACATGCTTAAGTAAGAACTAATAGCTGGGATCACCTTAGACATTTCTAATTTACAATTATCGTCTTAAATTACTGTAGAAAACAGTCATTAAAAAATTTAAAAATGTTAAATAAAAAATAACAGATATATAAAAAATCTAAAACAGTCATACCAAAAGGTATCATAAACAAAATCAGTAGACACTAAATGATAAATAGAAGAAATATTTGTAAGCATCAGTTATAATCTAGAATATGGAAAGGGCCCTTACAAATTGAAAAGACAAAACTGTAACAGAAAATGAAAAAAGAACAAAGAATATACATAAACAAATCAAAAAGGTACAAAGCTAAATGGCCAAAAATATTTCACAATGCTCAACTTCATTTACAGTTAAGAAAAAGGTAATTTAAGTAAAAATGGAATATTGCTTTAAATTCCTTGAACTAGTATAATTTATAGAAAGCAACAAATTCTATTCCTGGCAGATATGGGAAAAGGGTATATTTTTATACTGCTAGCAAATATGTGAAGTATTACAGCCATTTCATCAGTAATTCAGTCATATACATTAAAATTAGAACTATGTACAGACTTTGATCTAGCAATCCTACTTCTGAGCAACTATTCCACAGAAATGAAAACATTAGGATGCTAATGACAGTGTTATTTGAAATGGGAAAAAAAATCCTGAAAATAAAATGAATTCTATTCATAAAACAATGAATAAATTATATTAAGTCCTTATATGGAAAATTATGGAGCCATCAAAAAGAACCAAGCCAGATAATCAGGAAAGATTTTTACAAGGTATTAACAAATGTGAAAACCAAGATGTACATAAGTAAGTACTTAATAATATTTTTTTAAAATACTGATTTTTATAAAGCTGAATATGTGAGTATATATATACATGTTAACAGGAATATGGAGAAAGATATGAAAAGATGCAATATGGGATGAGTTGAAGGAGAGAAAATAGTTTTAGTAAAAAAGGATGAACGAATATGCTAGAGTCAGCAATTATATGATTACATTTATGGAGTCATTTACGTTGGTATAGTCACAAATGTAAAGAAATTTCAAAACAGTTCTCAAACATAGTAAAAATAACCTTTATCTAAATATATAAACGTTTTAGCTGGTTCTTAATGTTCATGTCAATTTCATTTCTAGACATGATAGGAAAGATATAGTTAATTTGAGGTCAATGGATCTCCTGATAAGACCAAGGATTGAAATTTAGAAAAATCTTGGAAGTCTTTGTATATGCAAAATTATGCTGGTACCTGTCTTTTTCTGTACTGTCCATAAGTTTCATTAGAATATTTAAAGGATCAATGACATAAAACAGGTTGAGAATACAAATGCTTATGAGAATTAAGACAAAGAAAAAATAAGACAATAAATAAAAATTTAGTAATAAAGGTTAGACATTTGTTGCTCAGAGTAGTGAGAATTCATTTAACTTAAAAGATGAAAAGAGGTCACTGTAATTATTAACAAAGACCCTAAACTACCTATCATCTTTAATTGGCAAATATACTTTCAGGAATTTATCCTAAAGAAATAACCTGAAATGGAAACAAAGTTTAAGCATATAGGTGTTTTCTGAATATTTGTAATAGCAAAATTAAACATCCATTAAGAAAATGGTTGAATTAATTACAATATGATCACGGAAACGACTACACAAGACCATTTGACACGGGAAAATGTACTGTGACCTAGTTGAAATGTGCATTTGTATATATGTGAATGAGTGTGTGTGTATCCTTTACACATGAGAATGATTACATTTGTAAATGTATATGCATTGCTCATAAATATATGTATGTGGTAATAGTTCGACCTAGATAGAAGTAAAAATCTTTATACATTATAGTTTTCAAATGTCTTATAATGACAAATATTTTTGTAAGTAGAAAGACAAATGTTACTAAAGAGTAGTACTACTAATATGTACTAATTTTAAGAAAGCAAAGCAGTTCCATTTTCAAAATACTGATAATGTACAGAAAATTCAGCATCTTATTGTCGTCTAGTTAAACTTAATGTTCATCCAAATAATAATCTTATTTTTCATTTAATGTTCAATCTGTCTCAGTTTAAGTGGCAGTATTCCAAAATGTGAGAATTTCTGCATAATTAAAACAGAGTATGATATTCACATTTAAATATACTTTCTGGTACTTAAAAGAAAACATCACATGGCTTTTTATTAGTAGTACATATTTATGTTCTTTGACACTAAAAAAGGCTTTGGAGGTAGGCCAAAAAAAGTCTGGTCAATGTTTTAAACAGTGTACAAAAAGGAAAATATGTTCCTTGTTCCAAAGGGCTGAGAATATACCCAACAATTCCCCAGTTGTGTAAAACAATTTACAATTAGCATTGTGTTATAAATGTTTTATTCACATATATATATATATTTTTTCCTATATTGTTTTTAAAGAAAAAGCCCTTAAACTGGCAACTTTTGACAGAAAGCAATAAGGATAAATGGATCCACGGGAGTTACTTTTTCTCTGCAATTAAGTAGTGATTCCACTTTAACATAACATTCCGTCTCACTCACTGTCCCGACAAACCTCCCTCTTTCCAACCACCACTACAGACATCTCTACCTCAACCTTAATCATACCACTCACCTCTGCAAGAAAAAACAACTATCACTCTTCCTGGCAGATCACTGTCACTCAGATATATTTCACGGCTGGCCAATATACATCATCCCTTTTCCTAATTCAACAGTTAGCAAACCATACTCTTTTCAAACAAATGTTAACATGTAAAACAGGTAGAAAACCTCTCTGAGCTTTTTGTTTGTTTTATTTTCATGAGTGGCAAGGCTACACAGTCCTTCCAAAAACAATGTTCTAAGAAACACACATTGTTTGCAAAAAAAACAAAGCTGGAGGCATCACTTCAAACTATACTACAAGGCTACAGTAATCAAAACAGCATGGTACTGGTATCAAAACAGAGATATACACCAATGGAACAGAACAGAGCCTTCAGAAATAATACCACACATCTACAACCATCTGATCTTTGACAAACCTGACAAAAACAATAAATGGGGAAAGGATTCCCTATTTAATAAATGGTGCTGGGAAAACTGGCTAGCCATATGTAGAAAGCTGAAACTGGATCCCTTCCTTATACCTTATACAAAAATTAATTCAAGATGGATTAAAGACTTAACTGTTAGACCTAAAACCATAAAAATCCTAGAAGAAAACCTAGACAATACCATTCAGGACATAGGCATGGGCAAGGTCTTCATGACTAAAACACCAAAAGCAATGGCAACAAAAGCCAAAATTGAAAAATGGGATCTAATTAAAGAGCTGCTCTACAGCAAAATAAACTACCATCAGAGTGAACAGGCAACCTACAGAATGGGAGAAAATGTTTGTAACCTACGTATCTGACAAACGGCTAATATCCAGAATCTACAAAGAACTTAAATAAATCTACAACAAAAAAATTAAAAAACCCCATCAAAAAGTGGGCAAAGGATAGGAACAGACACTTCTCAAAAGAAGACATTTATGCAGCCAACAGACACATGAAAAAATGCTCATCGTCACTGGCCATCAGAGAAATTCAAATCAAAACCACAATGAGATATCATCTCACACCAGTTAGAATGGCAGTCATTAAAAAGTTCGGGAAACAACAGATGCTGGAGAGGATGTGGAGAAATAGGAACACTTCTACACTGTTGGTGGGAGTGTAAACTAGTTCAACCACTATGGAAGACAGTGTGGCGATTCCTCAAGGATCTAGAACTAGAAATATCATTTGATCCAGCCATCCCATTACTGGGTATATACCCAAAGGATTATAAATCATGCTGCTATAAAGACACATGAACATGTATGTTTATTGCGGCTCTATTCACAATAGCAAAGACTTGGAACCAACCGAAATGTCCATCAATGATAGACTGGATTAAGAAAATGTGGCACACATATACCATGGAATACCATGCAGCCATAAAAAAGAATGAGTTCATGTCCTTTGCAGGGACATGAATGAAGTTGGAAACCATCATTCTGAACAAACTGAACAGTGAGAACATCTGGACACAGGGTGGGGAACATCACACACCGGGGTCTGTGGTGGGGTAGGGGGATAGCATTAGGAGAAATATCTAATGTAAATGACAAGTTAATGGGTGCAGAACACCATCATGGCACCTGTATACATATATAACAAACCTGCACGTTGTGCACATGTACCCTAGAACTTAAAGTATAATTAAAAAAAACCACAGGGCATTTTCACATATGCTAATTTACAAAAGAGAAACCAGTCACTTGTATGTAATCTTTAAAGCTGATAAAGGAATGGTCTGTTAAAGGTGGCAAAAACTGCATTTCCCAAATACAATGAAATGAAAATGTTACATTTATAAAATCTATGAAATCAACTATGTCAACACTTTGCTAGAAGTTATTCAGAGTCAAATGTTGAAAAGTAAATTGTAATACCTTTTCTCTTTTTAGTTTATTTTACCCTCCTAAAGACATTTTCAAATGCTAAATGATTCTGCATATACAGAATTGCCAGTATTTATTATTGCTATTTTTAGCAGAACCAGAAATGGTACTGAAGGTCAATACAGCAAAGGCATACAGAAAGCACACTGACCAGTGTCACATTTAGCAAACACCTCTTCTCAATGGGGACAAAGGTGCTGCTTAATAGGATAAAAGAATGAAGTTAAACATTTTTCATATAAATTTATACTCACTGTGATATTTAAATAAATTGTACGCTTCTGAACATCATAACTGACATATGCTGATTTTACACCAATGTATTTCACGTCGATAGAGCGAGGGAAAAGGAAAAACACAGCCAATCCGGAAAGGAGCAGACAGACAAACACAGAAGCCATCACATACAGCTTTCTGAAAAGGAAAAGAGGGTATTTAAGTACATGTGCATCAAGAATTATATAATGTAACACTAGAGAGGATATGTTCAATTTCCCCCGTATATTAGCAGCAACATACATTAAATGTTACCAAATTTTCACATTTGAAAGTATTGGGTATCGTTGAGTCTGAGTACTAAGTGTTAAGATGTTCCCTTCAAAAGATGAAATCGGCGGCACGCTGTGGCTCATGCCTGTAATCCCAGCACTTTGAGAGGCTGAGGTGGGTGGATCACGAGGTCAGGAGTTCGAGACCAGTCTGACCAACATAGTGAAGCCCCGTCTCTACTAAAAACACAAAAATTAGCCAGGCGTGGTGATGTGTGCCTGATATCCCAGGTACTCAGGAGGCTGAGGCAGGAGAATAGCTTGAACCCGGGAGCCAGAGGTTGGAGTGAGCCGAGATCGTGCCACCGCACTCCTGCCTAGACAAGACAGCGAGACTCCATCTCAAAAAAAAATGGAATCACATTTTTGAACACTGAAATTTTGCGCTTAAAAGCAATAGAACATTTACTTTAGTGACTGCCAGAGCAGTTTTCACATTAGAATCAAGTTGAGGTGCTTCATACAAATACACATTTCAAAACTCCCTCTGAATTCACTGAAGCGGAATTTTTACATGAGTTTTGCCATTGCATGATCCCCTAAAGTGACTGCTCATCAGAACCATCTTAAAAATAATGATGGGGAAGGGAGAGCATGAGGACAAATAGCTAATCATGCTGGGCTTAAAAACCTAGGGGATGGGTTGACAGGTACAACAAACCACCATGGCACACATTTACCTATCTAACAAACCTGCACATCCTCCATATTAAAAAAAAAAAAATGACATAACCACATGCCTAATAAATGATTCTTACTATAGTCTCTTTTTTGAGTATTCTCATCTCAAAGTACTTATGTACTCAGTTTTTAAAATATTTTTTACATTGATCAACTCTGCTTTGAAGGTGTTGTTACATTTCTTTTTTTAATCAAAAGATATATTACACAGGTATAAGACAAGGAAGAAACTAAGCCTTACATGCCTTTGACATTCTTCTAACTCTCCTGAAATGTACTTCTTCCTTTTCTTGCTCTTTCCAATATGTGTAGGTAAAAATTTCCTCTTTTCAAGGTTAACCTCAAACCCAGAGTTCCAAAGGACTATTTCCTGTCCTCTCTAATATACAAGCCCTTTACTGGATGCCTACAACATCCTTTTTTATTTGAGTCTTGCATGACAATTATTTCTTATTTTCCTTACATTCTACTTATACAAAAATTTTCCATTTTATTGTTTCTTCCACTCTCTCTTCGCCACCAATTCCTTTCTAAATGCTCTGATGGATTTAATCTTTGTATGTATTACAACAACTATTAAAGTGCCTCCTGCAGATATTTTTTAAATATTTCTTAGTGTTTTAAGCCGCCCAAGTTAAGAACAGAGCAAACTGGTTTATTAAAAAACAAAATAATATAAGCAAACACAAATTTGCTAAATCACTGCTATGAAGCCCATACTGTTGTCTTGAGCAAACAAAGTAGTTCCCACTTACTCATTCTGGACTCTCTCAACCTGAGTAGGGTAGTGATCCCCACTGAATTACCTAATAGGAAATTTAAACACGTTTATAGTATCTACAATACACCAAAATACATAAAAAAGCATAAGAAGAATTTAACATCATAATAAAATCTGAACTTTGTTGGATTTTCTACATGTTAGGGTTTTATTTTTAATTACTTATAGGTGGGTGAATCCATCATAATCTATTTAGTCCTTAGGGCTTATGAGTCAGTCCTAGTTGTGAATAAATGAATCATGTTCTAAATTACTCTGTATATCAAGGTTGTAGCCATAACTTATTGAACCTGAGTAGGACAATACAACAACATTTCATGTAGTATTTCATTCCAAATTGAAAAATTGGCTAGTTTACTGACAAAATATATGTCTCCATTACAAAATTAATTAGCAATGATTTTTCTTACGGCTCTAGCGATAGCACCCAAATCCTGGGAGTTATAAGGTGCTGATAAAGTTATGAAAGTTGTGTGGTATATGTGCAATCAAGTTAGAATTCCATTTTTGCCATTTCCTACCCACAGTATTTAACGCAGTTTACTTCTCTTCCACTTTAAAATCCATGTTTGAGGATTAAATGACATAGCTAAAGTATACAGACAAAAGCAACTGATAATTTTCTAATCTCACCACAACTCACTTAATTTGTAAAGGAATAAGGACCCAGAGTTGTTCCTAAAATATTATAATTTTATTACAAATTGAGAAACAACTGTTCTTGGCCTTGTGTGAGCTCTGAGGACTATTCCCTCTGCTCCTATTGGGTAGTCTTTCCTCAGCCTCAAGTATGTTCCCCACACATATATGTTGACCAGGACACAGCTGCAGTCTTAAGAGCACCCTCTGCAGCTCTCTACCGTCTGGTACTCGGCCCTGCAAACTCTAGTCAGCTTGGTTTTCTGGACACTCAGATCCACCTCCTCAATTGAAGAAGACCTCTGAGCTCTGCCTGGGTTGGTTCCTTCCTTGTGCTGCAGCTTGGAACCTTCCTCAGACAGTAAGCTGGTACAATCACAGGGCTTGCTGGTGCAATTATAGGGCGTATCTCCTTTGTTTTTGCTTTCTCAGGAATCACTGCCCTGTGCTGGCTGATGTCCAATGTTGGAAAATATTGTTTACTATATTTGTCCATTTTTTTAGTGATTTCAGGTGGAAGTATTTCAGGCATTATTCTATTTGGGTCAAAAGTGGAAAATTCAATTTCTTTGATTTTGTATCTCTTTGCTCTTAACGCTAAAAATCTTGCTTCCTAAGGGATTTACATAATTACTTATTTACATATAAAATTTCCAAATTACACCAAAGGTACTCCTAATAATACAACTATTAAGTACAGTTTAAAATTTATTGTGATTTTCTTTGCCATTTGGAACACAACTTACTAAACATCTACAATCATAGCACAATGTTTTCAAGTCACTTAAAATCTTTCAGTTTTGTTAGTGTCACCAATTTCATATACAGTTAGAATAATGTTTCCTTTTATCTCAATATTTGGCAGTTACTTTCACTTTTGATTTCATCTTTAATGTAAAAAAATATGTACACAGACACACACACACACACACTCTTGCTTATCCACTCCCTCTTTCAAATTCCTTCCCAAACTCTGAGGGGAACCAATTCTATTAGATTTGGTTTATCATCCCATTGTTTTATTTGATTTGGTTTTATCCGATTTTCTACACTTTAGTGTTTTATTTTTAATTACTTATGGGCGGGTGAATCCATCATAATCTATTTAGTCCTTAGGGCTTATAAGTCAGTCTGTTTGTGTGTATATGTGTGTGGGTGTTAGTGTGTGGTGTTTTCAAAGAAAAACATATTCTCAATATCGCACTGTAGTAAAATACTTCTTCCATTTTATCATTGTGTACATGTAATATCTCATTCCATCAGTCCTCTATTATGGGTATTTACATTGTTTCCAGTTGTTTGCTTCTGCAAACATTGGCACAATGAATAATTTCTGCAAATACAATTTACTATATTTGACAACTATCCTTAGAATAAATTTTTCAAAGTAGGATTCCTGAGCCAAAAAGTAAATGCAGATATAATTTGGCAAATAATGCCACATTTTCATTCACTAGCAAGGAATGAATATACTTGTTTTCAGTCACTACTGCCAACAAAGTATGTTGTCAACATTTTGGATTTTTGCCAATGTGACAGAAATGGCATCTAAGTGTAGTTTTAATTTGCATTTCTATTATGAGCAAGATTGGACATCTTTTCAAATGTTTAAAGGTCATTTGCATTTCTTTTTTGTGAACTAGCTGTTCATAGCTTCTACTTTGCTTTGGAGGTTGGCCTTTTTCTTCTCAAATTCTGAAGCTCTTTTTAGAGTAAGGATATTGGCCCTCTGTCTGTGATATGATTTGTAAACATTACTACTCAGTTTGCTATTTGTATTTTGACTTCAGTTAAGGTTTTGTCTTCATTCTGTAAAAGTTTACTTATCAAATTTACCTTTTCTGCATTTAAAATCATAGTTTAAAAAGTTCTCCCACTTTTAGGTTTTGAAGGGATTCATCCTAATTTCCTTCATATTCATATCTGTTTATACGTTTTGTAATAAAAGGTCAGACTATTTATAAAATCCTTGGTTCGTTTTATTTTCCTGATTAAATACATCACTCCACTGCTTATCTGTTTGAGGCACTGTAGTCAAGCAGCAGCATGTCAATCTGATTTTCTAACCTTTATAAATTAACTGATCCTTTTGCCTGGGTATTTAGGAGTTTTGCTGTTGTTTTCTTAACCTTAAAGTTCAAGAATTTCACTAACATGGGTTGATTTTTTTCAGGATTGTGATGTCTTTTCAATATGTAGGTCTCTGTGTTCTTGATTTAATGTTTTGCATTTGTTCAGTTCTATTCCTTTGGTTTTCTTCTTCAGATGCTCCAATTACACACATGTTCAGTTTATTTGACTTTTAGACATTTGTTCTCAAATCGTTTACATTAATTTGTTGTGTATGTCTTCATTCCTCCTGTTTATGTTCTATTTCCCTGACTGTACTTCCAACGTATTTGTACTTGTGTTCTTCCAGTTTTGTGGATGTGTTTTTCTTCTAATTCTTTCCAGAGGTCTGTAAATTCTCTTTTCACATACTCTGATTGTTTAGTTATCTCATTTCTGAGCTTCTCAATTTCTGCCTTATGCTGTCCTGTTGTAGCTTCTATATATAGTATTAAGTTAAAGTGTTCATCTGCTCTTCTCACATGCCTTTATTAAAGTGTCAGTATTTTGCTCAGCTTACTTTCTTCAATTTCTTAAAAAGTATATTTGTATAATGCTTTGTTGCGATCCTTTCCAGTTGCTCATGTTTAAATGAAAAGAGCTTTTGTACTTTTAAGAAAAGGTTCCATTTTTGGTGATGGAATATGCCAGCGTCACTTTGCTAGCTTCACTGTTCAAGGGATACATCCTCTGTTGACATACAAAGTATTTGAAAACATGGCCTCCATGTGTATTTATCTCCACAGTTTTGAGATGATCTCCCTAATATCTGAATCTGTTCTCTCCTTCATTCCTAACTCCTGTCCTGTAGACACTGTTTTCTACTCAACAACTTTTTTCTTGAGGATATGTATCTGTATCCTTTTCCAAGAATTTTTGTTTTGACATTTCCTAAGGTCGCTGAGGATTTAGGATGGTCCAGTTCCTTCTGATCTTCTCGAAGATGATTAGTACATCTCTGTGGTATTTTTGTACTTTCTCCAAGCTACAGCATGCAAATCTTGTCATTTTTGCAGATTATTCTTGGAAATATTTGCTGGGTGTCCTCTTCTTTTGGGACAAAGTATTTGCTTTGTGTATCAGGGCTCATAGGATCCTCAGTAACTCTCTTTTTGCTTTCCTTCACAACCTCCACACAGCTGCTAAGCCAGCTGGGGTCCCTGTTGTCATCATGTTTAAATACCAATTTTTATTCCGGGGTTGTGGAGCATACCTTATCCAATTTTTAATGAAAATTTTATGTGAGTGTATGTGTTTCCTACTGCTATTCTAGATCTATTTCCATAGACTTGAGAAGATAAAGATACCATACTGCTTTTAAGACCTTACCCTAAACAGAAATTCCTTTTTTGTTTGTCTGTTTAAAGATACAAAGCATATGATGACATAATTTAACAACGTGACAGCATTTTTCCTTTTAATAGTTTTAACTAGAGTTGTTTATACATAATTTGAAAAAATACAAAAAACAAAAATAAAACATAAAACACTGCCATGTTCTTAGAATCACTTACGTTCTTCTTGGCCTTAATCTCTGATCACTATATGGAATCAATGCCACCAGTTGGTTTTCTTGCCCTAAACGTGAAAGAAGTAGGTTTAGAAATTACTATGATTAGTTAAAAATACAATGGCTCCCCATCACAATCTGGTTTGGAAAGACCAGAATATCATCTGGCACTCATCTCTTTCCTTTAGTAAATTGCTAAGTCTTCAGAAAGTACACAGCAGAAGTTCTAGAGAAGACAGTGTGTTTTTTCATACCTAGATGTCGAGCTTAAAAAAAAAAATTGTAACAAATGAGGGCTCCATTACTTTTTCTCTACTGAAAAAAAATTTAAAAAGTCTCGGCTTTCAGAAGAGCTAAATTTACCAGGTCTTCCTTCTGCTTCACTGTTGTCCATTAAGACTCTGATTTGGTTGTCTGGATGATAAAAGAAGAAACATATTGCTGTCTCCCTTTCCTGAAACCTCTATCACTGCAGAGCTTCTGACATTGTCCCCCTCAAAAACCAAAACTGGCTTTTGAAGTAGAAGTCTCAAGCTTTAAGAGCCCCCTACATAATGAGTCTTCCAGGGCCCTTTCAGGTCTCACCCCAATTCACATTAAAGTCACTTCAAAATCCATTATTTCTTTCTTGGGTTGAGCTAAATCCATAAGTTTAAAGGATAAACGGACCTTTAAATGCCAATTTTATAAGCTTATTAGAAGTTGGCCTATTATATTAACTATTAAGGTACCAGATAGTCAAGTTATCTTTAAAAGCTTTCTAAAATGCTTCTGTTATTCCCTCCAACACTTCTATACTCTTCCTCTCGTCTGTGCTCCCCCATCACACCCATATATAATTATACAAAATTATACAAATACATACAATATGGATATCTGCATTTTTGTGTGTTTACATATCTCACCTTGTTTAGCGGTATTCATTTGGCTAAAACTACAACCCTGGCTAAAACCAGCCCTCTGGCTCCTGTGCGTATATCAACACAGCTAAACATGGACACAGAAAAATACACAACTGGTTTCATTTTTGATCACTCATGTCAAGTAGCACTCAATGAAGTCAACAATCATACTACATTTCCCAAGTTCATACTCTCAAGCTGACTCTCCAAGACCACAATTTTATAACTTCAACTCTCTTCAAATCTTTAATATCTTCTTCGCTATCCTCATTCTTAGTTCATTATATGATAAACAGAAGATAATTTCTACAAGATTTACTATCAGATCTATCCACGTAGCTGCTTCTGTGTCCATACTTTACCTTCTCTTTTATTACCAAGAATAAACTACCCGTGTTTACAACTTACCTTTTATAGAAAAAAGAGCAGCTCTTTGCTCCTGTGCAGCAGATCTGCCCTTTCATCTGTTCAAGAACATTACTCCAATAATTCCTCTTATCTCCTGAATTACCAATGTTTACAGATAATTCTCATCAGCATACAAGTGTCTATTATTCACTCCATCTTATATATATACATATATTTAAAAAAATCCTCTCCTGACCTCACAGCGCCTTCTAAGGACCACCTCTCTTCTCTCTGCTATGGAGCCAAACTCCTCAGAAAATCTGTTTTCTCTCTATGTAACATCTTCTATGCACTCTTGAGCCCACCCTATACATGCTACACATGCCTTTACCAAAACTGCTCTTTTAAACTCTCCTGTGGCCTCCATGTCACCAAATCCAATGGTCAGTTCTCAGTCTTCACACTACCTAATCTATCAGTAGCATCCAACATTTGGTAACTCTTTTCTCCTTGGTACGCTTTCTTCACTTATCTTCCATGATACCAGACACAGTGATTCCTCCTCTCTCGCTGTTCTTTCTCAGGGTCCTTTGTTAATTCTTTCACTGACCTTGATATGCCACAGTGTCTCAGGATTCAGTGCTAGGGTCTCATTTTGCTATCTGCACTGATTAGCTTGGTGCTGTCATCCAGCTGAGCTTTAAGTGTCATCTATACATTGATAACTTGAGGCTGGGCCCTGCAATTGAATTCCTGACCCTTATGATAACTAACTGCCTAATGAACATACCCATTTCCATGTCAAATAGGTATCTCCAAATTTACATGTGTAAACTTGAGCTCCTGAACTCTCCTGTGACATATACACTCAAATAATATATTTTTCAATTTTAATAAATTGTTACTACATTCTTTCAGTTGCTCAAACAAATGACCTAAAAAAACAAAAAACTCTGCAGTCATCCTTGATTTCCTACTTTCCATAATCTGTATCCAGGTGGCCAAAAAAGTTTACTAGTCACACCTCAAAAATGTAACCAGACTGGTAAAACAGTACTCCCCTAACCCCTGAGTCTGGTGCATTAATCCCTTCAACTACAATAATTATTTTATTCTTAAACAGCTATTATCCCTGTGAAGAAAAACCATCATACTCAAAGGCCAATGCAAATGTAAACTTCAATTCCAACCCACAGCATTTTTAAGACTCTGGTATACTTTATACTTTCATTTTGTCCTTTTTCCCTCTGGGTGTCTTCAGGGTCACATATCAACTTTCACCAAGAAGATAATGAGAACAGCATAAGGTATCTTTATTATTTCTACTTATTGCCACTGTTCCTAAAGTAACTTACAAGCAGCACATAGGGGATTATTTCCTTCTGACGTCCCCTGTGATATATCACAAACAATTTTTTTTTTTTTTTTCAATTTGGCTTGTTTTCACATACCATCCCTCTTCATAGAGTTTCTTTTAGAAATAACTGATTACAGCACAGGCAGCTTATTCTTCTTCTTTAGATAATGAATTAAAAATATTAGGTTGGCCAGGCGTGGTGGCTCACAGCTGTAATTCTAACACTTTGAGAGGCCAAGGCTGGATGATGGCTTGAGCCCAAGAACTCATCATCATCCTGGGAAACATGGGGAAATTCTATCCTTATTATTAAAAATAATAAAATTTTTAAAATAACATGAAAGAATAAGCTTCCTTACACATTAATTCTGGCTGGGCATGGGGCTCAACTGCTATAATCCTAGCACTCTGGGAGGCCAAGATGGGAGGATTGCTTGAGGACAGGAGTTCAAGACCAGCCTGGCCAACAATTGCAAGATCTCATCTCTTAAAAAAAAAAAAAATTAGGTCAACAAATTACTTAAATTGCTTCTAACATCAGATATAGCAAAGTAGCAAATAACTATGATGTCATCTCTATAGATGCCAAATAGGACTAAAAGTTTTTGTTCACAAGACAGTGAATATCTGTTATAATAGTAGAAGGGAATGAAAAAATATTGGAGGTAGTGAGGTGGTTTTCTTCACTGCTTTAGGAACCTTAATTAATATTTTTTATTTGTTTCTTTTGCATCTTTTTGCCTGAAGATAACTGATATGATGTTTCAACTTTAATTCTAACAGTCTTCTAAAACAGGTGGTTCCTGAGACCCATAGTTTTTATAATATTTGAGCAAATTCCTGAAATCATTATTTAAAGGGAAAGCAATGCAATAACACATACCCCTAGGAATTCTTCCTGTTCCCTGACAAGTAGGGCAGGTGACACTATCTCTTCCTGTAAATTCCACATATGGAAACTGAGAGACATCTCCATTTCTTCCATCTTCATTATGGACTTCACTATTAACCAATCCATTTCTCATATTTTCAGATGTGACTCCATCATAAGCATCTTCTTTGCTTGAATGCAAAGGCAAATGAGAAAGAGACTTTCCCATGTCTAAAGAAAAATAAAATCTTACAGTAAACTTCAAGGAAAAAAGTACATTCAAGAACTCTATGAGATATTTACACTAATTAATTTAGAACAGTAAAGGAAGAGTTAAACTCTGTAAAATATCTGAAGGGACTTATTCTGAGCCAAATATGAGTGACCAAGGCCTGAGGCACAGTCTCAACAGGTCCTGAGAAAATGTCCTCAAGGTAGTTGAGTTACAGCTTGATTTATACATTTTGGAGACAGAAATTACAGGCAGAGGCATAAATCAATACATGTAAGGTATACATTAATTCAGCCCGGAAAAGCAGGACAGTTTGAAGCAGGAGTGGAAGGTTGGGGGGTATCCAGGTCATAGGTGCAAAGGTGGATTTAAAGATTTTCTAATGGCAATTGGTTGAAAGGGGTTAAACTCTACCTGAGGAGTTGAAGTCAGCAGAAAGAAATGCTTATAGTTAAGACAAGGGAGGAGGTTGTGGAAGCCAAGGTTCTTATTATGTAGATGATGCCTCCAGGTAGCAGGCTTGAGAGAGAACAGTTTGTAAATGTCTCTTATTACACCTTAAAATATTCCAGGCTCTTGGTTAAATCTCTGCTGGATTAAGGACAAGATCTGGAAAGGAAAGGGGATTCTGTACAGAATGTGGATCTTCCCCACAAGAGACAGCTTTGCAAGGCCATTTCAAATAAATATATTTTGGGGTAAGATATTTTGATTTCTTTCAGGGCCTGCTATCTGCCAAGTGATTCTATATTAGAGTCAGGTTGGGATTTGATATCTTACTGCTACAAAGAGACTCTTTTGTTAGTTTTAAAATCTCTGTTTTCATCAATGCTGGTCAGTTGTGCCTGAATTCTAAAGAGAGGAAGGTATAATAAGGTATGTTCAATCCCCTCCGCCCACCTTTTCATCATGGCCAGAACCACATTATTAGGTTTACTTTGGAATGCCCTTGACAGAGAAGCAGGGTCCACTCAGTCAGTTGGGGGGCTCAGAATTTTATTTTTGGTTTACAGAACAAACTTTAAGAGAATGTTCAAACTACCTTTTGGATTAGGATAATATCCAATCAAAATAATGTCTGAAACAAAGGAGTCATTTACTAGAGTCCAGAAGTGTTTTTTAAAGAAAATAATGTGAAATGATATCCTACCATGCTTATGATGAGAATGGGCTTTCAAACATTAACATTTGACAAAAGTCTACATCTGCAGGTTCTCTGAAAAGAAACATGCAGGTTTCATTTTCCTTAGAATAAAATAAAAATACATTCTACCTTTTAACCAGTCGGCACTAAAGGCAAAAATTGCTTTGGGTAGATGATAGCTAGGTATTTGATGTATATGTCCAAGTAACTTCAAAACAGTACGTTTCAGCCTCTGAAAATTCATGCACCTTTGTGATAAATACAATCACCACTCTTCCATCCTTAAATTTCTTGCTTTAAACATTTAAACACTTGCAACAACTATAAAAAGCCCCGAAATTCCAAAATCATGCAAGTTTTTTTCATTCAGCAGTTGACAGAGTTAAAATTATGAAGCCAGTGCTCCAAAATATTAAATATAATTTACAAAGCAGCAAAATTTAGAATACTAACTTCAAACTTTTAGGATGAGAGTATCCAAATAACATGGGAAAATTAAATACACATGTAAAAATCTAAGTAGAAATAATTAGGACTAGTGCCTACACAAAAATAACTTCTGCAAGTAGATAATGAAGTAACTTTATACTTAAGGTCATACCCTTTTAAAGCTGAAAAGAACTTAATAGTCATAAAATATATCCTGCTGGCATTTTCCTGCTTATAACTTGAGAAAAAATAAAGTGAAAAAGTAAAACTTAGAAGTAACATAATTCTACTCCTTCTAAATTTGATATGTCTTTTATCGGTTCCTAAAAATAGATTACAGACATTAAGACAGATAGTATTTCTTTCAAAAATTCTCACTTATTTGATTAAACAAAACAGATACTCCAAATAAGTCAATTCATCCTAGAGTATGAAGAAACTTTTACTTTTTAGAATTGGCATGCCTGATGGGAGGTTGCTTGGTGGGTACAATGTGTGTTGCTCCAGTGTTGGATGCACTGAGGGCCCTGACTTCACTAGGAGGTCGTATATCAATGTAGCAAATTGCACTTGTAGCAAATTGCCCATGAATATATATACAAAATAAATACAAAGATAAAAAAATAAAACTCGCATGCCATCCACTTGTTGCTGTCAAACAGAATAAAAAAATATACAAATGGTGTGCAAACGAAACTGTAAAATGCGATTTTCACTCTTTTAAAAAAAAAACTATGTATTTATAAAAATAATTGCCCACATTAAAAATACAAATGATTTATGACTTCTAAAAAATCATTGTCTTAATTTGGCTCAATGACACAATACCCCGGTCAAATCAACACCTGCCAGCCACAGGTAGGTTAGAGAAGACTTAACATCACTGTCCCCACACAGTGACCTTGGGGTCTATGAGGAACACTAGATGAACTGGGATCACTGGGCCTTACCAGCAAGGTCTTAAGGGCACCCTTTCAGCCTTAGAGGCACCCTTTCTGGGATCTCAGTCAACACAGCCAGGGTGTAAGCTGCATCTTACTGGAGGGCGTTGAGAGAAAAGACACAGAAAGGAAAACTCAAGTGGCTCTCCGTTTGGGCCTGTTTTCTGTCCTAATCTAACAGCTGCCGTGATCGATTGTTTTAGGTAGGTGTTTGGACAAGTGCCAGACTTTGTCAAAATCTGGGACTCCCTTGCCTTCTCTACTAGATTTTCCTTAGAGAACTGACAAGTTTAACCACTTTTATTCTTGGAGACTCAATGGTTTAAAAAAGGGGTGCTAGACCCTCTTCTCCAACCTCTCGGTGCTCAATGTTATTATAGCGGTTCCTTCCTTTACTGAAAGCCAACATGGATATCAGACTCAATTTGGAGAGAAAAAATATATCACAGCACTCCAATTTAAATGGCTCCTGATCGTCTGTGCAGACACTGGTTTTAGTTCTAAAAGGGCTTGAGAACGAAGGAAACCAGCGCCTTTAAAAAGCTCCATAAACAACACCTAGCACAAAGTCTACTCTGTAAAGCTGAAAAATAACATCCCGGTACCACGGCAAGAAAATTCATCAACAGCAAAATCAAGAGGGCCACCTGGCGCTCAAGGGGTGAGGGCCTAGAGGCAACCCAGAGGCCGGGCTTGGGCCGAAGCCCGGTGTTCCCTGGCTGGGCCTCAAAAGAGGCGAAACAGCACCTCGATCTCGAGCCCTGAGCGCCGCCGTACCTGCGGCAGGCCCAACACCCAGGCGGCCTCCCCTCCTCGTCAGGCCCGGCTGAAGCCGCAGCGCAGCCGCTCAGCCCCGCTCCGGAAGGGGACCTGGGGACTGCACGTCCGGGGTCGCTCACCGGCACGCGGGGCGCTGCGCAGTCCCGGGCTGCTTCGGCGCGGACAGGGCCGAGGACAGGGTCACGGAGTCCCCAGTCCCGGGAGCCGGGGGGTTGAGCGACCGGCCTGGAGCGCGCGGCCGCCGCAGAGCTGGGACGGGGGAGGGGTAGAACAACGACGGCATCAGCAGAGGCCAAGCGCCGCCGTAACCTGCTCCCGCGCCTGCGCACAGTGCTCCCGGAGGGGCGGGGGAGCCACTGGCGTGCGCCTGACGCATGCGCCCTTCTTCCTCCTGCTTGAGCCCTTAGGGACAGATCGTGTGAGATTGTGCGCTCTCCAGGTTTCATTACCTTGGTGTCCCCCAGACTTCAAAGTAAAGTGTGTCCACTCTAGCCACGAATTACCTAGGAATAGTCACTCTTCCTTTTTCCCATGTCAGACCATTTTCTTTTGCAAAGGGGAAACATGTGCACCATCTGCCTCAGCTTTCAGCTGAGCAGCCTCTTTGCTCACGCAATGCGATTTGTCGCTGACACTCTGGTCTCTAGGAATGGGATAAACTGGTCCGTACACACGCCGCTGACAGAAGCAAAGCTACTTCTATTTTAATTTAGAAACTTGTCAACTAGAAGGAAACACCAAGCGGCAAGGCCGTATTTTTTGTTTTTGTTCGGTTTCGTTTTGCTTTGCCCACGCTGCCCCTTCCCACCCCTTAACTCTGGTGCTAGTTACAGGTGTGTGAAATCCCGCTTCGGATCCCAGTACTTCAGCTCTTCGCTGTGGGTGGGGGCTGCCCTCCCATAATGTCTAGGTCATTTCACTTAGAAGATAAGAACAACGACAAAGAGTCGGTTTGAGGGATCAGTGAGATGCCGATAATAATATTAAGGGCACTCTAGTCTCATTGCCTGGGGAGAGTTGAACGTTTAATGAATGGTAGGCATTGTTATAGTCACAGGAGCAAGGAAGTGAGAGTCATATATTTCTCTCTTCTAACAGGATCAGTGTGTTCCGGCAATTGGGAAATGAAGCTATGTAAAAGTAGAAAATACAAGTCAGAGCAATATCCAATGTAATGTTTAAAAGGATTACTGTAGATCCATATGTGAGACAATGAGCTTTGTCATACAATGTTGTCGGAGATTTAAAACTCCTAAGTTTTCTGGCAGGCAGTCAATATGTATCAAGACTGTTAAAATATTCACATCGTTTGCCCCAGCAATTCCACTCTTTCAGAAGTATCCTGAACCAAATGAGACCTCTAAAAAGATTTGGGTATGAGGTGTGTCCATTTACAACTCAATGTCCAACAAGGGACATTGATAAAATCATTATTTTTCAATCCCTTTTATTTAGCCCATATTTTCCAAAGGGGAGAGTCAGGGTGTCTTCCATTAACATTGTTTGAAATTTCAAAATTAATAGTTTGGTTAAAACAAATCAGAATCATGGGGGAAATTTTTTCTCAAAATTATTTACAGTCCACCTGTGGAGATATAATGTTCCCTTTAGAATTACTAAGTTTTTAAAATTATGGAATAGCCATCTATTGAGTATTTACAAAGCCAGTAAAAATCATGTTATAAGGATGTTATACATGGAGTGATATAAAATTAAAATCAGGATGCAAAGTATAGGATATGAGGTATTATAATAGGATGTAAAGTATATTCACATATAGATAACACATAGATATAAATGTGTATTACATATCTGCCTTGAAATATCACATATCTGCCTTGAAACTATTTATACAAAATATAAACAGTTGCTTGTAGTTTGAGAGCATGTGTGTATTTTCTTTATTATTGTTAAATTGGCAAATGGTTCTATAATGTAACATATTATTCTTAAGTGAAAAAATTACTTTTTTTCTTTAATTCTTAAGGGAGTACTTAGTATTTTCTCAATTAACCTTATCATTTAACTTAAAACATGCTAGCCATAGCACAGTTCCTTATCCAAATTCCTGAAATTCTCATAGGAATAAGTCTTCCTAGGAGAATGTCTCTGTAAGAAGTAGTTTAGTGGCAGGGTTGGGAGCACAGCCTTAGGAGCCATATGGCCTGAAAATGAGCCCAGCCTGATAGAGATATACAAAATCTCTGTAAGAGTGTGCAAAATACTTAGCCCTCTTTATACCTAATTTGTATTATCTGCAAAATGAAGATAGTAATAATGTCTATCTCAAAGGGTTATAGATGGGAGCTGATACCTACAGGGCAATCAGTAAATATTAGATATTATTAGGACAAATTTATCATCCATAAAACAAGGAGGTACCTTAAAGACAGATATTGAATGTTTGGTACATTTGTTCCTATGCCCTTATTTTTCATCAAAGCACATGTTGAAAGGAAAATTTTCTGAAAAGCTTCCAATTATTTGATTGACAACGATTTCCTCAGTTCTGAGTTCAGTACTGGTCTAGGTGCTATCAGATGTAAAGGCTAATGATTTTAACAGTCTGGGATAAATTTGAATAGAAGAACATTCTTTCTTAATGATTTCTGGTTATATTTAGTATGGTGCTGAAACTAAGGGATTTCTCTAGGTTATACTAGATCTTGAAAACAGCCTTATCTCTCATTTCAATTCTCTTTTATCTCCTTTAATGGTAAATTCCCCAAATACCCCAAATCCTAATAGCAGTCAGCCATAACTAAAATTTTTGCACAAATCACTTTTCTAGAAATTAGCTGTTAAAAATTATGATCAGATAAGGAAAATAATTATTTTGAAGCATATAATTTGTCAAATGTTAATATATAAGTCTCTCTCAGCTCACCCCCTTCCACTGTTATGCTGATCAGATTATGTTAGAAACCTGGTTAGGTTACATTGGAAACCTGGGGTTGAAAAGATTGAAGTTTTTCTGACTGATTTTCAGAGATAGTGCCTCAGATACATAGCACAACTACCATAAGCAAAACTACCATTTCCCCCTGTGCCACCTGACTTAATTCACAGGCAGTAAACTCCTGACTCTATTGACACAACTTTGTCATTCCCTTTATTTTAAAAGCTGAGGTCTGTATTAAATTCTGCAGATAACTTACCTATCTGAAACTCTCACTTATGTCTCTGTACTCCTTTTTAGGCAGGATCTTCTGTATTTCCTCAGTCTCATTCATCTTGCTTCACACCTGCCTGGAGCTAATCTCTCCCCATGTGTTAAAACTTTCTTTCCCAAATATCCAAATCATCTTTTATAGGGTTTTTGTCATAATCACAATTTCTAGTGAGAATAATTTTAGGAGTTTGATGACACTTAGGGAATGAATGAATTTATTGTGCTAGGCATTGTGTGGTTTATATCATCTAATTTTTACAGAAATGCTATGGATTAGGTTCTGTTATTATCCCATATCTTATTTCAAACAATGGAAATACAGGATCCAAGGTATTATGATTTGCACATGGCCACATAGCTAGCAACTAGAACTCGGATATTTTGACTGCAAAGCCACAGTTATTAACCACTGTGGCATGAATATCTGTATTAAATTTGGAAGAGTGAATTCTGTCTGCAACTTTTACTACACAAAGGTAAGTGATGACAGTGAGTAAAGTTAACTGGTTAGGGGGAAAAAGAGGATATTTTCACTCTTTTTCTAAGTGATCATCACTGCTGCTGAAAAGAGGAGAATTGGGTCCAGAAATCCTTAAGGAGGTGTTCCAAATACAAAATAAGAAAAACACAGAGTCCAAACAGGATTTATAAGTTATAAAAGACTGTTTCTTCATAATAAACACAAGGTAGACAAGGTTTTTTAAAAAAACAGTTTTAAAAAACTTATCAAAAAAATGAGGACACAAATTTAAGTAAACTTAAATCCAAAAGATAAGGAGAGCTTCCTAAGAGAGAATAGAATTATAGTTGCTTTAATCACCTACAAAACAGTGGGAGGAGGAATGCACCATAAACAGGGCCAAAGGGAGACCTGCCAAATGACATCTGTGGACCAGGATGATAGATTACAATCTCATGCCGTTCCAGTGAGAGAATGAGTGTGCACTCACTCTCCAATTCTCTCCCAAAGGTCTTCATTAAGTGCTCAAATGTCGTATTTCAAAGGCATGGGGTAGGGCATGATTGCTGAGATACATTTCTTTGCAGATTCTAGGCCTTTAAACATTGTACTGCAGCAGCTCTGTGAAGGCTGGAGGGAGGGTGGCAGGCTGCCCAGAACTCTCCTGAGGCACAGGAAAGACAGGCAAGACTGGAGAGTAAATAGAACAACCTGCTGAGATATTGGAAGCTAGGTGTTTGAGCTAAGAAAGTATTGAATACTTTGGTGGTATGAGCTAGTAGGTGCACATTAATCTTGAGAGTTTTGCCAGTGCCAAGAACTCAACACATTTGAAAGCAATAGTAAACTGAATCGAAACTTTTACAAAACCCAGAATGTGGGTTTTTGACTCACTGTCAAAAGATTTGATTCAGCCTTCCAAACAATTATCCTGATAGAAAAAATGGCAAGATGTTTTTTGAGGTACATATTATTTTCTGTGTTCTTTTATACAATATCTAGCCTACAGTAAAAATTATGAGACATGAAAGAGCAAGAAAATGTGAGCCATGGTCAAGAGAGAAAATGGTTAACAGGGGAAAATACAGAAATAGCCCAGATTTGGTGTATCTGGCAGAGACTTTAAAATCACTTTGATAAATATGTTACAGCATCTATGTAAAAAGTGGAAAGCATGCATGAACAGACAGGGAATTTTAGCAAAAAGATGGGAACTATTTATAAAAAGCAAGTTGAAATATTAGAAATAAATATTAGAAGTAAAAAGTTCACTTTTTAGGATTGTCACCAAATTAGACATAACAGAGGGAAAAAAAACCCGTAAACTTGAGACAGGTCAGTAGAAATTATATAAACTGAATATAAAGAGCAAAATCAAGGACAAATGGAAGGGAGCATCTGATATCTTTAGGATAATATCAAATCATTTAGCATATATGTACTTGGAATCCAAGGAGCAGAAAGGGAATAGAAGAAATATTGGAAAGATAAAAACTTAGAAATCTCCAAAGCTGACTGAATATGTAAATCTGTATATTAAAGAAACTCAGTGAATCCTAAAAACAAAACAAAACAAAAAACAAATTTAAAGAACACTAAACCTAGGGAAACAGCAAATAGAAAAAATCCTAAAATTAGTCATAAGATACACATTACATACTGGGGAACGATAATAATATCAGTACTAACTTCTATATCAAAAGTGATGGAGGCCACAGAAAATGGAATAGCATATTTGAAGTGTCTAAGAACATAAAATATATCAATTTAAGTTCAATATCTAGCAAAAAAATTGAAAGCAAAAGAAAGCTATTTTCACACAGACAGAAGCTGAGCAAATTTATTCCAGAACACCTTCAGCGGAATGTCTAGAAACTCTTTATGCTAATGTGAAATGACACCAGATGGAAGTCCTGATGTAGAAATAAACATATAGAAATATTTTGTATTATCTTAATTTTATGTGTATCCCATATATCATATCTCTACATATTTATAGAGACATATATATTTAAAAGATTATTGACTAAAGTAAATGTAATAACCGTATATTTTGGGTTTATAACATATGTTGAAGTAAAATACATGCCAATGAAGCCATATTGTATAGGAGAGAATGTAAATAGAATTATAGCGTTGCAGTGTTCTTACATTTTTAAGTAGTAATTTGTTACTGAAGGCAAATTTTTCTTTTTTTTTTTTTTTTCTTCTTGAGATGGGATTTTACTCTGTTGTCCAGGCTGGAGCACAGTGGCACAATCATGGCTTACTGCACCTTAGACCTCCCTGGGCTCATATGATCCTCCCACCTCAGCCTTTCAAGAACCTGGGACTACAGGCACATGTCACTATGCCAAGTTAATTATTTTACTTTTTATAGAAACAGGATTTCTTTATTTTGCCCAGGCTGACTGAAGGCAAACTTAAAAAAAAAATGCATAAAATCAAAGGATGGGGGAAATATACCATGAAAACAATAAGCATAGGAAAGATATGACCATATTAATATCAGAAAAGTAAGACCTCAACTCACATAGTATTACCAGAGATATGAAGCACATTCATAAGGATAAAAGTCTTCATTATTTAAGAATATGTAGCAATTATAAAACACAAAGAAATACTTAACAGAATTACATGGGGGAAATAGTCAAGTATATAATAAGTAATTGATAGAATAATAAAAATCAGGGAAATATAGAATATTTCATTAACACTATCTACTAACTTGACATAATTGAGTTAATAGAATATGATATCCATCAACTAAAAAGCACAATTTTTTTCAACTGCACAAACACCCAACAAGATAAACTAATCAGGTGACAGCATACAAAAAAGAAGTCTCAATACATTTCAAAAGACCAGAATCATAGAGTATATGATTCATGACCTAAAATAAAAATCAGTGGCAGAAAATTATCTAGAAAATACCAAAATATACAGACATTAAGTATTTTGCTTCTGAGTAATTCATGAGTCGCACAAATCACAAGTAAAATGAAAAATATTTTGAACTCTATGATAATAAAAATTTATCAAAATTTGTCGGATGCACCCAAATTACCAGTAAAATGGAAATTTATAACATTAATGCCTAAAATAAAAAATAAAGGCTTACAGGGAACTAGTTAAGTGTCTACATTAACAAACAAAAGAGAAGACAAAATCCAACTTTGAAGAAATGGAATAATAAATATGAAAGCAGAAATTAATGAAATAAAAGAGAAATAAAGTCAAAAGTCAGTTCTTTGAAAAGATTAGTAAACCCCTAACGAAGAAATAATAGAGAAAATACAAATTACTAATATCATTTTAAAAAGAGAAGACAGCATTACAAATCTTACAAACATTAAAGACATAACAAGGGGATATTATTTATAACTTTACGACAGTAGCTCTCAAATGGGGGTGATTTTTCCCAGTGGGGAAATTTGGCAATATCTGAAAATGGTTTGGTTGTCACAACCTGGGAGGAAAGTTACTACACAACTTGTGGACACAGGCCAAGGAAGCTGCTAAACATCCTGTAATACACACTATCCTATCATAACAAAGACCTACCTGGCCCCACATGCCAATAATGTTGAGGTGGAAAAGCTCTGTTTTGTGTTAATAAATTCATTAGCTTAGATATAAATGAATAAATATTTTTAAAAATATAGCTTACGCAATTGGCAAAGGAATAGAAAAATCTCCACAACCCTGTTTCTATTAGGGAGATTGAACTTGTGATTGTAACTTTCTCACAAAGAAAACTCAAATCTCAGATGGCTTTACCAGTGAATTATATCAAACATTAAGTGAAGAAGTATAATAAAACCAATCTTAAATAAATGAATAACTTTTAAAAACAGAGGAGGGAACATTTCCCAACTTATTCTATGAAGCATCGTAACCCTGAAATCATAACGTGATAAATATATTATCAGAAAAGAAAATAGAGGTACAAATATGTTAATAAAATATTAGCAAATTCAGTGCATGCACACAACTCACAGGAACTGAGAGTAATGAAGGTCTGTCAAAGGGACACAGGAGGCAATGGAAAGAACTCCCAATGGCCAAAGCTGGTATACTTTGAGCAATAATATTAATATAAATAAAGTGGTATTGGATTATAACCGAAATTATAAAATATACATCCATGAGTTCTTACCGGTATGAATAAATGACTGAGGAAATGAGTGGGGGGAAATAGACAAATCTCCTATGTAGAAGGATTCCAAATATATATTTTATATATATATACACACACACACATATGTGTGTATATATGTATATATAAATATGTGTGTGTGTATATGTATGTATATTTACACATATATATATATTTTTTGAGATAAGATCTCATTCTGTCACCCAGGCTGTAGTGCAGTGGCAAGATCATGGCTCACTGCAACCTTGACCTCCTGGGCTCATGTAATCCTCTCACCTCAGCCTCTGGAATAGCTAAGACCACAGGTGTGTGTCACCACACCTGGTTAATTAAAAATATATATATTAATATATATTTTTTTTGTCTCACTGTGTTGCGCAGGCCAGTCTCAAACTTGTGGTCTCAAGTGATCCTCCTAAATTGCTGGAATTACAGGCATAAGCCACTGCACCTGGCCCCTAATAATTTATGTAAATATAACACCCTCAAGGAGGCAGAACATGACTCCCTGCTTCCTAAGTGTGGGCTGCATATGGTGATTTCCTTCCAAAGAGCATAGTATAGAAAGTGGGGAAATAGTAAACACAGTTGAGAAATGACCAATACTACTTCAGCCAGATAATCAAGGTTGACAAGAGGGATAAATCATGTTTATATTATGTACGCTAGATATAGTATGATGAGCGTGACACTTTTTTTTTCCTGAGTCTTCCTCCCCAAGCCTATAACCCCAGTGTATTGGTTAGGATTCTCCAGAGAAATAGACCAGTAGAATGTGTGTGTCTGTGTCTGTGTGTGTGTCTGTGTCTGTGGGTGAGAGAGACAGAGAGAGAGAGAGAGAGAGGTTTATATTAAGAAATTGACTTACATGATTATGGAGGCTTGATGAGTCCAAAATCTGAAGGGGGAGGCTGGTAGGCTGGAGAGTCAGGAAAGAGTAGCAGTTCCAGTACAAAGGCAGTCAGGATGGAAACTCAGAGCCAATGTTACAGTTGAAGTCCAAACGCCATCTGTTAGCAGAATTCCCTCTTGCTGTGGGGTGGTCAGACTTCTGTTCTATTCAGGCCTTCTACTGATTGCATGAAGCCCACCCACATTATTTGACGGCAATCTGCTTTACTCAAAGTCCACTGATTTAAATATAAGCTTTATCCAAGGAAAACCACACAGAAACATCCAGAATAATGTTTGATTACATGTTTGGGCACCATGACTCACCCACGTTGACATATAAAATTAACCATCACACCCAACCTAGTCATGAGGAAAACATTAGACAAATCCCAAGTGAGGGACATTTTACAAAACACCTAACCAGTACTCCTCAAAACTGTGAGGGTCGTCAAAAAGAGTGGAAGAATGGAAGTCTGAGAAACTGTCACAGTTTCATGCTTAAGGAGACATGACAATTAAATGTAATAATACTTCTTGGGTGGAATCCTGAAACAGGAAGAGTGTATTAAGTACAGACTAAGGGAATCAGAATAAAGTATGACCAATGTATCGGTATTGGTTCATTAATTGTAACAAATGTACCATACTAATGTAAGGTGTTATAGGGAAACTGGGCATGGGGTACATGGACATTTTATTGATAAACGTGGGAAATAATTAAAAATGCTCATGTATTACTAGCAGGATGTAAAAATCAATTCTTTAGAGAACTGGCAGTTTCTTCCTTTCCTTTTTTTTTTTTTCTTTTTTTGAGATGGAGTTTTGCTCTTATCGCCCAGGCTGCAATGCAGTGGCATGATCTTGGTTCACTGCAACCTCCACCTCCCAGGTTCAAGAGATTCTCCTGCCTCAGGCTCCCAAGTAGTACCACGCCTGGCTAATTTTTTTGTATTTTTTAGTAGAGATGCAGTTTCACCATGTTGGCCAGGTTGGTCTCAAACTCCTGACCTCAGATGATCCACCTGTCTCGGCCTCCCAAAATGCTGGGATTATAGGCATAAGCCACCGTGCCCAACTGAAAACCGGCAGTTTCTTATAAACACATGCATTCTAGACCCAGAGATCTACGAGGACATCAAACATGTCCACAAAAAGATTTGTACATGAGTGTTCATAGCAGCCTTATACTTAGTCATAACTTGGAGAAAAAAAGACACCAAATATCCATCAACGGGATAAGCAAGGTGACATACATTTGTACATTCGTAATTTATATAATGGAATGCTCTTTCCATCAATAAAAAGGAGCTACTGGTATAAGCAATATGGACAAATCTCAAGAACATTTTGTTGTGCAAACAAATCTAGATGCCAAATAATTCATGTAATGTGATTCTGTTTATACGAATTCCCAGAAAAGGAAAAATAAATACTTGGTTATAGAAAGCAGAAAGTGGTTGCCTCAGGTAGAGGTAGAAATTGACAGGAAAATTAACATAAGGGAAACTTCTGGGATTGTATAAGTATTCTTCATTTCGTTTTGGGTGACAGTTACAGGGTTGCGGGGAATTGCTCAAACTCTTTGAACTGATCACTTAAAATACATGGTTTATTATATGTAAATTACACTTCAATAAACTATTAAAAATTTATTCTTAGAGAAAGTTTTAGAATCTATATTTTTCTCTTTATCTTACATTGTCTTTCAGCATGGAGGTTCTGATTTGTCTTGGCTTTTCATTTATGAGGCTCAAAAGTCTTTACTTTCTTTCCTCAATAAAGTTACCAATCCAATTCATTAGTTCAGGGCCCTATTTGATGTTGGTATCCTATAAATCCCATTAATATTCAGACTTGGGCTATAAATTTCAATTGTGTACAATATTTGCCTTTGGTTGGCCTATGTTGCCTAGGTTTTTTGCTTTCTTTTCTGATCTCTGTTGCCCAAACTGTTTTCCTGGAATTTGTGCCTATTGCCTCTACTGACCTTGAGTAACTGGATAAATTTTAAAGTCCCTTTTCGTGTCTTTGTGTCTTTATCATTCATTGTAGTATCTTCACAATATCATTTTAAAAATTAGAGAAATGATATGTTGCCTTTGAAATACATGTTCATATTACTATAATTTGAAATAAATCACTTTTATGAAAAATAAAATAAAGGGGTGAATAATTAATGGGACTTGACTCTTTGACTCTATATTTGGGTAGCTGTATTTTCTCCTGTATACTTGGCTCGATCTGATCATAAATAATTTTGGTATCACTTTTAAATATAATGCATGTAGTAAATATCATGAAAATGTTGTTATCTGTCTTAAATTCTCTTTCATGTTTACTATTAGTCATCTTCTGATTTATTTTAAGAACTAATTGTAATCCAGCATATAAACAGAACCAAAGACAAAAACCACATGATTATCTCAATAGATGCAGAAAAGGCCTTTGACAAAATTCAACAGCCCTTCATGCTAAAAACTCTCAATAAATTCGGTATTGATGGAACGTATCTCAAAATAATAAGAGCTATCTATGACAAACCCACAGCCAATATCATACTGAATGGGCCAAAACTGGAAGCATTCCCTTTGAAAACTGGCACAAGACAGGGATGCCCTCTCTCACCACTCCTATTCAACATAGTTTTGGAAGTTCTGGCTAGGGCAATCAGGCAAGAGAAAGAAATAAAGGGTATTCAGTTAAGAAAAGAAGAAGTCAAATTGTCCCTCTTTGCAGATGACATGATTGTATATTTAGAAAACCTCATCATCTTAACCGAAAACCTCCTTAAGCTGATAAGCAATTTCAGCAAAGTCTCAGGATACAAAATGAATGTGCAAAAATCACAAGCATTCGTATACACCAGTAAAAGACAAACAGAGAGCCAAATCATGAATGAACTTCCATTCACAATTGCTTCAAAGAGAATCAAATACCTAGGAATCCAACTGACAAGGGATGTAAAGGACCTCTTCAAGGAGAACTACAAACCACTGCTCAGTGAAATAAAAGAGGACACAAACAAATGAAAGAACATACCATGTTCATGGATAGGAAGAATCTATATCGTGAAAATGGCCATACTGCCCAAGGTAACTTATAGATTCAATGCCATCCCCATTAAGCTACCAATGACTTTCTTCATAGAATTGGAAAAAACTGCTTTAAAGTTTCATATGGAACCAAAAAAGAGCCCGCATCTCCAAGACAATCCTAAGTCAAAAGAACAAAGCTGGAGGCATCACGCTACCTGACTTCAAACTCTACTACAAGGCTACAGTAACCAAAACAGCATGGTACTGGTACCAAAACAGAGATATAGACCAATGGAACAGAACAGAGTCCTCAGAAATAATATCACACATCTATAGCCATCTGATCTTTGACAAACCTGAGAAAAACAAGAAATGGGGAAAGGATTTCCTATTTAATAAATGGTGCTGGGAAACCTGGCTAGCCATAAGTAGAAAGCTGAAACTCGATCCTTTCCTTACTCCTTCTATGAAAATTAATTCAAGATGGGTTAGAGACTTAAATGTTACACCTAAAACCATAAAAACCCTAGAAGAAAACCTAGGCAATACCATTCAGGACATAGGCATGGGCAAGGACTTCATGTCTAAAACACCAAAAGCAACAGCAACAAAAGCCAAAATTGACAAGTGGGATCTAATTAAACTAAAGAGCTTCTGCACAGCAAAAGAAACTACCATCAGAGTGACCTAGGCAACCTACAGAGTGGGAGAACATTTTTACAATCTACTCATCTGACAAAGGGCTAATATCCAGAACCTACAAAGAACTCAAACAAATTTATGAGAAAAAAGCAAACAACCCCATCAAAAAGTGGGCAAAGGATATGAATAGTCATTTCTCAAAAGAAGACATGCATACAGCCAACAGACACATGCAAAAATGCTCATCATCACTGGCCATCAGAGAAATGCAAATCAAAACCACAATGAGATACCATCTCACACCAGTTAGAACGGCAATCATTAAAAAGTCAGGAAACAACAGGTGCTGGAGAGGATGTGGAGAAATAGGAACACTTTTACACTGTTGGTGAGATTGTAAACTGGTTCAACCATTGTGGAAAATAGTATGGCGATTCCTCAAGGATCTAGAACTAGAAGTACCATATGACTCAGCCATCCCATTACTGGTTATATACTCAAAGGATTATAAATCATGCTACTATAAAGACACAGGCACACGTATGTTTATTGTGGCACTATTCACAATAGCAAAGACTTGGAATCAACCCAAATGTCCATCAGTGACAGACTGGATTAAGAAAATATGGCACATATACACCATGGAATACTATGCAGCCATAAAAAAGGATGAGTTTGTGTCCTTTGTAGGGACATGGATGCAGCTGGAAACCATCATTCTCAGCAAACTATCACAGGAACAGAAAACCAAACACTGCATGTTCTCACTCATAGGTGGGAATTGAACAATGAGATCACTTGGACTCTGGAAGGGGAACATCACACACCGGGGCCTATCATGGGGAGGAGGGAGGGGGGAGGGATGGCATTGGAAGTTATACCTGATGTAAATGACAAGTTGATGGGTGCTGATGAGTTGATGGGTGCAGCACACCAACATGGCACAAGTATACATATGTAACAAATCTGCACGTTGTGTACATGTACCCTAGAACTTAAAGTATAATAAAAAATAAATAAAAATAAAATAAAATAAAAAACTAATTGGACAAAGAGACTCAGAAGACAGAAAATGGGCATGTGTAAAATCCAAAATTTTGAAACAGACAGTAGACACAGACTGACTCCTAGGAACCAAGAGACAAAGTTGAGTAGCTTTAAAGAGCTGATATTGGATGTTAATGGCAGTTATGATGTACTTGAAAGAAGGAATTTGAGAATGCTGTTAGACACTAGAAAAAAGAAATGAGAATTTTGTCCTGCAGACTTGGTGGATTAATTCCACACAAGTGTGCCCTTTTGTTTAGCTGGTCACATTTGTTGCAGGTTTTACCCTTTCACTGTCTGACCCCTAGGCATATGGGCCAGAGTTTTGCCAGGATGGCTATTTAGGTGGGTACTGATGTCTTCTGCAAGAGAATCCAACTGTAAACATTTTGCCAGGATTCTGCAATCCTTGTTCTTCCTCAGACTTTCCTGGCTTGTTCTTCCTGCCACTGTGGTTCATTCCTGCTCTACTTTTTCTTGCAATGTGCTCATCACACAGATTTCTGTTTTGTGTGTTTTTACTGGCTAATCATTTTTCCATAGCTAATGTTAAGTATATAGTATATCATCAGTGTCTTACTTTTATTATCCTCATTATTAAGAATTAATGATTTATATGGAAGTACATTTTTCCCCACTCGTTTATAGATTTATTTGAACTTTTTTCTTAATGTAATCATTCCTATTACATTTGCAAACCTATTTTTATTGAAATATTTTGAAAAGCTCATAGAATACTTGGCATAGTACTTTGAGTCACAAATACAAAAGTAAGCAACATTAGGAGACATTTGAACAGACTTTGGCACCAGCTAGGTAAACCAATCAAAAGACACACTCTGCTGCTTGAATCTACTAACTGATGACTAATGGAAAATTGCAGAGCCTCACTTCTAACCTTCACATTCCTATAAGGCTTTAGTTTCACAAGAGATCAGGCATGCATATGTAATAAGTAGAGCACCCAAACAAAAATAAGCCTTGTTAAAAACAATAATCTGTGAGAAGTTTCTGCTTAGTTTGTCTTCCTACTCCTGGTACCAGAATTTGGCTAGAATAATAACATAGGGGTCATCGTTGTAAATATGCCTGGGATGATTCTTTTATTAGGAATCTATAAAGAATTATGTTTATGTTTAGAACCACTGAAGTCATTATGGAATGAAAACTATAAAATTTACTTTGCAATCAACTGAACATAATTACGTGTAACAGTGGGTTTCCAGATTCCCTTTTTATTAAGAAATTGCAATACAATTTGTTCTGGTATATGTAGGGATGTTCCCTTCTTTTTGACCAATTCTGAGTTTACTTCTTGTGATTTCCAAATGCATTAGCTATTCTGTTGTGTCTCTCAATGTTTGTGTCCTATATTGGTTTTAAAAATTTTCGTAATTCTTAGTCTACATGGTTTTTTGTAATTCTTCAAAGTTTGTTTTAAGCATTGTCTTTATTGGATATATTTCTAAAAAGGTTGATGTCTTTCTTATATTCCTTGTAAAATATTTAGTGCCAGTTTTATAGTTCCAGGTACAGCTTATTATTATTATTTTTTGGAGGTGAGTGTATTGTACCTATCTCTTATTCTATTATGGATTTTCTGGTATTCTCTGGGTAGCTGCCATGTGGTCTACTCAAATTAAGGCAATAAGAAGACTACAGAGTTCTACTAATTTCGGAAAAAAGAATCCAAGTTGAAAAGAGCGTAAATACATTCATCATCTTACTTTTTGCATACCACCACAAACTTGCCCCTGGAGTATTAATTATAAACTAACTTATGCTGATATTAAACTAATACTTCTGAATATAGTATTAAGATTATTGAACCAAAACACTGTTAATCACAGTATCTGAAAGCAAGTTGTTTAAAATAGTAAAAAAGCAGCCAAAAAGTATTGAAGTGTTTCTTCTTAAGCATTAAGGCCTAGGTGCCAACAGATGAAATGATGTGTAATAATTGTTATAATCATTATTTTCATAGTATATGATTTTTACAGTACAGACAATCTTTTTCCTCTTGGTACAAATCATTCCAATTTCCACTGATGTGTTTTTCATATTGGAACCTCACATAGAAACTAGACGAGAAACACAATCCTTTCAACTACTTCCCCAATTAATATTTTTTTACATAATAATTAGTAAATATAAATCTTGTTTTGAAAAAGTGCCTCAGGAAAGAATTTTGATCCCTGTGGTGGTTGCAGATCTTTGAAATTTTTAACGTGATACGTAAATAGCCTAGGCATCTCTCAGGTGTGGCAAGTAGGCAGACCAGGTATTCTTTCAAAGAGAAAATGTAAATGTAGCCCTGTAGGAATGCTTCTCCCTCTGATTTCCAAAGTAAAACATTCGAATTCAAAGTTTCTTCCAGTATTTTTAAGTTACATGGGTGTTTTTTTATTACAATGTTTCATCCACCTTTTAAACATTTTTCACAAATTGAACTCACAAGATACTGAGTAAAAAGAGCACAGGAGGCTGGTGGGAGAAGGGCATGAGTCCAGGAGTTCCAGGATGCAGTAAGCTGTGATCACACCACTGCATTCACTGGGCAACAGCATAAGACCCTGTTTTTTTTTTTAAAAAAAAAGAAAAGAAAAGAAAAGAAAAAAAAGCTAAAATTCACGTTTATCAGGAATTTTGAAAGTCCTAAAATTCATGTTTATCAGAAAGTTTGAAAGGTAAGTTTATCTGAGATCACAATGCCTGAAATACCATAGGTGAACAATAAATAATTGTTGAATAAATGCATCTTAAAGAGACTAAAAATATTTTACTGTCATTTGAACCATGTATATTTTCTCCAGCCAAATAGTGCTAAAGCCTGAAATAGGGAAAATTAATTAACTCCACTCATCCGGTAGTCATTTCTTTCATCTTTCATTATTACTAATTATCTCTATTTGTGTTTGCTCACTTGTCTACTTCCTCACCAGCATCAATTCTTTGTTTCTTCCCCCCCCCCCCCCCCCCCACACACACACACATTTATTGCATGGAATTCTCATAAGCATTTGAACTTCTCCGTAAAGCTCATGAATCATACTCTAGAAAGGAAGGAAGACTTACTTAAAAAATATCTTGCTAATCAAAGCCACTCAGAGAGCACTCACTAAAATGGACCACAGGGTTTGACAATAGCGATGGGTAACACCCTCTACTCTAGAGGCAGAAAAAAGGAGCACTGTTTTCTTCTCCTCATTTGGAATGCCCAGCAACTCCTAAACATTTTCCCTCCTCCATTTCCTCCACTTCCTAGTGAAAAAGAGAACGTTTAGTTCTAGAGTTTACTGTTTCAAGAACATTGATTTTAAGATTAAAAATTCACGTGATTGTGATTTAACTTTCTTGGTTTTCTACTGCTTTTCTCATCCATGTACTTCCACCTCACCAGTCTCTTCTCTTTAAAGCCTCTTAGCTTTTTGTTTTGCTATAGCTCACTGACTATAAATCAGCATGCTTATATAGATTGAACTGAAGTGTTCTCTTAAAACATTTTAGTTTACGGCCGGGCGCGGTGGCTCACGCCTGTAATCCCAGCACTTTGGGAGGCCGAGGCGGGCGGATCACAAGGTCAGGAGATCGAGACCACGGTGAAACCCCGTCTCTACTAAAAATGACAAAAAATTAGCCGGGCGCGGTTGTGGGCGCCTGTAGTCCCAGCTACTCGAGAGGCTGAGGCAGGAGAATGGCGTGAACCCGGGAGGCGGAGCTTGCAGTGAGCCGAGATGGCGCCACTGCACTCCAGCCTGGGCTGGGCGACAGAGCGAGACTCCGTCTCAAAAAAAAAAAAAAAAAAACATTTTAGTTTACATTAACAAATTACAAATTTATGTTAGCAAAAACCCACCACCATTGTGGTACAGTAGAAATGCCTGAAAATGGCCTGCTTGTAATGACTTACCTTAGACATTTGTAAATGCTGTAATCAGTAGTAACGATGGCATAACAAAATACTATTTGATTAATCACATTAACATCAATATAAAATTTTGTGTAAATAAATTTTGGGTAAATAAAAATTAGACATAGTCAATGCTAAATATTCTTTTTAGGAAAATGCAGTGGTATAATCATGAAATGTTGATAGTAACATCATGACATATATGTTTTAACTTTGAGGAGAGAAATGAGATGCCTGAATAATGGCCAAGCATCAGTCTTTTAATATGATATTGCATGCTTGAAACAGATCTACTCTCCATTTGCTACACAATGTAGCTATTGTAATGTGAACAGTGTAGCAGTCATTGATGATAGTTAGATAACATTCTGCAGAGAAATTTTCCTTAACAGGATCATAATTCTACAGAGCAGCACTGTCTATATTGTTTTACTGTTTTATCTGAGCTTTCCCCATGGATTCACTCTACCTATCAAATTTGGTTTCTTAATAGTCTCGAAAAGGGAAGAGAGTGTTTTGTTTCACTATAGCTGCTCTATGATACACATATGATGATTTTATTATATCAAGTTAGTAAGATGCATTGCAGTTTAGTGACTGTTTTTATTTTATTTTATTTTATTTTATTTTATTTTTTTGAGGCCACAGGACAGCAATTGAATAAATAGGTTTAATTCCTGGAATTAGCACTGGTAAATATGCTGAAAAGACCCACCAAAACTATTTTATCAATTATAGAATTGTACATGATATAATGGAGACCATAATAGACTTTAGATTTAGAGGATGTTGTAACTTAATTAACAAGCAATATGGTTAAATGTCACTTTCAAATAAACAGTGCTATCAATCCAGTGTAAGAAACACATGTACTCATAGCTCTTAATATAAGGATCATTTACCTTAATTCAGTGTGCTCACTCCTCTGTCTCACACACCTATATACACACACACATTACATACAAATCCAAGACACACAGTCTTAAAATTTAAGGGTATATTTTTGAGATATGCAAAAGATATGCAAAACTAAATGAAGTGTAAAGGACCCAAAATCTCGTTAGTATGCTGCTCTTATCAACTAGTTAATTCATCATCTATACTCTAAATACTTTTCTGCATTATTCAAAGGCCTAAAATATTAAATTTCAAAGTCAGAATGATTTTTTTTTTTTTGAGATGGAGTCTCATTCTGTTGCCCAGGCTGGAGTGCAGTGGCACGATCTCGGCTCACTGCTGCCTCCACCTCCCAGGTTCAAGAGATTCTCCTACCTCAGTCTCCTGAGTAGCTGGGACTACAGGCACCCACCACCACGCCCAACTAATTTTTGTATTTTTAGTAGAGATGGAGTTTCACCATATTGACCAGGCTGATCTCCAACTCCAAAGTCAGAATTTTTTTTTGTTCTAGATATTATTCATATTGTAATATGGTTATTAAGTGGTCTATTTAAAAAAATCTGTTGAATGATCAATAAATTACAATGGTAAATACATCATAAAACTTGGATTAAATTACCATGTTTATATGAAACGTCACACAGAAAAAGAATTGCTTTCTAAGTTGTCACAGAACGCATTAGCTTGTGGGTATTGTTACTGTAAGTTTACCTCAGAATATTTTGAAGTTCCTTACAATGACATGTTTACATATTGGTACAGAATATTCTGAAGTTTCTTACAATAATTTGCTTACACATGGGTACATGTCTTGGTTATTGCTATAATTAATTAGGGAATTTTTAAAAGAATCTATTTTTACCTCTTAGATGCGGAAGAGTTTAAAAACAAAAACAAACAAACACAAAAAGAATGGTTATTTTTATGCTTATGCCTTCTCATATAGAGAAGAAACAGTATGACTGGAAAGCACAAGCCTGAAAATTCAGATGGGTCTGAATCCAAATTTGTGGATGTATGAATATTTGTATGCATATATGTACGCAGGTAATCCACCTTCCCCTTTATAAGGTTGATGCCACACTTTAAGGATTGCATGCCTCTTAGGGGGATGTTATGATAAATTTTTAGTCTCTAACGTAAATATGCTATTTTACTTACACTAAGTGGCTAACATAGAAATATATTATGATATATGACTTTAGATTTAAATAAGATAAAATACAAAGATGATATCTTATACTATCAATCAAAGATATCATTGACCAAAGGATGGCGAATGATCTATAAGCTTCTCCTCATCAGTCTGGAAGGACTCTAGGAAGCCAGTTTGTTTTAATATCTTTGAAATGACCTTATTTTAGCATATTTTTAATATAAATATTTTAGCATATTTTATTTAACATGAATATTTTAGCATAATTTACTGAATATGAATATTCATGTTGAATTAAGTAGTATTTGTTTTCTAATCCTTTATTTTTTCTCTTTTATTAATTTCTAATTCTCAGTTGAGACTTAATTTTTATCATGCTAATGAAAATTTGTCTTATAAATAGCAATTCAGCATGACTTACTAATGACCACACAAACTGGATCAGTACACTGAAGCAATGAGTCATAGAAATCTGGTAAAGAATATCAATGTCAAAGCAATCCTACAGGAAAGGATAGTTTATAGATTGCTTCTTTCTGAAAAGATAAATAAGAATATAAAGACATAGTTTATAAATTTTATCTCTGTATAATGGTGAGTAAAGGAGTTTTTTCTGTTTTGTTTTCTTTACCATGTTTGTGTAATCTTCTTTCCAACATTTTTATGGAAAAAAGTCTTATAACCAGAAATATGTAATAACCAACAGTTTGAAATATTCCTACAAGTATTTTTCATCTTTGTTTTTAAAGTTACAAAATAAAATAAAACTTAAATTCAAAAATATGGAAGTAGCTAATTAAATTAGTATTAATAGATCTACTATTGAAATGTTGCCAAAAGGACTCTAAAGAAATATGGGAAATGATAATAATGCAAAGAGAAAATGGAGGACACAGAACTGCAAATGCATTGAATAGGCTAAGACTGCAAGAAAATGTTCCAAAATATGAGGGCAGTATGTTGATTTGTCTCTTCTACTTTTTCTTTGTATAAGTTGGAACATTATCTTTATAATGAACTCATCACCGCGAGCACTCTAGGAATATAAATGTTAAGCCTTTACAACTACTATAATGCAATAATACTGACAATACCTTATAAATTGATGATTACAGAATTTGGAAATTTCACAATAAATGTTATGTGGTTCTAAATAATGAGTTACATTGTAGGCTATAACTCTAGTAATATCCTATTTATCTTGTACATTATTATAACTTTGAAATCGAATGCACTTCCTTATCTTCTAAGCCATACTGCCTGAAATACAAGGATTATTATTTTAGATAGCTAGAAGTCCTGGAGTGTGTGTATGTGTGTGTGTGTGTATATATATATATATATATATTTTTTTTTTTTTTTTTTTTTTTTTTTTTGAGACAAAGTCTCGCTCTGTGCCCCAGGCTGGAGTGCAGTGGCCGGATCTCAGCTCACTGCAAGCTCCGCCTCCCGGGTTCACGCCATTCTCCTGCCTCAGCCTCCCGAGTAGCTGGGACTACAGGGGCCCGCCACTATGCCCAGCTAGTCTTTTGTATTTTTTAGTACAGACGGGGTTTCACCGGGTTAGCCAGGATGACCTTGTGATCCGCCCATCTCGGCCTCCCAAAGTGCTGGGATTACAGGCTTGAGCCACCGCGCCCGGCAGTCCTGGTATATTTAACGTTCTAGATGCTGGATGGAAATATTCAAATATAAGAGTCATTGATGACTTCAGTATGTCCTTCAGAGAAAGAAATTTAAGATGGAGTTTTAATAAAGTATTTTTCCACATTCTGTTTTTGATTGTCTCAAGGTGTCAACAGTGTCAACTAAAATGTGATAGTACTGGACTAAGCAAGAAGGCACTGAATCATTCTCTCAACCATAATTACTAGCTAATTCTGCCCTCTAGAGAAATACTTCCAATTTAGTTTCAAATTAAAAAAAAAAGTTGTCAGTGGTGTTTAAATTTTAAAAAATGTCTTTAACCTTTGTCTTAGTCTTTTTATGTTGATGTAAACAATCCCCGAGGCTGGGTAATTTATAAAGAAAAAAAGGTTTATTTGGCTTATAATTTCACTGGCTGAAAGATTAGACATCTGATGAAAGCTTCAGGCTGCTTCCACTCATGGCAGAAGACTAAGAGGAACCAGATGTGCAGAAATTCTCTCTTCACATGGTGAGAGAGAAAGCAAGAAAGAAGGGAGCAAGGTGCCAGTTTATTTTTAACAACCAGTTCTCACTGCAGTACACTCCCATCCTGCGTCTTGCCTCAGGGAGGGCATTAATCTATTCATGAGGGATCCAACTCTGTGACTTCAAAGCCTCCCATTAAGCCCCATCTCCAACAATGGACATTAAATTTCAACATGAGGTTTGAGAGAACAAACATCTAACCTATGGCACTCTGTTCTTGGGCCCCTAAAACTCATGTCCTCCTCACATTGCAAAATATAATAATTCCTTTTCAATTCCCCAAAGTCTTAATTGTTCTAGCA
This sequence comes from Macaca fascicularis, assembly GCF_037993035.2. Classification (NCBI taxonomy): domain Eukaryota; kingdom Metazoa; phylum Chordata; class Mammalia; order Primates; family Cercopithecidae; genus Macaca; species Macaca fascicularis. The sequence continues at coordinate 118,136,692 of NC_088377.1, forward strand.
AAAGTCAAAAGTGCAAAGTCCAAAGTTTCATCTGAGACAAGTCTCTTCCAGCTATGTTCCTGTAAAATCAAAAAAGAAGCTATTTACTTCCAAGATACCAAGGTTGTATAGGCATTGGGTAAAAGATTCCTATTCCAAAAAGCATAAATCAGTCAAGAGAAAAGAGTAACAGGCCACAAGTCTAAAACCCAGGAAGGATGACATTAAATTTTAAAGCTCCAAAACAGTCCTTAACTTCATGTCCTGCGTTCTGTGAACTAGTTCAAGGGCTGTGATTCAAGACCTCAGGGAGCAGTGCCCCAATGGCTTTGCCGGGTGTACTCCACGTGGCTGCTCTCATGGGTGGGAAGGAAACAACAATGGCTTTTTCAGGCTGAAGGAGTGATATGGTTTGGCAATGTCCCCATGCAAATCTCACCTTGAATTCCCATGTGTTGTGGGAGGGATCCAGTGGGAGGCAATTAAATCACGGGGGCAGATGTCTTTCCCGTACTGTTTTCGTGATAGTGAATAAGTCTCACAAGATCTGATGGTTTTATAAAGGGGAGTTTCCCTGTAAGAGCTCTCTTCTCTTGTCTGCCACCATGTGAGACATGCCTTTCAAATTCCACCATGATTATGAGGCCTCCCTAGTCACGTGGATCTGTAAGTCCATTAAACCTCTTTCTTTTGTAAATTGCCCTGTCTCGGATATGTCTTTATCAGCAGTGTGAAAATGGACTAATACAGTAAATTAGTACCAATAGAGTGGGCACTGCTGAAAAGATACCTGAAAATGTGGAAGTGACTTTAGAAATGGGTAACAGGAAGAGGTTGGAACAGTTTGGAGGGCTCAGAAGAAGACAGGAAAATGTGGGAAAGTTTGGAACTACCTAGAGACCTGTTGAATGGCTTTGACCAAAATGCTGATAATGATATGGATAATGAAATCCAGCTGAGGTGATCTCAGATGGAGAAGAGGAACTTATTGGGAACTGGAGCAAAGGTGACTCTTGTTATGTTTTAGCAAAGAGACTGGTGGCATTTTTCCCCTGTCCTAGAGATTTGTGGAACTTTGAACTTGAGAGAGATGATTTAGGGTATCTGGTAGAAGAAATTTCTAAGCTGCAAAGCATTTAAGAGGTGACTTGGGTGCTGTTAAAGACATTCAGTTTTAAAAGGGAAACAGAACATAAAGGTTTGGAAAATTGGCAGCCTGACAATGTGATAGAAAATAGAATCACATTTTCTGAGGAAAAATTCAAGCCTGCTGAAGAAATTTGCATAAGTAATGAGGAGCTGAATGTTAATCACCAAGACAATGGGAAAATGTCTCCAGGGCATGTCAGAAACCTTTGCAGCAGTCCCTCTCATCACAGGCCCAGAGGTTTAGGAGGAAAAAAAATGGTTTTGTGGGCCAGATCCAGGATCCTTGTGCTGTGTGCAGCCTGGGGGCTTGGTACTGTGTCCTAGCTGCTCCAGCCATGACCAAAAGGAGCCCAGGTACAGCTTGGGCCATTGCTTCAGAGGGTGCAAGTGCCAAGCCTTGGCAGCTTCCACATGGTGTTGAGCATGTGGGTGCACAGAAATCAAGAATTTAGGTTTGGGAACCTTTGCATAGGTTTCAGAGGATGTATGGAAACACCTGAATGCCCAGGCAGAAGTTTGCTGCAGGGGCAGGGCCCCCGTGGAGAACCTCGGCTGTGGCAGTACAGAAGGAAAATGTGAGATCGGAGCCCCCACAGAGTCCCTACTGGGGCATTGCCTAGTGGAGCTGTGAGAAGAGGGCCACCATCCTCCGGACCCCAGAATGGTAGATCCACAAACAGCTTGCACTGTGCACCTGGAAGAGCCAGAAACTCAATGCCATCTCATGAAAGCAGTCAAGCGGGGTGACTATACCCTGCAAAGCCACAGGGGCAGAGCTCTCCAAGGCCATGGGAGCCCACTTTTTGCATCAGCATGACCTGGATGACATGGAGTCAAAGGAGATCATTTTTGGACATTTAAAATTTGACTGCCCTGCTGGATTTTGGACTTGCATGGGGCCTATAGCCCCTTTCTTTTGGCCAATTTCTCCCATTTGAAATGGCAGTATTTACCCAATGCCTGTACCCCCAGTGTATCTAGGGAGTAACTAACTTGCTTTTGATTTTACAGGCTCTTTGGTGGAAGGGACTTGCCTTGTCTTGGATGAGGCTTTGGACTTTTGAGTTAATGCTGAAATGAGCTAAGACTCTGGGGGACTGTTGGGAAGGCACGACTGGTTTTGAAATGTGAGGACATGAGATTTGGAAGGGGCTGGGGCAGAATGATATGGTTTGGTTGTGTCCCCACCCAAATCTCATGTTAAATTTCCACGTGTTGTGGGCGGGACCTGGTGGGAGGTAATTGAATCATAGGGGCAGCTCTTTCCTGTGCTATTCTGGTGATAGCAGCTAAGTCTCATGAGATTTGATGGTTTTATCAAGGGTAGTTTCCCTGCACAAGCTTGATTCGCTTGTTTGCTGCCATGTGAGACATGCCTTTCACCTTCTGCCATGATTGTGAGGCCTCCCCAGCCACATGGAACTAAATAAGCTCTTTCTTTTGTAAATCACCCAGTCTCTGGTCTGTCTTTATCAGCAGTGTGAAAATGGACTAATACAAGGGGCATAGTGGCTTGCAAGGTGCACCAGTGACTCTGTAATTCTGTGGTCTGAGAGCAGTGCCCCTGTTTTCACAGCCGTACTAGGCACTGCCCAAGTAGAGGCTCTCTCAGTGGCTCTACCCCATGACAGACTTCTGCCCAGGCACCGAGGCTTTCCAATATATCCTCTGAAATCTAGGTGGAATTTGCCAAGCCTCCTGGCACTTGCATTCTGGGCACCTGCAGACTTAGCACTACATGAATGCCACCAAGGTTTATGACTTGCAACTTCCAGAGCAGCAGCCCAGGTAGTATCTAGGGCTCTTTGAACCATGGCTAGAGTTGGAGTGGTCAAAACAAGGAGCAGCATCCCAAGGTGGTGCAGTGTAGCCAAGACCCAGTCCTGTCTCCTGAAACCATTCTGTTATTTTAGGTCTCTGAGTCAGTGATGGGAGGGATGGATTCAAAGATTTTGAAATGCCTTTGGGGTCTTTTTCCCATTGTTCTATTAACATTTGGTTCCCTTTTATCTGCACTAATCTCTCTAGTAAGTTGTTGTTCTTCAACAACCTGGGGTTCCTGTTCTAAGAACGCTCTTTTCTTCTTCATCAAATGACCAAGCTGCAAAATTTCCAAATTTTTATGCTCTGCTTCCCTTTTAGTTATAAATTCCAACTTTAAGTTATTTGTTTGCTTCCATATCTGATTGTAAGCTCTTAGAAGTAGGCATGCCACTTCCTGAGTGCTTTGAAGCCTAGAGATTTCTTCCGCTAGACATCCTATGTCATTGCTCTTAAGTTTGGCCTTCCCAAAAGACCTAGAGTATGGAAACAATGCAGACAAGTTCTTTGCTATGGCCTCGTCAGCGTGGGCTACACTGTCCATATTTCTATTAGCATTTTGGTCACAACCATTTATCCAATCTCCAAGAACTTCCAACTTTTCCTCATCTTCCTGTCTTCTTCTGAGCCCTCCAAACTCATCCAACCTATGTCCATCACCTAGTTTCAAAGCTCCTTTAAAATATTCAGATATCTTTGTAATGACAACCCCCCAACTCCTAGGTATGGATTTTTGGTTTAATTCATTTAGCATTGCTATAAAGGAATATCCAGGACTGGGTAAATTATAAACAAAAAGGGGTTTATTTGGCTGATAGTTTTTCAGGCTGGACAGGAAGCATGGCATCACCATCTGCTCCTGGTGAGGGTCTCAGGCTGCTTCTATTCATGGTGGAAGGCAAAGTGGAGCTGTCATGTGTGGAGATCACATGGCAAGAGAGGAAGCAAGAAACAGAGGAGGAGGGACTAGGCTCTTTTAACAACCAGCTTTTGCAGGAAATAATAGAGTGAGAACTCACTCATTACCACAAGGACAGCATCATGCCATTCATGAGGGAGGAATCTACCTCATGACCCAGATTTTCCCCATTAGACCCCACCTCCAATGTTGGTGATCAGATTTCAACATAAGTTTGAGGGAACATCCAATCTATAGCAACCTTACGCTGAAGATTTTGAATATTTAAAGTTCTGTATTGTTAGTGTCTTTCCCTAGACAATATTTCTCAAATCATCTGATTACATTTCATTTGGTTTAAGCATTTTGTAAATTTTATAAGTTAACAAACTGAATATGAGATTAGTGGTGTTTTCATCATTTTTTCCTCTCAGTTCAGTATCAATATCCTAAATCACCATAGATAATTGATCTTTATGACCTCCAAAATGTATCAATTGTACAGTTAGTTCAGAATTAGAATTAATTATAGATATTAACATTCTTAATAAATGTATGCCAGATTGCTCCCTAGGTTTTTGGCTCCAGCGGTATCAGGTGTAAGTTGTCACAAGTTATTCATTAGTATCACAATATGGTTATTAAGTCATGAGATGGTAACAAGGCCCTGACATTGTCAAATTCAAAGAAAAATAAAGGATCTCTTCTTTTACAAACGCATTGTTAATCTCTATAAATTATAACCAGAATTATGCATGAATCATACTTAACTATTCAGTGTAGAGTGAAATGTCTTAATTTATTAATCTCTCATCCATTAGCTCACTGATTATAATACTAAGTTAAAGGGGTAAATTTACATGTCACTTGCACGTTGGTTATTTCAACTTCATAATGCTTTATGTAAGTTTTTCAAAGTGAAAGAGTCATTTGGATGTTAATACTTTTTGTGATTTTCCTAAATTTTTTTGAAATAATTTGCTTATAACACAATTAGAGAGGCTTGTCTATCTTTAAAAAAGCCAGCATTCTTCTTTACATTTTCTTTTTATTTATTTCATATTTAAGCCCCTTAGTGTTTTTGATAATACAAGTAGGTTGAATCATATACAACTACAATTTCTGCAATGTCTTACATTTAGCTCAAATTAATATAAAAGAAATTATAGTGGAAAATGGATAAATGTTTATGATAATTAGAGTATTTGAATTTGAACATCCAATGCATAATTCTATATGTCGATTTTTTTGGAGAAAAAAAATTGGAATTCCCAGACAAATCTTAGATTTAGCTTCATCAATGTAAACATTGTATTTAGCTTCATCAAGATTCCCCAATTAATTTATATGAGGTTAACAATGTTGTAGACTTTATACACTGTAAAATTACGTTTTTCTTACAAGCAAGATATAATATTTTGACATGAAAATATAGAAAACATATTTCTTCGTGATTAATTATTTTGTCTCTAAAGCTTGATGAATATCCAGTCATTCAAATGACTGAATTGTGGATTCTCTGTACTCTCGAGTTATTATACAAGTAGCCTACCTTGATAGGATGATCCTATAAAGCCTTCTTATTGTTTATAAACAGTCAAGCTGTAAAATTGGTAGCCTTTTATATAAACAAATAATGTATAAGAACAAACTGTAATTATGTTCTATGTTAATACAAAATAATAAATAACTAGATACCTATTAATTTATTCTTTGCTTATGTTCTGTTTTTAACTAGATGGACTCAGTGATGGTGCAAACAAATGGAAGTCCATACTAATTCATATCTGGTCAGATTAGGGTTCAGCAAATTATTTTTTATTTATACTTCATTGTGGATAATAACTTTAGCTCTTTTTTAAGGTGCTAGAATTATTAGTGTGTAAAACCATTTGGTATTTGGTGACATATTCAGTAATAAAACAGATAAGACAGATAAGAGAAAGCAATACAAAACATTTAAAATTTAAAAAGCAGAAATTTTTAGTTTTTAAAATAATACTATTCAGAGTTAGGTTGAATATCAGAAAATCTGTCTATAGTGAATCTTTATAACATATTATTTAAATAACAATATGAAAAGGAATGAGCATTGTAGCTCTAGGTAAGTAAATTTCTGAAGTATTTTTCAAAATGGGCTTCAGAGATGTTGGGTAAGTTATGTTTTGGTGGGATTAAAGGAAAAGAAGATATAAAATTAGTCCACTAGGTTAATTTTATCATCTAGACTAGAGATCTGTGGCAATTTTATTCTATCACAGAAAAATTTTCTCCCATTTTTCACTTGCCTCCTCCCTCCTTCTTTTGCCTTTTATTTTGTCCCTTCCTCTTTTCCTCTCTCTTTCCTTCTTTTCTTTTTTCTTTCCTTTCCTTTTCCCCTTACTAGAATTAACACAAAGGGAAAAAAGGGCTTGAATAAGAGAAATGAGGAATCTTTTTAAAACTGCAAAGACTTTCAAAGACAAAATTACAAGCTTATATATAGGGAAAGATGTGTTTATTTCTTCACTCACGTATTATTCTCTCCCCATTGATGTTATGTGAGAGATGACAATGGTCTATCTTACATATCCTTAGTGTTACTCTGCTTATCACTCTCACTGTAAGGCTTTTATCCAATTTCACAGATGATAACTTTTAGTTTGTAAACCATTGGTTATCAATTAAAAGAAATCATCCAGAACTAACTGTTTGGCTACTATAATTAATCTTTATGTAGTCTAATCCCTATTTGATGAGGTTATCTGCAACAAATATAGAATATTTACTTTAAATCATACTGTTGACATTCTGATAATCAATTTTTACTATCATTAATGTTATATAGAAGAAAAGAGAGAAAATGATGTATCTCACATACAGGCTATCATTCATCATTTTGCAAATCATACAATGTCACTAAATAAGGAATTCTGAAATCTTCACCATTCTATACAAGTTCAACTCTGTATATAAAATAACAAAAACAAAAATAAATGAATGACAAAAGTATTAAAGATTAGTTTAGTTTATAGTCTATACTAGACATATACTTCAACTCTTTATTCACTTACACCAAAATAGTATATAACAAATTATTATATTCTACTAGAAAAATGTATACTAAATCTTGCTTCAAAATCTATTATAAAATTCTGCAAGATTAGATATGTCGTGACTTTAAACCAATCGTTTCTCACTTGGGGATGATTCTTCACATCCAGGGGACTTTTGTCCATATCTGAAGGTATTTTTGCTCGTCGTGACTTAAAATGTGCTACTCGCATCTAGTGGTAATAGGTCAGAAATGCTTCTAAACATCCTGCAGTGCACAGGACAGATCCCTACAATAAAAGAGTATCTGGCTTAAATATTAGTAGTACTGAGGTTGGGGGACACTTATTTAGACAAATATGTGCTGAGCACTTCCTATGCTTGACATTGAGCTTAAGAACTTTTGGGGGTACAAAATAAGCCACGGATTCAGTGCAATCTCAGAGATGAGTTGAAAGTCAAAATAATAATGATGATGATGATATATCATAAAAAGATCAAACAAAAAGCCAGTGTTCAATGAAGTCCAACTCACATTTGCTGGGGGATTAGGAAGTGTTAGAAAGATTGCAACACTTACGAATGTGTTTTATCACTGTCTTAGTAAATGCATGTATATGGTTATAAATGAAAAACACACAGAGGAATTATCATTGAAAAACTGTTTTCCTCTTTTCTCTTGTCACTCTGGTCACCACTTTCTTTTCCAAAATAGAGAGTTGTTACTCAGATACCTTTGGTAAACATGTCGTTTGCCCCAAGTTTTTTGCTATTACTAACAATGCTGAGATACTGAGATAAATACAGGCATACCTTCTTTAATTGCACTTTGCTTTATTGCATTTCAGAGATTTTTGTGGTAATTTTCAGATTAAAGGTTTTTGGCAACCTTGCATCAAACAAATCTATCAGCACCAATTTTCTAAGCACATCTGCTTACTTCATGTCTTGGTGCCCCATTTTGGTAATTCTTGCAATATTTTAAACTTTTGCTTTATTATTATATCTATTATAGTGATCCATGATCAGTGATATTTAATGTCACTATTGTGATGGTCTTGTCCCATGAACTGCACCCATATAAGGAGGCAAAGTTAATTGATAAACGTTGTATATGTGCTGGCTGCTCCAGTGACAGGCTGTTAACCCATCCCTCTCTCTCTCTCTCCTCAGTCCTACCTATTCCCTGACACAAAACAATATTGAAATTAGCCCAATTATTAATCAAACAGTGGCCTGTAAGTATTTAAGTGAAAGGAAGAGGCATAAGTCTCTCATTTCCAGTTAAAAGCTAGAAATGATAAAACTTAGTGACAAGACATTTCGAAAGCCAATATAGGCTGAAAACTAGGTGTCTTGCACCAGTTAGTGAGGTTGTGAATGCAAAGGAAATGTTCTTGAATGAAGTTAAAAGTGTTACTCCAGTGAACACATGAATAAGAGCACGAAACAGCCTTATTACTGACATGAAGAATGTTTCAGTGGTCTGGAGAGAAGATCAAACCAGCCACAACATTTCCTTAAACCAAAGCCTAATCCAGAGCAAGACCCTAACTCTCTTCAATTCTGTGAAGGTTGAGAGAGGTGAGAAAGCTCAGATGAAAAGTTTTAAGCTAGCACAGGTTGGCTCATGAGGTTGAATAAAAGAAACCATCTCCATAAAACCGCAAGGTGAAGCAGCAGGTGTTGATATAGAAGCTGCAGCACATTATCCAGAAGACCTAGTTAAGATCATTCATAAAAGTGGCTACAGTAAACAACAGATTTTCAATGTAGACTAAACATTCTTCTATTGAAAGAAGATGCCATCTAGGACTTTCATACCTAGAGAGGAGAAGAAAATACCTTGCTTCAAAGTTTCAAAGGACAGGCTGACTCTCTTGTTAGAGACTGATGCGGCTGGTAACCGAGTTGAAGGCAAGACTCCTTTACCATTCCAGAAATCGTAGCACCCTCAAGAATTTATTAAGTCTACTTTGCCTGTGCTCTGTAAGTGGAAGAACAAAGCTTGGATGACAGCACATCTATTTGCAGCATGGTTTACTGAATATTCTAAGCCTACTGTTGAGACCTTTTACTCAGGAAAAAAATACATATATATATATTTCTGTCAAAATATTACTGTTGGCCGGGCACGGTGGCTCAAGCCTGTAATCCCAGCACTTTGGGAGGCCGAGACGGGCGGATCACGAGGTCAGGAGATCCAGACAATCCTGGCTAACACGGTGAAACCCCGTCTCTACTAAAAAAAAAATACAAAAAAAAAAAACAGCCGGGCGAGGTGGCGGGCGCCTGTAGTCCCAGCTACACGGGAGGCTGAGGCAGGAGAATGGCGTAAACCCGGGAGGCGGAGCTTGCAGTGAGCTGAGATCCGGCCACTGCACTCCAGCCCGGGCAACAGAGCAAGACTCCGTCTCAAAAAAAAAAAAAAAAAAAAAAAATTACTGTTCACTGACAATGCACCTATTTACCCAATAACTCTGCTGAAGATGGGTAAGGAGATTAATGCTGTGTTCACGCCTGCTGACACAATATCCATTCTGCAGCCCACAGAACAAGGAATAATGTTGACTCTCAAGTCTTACTATTTAAGAAATGCATTTTGTAAGGCTATGGCTGCCATAGATAGAGGTTTCCCTGAAAGATCTGGGCAAAGTAAATTGAAAACCTTCTGAAAAGGATTTACTATTCCAGATGTCATTAAGAACATTTGTAATTTATGGGAAGAAGCCATAATACTTACATTAACAGGGGTTTGGAAGAAGTTGATTCCGGCCCTCATGGATGACTTTGAGAGGCTCAAGACTTCAGTGGAGGAAGTAACTCCCAATGTAGGGGAAACTGCAAGAAACCTAGAATTGGAAATGGAGTCTGAAGATGTGACTGAATTGCTGTGATCTCATGATAAAACTTGAGTGGCTGAGGAGCTACCTCTTAAAGATGAACGAAGAAGGTGGTTTCTGGACATGAAATCTACTCCTGGTGAAGATGCTGTAAATATTGTTGAAATGACAATAAAGAATTTAAAATATTACATAAACTCAGCTGATGAAGCAGTGGCATAGTCTGAGAGAATTGCATTAGATTTACCTGTGTCTTAAAGAGTTTTTGGAATTCCTCTTACAAACAACCTGAATGTGAATAGAGTGCTTTATTGGAAGGGCAAAGGGAGGAAATTATTCTTCAACATCTTTCTTACTTCTTTGGCAATTTTTCTAATTAGGTGTTCTATCTTTTCTGGGGTTCACTTTGGTAGTCTATATTTTTTCTGGATAATCATTTTATTCACATTGTCACATTTATTTAAGTGGTATTTAGCAAGGTAGTTTCATATAATTTTATTTTCTTTGATATTCTTCTATATCTGTGTTACTTTTTCTGAATTAGTGCTTTCATCTTTTTTCCTTCACTTTTTTCATGGTTTATTGCCAGTCTGAGAGATAAGCATCTTAACATTTTACATTAAGTATGCTTTTAATAGGTTTTCCCCTTTTTAAAATTTGTTTTTGATATTCTTTATTTGTAGTTCTTTGATACTTTAATTGAAATTTTATATTCTTCCTTTGTCCAGGATTCTATTTTTTTCCTAGAAATTTGTTTCATTTCACTTGTCTTATCATAATATTGTTGGTAAAAGAGTTTCATGATATTTTAATTACTGTAAAATCTACTGGTCAATTCTTTCTCTCTTTTTTATTTTTCATATTGGTACCTTCACTATTTTTTCCTGGCTCAGTCTTATCAGAGAGAAGTTTACCCATTTCATTAGTTTTTTAAACAATTATTTTGGACTTTATACATTCTTTCTTATGTACATTTGCTTTCCATTTCTGTAATTGATGCGTTTAGGTTTATTATTTCCTTTTCTCTAATTTCTTTAGGTTTCATTTGTTGTTAGTGAGCTAAACCTTTGTCAACAATTTTTTTTCTATATTTTTACTTTAGATGTATCTTGCAAATGTTAAATCTTGTCTGACAATCTTTATCAGTTAATTTGAGCACTTAGTCCATTTATACTGAATGTGATTACTAATATCTTTGATTTTAAATCTGCTATCTTACTATTTGCTTTTTGTTTGTCCTGCCTGTTCTATGACTCCTCTTCCCCCTTTTCTTTCTTTTGGATTGACCATTTTTTATTAATCAGTTTGTTCTCTATTGCACTAGTACTCTTCTTGTAGTGAGTAATTTAGGTACTGCAATATGGCACAACTAGACTGCATCCATATCCAAGATAGTCCCTCTTTTTTTTTTTTTTTTTGCTATCTCACCCATAAACTTCCCCTTTCAAAAATGACTTAACCTTGTTTTTCCACTCATGTTTGCCTTTCCAATTTCATTAAACTTTCTACCAAATGACATATGGGAAGACTCTCACAGCTTGTCCACTTACCCTTTATCTTTTGCTGTAGACAAATAATTTTAGGGGTTATGCTTCAAAAAGAGACATTGACTTGGGGAGATGTATTCTACCACCAGTGTCAGGGATATATAGCTGGGTGCATCCTTTCTCAACTGTTTCCTGCATCTGCCACCTGTGCTACTTTTGGTTTTTCATATTTTCAGAACAGTCTTTTCATCTGTTCTGTCATTTTGGTGTGAATAGAGTTTACTTGTAGGTTTTCTTCCAGCAATTTTTTTTTGAAAGCAGGGGCTGTGATTTCTGGAAGAAGAATGGACAAGCACTGGATCTTTTTGAACTTTTAAAATATGCGATTCCTATGGTACAGCATGCCATCTTGGTCTTGAAAACTGGGTAGGATTTTGGACAGTGAAAGAAGTGTACTTAGGCATAATGGTACAATATAAGAGCCGACAAAAAACACAGCATACTAGTGTACTTAGCAACCTAAGTACTGAGTATTAAAAATGAACCCAACATTAAGCTAGACAGTAGTGGTAGAGGGATTCTATACTCAATGATCTGTTCTCAAGGAGGTCACAATGTGGGATGAGCAGCAATTAGCAGTGTTTGACTGAAGCACAGATTATGAATAGCAGGTTAGTCTGGGGCCAAGTTCTGGCTGAATTTCAGTGTTACTCATTAACAAACATTTAATTCAACAAACAAAGTAGGCATGCTGCAGGGAGAGCAGTCAGGTGGTCATTATAGATTTTTGAGTAGGTACCTTGGGAGTAAACTTCCTAAAAGAGATATAATTTGGCCTACTAAATAGAAGCTTCATTTATCTGTTACAGTATCAATTTGCAATTCACAATTATCTTTCTCCAGAGCATAAAGTATCCTTTGTTCTTGTATAACTCAAATTTAATAAGAAATTAACGCAACTCTGAATGTTTTAGTAGTGTTAATTGCTACTTTCGTTTCAAGACAGAACTGAAAGAGTTAAGGAAACTCACTTCTCATTACACAGCTGAAAAAATTATTTTATCAGTAAAATGCAATTAGAATGAGACATAAATGTATATTTCTAAATTATTTTTAATGTCATGGGATTTTAAGCATTGGGGCACATTATCACTTTATCAGTAATTATTATCATATAAGAACTGCTTATTATATAACATTTCATTCATAGATTCTTTCATTTCCTTATATATTTTTCAAATAAAATGCAGCAAAATTAGAAACAAAGTTTTAATATTTACAACTCTCTCTTCTTTGTAATATGGAATTCAATTCAGTGTGTGTATTTTTTCCCCTCTTTTAATACTCATAACAGGGTATAGTGGTGTTTGCAGCAAGCATCTTGGGAGTGGAACAAATGGGGAGGGGTTGGTGAAAAAGTATGAACTTTCAGTTATAAGTAAATTCTGAGGATCCTATGTACTGCATAGTAACTATAGTTAATAACAATGTATTATATACTTGAAATTTCTGAAAGAGTAGATCTCAACCATTCTCACCAAAAAATAAAAAAGGTGACAGATATACTAACCAATTTGATTCTGGTAATAATTTCAAAATGTATGATATATCAAATCATCATGTTGTACATTTTAAACACATCTGACATTATTTTTTCAATTATACTTTTATAAAGATGAAAAATTCTCATAATTTATGCTATATTTTAAAAGGAACACTCATCTATAATTATTTTTTAATATTAGTATACATTAATTATACATATTATCATTTTCATACAACAGATCTTTGGTTAAGATTAAATATTTGTTAGAGCCATCCTTGTGATTGTTTCATCCAGTGTTGTGTGTTTAATATAATATTAAAAGAATCTATGGTTACATATTAGGATTAGTATTATTAGCCCTTTGCCAAGATCCCTGGAACAAGAGGCAGAGGGGACAAGGAAAAGCAGGATTTTATTCAACACTTCCTGTTTACTCATTTAACAAATCACTTAATTTTCATCAGAACATGTATGAGAAGTGTTGTTCTATCCTCCTCCTCTCAATGATGCTGTGGTGTCTGATTCATGCACAACCCCTTGCCAATTTTATGCTACCCAAAGGGCACCCTGAAACTTGTCTCAGGGCTTTTGCATGTGACATTAAACTCAGGCTCACATATTAATTTAGCCCCTCCATTATCCTGTAATATTATCAAGACATAAACTGATGTCTGTGCTCTTCAGCCACTAAATAAGTTCTTCCATTTTCACAAGCAGTGATATGCCCATGAATGTCTAAAGTACACTGTGGATGCCTTGCAGGAAGCATGTTAGAACAGTCCCAGTAATTTAGGCAGGTATTCCAAGGATATCCCTCTCGTTTTGTCAAGTCTTTGGAAGCTATCTGAGATCCACTTTCAACTTTTAAAAAATATTTTAATCAGCCTTTTTGAGGTAGAAGTTACATACAATAACATTAACTAATGAGAGTACAATTTTATAAATGTGACAATATTCATAACATAATATATTTCCTTTACACCAATCAGCTCTGTAGGAATCAATCTCCTTACTAACCCTAGCTACTAGCACCTACTGTTCTCCTTTCTCTCACTGTAGACTTGCATTTTCTAGACATTTAATAGAAATTGAACAATACAGTGTGTAGTCTTCTTGACTTCTTTCATCTAGCACAATGCTTTTGAAACTCATCTATGCTTTTGCATGATCTGTGGTTGTCTTTTTTATTGCAATGTATTATGTTGTATAAATACGCAAAAATTTGTTTATCCATTTAGCTGTTGATGGACATTTGAGTTGTTTTCGATTTTTGGCTGTAACTAATTAGGCTGCAATTAGCATTTGAATGCTATTTTTACGAATGTAAGTTTAATTTCTTTTTTTTTGTTTGTTTTTGGTGGTTTGCTGGCAGTATTGTTCTTTTTCTTTATTTTTATTTATTTATTTATTTTTTAATTTTTGCTATTATACTTTAAGTTCTAGGGTACATGTGCATAATGTGCAGGTTTGTTACATATGTATACTTGTGCCATGTTGGTGTGCTGCACCCATCAACTCGTCAGCACCCATCAACTCGTCCTTTACATCAGGTATAACTCCCAATGCTATCCCTTCCCCGTCCCCCCTCCCCATAATAGGCCCCGGTGTGTGATGTTTCCCTTCCCGAGTCCAAGATATCTCACTGTTCAGTTCCCACCTATGAGTGAGAACATGCGGTGTTTGGTTTTCTGTTCCTGTGATAGTTTGCTGAGAATGATGGCTTCCAGCGGCATCCATGTCCCTACAAAGGACATAAACTCATCCTTTTTTATGGCTGCATAGTATTCCATGGTATATATGTGCCACATTTTCTCAATCCAGTCTGTCACTGATGGACATTTGGGTTGATTCCAAGTCTTTGCTATTGTGAATAGTGCCGCTATGAACATACGTGTGCATGTGTCTTTATAGCAGCTTGATTTCTAATCCTTTGGTTATATACCCAGTAATGGGATGGCTGGGTCATATGGTACTTCTAGTTCTAGATCCTTGAGGAATCACCATACTGTTTTTCACAATGGTTGAACTAGTTTACAATCCCACCAACATTGTAAAAGTCTTCCTATTTCTCCACATCCTCTCCAGCACCTGTTGTTTCCTGACTTTTTAATGATTGCCATTCTAACTGGTGTGAGATGGTATCTCATTGTGGTTTTGATTTGCATTTCTCTGATGGCCAGTGATGACGAGCATTTTTTCATGTGTCTGTTGGCTGTATGAATGTCTTCTTTTGAGAAATATCTATTCATATCCCTTGCCCACTTTTTGATGGTGTTGTTTTTTTCTTGTAAATTTGTTTGAGTTCTTTGTAGGTTCTGGATATTAGCCCTTTGTCAGATGAGTAGATTGCAAAAATGTTCTCCCATTCTGTAGGTTGCCTGTTCACTCTGATGGTAGTTTCTTTTGCTGTGCAGAAGCTCTTTAGTTTAATTGGATCCCACTTGTCAATTTTGGCTTTTGTTGCCATTGCTTTTGGTGTTTTAGACATGAAGTCCTTGCCCATGCCTATGTCCTGAATGGTATTACCTAGGTTTTCTTTTAGTGTTTTTATGGTATTAGGTCTAACATTTAAGTCTCTAACCCATCTTGAATTAATTTTCATAGAAAGAGTAAGGAAAGGATCCAGTTTCAGCTTTCTACTTATGGCTAGCCAGTTTTCCCAGCACCATTTATTAAATAGGAAATCCTTTCCCCATTTCTTGTTTTTCTCAGGTTTGTCAAAGATCAGATGGCTATAGATGTGTGATATTATTTCTGAGGACTCTGTTCTGTTCCATTGGTCTATATCTCTGTTTTGGTACCAGTACCATGCTGTTTTGGTTACTGTAGCCTTGTAGTATAGTTTGAAGTCAGGTAGCGTGATGTGTCCAGCTTTGTTCTTTTGACTTAGGATTGTCTTGGCAATGTGGGGTCTTTTTTGGTTCCATATGAACTTTAAAGCATGTTTTTCCAATTCTGTGAAGAAACTCATTGGTAGCTTGATGGGGATGGCATTGAATCTATAAATTACCTTGGGCACTATGGCCATTTTCACGATATTGATTCTTCCTATTCATGATTATGGTATGTTCTTCCATTTGTTTGTGTCCCCTTTTATTTCACTGAGCAGTGGTTTGTAGTTCTCCTTGAAGAGGTCCTTTACATCCCTTGTCAGTTGGATTCCTAGGTATTTTATTCTCTTTGAAGCAATTGTGAATGGCAGTTCATTCATGATTTGGCTCTCTGTTTGTCTGTTACTGGTGTATAAGAATGCTTGTGATTTTTGCACATTAATTTTGTATCCTGAGACTTTGCTGAAGTTGCTTATCACCTTAAGGAGATTTTGGGCTGAGATGATGGGGTTTTCTATATATACAATCATGTCATCTGCAAAGAGGGACACTTTGACTTCTTCTTTTCCTAACTGAATATCCTTGATTTCTTTCTCCTGCCTGATTGCCCTAGCCAGAACTTCCAACACTATGTTGAATAGGAGTGGTGAGAGAGGGCATCCCTGTCTTGTGCCAGTTTTCAAAGGGAATTTTTCCAGTTTTTGCCCATTCAGTATGATATTGGCTGTGGGTTTGTCATAAATAGCTCTTATTATTTTGAGATACGTTCCATCAATACAGAATTTATTGAGAGTTTTTAGCATGAAGGGCCATTGAATTTTGTCAAAGGCCTTTTCTGCATCTATTGAGATAATTATGTGGTTTTTGTCTTTGGTTCTGTTTATATGCTGGATTACGTTTATTGATTTGCATATGTTGAACCAGCCTTGCATCGGAGGGATGAAGCCCACTTGATCATGGTGGATAAGATTTTTGATGTGCTGCTGGATTCGGTTTGCCAGTATTTTATTGAGGATTTTTGCATCGATGTTCATCAGGGATATTGGTCTGCAATTCTCTTTTTTTGTTCTGTCTCTGCCAGGCTTTGTTATCAGGATGATGTTGGCCTCATAAAATGAGTTAGGGAGGATTCCCTCTTTTTCTATTGATTGGAATAGTTTCAGAAGGAATGGTACCAACTCCTCCTTGTACCTCTGGTAGAATTCAGCTGTGAGTCCACCTGGTCCTGGACTTTTTTTGGTTGGTAGGCTATTAATTATTTCCTCAATTTCAGAGCCTGCTATTGGTCTATTCAGGGATTCAACTTCTTCCTGGTTTGGTCTTGGGAGAGTGTTAAGTGTCCAGGAAATTAACCATTTCTTCTAGATTTTCTAGTTTATTTGCATAGAGGTATTTATAGTATTCTCTGATGGTAGTTTGTATTTCTGTGGGGTTGGTAGTGATATCCCCTTTATCATTTTTTATTGCGTCTATTTGATTCTTCTCTCTCTTCTTCTTTATTAGTCTTGCTAGCGGTCTATCAATTTTGTTGATCTTTTCAAAAAACCAACTCCTGGATTCATTGATTTTTTGGAGGGTTTTTTATGTCTCTATCTTCTTCAGTTCTGCTCTGATCTTAGTTATTTCTTGCCTTCTGCTAACTTTTGAATGTGTTTGCTCTTGCTTCTCTAGTTCTTTTAATTGTGATGTTAGAGTGTCAATTTTAGATCTTTCCAGCTTTCTCTTGTGGGCATTTAGTGATATATATTTCCCTCTACACACTGCTTTAAATGTGTCCCAGAGATTCTGGTATGTTTTATCTTTGTTCTCATTGGTTTCAAAGAACATCTTTATTTCTGCCTTCATTTCGTTATGTACCCAGTAGTCATTCAGGAGCAGGTTGTTCAGTTTCCATGTAGTTGAGCGGTTTTGATTGAGTTTCTTAGCCCTGAGTTCTAGTTTGATTGCACTGTGGTCTGAGAGACAGTTTGTTATAATTTCTGTTCTTGTGCATTTGCTGAGGAGTGCTTTACTTCCAATTATGTGGTCAATTTTGGAATAAGTGTGATGTGGTGCTGAGAAGAATGTATATTCTGTTGATTTGGGGTAGAGAGTTCTGTAGATGTCTATTAGGTCCGCTTGGTGCAGAGATGAGTTCAATTCCTGGATATCCTTGTTAACTTTCTGTCTCGTTGATCTGTCTAATGTTGACAGTGGGGTGTTGAAGTCTCCCATTATTATTGTATGGGAGTCTAAGTCTCTTTGTAAGTCTCTAAGGACTTGCTTGATGAATCTGGGTGCTCCTGTATTGGGTGCACATATATTTAGGATAGTTAGCTCTTCCTGTTGAATTGATCCCTTTACCATTTTGTAATGGCCTTCTTTGTCTCTTTTGATCTTTGATGGTTTAAAGTCTGTTTTATCAGAGACTAGGATTGCAACTCCTGCTTTTTTTGTTCTCCATTTGCTTGGTAGATCTTCCTCCATCCCTTTATTTTGAGCCTATGTGTGTCTCTGCATGTGAGATGGGTCTCCTGAATATAGCAAACTGATGGGTGTTGACTCTTTATCCAGTTTGCCAGTCTGTATCTTTTAATTGGACCATTTAGTCTATTTACATTTAAGGTTAACATTGTTATGTGTGAACTTGATCCTGTCATTTTGATATTAACTGGTTATTTTGCTCGTTAGTTGATGCAGTTTCTTCCTAGCATCGATGGTCTTTACATTTTGGCATGTTTTTGCAATGGCTGGTACTGGTTGTTCCTTTCCATGTTTAATGCTTCCTTCAGGGTCTCTTGTAAGGCAGGCCTAGTGGTGACAAAATCTCTAAGCATTTGCTTATCTGTAAAGGATTTTATTTCTCCTTCACTTATGAAACTTAGTTTGGCTGGATATGAAATTCTGGGTTTAAAATTCTTTTCTTTAAGAATGTTGAATATTGGCCCCCACTCTCTTCTGGCTTGGAGAGTTTCTGCCGAGAGATCTGCTGTTAGTCTGATGGGCTTCCCTTTGTGGGTAACCCGACCTTTCTCTCTGGCTGCCCTTAAGATTTTTTTCCTTCATTTTAGCTTTGGTGAATCTGACAATTGTGTGTCTTGGAGTTGCTCTTCTCGAGGATTATCTTTGTGGCATTCTCTGTATTTTCTGAATTTGAATGTTGGCCTGCCTTACTAGGTTGGGGAAGTTCTCCTGGATGATATCCTGAAGAGTATTTTCCAACTTGATTACATTTTCCCCCTCACTTTCAGGCACCCCAATCAGACGTAGATTTGGTCTTTTCACATAATCCCATACTTCTTGAAGGCTTTGTTCTTTTTCCTCTTTTTTCTTTAGACTTGACTTCTCGCTTCATTTCGTTCATTTGATCCTCAATCGCTGATACTCTTTCTTCCAGTTGATCGAGTTGGTTACTGAAGCTTGTGCATTTGTCACGTATTTCTCATGTTATGGTTTTTATCTCTGTCAGTTCATTTATGGCCTTCTCTGCATTGATTATTCTAGTTATCCATTCTTCCATTCTTGTTTCAAGATTTTTAGTTTCTTTGCGCTGGGTACATAATTACTCCTTTAGCTCTGAGAACTTTGATGGACTGAAGCCTTTTTCTCTCAACTCATTAAAGTCATTCTCCGTTCAGGTTTGATCTGTTGCTGGTGATGAGCTGCGTTCCTCAATTGAAAATTCAGAAGTCACCCATCTTCTGTGTCGCTCGCGCTGGGAGCTGTAGACTGGAGTTGTTCCTATTTGGCCATCTTTAAACTGAATTCCTAAGTTTTAATTTCTTTTGTGTAACTATCTAGTAATGGGATTAGTGGGTCATATGGTAAGTATGTGTTTACATATGAAACTGCCACATTTTTTCCAGAGTGGTCATATCATTTTATATTTCCAGTGGCTGTGTTCAAGAATTCCAGTTGCTACACACGTCACTATTTGGTACTGTCAATCTTTCTAATATTAGCCATTTGGGTTGCAGTACAAGGGTATAAAATAGTTATAATCTCCATTTCTCTATTGACTAATGATGTTGCACAACTTTCTCATGCTTATTTGCTGTTCATAGTTTTTTCCTTTGGTGAAATGTGTGTTTCAATGTTTTAATCATTTTTTTCTTTTTTTAAAGACAGAGTTTTGCTCTTACCACCCAGGCTGGTGTGCAGTGGCGTGATCTCACTGCAACATCCGCCTCTGGGGTTCAAGCGATTCTCCTGTTTCAGCCTCCCGTAGCTGGGATTACAGGCATGTGCCACTACACCCAGCTAATTTTTGTATTTTTAGTAGATACAGGGTTGTACCATGTTGGTCAGGCTGGTCTGGAACTCCCGACCTCAAGTGATCCAACCACCTCAGCCTCCCAAAGTGCTGGGATTACAGGCATGAGCCACTGTGCCCGGCCCCAACGTTTTAATCATGTTTAACGGGATTGTTTGACTTATTATAGAATTGTAAGTATTCTTCTATATATTCTGCAACACAGCCATTTGTCAGATACACATTTTTTTTTCTTTTTTTTTATTATTATTATACTTTAAGTTCTAGGGTACATGTGCATAACGTGCAGGTTTGTTACATATGTATATATATATATTTTTTTAACCAGTGTCCTTTTTCTGCTTTAAGATCCAATCCATAATACTACAATGAGTTTAGGCATCACAGCTCCTTAGTTTTTTCTAGCTTATGGGATTTTCTGAGTATCTTCTTGCTTTGCATGACTTTGAGCGTTATAAAGACTATGGGTCAAGTGTTTTGTAGAATGTCTTTCAATTGGGGCATATCTGATGTTTTCTCATGATAATATTGGGCTTATGGGTCTTCTTGGGGAAAAATACGGCAGAGATGAAATGCCCTTCTCATGACAATCAGTTACAGGTACCTGAGACAAACATGCACTATCACTGGTGAGCTTAACCTTAATCATTTGTTTGAGGTTGTATCTACCAGGTTTCTCCACTGAGTTAGTTTTTCCCTTTACACATTGTATTCTTGCAACTAACCTTTTACATCCAACTCACATTCAAGAGAAGAATTGAGCTTTACCTTCTGGAAGGAAGCATTTTAGAAATTTTGTGCACGTATGTTAAAATCACAATAAATAATACATATTTGGAGGGTGGACACCTTGGGGCATACAAGTATCCTTAAAGTTCTGTCCACCAATTTTAACATTCATCGTGAATCTTGTCTGCAGCAATTTACTGGTGGGTTCTAGTGGTGATTTTGTATTTTTCCCATGTCTATGTTTAATATTTGGAATTATTCTATAAGGAATATTTATCATTTCTCCTCTGTTTATTTAATTTTAGGGACTGAATTTTTTTTTCTGATAAGGGCCAGATAGTAAATATTTGGGGCTCTGAGAGGTGTGTTTTGGAGGCAATATCAGAAGTACCTACTAGTCTATTAACTTGCTCTAAGACCTTGTCCCAAAGTTTTGTGATTTGGCATCTATTATCTAGTGTTAATTGAATATGTGTAAAAGAACACTTCATAAAATATATGTTTTAAAAATTGAGAGACATTTGAGCATTATCTTCTGGATACGTTTTAATGAATGAAAGGTAAAATATATTCTTGGATAAACTTGTTGGTGTTTGAATATTTGACAGTTGGAAGATATTGTTTCTTATTGAAAACAAAATCTCCTAAAACTTGAGCTAACTTTGGAAGTTGGTGCCTACATTTTATATATGATTAAACTGATGCTTGGAGAACTTAAGTAAATTGTGTAAAGTCATATGCAGAGCTGGGACAAGACTCTAGACTCTAATACTAGTGAATGATTTCTTCCATTGCCCTTTGCTTCCACATATAAGAAGAAATGAATAATTCAGATAAAAAAGTAGGGTTAAACTATTCTTTAAAAAGTTTTGCAACTAAAATGATTTAAAACTGATCATTAGATATAATATTGGAAATAGGGAATCATTGTCTATTTGGTCTTTATGACTGCTCACTGCTATGAAAAGTGGCACACAATAAAGTAAGTTCCCAGAAATAAAACCACTGTTCAGGCCACCATTTATTTCAGCAATTGTCAGGAAAGATGAATTAGTCCATATAAATTCTCTGGAGGTGGCATGATGTGTAAGGCTAATAAACACTGTACCTGATGATTCCCTCGGAGAGTGAGAGAATAACCTCGAAGAAGAATCAGAATTAACAAGAAATGAGACCAATCTTTCACAGCACCGTGAAGGTTAGAAAGATAAAGTTATAGTACTCCAAAAGCCATGAAATTACTTCTAAAGGCAATAATCAATTTAGTGAGAAACATTAGAAAACTACAAGTCAAAAAACAACATCAACAGAATGGTAAGCCCTGGGGGTCACAACCATCAAAAAAGTGGCTGGTAAATACTGTTTTTCTCCCTTTGCTCCTCAGTTAAGATGGATTCATGCTGAATCCTGAGCCTGAAACAACTGTTTCCAGAGGAGAAACATTTTTTCTTACAAAAAATTACCTTTCCTTAACTTGCTTTTTTATAGAAAAAGAAAAAATGGAATGAAAGAAGGGAAGGAGGGAAGAAAGGAGGGAGAGAATAAAATAAGAAAAAAGAGAAAGTTTTACTATTGTCTAATTTCTTCCTTGATTTATTTTTTACTAGACTCATTGATGGAAAACCCTTCAAGGAAATAGATTAGTTGAGCATTCGTGTGTTTCTCATAACAATATAACTGTGTAAGTCATCACAAGTAATGATTTTCTTCATCACTTCAAGTATTTTCTGAATATTATGCATTGCTCTATGCTCTGACAATCTGCACTGATTCTCTTCTTACATTCAGCTATCAACTGGAAATGTTCCATCCATGATTATTTATTGAGCTGGCATTTTGTTATTACCTGTGGATACTGAGATGGAATATAGTCTCAGTACTCAAGTAAAACATTGATGTCTGATTGAGTGATTCTTTACTTCATTTGATAGTATCATTTTCTGGGTGAGACACAACCCTGGACATTGGCTAGAGAAGTGTGGCCAATTAAAATTATTATTTTTCATATTTTTAAAGTTTTATAAAATAAGCACATATTTTCTTTGATAATCACAATAACATTCAACATTAAAAATAAAGACAAAACAGAAATTTAGATGATAAAAATGAGAGTGTGACATATTTTTGTTTCCTTAATTTTACTTACACCGTTGGTTTTTTCAAACATTAAATATACTTCTTTGAAAGATTGATTCTCATTCCCAAGTTCCGTTACCCAGAAACAACAGCTTTTAATTCACTTAACTGCTTTTCCTAGTACTTTATTACATATTTCTAAAACACACACCCACACCCACACACATATATACACGAATATTTTAAAATTTTTATTTGCAGATATTATCTATTGAATGTCATAGAAGACAAGGATAAGATTTTATTTCTTCTCTTTGGCTCCCCCACCTTGGAACAAACATATTTTTCCTCTTACTATATTCCCATACACATAAAACTGTTGGTTGAATCATTATTTAGTGTTTGCAGTGTTTATAAATACACAATATTATTCAAAACAAAAGGGTAGGGATTTTCTAGCCGTGTAAAACATACTTATGGTTTTCCTTCTGGGGAAGAAATTGTGATGATTTTCTCCCATTGGCAATTCTGTTTTTCCCCTGTGATAACCTTGAAACAATTTTTCTCAGTCCCTAAAGGAAATATACTCCAGAGAGAAAGAGTCAGCAAAAACAAACAAATGAACAAACAAAAATGACCAAAGACCCTGTAGGGGAAGAATCTTTAAAGGGGCATGGGTCATTTGTTGTATACCACATGACATTTTTCATTCTCTAAAAGTCTTCCAGAGAAATCTGTTCCCATGTCTCTCTTCTCAGTTGCCTGATAGCAAATAACTCTCCATTTCCCCTTCCCTCTAATAATTTATATAGTTCCCTGCACATAAATCTTCTTGTAATTCTCCTACAGTTGGTTTTACCTCTATATTTTCTGATGTTTTCTCTTTCAGTCCTTCTCAGACTTCTCTATTATTGTATCCTCAGAAACAAATTTTGCTATTCATGTCATGCCTGTGAAAAAATTTTGTATCAGCCAAGATAGGCTAGATTATTTTCTGATAATTAATAGCCCCTAATATCAAGTGCTTAGTATAAAGAAAACAATTCTTGCTCATAATACAGGTCCAATGCAAAATGGTAGGAGGGGGTGTGTAAAAGCCTGATTCTTGCTTCCAAGATTGTGGCAACAGCAGGACCACAAACACATGTCCTTTCCACTCACATCTTATTGGAAGCAAGTCACATGTAGACGTCTAACTTTAATAGGGGGCAGAAAGGTATCATACTAATTTGTATCAGGAATAATATTTTTGAATACCTCTAATGATAATCTTAACCATGATAGTGAGTACAGGGACTCTGCATACTGAAAACAAAGGAGGCTTTTACAAAGAGCATATATTTTTAAATTATCTGTGAAAAATATGTTTTTCTTCTATTACATACCTTTTAATTGCTTTTAAAAGCTACGAGGGCCCCAGTAAATGTATCTTACTTCTGACTAACTCACCCTCTGGGTCCCATGTCAATGGAACAAAATATATAATTTCCTTAGTCTTGAAACATCTTCAGAAAACATCCTCTTTTGAGTTTACTTTTAAATTTATTATTAAATTAACTTAAAAATATCATAACATCAGTGGCTGGCAACATGACCAAACAGGAACAGCTCTGGTCCACAGTTCCCAGCGAGATTGAAGCAGAAGGTGGGTGATTTCTGCTTTTCTAACTAAGGTACCTGGCTTTTCTCACTGGGACTGGTTAGACAGTGAGTACAGGCCACAGAGGGTTAGCCAAAGCAGGGTGGGGCACTGCCTCACCTGGGAAGTGCAGGAGGTCAGAGAACCTCCTCCCCTAGCCAAGGGAAGCTATGAGGGACTGTGCTGTGAGGAACAGTGCACTCCAACCTAGATACTAAACTTTTCCCATGTTCTTCACAACCTGAAGACCAGGAGATTCCCTCCAGTGTTTATGCCACCAGAGCTCTGGGTTTCAAGCACAAAACTGAGTGGCCATTTGTAGCTGCAAGAGTTTTTTTTCATACCACAGTGGTGCCTGGAACACCAGTGAGACGGAACCCTTCACTTCCCTGGAAAGAGGGCTGAAGCAAGAGAGCCAAGTGGTCTAGCTCAATGGATCCCACCCCAATGGAGGCCAGCAAGCTAAGATCCATTGGCTTGAAATTCTCACTACCAGCACAGCAGTCTGAAGTCAACCTGGGACATTTAAGCTTGGCAGGGGGAAGGACATCCAACATTACTGAGGCTTGAGTAGGTGGTTTTCCCCTCACAGTGTAAACAAAGCCTCCAGGAACTTTGAACTGGGTGGAGCTCACAGCAATGCCACAAAATCACTGCAGACTGCCTCTCTAGATTCCTCCTCTCTGAGCAGGGCATCTCTGAAAGAAAGGCAGCAGCCCCAGTCAGGAGCTTATAGATAAAACTCCCATGTCTCTGAGACAGAGCACCTGGGGGAAGGGGTGGCTGTGGGTGCAGCTTCAGTAGACTTAAACTGCCTGCCAGCTCAGAAAGAATAGTAGAGCTCCCAGCACAGTGTTCAAGCTCTGCTAAGGGACAGACTGCTTCCTCAAGTGAGTCCCTGAACCTCGTGCCTCCTGACTGGGAGACAACTCCCAGCAGGAGTTGACAGACATCTCATACAGGAGAGCTCTGGCTAGAACTTGGTGGGTGTCCCTCTAGGATGAAGCTTCCAGAAGAAAGGACAGGCAGCAATCTTTGCTGTTCTTCAGCCTCCACTGGTACTACCCAGGCAAACAGGGTCTGGACTGGACCTGAGCAAACTCCAGCAGACCTGCAGTAGGGGAACATGACTGTTAGAAGGAAAACTAACAAACAGGAATAGCAACAACATCAACAAAAAGAACGTCCACACAGAAACCTCATCCGAAGGTCACCAACATCAAAGACCAAAGGTAGATAAATCCACAAAGATGAGGAAAAACCAGCACAAAAAGGCTGAAAATTCCAAAAACCAGAATGCGTTTTCTCCTCTGAAGGATCACAGCTCCTCACTAGCAAGGGCAAAAAACTGGATGGAGAACGAATTTGATGACTTGACAGAAGTAGATTTCAGAAGGTGGGTAATAACAAACTCCTCCAAGCTAAAAGAGCATGTTCTAACCCAATGCACAGAAGCTAAGAACCTTGAAGAAAGGTTAGAGGAATTGCTAACTAGAATAACCAGTTTAGAGAATAACATAAATGAATTGACGGAGCTGAAAAACACAGCATGAGAACTTCATGAAGCTTACACAAGTATCAATAGCTGAACCGATCAAGTGGAAGAGAAGATATCAGAGATTGAAGATCAGCATAATGAAATAAAGCAAGAAAACAAGATTAGAGAAAAAAGAATAAAAAGGAACAAAAAAAGCCTCCAGGAAATATCAGACTATGTGTAAAGACCAAACCTACGTTTGATTGTTGTACCTGAAAGTGACGGAGAGAATGGAACCAAGTTGGAAAACACTCCTCAGGATACTATCCAGGAGAACTTCCCCAACCTAGCAAGATAGGCCAGCACTCAAATTCCACAAAGATACTCCTCGAGAAGAGAAACCCCAAGACGCATAATCATCAGATTCACCAAGGTTGAAATGAAGGAAAAAATGTTATGGGCAGCTAGGGAGGAAGGTCAGGTTACCCACAAAGGGAAGCACATCAGACTAACAGCAGATCTGTCTGCAGAAACTCTACAAGTCAGAAGAGAGTGGGTGCCAATATTCAACATTCTTAAAGAAAAGAATTTTTAACCCAGAATTTCGTATCCAGACATACTAAGCTTCATAAGCAAAGGAGAAATAAAATCCTTTACAGACAAGCAAATGCTGAGAGATTTTTGTCACCACCAGATCTGCCTTACAAGAGCTCCTGAAGGAAGTACTAAATATGGAAAGAAAAAACCAGTATCATCCTCTACAAAAATGTAACAAATTGCAAAAACCATTGACACTACAAAGAAATTGCATCAACTAATGGGCAAAATAATCAGCTACCATGATAATGACAGGAACAAATTCACATAACAATATTAACAGTAAATGTAAATGGGCTAAATGCCCCAGTTAAGAGACACAGACTGGCATATTGGATAAAGAGTCAAGACCCATCTGTGTGCTGTATTCAGGAGACCTATCTCACATGGAAAGACACACTCAGGCTCAAAATAAAGGGATGGAGGAATATTTGCTAAGCAAATGGAAAGCACGAAACAGCATAGGTTGCAATCCTAGTCTCTGATAAAACAGACTTTAAACCAACAAAGATAAAAAAAGACAAAGAGAGGCATTACATAATGGCAAAGGGATCAATGCAACAAGAAGAGCTAACTATCCTAAATATATATGCGCCCAGTACAGGAGCACCCAGATTTATAAAGCAGTTCTTTGAGACCTACAAAGAGACTTAGGCTTCCACACAATAATAGTGGGAGACATTACCACACTGTCAATGTTAGACAGATCAATGAGATAGAAAATTAAGAAAGATATTCAGGACTTGAACTAGCTCTGGACCAAGCAGACCTAATAGATATCTAAAGAACTCTCTGCCCGAAATCAACATAATATATATTCTCAGCACCACATTGCACTTATTCTAAAATTGACCATGTAATTGGAAGTAAAACACCCCTCAGCAAATGCAAAACAATGGAAATCATAACAAACAGTCTCTCAGACAACAGTGCAATCAAATTAGAACTCAAGATTAAGGAAATCACTCAAAACTGCACAACTACATGGAAACTGAACAACCTGCTCCTGAATGACTACTGGGTAAATAACAAAATTAAGGCAGAAATAAATAAGTTCTTTGAAACCAATGGGAACAAAGACACAACATACCAGAATCTCAGGGACACAGCTAAAGCAGTGTTTTGAGGGAAATTTACAGCACTAAATGCTCACAGGAGAAAGTGGGAGAGATCTAAAATCAATACCCTAATATCACAATTAAAAGAACTAGAGAAGTAAGAGGAAACAAATTCCAAAGCTAGGTGAAGACAAACAATAACTAAAATCAGAGCAAAACTGAAGGAGATAGAGACACGAAAAACTCTTCAAAAAATCAATGAATCTTTTCTTGAAAAGATTAACAAAATAGATAAACTGCTAGGCAGACTAATAAAGAAGAAAAGAGAGAAGAATCAAATAGACACAATAAAAAATGATTATGGGGATATCACCACTGATCCCACAGAAATACAAACTACCATCAGAGAATACTATAAATTCCTCTATGCAAATAAACTAGAAAATCTAGAAGAAATGGATAAATTCCTGGACACATGCAGCCTCCCAAGACAAAACCAGGAAGAAGTCAAATCCCTGAATAGACCAATAACAAGTTCTGAAATGGAGGCAGTAATTAATATCCTACCAACCAAAAAGAGCCCAGGACCAGACGGATTCACAGCCAAATTCTACGAGAGGTACAAGAAGGAGCTGGTACCATTCCTTCTGAAACTATTGCAAACAATAGAAAAAGAAAGAATCCTCCCAGACTCATTTTATGAGGGCAGCATCATCCTGATACCAAAACCTGGCAGAGACACAACAAAAAAACAAAATTTCAGGCCAATATCCCTGATGAACATCAATGCAAAAAGCCTTACTAGTATACTGGCAAACCTAATCCAGCAGCACATCAAAAAGCTTACCCCCACGATCAAGTCAGCTTCATCCCTGGGATGCAAGGCTAATTCAACATACACAAATCAATAAAATAATCCATCACATAAAAAGAACCAATGACAAAAACCACATGATTACCTCAATAGATGCAGAAAAGGCCTTTGATAAAATACCCCTTCATGCTAAAAACTCTCAATAAACTAGGTATTAATGGAACGTATCTCAAAATAGTAAGAGCTATTTATGACAAACCCACAGCTAATATCATAATAAATGGGCAAAAGCTGGAAGCATTCTCTTTGAAAACCAGCACAAGACAAGGATGCCCTCTCTCACCACTCTTATTCAACATTGTATTGGATGTTCTGGCCAGGGCAATCAGGCAAGAGAAAGAAAGAAAGGGTATTCAAATAGGAAGAGAAGAAGTAAAATTATCTCTGTTTGCAGATGACATGATTGTATATTTTGAAAACCCCATCGTCTCAGCCTAAAAACTCCTTAAGCTGATAAGCAACTTCAGCAAAGTCTCAGGATACAAAATCAATGTGCAAAAGTCACAAGCATTCCTATACACCAGTAACAGACAAAGAGCCAAATCATGAGTGAACTCCCATTCATAATTACTACACAGAGAATAAAATACCTAGAAATACAACTTACAAGGGATGTCTACGACCTCTTCAAGGAGAACTACAAACCACTGCTCAAGGGAATAAGACAGGACACAAACACCTGGAAAAAAATTCCATGCTCATGGATAGGAAGAAACAATATTGTGAAAATGGCCATAGAGCCCCAAGTAATTTACGGATTAAATGCTATCTCCATCAAGCTACCATTGACTTTCTTCACAGAATTAGAAAAAACTACTATAAATTTTATATGGAACCAAAAAAAGAGCCTGTATAGCCAAGACGATCCAAAGCAAAAAGAACAAAGCTGGAGGCATCATGCTACCTGACTTCAAACTACACTGCAAGGCTATGGTAACCAAAACAGCATGATATTGGTACCGAAACAGAAATATAGACCAATGAAACAGAACAGAGGCCTCAGAAATAACTCCACACATCCACAACCATCTGATCTTTGACAAACCTAACAAAAACAAGCAATGGGGAAAGGATTCCCTATTTAATATATAGTGTTGGGAAAACTGGCTAGCCATATGCAGAAAACTGAAACTGGAACCCTTCCTTACACCTTATACAAAAATTAACTCAAGATGGATTAAGACTTACATGTAAGACCTAAAACCATACAAACTCTAGAAGAAATTCTAGGCAATACCATTCAGGACATAGGCATGGGCAAAGACTTCACGACTAAAACACCAAAAGTAATGGCAACAAAAGCCAAAATTGACAAATGGGATCTAATTTAGGTAAAAAGCTTCTGCCCAGCAAAAGAAACTATCATCACAGTGAACAGGTAATCTACAGAATGGGAGAGAAGTTTTGCAATCTCTCCATCTGACCAAGGGCTAATATCCAGAATCTACAAGGAACTTAAACAAATTTACAAGAAAAAAAAATCCCATTAAAAAGTGGGTGAAGGATATGAACAGACACTTCTAAAAAGAAGACATTTATGCAGCCAACAGAGATACGAAAAAATGCTCATCATCACTGGTCATTAGAAAAATGCAAATCAAAACCACAATGTGATACCATCTCATGCCAGTTAAAAAGGCAATCACTAAAAAGTCAGTAAAAAACAGGTGCTGGAGTGGATGTGGAGTAATACGAATGCTTTTACACTGTTGGTGGGAGTGTAAATTAGTTCAACCGTTGTGGAAGACAGTGTGGTGATTCCTTAAAAATCTAGAACCAGAGAAACACCATTGGATCTAGCAATCCCATTACTGGGTATATACCCAAAGGATTTTAAATCATTCTACTGTAAAGACACATACACACGTATGTTTATTGCAGCACTGTTCACAATCACAAAGACTTGGAACCAACCCAAATGTCCATCAATGATAGACTGGATAAAGAAAATGTGGCATATATACACCATGGAATACTATGCAGTCATTAATGAGTTCATGTCCTTTGCAGGGACATGGATGAAGCTGGAAAACATCATTCTTAGCAAACTAACAAGGAACAAAAAAAACAAACACCACCTGTTTTCACTCATAAGTGGAAGTTGAACATTGAGAACACATGGACACAGGGAAGGGAACATCACACAATGGGGTCCGTTGCAGGGTGGGGGCCTAGGGGAGGTATAGCATTAGGAGAAATACCTAATGTAGTTGACAGGTTGATGGGTGCAGCAAACCACCATGGCATGTGTATTATCTATGTAACAAACCTGCACATTCTGCACATGTATCCCAGAAGTTAAAGTATAATTAAAAAAATAAAATAAATTTCTCATCAAATAAAAAAAAAAAAGACTACAATATTCAAATATTGTGCAGTGTATAGTGCTTGGTTGACGGATGCACCAAAATCTCACACATCTCTAGAAAAGAACTTACTCATTTAACCAAATACCACCTGTACCCCAATAACTTGTGGAAAATAAACTGAATTTACAGGTTCAAAAAAGCTGAAAAACAAAATAAAAATTTCAGTACGGAGGCAAAAAAAAAAGACATGTAAACAGGCAATAAATATATATGAAAGAAGTTTGACATCACTAATCATCAGGAAAATGTAAGTTAAAACCACAATGATATACCAACTTACTCCTGCAAGAATGGTCATAAATAAAACCTCCAAAAAGAATATAAGTTGGTGTGGATTTGGTGAAAATGGAATGCTTTGCCACTGCTGGTGGGAATGTAAATTAGTACAACTACTATGGAAAAGAGCATGGAGATTCTTTCAAGAACTGAAAGTAAAACTCCCATATGATCCAGCAATTCCACTACTGGTTATCTCCCCACAGGAAAAGAAGTCTTTATATGAAAAAGGCACATGAACACACATGTTTACAGTGGCACAATTAACAATTACAAAATTATGGAACCTACCTAAATGCCCATGGAAAAATGAGTGCAGAAAGGAACTGTGGTAAAGATGTACCATGGAATACTACTCAGCCATAAAGCAGAATGAAATAATGGCCATTGCAGCAACTTGGATGCAACTGGAGGTCATTATTCTAAGTGAAGCAACTCAGGAATAGAAAAACAAATACTGTATGTTCTCACTCACAAGTGGGAGCTAAACCATGAGGATGCATATGCATATATGCATTAAAATGCTACAATGAACTTTGGGGACTTGAGGGAAGAGTGGGAGGGGTGAGGAATAAAAGGCTACATATTGGGTACAGTGTACACTGCTTGGGTGATGGGTGCTGCAAAGTCTCAAAAATCACCACCGAAGAATGTATCCATTTAACCAAAAGCCACCTGTACCCCAAAAATTATTGAGACAAAATATATATAAATGTTAGAATATAAATCATTCTACCACAAAGACACATGCACACGAATGTTCATTGCAGCACTGTTCACAACAGCAAAGACATGGAATCAACCTAAATGCTCATCAGTGACAGATTAAGTACATAAAATGTGGTACCTATACACCACAGAATACTATGCAGCTATAAAAAGAGCAAGGTCATGTCTTTTGTGGGAACATAGACGGAGCTAGAGGCCATTATTCTTAGCAAACTAATGCAGGACCAGAAGAAAAATACTGCATGTTCTCACTTGTAAGTGGGAGCTAAATGATGAGAACTCATAAACACAAAGAAGTGAACAACAGACACTGGGCCTACATGAGAGTGGACAGTGGGAGGAGGAAGAAGAACAGAAAAAATAACTATTGGATACTTTGCTTAGTACCTGGGTGATGAAATAATCTGTACAACAAACATCCATGACAATGGGTTTATGTAACAAATCTGCACATGTACACTTGAACTGAAAACAACAGTTAAAAAATGATAAAAGTAAATAAATTGGGGAAATTAAAAAATATATATAACATCGATTTAAATTTTCTAAATGTGACACTCCAGCTTTTGTGAAATGAAAAAAAAATCTAAGGCAAAACTTCACCTATCATATGTATATTTGGTTTATTGCTAAACTACATTTCTTTTACTCGTTAAAAATGAAAAATAACATTTGATATTGAGAACATTGGGAACAATACAAATTTGCCTCAGAGAGTGAAATTCTAGTCAGAAGTTGAATACCAACCAATCTCATATATTAACTTTAGAACCTTGGAAAAGAATGTTAGGATAATGATAATTTAGGTCTTTACTCACAGCACAATATATTTATCATTGCAAGTAACTGTCATTTCAGGTCCAGCAAGCAAAGAGAGACTAGCCATTCATTTCATGCAAGACTCTGATGAGTTGCCAATGGAAACAAATGTCTCTCATTGCTC
This sequence comes from Macaca fascicularis, assembly GCF_037993035.2. NCBI lineage: Eukaryota > Metazoa > Chordata > Mammalia > Primates > Cercopithecidae > Macaca > Macaca fascicularis. The sequence continues at coordinate 118,169,298 of NC_088377.1, forward strand.
AACTAGCTTGGGTTCAAACTGGTGACTTGGAGGTGAAAGGTTGTGGATTCTGTTATCAATCATTTGGGCTGTCCATTCCTCCAGCAGCAAAGAACTGATTCAGACAAGAGAAGAAATAATTATTTGATTCAACTTATTAGCACATTACTCTAGTCTATTAGCAAAACTGTATAAAATATCAATGACATAAAAAGCAGCTTCCTTTTATTGTAATATAAGGAACTATGTGAAGAAAATGTGCCAAATACAACATTCTGCAAATTGCTATGAATCATTAGTGAGTAAATTCATTCGTAGTTCCTAGGTATTTCCTCTTTTCTGTGACTGTCAAACAATGGCAGTATGATGGATTGAGTCACCCCAGGCAGATCTCCGGTGAACACTGTCTCTGGCCTCTGTTGAATAACGTTACAGATCTGACTTTAACGTCCAATAATGTTACAGATCTGACTTTAAGGCTCGCTGTTAACATACTTGGGAATAAGTTCTTTTACTTTTTGGACACATTGTTTTTCATTTCTTTGCATTATATACACAATAGTTAAAAATGATTGCTAAGGTAAAACTGGCAGAGCAATTAAGAGTTGCAGCTTGGGATAATTATTATTTTGGGGGGATAATTCATTTAAATCATTTCTCAAAACAGAATATAAAAAGATGAAGACAGAATATAGTCTCATGATTGGTTAGCATTACATATTTAATAAACATTTGAAATGTACTCTTCCCTGAGATAACTTGAACTTCTAAAACATTGTGATAGAATGTCTTTTCTAGAAGAATTCCAAATGATTTCAACTGCATGCAATTTTATGCCAAATTGATCAACTCCTCTCGTTTTGTTTTAGAATATAGACATAACAAAATCAATAAGTTACCTAGCATCATATAGCTTATGTTCTAGTGAGATGACAATGTAAGTGGTAAAGCAAATGATATGAATGACAGTTTTAATAAGCATTATTTTTAAAAAACTAAGCCAACATAAATGAAATGGGAGTCATATAATTTTCTACTTTAATAGATCATTCATAAAAGACTTCCATGAGGAGAAAAAGTGATTTGAATAAAAAATAAAACAAATCATGGGAATATTTAAGGAAAAGTAATTTCAGACAGAAAGGACAGCAAATTACATGAATATAATAAAGAATTTGCTTTGTATGTTCAAGAAACAGCAAGATGATCATTGTGATTGGAGAAAAATGAACAAGAAGGGGAGAGGTAGGATATGAAGTAAGAGTCGGTCAGATTATTTGGGCTACCAAGCTCCAAGTGTTCTAAAATATTTTACCTAATCAGCTGGGTGAATGGTGGGGCCACTTAACTCAGGGAACATCAGATGAGATACATATTTGAGTGCAGGGGGAATCAATGCTCTATTTTGGACATGATACATTTGTGAGAAGATGCCTATTAAATTCTGTTATTTGTTTTCTATGCTGCATAACAAATTACCACAAACTTGGTGTCTTAAAACCACACAAAATTAATATCTCCCAGTTTCTGTGGGGCTGGAATCTGGGCAGGACTTAGTTGAATTATTTGCAAGCCTACAAACAAGGTATCAGCCAGCTGGGTTCTTATCTGGAGGCTTAATGGGGAAGGGATCTGCTTCCAAGTGCACTCAAGCCATTCATCAGTAGTCTTCCTTTCTTTGCAGCCTTATGATTTCTGGAAGCCTGCTTCTTTAAGGCCAGAAAGGACAGCGAGACTCCACGAAATATCAGCTAGCAAGATGGAGTTTTACATAATGTAACATAATTACAGGAGTGACTTTCCATTATCTTCCCACATATTCAAGTCACAAGTCCTGACCACACTTGAGAATTGGGTAGTTGGGGATGGTGGGTGGCAGATTCCACAAGGCCATGAAAACCAGGATGTGAGGATCATAGGGAAAACTTAAAAGTCTGTAGACCTGCAAATGGATAAACTGAGTAGGCAGCTGAATATACATTCAAGAAGAAATATAAGGGCTTAAGATAAAAATTTTAGAGCTATCAAGGTATTGATATTTTTAAAGCCTTGAGTATGGATGAAAATATAATCAATAAAGGCATAGAAATCATGAATATTTTGTCCCAATTGACATAAAGAGAGGATATCCAGCTTATCAGCTCAATTTAAAAAGGAAAAAGAATACAGAGAATAATTCTAAGATGAGTTTTGTTACTTAATGGGTCAGGCTTGTCTGCCTTACTACACCTACCACTCTTTACTAACTGTTGGCTGTTATCACCCTTAGGACGTACCACACAAATACTGCGCCAGGAGCATTAAAGAGGTCATCTCACTTTATCTCTATCATAAACTAATTGGGCAGATTATATTACTGTGTTTCTTTGATGAGAAAAACTGATGTTCAAGATCACATAGCTACTAAATGAAAAAAACAGTGAAAGTGGTTTGACTCTATATAATAATCTGTGCACTTAGCCATATCCTTTATATTGCCTCCATTTGTGGCCCAGTTGCCTGGGACCTTGATCCCAAATTTCTACTTCTGATCATTGATGGGTGTTCTTTATGCCTCCATGGTTATGCCATTCTTCTTCATTTGTTTCCTCTTGTCCTTGATCCAATCATATTAACTTACTTTTCTCTTCCCCAGGGAACTGTCAACATACAACTTTGCAGGCCACCCTTGCTTTAACAATGTGTAATAAAGATCATCTTTTTCAAACTTTCTATTTTACTAAAGACTGAAATATCTGAGGCATTTAAAAATGAATAAAGTTAGTACACAGAAAAGAATCAGTGAAATATCTATTACTTTGAACCTAAAATAAAGACAAATTCCAAAAGGAAAGAAGGAAGGTAGTTTCGAGTAGGAGACAAAGAAGTAAATGTATTCTTCATTCTCGCAATTATTAGAGAAGTAGATTCTATGCATTGCGTATAAGAATAAGCTAGCAATTATGGCTTCAAGAATAAATTTACTTCCTCAAATAGTAAAAAAGGTTGAAACAAATATGTTTCTCAATCATAATGGACTACTCTATAGTAGAAATTTTAGTTGATTTCATTTTGTTATTTTGTACTTAGTGCCAGCTCAGTAGTTATAATTAATACATAGTGTACAATGCATTCATTTACTGTGGTTCAAATTATATGTAGGATGCAGCTTAGTCTATGTCTTTCACTGTATGTGTTGGTATCCTTGAATCAATATTATCATTAAGATATGTTTATATTAAATATTCAAATCAAGCTGTATAAGACCAAAAATGATCTCTTTTCTCCTTGAAAAACAGTCTAAGATAAATTGGTTAAAAAAAGAAAAAAAAAAAAGCACTGAAATTTACATGAGCTTTTTCTGTGGAAAATCATAATCCAATTTTTCTGCATAAAAGAAAATACACACTTTATAGATTCAAAATCAACTCAAGATGAAAAAAAGGCTTAAATGTAAGATCTGAAAGCATAAAGATTCTAGAAGATAACACTGGAAAATCCTTCTAGACATTGGCTCAGGCAAAGACTTCATGACCAGAAACCCAAAAGGAAATGCAACAAAAACAAAGAAAAATAGATGGGACTTAAACTAAAAAGCTTCTGCACAGCAAAATATATAATCAGCAGAGTTAACAGTCAATCCGCAGAGTGGGAGAAAATCTTCACAATCTATACATCTGACAAAGGACTAATATCCAACATCTAGAAAGAACTCAAACAAATCAGCAAGAAAAAAAAACAAAACAACAACAAAAAAAACAACTCCATCAAAAAGTGGGCTGAAGACCTGAATAAGCAATTCTCAAAAGAAGATACACCAAATGACCAACAAGCATATGGAAAAATTCTCAACATCACTAATGATCAGGGAAATGCAAATCAAAACCACAATGCAATACTATCACTTCACTTCTGGAAGAACGGTTATAATAAAAAGGTAACAGATGTTGGTGTGGATGTGGTGAGAAGGGAACACTTTCACACTTTGGTGGGAATTTAAACAAGTACAACCACTGTGGAAAACAGTATGGAGGTTCCTTAAAGAACTAAAAGTGGATCTACGATTTGATACAGCAATCCTGCTACTAGGTATATATCAAGAGGAAAGAAAATCATTATATGAAAAAGATACTTGAACATACATATTTATTGCAGTGTAATTTGTAATTGCAAAAATATGGAACCAGCCCAAATGGCCATGAATCAATGAGCAGATAAATAAAATGTAATATATATACCATGGACTACTACTTAGCCATAAAAAGGAACAAAATAATGGCATTTGCAGCAAGCTGGATGGAATTGGAGATTATTGTTCTAAGGGAAGTAACTCAGGAATGGAAAACCAAACATCATTATGTTCTCACTGTGGGAGCTAAGCTAAGAGGACACAAAAGCATAAGAATGATACATTTGACTTCAGGGACTCAGAGGAAAGGGTGGGAGGGGGTTGAGGGATAAAAGACTACAGATTGCATACAGTGTACACTGCTCTGGTGATGGGTGCACTAAAATCTCAGAAATCACCACTAAATAACTTATTCATATAACCAAACGCCACTTTTCCCCCAAAAAGCCTATTGAAATAAAAAAATAAATTAAATTTAAAAAAATAACAAATAAGATCACATTCTGTGATATTGGGAGGTAAAACTTCAACATATCTTTTTGGTGATACGCTATTCAACTGATAATATAAGCTTAAATGAAAAGTCACACTTTTATCTATATTTCAAAAAGTATGTTTTAAATTTTAAGTTTGTGTTAAAATACTGAATTCAGATTAACTAATTATAATTGATATCCTCACATTTACTACCTTATGCAAACTAACTACATTATCTTTTAACTTATTTTTAATTAAACTTGCTCCAGATTCCTATACATCATTGAAATATAAATCTTATTTATTCCCTATAGTGATTCAGGGTGAAAGATAGACCCAAAGAGGAATTAATAATATTATCATAGCAAAAATCTAGAGAAGCTATAAGCTGCAAGCAATAAATATTTATCAAAAACCTGAATGGTAACATTAAAATAAGGTACATATTTATGAGTAATATATCAATTTATATTTAAATACATATTAAATGAATTGCATGTGGTTAGGATAATTTATATGTGATTTTAGCTGCAGGCATGGGAGTTTTAAAAGGTAATTTTAAATCTCTAAGTGTTTTATGTTCTTTACATATCTGTATAGTTCTGTTGAGAGAAAGATTATTAGGATAATTATAAAAACCATTAGAAACTTCATGAGTTACTATTATGTATATATTTCATATGTGAAACAAATGAGTACATTTTGCCTTGATTAGAGGTGTCCAGATAGAAAGATACTCAACCATTCTAAATATTTGTTAAGAAATCTGCTGCTCCTGCTATAGCTACAGCTACTACTACTACTACCGGCTAACACTTATATAGTACTTATTATTTCTCCTTCGATTGTCATAACACTATTAAGTAGGTACTATTACTATTTATATAATACTAATGAGGAAACAGAGACACAGAGATGTTAAGTGACTGGCCCAAGGTCACACAACAAATCGGTTGATATGGAATTAGAAACCAGATGATCTGATTTCAGAGGCCATTTAATGATTACTATTACAAATGATTTATATGACATTATAATTAATTTATTATGCTCTTTAATTGCTATTTCTCCTGATGGTAATACTTTTAAATCTAATGTGGTATGTCTTGACAAGAGAAATAGAAATGGAAGCCTCATTTAAAAAGTATCTAACTTTTCTTTATGAACATTTGCTTAGATTTTGGTCATGAAATGGAGATTACAGCATATCTTTTGTAGCTCTGTGTTAGCTCTTGGGATAAGGCAGTGACCAAACAGATGAAGATCCCTGACCATATAGTGTTTGTATTCTAGCAGGAGGAAACAGCCAGTAAATATTAGGCATGACAAATAGTGTTAAAAAGTGATCAGGCTCTTGCAAGAATAAGCAAAAGCAGAGTAAGAGGGAACAGAGGCATGAGTGGAGGGGAGGTATAATTAAAATAGGAGGTAAAGATGGGCCTTATTTTTAAAAAGTGAGACTTGAATGATGACTTGGAGTGCAGGAATTACCAAGTGGATATCTGGGAATAGAGAGTTTCAGGGCTTGGGAAGAGGCAGTGCAAATACTCTAACATGATCATGTTCCTGGCATGTTTTAGAAACAGCAGGAAGGTTTGTGGGATTTTTGAAAGTTGATCATATGAATTGGGTCATTCTTGTCGTAACCAGCTAAGACAGTTAAGAGGCCAGAGGAAAAACAGCACTTGAGGCACATAACATTGCTGCTCCAAGAATAAGGCTGCTTGGTAAGCCTGACTGCTGAAATGGCCTGCTGGAACCTGAAACCCCTGTTGTCTGATAGTTACTGAAACAACCTGCTGGGACTTTAAGACCAGTTTAACCCACCACAGTCACTCATCAATCAGCTTGCCAGTTCCCCAAAACTTTACTAGTGCAATGAACTTTCTTGAAGAGTGATACATAATATTTCTTCTTTTATTAAAATCTCCAAACTTTTCTCTGTTCTTCAGACATACCAACTGCACCTTGTCTGAGTATGTATTTGCCCAAATTGCAATTCTTCCCAAATAAAAAATTTTAAATTTAGAGGTTCCTCCCTATATTTTATTACACTTGGATAGACTGAGGCAGAGTGAGAGAGGGAGAGTAGTGGGTGAGGTCAGAGGGTTGATGAGCAGAGAATGTGATGGTGGTTGGGGAATAGCATGTTATGTAGAGACTTATGAGCCCTTGTAAAGGACTTTGATTCTTATTAAAATACATCTCTGTAGGAAGGGGCAGGCATCTTAGGATGGATATAAAATGTAAATATGAAATATATAAAATTTCATGACTATGAATCTTGTTTGTTAAAGATTAGACTGACGAAAATAAACAGGGATTTGCTCTAACCAATTTATGAACAAAAAGGAAAGGACAAAATGTAGGCAGCTCATATTATTTCTGCTACAATTCTTGGTTTGTTCTTTTTTAACTCTGTAGAGATTATTATACTGCACATTGTGGTACATATTGAAATATATAATTCCATTATGTGACTCAATTTTAAAAAGACATAACAATAAACTATACCTATTGATATGGGACAAGCGCATGCATATTGCATTTCAATTTATAATATGGTATAGGATTTTCAGCCCTCTGTATTTGGTGAATACATTTAACATGTTTGAATACATTCCATTTTGCTGTAGGAACATCAGTAGTGTTTAACATCCAACATCACTTGTGCTTTAGTGCAAAAACAAATGTTCCTAGGAAAGCATTGAACATGGGAGGCACATAAATATTGGTTTAAATGTTGAACAAACAACTAATGTTTATTTACCTGAATGTTTCTTCACATCACCTTTTCTTTGTATTTCTACAGGACATAATGGTATAAAAAAACCTGGAATGTTTCATGAAATTGAAAGAAAAGTCAGAATACACTATGTTTTAGTGTAGAAAAGCTGTAATATAAAGCTTTATATATAAAAATAGCATTTATACAGCAAACTGATACAGAGTTTAGTTAATGTTGCATGTTTAATATTGATGTTTCTCCCACTTATTTTTTAAGGTAGCTATTAGCAATTCTAGCATACTCGATCTTAGATCTAATGTGAAATGAGATTAACTTAGAATTTCATGATTTGTACCCCTATAAAGGTTCCATTAATTCATGACTGCTTTTCATTTTCCATTTGCACCAGTCTCTTAAACTTTTTACTTGTATCTAAATAGAGATAGACTAAAAGTTTGGAATAAATTCTGTTAGTTTAAAAATTACCCTAACACAGTAACATATGATAACAACCAATTAAAATATTTTGGTTTTAATGTCTTTTAAGTAAAATAATCTGAAGAGTAAAGTTTTAGGGCCACCAAAAATACATTTGACATTGAAAATTCAAATTCATTGATTTCAATTTTTAATTTTAATTTAATTTTAATTTTTTTTTTTCAGACAGAGTCTCGCTTTGTCGCCCAGGCTGGAATGCAGTGGCACAATCCCAGTTCGCTGCAACCTCCATCTCCTGGGTTCAAGTGATTCTCCTGCCTCAGCCTCCCTAGCAGCCAGGAAAACAGGCACCCGCCACCACACCTGGCTCATTTTTGTGTTTTTAGTAGAGACTGGGTTTAACCATGTTGGCCTGGCTGGACTCAAACTTCTGACCTCAAGCGATCCACCTGCCTCAGCCTCCCAGAGTGCTGAGATTACAGGAGTGAGCCACCGTGCCCAGACAGTATTTTGAAGAATATAGCTTTGAATGATTCTGGCAAACTGCAAATCACTTTTGGATCATAGTTACGGGAGATATGCCTACATAAGACTGCAGGACTAATGCTTAATTTCTTTAGAATATTGGGGGATTTCAACTTATAATTTAATGAGGACATACGATATTCCATAAATCATACACAAAGTCATTCTTGAACTCTCTTGAACTTGTTTATCATAGTGACCTGACATAAAGGAATGTGTATAAGTTTCACAATTGACTGCTCCCAAGAAGGCTTGTAAATAACAAGCATAATACTAACACATGTTAGTAATGTAATGCATTCCCATTCAAGACCAGGTGTTCATTTTACTCATTCTGACACAGTAGAATTGGCTATAATTAAGAGGAGAAATATTATAGTCTCTAAATACTACACAAAATCTCAATTTGTGTATTTGCCTAATTCAATTAGTTCCAATACTTTGTGGCATTTATTATGAGTTTTCTTGTATATTTTATTATGTATTCTACAAAAAGATAGATTTGATATTTAATTCTGTTATTTAAAATGTATAGTCATCTTTTTTCTCATTCATATTTCCAACCTGTTTCAGAATTTTAAAATAATAAGTCAACTCAATTTTACAAATGATGCAGTTTAAAGCTGGCCCTTCAAAATACACAAACAAAAATCCTCCACAGATTTGCACTGCAGTAGGGCAAGGACATTGCAGATTGATAATTTCCCTCACCTTCAAATCCCCCGAAGGAGCAGAATGACACTCAGTACTACTTGGCATCAAATCGTACATACGTTCTAACAATGTCCGGAAGACACAGAAGCAATAACAGGTTTACAAACAGTGGTTGGACAATGATCAGCTGTCTCACATCTTTGTATTTCCTAGGAAAACATCAGGGCAAGTAACTTAGGATTCCTTTCTGTACTTGTAATTTTTTCTTTAAAGGAGTTGTAATTTTTGCTTGAAGGAGAAAATATGGTAAGGAGCATGAAGAGATTTTAACTTTAGGGGACTTTAATTCTTCAAACTGTAGACAAAATTGAATTCATATGGCAGATGAAACTAAGGATCTAAATTGTTTGGCTTGCCACAGGGGCTTTTTACTGTTTACATGTCACTTCAGGAGGTTGACAGAGTCATCATTTAATCAAAGTATTCTACAAGATTTTCCTTGACCTTATTTATGTTTACATACAAATGAGCCTGTCTGTTTTTTGTGGGAATTTTGAGGATTCTTTGCACTAATTTCTAATGCATACAGCAAGTGTAGGCAACTCCAAAGTATAACTTCTAACACCACTTAGTTAATGCACATTATGTTATGTAACATTTTTAAAATATGTTAGATAACATTTTTAAAATATGTAACATTTTAAAAATATGTTAGATAACATTTTTAAAATATCTTATGTAACATTTTTAAAATATGTTAGATAACATTTTTAAAATATGTTAAGTAACATTTTTAAATATGTTAGATAACATATTTAAAATATGTTAAATAACACATTTAACATATGTTATTCTGATTTCTTTCTCAATTTAACCCTTAGAAAGTGGTGACAATCTCTAACCCATGGGAATAAAGCAATGTGGTAGTCTTTTCTGGCATATATCCTAAAATATCACATTGCTCTTGACCTGTGTATTCTGAGTCTTTGCTATGACAACTATCTTTTGTTATGACAATGACTTCATGCTTCAAAGCCCTTACTACCAGGCCTTTGTCTTTTCTCACACAAGATTTCAATGTTATTTTTTAAATAATGAACTTTATATTGTGGAATATTTTTGGATTTGTAAAAATGTTACAAGGAAAGCATAGAGTTCCTGAATGCCTTTCACCAGTTTTCCCTTAATATTAACATCCTTCATAATCATGGGACATTTGTTAAAATAGGAAATTGGTATTAATACTTTACTATTAACAAAACTACAGACTTTATTAGATGCCTCAATTTCTTTTTTTCCTCCACAAAGCCTTCTTTTCTGGTAGAGGATCAAAATTCTATTCCAGAAAATCATAGTAAATTCAGTCAATGTTAGTTTGTCAGTTTTGGGGTTTTATCCATTACCTTCCCCCATTATACTCATAATGGAGTTTACTTGATGATCCTAAGAATGTGCTCACGTTTCTGTGCTTTCATCGATAGCGTGCTAATTTAAACTCTCTGAGCTTAGTGGTTTCTGTGTCCAATTTGTTGAACCAGTGTTCTTGGTGGAATCCATAGCCATCAATGTCTGTTAAGATGTCAGGAGAGATGATACTGTCAAAAAGAGTATTATAAAGAGAGAAATACAGTCAAATTGTTTTTGATAGAATTTTTTTCATGCATGAAATCTCACATAGCACTGTTATCTCCATTACTGTGGTGCTATGGCATGACTTATGGTATTTTAAACACTCACAAAGCAACAGGAGCTAGGGCGTCAATTAATATCATATACACTTTAGTCTTTTTTTTTCTTCTTCTTCTTCATAAGTGCCCTAAGACATGGCATATACTCCAATCTTTAGAACTGAATGAATCAGGTTTAGTTTTCCTAACTATACGCATACATATATACACACATTTGATGCTGTAAATTTCCCTCTCAGCACTGCTTTAGCCATCTCCTACAGATTTTAACATGCTTATTTTCATTTTTAGAGTTCTATTTGGATTTATCTATATTGTTTTTGAGTGTTTCTTTCTGTATGGCTTTTCAATGGTTGTTCCGTGTATTATACTCTATATATTTATTTTACATATCTATATATATACACACACTATATATGTGTATATATATCTATATACACACAGTGTAATATGTATTGTGTATCATGTATATACAGATGCTTATTTTACTCATTCTGATGTAGAATTACATAGTATAATATGTATACTGTATCTATATATTAGATATATACACTAGTGTATGTATATATTACATATTACATATACAGTGTATGTTACATATATACTACATATACCATATACACTATGTAATATAGATATCCTATATCTATATTACACTACATATATATACACATACATGCATATGTCTATATAAATATGTATGTGTTACATCTATATACTTATACCTATACATCTACATGTATAATATGGTACATATATAATCAGTTTACTGGTGTCATTTTAAACAGTTTGAGTAAAGTTCAGAAAACTTATCTCCCTTTATGTTCCTTTTTTCTGCCCACTTAAAATTGTCTTAAATATTTTCTTTATATACATTGAAAATCACATCAGGCAGTGTTAGATTTTTTTACCTGAAACATTAATGTGATTAAAAAACTCAAGAGGTGAAAAAAAGTCTAACTAGAATAGTCTGCCCATTCAAGGTTTTACATTCTGCAGTTTCAGTTACGAGTAGTCAACTGCAGTTTGAAATTATTAAATGAAAAATTCCGGAAATAAACAATGCATGTTTTAAATTTGTGCCGTTCTGAGTAGTGTGATGAAATCTTGCAGCATTCTGTGCCATCTGCTCAAGACCTGAAACGTCTCTCTGTCCCGTGTATCCACACTATATTTGCTATCCAACCATTAGTCACTCAGTAGCTATCTGGGTTATCAGATTGAAAAAATATAGTACAGTATATATTGGGTCGAGTACTATCCGAGGTTTCAGGCATCCACTAGGAATCTTGAAACATATCCCCTGAGGATAAGGAAAGACTACTCTACTTACCCATAATTTTGTTTACTGTATTCTTTGGCAATAAATTCTCTTAGTTTTACTTTAGTGTTTCTTGAATTCCCCTTCGTTGTTGAATGATAGTTTCACTCTATATAGGACTCTAAGTTGATAGTTTTGTCAGTTTTTTACACTTGAAAAATGTTGTGCTACTTCCTTCTACCCTCTATGGTAAGGTATTCTTCTTCTCTAGCTGTTTTCAAGATTTTTTCTTTCTCTTTAGTTTTCAAATATTTATGATGATATATCTAGGCATGGATTTCTTTGGGTTCATCCTGTTTGGGGTTCACTCATCTTTTTGAATATAACAGTTACTGTACCTTGCCATATAAGTATTTAGCCATGGTTTCTTCCGGTACTTTCTCAGACTCATTATTTTTCTCCCTTCCTGGAACTCTGATGGTAAAAATATCAGATCTTTTGTTGTAGTCCCACAGGTCTCTTAGGGTCTGCTTGTTTGTGTATATATCCATTTTATTTTTCAGATTGATTCAAAGTAGAAAAGAACATTCATTAAATGTTCTTTCCTTGAGGTGCAAATAGAACTGAAATAGTAGAACACTATGTGCCTCTGCAGTGAGTAATATTTACATAGTTATAATGCAGAAAATGCTGTTATGGATATTAAACTTCTATAATTCACCAGTATTCAAAAGGCAACAAATTTTATTATGACCATGGAATGGAATGTAAAAATTGTCAATCTTGCAATAAAATATAATACAATTATTTTTATTAAAAAATAAAATGTTAATATAATGTACAGGTGGCTGAAAGTGGTTAGCAGAATGAATGATGAGTGGTAGTGAAATGGCAATATTGTTATTTTGCAAAGTGGGAAGTCAAAAGATCATATCCATTAATAAAAGTTTAACTTTTTACTATTTCATAATAAACTGTTTAAGATATGATCTAGATGCTTATCAAGTCTTTTTTCTTTTCCTTCTCTCCCTCTTTTTCTTTCCCTCCCTCTCTCCCCACCTTCCCCTCTCCCTCTCTTCCCCCTTCCTCCCTCTCCCTTCCCCCTCCCTCCCTTCCTTTCTTCCTTCCTTCCATCCTTCCTTCCTTCCTCTCTTTCTCTTTTTTTTTCTTCTTTCCAGGTAATATAAGTTTCTCACTCAGCACTGCAGCTTAACACAATTAATTCTGGCTAATGGAATATAGAAAGAAGTGATATACACTATTTATGTATTTGTTAAAATTGTATCAGGCTTTATATTGCTACATTTTCCCACACTTTTTATTTGTGACTTTATTTTCTCTGTATTTTCTTATTTTTTCTTATTTCTTTTTCAGAGGAAGAAATATTTCCCTTCCTACCATATCTTTATTATGTTCAGCATGTCATTCATTCTGGTTATTTTTTGATATCCCTTCCATTGTTCTTACTTCAGCCTGCTTACTTACTCTGATCTGAACACTTTGCTCTATACTTGGACTATGACTTTCTTGTATAGCTTTTGGATTTTCCTCAAGATTCTAGTTTTATTTGTTCTAGCATTCTATGCTTTTATAAAAGCTGAAAGATTTTCTCAATTGGTAAGAAGAGAAAAAGTTTGTGCCAAATTTTTCACCTTGGACCAGGAGCCCAAGTTAACATTAAAAAATAGGCATAATTCAAATTAATAATAAACACCAGACCAAGAAATACCTTATAGAAGCAATATGGATGTATGATCCATAAATGTAAACTAAGATTTTATCCTGTTTTTGTTTTCTCTTAAAAACATAATGGTTTTTGTAATTTTTATGTAGATTTAGTACAGTTCTAAAATCTTAATGGAATTCAGTAATCACTGGAAAACAACTTTCATATGTTAGGCAAGACAGGATGGTATTCTCGTCTGAGAGAAATGTTAATGTATCTCTTCCTCACACTACTAATGTCAATATTCATCTTAACTCTAATGATCACTGAAGGCATAGCAGGGTGTGAAGGTGATGGTGGTGATGAAACATTCTAACTGTAACTAGATTAATTGATCAGCTTATTGAGATCTGGCTCTGTATAAAATTAGGAAATATAAACTTTCAGCTTCCATACTAATATGCTAAAATAATTTCTGTTAGACTATCTGATCTGTCCCTTTATTACTGGAAAAGACAACTATGCAAATTAGTAAGATTCTTGCAACCCATTTATAAATGTTTAGAAATAACATATTATGTACTAAACTAACTTAAAAGTTGATGTTAATTTATATATATATATATATATATATATATATATATATATATATATGTGTATGTATTTGAGATGAGTCCTCCTTCTGTCACCCAGGCTGTAGTACAGTGTTACGATCATAGCTCACTGCAGCTTTGAACTCCTGGGCTCAAGTGATCCTCCCACCTCAGCCTTCCGAGTAGCTGGGACTAGCTGTGCACCACTATGCCTGCCTGGCTAATGTTTTTGTTGTTATTGTTGTTGTTGTTGTTTGTTTTAGAGATAAGATCTCGCTTTGTTGCCTAAGCAGGTTTTGAACTTATGGCTTAAAGCAATACTTTTTCCTTGGCCTCTCAAAGTGCTGGGATTACAGACATGAGCCACTGTGTCTGGCCTCCAATAACATTATACTTGTTTACTCTTTCCAAAATTAAAGGCAACACCCTGCTGTCAAACTACCAAGACTTCAAGTGTTGTGAGATATAAGTTAATTTTTGTGTGTGTCATTTTAACACTTAGTGAACTGTACCGTTCAGAATAGACAGTATGTTAAACTTGAACGAATAATATTTTATGTATGTATGTATGTATGTATTTTTTGAGACAGAGTCTCACTCTGTCGCCCAGGCTGAAGTGCAGTGGCATGAACTCGGCTCACTGCAAGCCTGGCCTCCCAGGTTCACGCCATCCTTCTGCCTCAACTTCCCAAGTAGCTGGGACTACAGGCGCCTGACACCACGCCTGGCTAACTTTCTTGTATTTTTAGTAGAGATAGGGTTTTACTGTGTTAGCCAGGATGGTCTTGATCTCCTCACCTCCTGATCTGCCCACCTCAGCCTTCCAAAGTGCTGGAATTACTTTGAGTCACCATGCCCGGCTGAATGAATAATATCTTTTATACAGAACCAAAACCCATTGTTACAGTACGGAAAAACATTTTGAGGCAATAAAATTGGGCTTCGTTTCATAGAAAGGGTATTAAAAGCAGTTTCCTGCAGGCAGTTAGCAGCTTTCGGGTTTGTGTGTCTGAGAAAGACATAAGTTTCCATCTATTGTGTAGAGAATATACCATTATTAGCCCAAATTGAAAATTACAGTGGCAGAAAGGATAGTTGAGAAAAAATGGCTTAAGACCCTTATTGTATTCTAGTGGTACAACTTTATTATTTGCTGACTTCATTCCAGCTACTCTAGCTTTCTCTCCATTTCTTCAACATACTCTGCTTTCCCTGCCTCACAGCCTTTGTGCATACTGTTCCCTCTTCCTAGAATGTTCTACCCATTCTTTCTCTTGTTTAAGTAGTGACCATTCTTCAAATCTCACTCTAAATATTGCTGTATGAGTAAACCTTTCTTTATGCACTGAAATAAGTTGGGTCTCCATGTAACATATTTCCTTAGCACTATGAAAACCTACTCCTGGCATTCCGCACGTAACAGTTTCTCAATAACTGGTAAATGCTGGTACTGAATTTTCCTTCTTTGTTAATTCTTATGTGCAAACTCTATGAAGAAACGAACTATTTTCTTAACAATGCCCATCATCTGAATGTATGACATTATCTGGTAGGTAATAGGCATACTCTAAATATTCATTAATCAAATGATAAATACAAAAATTTAGAATTTACTATGTATTAGTAGTTTCATATCTCTAAAATATTTTCTTCCAAGTTTATTTGCATCCCTTATTCATATTGAGTTTTGTCAGGATAATGAGATAAACAAGGGAGAAAGTTGGAAAAAAGACTGGCTGAAGAGCTCAGAGTTGGAAAGCAAATAAAAGATAAAAGAGAAACATGCTAAAAGTGAAAACGAGGAGATATTCTAAGCCACTGAGATTAGAAAATAATATTAAGTCTTCTCCAAAACAGAACAAAACAAGATCTAGAGGGTTTCTTCACTTTTTCTTGCAACATAAGCATGGCAGTGTAGTTTAATATTACTATTTAAGGGCTAATTAGACTGGTATCTTCATAGCTTTGTTCTTCTCCACTTCTGGCATTCATATTGTCCATTAACACTTCTTTTTGAGTGACCATGTGAAAACAGTAGAGGTGAAATTTAAGCCATGCAATTTGCTCCCTGTTGACAGATTTCATAATATGATTGATGGGGGCAGAAGGTGAAACTATCTGGTAAAATGAGGTTTTTGCATTATCTGTGTATTTCATATATCAATGCCAGTATTTCTTAAACTGCAGGTCAAGACTCCAGAGGGAAGGGTTACAATATAATCTAAAGAGTTTCGTATCTGGGAAATATTTGGATGTATAAATTGTGGGCTATATTGTATGGTTCTTCTTTTCCTCCTCAATTCTGCATCTATCCTCCCTTCTAGTCTATTAAAATTTGTTATTCTACCAATAAGAGGATATAAAATATTTAAGTCATATTATTGGTAGTATAAGCACATTAAAAGCAAACATTTGAGAATGTTGAAATCATTGGTCTAGACAATGCTGTCTGCAGTACATTCCACAGTGTCCTACAAGCAATTAATATCTATGAAATGGTTTCTTTTCCATTTACTCACAGAAACATTACTATGTCACAAGGGAAAAAATGATAAAAGTGTAGAAGAGAGAGATACTACCTATTGTATTAATTAATGGTTGTCTTAAAGAAGAAAGTGAAAACTGGAAGAAAAATGTTACAACTTTATGAGGATGTTTTAATCTATTTAATAGTATTAAGTCAAAAATTGATTAATCAGACTTTACAAAGTCTCTTTTATATTTCATGTTTGATTTTGGGATTCGGTTATGCCATTGTGTTCCACATTTCATTTTCTGTTGCAGCATCTTCTGTGTTTTATTCAAGAAAAAGTTATTTCATTTGTGGACTGACAATGGAGACTTTTATTACTGCCAAAAATTGTACTGCCTGATTATAGTCTCATTGAGTCAAACAACTTTGGTTGAATATTGAGTTTAGGTAAATCTTCTGCTTCTCAGTACATGAATATATAGATTAGTGGAAGAGAATCTGAAACACTTTCCTCATAGAAACATTACCAAAATTGAAGGTTATGATGATAAAATTTTATATTAAAATTGTTTTCTACAGGTGCTTTTATTAATTAACAATCCAACTTAGAGTCTTATAAGTAAATAATATCTGTGGTCATATACTCTGTTTTCCTATTACCCATCACTAAAATGAAAAGAAAATATATTCTTAAAATTCCAGTCAGATATTCTGGAAAATATATTTCCATATTTAATGTCAATATTTAAGGACAATTTTTGCCTGCAAGTGTTACACATCCAACTCAAACTCTTAAGAAGAGATTCGTTAGCTAGTATAGCTAAGCTGCCAAGGGCCTGGGTGTATCTGAGATGACTGAGAGTGTGAAGCTGTGATGTGCACCACTACTTTCTGTCAACTTACCCTCTGGTATCACTACACTCCTCATAAATTGCTCTGTTCTCAAAATCAGAGCCATGGCATATGATTGCACTTTTCTTACCTCCATACAGTTTTTCAAGAAAGGAGAACAGGAACCTTCCTTGTCCAATCTTGGGTAAGAATGTTCATTAGTATAATCTGGATTAATATTGACAACACAACATGCTAGAAGGTGGTTGCATCGTGATTGCCTTGCTTCCATTCCCTGCTCATCCTAGGTAATCAAAAGAAGTAAATGGTTTAACGTCATTAGGGAATAAAGATAACAATCGCTTGAGAGAATTTCCAGACCACAGCACAGGGAAGGAGAACCTATGTGAATGAGTTTAGACACAGAATTGACAGTCCAGTAAGACTGAGGCAACCAGAGTTAACAGAATACATTACTAGAGAGTAATCAGCTACCCAGAGAGAAACCTTCAGAGATCTTTAGAGGATTTTTTCATTGAGGGGTTATTAATTCAGCAGATTACCAACCGGCATATATGTGTGATGAAACTAGTGAGGCTGGGAGAATAACTTTCCAAAAAGATTAGAGGTAACAACGTGCAGTGCTTACACAGGGCCAGGAATAGTGTAGTTAACTACACTGTAAAATCGTACATGAGGCATTGAGCAAAGCACAGGGATATATTTTTCCTCAGTAATGGAGAGTAATTAACCACAGACTGAACACTACATCGTTCCCATGTAACAAATTTTACAAGCAAGATCAGAAAGGAGAACATTGCTTTCAAGTAATTTAACTGGATCCTAGAAATAAAATCTTAAGACCATTTACAGGGTTGATTTTTTTTTTTTTTTTTGGACAGAAGTTAAAATTCACATCTGGTAATCAATCTAATCTAACTAGCTATAAAAACAACAACCAAAAAACCCAGAAAAATAGGACTCATACCGACTAGGTAAATCAAACAATCAAAACCAATCCAGATCTGCAGATATTTAAAACTGTTATTATAAATACATTCCATGTGATCGAATATTAAGTAGCAATATGGAAGACATAAAAAAAGACCCAGATATGACTTCTAGAGATGAAAATTATTATATGTGAGATGATACACTCACTGGGTGGGGTTAATTGCAAATAACACATTGCAAAAGAAAACATTACTGAAGTCTGAGAAACAGCAATAAAAAGCATCCAAAATGAAACCCAGAAGAAAAAAAGAGGAAAAAACGGTGAACAGACCATCAGTGTTTTGTGGGACAGTTTCAAGCATCCTAATAAGTATGTACTTGGAGAGTCTGTAGAACAGAAGAATAGAGAAAAATGGTTGACCAAATAACAGGCATAAATTTTCTAAGTTTGCTGGCAACTCTAAATCTACAGGTACAAGAAACTTAGCAAATATCAAGCAAGATGAAGAAAACTACATCAAAGTTCATCAAAATCAAATTAGCCAATACTAGTGATAAAGAGCACATACTAAAAATAAAAATAACAAAGAGACACATTGTATATAGAGGTATAAAAATAATGATGTTTACTTTTACAAATAATACAGTGTAGAAATATTTTTAAAGAACAGAAAGAAAAAAAATCAACATAGTATTATATACCCATCAAAAATTACTTTTAAAACAAAGGGTAAAGAGTTTTTCAGAAGTACAAAAGCCAGAATAATCTGTAGCCTGCGGATTTACACTGTAATACAGAAAGAAAATGAAACCCGATGGAAATATAGAACTACAGAAAGGAATGAAGTGCATAGAAAATGATAACTAGACAGGCAAATATTTAATAATTTAAAATTATGTAAAACTCTCTAAAAGATAATTAACTGTTTAAACAGAAAATAATGTAATATGGGGTTTATGGTATATATAAAATTAAAATGGATAATAATGCTACACATATCGAAAGGTGAAAAAATGAAAGTATACTGTTACAAGGTTCTTATACTAATTGTGTAGTGGTACATTACCACTTCAAAGAAGATTGTGGTAAATTAAACATATATTGTGTAAATCCTAAAGCAATCATTAAAATAGTAAAGAAAGGAATTACAGATAAAAAGCCAACAAAAGAAATAAAATGAAATGACAGAAATGTTCATTAAATTAAAAGAAAGCAGTGAGATCCGGGAAAGGGGAACAAGGAAAATATGGCACAAATAGTACACAAATGGCAATATTGTAGATTTCAGGCTACTCATATCAGTAATCAGATTAAATGTAAATTATTTACAAACCTCATTTAAAATACAGAGGTTATCAGGTTGAATATAAAAGTAAGAACTAACTATAATCTGTGTATAAGAAACAAACTCCAAATACATAGATACAGACACACGTAGATTCAAAGTAAAAGGATGGGAAAAGCTACACTATCCAAAAATTCTGTCTGACTATACTATTATCAGACAAAGTAGATTTTAGAGCAAAGAATATTACCAGAGATAGACAGCTTTATTCTTAATGATAAAGTGGTCAATCTATTAAGGCTTAGGTGCCTATTAGCAGAGCTTGAAAACACATGAAGCAGAGAACCATGAGAAGAAACAGACTAACTTACAATTGTAGTCAGAGGTTTCAATAACTCTTTCTCAATAATGGATTGACTAGGAGAAAGAAAAATCAGTAAGGAATCTGAAGATTTGAATACCATGACCAATCAACTTGACCTAACTGATATTTATAGAATATACCACCTCAAAACATTCTTTTTAAGTACACACTGAATACTTACCAGGATAGACTCTACTAGACCATAAAACAACTCCCAATAAATTTAAAAGAATTCAGGTCATTTAATGTATATTACTGACCATATATAATGTACATTACTAATGTATATATACATATAATGTATATCATTATATATGTATATTATCTATTATGCATATTATGTAGTATGTATGTATATTATGTATATATAGTAATGCGTATTAGTAATGTATATGTACATATAATGTATATCGCTAATGTAAATTAAAATTATTAGAAATCACTAACAATGCTTTCTTAAAAAATACTGAAATTTTAGAAATTAAAAATTATAAACAATATGTAGGTCAAAGAAAAAATCAAAAGAGAAATTAGAAAGTATTTTTGAGTGAAAATGAAAACATAATGTATCATTTTTTGTGATGCTACTAAAATGTACTTAGGGGAAAAGTTGTTGCACCTTATGCCTGCGTTAGGAAAGAAAAAAGGTCTCAAATCAATAAATTTGACATCCTTCTTAAGAAACAAGTTAAAGATCCAGGCGCAGTGGTTCATGCCTCTAATCCCAGCACTTTGGGAGGTCGAAGCAGCATACCACTAGCACCCAGGAGATGGAGACCAGCCTAGGCAACATAGGGAGACCCAGCCTGTACAAAAAAATTAAAAAGTCAGGTGTGGTAGTACATGCCTGTAGTCCCAACTTCTCAGGAGGTTGACGTGAGAGAATCACTTGGACCCTGGAGGTCAAGGTTGCAGTGAGCTATGATCATGTCACTGCACTCCAGCCTGGTCAACAGAGCAGACCCTGTCTCACTAAAAAAGAAAAAAAAAAGTGAAAATGAAAGGAAAAGAAACAAGAAAAAGGAGCAAATAAAGCCATAAAGTCAAAGTAAGTAGGAAAAGGAAATAAGATCTGAACTGAAATTAATGAGAATGATAGTAAGATGACAGAATAAGAAGTTTTAGCCGTCAATCTCCCATAGAAGCACCAATTCAATAACAAGATATGGACCAAAATACCTTTGGAGAATTCCAGAAATTAATTAAGATGTTATAGTACCTCAAGTGCATAGGTGAGAACAGTCACATTGAAATACATACAGAGAGCCATTTCATTTTATCCTTTGTTGCCCCACACCCAAGTTGGCACAGCTCAGTGCCACTGGGAAAGAACATTGGCTTGTTTTTTTTTTTTCTGGGATGGTTGGGGGAGAAAAGAGTGGAATACGTGTTCAATGTTCCAGCTTTGTGGAGGACTACCTGAGGGACTGGGTTTCTTTTTCACCTAACCCAGAATGCTAAGAGAACTAGACAGTTTAGATGCTCATACGACTGTTGAGAAAAAAGAAGAATTTGGGCAGCTTGCTGTAGCATCGTAGGGCCTATAGAGTAACAGACAAGAGGCTGACATGGATCAGCATAATATGGACAAAGTACCAAAATCACGGTTTCTCCTTCAGGAGGGAGAGAGAAGAGTGATACAGCATTCTGACTTTTGAGAGGGACTGCTGGAGGGACTGTTTTTTTGTCTCACACGAGTTGGAATGCTGACAGAGAGTTGGCTCATTTTGGATACCTGAAAGTTTTAGAGAACAAAGAAAAAAGGGGCAGTTTGTTGCCGCAGCACCACAGAACCTGCTGTATTGAAGGCAGATACTAGACACAGCAAGAGATTATAAGCTTCTGAAAAGAATTTGACAAACCTCTCTAACTGGAAAATTAAATGCAAATGCCCATACAAGTTATATTCTACAAGTGAAGTTTAAAAGGACGCCAAATCTCTAGCCAGGCTGATTGATGAAGATTTTCCCCTGTACAAAGCCAGCCTGTACAGACTGGGAGAAGTAGCTGTTATTTAAAATGCATAAAACTCAGGAAAAATTATAAGACACACAAAGAAACAGGGAAACATGGTCCAATCAAAAGAACAAACTATATCTCCAGAAACTAACCCCAAAGAAAGGGAAGTCTATGATATATTTCACAAGGAATTTTAAATAATTGTCTTAAACTCAGTGATCTACAAGAGAACACAGATTGACAATTAAACCAGGAAAATGATGCATGAATGAAAATAGCAACAAAAACTGTAAAAAGAAAAGAACCCAGCAGAAATTCTGTAGCTAAAGAATATAATAGCTGAACTAAAAAATGACTACAGAAGTTCAGCATCAGACTTTATCATGCAGAAGCCAATTCAAAGACAAGTCATTTGAAATTATCAGAAGGAAAATAAAGAAGGCCTAACAGACATGTAGGATGCAATAAAGCAGACTAATACATGCATTTTGGGAGTTCCAGAAGGAGAATATGGTGAGTAAGGGACAGAAAACTTGTTTGAAGAAATAATGGCCCAAAACTTTCCAAATCTGAGGGAGGGAATGGGGATCCCAAATCCAAGAAGCTCACAGAACTTTCACTAGAAAGAACCTCAAAAGGCCCACACTGAGATACATTATAATCAAATTGTCAAAAGTCAAAAAAAGAAATAATTTTGAAAGCAGCAAGCAAAAGGTGAATCATCACCAAGAAGGGAACTGCCATAAGATTATCAGTGGAGTTCTCAGCAAAACTTTATATACATAAAGGAAGTGGGATGATATATTCAAAAATCTGAAAGAAAAAAAAAACATATCAATCAAGAATACTACATTCAGCAAAACTCTTTTTCAAAAATAAAGGAGAAATAAAGACTTTCCCAGATAAACAAATGCTGAGAGAGTTTTATCACCAGTAGAGCTGCCTTACAAGAAATGCTAAAGGAAGTCCTGCAAGTTGAAATGAAAGACACTAAACAATCACACAAAAGTATACAAAAATAGAAAACTTGCTGATAAAGGTAAATATATGGAGAAATACACAATATGGTAATATGGGAATGAGGTATGTAAAGCATTTTTATTTCTAGAACAGAATTTAAATGACAAGAGCATAAAAATAAATATAACTATAAAACTGTGTTCATGGATACACTTTATTTAAAGATATAATTTGTGATATCAATACCATAAAGAGGGGATGGAGAGATGCAAAAGAGTAGAGTTTTATATACAATTTATGTTAAGCTGTTATCAGCTTACAATAGATTCTTATAACTATAAGAAGTATTATGTAAGCTCTTTGGCAACCACGAAGAAAGACTCATATAAAATACACAAAAGGAAATGAAAAAGGAATCAAAGCATACCAATACAAAAATCAATGAAACACAGGGGAAGTCAGCAAGAGAGGAAAAGAGGCATAAAGTAACGAAAAGACAGACAGAAAACAATTATCAGAACGAAAATAGTAAGTCCTTCCCTATTAGTAATTATTTTAACTGTAAGTGGATTAAACTCTCCAATGAAAAACATGGGGTGGCTAAAAAGATTTTAAAAATCCAATTATATGTTGTCTAAAAGAGACTCACTTTAGATGTAAATAAACAACTAGGCTGAATGTGAAAAATAGAAAAAGAGACTTCATGCAAATGGTAATCAAAAGAAAGACTGCTATTTGTCATATTAGAAAAAAATGAACTTCAGGTAAAAAAGTATCACAAGAGACAAAGGACATTATTTAACAATAAAAGAGTCAATTCACCAGAAATTTAAAGCAATTATAAGTATATATGCATTTATTGTAAGAACACGCGAATATATGAAGCAAACATTGACAGAATTGAAAGGAGAAATAGCAGGTAGCTCAATAATAATATAAGATTTCAATACTTCACTTTCAATAATAGCTAGAACAATTAGGCAAAAAGTCAATAAGGAAAAAGAAGACTTGTACAGCACTATAAACCAATTGGATTTAACAGACATTTATATAGAACACTGCACCCAACAGAAGCAGAATATGAAATCCTCTTAAGTACACCTGGAATATTCTCCAGGGTAGATTATATGTTAAGTAACATAACAAGTCTTAATAAATTTTATAAGATTGAAATCATGTCAAGTATCTTTTCCAACCACAATGAAGTAAAACTAGAAATCAATACAAGAAGGATATTCAGAACATTCACAAATGTGTAGACATTAAACAGACTCCTTAACTGCCAATTGGTCCAAGAAAAAAATCAAAGGAAATTCAGAAAATCTCTTCAGACAAATTAAAAAAACCAAACATAACATATCAGAAATTATGTGATCTAGCAAAAGCAGTACTAAGAGGAAAGTTCATAACTACAAACGCCTGTAAAAGAGAGAAATTATCTCAAATAAACAATCTAACTTTACCCCTCAAGGAACTAGAAAAGAAAGAACAAACTAAACCTAAAGTTAACAGAGGAAAGAAAATTTTAAAAAAGATTAACAAAAATACATGCAATAGAAAATAGAAAAACAATACAAAAATCAATGAAACGGTTGTTTTTTCAAAAATTAACAAAACTAACAAATTCTTGACTATAAGAGTCACAAATAGCTAAACTCAGAAATTTAAGAGAAGACATTAAAAATGATGCAACAGAAATAAAAGGATTATACTACTACTGTAAACAGCTATATGCCAACAAATTGGACAATCTAGAAGAAATAGATGAATTACTGGAAAGATACAACCTGCCAAGACTAAATCATGAAAAAAAAAGAAAATCTGAAAAGACCTAGAATGAGTAAGGTGATTGAAGCAGTAATAAAAATCCTCCCCTGAAAAGAAAAGTATGGGACAAGATGGCTTCACTAGAAAATTCTACGGAACATTTCAAGAATTAGTGCCAATTTTTATCAAACTCTTCCCAAGTACTGAAGAGGAGAGAACGCTTCTAAACTTACTGATTCCAACATTATTCTGATACCAAAGCCAAACAAACTACAGGAAAAGAAAATTGGCCAGGTGCGGTGGCTCACGCCTGTAATCTCAGCACTTTGAAAGGCTGAGGTGAGCAGATCACGAGGTCAGGAGATTGAGATCATCTTGACCAACATGGTGAAACCCCATTCCCTACTAAAAATATAAAAATTAGCTGGGTGTGGTGGTGTGTGCCTGTAATCCCAGCTACTCCGGAGGCTGAGGCACGAGAATTGCTGGAACTCAGCAGGCAGAGGTTCTGGCAATAGACCGAGACTCTGTCTCAAAAAGAAAAAAAGAAAAGAAAGTTACAGACCATTATTCCAGGTAAATATTAGTGTAAAATGTCTCAAAAAATACTAACAAGACAAATTCAACATCACATTAAACTGCTTATAAACCATGATAAAGTGGGATTTAACCCTGGAATGCAAAGATTATTCAACATAAAAAAAACCCTATAAATGTAATACAGTACATTAACAGAATAAAAGACAAAGATCTCATGAACATCCAAATTGATGCAGATTGATGCAGGAAAAAAACATTCAACAAAATTCAACTCCCTTTTATGATAAAAGCAGTAAACATATAAGGAATAGAAGACAATTATCTCTACACAAGTTCATGAAAACCCTCAGTTAACATCATACTCAATGGTGAAAAACTGAAAGCTTAGGTCCTTGAGAATCAGGAACAAAACAAGAATGCTCATTCTCAGCACTTCCATTCAACGTAGTGAGAGGTGACAATGTGCTAGCAGCCCTCACTCTTGGCGCCTCCTCGGCCTCGGTGTCCACTCTGGCGGTGCTTGAGGAGCCCTTCAGCCCGCCACTGCAGTGTGGGAGCCCCTCTCTGACCTGGCCCGAGGCCGGAGCCAGCTACCTCTGCTTGCGGGGAGGTGTGGAGGAAGAGGCGCCGGCGGGAACCGGGGCTGCCTGTGGGCGCTCACAGTCCAGCCTGAGTTCTGGCAGGCTTGGGCTCCGCGGCCTTGCACTCGGAGCAGCTAGCCAGCCCCGCGCGACCTAGGGTAATGAGGGGCTTAGCACCCGGGCCAGCAGCTGCATAGGTTTAGCCAAGTCCCCCAGCACTGCCAGGCCACATGCACCATGCTGGAATTCTCGCCCGGCCTCAGCCGCCTCCCCGCGAGGCAGGGCTCAGGACCTGCAGCCCTCCATGTCCCAACCCCCCTCTGCAGTGAGCTCCTGCGCAGCCCAAGCCTCCCCGATGGGCGCCGCCCCCTGCACTGTGGTGCCCGGTCCCATTTACTGTCCAAGGGCTGAGGAGTGCAGGCACGACTGGAGACTGGCAGGCAGCTCCACCTGCAGCCCCCCGGTACGGGATCCACTACGTGAAGCCAGCTGGACTCCTGAGCCTACTGCGGACTTGGAGAACCTTTATGTCTAGTTAAGGGTTCGTAAATGCACCAATCTCTTGAGCTCTGTGTCTAGCTCAAGGTTTGTAAATACACCAATCAGTACTCTGTATCTAGCTAACCTAGTGGGGACTCGGAGAACTTTTCTAACACTCTGTGTCTAGCTAAAGGATTGTAAAGGTGCCAATCAGCACTCTGTGAAAATGGACCAATGAACTTTCTGTAAAATGGGCCAATTAGCGCTCTGTAAAATAGACCAATCAACTCTCTGCAAAATGGACCAATCAGCAGGATGTGGGTAGGGTCAGATAAGGGAATAAAAGCAGGCTGCCGAACCAACCATCGCCAACCTGCGCGGGGTTTTGTTTTTGTTTAATTTTATTTATTTATTTATTTTTTTATTGCGGAGGGGCTTTGTTTTTTTCCTCTTTGAAATAAATCTTGCTGCTGGTCAGGCTTTGGGTCTGCGCTGCCTTTATGAGCTGTAACACTCATCGTGCGGGTCTGCAGCCTCACTTGTGAGGCCCGCAAAACGAGGAACCCACCGGGAGAAACGAACAACTCCATGCGTGCTGTCTTAAGAGCTATAACACTCACCCGGAAGGTCTGCAGCTTCGCTCCCGGTGCTAGCGAGACCATGAACCCACCAGAAGGAAGAAGCTCCAGACACATCTGAACGTCTGAAGGAACAAACTCTGTACACACGATCTTTTAAGAACTGTAGCACTCACCGTGAGGGTCTGCGGCTTAAGTCTTGAAGTCAGCAAGACCAAGAAGCCACAATTCTGGTCACAATGGCACTGCATGTCCTAGACAGAACAATTAGGCAAGAAAAAGAAATAAAATTCATCCCAGTTTGACAGAAGTAAAATTATCTGTTTATAAATGATATAATCTTAAAATAGAAACCCGTAAAGACACGACAAAAAACACGTTAGAAATAGTAAACAAATTAGGTGAATTTGCAGAATAAAAAATTAACTTAGGAAACTCAGTTGCATTTCTATATGCCAACAAATAATCTGAAAAGGAAATTTTAAAAAATTGTATTTACAATAGCATCTAAATAAATAATTAGAAATTAACATATCCAAGGAGATTGCTATGATTTAAATATTCCTGCCAAAACTCATGTGGAAATATAATAGCCATTCTAACCACATTAAGAGGAAATCCTTTAAGAAGTGATTAGGACATGAAGGTTCTGGCCTCATGAATGGATTAATGGCATTATTAAGGGAATAGTTTCAGTATTGTGGGAATTGATTCCTGATTTAAAAAAATAATAAATAAATTTTCCCAGATTTTCTTTCTCTGTCTCATGCACATTTCCTTACCGTGTGTTGATGTCCCTAGGTATTTATATGTTTGAAATGAATAAAACCACAACAGTTTAGAGATATATAGGTTTATAGCCAAACTAATTACATGCAGAATTTTATGTGAATCAATATAAAATGCTTAATGTTAGTAATATTAAGTATGCATCATTTCAAAGAAAAAGCTTTCCATTTCATTAATGTTTCTATTTTTATCCTCATTTATTATGCTAAAAATGCATAGTGTAAATTTACCCTCTTAATTTTTAAGTATACAATACAATATTGTTACCCCAAGGACATTGTTATAGAACAGATCTCTAAAACTTTTTCGTCTTTAGAACGAAACGTCTATATACATTAAAAAACTGCCTGCCTTGCCCTTCCCCCAATGGCAGCCACTATTCTATTGCAAATTATAGAATTATGCAGTACTTGTCTTTTTGTGATTAGTTTATTTCCCTTAGCATAATATGCACAAAATTATCACACGTTGTAACATATGCCTGAAGTTCCCTTTTTTTCGAGGCTGAATAATATATTTAGCTGATTTTTAGGAAGGTTGTAATATTGTTAGAAAGACATGTAATTTGAAAAATAAAAAGTAGCATGTTTAAAACACTGGATTATTATAATTTAGACCGTAAGAGTCATATTTACTTGGATGGGGTCAATTACAGTAAGTTGAAGACATTTTCAAGGACAGAGTAGAATCTGAACCTTGCTTTGAATACAGACCTATTGTGAATAATTAGAAAGAACAGAGTAGACATTCCTGGCAAAAGAACATCATGAGCAAAGACACTGAGATAACAATAAGCTGGGATTGTTTGGGAGGAGTGCAGAGTGGATTGTGGTTGGTAGAGAGAACTGGGTAGTGAGTGTTTCTATAAGTAATGTTATATATGGCAGTTATATATTATAAAAACAATTGGCATAATAGAAAATAGAGAAAATTTGAAAGTTTTGCTGATCTGCTGGGAAGGTCTATACAGTATCAGTCTGGCGAGTAATAGGGTCGGAGAGACTAATAATCTAGTAGGCAACCCTTACATAATTCAATAAATGCCAGGCGCTATATTAAGTGTTAAGGAGGCATAAAGATAGATGAGACACAGTCTGAGTTTTGGTTAAGAATCAAGAGGAACATACAGACATGTATTCTATTATTGTTATTATTACTGTTTATTTTTGTTAATTTTTTGTCTATTACTATTACATAAGGCTCAAAGATAATATGGCTACATTATGTTATGTCAATTGATGCTTTGGGTCACTAATTCTATTGTTAGTCCCATTTTACATATGATAAAATCAAAGCTCAGAAAACGTATGTCTTGCCAAGTGACACAGTTACTGAGTAGCAGGGAGAAGCTTTTGTTTTGTTTGGTGTTGGCTGAGACAGGATCTCTCTCAGCTGCCCAGGCTGGAGCGCAGTCATATGATCATGGCTCACTGCAGCCTCAACCTCCCAGGCTCAAGAGATCCTTCCATTTCAGCCTCCCGAGAAGCTGGGACCACAAGTGTGTACCACCATGTCCGGCTAATTTTTACTTTTTTTTTTTTTTGGTCAAGATAGAGTCTCCCCATGTTGCTAAGACTGATCTTAAACTCCTGGGCTCAAGCAAACCTCCCACATTGGCCTCCCAAAATACAGCGATTACAGAAGTGAGCCACCATGCCTGGCCAGCAGGAAGTCTGAAAGCAAACCCAGCGTCATGTATATGACTTAAGTGCCATATGACATATAAGCAAACTACTATGAAAGAGTTTACTGAAATAAATTGCAGATTATATTTAGGAATAATGTTACTGTAACCCATTTTCCTTTTCACTTTCTGATGGTATGCATCTGAGAGCAACTGGTAAATTCTGTGACTCTTGACTCTTAGATTAATAATGTAACTGAGAGTGTCATAGATTGCTAGCAGTTCACAAAACACATATTTTTTTTCTGCTTTTTCTGGCACAAACTACATTACATTCTTAACCTCTCTTATTGAAGATGTGATTACGTGATGGAGTTCTGGTCAGTCATAGTAAAATGTAATTGGAAAGAATCTGCAACATTTACAGGCCTAATCCATGAAATCCTTCTATATGAGCTCACCTTTTTAATTTGGAAATAATGATGGAATTGAAAGCTCCCTGATAAAGACCAAAGTTTTTTTCAGCCTGGATTCATAAATGCTATGAAGAAGGAACAGCTCATCAACCTTTCCATCCACACAGTTTTGTTTTATGAACTGTAATATATTATTGACCTGCTTGTTAAAGCATCTAGCATTACCCTGACTAATAACAGAAGTTGGAAACTTGAAATGAGATGCATTGGCTTTGCAGTCAGGAGGCAGGCAGCAGGCAACAAGGAAATACATGTAGCAGATTAGAAATCCAGAGAGCCCAGGTTTGCTGTGGCAGACTCACCTAAGATAATTTTTGAGACAGACCAAGTGCTACTAAACCAGTGGCCACAGACTATAGGAAGAGATCAGAAGAGGCCAAAATGTCAGAGTGTGAAGGTGGTATCTTTTAAGGTTTTACCAAAAAAAAAAAAAGAAAAAAAAAAGTCATGTGTACTCATTGTTACTCAAATATTTTATTTTTCTAGAACTTATGTTACTAGATTTTTAAAGGGAATCTATTCTTATCGAAACCATGAATCTGACCTTAAAAACATAGAACTGTTCAAAAAGAAAAACAACAACAAACAATAAAACCAAAAATCTTGAGCCCCCCTGCTGAAAGCAGGGTAAGAGAGCTCTATAGTCCCCAAATATGTCACATTCTCCAAAACCACTTTGCTTGGGGTCGACAGGACGGAGCCTGAAGTCAAGGGAATAATGAACAACATAACTCCCCTTGAAATCATGCCCTTGTTAAAATTCAGTGAACGGTAGCTCTATTAGCTAGCTGCTGTAACAAACACCACAGACCAGGTGGCTTAAACAATAGAAATTTATTTTCTTACAGTTCAGTGAGTCTGAGAAGAGATGTAGGCAGGGTAGGTTTCCTTTGAGGCCTCTCTTCTTGTAGACCAGCATCTTCTCCCCGTGTCTCCACATGGTCTTCCCTCTGTGTCTGTGTCCTCCTCTCCCCTTTTTATCACACCAGTCACATTGGATTAGGGCCCACTTGTGTGATCTCATTTACCTTAATTCATCTGTTTTAAGATCCTGTCTCCAAATATAGTCATATTCTGAGGTGCTGGGGGTTAGGACTTCAACATACAAATTTTGGGGGAGTATACAGTGAGGATTTTTAAATACCATTATCTTGTCCCTCTCCCACCATTATTTTGTGTGCACACACATATATGTCTATGTATGTGATTTTCTGTGTTTGTATGTGGCTATATGGGTAGTATAGAGGGGAAGGAGATTGATTCTCTTTTAGTTCACATCACTTCTGGCCTGATGAAAAGGGATGCCCATCACTTAGAGATGTGAGTTTCTTAACTAGTCAAAGGAACTGGAGGGAGCTTGTGACTTTGCAGTGTTTCCTTTGGGGAGGTGTGATGATAAATTTTAGGAGTCAACTTGACTGAATTAAGGGATACGGAGGTTGCTAGTAAAGCATTATTTCTGGATGCATCTGTGAGGTGCTTGTGGAGGAGATTTGTGTGTGATTGGATGGACTGAGTAAGAAAGATCCACCCTCACTATGGGGAGGCATCGTCCAATCTGTTAAGGGCTTGGATAGAACAAAAAGATAGAGGAGTGGTGAATTTACTGTCTCATACCTGGAGCTGGGACACCCTTCCTTTCTTGCCCTTGGACATCAGAATGCCAGGTTCTTTGGCCATTGGACTCTGGGACTGGCACCAACACCAGCAGTCCCCCAGATTCTGAAGACTTTAAGTTTATACAGAGCCACACTCCTGGCTTCCCTGTGACTCCTATCTTGGGACTTCTCAACCTCCATAATTATGTGAGCCAATTTTCCTCATGAGTCTCCTCTCATCTATCTATGTATCTATTTTATCTATCTGTCTGTCTATCTATCTATCTATCTATCTATCTATCTATCAATCAATCAATCAATCATTTCTCTATCTACCTACCAATCATCCAATTGGCTCTGTCTCTCTGGAGAACCCTGATAAATACAGATTTTGGTATTAGGACTGGTTTTAGAGGAACAGAATTTTCGGAATGAATTTTCTTAATCAATTTTGGGGTTTCTGAAATTGGCTTTTTTATCTGATTAGATTTTAAAATGTGAAGGGCTCTACTTCCACTATTACAGAGAGCTGATTGTCTTTGGCTCGAACTGTTTACAGAAATATGTAAAACATCTACATTAGATACTCCTACTCAACCACTTATAAGAGGCAAGGAGCTTGGTAACTCTGTATATGACACTTTTGAACATTTGTGGAAAACTAAGAAGCATAATATGTTGGTTGGTTGCTCCTACTGTTGCTGGACAAATGTGATGAAAGAAAATGATGAACTTAGGGATTCAAATTCCCAGCTCCAGCTCCACATAAGTAGCTAAAGAGCTTCTCTGTATTCCCTGAGAGAGTATCTTCTCTCTTGTAGCCACAGGGCTGAAATTGCTGAAGATCAAACACAAGCCCTTATTACTCATTTGGCACTGAATTGCCATGAAAGTTGAACTCTCAGTCTCAGAGTGTCTACTGTTAAAATAAGGGCTTTGATTGGGAAAGGCTGGGATCCTGTTAGTTGGATGGGGAAGTGTGGCAACACTCTGATGAAGCTGGAACATTGAACTCCTAAATTCTGACATGTCTTTATTGCCAAAAGAAGTGTCCTCCCTAACCCCAGTGACAGTGACCACCTCACCTACCGAAGTATCAGCCTTTCTACCTCTGACTGAAGGGACTAACCCTGAATTGCTTAAGGGAACTGTAATGGTCTCCCCTGAGGCAGTTGCCAGGCAAGACAATGCTGATTCTCCTTAGGACCCACCACCTCTCTCCCCTCTTTTCTTCTAGGCCTGTAATTGGACTCAGGTTCCAAAAGGCCCCTAAAGGTGAGGTATGAAGAGTGATCCATGCGGAGGTACATTATACTCCAAAATAACTATTTGAGATTTCTACTTCATACACACAGAAGTCTGAGGAACATGTATGGGAATAAATATTAAGGATGTGGGATAATGTAGAAAGAACTTATAGTTGGACCAGACCAAATTTATTAATGTGGGCCCACTAAGCAAAGAGTCTGCATTTAGTGTTGCAGCTCAGAGAGTTAGAAAAGACGCAAATAGTTTGGTTGGTTGGCTGAAACATCAATCAAAGATGGCCCACCATGAGTGAGTCAGAGATACCTGATCTCCCTCGGTTTAACATAGAGGAAGATATTTAAAGGCTTGGGGAGATTGAAATGCTAGAGTGGATTATCATTTTAAACCTATTTGCCCACATTGGGAGGGTCCAGAGGATACACCTTTCACCATTACTTTTAGAAATAAATTTGTGAGGAGACCGCCAATATCCTCAAAGAGCTGTATAATTGCTCTTCTCTGTGTTTCAATAGGAAACACAGCCACTCAATTGAAAAACTTAAATGTAATAAAATCTTGAGGTGGCAAGGCCAAGTGACAGCATTCGACCATCAAAGACAAGGTTGCCATAGTTACCATAACAGAGGGCTGAGGTAAAGCGGCAATCACAATAGTCTGGCTCATGTAGACCTATGCCATTGGCTACTTAATTAAGGTGTTCCCAGAAGTGAAATGGATTAAATTCTGACTTGATCTGCAAAAGCAGAAAATTTATACAGGTAAAATGAACAAAAGTCTAACTCAAATTATTAAAACAGAGAATCACAGCCCCTCAATCTATTTGCAGACTTGAGTCAGTTTACAGACCCAGAATTCCTTAAATGAAGGAGAGACTGGGTCCTTCCAAGTAAGGATCCAGTAGACTTTTGAAACCTTATAATGTTAATATTTCTGCTAGCCATCCCCAAAAGGACCTATGGCTTTTACCAGGGTAACTAACTGTGCACTGGGGAAAAGGAAATAATCAGCTATTTGGGGGACTACTGAAAACTAGATGGGAACTGACATTAATTTCAGGGACCTGCTGTGGCCCACCAGTTAGAGTAGAAGCTTTTTATGGAAGTCATGTGATCGTTGGAATTTTAGCTCAGGTCTGGCTCACAGTGGGTCAGCTGGGTCCCTCAACTCATCCTATGCTTATTTCTCCAGTTCCAGAATGTGTAATTGTAATAAAGATACTTCGTAGCTGGGAGAATCTCTACATTGCTTCCCTAACCAATGAAGTAAGGGCTATTGTGGTAGCAAAGGAAAATGAAAGCCATTAGAGCTGCCTCTACCTAGGAAAATGTAAATCAAAGGCAATACCACATGCCTGGTGGGATTGCAGAGATTAGTGCTACCATAAAGGACTTGAAAGATGCAGGCGTGGTGATTCCCATCACAGCCCATTTAATTCCCTGGTTTGCCCTGTACAGAAGGCAGGTGGATCCTGGAGAATCAAAGTGGATTATCAAAAACTTAATCAAGTAGTGACTCTAATTGTAGCTGCTGCACCAGATGTGGTTTCATTGTTTGAGCAAATTAACACATTTCCTGGTACCTGGTATGCAGCGATTAATCTGGCAAATGCTTTTTCTCCCTACCTTTCCGTAAGGCCCATCAGAAGCAGTTTGCATTTATTTAGTAAGGCCAGCAATACACCTTTACTGTCCTACTTCAGGGATGTATCAATTCTACAGCACCATGTCATAATTTACTTCACAGGAAGGGGAACATCACACACCGGGGCCTATCATGGGGAGGGGGGAGGGGGGAGGGATTGCATTGGGAGTTATACCTGATGTAAATGACGAGTTGATGGGTGCTGACCAGTGATGGGTGCAGCACAGCAACATGGCACAAGTATACATATGTAACAAACCTGCACGTTATGCACATGTACCCTAGAACTTAAAGTGTAATAATAATAATAATAATAATAATAAAGAATCTTGATAATCTTTCCCTTCCACAATATACCACACTGGTCTGTTACATTGATGACATTATGCTAATTGGACCTAGTGAGCAAGAAGTAACAATCTCTCTAGACTTATTGGTTATACATTTGCTTGTCACAGGGTGGGAAATAAATCTGCCTAAAATTTAGGGGCCATCTTCTTTAATATAATTTCTAGGGGTCCAGTGCTGTGGGACCTGTTTAAATATTCCTTCTAAGGTAAAGGATAAGTTTTTGCATCTGGCCCCTCCTACCACCAAGAAAGAGGCACAAAACTTAGTA
The DNA here is from genome assembly GCF_037993035.2 of Macaca fascicularis. Taxonomy (NCBI): domain Eukaryota; kingdom Metazoa; phylum Chordata; class Mammalia; order Primates; family Cercopithecidae; genus Macaca; species Macaca fascicularis. Next base: position 118,204,204 of record NC_088377.1, read on the forward strand.
GGCCTATTTAGATTTTGGAGGGAATACATAGATCATTTGGGTGTGTTACTCTTGCCCATTTATCAAGTGACCTGAAAAGTTGCCAGAGTTCTGAGTGGGTCTCAGAACAGGAGAAGGCTCTGCAACAAGTCCAGGTTCCTGTGCAAGCTGCTCTGTCACTTGGGCCATATGACCCAGTAGATCTAATGGTACTTGAGATGGGAGTGGCAGATAGGGATGCTGTTTAGAACCTTTGGAAGGCCCTTATAGGTGAATCACAGCACGGACCCTTAAGTTGTCATGTGTATGTGTTTTATCTTACTGGATTCATAAAAGTTGGTAAACAGTGCATAGTGATCCTGCTTCACAACTGAGTTTATGACAGAATGCATTTTGGGCTTATTTGGTGTAGTGTTACTTTAATTAATATAATGAAAGTTGAATAATAATGAAATGCCTGGAAAGGACCAAAAGTTGTTTAGGTAAACTAACGAATGACTTTATTGTTTAGAGAATATCAAGAAAAACAATCTGTACACAATTATAAACAAAAAGCAGAGTTTTCTATTAACAATTGTATCAGAATCGTTACAGATTCCACTTCCTTTTAAATATCTAAACTTTGAGGGCGGGGGTGGGGGTGAGGAGTAAATACTTAAAAAGAAATACTGCTTTCTAGCCCAGCTGGCTACACACACACACACACACATACACACACACACACACACACACACACACTTGCTTGAAGAAAGGTATTTGAATATGGTCCATGAATAAAAACAAATTGCTTTCAGATAACTAGTCAGCCAGGCAAAATTCTGATTTCTTTATTCCAGAGAATATGACCTAAACTATGTTTTTACTATGCCTCTGAATCATGTGATTTGCCCAGGCAGTGTATAAGATTTCAAAAACCTCTAATAAAACCTATACTTGTGAATGTACAAATTGTGACTCTTTAGCTCACGTTAGAGTCAAATTTGTATTTGAAATGGAAAAATGTGTCTGTGATCCTATGGTTTTGTATTGCTAACGTGCTTTATAAATTACGAGGCATTTCTTAAACTTATTTGATCATGGACTCTTCCCTTTGCCCGTCCTGCTACACCCCAGAATATCTTCCACAGCAAGTAGTCTCTAAAACATATTTTGGAGAACCGGCAGAGAGATTCACTTTCTATTCTTTATGCCAACATACATTTATTTTAAGATTTTTCTTTTTTCTTTTTTTTGTCTAAACATAGTTCTGAAAACTAATGCTACTTTTCTGTCAGTAAATATGATGTTAACATCATTTGGATGTAATTTCTAGCTATTTTAAATGCCTTCTAATAAAGGCAGCAGAAATATATCTTTTAAAAAATATTTTTATGTTTCTTATTAATTTGTAAAATTTATACTTTTAGTTGTAAAAATTATAGCTTGCACTAAACAATATGGTTTCAGATGCTATACATCTGAATGCTGGATATAATCGTAAGGTTTTTGGAATTTTGTGACCATAATGAATCAATTATATGATGAAACATTAACCAGGTTTATCCAGGCAGTTAAAAGCATATTATTAGAAAAAATAAGAGAGGGAGGAGGTAGAATTCACAATGCTGTTTGTTGTTAGGACATAAAAAGCTAACCATCATTTAATGAAAGTGCATAAATAACAGCATCGTAAATATATAAGCACTGGTAATTAGATTATTGGATCTTCTCTGAACTAATATGTCTTATATAGATTATCTACAAAAGAGAATTGCTTTTTGGTGGTTGAAAGTTTAGTCTTTAAATACGTCACAGTAAAATTTTTAACAGACAATAAAATTATTCTATATTGGTAACACTGCATATAACAGGTGGTTTTCATTTGGATTAACCATAGCATTTGCTATCCAACCAATATTTAAACTCTATTTTAACTGAAATGAAAAACTGGTTGACCTAAATTGATCTAGCATTGCCTCTATCTGAAATATAGTGAGTCAACTGTAACATTGGGAGAAGAAAACTTTTTCCCCTTAATCATAATAATGCTTTCGTATTTTTAAAGAACACTAAAATTAGATGAAGGATCCAGATGCTGTTTTAAGGAAGCTTAATTACTTCTTGGATGTTTGAAAGTTCATTTGGCAAATACGGTGCACGCATAAAAATCTCAAGCATGAGTAAGTCAGTTGTTGTAGGCTACTACTACCTTCTGGCTGTAGGAGAATGGGCAATACTCATATGCATCCCTACTCTATGGGAGGGGATTACCTCTTCCTAGTTTAACTTCTGTCTGAGAACTTGCATTCCTGGTTCTCATTATTCAGTATGCCAGGGTCAATGCAGTACTGGTATCATTCTTAACCAAAGATAAGAGCAGATATGTGTACTCTATGGCAAGGCAGTAACACTGTTAGATATTCAGAAAACCATACATCAATGTCCACCACTTTAGTATGACCCGTAAGTTTACAAATGATATTTCTTTTTGAAAACACAAAATGGGCCTTTTTAACATAAAATGTGCATTTACTAATATATATAAAAACTCTCCCCATGTGATGTGTAAGTACATATAAATCTTCTTTCCTTTAAAAAATATTTTATTGAAGTATATTACATAGCATGCGTCCAATTAAATGTGTAGTTCAATGAAATTTTTACAAAGTGAACATGCTGTGTAACCATCACCCAAATCAAGATATAGGACACTATCCAGCATCCCAGAAGCCTCTCTGTCTCTCTCAGTCATTAACCCCATTCAAAGGTCATCATGCTGACTTCTATCATCATGGTTTAATTTGGTCAGTTTAAACTTTATATAAATAAAATAATGAAGTGTGGACTCGTCTCTCTGGCTTCTTTCACACAGAATTATGTCTGAGAGATTTGTCTGTGTGGTTTTTTTTTTTTCATGTAGCAGAAATTTATTATCTTAAATTTCTGCATAGTTTTTCATTGCATGAATATTTAACAATTTATTTGTCTAAATACTGTACAAAGAAATTTGAGTTGTTTATCACTTTTTGGTAATTTTAAATAATGCTGTATTTACTTGTGTGTGTGTGCATACAAAATCTGGTTTATGAAAATATATATTAAAATTTCATTGTACATACCCACACATAAATGCATAAAACACATTTTGCAGATGATATCTAAGAGTAGAATTTCTAGCAGGTCATTGTATTTCATTGTATGTATGTACACACATAAAATTTCATTGTATGTACATACACACACATATATGCATAAAATACACTTTGGAGATAATACCTAAGAGTAGAATTTCTAGCAGGTCACAAAGATGAATATATTCAGCTGTGTTCAGCTTTAATAAATACTGCCAAATAGTTTTCCAATGTATTTTTACATGTAGATGAGCAGTCTGAGATAATCCCAATTCTGAATTGCATGCCACTACTTGGTATGGCCAAACTATTTCTTCGATGTGCTAGATATGTAGTGGTATTTTGTTGTGGTTTATATTTGCATGTTCCTTATGACTCATGCATTTGACCAACCCTTTATTTTGCTGTTGCCCACTGGATAGCTCATTAGTAAAATGCCTGTTCAAGTCTTTTGTACACTTAAAAATGTTTTCTCTCGAACCCAGGAGGCGGAGGTTGCAATGAGCCAAGATTGCACCACTACATTCCATTTTGGGTGATAGAGTGAGGCTCAGTCTCAAAAAAGAACAGCAATAAAAAAAAATTTCTGCTGTTTTGTCATACATTAATTTGCGTGAGTTTTAAGTATATTATGGATATGAATACTTTGTCAGATAAATATAAATATCTTGTTCCAGTTTGATGTCTTTTGATGATCCGCTCTTGATTTTAGTGAAATCAAATTGAGCAACCTTTTCCTTTGTGGCTAGTGCTTTTTGTATCCTATTTAAGAAAGCATTGCTTTCATTTGGTTATAAGAATATTTTCCTATGTTACCTTCTGGCATTGAGCTGAAGGCAAAGATCAAGATGGAGAAAGAACTGAGAGATTAGGGTATTTGATATATAATCTGTCTCAGTGATTTTTAAACTTTGCTACACATTAGAGACACCTGGGGAGCTTTAAAAACTGGTGCCCCTGATGTACCCCAGACCAACTTACTCAGAATCTGTTGGTTTGGGACCTAGGCATCAGCATATTTTAATTGGTATAAAGAGAATTTATGCAGAGGAAATTAGCAAAGAAAGGACAGCAAGGGAGTAAATTTGGTTATTATGAATTTGGGTTAGAATATGGGATCTACAGAGCAAAGTAATGATGTGTCGCATTGGAACAAAGGCTGTGGCTCACAGTTTTGAGTCCAGAATACAGATTTAGATTTAGTTCAACAGACAGTGGGATTAAAAAGGCTTATCGAGGACATGAATATGATTTCCCATATATTAGTATGGCTGATGTGACAGCCATACTAAGGGTAGTTGGAAATGAGGGAGACAAGAGAAAATTTTCAAACTAAAATCTGTGGTTTCCCTTTTCTAACTCTGCTAAGCACCAGATATGGCATGGTAAATTTTGTGTCTATGGGATTTTTCTGGCAACAGGATCTCAAGCTATCATCAGATTTTCAAAGGAATCTGAAACTCTCTAAAGGCTAAAAGCAACTAGATTAGTGAAGAAAATTCATTAAAGGTTATGAAGTTAAGTTTGCTACTTAAGAGTTACTGAATACCCAAAACACGCTTATGGCAGCTGACATGGAGAGAAGATGACCGATGGTAGACATATTTTTGTGAGTGGGTGGAGGTTGTAGAAACTGATTGAATGTGGGGGTCTGGGGGCAGGGGAGAGAATATAAAAAACATAACTTGAATTAAAAGATGAGAAAATGGGGAGAATGGAAATGTAACCACATTATATTTGTGCAGGAAATATTAAATTAAGCTCTTATACCCTGATCTTGACAATTATTTAGGCAAAACTGAATTTCTGAATTTTAGGCAAAACTGTGTTGAAGTGATCAGAAAGAAAAGTCAAATAATCAAGTCAGGTTCTTGATATTTTTCCCATAAACATTCACTAGGCATGACAGGTAGAAGACTAATTTTTAAACCACTCATTTGCTCTTTGCTAATAAAAAAAAAACCCATCTTTTTAACTTCTGCTTGATGGTCTATATATTAAATTAATTTTGAAATATGTATTAAAATAGTTAAGATTCTTTAACTGTAAATTTCAAAGAAAGAATTATTGTAAATAATAAATATATGTATGTAAAAATATAGATTTAGATAAAGCTGTTAAAAGACTTTAGCATACATTATGACTGTAAAGGAATAAATTTTTAAACTCCAGTTTTCTTACATTGGAATAGAAAAGAATTATTGTACAAGCGGCTGACAGATGAGCTAAATCATATCACTGTTTCACAGATAAGGGTCTAGGTGAATGAAACAATACATGGCCGATGAGAAAAACATTGGCAGGTCCCTACCTTAAACGTATTATCTATGTGTAGTCCTAGAACAATAACTTGAGAAACCTTGGGTTAGATTAAAATTCAACCACAACAGCAACAACCGAAATAGAGTAGATTTGGGTTTTGGCAGACATGGCTCATAAGGAAAAAACACATACAGTTTACACCAATAAAATAAATTGAGGGTTGCTTAGGAGCAGTTTTTTGCAGACACTTATTTCAAATAGAGAGTGAGTCATTAAGTTTATCTATGTTTATCATCATCTTGCCTCTTGGTAGATTGATTTCTACAGCTCCAGTAAACACGCTAGCTTTTTATGATACACTTACATTTTCTTTTCTAAGACAAGACAATCTGATGACTTCCGTAGAGCAAAATAGACTAGGTAGGAGTTTAATTTTCTTTCTTTTCCTATAACCCTGCCTGCCTCTTTCACTTTGGACTCAGGTTTATGTTAGCTAAGTATGCTTCCTAAAGCCAGAGTAGGAAATGGCTTTTTCTCTGGTGAAGTTTTGTCCTAAATGCCAAAACACTCTTACTCTCAATTAGTTCCTTGACTGAAACAAGCTGTGAGTGGCATAACAGTATGTTATTCCTGTATTAGAAGATTTTTGTTGAAGAATAGAGTGCCTGATGAAGACTCTGAAGGATAGTCTTTAAACTTTAAATTCAGTTCACCAAGTATGTGTAGCACTTGCTATGTATCCAAATGCCAAATGTATTTCTTACGCATTATTGGAATCAGTGAAATTGGAAAGCTCCAATCTGCCCCTGATTATTTGTTTTCTAGCTGACTTAAGCAACCTAAAAGCAAGCCCAGAGATGGAGAATACTTGATGGAATTTTGGCAGATGGGTGGGAGGAAAGGCCAAAGAAGATGGCAGAGAAAAATATTAATGAGAAGATTTGGAATAATGTATAATGGGGTCTGAGCTTGATAGAGAGGACAGTAAAAGTAGGATGATGTCATCAAAAGTAGGATAATGTCACCAAGTGTAAAGGACCTGGTCATCTCAAATATGGTATAAAACATTGAGAGTGAGAAGAATTAAAGTGAGATGATGAAAGTCTTTTATTTATACTGAGAGTGTAGGTAGATGTAGAGACCCAATACTCCTTCCAGTCCCATTTATTTCCCCCTCACTCTGAGGAAAAAGAGAATTTTATGTGCAATATTGACCCCTTTGATTTATAAGAATAGAAAATTTGCTTTAAAATGATACCAGTGTTAAATAAAAATAGAAAGACAATGGGTTTGGCATGCTAGGAAAGGCATATAACAGAAGAAAGTGATTTTTAAATGACTAAGAAATATTATTTTTACTTTAATATTCATTTTTAGAGTCCCTTTTACTATAACAATTATAATGTTCATATTTTTTGCAATGTACTGATTAAGCATAGTTGAAGTCAAGTATGATATACCAAACTACTCTTAAAAAATACCTGGTATCAGCAGTTGGGTATTCCATGTATATTAAGTAGCCTAAGGGGCTAAGTTATAGATATTAAAATTATGTTTATTTCATTTTGATGAAAAATTTACTTAAGTATAGTATAACATCTAACATGAAAGTGAATTAAAATATCTGCTATAGAAATTAGCTATGATGCCAAATTATCCTGTATGAAAATGATTTTTTGGTATTTACTAGAAAAATAATAATAAGTACTATTACATAATTATAGCTGTATTTAGATGACAGGATAAAAACATTAAAATGCAGAACAGCATAAATTTATAATAAATTATAATGTCTGCCATGATCCAGCTAAGCCCTGGCCAAATCTAAATTTGGCTTTGTTAAAAATGACTTAAACTTAATTGTTGATGTCTTTATTTCCCCTTACCTACCTGTAATGTGCTGCTCATATTTTAGTAAAGAAGGGGAAGAGACAAATATTAAATAATGGAGAGGAGAGGTTTGGTTTACTATTTTTTTTTCTATTGTGTGCAAGTAGTTCAGAATCTGTATATGAGTTTCAGTGGATAGAAATTGACTGAAATTTGTGGTAAAACAAATGTTCTCAAACTTAGATGGAGGTGCCTGAATGAAATTGATGCCTATGCAAATATAGGGCTCTTAGTAAATTACTGTGCTTTTTAACTTTCACCTTTACTTAAGAATTGCAGGTGGAGCTAGAATATTCCAGAGAAAGAGATCAGCTTGAGCAAAGGTCTGCAGGCACACAAAAATGTTTTACTTGCTAAATATAAAAATTAGTTAAGTATAGCAGGCATGTAAGACAATTATGAAGGATGAAGCTAGGAAATTAAATAGGGATATTAATATAAGGACATTAATATGAGGACTTATATGCTGAGGCAAGGGGTCAGAAATTTATTATTTGGCTCAAAAAGGGGCACTGAAGGAGAGAAAGTAGTTGAAAAATTTTAGAAACACCTCTCTGGTTGCTATTGGAGGACGGAGTAAAGAGCATGTTTGAGGAAAGAAGACATGCAAAGTGAAACTGCAGGCATAACAAAGAAATGATGTTTTCAATTAACTTATTGCAATAGACTTAACGATCTTTTTTAACCTTGTAAACTATTTCCTCATGATCTTTCTGTTGGTTAGAAGCAAGTCACAGGTTCTGCTTACACAAAAAGTAGGGAATTATACAGGTGTGTGACTCATAGGGGACATTTTAAAGTGTGTCCTCCAAAAATACATTCATTAAGTTCTTCATCAAAAGTTAAAAATCTAGTAAGTATTCTTGTTAAAATTGAATAGTATATTATGTTTCATATAGTGATCTTTTAAAAACACAATTTGATCCATGGTCTCTAACCAACCCCTTTCTGCTGCTGATAGCAAACCAATAATTTCCCAACTTGTAATAAAAGCAAAACTCCTTCTAAAGTTTATAGACTGTACATGAGTTGGGTCCTGTTAATCATCTTCCCTGACTTTCCCCTTTTCCCCTGTGCCCCAGACACACTCCAAATTACTTCTTAGTGTTGGGTTTTGATGTAGTTTTTCTGTCACCTTCTCAGAAAGGCCTTTTCTGACTAGCCAACTAGGGTTTTACCACTCAACACTAGGTATTACATAATCTGCTTTTTATTGTCTTTTTAGAACCAGCTGTTGGTGATAGTTTTTTTCTAGGTTTATTGGTTATTGCTGGCTATCCGGCCCCCACCTCCTCTACAGTAGAATACAAGTTCCATAAGAGCAGAATCACGATGTGTCTGGTTCATCTCATTATTCCAAATACTCAGATAAGTTTTTATCATTGGAGGTGCTCATTTGCTGAATGAATGAATGAATGAATGGCCCACATAATCACCACTGAAAGCAGCTTGTAGTATTATAAGGAAATTCCTTTAAAACTGCTTATTTTACATCACACGTTTTTTGTTTGACGCTATATAATTTTACAAAACTTAAGCAAGAAGTACTGTAACTTGTAATTCTTCAGTAATCACCCAAAAAACCTCATGGTCTAAGAACATCATTTCTAGTGCTGATTATGTGTTGGTTGCTTGCTGGGACACAATGACTTTTTTTCACTGAGATGTAATGTAATCATGGATTAACTATTGCACATACTGAATTACAAAGTTTTTTTTTTTCAGAAGTCATACTATTACTAAATATAAACAATGTAAATGATTATTTATTCAAAAATACATAAAGAAACCTAATGTAACTGAAATCTATATGCTTTTTTAAAAAAACTTTTATATTAAGTTATGGAGTACATGTGCAGGTTTGTTATATAGGTAAACTTGTGTCATGGTGGTTTGTTGTACAGATTATTTCATCACCCAAGTATTATACCTAGTACCCCTTAGTTATTTTTTCTAACCCTCTCCCTCCTCCCACCCTCCACTGTCTAATAGGCCCCAGTGTGTATTGTTCCTCTCTATATGTTCATGTGTTCTCATCATTTTGCTCCCACTTATAAGTGAGAATATGTAGTATTTGGTTTTCTGTTCCTGCGTTAGTTTGCTAAGGATGATGGTGTCCAGCTCCATCTATGTCTCTGCAAAGGACATGATCTTGTTCTTTTTTTATGGCTGTATAGTATTTCATGGTTTATTTGTGCCACATTTTCTTTATCCAATCTATCATTGATGGACACTTGGGTTGATTCCATGTCTTTGCTATTGTGAATAGAACTCCATCTAACATGTGTGTGCATGTATCTTCTCAAACAAATCCATGTATGTCAAAATTATGTTTAATATTAAGACCATTAATATATAGTTTAATATAATAATCTCAAATATTTTGTGATTTGGAGAGTATTTCACTGCCTTTGAAAAGAACATGATAACACTATGTGAAAAAAAATCTTGGTTAAGTAAACATCCTCTGGGACCACTTCTAGCTTGTGCAATGTTTTGAGATGATAAGCTTGATAAAGAGATTGTTTTGTGTTTGGTGTGTGACATGGTTTGGCTGTGTCCTCACCCAAATCTCGTCTTGAATTGTAGTTCCTGTAATCTCCATGTGCCATGGGAGGGACCAGGTGGAGATAATTGAATCATGGGGGCAGTTTTCCCCATTCTCTTCTGGTGATAGTGAGTGAATTCTCACAAGATCTGATGGTTTTATAGGGAGTTTCTTCATTTGCTGGTCACTGATTCTTCTTCCTGCCATCATGTGAAGAAGGATGTGTTTGCTTCCCCTTCCACCATGATTGTAAGTTTCCTGAGGCCTCCTTGTCCATGCAGAACTGTGAGTCAATTAAATCATTTTCCTTTATAAATTACCCTGTCTCGGGCAATCCTTTATAGCAGCATGAGAATGGACCAATACAGCATGCAATCTATACTGCTTGCAATGTGGACTGGAGAAAATAGACACCTGGGGAGGCACTGGATGAATGATAGTTGCACAGTCGGCATTTTAAAAAATAATGTGACACTCATTCATCATTGAAAAACAAATATGTAGTTTAAAATGTGTTTTAAACCAAGAACTTAGCTTCAATCAATTCTCTAAGATTAAGAATAAAATCAAGTATGTTTTCTTATCAGGAGACAAGATTGAAACTTGAACTTTCAGAAGCACACTAAAAATGCAGGGATTTATAGAAGTATTCATTGAATACCTTGTTACACAATGGCTTGAAACAAAGTATATAAAATTTTAAGTATAATTAAGAAGACAGTTTAAAAATGCTGACACGGGAATCTCCAGTAAATGTTTGCTCCAGGAAACTCTAAACTCTTAACTGAAGGAGCAAAGCTAAAGGAAGGTAATTAATCTTCAAGAGTGAAAGTATTGTAATACCAATTGTCCTATGTGAGATATGTAATTAAATTTTTAAGAACCATAAAATCATCTACTTTTAAAGTGAAACCAAAGAATACATGTGAATTTTTGACATTTCCTTAGCAGTGTTTTTATTTTTTAATGAAGAGTCTCAAAACTATTAATCTTGCTGAGAATTTCACAATTGCTGATCAAACTCCATCCTGAGAAAGGTTAACTAAATGGCTCATAATCATACACAGTTAGTGACAAAGAGTTTTAATGGGTTACATCAAAAAAGACTTCATGAGTGTAAGAAGAGATAACTTCGTTTCCTATAAAGCACACTTTTTTTTTTTCTTTTTGATGCTACCACCTTAAAATACCTTTTCATAAATTATACAAAGTTTATAGCATTATTTCAAACCAGACAACAATTGTATGCCCTTCAGTGATAAGATTTCAAAGAAAGTCCTCATCCTCCATGAGGAACTAGGGGAAGACAATTTCTATTCACTATTCACCACAGTACACAGGGTCAGACATAGTGATATACCATGGGTACACATTGATACATAAAATACATATATTTCTTGCAGTTTATTATTTTCCATCTATTGAATAAAGAGACTATATATATATATATATATTTTTTTTTTACAAAAAGAATAACCTGTGCTCAGTCTCTCAGTGGACAGTACTCAGGGTGTAAAAGAGTGGGAAACTTGCTTAGAGTGGGTATTTTGGGAGGGCCTCTTTGAGGAGGTGGCTTTTAAGCCAAAATTTGAAAGGAAGAGAAATCACTGAGTGAAAACAAATGAATGTGGCATTTTAGAGGCCAAGACAAGAGAAGAAGGAAGTCATCTACAGTGTCAATCCCTGCAAATCAGTCAGTTAAGAACCATAACGGATAGTCATCAGATTTAGTAACAGAAAGGCTATACATTGCTTTGGCAAGAGCAGTTTCAGTTGAATGGTAGAGTGGGGAATTCAGATTACTCAGAACTGAGGAATGAGTAAAGGTGGATGGTGGTAGTGAATGGGAAGCCATAAACATTGCCAATCTCAAAAACAATTTACTCGGCCAATTTCATTTTTTGAACAATCTAAATACTTAACAACAGTGGTTGTAAAAGTTAACATTGTAAGTTACTACATTGTAAATTATTACAAGGGAGTATTATGTAGTCCTTTAAAATGTTGTGAATGAAGACTAGTTAATGATGCACAAAAATGCTCGCTAACTTGTAAATTTGAAAGCAGAATGTAAAATTGCATTTGCAAAAATCTTTTTAAAATACATATGACATCACATTTATTTACTCTTGGATATATATATAAAAATAGATGATACATTTGCTCTTGGATATATATATATAAAAATAGAACAATATGTCAATACTAGGTAATATGTCAATACTAGGTATCATAATTACATATTATGTCCAATATATTGATATATATGTAAATATATATAACTGGAAACAAATAGACCGAAATACAAACAGGTGTTAGCTCTGTGGGTGTCTTAGTCCATTTTGTGTCTCTATAAGAAATACCTAAAGCTGTTTAATTTATAAAGAAAAAGGGCTTATTGGGCCACAACTCTGCTGGCTGGAAGTTTTGAGACTGAGTATCTGGTGAGGGCCTCAGGCTGCTTCCACTCATGGCAGGAGGAGAAGGGGAGCTGGCATCTACAGAGACCACACAGTGAGAAAGAAAGTGAGAGAGACAGGAGAGAGGTATCAGGCTCTTTGTAGCAAGATCTAGTGGGAACCAACAGAGCAAGGATGCTCTCGCACTTCACTACACCCAGGGAGGGTATTCATCTATTTAGAAGTGATCTATTCCCATGATCCAACCATTAGGCCCCACCTCTCAACATTGCCACACAGATGATCCAATTTCTACATGAGATTTGGTGGGGAAAATAAACAATTTCCAAACGAGAGCAGTGGTATTGTTTTGTTGGCATTAATTTTTTTAACAATGTATATATACAGTACTTTTATAATGACAATTTTAAAATTAAGCATTGTAGACTGGGTGCAGTGGCTCACGCCTGTAATCCCAGCACTTTGAGAGGCCAAGGCAGGTGGATCACCTGAGGTCAGGAGTTTGAGACCAGTCTGGCCAACATGGCAAAACCCTGTCTCTACTAAAAATACAAAAAATTAGCTGGCCGTGGTGGTGGGCAGCTTTAATCTCAGCTACTTAGGAGGCTGAGGCAGAAGAATTGCTTGATCCTGGGAGGCAAGGATTGCAGGGAGCCGAGATTGAATCCATGGTACTCCACCCTGGGCAACAGAGAAAGACTCTGTCTCAAAAGTAAGTAAATATAAAAATAAAAATAATAAAATTAAGCATTGTAAATAAAATATCATAAACTACAAATAAAACCAGATAGACTGGTTCAAATATATGCTCTGGTATTGACTAAGTTAACTTTTCAGAGTTAGACTTTTTTCCTCTGTCAGAGGGAAACTATAATAACTTTGTATGCTTTACAGGAAGATCATATTGCAATATATTGAAACTCCTAACTCTTTAAAATATAATTGTGCCTTCCATTATTTGAAAAAGATTTTTAAAAATATATACCCTCAGTTAGATGTCATAAAAAGAACAATGGGGCCGGGTGCGGTGCCTCAGGCCTGTAATCACACTGCTTTGGGAGGCTGAGGTAGTCACTTGAGGCCAGGAGTTTGAGACCAGCCTGGTCAACATAGCAAAACCCTGTCTCTTCCACCCCCACCAAAAACAAAACCAAAAAATTATCCAGGTGTGGTGGCGCACACCTGAAATCCCAGCCTCTTGGAAGGCTAAGGCATGAGAATCCCTTGAACCCGGGAGGCTGTGTAGGTTGCAGTGAGCTAAGATAGGGCTACTGCACTCCAGCCTGGGAGTCTGGGCAACAGAGTGAGACTCTGCCAAAAACAAACAAATAACAACCAAAAAAAAAAAAAAAAAAAAAGGAAACATGAACAATGGTATAATAAATTAGGGAAAGACAATTGAATTTTTAGGTAAGTTAGTAAAATCATTGAACAAGGAAGTGGGTACAATAGATAACAGTGAGTCTACATTGCCTTATTTTTTTGAAAAAAATCGTAATTTTTGTTAGGAAAAAATCTTTACCTTCCATAATATTCATCCTTCAAAAGTTTTCTATATTTGCAAGTATCTCTAGAAAGTATCCTGTCATTATTGACTAGGTGCGTGGGTACAGAAACCAAATATGATTTATTTAGATGTAAAACCTACTCATAATTGTGCTTCTGGAATTTGTATGGTAGAAGAACTCTAAAAGGTTAACACAGTAAAATACAAAGGCAAGTTATAAATTGGGCACACAAAAATGAAAGGTGGATATTTTCCATATGACTTTATAAAAAGCAGAGCCAGGTCATTGTGTTATTTTTATTTTAAAGTTAAGGTAGAAGATAAACTAACTCATTTTCTCCTCATGATTAAGTTTGTGCAGGTTTTGTGGTAAAATTTATCTCTTCTTTAAAAGTAATAGCAAAAGGGAATAAAGTTTTCTATACCTAAGGCTAATACAGAATTGTAACACAGATGAAATTTCTCTTCATGCAACCTCCAACATAAATTCAGGTTTATAAATTTCAACTTTTTATTTAGGTATTCTATAAAAATGTTAATCTAAGTGAATTTAGTAGATCTCTCTCTCTCTCTCTCTCTCTCTCTCTCTCTATATATATATATATAAAGGTCTGCATATCACATATGTGAATTAATAATTGTTTTATTATAATATTTATTACTGTTAAGAAACTATGATTTCTGGGCACATAGAAGATATTGGCAGACATAGTCCCTACCCTTAAGGTAGTTGTAGTCTTTGCTAACATTGATGAGAACAGTCGCATAAAGAATATTCAGGCAAATAAATTATACTGACATTAAATAAGAAATTGAAAAATAAGAACCTGAGGTTTGGATGCATTTTAGAAGAGATCAGCAAAAGACTCACAGTTGCATATGTAAATAAGTTGAGAAAAGAGTTATTATCCTCTCCTAAGTTCCGGAGGAGAGATTCAGGGACTTCAGGGATATTTTGAGTAATGGAAGCAAAGAAATCAGAGAGACCTGGAGGGTAGATTCTTTGGATATTAGATAGGTATTCTGCAGTACAGTAATATTTTTCATCCTCTGAGAATATGTTTAATTCGGTTATATATCAACTATCAAAATGGAGTTATACATGATGTCATCAGTAAACAAAAGTCAGGCAACCCATAACTGGACTTGGGAAGTTGGCAGGAAGCAAAATAGATAAAATATGTGACATTACTTAAAAGCACATTCTTTGATGTCAGACAATTCCACAACTGGTTCAGATGCTTAGAGCTTATTCTCTAAGCCTACATTTTCTTATCTGCAAAATAGAGATAGCAAATAGTCCTTGCAAATCTGCTCTGTTTTACTAACAGTAATGGTCTAAGGTTTGACTTGACCATGAAGGTCATGAGACTCAGTATCTTTTAACCAGCATCAACATTTTTAGGTTTAAGGAAGGACAGGAAGGAAATCACAGAGCATGCATAGCAACAACATAGCAGAGGCCATGTATTCTTTGTGGCCATGTACTGCTTTTATGTGCCAGTCATTTCACATTTGGAACTATGTAATCATGAGAGGTGGTGCTGGGCAACCTTGGCTTATGAGGGCAATTAGCGCAGCAATCTCTTTAGCTTTTTTATTTAGTTAGGCACACGGTTACCTTAAGTGCTCATAATTGACACCAATCTTCAGAGAAGTTGCTCTTTATCAATATATTCATTACTTGCTTGAGAATATAAAGTAGGTGCTTGGTCCAATACAGAGTTCTTTGCTAGATTTTCACTTATCTTCTCTCTTACATCCCATTTTTCTATACATTTTGTGGAATATATTGCTGGGAAACTTGATCAAAGGCCAAATTCTTGGGCATCCCAAAAGCTAGAGGGAAAGCCACATATGTAGCTGTTAACTCTTTTCTTCTAGAATCAACTTTGTAAGATTTTGTGAGAAATTAATGAAATAAAACAATTAGAATGCTTACTCCAGTGAATGGCACATAGTGCTTAATAGATATCAGTTAACAGTTATCCTTATTAATAAGGTTCAACATATAAGATTGATATTTGGTTTTGAGGTTTTATCTGACCATATTCTGTTTAGGACACAATATTTATCACTGTAGTTACTGGCTTGCTGCTACTGCTGTTACTAAACTATGCAACTCTGTATTTTTCCTTAGCAACATATTTGGAAACAATTTTCACATTACTTTCTAATAAAAACTGAAGATATTTCATTTTCCTTTGTTTATATTTTCATCACTAAAGGAGCACTTAGATATATATTTAATAACTATGATGGAGAAGTAACTTGGTTAAGATATCAAAACTATGTTTAATTCATAGCATTGGGTTTAGTTCTAAGTTTCCACTCAGGTAAGTTCCTAAAGATCTTTTTCCTATCTTCAGCAAATTACTGGCATAATTGTCAAATTTTAGTGAAATTAATAAATAGAAATGGATGTTTTATAGCATTAATTTATATAGCCACTTATTCTTTAGTATTGTAGCTCTGTGAGCAGGGCAGATGGGGAGGTTATAGCATTTTGCATTACTAGTCTGCAGAGGACCATGAAAGTAGGGTAAAGATGGAAAGCAAATAAATTCCTCTGTCTGCTTTTTTTCAGGGCTGCTTTTCACACATTATTTCATGAAATCTATAAAGTGGAGACATATCACATTTTTAGAGAATCTGGGGTCCACTGACCCCTAGGCTATATGGTTTATTATATTTCACAGCATTTTGAAGAATGTTATTAGGAAGAAATTTATTTGTAGTTTTGACATTGTTTCTTGCTTCTCTTCCTTTCCATTTCTATCATTTTCTTCTCTCGAATTTGTCTGCTATTCTGTCCAATAATATTAAAACTTTAACCATTTCTACTAACAAGTCATATGAGAAACATATAAATAAGTAAAACGTTAAAAATATAAAACAACAATACTCAGCCAAAATGTTGACAATTCCCCTTTATTGAAGGAATTCCCTTGGAATGCTATCAATTCCCAGATGTTTTCTCTTAAGAATGATGCTTCCTCCCTCATGAAGAGAGTAGAGAAGGGAATAGAGAACTCTCTCTTCTCTATTCTACTTTTTTTTTTGAAAATGATCTATGAATTTCTAAAAGACAGAAGAAAGAATGTTTTTAATATACAAGTAAATACTGCCTTTATAAGTAAATGTCCCAGAAGATCAGCCAGGGCAACTCTGGGGTCTTCAATGATTCTGTACTTAAATGATGTGACTATTTGTTTTTTTAGCAAAAGTTAGACTTTCAGACTCTCAGCAACAGTTAATGCATTACATCCCCAGTAAGTTCATGACATAATCAGGACATAATCACGTTGTAGCACGTACAAGCTTAGTAGAAAACACGCTGAGATCTCAGGGTGATTTTTAAAAAGGAGGAAAAAAAGATGCAGCTTGATGGAGGCAAGAAAATAAATCTAGCCACAGAGCTGAGTCTTGCAGTGAATAGTTACCTGCATATTATCTGAAGGGCTTAGAGCAAAAAGTCATGGAGTGGGTAGTGGTGGCTAAATAATAGAGCCGTATGCTTCACTTGGGTTTAGTAATGTGAGAAGTCTAGCTGGCACAATGTGAGAGGCAGTGGCGTCTTTGTCTAGGTGATCTGCCCACCAGACAGGAATTCTGGCCAATGACTGGGATTGGGATGGGGGTATACAGGTAGCACTGTCCAGCAGTTTAAGGGTGATAGAAAGAGTTAAGGCAAGTCAGGACATCAGAACCAATCAAAGGAAGTATATATCAGAGACATGTTACTTTTCTATTTGAGAACTGGTATTGAAATCTGAGAGGGAGTTAGAATCACAAGTTTGAATGTATCAGCTCATTCCTGCAGATAAGTTGGTGTAGGCTATGACTATGCAGGGCTCAACACCATATACTGTGTTTGTGGTATCAAGATCAGTTACAGTTCTAATCCCCACAGAATTTTAGGTAGTGGAGATGGGAGACAAGCACACTCAGCATCTCCTTCACACAGCTCCATCCCACCTTTCCATGGAACCTCACCTTGGGGATCCTTGGAACTCACTAGCAAAAAGCAATTTTAGAAAAAGATCAGCTGAAATATATAAATACCAGTGTGCTAACTCTTCAAACAAGCTTAGCTTGACCAATTAGGTTATTTCAAAATTTGAAATTTAGCCAGTAATTGTGCCAGCTTTTTGGTGCCCTGTGTTTATTTACCAATCTACAGAGACATCAGTCCGTGATGTGAGCACTGCAGTGGTTTTCTATACTTGATACTCATTCCATAGACTCTTCACTCATTCTCTCAAATACAAAGAATACTAAGATTCTCACTGTAGGAACTCTAGGGTTCCCTTGTTCTGACTTGCTTGGAAGCTACAAAGATCATTTTAATGGGTACTCTTCTGACCTTGACAGGAGGCAGTGTGCTATCTGAGACTATCAGTTTTTGCCCTTGAAAACTGCTCCCTGAATTGATAGAGACAAGGCTTTAACAAATTGGAGGCAGATTACATGTTATGCTTGATAATAAGCATGACTTATATACTGCATGTGCTTAAAACAAAGTGAGACAGCCAGGTGGGAACTGGTCCCCAGGGAAACTCCACCCGACCTGCACACCGGGAGGAATGCAGGCTGGAGTGGAGCCACGGAAGTCTGCGCACTTTGCAGGGGAAGGGAGCCTGGCTCTTTCTCTTCCTGCGTGGAACCCGGCGTTCAATCTGCGAGGCGAGAAGCACTCTAGCAGCAACTCTCACTTTGCTAAGAGTTCCTGTTTCCCCTTTTCTTACTTTTTCACCCAATAAAACCCAGCCTTACTTACCTTTCAAATTGTCTGCAAGCCTAATCTTTGGTGGTCGTGTGACAAAAAATCCCATCTTCAGCTAAACTCAGGAAATGTCCCTCAATAAAAGTGGAACAGGCATTTAATGGCAAATATTTCCAGTTTTAGGAATTACTCTGTTTATAATTTTTTATGTTAGAATGCCTTTTTTTTGTTGTTGTTGTTGATGTGTTGGGGCCAAGGGAAAACCTTTTCTTTGTTCTCTGAAGGTTTGCTAAAAATTGTTGACAAGAGAGAGAATACAAGAGGCATACAAATTTATTTGATCATAGTTTTACATGACACAGGAGCCTTTAGAATGAGGACCCAATGATAGAAGGAAAATTGTCTATTTTTACATTTAGGCTTAACAATGTATGGACAGCCATGTAAAAATATGATTCAACAAAAAGAATATGATCTGATGTTAACAGATGGAATGGGGAAACACAGCAAGGCCTGTTTGTCTAAATTCTTCTTTTCCTCTCTTGTGTCTGTATTTTTTCCTTCTGAGTATGGGTCAGGACCCTCTCTGGAATGGGGGTTTTATGACCTATATGCAAACAAAGTTGGTCAGATAATTTCTTTATGGCCAGCTTTTATACAGAAAGGGGGGTAGGGAGTTAGAGCAATATTTTTAGTATTTATGGCTGACTTTGGCGAAAAGGGATTCTAGTTTCTATTTTGACTTATCCTGGGGAAGAGGTATTTTAATTTTTATGGCTAATCTTGGGGGAGAATGGGACTGAGAGATAGGAGGGCAGGTAAAGGTCAGAAAAAACTTACTTTTCAGGCTGTTTCTGAGGCTCTTATTTTGGAATATTTTCTGAGTCTCAACAGGTTCATGTGAAATGCTCTTAGATAGTCTATGTCTTAATACCCAAGCCTTGGTGTCAGAATCAACTGGAGTGTTTATGTAAAAAGCAGATACATTTGCTTAACCATACACCTGATTCTGAATCACTAGGTGACTCTGATATAATACACACTTTAGAAATCAGCTAATTGTGGATCCAGGACTCTCAAGCTAACTTAACTCCCTGAATCACCTGCCCCTTGGACTAGTCATCACCCCTAGGATCTTCTGCACCTTAGGCCTGTAACAGTTCATTCGATATTTGGCAAACACGTGTTGATTGCTTCGTGTGCACTGGGGATTCTCCTAGGTACCAGTGATTTAAAATTAACAATACATAAATCTTCCCTAGGCAATACCATTCAGGATATAGGCATGGGCAAAGACTTCATGACTAAAATAACAAAAAGCAATGACAACAAAAGCCAAAATTGACAAATGGAGTCTAATTAAACTAAAGAACTTCTGCACATCAAAAGAAACTACCATCAGAGTGAACAGGCAACCTACATAATGGTAGAAAAGTTTTGCAATCTATCCATCTGAAAGAGGGCTAATATCCAGAATCTACAAGGAACTTAAACAAATTTACAAGAAAAAAACAACCCCTTCAAAAAGTGGGCGAAGGATATGAACAGACATTTCTCAAAAGAAGATATTTATGTGGCCAACAGACATGAAAAAAAAAAAACTCATCATCACTAGTCATTAGAGAAATGTAAATCAAAACCAAAATGAGATACCATCTCATGCCAGTTAGAATGGCAATCATTAAAAAGCCAGGAAAAAACAGATGCTGGAGAGGATGTGGAGAAATAAGAATACTTTTACACTGTTGGTGGGACTGTAAACTAGTTCAACCATTATGGAAGATAGTGTGGCGATTTCTCAAGGATCTAGAACCAGAAATACCATTTGACCCAACAATCCCATTACTGGGTATATACCCAAAGGATTATAAATCATTCTACTATAAAGATACATCCACATGTGTGTTTATTGCAGCACTATTCACAATAGCAAAGACTTGGAACCAACCCAAAAGTCCATCAATGATATACTGGATAGAGAAAATGTGGCACATATACACCATCGAATACCATGCAGTCATAAAAACAGATGACTTTATGTCCTTTGCAGGGACATGGATGAAGCTGGAAACCATCATTCTCAGCAAACTAACACAGGAACGGATAACCAAACACTGCATGTTCTCACTCATAAGTGGAAGGTGAACAACGAGAACACATGGACACAGGGAGGGGATCATCACACACCAGGGCCTGTCAGGGTGGGTGGCTGGGGTGGGGGTCTAGGGGAGGGATAGCATTAGGAGAAATACCTAATGTAGATGTTGGGTTGATGGGTGCAGCAAATCACCATGGCACGTGTATACCCTGTGTAACAAACCTGCATTTTCTGTACATGTGCTTAAAGTATAATAAAAAATAAAAAAAAAATTAATAAAAGACATAAATCTGACTTCAAGAAGTATATCATACATGGAAGATAGAGTTCTAAAACACATCACAGTGTGCTTAATGATCGATGTTATATTAGATAAATGCAAAGTGCTATAGGAGCAGAGATAAAATTGGTCGCCTTCCTTAGGAGAGAAGAAGAGGGCATACTATTTCACAGAAGATGTTACATGTGAGCTGGGCTAAGGCAAGTTTTCAGAAAAGGAGAAAGATGCCCTAGAGAGACAAAAATAAATGCAATGTAGTGCTGTATGTTCAGAGATAATGAGAAATTCTGGTGGCAGGAGCCTAGTTTGCATATATGCAGAAATCTAGCGACTTAATTGAGAGGGTCCCTATGATTTACAGTGAGGAGACCCTACTAGTCTGTAGGTGATAAGAAACATTGAAAATTTTCAAAGAAAATAGTGATATGACTAGATGGAGGACTGTATCTGCTAATCATTAAAAGGAAAATGGTTTCTTTAAAGGAAGATTGTGCCCTAAGATCGATCTCTGCTGCAACAGAACAGCAAAATAATATTGGTTGTTTTGAATTAATATACAACATAAAATAATCCATTTGATTTTTAAAAACAAATCAGTTGGATTACTGTCATCCAAAATATAGAATCAGAGATTCCAGTTATCTCATGATGGGCAGTGTTTCCAATGACATAAATTCTGTATTTTTCACAAAAAGAAAAATGCAGTTATCAAGTTTATAAACATCTGAATTGATAAAATATTGTTTTAAAATTCCTTTTTCTCAGTGAAACATTGTTTGTATGTATAATTCTTAAATGCAATTTAGCTATGACAACCATGTGTGCTGTGGAATTTCCCATGCACACATCACTAAAGCGGTCTATCTCCAGGTATGTCCTTCATCAGCTCAGAGAGTTTGTATTCAATCTTCAGGGACAGAGGAGAGAGAACAAATGCCTAAGGACAGGCCAAGGAGATTCACTGACTATTTATAGAATAACCTTGTTGGAGAAAATCAGCTCTTCAGAGAGAGGGAACTAAAGCTTTTTGTGTATGTTTAATGGAAACAGCAGCAATGCGAAATATAAAGCAACAACTCCTAATCAAAGGAATACTTTGTAACTCTAAAAGAATGTCAGGAATAAACGTAAAACGAACAATTAACTGGAATGATTCGTTAGTGTCATCTTTTCTTTTCTTCCATTGTTCTATTGGGATATTAAATCTTGAAATCATTTTCTGAGATAAGTTACCTGCCTCCCTACTACCCTTCAAAATAGTAAAATATTACACATTTAAAATCACTTCTGCACCTTGAATATAAGTTATATATAACTGTTGAATTTTTCTAAGTATAAAAATTGATAAATATTATTTAATAGTGACTTTAACATTATATTATTTAAATAACATTTTGAATAATTTAAAAAATATTCTACTCTTGTGGATCATAAATACTGCCTGATTTATGCATTTGAAGTGTGAGAGATACTTTGTTCCTTTTTGTTTGGAAGCAATTTGATGTAGCTGTAGTTTTTTGCAACACTTTTATTATATAATCCCGCCAACAGATCCCCATCCCCCATCTGTTCACTATGATGTTTCCTTCCCATTTTATTCCAGAAGATGCCAAGACAGCCTCCTGGTGGGTTACCTTGGCAACCTCTGTGTCATGTTTTAGAATGTCCCAGGGCTGCCGTTTTATTTCGATTTGCATGCACTTCAGTCAGCTCACTGTAAATTTAAAAGGTTATAGAATCAACCTTTCTTTTCTTGCAGAATAAAAAAAACAGATAATTAGGATTACTGTGTAGTAAATAGTAAAATCTACTTATATTTAGTACTCTATATAGGAAAAACTTTGGTTACTCTTACCTAAAGTCATGGTATTCTTCACATGGCACTTCATAAAATGACACTGCAATGCTGCTGTAATATAAGACTCAATGGGACTGCTTGATCTCATCTTTGAAAGCATATCACTTTACAGTCTTTTGATGACCGTCATACAAGGCTTTTCTCAATGGAACTTTTGACATGTCTGTCAGTGTAAGATGGCAGTGACTCAAGGTTATTTGGTTATATCAAGCTGCAAATTTCACATAGTCTCCAATCTAATGTTGAAAACATTTCTTTTTAGTATTTTACATCTAGAGTCACATTCTTTATTTATATTTTTTAAAGTTAGTGACATAATTTCTTTTTGTCTAACCTTAAAACATTTAATACGTATTTTTGACAAAAATAACTTACAATTTGTGTTAATCTTCAAAGATAGACTTTTGCAGTTTTATTAAAAGCAAGAATTATAGAAGGCTTGATATTTGAGCAAAGTTGTATGTAAAGTTAGTAGCAAAGCTAAAATCAAAAGTAATTATCTCTGAGACTCCCGTGTTTCTTAGGTATCAGAGTGAGAGTGATGGATCGCTGTTTTCTCCTTAGGAAGAAAATTACCATCATGCTTACTCCAGTTTGTGAGATGTTTTCTGCTTCTCTGTAAAGAGCTTAGATGTTTCTCTGACGGCCAGTGATGATGAGCATTTTTTCATGTGTCAGAGAAATGCAAATCAAAACCACAATGAGATACCATCTCACACCAGTTAGAATGGCGATCATTAAAAAGTCAGGAAACAACAGGTGCTGGAGAGGATGTGGAGAAATAGGAACACTTTTACACTGTTGGTGGGATTGTAAACTAGTTCAACCGTTATGGAAAACAGTATGGCGATTCCTCAAGGATCTAGAACTAGAAGTACCATATGAGCCAGCCATCCCATTACTGGGTATAGACCCAAAGGATTATAAATCATGCTGCTATAAAGACACAGGCACACGTATGTTTATTGTGGCACTATTCACAATAGCAAAGACTTGGAATCAACCCAAATGTCCATCAGTGACAGACTGGATTAAGAAAATGTGGCACATATACACCATGGAATACTATGCAGCCATCAAAAAGGATGAGTTTGTGTCCTTTGTAGGGACATGGATGCAGCTGGAAACCATCATGCTCAGCAAACTATCGCAAGAACAGAAAACCAAACACCGCATGTTCTCACTCATAGGTGGGAACTGAACAATGAGATCACTTGGACTAGGGAAGGGGAACATCATACACCGAGGCCTATCATGGGGAGGGGGGAGGGGGGAGAGATTGCATTGGGAGTTATACCTGATGTAAATGACGAGTTGATGGGTGCTGATGAGTTGATGGGTGCAGCACAGCAACATGGCACAAGTATACATATGTAACAAACCCACACATTAACCACATGTACCCTAGACTTAAATTATAATAAAAAAAAGAAAAAAAAAAAGAGCTTAGGTGTTCTATAATAGCAACATTCTGAGGAAGATATTCTGCTATGTATTAGTGACTTTCTTCTGTTTGACCCAGAGTTAATATTACCTTGAACTTAATAACTTTGTCTTTCTAAGGAAGGGTCTCTGAAGAGCTTTTTCTAAGTGGTTTTGAGTACTATCATAAACTGGCTCTATTGCTCCCTTTCATTCCTTAGGGGCACTAGCTAAACACACTTTAACCATGGGGTAACTCAGTTACTACTTTCTTTTACTGTGTTTCTCTCTAGGCTTGATTATGCTTTGTCATATTTCAGCTTTGAGTTTGAGAAAAATGATCATGAATTTTCTATTTTCCAAAGTCTTCTCCATCCTAAGAGTAGTAGATGAGTCTTCTGAGACAGTACATTCACTAAGAATGTTTGCATCTGAATATCATTCTTTTTTCAAAATTCTCAGCGTCATAAGTTTTCTTTAGATATGAGTTTGTAATGAAAAATTTAATGTATAATAAGAGCCTGTAGTAAAAGATGATTATTTTTTAACTCCAAAGGGGAGTAAAGCTAGCTTGATATCTTACTTACTGGTGTAAAAATCATTTGAAGCAGATCACAAGGAAAGAGAAGAACTGGTGCCCAGACTGATTCACTTTGACAGACTCGTTCAGATTGTTCATGGTAGATAAAGTA
Organism: Macaca fascicularis; assembly: GCF_037993035.2. NCBI lineage: Eukaryota > Metazoa > Chordata > Mammalia > Primates > Cercopithecidae > Macaca > Macaca fascicularis. The sequence goes on from NC_088377.1 coordinate 118,228,996, forward strand.
TCAAATGCAAGTATGCCTAATAAGTCTTATTCTGAAAACACTATTAACTCTAGCTTTTCATGACACTGGTGGTTGCCTTTACTTTTTTTTTTTTTTTTTTTTTTTTAGTTTAGTAATTTTAATGTTTGCTTAACAAAGGCAGCTAGTTTCTTCCATTACCATAGTAAGTTTAACTAACCCTGAATGACAGATGCAATAGACTAGCTCTGGTTATAAAGAGTTATAATTGAGTGCATTTAGTACATCTAGTCAAGCATGATTTTTCTTTTGAAATATTTGGATAACCTTAGGCACAGATGGGTAGGTGAGTTAAAATTATCTTTCCCTTGTTTACATTCTTTCTTGTTTCAGTCTTTTTAAATTTTCATACAACTTTTTTTGCAGCACAATTTACATCCTATAAACTTTACATCTTCAAAGTGTATGACTTGATGAGTTTTGACATTTGAATATATCAATAAAATCATCACCACACTCAAGATAAGGAGCATATCCATTAGCCACAAAGGTTTTCTTGTGCCTCTTTGTAATCGCACGCTCCCACCACTTTCCCAACCACAAATTTGTTTTCTGTCACTATAGATTAGTTTGCTATTTCTAGAGCTTTCTATAAATGTCATTATATAGTATGCACTAATTTTTGTCTGGCTTCTTTTACACAGAGTATTATGAGGTTCATCTACATTGTACCGTATATCAGTAATTCTTCCTCTTTATTGCCTAGTAGTATTCCATTGTATGAAATATTTTAATCCATTCACTTGTTAATGGACATTTGGTCATTTCCAGACTTTGGCTATTACATATATAGCTGTTATGAACAATCATGTATGTTTTTGTGTGGGCATATGTTTCATTTATCTTAGATATATACCTAAGTGTAGGTATATATCTCTTTATCTAAGTGTCGGTATATATCTGTATACCTAAGTGTAGGTATATATGAATTTTAAAATATTCCCCTCTTGTGGATCATAAGTACTGCCTAATTTAAGAATTTGAAGTGTGAGAGATACTTTATTCCTTTTTGTTTGGAAGCAATTTGATGGTGCTGTAGTTTTTTGCAACACTTTTATTACATAATCCCTCCAACAGACTCTGGGTCACAGAACAGGTGAATGTTTACCTTTTTAAGAGACTGTTGAAATGCTTCACAAAGCCAGTGTGCCATTTTATATTTTCACCGGTTTTATGTGAGTGTTCCAGCTTCACCACATCATCACCAACACTTGGCCCTGTCAATGTTTTTATTCTCATCATTCTAATACATGGTTTGTTGTTTCATAGTATTCAACAGTCAGCATGTATCATATTTTGCTCATACATTCCTAGAAGAAAGGGTAACTAATATTCATATGCCTTCAACTTTCTGGTGCTGTACACTGACCAATTGCTTCCCAGTACAACCGCAACAATTTACACTTCTACCACCTGTACATGAGGATTTCTATTTCTTTATATAGTTGACAATGCATGGTATTGTACCACACCCAAATTGGTCCTGTTCAGTAGGGACATAATTATAACTTAAACTTGTGTTTCTTGCATTATAAGTAAATTTAAGCAATTCTTGTATATGTAAACTACATGGCTTTCTCTCTCTTTCATTTGTCTTTTATGTCCTTAATTTTTTTTTTTTTTTTTTTGCCAATTTTTAAATTGTTTTTCCAGTTTATTTTTAGAAGCTCCTCCTACATTCTAGGCCAATGTTGTTCAATACATTGAACTTTCTGCAGCGAGGGAAATGTTCTATATCTGTGCCGTCTAATATAATACCGATAGCCGTACATGACTATGGAGCATTTGAAAAATGGCTAGTGATCACTTGAGGTCAGGAGTTTGAGACCAGCCTGGCCAACATGGTGAAACTCCGTCTCTACTAAAAATACAAAAAATTAGCCGAGCATGGTGGTAGATGCCTGTAATCACAGCTACTCGGGAGGCTGAGGTGGGAGAATCGCTGGAACCCCGGAAATGGAGGTTGCAGTGAGGTGAGATTACGCCACTGCACTCCAGCCTGGGTGACAGAGTGAGAATCCATCTCAAAAAAAAAAAGAAAAATGGCTAATGGCATTGAGGAAGTGAACTTTTTATTTTACTTAATTTTAACTAATTTTCATTTCATTTAAATATTTGCATGTGGCTAGAGACTACTGTACAGAAAAATTCTAGATATGAGTTCCTTATCAGTATCATATACTGCAATTACCTTCTTTGTGGCTATTTGTCTACTAATTTTTTCTGTGGTTTTCTTTACTGAATAGAAAGATTACATGTAAAGAGTATATCTCTGTAATTCTTCCCATTGATGGGTCAAGAAGAAAAATCTTTGCTTTTGATGTATTCAATTGTATCAATTTTTATTTTTGGTTTTTAGTGTCAGGGTTTTCTTTAATAAGTATTTTCTCATGTTGAAGTCACAAAGATAGTCCCCTTTTTTTGTTCTTTTGGTATCAGTTAATCATTTAGTCTTGTTTTCTCCTATGTAGCCATACAGTTTTCACTCTGTAATATATTAATCTCTTTGTAACTAACTGCTTTGTGGAGCCTTACTTATCATCTTTCCAAATTACATTTGTATCTTTCTGAGCTCTGTGTTCTTTCATTGGGTTGTTTCTCCGTTCTTGTGCTTATCTGATAGTGCTCCTACTATCAATCATAGTTATGACAAGTGTTTAATATCCAACTAGACAATAACCTGATGTTTTGGTCATTTTATTTTTCAAAATTGCTTTAGCTTTTTGTAGATCATATTCTTTAATATGAGCATTATAAAAGCATGATCTTTATTATTGTATAACTTACATATAGTATACGGCTCAATGAATATTTATATGTGTATATAACATGTAATTACCACCTAAAAACTGTAGCATATTTCTACCACTCTCAAAATCTCTCCATTCCTTTTATAGTCAATGCTCCTTCACCCCCAGAGGTAATCAGCATTCTGAATGCTGTAATTATAGGTTAGTTATATACTTCTTTGGTCTGACTCCTTTCAGTCAACTTAATGTTTCTCATGTCATTCACATTATTGTATCAGTAATTTATTTTGCAATTTATATTGCTATACAGCACTTCATCTTATGAATATACCACCTTTATTTATCCACTTTCCTAATGAACATTTGGATAGTTTCTAACTTGAACTTATTTAATGGTGTGCTAGTAAACAATTTCTGGGAAGACAAAAAGTAGCATTTGCCAATTCCCCTGGCATAAATACTTCTACCATGGCCAAGTCCAAGCTGCATGGTTTTAAAACAAGCTTTCCACTTTTTTTGTGAGCATCTACACAGTAACTCAAATGTACACCTGGAGCTATTATAAATAAAGCTGCTCTGAAAATTCTTATATAAGTGGGACATTTTTTGTACATTTGAACTAATTTCATTTGGGTATGTGTGCTAATTATGGGATTTCTGGATAATAGGATAGACATATGTTTAATTAGTAGAAACTGGCAAATTTCTTAATTACTGGTCATTTTTACAACAAGCAAAATTATACTTTATCAAATTCTTTTCTCCCTTTATTGACATAATCTTGTGATTTTTCTTCTTGACCCATCAGTGGGAAGAATTATAGAGATATACACTTTACATGTAATGAAAATATTACTATTTGATCAAATTATACTCTTTTTTGAACACACTTTTGGATTTGTTTAGTGTTTTGTTTAGGCTTTTTACATAGATATCATACGTTTGTGCTGAAATGAAAGCAAAAATATTATTTTAATTTCAAAACTTAGATTAAAATTTAAAGTATATAAATTAGAACATATAGAAGCTCTCATAAAGTTTCTATTATTGGTTATTTTTAGCTCTGCTTTGTTCTTTAAGGCCATAGTCCTAAAATTATTGTTTTTAACCCTGGAAGTACACTAAAATCACCTGAGGAGCTTTTATAAAAATTCTGGATCCTCACACTTCGAATCAGAATTGTAATTCTAGTGTCAGGAAATAGCTGTGAGAATCATACGGGGTATCACCCTTAGCTCAGATAGAATCTACTGTGCTAGATATGCCTTGGTGATTATGAAATATATGTGTACATCATACACACAAACACACACCTTAAGACTATGATTAAGGAGAGGGTTAAATAGCCTTTAGTTCTGCATCTAGCTCTGAAGTTGCATGATTCTTAGAAAATGTTAATTTGCTTATTTAGCTTTCTTCATTAGTTCTGCAGCTCACCAACCAGCCATCCAGTGATTTCAAAGTGCAACATTTTCCCCTGAAGTGAAATTCACAAAATTACAAGTGAGGGACTCTCACATGTCTCTAGTCTCAATACATCCCTTTGATTTTCCTAATAGGAGAAGCCAAGATTTTTGCCTTCCTTCTCTCCTGCTTCTTGCTGCAAATAGGTTTTTCTTCTTTTTATTCATTCATCTGTCCACTCTCCCAACAAGCTGCTTCTGTAAAAGGTATTTCATAAAGCTGTTTTCAAATCTTACAGATTCCTAATCAACAAAGTGAAATTTTCTACATTCTTAAGATGATGTGGGGTACATTGGATGAAGTAGCTTTTAAGTCCATCAACAGAAGAGCCTCTCTATGTATCTTTTCTTTTGATCCTCAAAGTCCAAGTTCTTGTGAGGCAACTGAGATTTCAGTTACAGAATGAACTGGCTGAAGTCTAAAGTTTGAATTGAGGTTTATCCACTTTGGGAAATTCAAGCCTCAGCATGAAATAGGCACACTCTTTATTAAGTGTGTTGAGTTTAAATGTATTTTGTAACATTCAGAAAAAAATGTCTGGCATGGTCCTAGTCAGTAGAGAAATGCACACAAATTATAAGAGTCAATATGGGAGAGTAGAAAGGATACAGGACCAAGATCAGGTGTGAATCAATTTGGAAGAGTGAAAAGAATATAGGAACAAGAACAGTAAGTCTTTGCTCTATTGTTCACTGACTGTTGTGGAAGAAGGGTTCACAATTTCAGAGCTTAAGTTCCTCCTCCTTAAGATAGGAGATGAATTATTCCCCTTATTTGAGATTCCTACGAGTAACAAATGAGGAAATAGATATGATTTCTTTAAATTTGAAAAGTGCAATCCACATGAAGAATGTATGAATGGTAAAGTGAAGCCACTGAAAAGGAAGTGAACTTTTTGCAGGATATTCATAGAAATGAGTTGAAATCAGAGCTCCAAGCGCAGTCCAGTTAATGGCAACAATCATCTATTGTCACTCAACAATGGTGGTAACCTCTATTGAGTCCTTTTTATTTTAGCTACTTAATAACTTTTCTCCACATGAACACTTTCCATCGCTATAGAGAATCTCTAAGAAATCATGTGAGCACATTTAACACAATTATCTTAGTGCAATTTTTCCTCCAGGATCAGAAAACTAGGGACTAGCATTAGATCTTTATCAGAAAATAAATTATCATGCCTTTTAATTCAGTAAGAAACTTTTTTTTTCATTAGATTGATTTTGTTGATGAAGTACGGTCTGAAACCTTGTCTAACATATTATGTTGTATTTTGTTTTCGTTTTTTTTTCAGATATAATTTGTTAGTTTTTCACGCAGTTTTTTATTTTGGGTGATCTACAGTTCTCTTTATTAGTATATCTGTCAATTTCTTCATATACAGGGCAATTAATCTCACCTTTTCCCTGAAGTGTATTTTTTAATATATTAGTTAGGCTAAGGAAATAGAACATAAAATATCAGTAAAGAAATTACCATGCAGTTCATTTGCTTTCAGTTTGAATAATGAAATGAATATAGGTAGATAACGTATACATGATAGCCCCCAGGAAAAACCTGAATGTTGTCTCGTTTCCACTTAAAACATACTAGGCATAATTTACAATGGAGAGAAGTAGATTTTTCCAAGTAGCTTGTGGAACTTAGTACTGGGATGGCTTAGATCAATGGTTTTGAAAGAGGAAGGCGGAATGATTTTGCCTCCAGGGAACTTTTGGCACCATCTTGAGTATTTTTGGTTGTAACAACTGAAGGGGTGCTATAGGCATCTCGCAGAGGCCAAGGTAGGACAAGGCTAAACATGCTACATTGCACAAGACAGCCCCACAACAAATAATTATTCCACTTGAATTATCAATAGTAAGAGATTAAGAACCCGCCTTTGTTTCAATGGGTGATAAGGTTCCCTAACTTGAAAGGAGCCTCTACATTGGGCCTTGGGGAGGGAAAAGAAAAAATTTCATAACAGCGAGTTGAAAAAGTGTAAGTGAAAGCCACAATTTCAGCTGGTAGCCTTAAGTGCTGTGGTGTTCACATTAGCTCCACCTTTGATGCTTTTCAAATTTACAGAAATGACCCTAGTAGACTTAGAATAAATTGTATCTAAAGCCATTCTATCAATGGATTTGGGGGATTGCATTGGTGAGAGCTTTGATCTTTGTAGGTCACTGAAATGGCCAAAAAGAAAAAAAAAAATACAGAGGAAATTGAATAAGAACAAAATCCAGAAAGATAAGCATGAGTAGGGAATGGTAATACAATGGTGTATCTTGTTCTCCGTAGCTGTTTGGGAGGGGGAGGAAGCAGATTTGAAAGGGCTTGGGAAAGATGTGGAGCCTACTGACTCAGAATCAAATCCCAGCGGGGCGGTATCTGCGAGTCGCAGCAACCCACAGCCTCAGACAATATAGCTGACCTTGGTCCTAGGACCTGCTAGGGCGCCGGGACACAGGGTATGGATTCCGAGGGCAGCTACTGCCCGCTGTGGGACCCTCGCAATGGGACATGGGACTCTGGGCTCTGGAGAGCGTGCAATACAGCACAGGGGTGCGGACATGCGGTGGACGGCTGTGCGCAGAGCTGAGGCTGGGGCACCGCGGGTCCTCCCTCTTGGGCAGGGAAGGACAGGTCGCACGCGCCACCAGAGGCGCACAGGACCGGTGACAGCTGCATTCGGGCTGGAACTGGCGGCAGGGCAGTCAGGGCGGTATCCGGCGATCGCAGGGTGGGCGGCTTGCAGGGATCAGGAGCGAGAGGCAGGAGGCCCCTCTTTACCTTTAATCCCCGCCTCCCTCTGCCCTGACGCCCAGCGCGCACTCCATCGCAGGCCGCGAAGTGGGCCATGTGAGCAGTCTCCCTCCTCCTTTCCCCACGGGCGCCCTGGATTTCGTGCGCGGAGGGCACCCCAGGCCCCGCAGACCCTCCCACGCTCTGCCCAAATCCCTGGGCCAAAGTCCACCGTCAGCATCGTTGCTTGTAAGTCTTGTCTGCTTAGTTAGACAGAACTTCCAAGAACTGAAAGTTCTAAAATCCTTTCCCGCACTCTTGGTGGAGTTGGAGTAAGTTGTGGAGCGAGCAGGGAGATTTGACCCGGATTAATACAGTAAATCTTTAAAATAGGCATATCAATGATATAGTTTCATCTTTCCAAACTGCTATTAAATACGACCTGAAGTGAAAAATGACGTCCATGTTGAGTGCAAAATTTAGAGGGCTGTCATTAGACAAGCAGACCTAGTGAATGCGATCATTCTATTCAGCTGGAACTAGGCTTCTGAACAAGAGTGGCAGAAGTCGTTTCAAAAACTTAAAAATAAGTTCCCATCATCTATTTCTTGCATACATCTAGTGATAACATTGATTTTATATGAAAAGAAATTTAGGGTTAATGCCAATTTTGTTGAAACTTTGACCCTGTGCATATTTTACAAACTTTTTTTTTTTTTTTTGGGGGGGGGAACAGTTTTGCAAATGTGACCTATATAGAAGGAGATAATTTGGGAGTAGGGGGATGAAGAAACTTTTCTAGAGTATAAAACACATTTAATAAGAAACCTGTTACCTAAGCTACTTTCATACAGCTTCAGCATGCTGGAGTAGGAGTATGAAGATTTTTTTGTTGTTGGGCTCTGCTTAGTAATTGTGTGGTCCTAGACAAATCACTTAAGAGTCTAAGGCCGTTTTCCTCACCCTTAATTTTATAAGAGAAGGTCAGTGATTTGATTAGTGGGAATACCATACGTTGTATTTTTCAAACTGTTCATTGGTAATTTGCTTGTCCACCCGACTGCTTTAGGTAGATAAGAGGAGGTGGGCTGGGTGAGGAAAGACAGTGTCTTTTCCAGGTAATTCTGATCATGACCTTTTCCTCATTCCCTTCCCTTTAGGAATTTTTTGAACTCTCTAGTGGACGGAGTCTGGTTAACATTTAACTTTATAAACTACCATATTTGATTTTTATGCCAAAGGTTTTCCTTTAGTAATTTTTTTTTTTTTTTTCTGAAGCAGAAAAGTAGTGACATATAGATTTAAAATATGATGGGGTGGTGAATGTTTTACCTTTGAGTTGCATTTGGTATGCTATTTAGTTGAAATATTTTATTTGTAAAAATGAGTTTGGGATACCACACGTTAAATTTTCAGGAGCAGGCTCAGAATATTTAAGAATGAGTGATTTCAAAGTCTATTGGGATATGAGGAAATATCTTTATAAGCTAATTAAGATTTTAATTCTTAATTTGATTCAGTTGTCTCATATTGCCTGGGTAAGTTCAACCATTTAAATTGGGCAAACTCAGCTAAGCCCCTTCTCAGCCTGCAGGCATGCCCAGTCTTTGTCAGGAACTGCAGTACACCAAGGACCAAATCTGATTTTACTGGAATTTACCTTGAGAGTAATGTCCATAATGACTCTTTACCATTTTTTGAGTACTTAAAATATTTATTATTTAGTAGGTCATGGTTAGAAATTATCTCACATTTTATTTATATAGATTGCTGTAATACATACATGTAAATATATGTGAAAGTGACTAAAATATTAAATTTGCTGTTTAATTACATCATAAACATATATCCATAGGATTTCAAAGAAAAAAGCATTACTACTCATTTTTTTTTGTTTTATACTAATAATTTGATATGGAATTTAAATCCGTTCTCAGCCTTCGATGGAATCCTACTCGGGATTGCTTAGGCTGGGCAAATAGTCTGTGCAGGCTGGATTCTATAATGTGTTCCTCAGCTATTTTGAAGGTTACAGTTGGAAAATTCTCCCTTTTCTCTGAATCTCTAAGCTATAACAGGATGTTAAAATGGGAGATTCTTGTCAGGGATACAAGAAAACAATTTATGCTCAGCGAATTCCACCCTCAGATCTATGCCACCCATACAGGACTTGGAAAGGAGATGGTGAAGCCTAGCTTTCAACTCTTGACTTATCAGTCACCAGGATGATATATTAGTGGTAGCGATGGGTTAACAGGGATGTTGAGAAGACCTGCAGAGATGGTTTGTTTGGACAAATTATGAAGGCTTCCACTCTTTCCTCATAGAAGAGGGAAAGGGGCTGCTTTATGAAGGAAGAAAGTGTTTCTACCTTTCTCAAATCCAGTCGGAGAAGTTTCAAAGTATCAATTTATAGGACCTTATAACATTCCTTGGAGTTTTGGAGATGAATGCTTACATGTACCTGAAAACATGCCCTTGGCTGATCACAGCTGGAAACCTGCATTGTGAGTGAGCTATAATGACATATATGGTGGGGGAAGGATGTATAAGTTTTGTCAGTTGATACTTGGAAAAGCTTCTCAGCATAAGATGGATCCAGGATGGGAAAAGATAAAGTTTTATTTTTGTATGAAGTTTGAAGTTTGGATTATTACATTAAATGTGTACTTTAAGAAATGGGACTATTTTTTGACTAAAAAGAACCAGAAACCTACTTCATGAGGTTTTATCCAGGAACAAGAAAAGAACCTGCCCACAGAAGAGGGTTGAAAGACTAGGAAGTGATTCCTTATGCACACAAAGCAGTCTAATTTCTTTCATGACATGCTTATGCCGTAATAGTTCTTTTGACCCTGGCTCAGCTATAAAACCTTTGTCAATGTACTTAATCTTTCCAAAGTTTTAGTTTCTATGTCAGTAAATGAGCATGATATTGGAACCTATTTCAAATATTATTTGTGATAATTAGACTGTAATTAGCACAGTGCCTGACACAATGTAAGCAACTATAGCTATTATTAGTATGATTGATTTTTACACAAAAGTCATAACTCCTAGTTCAGTATTGGGCTCTCTTAGGTACTAGTAGAAGTCTGTTACATTGAATTATCAGGATAAGTTGGTTGATGCAATAAAAACTAACAATTTTTTTTTTTTGTATTTGGGGCTAGAAGAAAGTGGCGACCAAAAACTTAACTTGTCTGACTCCTTGATTCTTTGTATTACTTTCAAATGTGAGGAAAAAAAAGCTACAGTTTCCCTGACTAGTCTTTTCCCCAACTCCTTCAGTAGTAAACACAATAAAATAACATCTTAGAGATACAACTAAAAATGTAGTTATTAAAGTCCAGGTACAAACTGGAACTCTATTGGCCATCTTTATAAAAAAGTTTTAGAAAGACAAAACTTCTGATGATGAACTTTTGATGAACTTCTTATGAAGTTCAAAATGGAGACCAATTGTTGAAAAAAAGGCAAAGCTAGTACTTCTAGATCAGATGTTATCGAAGTCCAAGTCCTACTGCCAGTGAATTGTTTTCAAATTACTCAAACATCAAAGGCACATGTGGCTGTGGATAAATGTAAACATTTGAAATCTCAGAAGCACTACTTTGGATTTAAACACTAAGAAGGTTCATGCACACATCGTGACCATGTAAGAAGTAATACCACTGTTCCTTTCTTTGACTTTCCTAATGAGGAAAACAAACTGATGTGTTACGAAACGTAAGACAAATGCTAAATTCCAGAGGAGGGATTTGAGTTTAGGAAGGCACTAAAAATGTCAAAATGGGTTTTTATGGTCCCATAAACACAAAGGCTTGGCTCTGGACTTTTTGTTAACTTTTAGTAAAATTACACAAGCAAGCCTTTGCATACCAGGATAATTTCCTCAGTTCATAAAACACCCAGAGAAGAAAGCATCAAGCTCACTAAAAACTAGCTCACCATGACTTGCTCAACAATACAAATTAAGTATTAATATATAAAAAAAGTTGGATATCCATGGTTTACTTTTTTGCTATGAGGGGAAATAAACTTAGCACTTTCATCTTGTCTGTAGTCTCTTGTTTTCTAAACATGGTATCAAGGTCATTTATTTCTTTGTACATATGTAATCGCTAGGATCTGAGAAAAGTAACTTTGCGCAACTCCCGTTCATCTTCTTTCCACAGCTTCTAAGCTCTCAAACTGCAGAGATAAAACATTTCCAAATGTGGGAGGCACAGTATCAGTACAAATTCATCCAAACTTGGAAGAGTCTTTTTATATTTTTAAGTTTCCTTGTTGGGATATATATCCTTTGATAGTATAAACTGTATCCTTGCAAGAAAATTATCTAAATTTTCAAGGCAGTAAATAATATCGTTTTAGTGAAAATGATGGTATAAATAGTTGTATCTTTTTTTAAAACTTATTTTCTTTTCTGTACCCATCTTGTCTTCGGAAAAAGTATTCTAAGCAAGCTTGAAATATAATTCTGAGTTGGAAGTATTCTCATAAGTTACTCAGTCCTACACCTTCATTTTATAGCTGAGTTTTAGAGAGGTCAACATTCCAGATCAACTAGTAAGGCCAGGGCTAGAAGCTAAAACCTTAAGTTTATGACTTTTTCATTCTCTGTAATGAAAAGCAGCCCAGGAAAGTTAATCTGTGAAGATGTCTTGTTTTATCTTGTTTTGCTTTTTATTATTTAAAACAATTGGTTTCAGCCAAATTTACATAAGTTATTTTGTAGAATAGCTTAATAATTTGATATATTTTTTTAAGATTTGAAAATGATATTGTTTAAAACTCAGTTGTATAAATTATCTTAGTTCATTTCAAGATATGAAACTCTAGTTTAAAATTATGAGAGAACATTTAGAACTTATCTGAAAAAAGCCATAGGATTTGTTAATAGGCTGTCTCTTCTTTGGTAAAATGTTGCAATTTTTCCCAACATTTTTTAGACTCTAACTTTTGTGATAGAAAAAAACAAATGTTTAAGGAATTTGAAACAGCATATTTTTTTTTCAAATATTTTTAGTAGTGCTTTGAGTAGTTTTTTTTCAAATATTTTTAGTAGTGCTTATTTTGCGACTTTTTAAATTTTAAGGTTTGGTATATTAAATATTCTATTATGCGCTGGTGTGTATACTTTGCTTGAAAGTTTAAATTATGGTAAATTTCATAGTTCTGAATTACACACCTTGTCAAACTTAACCACTTGATATATCTTTTTTGGAAGGAAAAGAGTTTAACAGGAGTTTACTGGGTTATATACTAAACAATAGTTTGGTTTATTAATTTTTAATTTGTATAATACAATAAATGCACAGAAATTCATTTGCCAATAAAAATGTTTAAGAATTTTTATAGATGCAAAAGGAATTATTTATTAAATAATGGCAAAATTGGCAATCCATTTGAAAGGAATCAAACAAATTGTGGATCAATTAATATATGTTTAACAAGTAAAATCAGCTATTATTTTAACTATAATTAGATTATATTGAAACTGTAATAATTTTAATTAGAGATTAAACAAAAACTTGCAAATTGACAAAATGAACTTTATAATTTTAAGACAAATGATTGTGTTAACATTTATGTTTCTGAAATCAATACGTTTTTAAATAAAACAGTGCACGAAATAACCATTCTATTTTTCCATTAAAGTTTTTGAACATTTCTATATGAATAAGATATTTCACAAGTATTCATCTGCCCTTCAAACTCCTTTAATGAAATCACCCTTTCTTCAGTCACCATAACTTAAAGCATTCTTTTTTTTTTTTTGTATTGGGTTAAAGAAAAATGGTGCCTTCTAATTTAACCAACCATGTGAAAGACTTGACTTGAAACTAGATAAGTAACAATGAAAGCTGCTGTTAGCAGAAAATCTAAAACACATTTGATACTTTCACAGGGATTTTCTTCTATTTAATATATAGTGATGTTAAAATCTTTGGGAGTAGTTGAAGACAGACTTGGACCATTAAGTAAAAGATAGATGATGGTTCATCCATGTCAGTTCTTGAAATTGGTTGTAAAATGCACCATGAAATAAATGTCTCTCATTTGCTATTATATCCCTAGATATCTTTGATATTACACATTAGCGTACTGACTGAAATTGTAGGACTTAAACACTTAATTAGGTGACCCATTATCAGATAGATTTTTAAGAATAGGAGTCTGGGATATGTGCAAATATAAACATTTAAAACATTGTGGTGTATATGACATAATGTATCTAAAAACATCATTGAAACTTAATTATATCCTGGTAGCAGTTCAAGAATACAGAGTTACATTTGGTTCTTTAAAAAGTAAACATTAATGTTCAATCATTATTGTTGGTTTATACGAAACAAGGATAATATTCTTCCTAGCATAAGCCAATTAAGTTATCAACAAGATTTTGCTTTTCATCACACACTAGACATTTTATATTGTCATATATTGGATCTTGCACTCCTTATTTTTAAAACAAAAAGCAAACAAACAGCAACAAAAAAAACTATCTCATTAATGGTGAAGAATGTAGACTTTGGATCCAGACTGACTGCATGCAAACCTTGGCTCCACAATTTCATAGACATATGATTTTGGATATTAGTTATACTCCCTGAGGCTCAGCTTTTAAGTAAAGTAACGTAAGGTTTGTACCTTTTTTCAAAGGGTTGCTGAGATAATTGAATTATTTAAATCATGTAAAGCACTTAGAATTTTGGCCAGTATGTAGAAATCATCAACAAATGTTAACTACCAGCTAGTTTTCCTTCCTTTCTGTCCTACTTTTCAAATTATTATCTTATGTTGCATTCTCTTCTTTCTTTAAATTTTCCCCCTAGGTCCTATAGATATGAATCTGACTTCTCTAAAACTAAATTGTGTGTGTATGTGTTTGTGTGTGTATGTGTGCATGACAGAGAGAGAGAGAAATAGTAATATTTTGATACAAGACATAGCAGAAGCACTTACAGGATTTCTCTTTACACTAAAGAGCCATCTTATAATTAGAGGCAATTTCATAGCTTGTTCTACCTACATACTTAAACACAATGCTTGCAAGTCTTAATCAGTGACGAAAATAGATCGGCTATCACTATATACATTAAAACCACTTGTTTTCACACTTTTTGATAATTCCTTTAATGATGATAAATCTCTGAACCAGCAAAGGATAGTCAAATATTTTTTTAACCAATGTGGAAGCTTTTAGTGTAGTAGTTGAGATTATTGACAGAATTAGATAGTAGCAAAATTATTGCTACTTAATAGCTGTGTAACATGGCATAAATTACTCAACTAGACTCCCTCTTTAAAATGGCTTGAAGATTATACATTTCTGATGATTTGCATAAGTACAATTCACATAATGTTTCTCATAGTTCAAATAATGCTTCAAACAGGAGCTGGCAAGGAGTAAACAGAAATATGATTGCTGTAGTTGTTATTTACTTTTCAATTGTACTGTAGAAGAATCTTATTGTTTAATTAGCTCAAATGTCATAAAAAACTGCCTTAGTCTTCAGTTTTGCTTTGGTTGTAGAAACTCAGCCTCGGAATGTATCACTTCCGGATATACCTAACCACATCTTGTCCTGGCAAGATCCAAACAGAAAGGTCAGTCATTTCTTATTAGAGGATAAATCAATTGGTGAGTTTCCCAGTGGCAATTTTCACAAATGTCGAGACTTTCCAGGATCTCTTAATGTGGGGAAAATAAAAGTGAGCATGGTGATTTCAAAGACATTTGCCCTTAAAGTAAATTTCAGCAAACCAATTCCCAAATCAAACTGTGACCCACAGCCTTTTATGTCTCTTAATAAGAGTGACAAAATAGTTTATTTTTCAAATATAAGTCCACATTTTATTACAGTTTTTTTAGAACATTAGAGAAAAGTTCCACATAAAATGAAAGGGAATTTGTTTGTGGGCTACAAATCAATTCTGAATAAGCAATTATTAAGGCTTTCATCCTCGTGACTGGGGACAACTGCAGGGTTAGAAGCTCATGCTAAGTCGCTCAACATTTGTGGGATATCCAGTGTGTGAGAACTCAGTTCTGAATAATGCAGCAGCATCTATGGAATATATTAAATATTCACAAATAAATCTTATTTTAAGGCATAAATTATTTTAAGTTGCCTATGGATATTTTTGAATGAGGTAGAATATTTTATAAAATCAAGCATTTATTGGAATATACGTTACTGTTTGAAAAGGAAAAGTATGTACGGGCCCCACTTACAGCTGTGCCAAATATTAATAATGATCATGAAACCCCTTTAAATTTAAACTAAAAATCATTATAATGCTATGTTTAAGATTTTAGAAAATATTACAGTTTCCATGGGAATACAATATTCTTTTGAAATATTTTTGGAGTTATCATCTTGCTAAACTAGCAATATTTAGGGATATTTTTATCCTTAAGCAATATTTAAGCAATACCCTTTGAATCAATATTTAAGATAACTGCAGATATCTGGGGAGTTGTAAAGACAGTTGTGTTATTATATGTGCATTTTAAACCCACTTTCTGCCAAGAAAGTAAAAAAAAACTCAGGCATTAGAGGGATTATTTTTTAGTCTCTAAAAGTGTAAGCTGATAAGAACGGATAAAACCAGTAAGAAAAATTCATACTCTCATCACAGATATGCCCAGAGTTGCCTTTTAATTTTTATTATTTTCTGCTTTTGCAGTATACTGTGGAAAAACAGGGAGCAGGAAACAGAAAGGAGTAATATCTCTTCTGGCAGAGCGGTGTCTTCAAGCTGCAAACTGTGTAGAATAGAGAATGGGGAGTTAAAGGTTTCTATCATTCAGGACGGGGAGTAAAATACAAAATCAAAATTCTTAGATTAAATACAGGTGAGAATGGTGTACAAGGCATTCATCTCTTAAATAAAAAAGAACCTCTGTAGATTTTACAAGGTGAGGTTCAATAAGATTCTGTGCTGGGCAATATGACAGACACAGAAATAAGTTATTTCAGGGGCAGATGAATATCATTAATTGTATTTCTTCAAGCAGTTCCTTACACGTTGCTAATTGGAAATACACTTGTTACTTGTTATGTGACATCATCATTTTAAACTAGGGATTTAGCAAATAAATAATATAGTAAAAATTCTCAACTTATTTATTTCCCTCTCTTTGTATACCTTGTTGCTTAATACAATTCTATTCCTGTTAGGCCTTTATCCCATTGCTCTTAGAAACTGCCAGTATTCATTTTGCCTTTTTACTTCTTATGTTGTTAATTCTCTTTGGAAGATTATCTACTCCCTTATCTGGCTATTTTAAACATCTCTAAAGGGTCAGAATAAATTTTGCCTCTTTGATGATGTCTTTAAATTTTCTTTTCTCTTTTTCTTTTCTTTTATTTTCTTTTCTTTTCTTTTCTTTTCTTTTCTTTTCTTTTCTTTTCTTTTCTTTTCTTTTCTTTTCTTTTCTTTTCTTTTCTTTTCTTTTCTTTTCTTGTTTCTTCTTTTTTTCTTTTTGAGACAAAGTCTTGTTCTGTCACCCAGGCTGGAGTGCAGTGGTGTGATCATTGCTCATTGCAGCCTTAACCTCTCACGCTCAAGTAATCCTCCCACTTCAGTCCCCTGAGGCTGGGAAAACAAGCACAAGCCGCTATGCCTGGGTAACTTTCTATTTTGTGTAGAGTCAGAGTCTGGCTATGTTACTAGGCTAGTTTTAATTGTTTTCTGCCATAGTTTTTTTTTTTTTTTTTTTTTTTTTGTTGTTTTGTTTTGTTTTGTTTTTAGCTGGGACTACAGGTGCTCACCACCATGCCTGACTAATTTTTATATTATTCCATAGAGATCAGGTTTCATTTTATTGCCCAAGCTGGTCTCAAACTCTTGGGCTCATGTAATCTCCTGTCTGGGCCTCTTGAAGTGTTAGGATTGAGGTGTGAGTTACTGCTCCCAGCATCTGCCATAGTTCTTAACCCCTTTTACTATTGTAATTGTGAGTAATTAATACAAAGTAAAATGATTTAATTATAATTATTAATTATGATTTATTAAAATTGTAAACTATGAAAATATAGCTCCAAATGATCACAAAAACTTTCAGGCATGGATCCCATAATCTAATTCTCCTATGTTCTCTTCAGTGCCAGTAATAGTGACGGTCACAGCCTTGGAAATAGAGATGAGGGTCCATCAGTGGGAAAATTTTATGATAAAATACAATATTTACAGAAATACTAATTATCTATTTTATATTAATTAAATATAATGATACTGTACTGCCATTTATAGGATACTGCATTTTCAAACCTTTCATAGATGTGTCTCAAGTTTTGATCAATTTATACAAATTTTTAAAAATGTTTTAGAAATGTTGCAGGGCATTGGTTAGGATGCTGCATTTCAGTGACCATATGTGGACTGAGACTAGCCAAACTCGGACTTGAAACTGTTTGAGAGTGACTAACGTGGGAGCCAGAGACTTAATGGAGGGGGCAGAATCAATGCAAGATGCTTGGTGTATCCTCTTCTCTGTCATACTTTTGAGAAATTTGTGAATGAGGACAAATGGTCACAAGTATTGAGTATTGGGATGATGGTGGTAGCAATCCTCTAATTGAAATCTAATTGTATCAGGAAAAGCCTCCTATAACAGAATAACTTTAAAATTAGGATAAAAATGTCATAAGTAGTGAGAGGAAAAAACATTGGTAGCATGCCATCTTAAAAAGTGATATAACTACAACAAACAAACAAAACAAACAAACAAACCAAAAATAGATGCAGAAAAGGTTTTCGATAAAATTCAACAACCGTTCAGGTTAAAAGCCCTCAACAAACTAGGCGTCAAAGGTACACACCTCAAAATAATAAGAGCCATCCACAACAAACCCACAGCCAAAATCATACTGAACAGGCAAAAGCTGGCAGCATTCCCCTTGAGAAACGGGAACAAGGCAATGATGACAATTTTCACCACTCCTATTCAACATGATACTGAAAGTCCTAGCCAGAGCAATAAGGCAAGATAAAGTAATAAAATCCATCCAAATAGGAAGAGAGGAAGTCAAACCTTAACTCTTCACAGATATTATGATACTAGACTTAGAAAACCCCATAGTCTCTGCCCACAGGCTCCTAGATCTGATAGACAACTTCAGCAAAGTTTCAGGATACAAAACCAATGTATAGAAATCAATAGCATTTCTATATACCAATAACATCCAAGCTGAGAGCCAAGCCAAGAACACAATTTCATTCACGGTAGCCACAAAAAGAATAAAATAGGAATACACCTCGGAATACAGTTCGCTAGGGAGGTGAAAGATCTCTATAATGAGAATTACAAAACCTTGTTGAAAGAAATCAGAGATGACATAGACAAATGGAAAAACATTCCATGATCATGGATAGGAAGAATCAATATTGGTAGAATGACCATACTGCCTAAAGCAATCCACAGAGTGAAGGCTGTTCGTATCAAACTACCAATGACATTTTTTCACAGTATTAGAAAAAAAAATTCTAAAATCCATTTGTAACCAAAAAAAAAAAAAAAAAAAAAAAACCCAAATAACCAAAGTGATCCTATGTAAAAAGAACAAAACTGGAGTCATTATACTACCCAACTTCAAACTATACTATAAGATAACAGCAACTAAAATAACATGGCACTGATACAAAAACATACAAATGGAACAGATTAGAAAACCCAGAAATAAAGCCACACATCTACAACCATCTGATATTCAACAAAGCCAACAAAAACAAGAAATGGAGAAAGGACTCCCTATTCAGTAAACAGTGTTGGGATAATTGACTAGTCATATGCAGAAAATTGAAACTGGACCGCTACTTTTCACTGTACACAAAATTCAACTCAAGATGGATTAAAGATTTAACTGTAAAACCTATAATTATGAATACCCTAGAAGAAAATCTAGGAAATACCATTCTGGACATCGACCCAGGCAAAGACTTCATGATGAAGACTCCAAAAGCAATTGTAACAAAAATGAAAATTAACAGATGAGACCTAATTAAACTAAAGAACCTCTATACAAGGGGGTGGAGCAAGATGGCCGAATAGGAACAGCTCCAGTCTCCAACTCCCAGCGCGAGCGACACAGAAGACCGGTGATTTCTGCATTTTCAACTGAGGTACTGGGTTCATCTCACTGGGGAGTGCCGGATGATCGGTGCTGGTCAGCTGCTGCAGCCCGACCAGCGAGAGCTGAAGCAGGGCGAGGCATTGCCTCACCTGGGAAGCGCAAGGGGGAAGGGAATCCCTTTTCCTAGCCAGGGGAACTGAGACACACAACACCTGGAAAATCAGGTAACTCCCACCCCAATACTGCGCTTTAAGCAAACAGGCACACCAGGAGATCATATCCCACACCTGGCTCGGAGGGTCCCACGCCCGCGGAGCCTCCCTCATTGCTAGCACAGCAGTCTGTGATCTACCGGCAAGGCAGCAGCAAGGCTGGGGGAGGGGTGCCCGCCATTGCTGAGGCTTAAGTAGGTAAACAAAGCTGCTGGGAAGCTCGAACTGGGTGGAGCTCACAGCAGCTCAAGGAAACCTGCCTGTCTCTGTAGACTCCACCTCTGGGGACAGGGCAATAACAAATGCAGCCGAAACCTCTGCAGACGCAAACGACTCTGTCTGACAGCTTTGAAGAGAGCAGTGGATCTCCCAACACAGAGGTTTAGATCTGAGAAGGGACAGACTCCCTGCTCAAGTGGGTCCCTGACCCCTGAGTAGCCTAACTGGGAGACATCCCCCACTAGGGGCAGTCTGACACCCCACACCTCACAGGGTGGAGTACACCCCTGAGAGGAAGCTTCCAAAGCAAGAAAAAGACAGGTACACTCGCTGTTCAGAAATATTCTATCTTCTGCAGCCTCTGCTGCTGATACCCAGGCAAACAGGGTCT
This sequence comes from Macaca fascicularis, assembly GCF_037993035.2. Lineage (NCBI taxonomy): Eukaryota > Metazoa > Chordata > Mammalia > Primates > Cercopithecidae > Macaca > Macaca fascicularis. Next base: position 118,248,866 of record NC_088377.1, read on the forward strand.
GGAGTGGACCTCAAGCAATCTCCAACAGACCTACAGCTGAGGGTCCTGACTGTTAGAAGGAAAACTATCAAACAGGAAGGACACCTACACCAAAACCCCATCGTACATCACCATCATCAAAGACCAGAGGCAGGTAAAACCACAAAGATGGGGAAAAAGTAGGGCAGAAAAGCTGGAAATTCAAAAAATAAGAGCGCATCTCCCCCGGCAAAGGAGCGCAGCTCATCGCCAGCAACGGATCAAAGTTGGACGGAGAATGACTTTGACGAGATGAGAGAAGAAGGCTTCAGTCCATCAAATTTCTCAGAGCTAAAGGAGGAATTACGTACCCAGCGCAAAGAAACTAAAAATCTTGAAAAAAAAGTGGAAGAATTGATGGCTAGAGTAATTAATGCAGAGAAGGTCATAAACGAAATGAAAGAGATGAAAACCATGACACGAGAAATATGTGACAAATGCACAAGCTTCAGTAACCGACTCGATCAACTGGAAGAAAGAGTATCTGCGATTGAGGATCAAATGAATGAAATGAAGCGAGAAGAGAAACCAAAAGAAAAAAGAAGAAAAAGAAATGAACAAAGCCTGCAAGAAGTATGGGATTATGTAAAAAGACCAAATCTACGTCTGATTGGGGTGCCTGAAAGTGAGGGGGAAAATGGAACCAAGTTGGAAAACACTCTTCAGGATATCATCCAGGAGAACTTCCCCAACCTAGTAGGGCAGGCCAACATTCAAATCCAGGAAATACAGAGAATGCCACAAAGATACTCCTCGAGAAGAGCAACTCCAAGACACATAATTGCCAGATTCACCAAAGTTGAAATGAAGGAAAAAATGTTAAGGGCAGCCAGAGAGAAAGGTCGGGTTACCCACAAAGGGAAGCCCATCAGACTAACAGCAGATCTCTCGGCAGAAACTCTCCAAGCCAGAAGAGAGTGGGGGCCAATATTCAACATTCTTAAAGAAAAGAATTTTAAACCCAGAATTTCATATCCAGCCAAACTAAGTTTCATAAGTGAAGGAGAAATAAAATCCTTTACAGATAAGCAAATGCTTAGAGATTTTGTCACCACTAGGCCTGCCTTACAAGAGACCCTGAAGGAAGCACTAAACATGGAAAGGAACAACCGGTACCAGCCATTGCAAAAACATGCCAAAATGTAAAGACCATCGAGGCTAGGAAGAAACTGCATCAACTAACGAGCAAAATAACCAGTTAATATCATAATGGCAGGATCAAGTTCACACATACCAATCTTAACCTTAAATGTAAATGGACTAAATGCTCCAATTAAAAGACACAGACTGGCAAACTGGATAAAGAGTCAAGACCCATCAGTCTGCTGTATTCAGGAGACCCATCTCACACGCAGAGACATACATAGGCTCAAAATAAAGGGATGGAGGAAGATTTACCAAGCAAATGGAGAACAAAAAAAAAAGCAGGGGTTGCAATACTAGTCTCTGATAAAACAGACTTTAAACCATCAAAGATCAAAAGAGACAAAGAAGGCCATTACATAATGGTAAAGGGATCAATTCAACAGGAAGAGCTAACTATCCTAAATATATATGCACCCAATACAGGAGCACCCAGATTCATAAAGCAAGTCCTTAGAGACTTACAAAGAGACTTAGACTCCCATACAATAATAATGGGAGACTTCAACACTCCACTGTCAACATTAGACAGATCAACAAGACAGAAAGTTAACAAGGATATCCAGGAATTGAACTCATCTCTGCATCAAGCAGACCTAATAGACATCTATAGAACTCTCCACCCCAAATCAACAGAATGTACATTCTTCTCAGCACCACATCGTACTTACTCCAAAATCGACCACGTAATTGGAAGTAAAGCACTCCTCAGCAAATGTACAAGAACAGAAATTATAACAAACTGTCTCTCAGACCACAGTGCAATCAAGCTACAACTCAGGACTAAGAAACTCAATCAAAACCGCTCAACTACATGGAAACTGAACAACCTGCTCCTGCATGACTACTGGGTACATAACGAAATGAAGGCAGAAATAAACATGTTCTTTGAAACCAATGAGAACAAAGATACAACATACCAGAATCTCTGGGACACATTTAAAGCAGTGTGTAGAGGGAAATTTATAGCACTAAATGCCCACAAGAGAAAGCAGGAAAGATCTAAAATTGACACTCTAACATCGCAATTAAAAGAACTAGAGAAGCAAGAGCAAACACATTCAAAAGCTAGCAGAAGGCAAGAAATAACTAAGATCAGAGCAGAACTGAAGGAGATAGAGACACAAAAAACTCTCCAAAAAATCAATGAATCCAAGAGCTGGTTTTTTGAAAAGATCAACAAAATTGACAGACCACTAGCAAGACTAATAAAGAAGAAAAGAGAGAAGAATCAAATAGACGCAATAAAAAATGATAAAGGGGATATCACCACCGACCCCACAGAAATACAAACTACCATCAGAGAATACTACAAACACCTCTACGCAAATAAACTGGAAAATCTAGAAGAAATGGATAATTTCCTGGACACTTACACTCTTCGAAGACTAAACCAGGAAGAAGTTGAATCCCTGAATAGACCAATAGTAGGCTCTGAAATTGAGGCAATAATTAATAGCCTACCAACCAAAAAAAGTCCAGACCCAGATGGATTCACAGCTGAATTCTACCAGAGGTACAAGGAGGAGTTGGTACCATTCCTTCTGAAACTATTCCAATCAATAGAAAAAGAGGGAATCCTCCCTAACTCATTTTATGAGGCCAACATCATCCTGATACCAAAGCCTGGCAGAGACACAACAAAAAAAGAGAATTTTAGACCAATATCCCTGATGAACATCGATGCAAAAATCCTCAATAAAATACTGGCAAACCGGATTCAGCAACACATCAAAAAGCTTATCCACCGTGATCAAGTGGGCTTCATCCCTGGGATGCAAGTCTGGTTCAACATTCGCAAATCAATAAACATAATCCAGCATATAAACAGAACCAAAGACAAGAACCACATGATTATCTCAATAGATGCAGAAAAGGCTTTTGACAAAATTCAACAGCCCTTCATGCTAAAAACGCTCAATAAATTCGGTATTGATGGAATGTACCTCAAAATAATAAGAGCTATTTATGACAAACCCACAGCCAATATCATACTGAATGGGCAAAAACTGGAAAAATTCCCTTTGAAAACTGGCACAAGACAGGGATGCCCTCTCTCACCACTCCTATTCAACATAGTGTTGGAAGTTCTGGCTAGGGCAATTAGGCAAGAGAAAGAAATCAAGGGTATTCAGTTAGGAAGAGAAGAAGTCAAATTGTCCCTGTTTGCAGATGACATGATTGTATATTTAGAAAACCCCATTGTCTCAGCCTAAAATCTCCTTAAGCTGATAAGCAACTTCAGCAAAGTCTCAGGATACAAAATTAATGTGCAAAAATCACAAGCATTCTTATACACCAGTAACAGACAAACAGAGAGCCAAATCAGGAATGAACTTCCATTCACAATTGCTTCAAAGAGAATAAAATACCTAGGAATCCAACTGACAAGGGATGTAAAGGACCTCTTCAAGGAGAACTACAAACCACTGCTCAGTGAAATAAAAGAGGACACAAACAAATGGAAGAACATACCATGCTCATGGATAGGAAGAATCAATATCGTGAAAATGGCCATACTGCCCAAGGTAATTTATAGATTCAATGCCATCCCCATCAAGCTACCAATGAGTTTCTTCACAGAATTGGAAAAAACTGCTTTAAAGTTCATATGGAACCAAAAAAGAGCCCGCATCTCCAAGACAATCCTAAGTCAAAAGAACAAAGCTGGAGGCATCACGCTACCTGACTTCAAACTATACTACAAGGCTACAGTAACCAAAACAGCATGGTAATGGTACCAAAACAAAGATATAGACCAATGGAACAGAACGGAGTCCTCAGAAATAATACCACACATCTACAGCTATCTGATCTTTGACAAACCTGAGAGAAACAAGAAATGGGGAAAGGATTCCCTATTTAATAAATGGTGCTGGGAAAATTGGCTAGCCATAAGTAGAAAGCTGAAACTGGATCCTTTCCTTACTCCTTATACAAAAATTAATTCAAGATGGATTAGAGACTTAAATGTTAGACCTAATACCATAAAAACCCTAGAGGAAAACCTAGGTAGTACCATTCAGGACATAGGCATGGGCAAAGACTTCATGTCTAAAACACCAAAAGCAACGGCAGCAAAAGCCAAAATTGACAAATGGGATCTCATTAAACTAAAGAGCTTCTGCACAGCAAAAGAAACTACCATCAGAGTGAACAGGCAACCTACAGAATGGGAGAAAATGTTTGCAATCTACTCATCTGACAAAGGGCTAATATCCAGAACCTACAAAGAACTCAAACAAATTTACAAGAAAAAAACAAACAACCCCATCAAAAAGTGGGCAAAGGATATGAACAGACATTTCTCAAAAGAAGACATTCATACAGCCAACAGACACATGAAAAAATGCTCATCATCACTGGCCATCAGAGAAATGCAAATCCAAACCACAATGAGATACCATCTCACACCAGTTAGAATGGCGATCATTCAAAAGTCAGGAAACAACAGGTGCTGGAGAGGATGTGGAGAAATAGGAACACTTTTACACTGTTGGTGGGATTGTAAACTAGTTCAACCATTATGGAAAACAGTATGGCGATTCCTCAAGGATCTAGAACTAGATGTACCATATGACCCAGCCATCCCATTACTGGGTATATACCCAAAGGATTTTAAATTATGCTGCTATAAAGATACATGCACACGTATGTTTATTGCAGCACTATTCACAATAGCAAAGACTTGGAATCAACCCAAATGTCCATCAGTGACAGACTGGATTAAGAAAATGTGGCACATATACACCATGGAATACTATGCAGCCATAAAAAAGGATGAGTTCCTGTCCTTTGTAGGGACATGGATGCAGCTGGAAACCATCATTCTTAGCAAACTATCACAAGAACAGAAAACCAAACACCGCATGTTCTGACTCATAGGTGGGAACTGAACAATGAGATCACTTGGACTCAGGAAGGGGAACATCACACACTGGGGCCTATCATGGGGAGGGGGGAGGGGGGAGGGATTGCATTGGGAGTTATACCTGATGTAAATGACGAGTTGATGGGTGCAGCACACCAACATGGCACAAGTATACATATGTAACAAACCTGCACGTTATGCACATGTACCCTACAACTTAAAGTATAATAATAATAAATAAATTTAAAAAAAAAGAACTTCTACACAGAAAAAGAGACTAATAACAGAGTAAACCGGCACCCTGTAGAATGGAAGACAATATTTGCCAACTGTGCATTCAACAAAATTTAATATCCAGAATCTACAAGGAGTTCAAACAAATCAACAAGCAAAAAACAATCCCATTAAAAATGGGTAGATGGCATGAACACACAATTCTGAAAAGAAATCATACATGCAACAAATATGCATGTGAAAATAGTTCACTATCACTCATCATTCCAAAGTCCCTTCCACATTTTCAGGTACCTTTATAGTAATACCCCACTTCTGATATGATTTTCTATATTAGTCCGTTTTTGCGTTGCTATAAAGAACTACCTAAGACTGGGTAATTTATGAAGAAAGGAGATTTAATGGACTCACAGTTCCACAGGATGTACAAGAAGCATGGTTGGTGAGGCCTCAGGAAACTTCTAATCACCGCAGAAAGATGAAGGGGAAATAAATATCTTCTTCACATGGCAGAGCGGGAGGAACAGAGCAAAGGGGGAAATGCTACACACTTTTAAACAACCAGATCTTGTGAGAACTCAACTATCATGAGAACAGCAAGGGGGAAAACCTCTCCCATAATTCAATCACCTCCTACCAGGTCCATCCCCCAACACTGGGGATTACAATTCAACATGAGATTTGAGTGAGAACACAGAGTCAAACTGTAGCACTGAGTATATACCCAAAGTAATACAATTTGTTCTACCATAAAGAGAAATGCACAGCTATGTGCATTGCAGCACTATTCTCAATAGCAAAGACATGGAGTCAACCGAGGTGCCCATCAACAGTGGACTGAATAAAATAAATGTGGTACATATACAACATGGACTACTACTTAACTATCAACAAAAACGTGTTCATGGCCTTTGCAGAAACATGGATGAAACTGGAGGACATAATACTATAAAAATTAATGCAGGAACAGAAAACAAAATACAACATATTTTACTTATAAGTGGGAGCAAAACACTGAGTACACATGGATGCAAAGAAAAGAACGACGGACATTGGGGCCCACTTAAAGGTGGAGTGTGGAAGGAAGGTGAGGATTGGAAAACTACCTATTGGGTGTTATGCTGATTACCTGGGTGACAAAATTGTCTGTACACTGAACCTTCACAACATGCAATTTATCCATGTAACAGAGCTGCACGTGTACCTCTTGAAACTAAAGTAAGAGTTGTAAGGAAAGAAAAATAAAATTTATGGAGTTATTTATTTTTTATTATTTACAGTTTAGGTTATTTTCTATAATTTCCCCAAACAAAATGATAGGACAGTATGATCTGCTCCTTTCACTTTATGTTTAAGTCTTGTAGCATAGTCTCTAAGATAATTCCTTTTAAAAACATCTGACATGAGGTACTACCCATTTTTATCAGAGATCTTTATTAATGCTTTAATATTTAAATTGATCTTTTCTGAAGCTTAGCTAGGTATATTATTCTTTTCTTTAGTTTTTAATTTATTTGACTCTGATGCATTTCCATTTGTCTATGAGTTTCTAATTCTATCTTCCAATATTAATTTTAGTAGTTTACTACATTTTCTATTTCACTCTGTACTTGATTTGAATTTCATTCACATGATATCTTCAGTGCTCCAGTTGGCAATCATGAGGGATTTAACAGTAAAGAAATTGAGCAGTGAAGGTGGGTAGCTTATATTAATGGGAAAAACCTAGTAACAGGTTTTATAAGTGGTCAATTCACTTCTGAATATTTTTGGGCAGTGATGAGTTTTGTTTTTTTCTGTCCTATCTTATAAATTTAGGGGTTTAGAAAATAAATACTCAAATATTAGGGAATTTCTATAATTTTTTTTAGCTAGACATAAAGAGAAAGTATCCTTAAAGACTGATTGTGACTTGACTAAGAGCCCAAACTATCCCTCATGGAAGCTTCTTCACCATGAGTCTTGGAACTCTCTCTGCAGTGGCACAGTGTACCACCACGTCTCCAGAAACATCCATCTGTGGGTGCATATGACCACGTTGTAAATATTTCCACTCATTCTCATCATCCTTTCTAAAATACCATTAATTTCCTCTTTTTCTCTCTCCCCCCACCACCTTCTTTCATTATTAGTACTATCTTCTTAAACAAATTTTAGCTGTATGCTTTTCAAGAGATTGAAGAAAAATAATAGACTGTATTTCTGGAGCAATTTAGGTTTACAGAATACGGAGAGAATTCCTTATATCCCCCTTTCCCTTGCACAGTTTCCCCTGTTATAAACATCTTGCATTAGTGTGGTACATTTTTAATAATTGATAAATGAATACTGACACATTTTTATTAGCTAAATCCCATAGTTTACATTAGCTTTCACTCTGTTTTACATTCTATGGGTTTGGACAAATGTATGATGGCATATATTGACAATTACAGTATAATACAGAATGGTTTCACTGCCTTAAAAATCCCACATGCTCTACCTATTAATTCCTTCCTCCCTTCCTTCTCCTGAGATCCTGGTGGCCTCTGTTCTTTGTACTGTCTCTATGGTTGTGCCTTTTCCACAATCTCATAGAGTTGAAATTATATACTATGTGGCTTTTTCATATTGGTGTCTTTCACTTAAAATGTGCTTTGAAAGTTTCTCCATGTCTTTTTATGGCTTGACAGTTCATTTCTTTTTCTTGCTAAATGATATTTTATTGCATGAAAGTACCACAGTTTGTTTGTTCGTTCATTTATTAAATAACACCTTGGTTGCTTCCAAGTTTCGGTAATAACAAATCTTACTATGTGGACATAAGTTTTAACTCCTTTGGGCAAATACCAACAAGCATTATTGACCATATGATCCCACAGAATATGTTTGGTTTTATAAGACACTGCCAAACTCTCTTCGACAGTGACTGTAACATTTTGCATCACCATCAGCAATGAGTGGGAGCTCCTGTTGTACCATATCCTCGCCAGCATTTGGTGTTGTAACTGTTTTGTATTTTGGTCATTCTAATAGGTGTGTAGTAGCATCTCATTGTTTTATTTACACCTCCTTAATGACATATGATGTTGAGCATCTTTCTAAATGCTTATTTTCCATCTGTATATCTTCTTTGTTTAAGTGTCTGTTCAGATTTCCTGCCTACTATTTAAATGGGTTTTTTTCTTATTGTTGAATTTTAAGAGTTCTTTGATATTTTGGATATCTGTTCTTTTTTCAGATACGTGTTTGGCAAATATTTTTTCCTAATCTGTGGTTTGTCTTTTCATTTTCTTAACTTTCAGGAGATTTTTATTGCTAATTCTTCCTTTTTATGATAAATGAGTCCATCATTTTCATACCTGATTCAAAAGACATTCATTACAATCTTTCTGAATCTTGACATCTTCAGTCTAAATTAGCACATACTACTTTGAATCTGACTTAAATAATTTGCTAGTTTATTATAAAATAAAGTTTAATATAATGTATGTATCATCTAAATCAGTCTTTTATTTCCTGCTTATTCTTATTATTAGACTTTTTTCTTTAGAAGAATAGTTTTGAATTGTTTTCTGACAATTAGCCATGGTTTCTATTTTGAGCTTTTTAATGTGGTGCTTATTGAAATAAAAACTATTTTTAGTCTATCATTTTCTTAGTACAGTTTTTATGAAGTAATCTTTAATGCATGTTGCCAAGTGAAGGAAGCCTGTCTGAAAAGGCTGCGTATTGTATGTAGCCATACATATACAACAATATGACATTGTGCAAATGGCAAAACTTATAGTAAAAAGAGCCGTGGTTGCTAGGAAGTTGAAAGGGGCAGGATGAATGGAAAAGCACAGGTGATATTTTACGACAGTGAAACTATTCTGTATGATACTTTCATGGTGGATACATGACATTCTGGATTTGTACAAACCCATAGAACTGTAAAACAAAATGAGTGAACTTCAGTTAATAACATGGTCTCAGTATTGGCTCATTAGTTGTAATAAATGCACCAGTAATGCAAGATGTACCATACTAATACATAGGAGACTATGATAGAGAAGTAGAGGGAGTGAAGTTGAGGGAGTAATGGGAACTCTGAACTTTCCACTCAATTTTTCCATCAACCTAGAACAGCTTATTAGATTAAAAAAAAAAATCTTTGGACTGGGATCTATTTATTACTGTGGAAAAGAATGAAGTCTTGGACTCAGTCTATCAGTCTATCTTAATGTTTACTTTGAATAAAGAGCATACTCCTCTTTCATATGGATAGAAATGAGATCAGACAGTCATTAAGATCCTATGCGGAGAATTGAAAAGGCTGTTGTATGGATAACCGGTATGAGTTATGTCAGAAAACTAAGTTCGGGGAAGAATATACACACCTATAATACCAAAAAGGAAATTATTCAAATGTTTATTAGAATAGTAGATGCAGGTAAGTACATACTGAGTGAAGTGCAGCTAAAATCCAGTTATGTCATTATTCTCAATAAAATGTTTTAAAAGAAACTGACAAATTCTAGGCACATACGGTGATTTGTAAAGAGGGACAGGTGATCTGGAATTATTTGAGATGGATTTGGTTGGTGACTGGAGTAGGGTTGTAAAGGAATCTGGCTAGTCCTGATCCTGTGTTTCACCTGAAAACCAGGATCACAAAGCTATAATATCCTAGTAATATCTATTCAGAAGCCAAAATCTATTGTCTTAAAATTTCTACTCACCTTCTTTAGTTTTATCTGTTGAAACGTAAGTTTTAAATGTAAGAACAAGTGTGATCTAGGATATACTAATAATAGTATTATAACTTATTTTTGTTTTCCCTGTTGTATACATTTAATCAATAGCTTAGTTCTTCTCCTGATCTTAAACTAAAGCAAGCCTCTTAATCCTTTGGCCAAACAAGTTTTATTTTAATGATTATATTTTCAAATTTCACATAACAATAAAAACTCTGAGCCCAATTTGAAGTTGAGGGCTCTCTGCTTCATGAGTTTGGGCCTGCTGAATAGACGGAATGCCTACGGTTGGAGAAACGAAAGTGATTCATTTCTTTTCTCCTTCCCTATCTCACTCCTCTGTTCTTGCCAGCACAGGGGTTAGAGCAGAAGAGAGGGAGAAGAGGAATGCTTTTGCTGAAAGGATAGCTGGTACTGCCCCTGGGTTTGCTGTATCTGGCAGGAGTTAAAGCTGTCTATCCTCATATGTATTTCTTGTAGAGTGTTCTCCCTGGTTATTCCAGAAACACCAGTCGCTGAGGATCTCTCACCTGCAGTTCCCTGCTGGATCTTCATTCTGACTGGTAAGTTATTGCTTCTTTTGCTGAGGTCTTCACACCTCCTCCCGTGGTTTTCATGGAAAGGAACTTATGTAACCCCATACTTGCTCCTTCATGTGACTTGCACCTGGTCGTGAAAAATTCTGGTGCATTCTTGTTCCTTAAAACTCTGAGTACCTGCAGATCCCCATGTGGGGATAGTCTCTCCTGTGCTTTTCATGAGAAAGATAGCCACGTGCCTAGTTTCTGTGTATTCTCCAGGTTAAATTCTAACATCCGCCCAGGAGATTCCCCTCACTCCTCACAGCTCTTCTTCATTGATTTGGTGTTGAAAGATAATGCTTCCCCATCCCTTCATTCTTTGAAAAACTCTGCTTTAAACCTTTATTCATAGTGACTGAGAGGTATAGAGGTCATCTCATGATTCCTGCCTTCCATAATAAATCCTTGTTCAGAACTTCACTTTCCCATTTTAATCTCTTATAGCAGAAGCAACCCAGAACATACTTTTTCTTCAAATATTGAGATTTGTAAAGAATCCCTCTGTCATCTCATTTTTATGCCAAATTCATTTACTGAAGGAGTGACATCCCCAGACTCCTCAATGTCATTTTTCCTGTTTTGAGCTTAACGTGATCTAATTGAAGAGGGCCTTTTAAATATGTGGCAAGTAATAAGACAAACCTACCAGACCAACAGTGATAATTCAACAAAAGACACATATTTGTGATATATAAATCAAATGCTAATAAGATATGCTCAACATTTAAGTATTTTACTCATGAGAGGAGTGGGTGATGGGTTTTTTAAAAATACATATATATATAAAAGAAAAAGGGTTAGCCTGAAAAGTGAAAGCTCCCTCCTATGAAATGGCAGAAGAAATTATTTAATAGATTATCAGATGCATACTTTGTAGATTTCTATATATACTTTCCTTAGATTGCTAAGCTAAGTATGAAAGCATGACCTACTTTTCCTCAACTTATGCCTCATAGTGGGTATTTGCTCTATTCTCTGTACTGCTATTTTCTCCCTGAGTCACTCTTCTACAGAAAACACTTCCAAAATTGACTCATGAAAGACAGACAGTTCTGAGTATCTTAATCATAGATTCATAGTTTGTATTCATCTGGTTCACAATTCTGTGAATTTCCAATTTTTGTTCAATTATTTATATAAAAATGAACACATTTTAACTCTTATTTAATTGGCAGTATCTAATAATATCTCCCATTTGCTACTTGCCTTGTGGACACTGAGAGAAAGGTTCAGAAAATTCAACTGGCATTTGGGAAGGCTGGCCTAGATAATCCTATTTCTGGAAAATTATTGATTTGTACTACATTATACATTAAAAACCTCTTCTTAAAATTATGTCACTCTTTTCCTTTCTCCTCAGTTAAATCTATGGGATCTCCCTTTTATTTGTTTTTCAATTGTATCAGGTTCCAGCCCCAGCTGAGGTCCAAGGGGAGTGGGTGGATGAATGGTAGATAGCTGAAAGAACACTTGGGGGCCATAGGCAGGTGAAATGTAGTTTTATTCAGCAGCTCTCTCATCAACAGCCTACTCACATTAACTCTCTCACATTGTTCACCTTTATCTCCGCTGTCTGCTCCAGCTCTGTGGCTCCTGCTGCCCCCATGCCTGCAACAGCATGGCTGGCTCTCCCTTGCCTTCAGGGTCAGCAACTTAACTCTTTCTCTCTCTGGGCACCAGCACGAGCCCTGCCATGGCTCCCCTCTGTCTTGCAGATGGACAGCTCTGGTTCTCTCTCTTTCTCTGGGTGCCATCACCATGTCAAGTCATGCCCAGGAGCCCATACAGTGTTAGCAGGGCAGTTATACCTTCTACAGACAATAGTGGCTCAGAGCCAAGAATGCGCTTACACAAACAGATTATATAACAAGTGGAGTATGTGCCTGCACCCTAAACTTGCTGAGTCATGCAAGCCTGGATCTCTGCCTTGGCCTAATTCTTGACCAAAGCACATCCATGTGCCTTACACTCTACCCACTAGGCCGAGGGAGACATAGGTTTTGGACACACAGGTTTGATACATAGCTTTGGGCATGCAGACCCGGTACACAGCTGTGGCACATAGGCCTCAGACACATAAACCTGAAACATACACTCTGGGCATGCAGGCCCGATGGACAGGTTTGGGCATGCAGGCTTTATACATACACATGGGCTTTGATAAACTGCTCAGCTATAGGTGCAGATTACCATAGGCATTGCCTCCTTGGTGGTTACCATTCACACTGCCCTGAATTCGGTTCATTAGCTACTTTGCCTATACCTGGTTTCAAACCACATAGTGTCCGTACTAGACTGGACTGTGACACCAGTCCAGGCAGCAGTAGTACCTTGGCTAGACCCATCTGTATACCATGCCCTATTAGGAATGGGGGGATGCACTTCTTAACGGTGAAAGCTCAGCATCTAGGGGTGCCTCAGTCTCCATGGCCTTACCTTGCATTAGGATCCTAAGGCTTCTTGTACCTCTGTTGCTAAGGGAGTTGTACTCAGCGTACTCCTCTGTTCCAAGTAGGCACCCCACTTCACTAAAGTGGATCTGTGTTGTTTCAGTCCAGGGGTTATTACCCACGAAGGCACCCATCCTGCTATTGGGTAAGTCGTCCGCACGGTGATGACTGTAACCCATCCTGACATGTTCTTATAAGGCTGAAGGGCGGTGTATGCAGTTACTAACTGCTTCTCTATTAATGAACACCAGAACTCAGCTCTCTTCCACAGCTGGGACTAAAAGCCTACTGGTTCTTCCAAGCACTCCATGCGCTGCCATAGGCTCTAGCCAGCACTATCTGTAGTTGCATGTACATCAAGTTTAAATGAGAGCCCCTGGTTAACTACCCGCAGGGCTTGTGCCTGCTGAATAGCCTGCTTGGCTATTGGAAAAGGCTGCCTCAACCTTATCATCCTAATCCCAGGCAAAAGGGGCATTGCCAATTTTAAATCTGCAAGAGAATCAAAGGTTAACATAACATCATCAACAAGATTATGAGATAGAGTGGGGCTATGCATATTGCCCTGTAGAAACACTGTGAAAGTCCACTGTCACCCTCCCATGAAGGCAAACTATTCCTGGTTCTCTGGACAAAAAATCCCAGTTCCATTGTTAAGCAGTCCAGCAAGTCTGTGACAGACGGTATGGCTGTGAAGTCGTGCAAAACATCCCCAGCCAGAATGTCCTCAGGCATGGGAGAGACATACACGGTTCATGAGCGGAGAACCAAGCAGCCGATGCCAAGATGCAAAGATACAGGTTTCACTTTCACTGACCAGTCTTCATGACCATCAGTAACTGCAGCTCTGCCCAGAAACTTATCCGGGTTCAGAGTCCAGTAGATTGCCAAGTCCACATATGGCTTTTGGTCGTCCAGTGCCCTCCAAGCCAGGCATCTTGGTCAGTCTCTTACCAAACAGAAAAGGCTTTACACTTCCGCCTAACTGCAGCAGGCAATCTGTGAACTGGAACACTCGGGCGAGACTGGGTCGCCCCGCAATGTCCTTTTCCCACATGACTTACACTAAGTCTGTACATGACGGCCGACATTACTTGCTTAACTCCTGCAACTCAGTGGGGGTATAAGCACTGTAAGAGCTGTGTTCCACCACTGTGAGGGGACCCTGTGCTCTCCCCTGGGGTCCCATTGGCTGCTCATGTTCTGCCTTTTGATGGATCACAGGGCGAGCTCGCAGCAGAGGAGCCTCCTCCCTGCCCTGCATCTTGCAGGGACTGGGCATGCACCTCCCGCAGCACAGTTACAAATGCCTGTCTGACTCTGCTGGCAAAGGTGTGTTCCTCCTTGGTGCTGTGCCTTTCCAGGTACTTCAGTGCCCTCTTCATACTCACAGGAGAGCCATCCACTGCCCCCCATGTTTCCATCAGATCCCATCCTTGCAGCATGGCTGCCACTGGGTACCACAGTCCATGCTGCGGCCACAAAGCCGACTGAGGAGCCCTCAGGGGCTGAAGACCCACTCACCTCATCCTGCTGACAATGCCAATTGTCAGGTTCCAGCCCCAGCTGAGGTCCAAGGGGAATGGTGGATAGCTGAAAGAACACTCCGGAGGGCCATAGGCAGGTGAAATGTAGTTTTACTCAGCAGCTCTCTCAGCAGCAGCTTACTCACATTCACTCTCTAACACTGTCCACCTTTATCTCAGCTGTCTGCTCTGGGTCTGCGGCTCCTGCCCTTCCAACAGCTGCATAGCAGGCTCTCCCTTGCCTTCAGGGTCAGCAGCTTAACTCTTTCTCTCTCTGGGCACCAGCACGAGCCATGCAATAGCTCTCCTCTGTCTATCTGCAAGACAGACAGCTCTGATTCTCTCTCTCTCTCTTTCTCTGTGTGCCAGCGCCATGTCAAGCCATGCCCAAGATCCTGTACAGTGTCAGCAGGGCCGTTATGCCTTCTACAGACAATAGTGGCTCAGAGCCAAGTATAAGCTTATACAAACAGGTTATATAACAAATGGAGTATATGCCTGCACCCTAAACTCGCTGAGTAATGCAGGTCTGGATGTCTGCCTTGGCCTAATTCTTGACCAAAGCACATCCATGTACCTCACAAATTGTTTGTCTTCTAGCAACTGATAACCTAGAAAAACTTAGGCGAGCACCAAACAACAGAATAGTAACTCAATAAAGGAGGTGTGGCATGCAGCCACAAACATAG
The DNA here is from genome assembly GCF_037993035.2 of Macaca fascicularis. NCBI lineage: Eukaryota > Metazoa > Chordata > Mammalia > Primates > Cercopithecidae > Macaca > Macaca fascicularis. Next base: position 118,264,096 of record NC_088377.1, read on the forward strand.
AACCAGAAGGCCAGGCTGAGTGGATGTGAATTCCTTTTTGTCATTTGTTAGCTACTTTATATTGGGTAGGTTTCTTAAACTCTGCGACTTAGTTTTTTAATCCATAAAAATAGTAATAGGGCTGGTTGTGGTGGCTCATGCCTGTAATCCCAGCACTTTGGGAAGCTGAGGTGGGCAGATCGCAAGGTCAGAAGTTTGAGACCAGCCTGGTTAACATGGTGAAACCTCGTCTCTACTAAAAATGCAAAAAAATAGCCTGGTGTGCTGGTGGGCACCTGGTACTCAAGAGGCTGAGGCAGGAAAATCGCTTGAACCCAGGAGGCGGAGGTTGCAGTGAGCCAAGATCGCGCCACTGCACTCCAACCCAGGTGACAGAGCAAGACTCCATCTCAAAAAATAAATAAATTAAATAAATAATAATAGTATCACATACATCACAGAGTAGAAAATAGGATTCAGTGAGTTAATATATCCATAAAGTGCTTCTCATAGTGCCTGGAATATGGAATGCACTCAATGAATGTACGTATTTTAGTATTTCTACAATAATAATAGCTCACTAAACAGATGCCAAATCCTACTCTGTGTCTAAGAATTACAGAAATTGTACCAGTCTCAATCATTTTTCACATAAAGCAGAAATGAAAGTTAATACACTTTCCTTCCCATGATTATCCTTTGTGTGACCCTTAGCACACTGGCTTGAAAATTCTAAAAAAACACAAACACAGGACACTGGAATCTAAATGGACAAACTATTTTCAGAAGTATTTTCAGAAGATAGGAAAGGGGATCAGGAATACCTTTTGCTGATCAGAATGTCTAATCCTACACATTGGAAGAAAATAAGAGCCGTCAGCAAGCACACACCCCATTCCAGAAAGAAACCATCTCCGACAGACTTAATGGCTCATATGTCCTGGTCAGGTCCTAGGGTTTGTGGTTACCTCACTTGTCCCTCACAGAAGGGGCCTAAATGGGAACCCTTAATGCTTGGGGGTTCTGTGCAATTCCTGAACCTATGGTTGGAGGTGCTCCTGATGTTTTGCTGGTTTAAATTACCTCCTTTGAGTTTGGAACAAATTATTCTGAAGAGTTACATTCCAGTACCCTGTCTACTTTTCTATTTCTGTGTTTCCTGTTTTCTCCTCTTACCACTCTGGAGATACAGGCCACAGTGAGAATGTGTTCACAGTGAGTGTCATGGTAAAGAAAAGGATGGAATATGGTTCCCTAGTCCTCTCCCCACCCTGCCCCTGTCGACCTCCTGCCAACACCCACACTGTGCAGAAAGCTCTGAGGATACAAGTTCATGGTAAAATCTAGAGATTCTTTTAAAAATGTCTCTGAAATGACTAAGTTGAGAGTTATTTTTTCCTATATTAATGTAACTTTAAAATGGCAAATGATTTCTATTGAAACGTATGTTTTTCTACTATATTGTGTTTTGTAAGTTATAACCTCTATGCAGTCAATAATGTTATACATTTTAAAAATAACTGACCCTCAAATTCCTGTATTGATCATAGTTCTGCATCAATCAATACTAATCTCTCAGACAAATTAGTCTTTACATTGACCAGAAAAAGTCATTATATGCATATTAGCTAGGTACTACAACATAAATTGAATTAATTTAAGGAGTGAAAAATATACAGCTTTTTGTATTACTTCATATTTGATACTTCCAGCCTTAATTCTTTACCACATTTTTAATGTTAAAAAATTATCCCAATAACTTAACCAGCAGCTATCTACTCATTAAGTGAAATAAATAAAATTTCAGAACAATGTCTGGCTCATAAAGGTACTCATATTATATTCTGACCTCTTTCAATTTTTATCTTTCAAGATTAAGAAATTAAGAATTTCATCATCTCCATTATATATGTATATATAGATAGAAATACTAGAAAATGTGGCATTGACATTAAAGACCAAATGCTGCCTCATTGATGTGGCTGATTTATTCTCAGAGTGGTAAGTGTGGATGGAGATTACAAACTGGGGAGTACTGAAATGTTTCACAAGAACACTTGATAATAATGTCACTCTTTCTCTGCCCCACTCCAAACACTGTCCATATAACAGGATTTTTATGTTCAAGACCAGGAGTTTGCCTATTTCTTTTTTTGTTCTTATTTCTTTTTAATGTCTCTGTTCCCACCATCTCTACCAATCCCTGTACACATGCATGTGTGCTGACACATACACAGTCCAATATAGTATGCCCATGTCTATTCAGTACCCAATCTTTATTATCATATGAATAAATGCTGCAAAATCAACTGTACGTGTTAAGTTTTAAGATTATTACTTCACATTAATCCATGTTTAATAGAAAAGGTTCTATGAAATTGCTGACATGTAGCCATCTTACACCTTCAGTAATGATCAGACTGATATCTTGGTCTTATCTAAGGTACCTGGTCATTGCTCTGCCAGTCAGCAGTACTCCATGTGTGAATATATCACATAATATAATGAAAGGCCATTGTAATTCTTGGCTAATCAGGATGTTGCTTCTTAGTTCATTTGACTGTGTGCCCGGTTCTGTTCCACTAGCCCACATTGCTTGGTGGGGTTCCCTTTCACTGCTCTTAAAAACACTCCTCCTTTTTTTTTTACTGTGACTAAAGACACCTAGACTTATGTTTTTCTTGATTTTAAACTAAAAAAAAACAAAACAAAACAAACAAACAAAACAAACAAACAAACAAAAAACCCAGAAGGAAACTTGACTTAAAATAACTTTTGTTTTATACCCAGCAAAAAGTATCTGAGATAGGGAATGTTAAAGGGGTCTATACATGCTTAGAGTGGGAGAGGAGAGGAAATGCTTAGAGGGTACATGCTTACAGAAGGCTTTTTTTATTCTGACCCGTCATCCTCAACCAGCCCCCATGCAGCTCTCCTCCTTTGTAGCAGGGCCAGAGAAGAGCTCCAGTCCCAGTGCTGATACTGCGATTAACCCCCAAGCCAAACCCAGCTTTTATATTTGCTTCCAACTCATAGCTTTTGACCCATTTCAGGATTTTGTTTGCCTGTTTTTGTAGAGAGTCTTTTTTTTTTTTCCCTCAATTTCTGATAATCAAGCAAAAATATAAAAAGAACATTATATATTGGATTCAGTTATTTTGTCTTTTTTTTCTTTTTTATGGTCTATAATAAAGTGTACAACATGATTTTTTAAATACACATATACATAGTAAAATGATTACTTCACAGTACCTAAATCCATGATAAAAACATGATAGCATACAGGCCGGGCGCCGTGGCTCACACCTGTAATCCCAGCACTTTGGGAGGCCGAGGCGGGCAGATCATGAGGTCAGGAGATCGAAACCATCCTGGCTAACACAGTGAAACCCCGTCTCCACTAAAAATACAAAAAATTAGCCAGGCGTGGTGGCGGGCACCTGTAGTCTCAGCTACTCGGGAGGCTGAGGCAGGATAATGGCGTGAACCAGGGAGGCGGAGGTCGCAGTGAGCCGAGATTGTGCCACTGCACTCCAGCCTGGGCGACAGAGTGAGACTCCATCTCAAAAAAAATTAAAAAAAGATAGTATATAAATGAATAATTGCCTCACGTATTGAATAAAATCTACACTCTCCTTGGATAATCTTTAATGTAATCTCTGCTATTACATCTGTCTTAATATTTTCAGTGGTGAATGAATTATTTTTGTATCTTTGGTGTTCACATTTGTACAAACACCAAAGATACAAAAGCAGAGTATTTATATATGTGTACATATGTCTGAAAACATATATAAATACCATATATATAGACAAACTATATATATATGTTTTCAGACTTGTTATGTGAAAAGTGGTGAAATAATTTTATGTTTTTAAGACATTTTCTTTACTTGCTATATAATTTTTTGAAGTTTCAGATAAATTCAGACAAGTAAAGTAACTACCGTTTAACTTTTACTCCATCAATGCTGTAACAAGGCTGAAAGATATAAATGAAAAAGAAAAACAAGCTGCCCATAGTTTAAATAATATTTTTAGGTCATTTCAGTATTTTAGCATTCTCTTTGCTAACCTTTTGAATGTAATATAATTATTAACAGTAATCATTTCTATCACAATTGGAAAATTGAAATTTTCAAGTGGTCTAACACATATATTAAAAATAACACTTTTATAGAGAATGAAAACCAGAGCCTGTATTTGAGCATAATTATGAGATTCATATATTAATGGAGTAATTTTTAGAAATAAATGGCCAGACATTTTAAAATTATAAATTTTTAGGAAAAATAATGGTATTATCTAATTTGAATAGAATTTACTGTGATGCTCACTATAGACTGTATACCTAGAGTTGCACAGTATGTTACTTAGAATTACCATGTGATTAATTTTTAATTTTCAGCTTTTTATTGAAGTTCTCCACCTTGTTATCTAACCATGTGACTATGTTCATCACGTTTATTTTAATATCCTTGTCTGATAACTCCAATATCTATATCTACTGTGGGTTTGTTTCTATTATCTTTTTTGTTTTCTGGCTTTGATACACTTGGTCTCTTTCCTTGGTATGTCTGACAATTGTCTAATGGGATGCTGTCTGCCTATTGTGTATAAAAAATTATGGAGGTAGTCTCTAGATACTGTTTTCTTTGTCATAAGAGAATTTCCCAGTTGCTTCCTTCAAGCAGACAGAAGGGATAGAATATATTAATGCAATTCAGTGAGAGATGGAGCTTGTTTAGAATTGCAGTTTCATCTTAGTAAAAGCTGGTTTAATTTTGGTTCACCTCTGAAATAAATATGTGTGTATGTGTATGTATACACACATATCACAAATACAAATCTAAACATATGTGACATGGGATCTTCTTTGGCTGAGTAGAATTGGTATCAACATTCACAGTTCTTGCCTGGGGTGTTTACCAGGACCCCTTCTCCTTGATGTCCCCATACCACATTTCAGTCCCTTCAACCCCCTAGGAAGCCCTGTTCCGTTCCTTAGCCCTTTACCTTTTGCTTGTGAATTAGCAAATGCTTTAACAGGAAAAAGCAATAATGAATATTGGGCAGAGTCCTTTGTAATTCTTTTTCCTCTGAGATCATAGCCTCTCAAATCCACAGCTTTTATTGGTCTCCAGTATCTTTAAATTGATGTAATTTGGATTTTGGACAACCTTACCACTTCTCTTCACCAGGGACTTAGGTCTGCAAAAGATTTTTCTGCAGAAAGCACAGTGTATTACTAAAGATGCAAAATGTAAAGTACATTTAAGTATGTTATTATCTGTAGAATTTGTGATAACTAATTTCAGGATACTTGAATACTATACTCAAAAATACTCCTACTCCTGCTCCAATTTTAACCTGGGAGTGAATAATTTAATGTGCATAAAAGATTCAACCTATAATGGATAACCTAACATATAATGGGCAATTTAGTTCAATAACTGGTTAGATCTGAATTTTCCAGACCAGAGCACAGTCTAGATTTTACATTTTATAACGTCATGCCATTCAATATCTAAGTAATTGCATAACCTCTATATCAAGCTCCAAGCTTTAGCTACAACTATGTTTCAACAGGATTCCTATTGTAGCTCTTATTTGAACTTAACCTATTTCATTTTTTTTTTTTACAGTCACAATCATTTTGTTTTTGTCTTGTAATAAATGGTAACAGGTAAAGGGCTTGAGTATGAGTGATAGTGAAAGTAATGATGACAAATATAAATAACCTAAGAATGTGTATTATTTGCTCTTGACTATTTATCTCAATGTAAGTTTACTTCTTATAAAAATGTCATTTCTTTTCATTCCTGATGTGAAACCTGCCCTTTAATAAATGAGAAAGAATGCCATTTTATGACTTCACATAACTCAACACTATGAATTACTACCAATATACATTAATATACCATTTCCGCAGAAGCCTATTTCATGTACCTTTGCAAACAAATGAGAAAGGCACACTAGAGGAATTAGATACTTAACCGTTTAGTAGCAGTTCTGACTTACAGCTTTGACATAACACTTTAACAAAACAATGAAGTGATTGATTCAAGAAAAGTAGTTATACTACAAATTACACTCTCTCAAATATTTGGTTCAAAATTTCAGATGTGAGTTATTATTACCACAGCCTGTAGGCACTCATTTAAGCATTATTGCCTTTTATAAATGGTTTGTGTGAATCAGTTCTATAAGAAAAACATTCTTCCTCATTAACCACCTCCAAACTACAACCATCAATTAATGTTAAGGGGCCATATATAGGAAGGATGGTATGGGGGAAGTTTGACTCTGAATTCATTTATATATATACATACTGTAAAAGTTTGACTTCTAATTTTAGAGCTTTTCCAACAACTGAAAAGTCAAGTAGCGTGACTTTCACTGTTGAGATGTATAATTTAAAAATCCTGTATTAATAATTGTTTGAGGCTACTTGTCTCTGATGTATGGTTTCATTTTTTTGTGAATGGATTAATACCACCATTCTTTATTTCTGTTTCACTGTAGTTATCATCATTCCCCAAGCTCAATGATAAAAACGTGAAGTTCCATATAAATCTTGAATTATTATTTGCTTTTCTATTTATTCATATGCCAAATACATTTGAAGAATTTAATACATTCTTGCTAAAATAAATTTTTTGCTTTTTATCTCTATTTGATGTATCTATCAGCTTTAGTATATGGAATTTATCATAGGCGTATGAGAATGCATTTGGTTCACTAGAGCATTGATATTTAACCGTGCTTTGCATTCTGCTCTTCACACATGTTCTTACTTACATAGATACAAAAACATGCATGAATTGTGGGACTAAGAAATACAGAAATAGATGCTAGCCACCAAGAATCTCCATATGCAGAAAAGAAAAAAATAATATGATTTGGACAAAGTAATAACAGTCATCATTATCATAATTATGTTCACTAAGATATGTTGAATGGTTATGAAATGCCAGTCTCTGTTCTAAGTGCTTAGAGTTCCTGACATCTTAGCTTCACACAACCAAGAGCATATAGCAGAAGTGAGAGTAAACAGGGTATTTTTCACAGATAAAAGGACACATGCTAAAGATCAAGACTGAAAAAAAAAAAAAAATACGTGCAGTCTTGGTCCAAATGTGTCTTAGAATGTGTGACTCCAAGTCATGATCTTTCACCATTTAAGCAACTACTATCACACATTTGAATAACAATTTTATTTATATGATGCATTACCCATTTAAATATATAATTTGACATTACCTATGTCAAAATGCATTGATTTTCCATAATAAACGTGTTTCTTATTTGCATGTGCCAAATCTGGGAGGTGACACCTGCTGCCAGAGGAGTTTCCATTCACCTCTTCAACTTGGAAATGCCCTGAAAATTTTAAAATAAATTTTCAGACACTTTATTATATTTATAGCTCTTAGCAAATAATGAATAGAAACAAATATATTGAGTGTTCAGCACCATGAGGAATATAAAATCAATAGGATGCAATTTTTGTCTTCTGGAACCTTACAAGATAAATCAATTAAATACTACAGGTAAATAAAAGTGAAACTGGCTAAATTTTAGGTAAGGAAAATGGAAAGAATGGAAGCTTGGGGAAGGAAAAAATGCCCTCATATAGAACCTATGTTCTCAGAACAGAGAAAAATATGAATTTCCAAGACCTCTAATAATTAACCACTATTCTCAAGGAGTCATGTAAAAGAATGAACTCTTTCTTCACATCTCAATTAACCAACCAGTGGTTTCTTAGCTTCTTTTACCCTGGACTGGGCACATTACCAGTCCTAATCTTTAATACTGAATCCTTCTTACACTGCCAAATATGCTATCTGCTTCTTTCTCTTCCCTGTTTTTGCAGTATCGTCCTCCTCAAGCTGTACATTTAAAGCGTGAAAGTAACTCATTTCCAGAGTAAACATTTGTCTTTTCCAGACTAATGATATACTGCAAAAATGAAACTCTTTCTTGTCCCTAAGTTTCCCAGCTTCACCTGGCACAAAGGAGTGGGGTTGGAGGGAAGTTTGCGTAAATCTACTGAAATTTGGAGAACGGTTTTGGTTCTTACATGGAAATTGATTTGTATGCTGATATATGCTAATCAACACAGCACAATTCTCTAATAATGTGATAATTATTATGCTGACTTAGGCTAAAATGTTAGCCCATGTGGCATGTTTATCTTGTCCTCTGGCACCAGTGGTGTAAAAGAATCGATTTCACCATAACTCTAGTGAATATGATGAATTTTAAAAAGCACTGTTTTGTTTTGATGTAAAGACAAACATATCCTAATGAAAAAGAAAACTAAATGCTAGGTAGTGGATTTGGGGTTGACTTCAATAACGATAATTTAAATAATGTGAATAAAACAGTAATTAAAATATAGGCAGGTAAACTCCCTCCAGCACTATTTTAATGATGGACACATTCCAAGAGGGTTCTTATCTCCTCAGGGCAAAGGCTGGAAGCACCTTTGCTGACTCAGATGGAGGATGATGGCATCTTATTTTGGTTGTCAGGTGCACAGTTTAGGAGAAAAACACATCTGGAAATATACAAAACATTCTGTTTGTCAGAATGGAAAAATACTGCATGTTTAAGGATCAACTAAGATTTTTCTCTGAATATTTGGGATAAAAGCACATTTTAGAAATTAAGACCTTTTGATGAACTTTAGACAAAAGGAAACATGAATATTTTTCTATCTATTAGTTAAAGTGAAGCTGAAATTAAGTCGTACCATCTCTCATTGTTTGCTTTTAATGAGCACTTATGCATGGTATTAAGTCATAACCATTTTGTGGTTATCTATTTTGAGTTATGTGTTCTTACAGACACAGAGCAAGTTATATACAAGTTTATGTACTCTTTTCTGCTATAGCATGCTTGAGCATGTCATCTGAACTAGCTTAGTGCCTCAGCAGCTCCTGCCCCACATGGCTGCTGACCATACAAGCACTATAATCTTGTCAATTCCAGTGCACAGTACCCTGGAAAGATTTGAATGCAGGGGATTTGTTAAAGGAACCCACATTTCACCTTCCGTGTTTCCTCCAGTGGGGAAGCTCCTTCCATTCAATCATTTAATAGGCCGTTCTCAATGCCGGCTATGCACTTGAATCCCCAGAGGTTCGGATTAAATTGGTCTTGGGTGAAACTAAGGTGTTAGTATTTTTTTAAAGCTCCTCAGGTGAATAAATATACAGCTCAGTCAGACTACCCCACATTAGGTGAGTTAGGGAAACCCCATGCCCATTCACTCGTGGCAGGAGAAGAGAGCATGATGACTCTTAGGGGCCTTTATATCTTCTCTGTACACTTTGCTATTCTACTTACTATACCTCTGTGAAGGGGAATTGCCAAATCTCATCTTCTAGGTCTTGCTTAATTTTGGGTACTGGTTCTTGCTTTGTGTTGTTTTCACTGCCTTGTACCTAATAGTTCAAATTTCCTCTGCTTTCCTACTTGTGACTGTACAATACTCAATCAATAATTCACCTTGGCATTACATCTTGCAATTCTAGGTCAACCTCTTCTCTAAGCCAAGAGAGGAGACTGGATTATAATCCATACTACACTACACACACAGGCACAGAAATATTGTTTGCATTTTACCAATCATAATGTACATCCCCAGTTCAAAATACTGGAAACACTGTTATGAGCACCCTCTCCAATGATCCAGTAATGCAATAACAAGGCATCAGCATTTCAGCATATAAATCTTCATAGTACATCTTTGACTGTATCATGGGTCATCTCTGTTCTTTCTTCCCCATATTTGTGATTCTAATTAGGTTGGCTATAAATACCTTTTATCAAAAAAATTGTTTTTAAGGTTGTATAATTCTGTTATGAAAAATTCTAAATTTTAATGGATAAATTACTATTAATGAATATGGTTATATACATTAGGAAGCTAATTTGGTAACAATTATTTCCATATGATAGCAGAAAGTGTTGGAAACAAAGGTAATGTGTCAATCAAAATATATGAATAGGTTGAAATTTTGGAAGCAAAAACTCTGTATGCTCTATCACTTGCATTTCTATTGTTCTCTATGGTGAATGAGACTCCCCTGCCCTCCACCTTTGGAAGTGCTTTATTTAAAACAAATACGTAGTCACTAAAAATACAACTAAAAATTTATGTCGGGACAGTAATATTCCTTTTTTCCAGATATTCTTGTCAAAGCAACCCTAAATCCCCAAAATATGGAAGATTTAAAATATGGGATTTAAAAATGTAAACAGGGGCTGGGCGCCATGGCTCACACCTGTATTCCCAGCACTTTGGGAGGCGGAGGCGGGTGGATCACGAGGTCAGGAGATCGAGACCATCCTGGCTAACACGGTGAAACCCCGTCTCTACTAAAAATACAAAGAAATTAGCCAGGCGTAGTGGCGGGCGCCTGTAGTCCCAGCTACTTAGGATGCTAAGGCAGGAGAATGGCATGAACCCGGGAGGCGGAGCTTGCAGTGAGCCGAGAACGTGCCACTGCACTCCAGCCTGGGTGACAGAGCAAGACTCTGTCTCAAAAAAAAAAAAAAAAAAAAAAAAATTTAAACAGTAAGTTGCTTACTTCTCGAATAGTTTTTAAATAACACAGCAACAACAAAAGAACATAAATATTACTACTACTACTACTAATTAACTTAGAACATTCTGATAATCTGAATTTTCACACTACATGGTTTGAATAGTAATGATATTAAAATTCCTTGGTGTATTTTAGTGGGTTTGTAGTTGGCTCAGGTTTATTATAGTCTGCTAGAGTGTTATACTGTCATCTCTATAAAGTGGCATCGACACACATGAAAACCTTTAATGACTTCACAGGATTAGGCTGTTGCAGTTATGATGATAGTTTCTGCCCATTACTTTCACTATTTAAGAGGAAGTTCCAATAATATTTTCAAATTGAGCTAGAAGGTACTCACTGAGGTAAAAACCCCAGGCTAAGTTGAAGAGGTTATATAGTTTTACTGTTAGAATTCTTTGATTTGAAGTAATAGAAAGTAACTTATACTTCTTAAATCATGAAGCAAATTAATAATAAGGGTGCAAATGCATAGCCTTGAATCCAGAGGCTGAAATTCATGTAGGCCTCAGTTAGTTAACATAAGCAGGAAAAATCACTGGAACTTTTCATCCTTCATGTTTATTCCTCCCTGGGTTGTCTGTTTTAATGTCTATTTTTGCAAACAAGCTTTCTCTTCTACTCTGCCTACTTGGTGAGCTGTGACTTCCACTTCTTTATGTTTTGCATATGGCAGCCTAGTCATGCCATGAGATTAAGAGGCTCTGGGAATGAGCATCTGTCTGCTACAGCTTTGTTCAAGGACATACTCATCACTAGGGATGGCCTGGTGTTACTGTCACTGAACATTGACTTCTGGGACTTAGGCCTGTGCATGAGGAAAGGGAATAAGTTGAACAGTGTAAACTCTTATTGGGAATGTGCAAAAAGATTAAATTTAAATTTGTGCATGAGGCTTACGGTAGTGCTTACTGCTAAATATTCTTCAGCCTAGAGGCATGGACTTCTTCCAGCCCACCTGTTATTCCCATGGACACCTATCATCTCCTTCCCTGTATTTGCACAGCTAACAACTATCTTGCTACTTCCTACTGTTTATTATGAAACCCTGATTTGACATCTTCCATATAACTCCAGGGTTGCAACAACATATTATCAACATTGGTTATAAAGAAAAGTTAGTGGGAAGGGGAGAAAAAGTAGGCTGTTCCTTTTTCTCCTTTCAACTCTAACCAACATTGCCACATCAGCAGACCTCATACAATAATCATCATGGGTAATTATGATGATAGTAGTTACTGAGCATTCCCTATGTGTACTGGACTAGGCTAGTCCTTATCTTGTCTCATTTAATACAGATAATAACCTTATAGATAGATACTCATCTCCGTTTTATATGTAGGTAACTAAAGCTAGGAGAAATTGACTTTTCAGAGGGTTCATAAGTAATAAGCAATGGAGCTGAAATTCAACCTCAGCCAATCTGATTCCAGTCCAGTCTCTTAAGTAATTTTTCACAGAAGAGTTGGAAAGTGCTGCAAGGCTGCAGGCCAGCATGCCTTGCATCCATCTCTTCCCCATTCCACCCATCCCTCACTTCAGAAACTTGTCTCAAAACTCTCTAGGCCTGCATAGTAATTCTTTAGGGTCATTTGGTCAAATGGTCCCACCATCACATCATCCCTTTCATGCAACACTAACTTTCTCTAGGGTGGGTATAAAATGGATAAATATTTATCCTCCCTCTGTTCTCATACTGTCAACATCATTTAGGAAACCAAGAAAGAAGAAGAATGAAAGGATCTTGTTTTGGATTAGGTCAGGGAAATAGGTAGTGTGAGTCAGATTCTAGTGGAAAGGTGGCACCTCTCATGCAAACCTCAGAGTTCACAAAAACAAGCTAGGAAAGTCAGTTGGACCTTTGTCCTGTCCCAGGTCATGGGGATCTCATGAATGATTAATGGAGAAGCCCACATATCTTTTGCAGGCAAATGGAGGGAATAAGGACAAAGCATAGCAGGGTTAGACAGATGCTTGGCATCCATAAAACTTTGTGACCCATGTTGATTGGGTAATATGCTTAAAGTACATTATTAAGTGATTAGAATTCGGGGCGGGGGGGGCTGTGGATTTAGAGTAAATCTAACCAATTTCAATGGGACAATGGAGATTAAATGGAATCTATTTACATATGCATTTTGGGAATGCAACTCATTTAAAATTGAGCATTCCTTATGTGACTGTGAAATTTAAATGATTGTGTCAGAATTTTGCTAAAAAGTAAAAAATCCTTTTAATTGGCACAATTATAGAGAAATTGAAGTGCCAGAATATTAAGGCCTGTTGGAAGTAAATGCTCTGTGCCTCAAAGTGAAAATAGCACTCAGGCAAAAGTTTTCTCAGCAAGGCGATTTACTTCTATAGAAGCGTGCATCCTGAGGATGGAGCAATGGCGAGAGCACACTGGACAAGGGAGGGGAAGGGGGTCTTATCTGTAATGCAGCTAGTCCCTACTACTGTGTCTTTCCCCTGTTGGCTAGGGTTGGACTGCATAGTCTAAGCTAATTCCAACTGGCTATTTTAAAGAAAGCAGGGGTAAGAGCCAGAGTGGCGGGGTGAGTAGTTTTGACAGAAAGAGTGGTTACAGAGCAGATGACTAAGGATGACTAATGACAGAGCTTGTGACTAAGGACAGAGCAGGTGACTAAGGACAGAGCAGGTGACTAAGGGAGACTAAGGATAGAGCAGGTGACTAAGGACAGAGCAGGTGATAGAGGCTAGGAGGGGGTTGTTTACTGAGACTAGAGGCAAGGAGACATAAAAAACAAGGAAGGAGAACAAAGAACATGGAAGCTGAATATACTGACATATTGGTTCTTTGAAGAGGAATTTATGGAATCCTTCAATTCCCCCTTTCAATTTTTATAGTCCTTCCTCTTCAAACCTTTTTAACATGGCCTGGCTTTGTTTTTAGAGTTGATCCTCTAAAAGGAAAAGCTTATCTGAATAAAGTGGAGGAGAGCTAAGGGAGGGTTTAATAAGTGCTGTTTCTATAAGCCTTTGCACTAGCCCATGGATGCGTGGTATGACATGACATCTAACAAGAACGAGTACACCTGTTACGGCTGTAAGAGTAGTAAGAGTTGAGGCTATGGTTCCTTTCCATTTACTGAACCACCTCTCTAGCCATCTAGAGAAAGAGTTATTGACTCCAGAATTTTTAATTAATGGGATAAAGCAGTAAGTCCTTGTAGGGCCCTTGTTACATTCCCATCAAGGGCAGTGTTTTTTGGGATGAAGGTACAACACTGAGTTTTAATCATAACACAAACAGAATCTTTTTTGACTAATATCATTTCTATGGTCATTCTGTTTTCCCAGGCCATCTAGCTAGTAGGCCCAATTGTTCTGACATTCCTTTACCAACATCCCTAATGTAATTGATAAATCACTGTTGATTATAATAGATGCAATTTATCTAATCTACATTTTTATTAATTGTCGCCCACCAAAATATTGACTCAAATCCTGCAGCTATTTGATCCCAGGCTTTAAATTTATTTGGTACTCCTAGTGGGACTCTAATTGTATCTAAGTAAACATGGGAGTCAAAAGACCAATAAGGGGCTTCCCTTGCTTTACGATGTTGTGTTTTTCCTTTTTCTGGTTGATGAAATGCCAAGGCAAAAGGGATAGTCAATTGGACTTGAGCACCAGTGCCACTCTAGTTACTTGGCAGAGTGTCCAGTAAAGGTCCACCATAATACTACCATACATATGCTCGGGGGTGAATAAGGGCTGGCTGATTGGTAAGCTCTTGGAAACTCTTAAGCTCACTGTATCCTTTTAGGTCTCCAAGGAATGCTAAGTTACCTACTTGTTGTGAGAGACACGAAGTGAACCTAGTGTCGGGAGATGGAAGCTGGATGGCCCTCAGTAGTTGACCCGCAGAATGTTGAACTTCGGGATATAGCAGAGAGAGAGAGCTTGACACGACTTGTTACCCCAGACTGTGGAATCTTGGAAAAGAGCTATTACACAGCCCATGTCTGGTTGACTAAAGGACCATCCTAGTGGAAAGAGGATAATCTGCGCTTCTGGTCTGCCATGCACACAAGCATAACAATTGCTTTTGTTTAAAGTGCGGTCGGAATATTTGATCCATTCCAACCAAGCATTCATTCACATCTTGATACACTGTCTCAATTGACAAAGTTTGTTTTAGATCATTAACTTCTATAATAGCTACCTTGGTCTTGTTGTTAGATGGAGAAGAAACAACAGTTTCATTGTGAGAGGTTTTGGAAGAAGGCTTAGGGGAAGGTATAGGCAGTGGGGGAGCAATGAAGTGTATTTCAGAGGATCCGATAGGATCTGTTCCTGAATCCTCAGCCTCCATACCATAAAACCAGCTTAAAGAAGGGAACCAACTTAGAGAAGGAGAAAAACTTTGAGGGTTTGAGATAATAACCTGTATTGGATTGCACTGGTTTAGTTGACAATTAGGGGAAGCTGTTTCTTTAGTAAAATGAATGTATGGTTTTAGGAAATTACAACTGCTGGTTAGGGCAGTCCATCCTTGCCCTTTAGTGGTCCACAGAACATTGGACCAACTACAGCATAAAAGCTCTGTATCAGGGGACAAGACTCCTAGTTGACACTGGGGTCTTCACTGAAACCTTCCCAGACTAAATGATCCTGATTCACTACTCTCCAGCCTGAGGAGAGCCAGGAAGGACACAGGTATTTTTCTGAAGTGGAAAGCTGTCTTTGACTTGATAAGTCTCCCCAGGGACAAGGTAAGAATCAAATGTAATAGTTTGAGGCGAAATTGACTTGGTTACATTAATAATGAGGTGGTCAGCAATACAGTGAGGAAAGGAGCAGTAATAGAAAAGATGAAAGAGAGTTAATTTTTCCTTAGCTTTAGTTTGGTAGGGTTTTCACCTGGGACTATGGCACATGACTCTGGAGGTGGACGTGCTTTCTTGACTCAGGTGTAATCCATCCATCCTTTTTCTGCTGTCCAGACTGAGGTTTCAGTAGTTAGGAGCACGAGGTAAGGTCCGCCCCAGGCCAGTTCGAGCTTTTCCTCCTTCCAGCTTTTGATGAGGATGTGATCCCCAGGCTGATTTTGATGTACTGGGAACTCTAGGGGCAGTGCCCATGCTAGGAGACCTTTGGTTTTAAGAGAAGAGAAAGTAGAAGATAAACCAAGTATATAATTTTTGAAGAATTGGTCTTTTGTTTCAAAGGTAGTGGAGTGTAAATAAGGCAATCCATTGAGCATCTCATAAGGGGAAAGACCAATTTCCTTCCGAGGAGCAATTTGGATTCTTAACAGGGCAGTAGGAAAGCATTTGGTCCATGGTAACCAAGTCTCCAGAACCAACTTGGTTAAGCAGTTCTTCAGCGTTTGATTCATTCTATTCTCCCTGATGAATGTGGGTGTGAAGGAGTATGATATTCCCATCTAATGTCTAGTGTTTGGGATAGCTTTTTAGTGATATGGACAGTGAAATTGGTTCCATTGTCTGAGTCAATATTTTCTATTAGCCCAAACCTGGACACGATATTTTCAATTAACACCTTAACTACATTACCAGCCATTGCATTTGAAAAGGGGATAGGTTCGACCCAGTGAATGAGGTGATCTACTATCACTAGTAAGTATTTTAGATGACCTATTGGAGGTATCTCTGTGTAATCAGTCTGGATACTTTGGGATGGCCTTAAGCCTGGGCTCCTTCCCCAAAGGGGTATTCTTTTTATAGTTCGTTTATTAGATTTTTTTACATACTAAACAACTGTCTGTAACCTATTTGGCCAGGGTATAAATTCCTATGCACCCATAAACTTTGAGGACTGCGTCACACATGACTTGGGGCCCCCAATGGATCCCTTGATGCAGCTGGGACAAGACTTCCCTTATAAGGGGTTTAGATAACATTTCTCTCTGCTCTGGCAATATCCATTTTTCTTCTGAATTCTCTTTAGCACCACACCTATTTTTATTAGTTTTTATTTTTTAGTGGAAGAGAAAATGGGGATCATGGTAGGAGGAGGAAGATAAGGAGTTAAGTCAAAAATTGATGTTTTAGAAGACATGGCAGCCTGTTTGGCTATCTGCTATGCTAGGTTATTTCCTTGACTTTCATAAGAAAGGCTTTTCTGGTATCCAGGGACATGGACAATAGCTATTTCTTCTGGCAACTGAAGGTTATTCAGTATTTGGGTGATTAGTTCCTTATGAACAAGGTCTTGACCTTTAGTATTAATGAGACCTCACTCAGTCCAAATTTTTCCGAATGTATGAGCCACTCAACAGGTGTACTTAGAATTGGTATAGATGGTTCATTCCTGGTTCTGTAAGTACTTTAAGGCTTGGCTGAGTGCAAACAGCTTGCAAGTTTGGGCAGACCAATTGTTAGGCAATTTTCCTGACTCTATTTCTTCAAGAGTTTCTCCATCAAGTACTGAGTACCCATTGTGTCTTTTTTCTTCAATCACCTAGAAGGAACCATCTATAAATAACTGTCATCCCATCCTGAAGGGAGTGTCTCTTAGGTCTGGTTGGATTTTTGTATGATAATCAATTAAATCTAAATGTATGCTCTCTCTTTAGATTTGGATCCCCTGTTAGGAAACCTGCTGGGATAAGCGAATTATCAGTGGCTAATATTAACAGAATAGCCTCATACTTTAAGATTCTTGAGTCAGTGAGCCACTGCCCAGCTTTCCGGTTGAAGATAGTTCTAACTTGGTGGGGCATGCTTACTGTCAATTTTCCTCCAAAGGTTAACTTTCTACTGTCTTTGACCAATACTGCTGTAGTTGCAATGGACTGGATGTATTGAGGTCATCTACAAGTAACTGGATCTAAGACTTTTGACAGGAAGGCCATGGGCTGCCAACAGCCTCTGTGTTCTTGAGTAAGCACTTCTAAAGTTACTCCATCATCCATGTTGACAAAAATGTGGAATGGCTTTTTAGGGAGGGTAAGGCTAAGATAGGGATGGTTATCAGCCTTTCTTTCAGCTCTTTGACGTGATCACCTTTCTCAGAAGTCTACAGGAGATGGTCAGGCTTCTCCTAAGCAAGTGTTTGATATAAAAGTTTATTGTTTAGTCATATGAGTCAATTCATAAGTGGCAGTATCCAACTAACCCTAAAGATTTCCTGAATTTTTGTTTAGTTTGAGGCAAGGGTAGGGATACAATTCCCTCAACTTATTTAGGCCCTATTTTTTCACTTGTCTGCACTGTGGCCTAAATATTTAACTTTAGCTCCTCATACTGAAGTTTTCCCTTTGAGACTTGTAACCCCTCGAACTGCAGATGGTTAAGAATATGTGTAGAGAAGCTAGCTACTTTGTCTATATCTTCACCAGATAAAAGAATATCATCAACATATTGGAGGAGGCATATTTGTTTTGGGATGATGACTTTTTCTAATACTTGTTCTAAAATTTGACCAAAAAGGTTAGAGGAGTCTGAATCCTTGGGGTAAGACTATCCATCGATATTGTTGTTTTCGCCCTGGGTAGAGATCTTTCCACTCAAAAGCAAATATATCTTGACAATCTTTAGCCAGGGGACATGTCCAGAAAACATCCTTCAAATCTATAACAGTAAACCATTGATGATTACATGGAATCTTGCTGAGAATGGTGTATAGATTGGGGACAACGGGTTGGGTAGTTTGGACTATTTGGTTAATGGCTCTAAGGCTTTTACCAGCGGGTATGACCCATCTGATTTCTTGACTGGCAGTATTGGGATGTTATAAGAGGACATACAGCGCTCAAGAAGCCTGTCTTTAATAAGACCTTCAATTATAGGTTTTAACTGTATCCTGCCCTCTAGGAGAACTGGGTATTATTTTCTCCTTACTACTTCCCTGGGGGTTTTTAACTTGATGTGGATTGGAGGGACTCAGAGTTTTCTTAGTTCCCTTCTTTGGACCAGACATTGGGATTAATGTATTTTTTATCTGTAGTGGTGAGTAGGTTTAAAGAAGTGAGGAATTCTCTTGGTCTGACTTGTAGGCCTATGACTAACTTCAACATTAAATCCCTCCCTAATAAATTAGTCTCTGCCTCAGGGATTAACAAAAACTGAATATGAGCTGATTGATCTTGATATTTGACTTTTGTGTTTTTTTAAATTTTTGTTTTAAATCCTTCACCTTTCACTCCAGAGAGCAAAAGCGCTTCCAAAGAGTAAGCAGTATTAGATGAAGGGAAACAAACAGGAACAAGTCATTCCTGAATCGAGCAAAAAGGTGAAAAGTTCACGTTTAGGTCCCACTTCTAAATTTCTTAAGGGCTCCTGGTGGCACTCAACATAAAAGAGACAGAGCCCCTGACTCCCTTATTCTTCCTTGAAAGTAATGAATGGATGGACTTTTTTCTCTTTTTTTAATTTGGGACATTTCCTCTTGAAGTGGTCTGTTCTTTCATATTTGTAGCACCTATCTTGTCCTTTGTACCTCTCAGTTCTGGGATTTTTTGACTTTGTTTCACCACACTCTTTAGAGGGCCTGGTAAATGAGGGCCTTGGTCCTCCAGATGGAGGTTTGGGTCTTTTCAAGAAGGGTTCAGACCCTTTATAGTTTCTGGCTCTCTGGAAGCTCTGTTTAGAAGTACATGGGTTCGGCCGGGCGCGGTGGCTCAAGCCTGTAATCCCAGCACTTTGGGAGGCCGAGACGGGCGGATCACGAGGTCAGGAGATCGAGACCATCATGGCTAACACAGTGAAACCCCGTCTCTACTAAAAAATACAAAAAAAACTAGCCGGGCGAGGTGGCGGGCGCCTGTAGTCCCAGCTACTCGGGAGGCTGAGGCAGGAGAATGGTCTAAACCCGGGAGGCGGAGCTTGCAGTGAGCTGAGATCCGGCCACTGCACCCCAGCCTGGGCGATAGAGCAAGACTCTGTCTCAAAAAAAAAAAAAAAAAAAAAAAAAAAAAAAAGAAGTACATGGGTTTGAGGTCATCTATTGGAAGGTGAATAATGTAAGTTTTGTCTTTTGTTTATGATTTTCTTTGTCTCTCCCCACACATAACTTTTGAGTTTCCCTGAGAAGTTCACTTAGGGGATGGTCTGGTCTTTCCAATTTTCTATTTTTTTGTAATTTTTTTGAAATGTCTGGTCAACTTTTTGTGAAAAATTGGAGTTTTAACATTCCTTGTCTGAGGGGATCTTCTAAATTGAAGCTTGTATATTGTCTCATTTGTTCCTTCAGTCTGTCTAGGAATCTCATAGGCCCTTTATCCTTTTCTATTGTATATTAAATGTTTAGAAAGATTTTAGATTTGGGGTACTGATTCCTGAGTTCTTTTTATTATCACCTCCCTTAGGTCCTATATGTTTTCCCAGTGAGCTGTGTTGTTATTGTCCCCGTCGGGGTCTCGGGCAGGGAATTTCTGGTCCATGTTAGGAATGTTTGACTGGGAGTATGCTCATGTTCTCAAACTACCATAGCAGTCCTATGAATCATACTCATTTCTTCTCCTGAAAAGAGGATGTCCAAAATGGACATTAACTCGACCCAAGTGTATAACTAATGTCCTAAAAATTGATCAATTTGATCTGCGACTCCATAAGGGTCATCTAGTAGTGACTTAAGCTCCTTTTTTAAACTCTGGACTTCTGAACTGGTTAAGCGAGTATTCATGAAGTCAATAGCTCCCGCTCCTTGTGGCACCTTTCTTAAGGGAAAGAGATCGGGGCTGACTCTTTAGTTGTAGAGGGAAAAGGGAAGTTTTGGATATCCTTTTTATATTGTTCTATTTCACATTGGAGTCCCTTTAGGGAGGGGTCCTTAGGCTGTTAATGGACAGACTTGGGATGATAATTTCAGGATTGTAAGGAGGAGGAATAACATGAGTAGGTGAAGAATCTGGACCAGGATCTTGGGCAGCAGCAGCTGTCTGAGGAGAGGGGTTGGAGTCACTGAGCAGGGGAAGATGGTCTAGGGATCCCATATGCTGGAGTCTTTGAGCATGGGAACTAATTTATATAATTTTTCCTTTTGTTATGTTACATTGGGTTCTTCCCTAGTTGTCTTTAAGGGAGAAAGGAATTCAGGTCTCTGCCTCCAACAAAGAGCATAGTCTAGTTCCTCTTGAGAAACCAGGCTTTTATCATTTATATATTGAATAAAAAGCTGACACATCACATCTTCATTTGACCCAAACTTTGGTCAGAAGATTGAGGGTTTGAAGATGAGTCTCTGAGTCCAAATAAAATAGCAATATTTTATCATTTGTTGCTTTTTCTCATGTTTAGTGCTCTCATTATTTTTCCAGGATTTTAACATGAGACCTAGGGGACGATCGGGGGAATATCTTTATTGGTATTTATATCCTTTTTACTCACTGTTTTGCTTGGGGTATTTCCCATGTTGCGTCCTAGTTAGGCTCAATCCCTTGCCTAGTTTTATTGAGAGGGTTGTTAAGGCTCAATCCC
Organism: Macaca fascicularis; assembly: GCF_037993035.2. Lineage (NCBI taxonomy): Eukaryota > Metazoa > Chordata > Mammalia > Primates > Cercopithecidae > Macaca > Macaca fascicularis. The sequence continues at coordinate 118,285,106 of NC_088377.1, forward strand.
GTGTACTAGAGATTTCTTGCCTTTTAGCCCCCACCTGCTGGAGGATACTTGCACCCTTCTTTTGCTTCCTCCACTCTGGCTGCCTCCTTTATGGGAGTTTAGGCCCCTCTTGGTTTTGGCGTGCCAGTTTGAACCCCGTAGCAGGATCTATCCTAAGGCGTATGAGGTGACCGTGGAACTGCAGATAGGATCCACTCACTCTGCACAGCAGTAGTGCTTAGCATCGTTCACACAAGCAGCACTGCAAGCAGTAGTGTTTGTGATCATTTACACACACTTTTAACCTCCAGAATATCTTGACCACCAAGGAAATACTTTGTCGCCCCTGCGACACTGCTTAAGTTGGTCTGTGTACAGAGTTACCTGATTGCTGTGCTATGTGAGAATCCTTTCCTCAGGCTGTCAGCCTGTTTCTTTCTGGGTTGTTGAGAGTCTGGGTTTATTTATCACACTGGGTGGTTCCCGATATCTCACCCTGAGGCCACCGCAATGAGGCAGTGGCACACGTCTCCCCACGAGAAGTGAATGGAGACCCATTCCCTGGAGGAGAATGGGAATCCCAGGCAAGCCCCCAAAATTGTTGGAAGTAAATGCTCAGTGCCACAAAGTGAAAATAGCACTCAGACAAAAGTTTTCTCAACAAGACAATTTACTTCTATAGAAGGGTGAGTCTCGTGGATAGAGCAATGGAGAGAGCACACCAGACAGGGGAGGGGAAGAGTGTCTTATCCTTAATGCAGCTAGTCCGTACTGCTGTGTCTTTCCCCTATTGACCAGGGTTAGACCACACAGTCTAAGGTAATTCCGATTGGCTATTTTAAAGTGAGACAGCGTACGAGCTGTAGTGGTGGGGTGAGTAGTTTTGGTGGGAAGGATGGTTACAAAACAGGTGACTAAGGATGACTAAGGATGGAGCAGGTGACTAAGGACAGAACAGGTGACTGTAAGGATGACTAAAGACAGAGCAGGTGACTTAAGGACAGAGCAGGTGATAGTGGTTAGGAGGGGATTGTTTACTGAAATGAGGGACAAAGAGATGTAAAGAACAAGGAAGTTAAACTTTAAAATGAGGAACAAAGAACAGGGAAGCTGAACATACTTACGTATTGGTTCTTTAAAGAGAAATTTACTGTATCCTACAAGGCCTTAGTGCAGACCAAGTTGCATTACTTCTGTAGTATGGCAAACAGTCCTAAAATAAGCAGATATAAAACAAACAAAATCATACAGCATGTTTTCTGTTAGGAACACAAAGGAAAAGCAAACGTAGTATTTCTAGTCCTTAGTAAAACCTGGGTGACAAAAAAGAAGAGTGAAAAAGGGCAGCACATCATTGTAGTATATGTTTTTTATATTTAGGTAGAGCTTTACGCACACCTTTATTTTTTGTTTTCATTAATTGTCACTAATTCACATTATACAATGATGGTAAAACATTTACATAAGTGCTGGACTGCAGTTCAATGTATTTTTAAATGAAGAAACAAAGTTGCCCTCTAAACTAAATTTTGTTCCATTTGACGTAAAAAGAGAAATATCTATTTAAAGCACTCTTTAATTTTATAGGTGAATGAAATGCTAATCACAAATAATTCTCATATAATCAATTAAAAAATCACTTGTAAAGCCCTATAAGCTGATATTTTGTCCAGCTCAAGCTCCTGTTTGTACTTAAAATATTAAAATTATAAATCTTGAAAATAATTCTAACTGGAGGATCCTGCTTGTTTACAGTCTCTGCAAAACTGTTTCAGTATAGTATATTTCAACTTCCTTTCAAGACGTAGACTATATTTCTGTTGTTGAAGCAATTAGGTGCATATTTTACCTACAACAATCAATAAGTACACAGTCTGTTTCTTATACTCTTCTTCCACCACAACTAGGTGTTAGACAAGCACATGTCATTCAGGCATTTTTAAAAGACCCTTCTTTCTGTTGCTATGTCCTCTAATTTCTGATTTCTGCCTAGGGGAGCTTACAGCAAGTATAACTCTCTTTTGTGGTGGCTAGGGAAGCTAAGAAAAAAAACATTTTGTGAAACATTAAAAAAAAAAAAAAGCCCTCTTTATAAAAGCAAGGTGAAAAGTTCAAACATCCAGCTTCATTGGCAAATTGTGATTTGGCTCCATGAAAGTGAGTTTACTCCTTGATTCAGTGAGAAGATACATACTGATCCTTAGTAACTGCTTTGCCTGTGGCATGTGTGATAATCTCATTATGTAGACCATTAATCTGCTTCTGGGGTCTGTTTGATGTCAATGACTCTGTTATGTTTATGGGTGGGGGCAGGTCTCAGTTTTACCTTTTAAAGTTACTGAAACAGAATAAGCATAACAATATTTGTTAGTTTTCTATTGTTGCCATAACAAACTAGCACAATGTTATTGGCTTAAAACAGCACTAAATTATGTTATACTTCTATGTCCTACATAGTCTTGCTAGTCTCAAATCAAGGTATCAGCAGGGTTGCATTCCTTTCTGGAGGCTTTTAGGAGGACTGGTTTCATTGACTTTCCAATTTCTAGAGGCTGCCCACATTTCCTGTCCATGACCCCCTTTCTGCATCTTCAAAACCAGCAAAATTCATCCTCTGACCATTCTTTTGTTGTTATATATCTCTCTGATTGCAGCTGGGAAAAAGTTTCCATTTTTAAGAATTCATATATTTAGACTGGGCCCACGTGAATAATCCAGGATAATCTCCCCATTTAAAGATCCTTTACCTATGGCCAGGTGCGGTGGCTCTGCCTCTAATCCCAGAAGTTTGAGAGGTCAAGGTGGGAGGCTTGCTTGAGGCCAGGAGTTTGAGACCAGCCTGGGCAACATAGTGAGACCTCATCTCTACAACAAATTTAAAAAATTATTCAGTATCTGGGCATAGTGGCATACACCTCTAGTCCAAGCTACTTGAGCACTGAGATGGGAAAATCACTTGAGCCCAGGAGGTCGAGGCTACAGTGAGCCAAGATCATATGACTGCACTCTAGCCTGGGTGACAGAGTGAGATCTTGTATCAAAAAGAAAAAAATATTCACCTGAATAATATCAACCAAGTCCCTTTGGCCATGAAAGGTAACATTAGGATATGAACAACTTTTCTTGAGGGGAGGAAGGAGTGGCATAATTCTGTCTACCATAGAATAGTTTAGGACAGCAATATACAGAGCAAGTTAAATGTGCAAATTTATTTTTGGTAGAATTTTTTTCTCCAAATAAATGAGTTTCTTTCAGTTCTTTCCCTGTAAGGTATTTTGATTTTCATTATATTTCATTCTTTTGATTATTTTCACTTAATAAATGTGAAAATTGAAGTTCATAAAATTATCAGAAGTCATGTTTCAAGTTGCAGGAGGAGCCAAAGGCTGCATCAGGTGCTGGGTTCGAAGAGTGTTTTCCTCCAGTGACCATTGTTCCCCAAATTATTCACAAGAGAACAGACAGAAAAGGGATGTCCTAGAAAATCATAGGCCAGTCTCTGAACTAGAAAACTTCTGGGAATGCTATTTTTAAAGTCCTTAACAGATTTTTCTTACTGAAAGTCATAACAAATGTTTCCTCTAGAAAAAAATGTTTTTATCGAAGCATATTTGACAATTGAAAATTGTCTATATTTAAGAAGCACAATTTGATGATTTGATATACATATTCATTGTGACATAATTGCAACAGTCAAGATAATTAACATATCCATTTCTTGAGTTATCATTTTTGTTTCCTTTTGTTGTGAGAACACTTAAGAGCTAACCTCTTAGCAAATTTCAATTATACAATAAGTTGTTAATTATAGTCACATTGATATACATTAAATTTCCAAAACTTATTCTTGTTACACTGAAACTTTATGCTCCTTAATAGCATCTTGCTGTTTCCCCATCTATCCAGCTCCTAGCAACCACTCTCCTTTCTGCTTCTATGAGTTTGACTCTTTTAGATTCCTCAGAGGAGATCATGAAGTATTTGTTTTTCTGTGCCTGGATTATTTATATATGGTTTATCCATGGTGTTACAAATAACCGGTTTTTATATTTTTTTACAATGTGGAATAATATTCAGAAAAAATATTCATAAAAGCTGAGTAACATTCCATTATGTATTTACACTATATTTTCTTCATTCAGTCATCTGTTGATGGACGCTTAGGTTGTTTGCATATAATGGCTATTGTGAATAGAGCTGCAGTGAACATGGGAGTGCAGATCTCTTGAAAATCTTGATTTAATTTAATTTTCATATATACCTCGAAGTGAGACTTCTGGGTCATAGGGTAGTTCTATTTTTAATTTTCTTAGAAACCCACATACTGTTTTCCATAATGTTTGTACATTCCCAAAAACATTACACAAGGGTTCCCTTTCCCCCAGATCTCTCTGATTATAGCCACTCTAACAGATGTGACGTGATATCTCACTGATATTTTGATTGGGTAGCCCTGATAATTAGTGATACCTTCTCATATACTTGTAGGTACCTGCCATTTGTGTGCTTCTTTTGAGAAATCTCTATTTAGATCTCTTGCCCATTTTTTGACAGGGTTGTTCTTTTGCTATTGATTTGTATGGGTTTGGTTTTGTTTTGTTTACTCCCCCCCACCCCGAGATTTACTGAAGTGTACTTGATAAATATAAATGATGTATTTTTACAGTGTACAAAATGATATTTTGATCCTCATATACATTTGAAATGATTGCCACAGTCAAGTTAGTTAACATTTCCATCATCTCATAGTTAACTTTTTTTGTGTATTTGGTTAGGACATCTCAGTTCTCCTCTCCTAGCAAATTTCATTTATAAAATATATTTTTATTAACTATAGTTATCATGCTGTAAAATAAATCTTCAGATCTTATTCCTCCCGTGTAACTGGAAATATGCCTTTTCACCAACATCTCCCCATTCTTCCCCCAGTCCTCAGCTCTTAGCAACTTCAAATCTACTCTGTCTCTATTTGTTTAGCTGCTTTGGACCATGCAGTATCTGTCCTTTAGTGCCTGAATTATTTCACTTGGCACAATGTCCTACAGGTTCATTCATGTTGTTGCAAATTACAGGATTTCCTTCTTTTTACAAGGCTGAAAAATATTCTAATATTCAATATTCTATTATATATGCATATATATACATAATATATGTTTTACTCATTTATCTGAGGATATAGATTGATTTCATGTCTTGGCTGTCGTGAATAATGTTTCAGTAAACACAGGAGTGAGATATGTCTTCAACATACTACTTTCATTTCCTTTGGATATATTTTGGGTATTAACCCCTTTCCAATATATGTACAGTTTGCAAATATTTTCTCCATTCCATAGATTGTCTTTACATGCTTTTGATTGTTTCTTTTGCTGTGTAGAAGCCTTTTCATTTGAAGGAATTCAATTTGTCTAGTTTTGCTTTTGTTTCCTGTATTTTTGGTGTCATTTCAAAATAATATCATTGCCTAGATTATGATTTGCCCAAACAAAAAAGCTTTTTCCTAAGTTTTCTTCTAATAGTTTATATTTTCAGGTCTTACTTTTTAAGTCTTTACCATTTTGAGTTGATTTTTGTATGTGGTGTGAAATAATGGTCCATTTTTATTGGTTGTATTTGGATATTCAGATTTTCCAACATCATTTATTGAAGAAATAATCCTTTCTTTTTTAAAGAAAATTATCATTTTCTTTTCTTGGCACTCCTGTTGAAAATTGGTTGACCATAAGTGTGTTGATTTCTTTCTGGTCTGTATTCTATTCCACTGGTCTTAATGTGTGTTTTATGCCAATACCATACTATATTGATTACTATAACTTTGTAGTACAGTTTGAAATCAGAAAATGTGATGCCTCTAGCATTGTTCTTACTGTTCTATTGTTTTGACTACATGGTATCTTTTGTGGTTCTACATGAATTTTAAGACTGTTTTTCTCTATTTCTATACATAAAGAATGTCATTGGGATTTTGACAGGGATTGTAATGAATATGTCCATAACTTCGCATAGTACAGCCATATTGATAATATTAATTCTTCAGATCCCATGGAACAAGGAACTTCTTTCCATTTACATGTGCCTTCTTCAGTTTCTTTTATCAATGTTTCATAAATTTCAGTTTAGAAGTTTTTCATCTTGTTGGCTACATTTACATTTGAATATCTTATTATTTTGTTTCTATGGTGAATAGGATTATTTTCTTAATTTTTTTGGATAATTATTAGTGTATAGAAATGAAATTGATCATTATATATTAATCTCATTATACAACAATCAGTTTCATTTCTATATACTAATAATGAATTATCTAAATACATTAAACTTCACTATACACTCTGGATTAAACTTCACTGAATTTGATGATTATTTCTAACAGTTTTATTCTTGAGCCTTTAGAGTTTTCTATATATATATATGATTATGCCATCTGCAAACAGAGATATTTTTACCTATTTGTTTCCAATTTGGATGCCTTCTATTTCTTTTACTTGTCTGATTTCTCTGGCTGAGACTTCCAGAACTATGTTGAAAAGAAGTTGTGAGAGTGGGCATTCTTGCCTTATACCAGATCTTAGAGGGAAAGCATTCAGGTTTTCCCCATTGATTATGATGTTAGCTGCAGGCTTTTTATATATGTTTCTTACATTAAGCTGCATTATCTATATACCTATTTTGTTGAAAGCTTTAATCACAAATGGGTGCTGAACTTTGCCAAATGCATTTTCTCAGTCTGTTAAGATGACCATGAATGCTTTTATTTTTATTTTGGTAAACTGTTGTATAATGCTGATTAATTTGCTTATATTGAATCATCCTTGAATCTCTAGAAAAAATCCCACTTGTCATGGCATATGATCCTTTTAATGTGCTTTTAATTTGGTTTGCTAGTATGTTATTAAAATCCTTAAATCCTTAATATAAATATCAATATAATATAAATATATATTTACATTTATAACTATATAATCCTTAAATCCTTAATATAAATATAAAAATCCTTAAAAAGTCTACGTTCATCAGAGATATGGACTTGTACTTTTCTTGTAGGATTTGCATGGTTATGTTATCAGAGTTATCACTGGCCCCATAAAGTGACTTTGGAAGAATTATTTTTGGAAGAGATTAAAAATGATTAATTTCAGTTATTTTTTGACTGTTTGATAGAATTCAAACATGAAGCCATAAGATCCTGCGACTTTCCTTATTGGAAGATTTTTTACTGATTCAATCTCCTTATTTGTTATTGGCCTCTGAGGCTTTGTTTCTTCCTTATTCAATTTTTGTAGGTTGTAAGTTTCTAGAGATTTATCCATTCATTTTAGGTTATTTTAGTTTGTTGGTATATAATTTTTCTTAATAGTTCCTTTTGATCTTTATTTATTCCTGAGGTTTCCATTGTAATGTCTCCTTTTTCATATCCGATTTTATTTATTTGAGTTTTTTCTCTTTTTTTCATAGTCTAGCCTAAGGGTTTATTCATTTTATTTACCTTTGAAAACCCAATCCTTAGTTTTACTATATTTTTCCCATTTTTTTTTTTTTGTTCTCTGATTTGCTTCTGCTAATCTTCATTACTTTTTGTAATGTTAATTTAGGGTTCAGTTTGTTCTTTTTCTCCACTGATTCTTTAAAGTATAAAATTAAGTTGTTTATTTGTGGTCTTTTCTATTTTTAATGTAGGTGTTTATCATTATAACATAGTCTCTTATTACTGCTTTTACTGTATCTCACAAGTTTTGGTAAGTTGTGTTTTCATTTTCAGCTTTTGAGATACTTTTAAATTTTCTTCAGGTTCCACTTTGACCCAATGGTGTGTTGTTTAGTTCCTATACTTTTGTGAATTTTTCCAATTTCTTCCTATTTTTAAATTCTAGTTTCATTCTATCATGGTTAGAAAAGATACTTGTAATGATTTTGATCTTCTTAAATTTATTGAGGCATGTTTTGTGACCTAACATATGATCTATCCTGGAGAATGTTCCATGTGCACTTGAGAAGAATGTGTATTTTGCTGCTGGGTGAAAAGTTGTATTATTTGGTATGTATTATTATTCAAGTCATATATTTATTCACTTTCTGTCTGGATGTTGTGTTCATTATCGAAAGTAGGATATTGAAATCTCAAATAATATTATATTATTGTTTGTTTCTCCTCAGTGTTTGCATTATATATTTAAATGATGATATTGGCTTCATTTGTATTTACTTTTCTTTCTTTTCTTTTTTTTTTTTTTTTTTTTTTTTTTTTTTGAGATGGAGTCTCGTTCTGTAGCCCAGGCTGGAGTGTAGCAGTACAATCTTGGCTCACTGCAACCACTGCTTCCCGGGTCCCGGTTCAAGTAATTCTCCTGCCTCAGTTTCCTGAGTAGCTGGGAATACAGGCACACACCACCATGCCCAGCTAATTTTTGTATTTTAGTAGAGGCAGGGTATCACCATGTTGGCCAGGCTGGTCTTGAACTCCCGACCTTGTGATCCACCTGCCTCAGCTTTCCAAAGTACTGGGTATATTTACATTTGTTATATATCTCTGTTGAATTGATCCTTTTGTTATTGTACAATGACCTTCTTTGTCTCTGGAGACAGAATTAGACTTAAAGTCTATCCATGCTTTCTTTCTTTTAGTTACCATTTACAGGAAAAACCTTTTCCATCCTTTCACTTTTAGCCTATGTATGTCTTTGATTCTAAAGTAAGACTCTTACAGAGAGAAAGTCACTTGATCCTCTTTTTTTCAATCCATTCAGCAATTCTGTACTTTTTGATTGGTGAGTTTAATCCATTTATATTTAAGGTAGTTATTTGCCATTTTGTTAATTGTTTTGGGTTTTTTTTTTTTTTTTTTTTTTTGCAGTTGCTTTATTCCTCTCTTCTGCTTTTATCTCCTTCCTTTGTTATTGTGTGTGCAGCCTGTGTGTGTGTGTATGTATGTATGTATGTGTTTTACTATTTTTCTTTTCTCTTTGTACTTTGTATTTTATTACAGGTTTTTGGTTAGCTTGAGGCTTGTATAAAATATCTTGTAGTGGTAATCTTCTATTTTGAGTTGAAAACAGATTAAGTTGCATACAAAAACACTACTCTTATACTCCCCAAACCCCCAACACTTTGTGTTCTTAAAGGCAGGAATTGCTTTCTTTTATATTGTGTATCCATTAACAAATTTTTTCTATGGTTGTACCACCTTATCTGTGGGGGATATGTTCCATGACCCATGGTAGATGCCTGAAACCATGAATAGTTCTGACCTCTATATATACTATATTTTTCCTATACATATATACCTATAATAAAGCTTATGGATTAGGCACAGTAAATGATTAACAACAATAACTAATAATAAAGTACAGCAGTTATAATGATATGCTACAAAAAAGTTATGTGAATGTGGTCTATTTCTCTCTTTCTCAAAATATTTTATTATACTATACCCACCTTTCTTCTTCTTGTGATTCGTTAATCTGATTATCAAGGCAGCTAATAAATGACTAATGTGCAGGTAGCATATATGGCATGGAGGCACTAGTCAAATAGATGATTTACATTTTGGGCAGTATGGAGTGGGATGGCATGTGATTTCATCGTGCTAAACAGAAGAACATGCAAATTAAAATTTATGAACTGTGTATTTCTGGAATTTCCCTTTTAGTATTTGCAGACTGTAAATGACTGTGGGTAACTGAAACCATGGATAGCAAAACTGCAGATAAAGGGAGACTACTATATTACCTTTTATATAAGGATTAAAAGTAATTTACACACCTTTATAGTGTTACATTAATCTGTATATGTTTATATATTTACCTTTGCTTGTGAGATTTATGCTCTCATATTACTTTTTAGAGCATTTTTGTTTAAATTTGTAGAACTCTTCTAATTATTTATTGTAAGACAGACCTAGTGACAACAGGTTTTGTTTGTCTGGGAAAGAGTTTATCTCTTCTTAATTTTAAAATGATAATATTGCTGAATATAGTGTTCTAGGTTGGCAGTTATTTTTTTTCTTTCAGTGCTTTGAATGTATCATCTTACTCTCTCCTGGCCTATAAAGTTTCACCTAAGAAATCTGCTAGTAGTCTTATGAGGACTCCCTTATAAATGTCAAATTTTTCAAGACAAACCAAAGGAATCCCCCTTGGTCCTGAGCTGTGCTGGATGGAGCTATGAGGTGGCACAGATAAAAATGTTTTGTACACTTTTCTATGCAGCCACCTTCAGTTTTTGTGCTCCAAAGGGCTTCAGCAGTTTCTTTACCATATTCCAAGCCATCACAGAGCTATGTTTGTCATTACGTAGTTGTTTATTTGTTTTTTGTTTTTGTTTTTGTTTTTTGTTTTTGTGGGAGGGATGGGTGTTGTGACTTACTAGTATTCCATCTTGCTTATATGATTCACTTCCCTCTGACTTTAAAACTATAAATAAAATATGCAGACAAGCATGGGCAGAGCTAATATTCAAATAAAAACTTAGACTTAACAATTGAATCTGGAAATTTTAACCATCTTTATGTTGGTTATATTATAGGGCTGCCTACCAATTCAGGAAAAGATGATGAATAGTTTACATAAATGATTGTAAATACTAATGTTTCTTGCATATTTTCACTTATAAGTAGAAGCTAAACAATGAGTATACATGGACACATAGAATGGAATAACAGACACTGAAGACTTCAGAAGGTGAAAATGGAGTGAGGGATGAAATACTGTTGAGTACAGTGTACATAATTCAGGTGATGGGTGCACTAAAAGCCCAGAGTTCACCACTACAAAATACATCCATATATCACAACTTTACTTGAACTCTTAATCTACTAAACAAAAGAAGGACTAATGTTTTTCAATATTTGGCATGCATCAAAATTATCTGGGAGGTTTGTTAAAAGGCAAATTTCTATGCCCTCCCTCCAGAATTATTTAGGTTTGCATTTCAAAAATAGTCTCAGGTGATCCGGAAGCTCCTCACTGAGGACCACACTTTAAGAACAAATAATAAAAATCTTTAATTTGTATATACAAATAGATATTTTAAGGATGGAAACCAGATGCTCTTGATATACCTTTCTGTCAGGCTACTATTCTCCTTTCCCTTTTCAGGTTGAAACACTCTTATTATTCTAGATGTAAGGCCAGACATTGAAGGCAAAAGGAAGATAAACATTTATGCCTGTCAGACTCTCTTTTTAGGTAGAAAAAAATGAAAGAGCAAAGAAAAGAGGGTATAATGTCAGATTATCTAAGACCTATTTGGAGAACCTTAGCACTTTAAACTAAAAGAAACTTATTGACATCTGTTCCTCAAATAATTTTTCCATCAATTTCATGAAGATAATAATATGTGATTCAAGTGTGCAGCAAACATTGAGAACAAATGTACTAGGAATTCTCTGTGGTACAGGAATATTCGTTTTCACTAACAGCATCTTCAACTTTAAAGCCTAAGTGTGATTTTTGTGTTTGTGCCTCTAGGGCTGTATCATGAACCATGGTGATGATCTTCATGAGCAAACCTTCAAACTGACTGGAGTTGTGTCTCTGAGAGTCTTTGTTATTGGCATTTTGCTATCTTTGTTTGTCTGGACTGCCGTAATAAAATACCATAAATTAAGTAGCTTGTAAATAACAGAAATTTATCTCTCACAGTTCAGAAGACTAGGAAGTCTAAGATCAAGGCACCAGCACGGTTGGATTCTGATGAGGGCTGTCTTCCAAGTTGCAGACTGCTGACTTCTCATTGAGTCCGCACGTGGTAGAAAGGATAAACAAGATCTCTCAGCCTCTTTTGTAAGGACACTAATCCCACTGTAAGGGTTCTGTCCTCATAAGCTAGGTACCTCTGAAAGGCAGCATGTTTTAATACCATCACCTTAGGAGTTAGGTTTCAACCTATGAATTTTGGGGCAACATATTCAGACCATAGTATGTCTTACATTGAAAGTTGATCCTAATTCACAGTGGTTCTGGCTCAGATACTATCAGCCAAACTGGGTTAGATCCTATTCGGTGCTCTGGATCATACCTCAGTTAAGCTATTGCCACATTATAGACCTTCCTCTCCCAGTTGTACTTCTGACTTTTGGAATAGTGTCTGGAAAATGACACCCCCCATATTTTCTAAGTATGATCTGTGTGAAAGTCTTAGTTGAAATGTTGTTATTTTAGCCAAGTTGGTTAATATTGAAAGGTGTTACTAAGGCTATATATTAATGGAACTTCTGACAGTAGCTGCCATTGGGTGAGCTTCGATTAAATAGTAATTGTGATTGAAAAGAAGTGTAATTAATTTTACCATTTAAGTGGTTCTGGCTCTCATTAAAAGGTGTCATGATTCAAGGAATTATGATAGACAACCCTCAAAGTTATGCAGTTTTTATTAAACCACAAGCACAGTGGATTCAACTTTGGAACAATTTTCTTTTCTCAGGGGTCTTCTTGAATTATCAATATTTTATATATATGTACTATATAACAACTATGTGGCTAGTCCACACCTGGATTTCTAGCCATTAGACTGGCTAACCAGAACACTTCGGTATTCTAAGATTTCTTTATGAGACATTCAAAGGCCTTTGTCTAAAACCATTTGTCTGATAAATGGAAATTCAAATATAGGAAACCTAATGGTCATTTTGAAAATTTAGCTCTAGTTATTGATTCATTACAAAAATGGCAAAAAATGTGGTTTTAATGAAGAAATGTACATACATTATTCATTATTTTTATTTTAAAACTAACCTGGGTATAAAACAGGTTGTTGCATTTTCTGATGTGATTTTTCACAAGAGCAGAGTAGCAGACAATTTGAGCGTAACTGTAGAACACTGCATGATTGAATGAGTGAAATGCCATATAATTTTTAGTACTAGGTAGAATTCTTACTACCCATTAAATTGAAAAATGAGAGAAGCAAGACTTCTGCTGCCACCCACTTTGGTAAAGTGTCCAGTTTTCTTGATGCAAAAATAAAATGCCTACTCTATTCTCTTGAGCAATATCTTTGAAATATTACTAACCTCCATGGCAGAGGTTGCTTAGTCTGCAAATTTATTGGCTAGCAAATGATTATTATTGCTAATAACCCTTATTCACATTATCCAGAGAACTGCTTCTTCTACCATTCTTTAACAAATGGAATATAGCATGGTAGGCCTACTGAGCTCTATTGAATTTTATACATCATTAGTCCCTACCTCCCTTAAAGTTTTAGCTTGTATTTTTTTCTTTGCCATTTTCCCCACAAAGACATTTTTTTTTTCCACTAAGAGAATATATTGAGTGAGATCTCATGCAGATTAGTGTAATTCTCTTGTGTAATTTTGTTTAAAAAATTGTTAAAGGGCTATGGGAACGTGTGGTGACTTTGATAAACATATTTTAAAAGTACAAGTAGTCTGTTTTGACCATGTGAATGGTGTCACATTTACTGTGTAGTATGTAATTTAAAACCACCACCACCAAATTTTTTTTTTTAGTTTGACTCTCTTGATTCATCATGATTACATCACAACAAACTCTTTTCAGCAGGATCAGTTTTTAAGGTTGAGTTTATTATAAAAATATTTACTTATAATCCTCCACTCATTAATTGTTTTATGGTCTGATATGGTTTGGCTCTGTGTCCCCACCCAAATCTCATCTCAAATTGTAATCCCCACGTGTTGAGGGAGGGACCTGGTGGTAGGTGATTGGATCATGGGGGCAGTTTTTCCCATGCTGTTCTCTGACAGTGAGTGAGTTCTCACAAGATCTGATGGTTTAAAAGTGTTTTGCAGTTTGCCCCTCACTCTGTCTCTCTCCTGCCACTATGTAAGATGTGCCTTGCTCCTCCTTTGCCTTCCGCAATGATTGCTAGTTTTATCAAGGCCTTCCCAGCCATGCAGAACTATGAATTCAATGAAACCTCTTTTCTTCATAAATTATATAGTCTCAGGTAGTTCTTTAGAGCGGTGTGAAAATGGACTAATACATGGTCATATATTTAATTTTTAGTATGCAGTGATTTGGAAATTTCCACCAGAGTTTTTGCTGAATTAAGTAAAAGGTATTTTCAGAGAACAGTATACAGACTAAAAGTAAGCCTTCTTTCCAGCTGCTAAAATTGGCTGTTTCTTTGATAAATTTTCAAAGGCAAAGGCAACATTTCAATCATCTGTGAGTGTTCTGCCTTTCACCAAATACAATAAAAACAGATGTGCGAATTATTCATAATGATCTGTCATCCATTCTTGCCAATCATGGTTTTCATATGGTAGTGAACACCAGGTATGTCTCAAACCATAAAAAGTTATTTTTTTGAATCAAGAATTGAACTAGGACTTGAGATATTTGTGGTGAAGTCAAGCAGAACCGGCTCGATTTCTCAGCAGGACAGGACAATAAAATCTGTAAGTGTGCAGGCTAGGTGAAATAGGATAAACGAATTGGATGTCTGATTGAATTATGTCTATGAAAATCAGCATTTGGTTGATTAAACAATAGTATAAGTTTTTATGGAAATTTAGGATGAGTAATTCTTTAATGTAGCATTTGTGAAGTCAGGTAGCTGGCCTAACTTAATATAAAGAGCTAAGAAGTTATCATTGCCATACTTGCAGCAAGAAAGACCCTGAACAAACTGAAAATCAACAACTATTGGTAAATTCGAGCATTGAAGTCATAGGGAAGACTCCTCCCCTCAAAACTAGGGAGCCAGGAAAAGGGAGAATTTCACCTTATTGGGCACAGAAGCAACTGCGAGATCCTAAAGAGGATCTGACTAATTGTTAGGGATTGAACATAGACTAGCTTGAGAGAAAAAAACTTTTGGGGCTCCAGGCTAATGAGGGCCACACATTTTTTCTGAGTTTTACCTTCAGGAGCTCCACCAGGTTCTCGGGGAGATAAAATTGGAGAAGAATCCTTTCTATGCTTCAAGCAGGGGGAAGGATAATTTAATAATTTCAAAATAAGCTCAGAGCACTCTCTTCTCCTTGGCAAAAGACCTGTGCTCCAGGGAAATTATTTTACCAGACTCCAACCATCTTGAGTTTTACCAAAATCTAATTGATCTGGAAGACAGAAAATACTTAACTCTAGACTTCTTTAAGCTTCCTGTCTCACCTAATGGAGTAGGAAAAGGAAAGGAAAATACTGAGAAGCACTTGTGAAGGCTACAGCTGAGGAACACAGGCTTAAAAAAGACTGAAACCGAATCCTAGAAATATAGAAAGCTTCCCACCTACCACCACATCAACAAGACTCCTGTTAAAAATAATAGGGGATTACAGTTGAAACAACTGCCAACCTCAGACCTTATTTATAAGTAAATCTCTGGGTAAACCTGAAGACAACCAGGGGAGGCCAAAACAAGGGCACTAGATGGAAATTCCAAAAATGAAAAGGAAATACTAGATATCAAAGACACTTTAACAGAAGTGAAGGATGTCTTTAATGTGCTGATCGGTGGAAAGAATTAGCTTAAAAAATCTGTGAACTTAAAGATATGTTAAAAGAAAGTTGAAAAGCAGAACCGGGCGCGGTGGCTCAAGCCTGTAATCCCAGCACTTAGGGAGGCCGAGACGGGCGGATCACGAGGTCAGGAGATCGAGACCGTCCTGGATAACACGGTGAAACCCCGTCTCTACTAAAAAATACAAAAAACTAGCCGGGCGAGGTGGCGGGCGCCTGTAGTCCCAGCTACTCGGGAGGCTGAGGCAGGAGAATGGCGTAAACCCGGGAGGCGGAGCTTGCAGTGAGCTGAGATCCGGCCACTGCACTCCAGCCTGGGTGACAGAGCAAGACTCCGTCTCAAAACAAACAAACAAACAAACAAACAAAAAAGTTGAAAAGCAAAGAGAAAAAGGAGTCAAAAAAGGAAAAGAAGTATAAATGGCTCTTGAGCCACAAAAATAATGATGTCTATCATGTGTATAATGGTGTATGCATGTGTGCACATGCTTGAGTTAACTTTTTAAAGAAACTGGTATTCATGCAGTTTCGGAATTTGCTTCATTTATCCAATGTGCTTCTTTTTCAGAAAAATTTGATATGTCATTATATATTACATTATTTTATTAAAGTCTGCCATCCACCCCACCTCTCGCTTTTTATGCTTCTGGGATTTCTCAATCAGCTCCCCCAGCATTTCCCCCAGTAACATCTAGGGCAACTGAGTAGCTTTCACGAACCCTCACACTCATCACATCCCATAAAAAAAGGACCTTATTGATAATAAGGTTCTCCCACTTTAGAAAAAAAGTAATGGTTTGCAAAGCAAATGTACTTGTTATTTTTTACTTTACATATGGAAGACGCTGTAATCTAGTAAAGGAATGTCTCCGTGTAAAGTTTGTAGACAGAAATTATGAATCCTGAATGAAATGCCAAATACTAATGCGCAACTCCTGGGACATTCTGCTTTCCATATTTACTTTCAGTGAATGATGAATTTAGAAAAGCTTTTCTAGAAATGAGTGAAAATGACAAAATAGCAGGCACATTGCAGATGCTTTGCATTAATGATGAGAAAAAAAGAAATTGAAAAATGTTGAAAGATGTAGAATATTCTAACTGCAATAACATTTGCAAGATATTTTCTTTAACTTTCTCGATTTTCACAATTGATATTTTTGTGGAAAGTTATGATGCATTTTTGTGAGGATATTAATTGTTTTATGGTCTGATATGGTTTGGCTCTGTGTCCCCACCCAAATCTCATCTCAAATTGTAATCCCCATGTGTTGAGGGAGGGATCTGGTAGTAGGTGATTGGATCATGGGGACTGTTTTCCCCAAGCTGTTAAATTTAAATTTCACTGGGATGTGGACTAATTAAGACAAATCTTCAATAAATATTATTAATGGAAAAATCTCTTTAAAAAGTGAATTAGCTTCTCCTGACTTTGTATTTTATGGCCAGATGTCCATTGATTACTTAGTAAATAGAATATTTGTTTAAAAAGGTGGTTTTTTTGTTACCTGTTCTCTTATTTTGAAGAGGATAAAGGGTGTCTCACTTGGTAGAAATAATATTCACCCATTCCTTTCTCTTTTTGTCTGACAGTCTGATTAAGGTACCTAAAAAGGAACCATGAAGAAAGTGTGGAGGTCACTTTTTAAGGATGGAGAAAGAGAAAGGAAATATTAGGATAAGTGAATTAAAAATGTTTCCATGATGAATGTTTTGGGAGAAAAAAGATGGAAAAAATAACGAAGCATTCTTTCAAAGGAAAAACAACTTAAATTTTCAGGTCTTTTTTTGTCTCTGCCTTAATTATATGGTAGCAGCATTTGATTCTTATTTCACAAGTACAAGCTTGCATATGGGAAAAAGAACCGAGGCGTCAGGTTATGAGACTGTCCCACAGTTCTCTTTCTGCTGTTTTTGCTACTACTACTCGTGCCTTGTTCTGCTTATAAACCTTACCCTTCACTAGTGAGGGATGCAAGCACAGTTCAGAAAAGACTAGTTATCATGGCCCTGAAAAAAATCACCTTTCTTGAGACAGTAAAATTTTATTTTAGAATAGTGGAATACAGTGCTAAATTGATCATCATGTACTGCTTCCGTGTTTCTTTTGTTATCTATATTTTAAAACATTTTTGGTTAAAATTTCTTATTTTCAAACTGTGTTTCTATGACAACAGAAAATCTAAAAATAAAGCTCAATTTTAGATTTTTTTCAATCTATAAACCTTAAAATACCTTGCAACTTTTCATCTCCCTCATCTATTTTCTTCAGGGAAAATAACTTTCATTTAAAGTTGCAGCCATAGGCATGCTATTCATTAAACCTAATTGCTTAATCTCATGATTAACTTTTAAGAGGAACCTAACACTGAGTCTTTGCTTATAATTATTTCTCTGTGCTGAGTTATTGAAATGCAACTCCAAATTATATTTATTTATATACGCACACATACATGTGTGCATATATATGCTACATATTTTATGCAAATATTTTATATATTGTATATAGGGCATAAAGAGTGACTCCATGTTTTATTAGTATTTTATTATTTTGCCTAGAAATTAGAAACCTTTATATCTCTCTGATATGCATTTACACCTCTGTCAATTTGAGTGGAGTTTTATAAAATTGATAGCCAGTATTTTAAAATTTGTGAGCCTCTTTTATGTCTCTTTCATACTTTTTTCTGAGCTTTTTTTATATTAATTGGATGTTAAAAAGTATGCACTGTGCTAAAATATGCCACTCAAGGTATTTTCCTTGGGGTAATTGGGCATAATTCCTCATGGCATATTAAAAATACAGAGAAGCAACATTAAAGTAGTTTTGAAATCTACGGTAGCCTCCCAAAAACATGGAGGATATCACAGTTGTGTTTCCCTTTTGTCTTGCTTTTTCTAATATGAACACTTATATTTATTTTTTGGCTCTTAAGTCTAAAGACTCTTGCTTGCTTGGGTTTTTGTAATAGTATTTATCTCAATGTAGATCATTATCCTGTGGGCAAAATTGTCATTGCTATACTGAGAGCCTTGATTAGGAAAGAGATGCTCCTGGGAATTTCTGTTTTACATTTTAGAAATCTGAAGTTGGTGATACCGTATTTCAAGAGAAATAGCATTCTTTGTAATCTGTGTGAAATTTCTTGCCCATCTATACCCCCTCTGTTGCTTTAAGCAATTTTTTAGGAAGAGGATGAGAATGAAGAGGTCTCAAGCACCTAACTGAGCCATAGTTGTGGGTAGATCCCACTCATTGAAAATACCCTGCCTCCAGGATACTGTCAGTCTGCGGATGACTACGGCGAAGCAATGGGGTTACAGCTTTCTCCACTCTGGACTTTACTTTAAGCTCCTGTTCCTAAAGTGAATACATAGAATATTGAGGGAAACTTAAGAAATTCATTGTAGGCTTCAGGTAATTGATCTAAATCTATATATACAAGATTTGCATAGATGTAGGGCAAGATAGCTTAGCTACCTGACTGCTTCTTGTCACATCAGGATTGATGACTTGGAGTAGGTCTTGGATGTAGAATAGGTGGGTGTCACACATGAATATCTTATGCTTCAATCTCTCCTTTCTCTGCCCCTTTCCTTCAGTCCTCTCTCTTTAACCTCTTTCCACGGAGTCTGGAACACTTCTCTAACTATCCACACAAATACACACGATTTCCCAGCCCCTCTGTTGCTAATCATGCCGTGTCTTTCCAATTTTGTAGCTGAAAGCATCTGTTAAAAGCACTCAGCCTTTTTTCATTGACTTGATGCTTTTCCACTGGTTTTGCAGACAGATGAAGGGATATTCCAGAGTTTTTCTATCGTCTGGATGTGTTAGAGACTACAATGACAACTGTGCTTCCCATTTAGAGAAAATAACTAGTTGATAGGGTTGGGTAGGTGCTTTTACTCTAGGCAATAGCTTATTTTCACCCAAAGCATTCTGAAAGCAAACACACTTCCCACTGTGATGATTCATTTATTTCTAAAGGTCCCCATCTGGCCTCTGTGAGAAATTCATATTCTTTCTATTAACATAACTTTGACCTTATTTGTAACAAACAAATAACTAATAACTCTGGCTTTATTATAACACAAGGGTATCCGCCTTTCCCTGCCCTGGGCTATGTTAAAAATTGTCTTTTATTAACAGGCAGTGAAAGATGCTATGCCCATTTCCTTCTCTGTGATTCCTACATTCCTTTCTGAACAATAGGAGCAATGGGGAAGAAATTCAATTCACAAAATCACTTCTTACACAGTAATTTGTCCAGGAGTATTCTGAAATTAGTAAGTTAGAAGACATATAGCCTGTAAGAGAGCCTAGCTTTCCTTGTTCCTATTCTAATCAGTGTAGGTTTTATATTCAGAGTCAAATAGGAATGTTTCCAATATCTTTATGAAACATTCATTTTATTTTTTTCAAACTCGCAAGGTAAATCAGAACTAAAATTGTAGATGTTATTATTTATGAAGGAAGGACATATACAGGATAATGTACAAAATTTAGCTCCGAACATC
The DNA here is from genome assembly GCF_037993035.2 of Macaca fascicularis. NCBI lineage: Eukaryota > Metazoa > Chordata > Mammalia > Primates > Cercopithecidae > Macaca > Macaca fascicularis. The sequence goes on from NC_088377.1 coordinate 118,305,049, forward strand.
TATGCTGTGTATTCATTGAGAATAATGAAGGTTATCTTTTTAGTCATTAATTTCTGAATCTTTTGGGGACCATTTCTGGTTAATGTTGAAAAAGAATAATATAAAAGCACTCATGGCTGCTGTCTGGAAAGAATGAATGGCTTTGCAAATGGATATGGTTACGTATTTTTTAGAAATAGCCGCGAAATGTTACCTCTTGTTATAGTTTTATCAAAGGGAACTTTACATACTCAACTCTCATTAAGAAAAAAGATGCCCGGCTATTTAGGTTGTTTGCAATATTTTGGTAAATAATATGTATCAGAACCTTAATTATTCTGAATGCTCTTATACTTTTCCTTTCACCTGTATTCTGGTCATTGCTTCTTCCTCTGATTTATCTGAAGCTTGCAATTTTAGCCACGAATCATCTACCAATCTGTATTATCCACACTTGCAACATGTAGGAATAATCATTCCTTCCTAGTAGCTACGATCTACATATCTCCCTTTCCTTTAATCTTTCTCTATATTTCTTGTTGCTTTTTTTCTTTTCTTCTTCGTCTGTTGCATGGACACCATCATTGCCAAATATACTTCTCTTTACTAACTGCTGTTTCTCTTCTAAGATTATTTGATATAATTGTATCTGCATTGTCTTGTTATATGATTTTGTTCTTTCCAGGGGTCTTAAGAGTGGGGAGGGGAGTGATAATAATACTGTATGGCAGTAATAGCAATTGTATCTTATCCCTCTACTGCTTCAAATGAAGTATCATTAACCATTTTATGAGTTTATTGATCACCTACGGTGTCACATGATAGCCACTGTACTAGAAGAGGTCCTAGGATACAAAGATGGACAAATTCTACTTCCTGACCTAAAAATCCTTATAAACTAAACTCTAAAGAAATGTCGGATCCATGTAATTGCTTAGTTTGTGATGGTAGATAATTGATAGCCTTGAATCTATTATAATGACAAATTATAGTTCTTTATATCCATTTGTGAGCTGTTGGTGACATTTGAATCATATATGCCAACCACTCCTTTGACATTGTTAGAGAGTAAACGTAGTCTGAAAAGTTAATGTTTCTAAATAGTTAAGAAATTTCTGAGTTCTTAGCTTATTTTAAAGATCTTTTTATGGAAATCATCTTATAATATACATCTCCCTTCTGAAATGTGGATGATTGAGCCTAAGATTTTGTCTAGTATCTGGGAAATAAAAGGGAATGGGATTATAATGATAAAAAATTATAAAATAACAATACAAAATGGTGACCAAAGTTATGATTCATTTTTATATGAAGTATAGAGTGAAAATGTTTGCATTTTTCAAATTGTTTTTAATTGTTTTCATTTGGGAAATACAATTAATAGTATTTTTTCCATTGCTGGAAAAAAACTTGGTTAACATTTATTAATTGCCTACTATGTGACAGTTACTCCACCTTACATGTGTGTTAACTTACATACCATGCAGCTGACCTATTGCTTTGAAGTCAAATAGTAGCTAGTTCTAATATATACCATATAATGTTACTTAAAATGTTGGAAATAGCTAACAGCAATTAAAATTTGTGATTTTTATCTACGTGTTTGTGCATAGTTAATCTTTTCTTTGTGATTCATTTGTGTGCATATCTTAAAAGTAAAGTTTCTGTGATTGTTAATATTGAATGTCAACTTGATTGGATTGAAGGAGGCAACGTATTTTTCCTGGGCGTGTCATGAGGGTGTTGCCAAAGAGATTAACATTTGAGTCAGTGGGCTGGGAGAGGCAGACCCACCCTCAATCTGGGTGGGTACCATCTAATCAGTTGCCAGCGTGGCTAGAATAAAGCAGGCAGGAGAAGATGGAACAACAAGCTTGCTGAGTCTTCCGGCCTTTATCTTTCTCCTGTGCTAGATGCTCTCTGCCCTTGAACATTGGACTTCAAGTTCTTCAGCTTTTGGACACTTGGACTTACGCCAGCGGTTTTCCAGGGGCTCTTGGGCCTTCAGCCACAGACTGAAGGCTGCACTGTCAGCTTCCCTACTTTTGAGGTTTTGGGACTCAGACTGACTTCCTTGCTCCTCAGCTTGCAGGCAGCCTATTATGAGACTTCACCTTGTGATCCTGTGAGTCAATACTCCTTAATAAACTCCCCTTAATATATACATTTATCCTATTAGTTCTGTCTCTGTAGAGAACCCTGACTAATACAGTTTCTTTTAGGAATAAGTGATTCAGATAAGTGTCTCCTCAAATTCTCTTTCCCCTTCAGATGCTGCAATGTATAATATCTCTTTCTGTTCCTTTTCTACTCTAGCAAAACCTTGTTTCCCAAACTCTGTTTCCCATTTTCACTCTTTTCCAATGTTAGTACTGGGTGAAGTATGCAGTATAGGCCTACAAATCGTAAGAATTCACAGAGGAGGAAAGCATGTCTGTTTCCTGATTGGTTATTTTCCTCAGACCCTGTCCCTCTGCCGTTGCTTCTGTATACCTTAAAGTCCTTGTTCTCCTCTCAGTCTGCTTTAGAGTCTGCTGAGATGAGGGGTTCCAAAATAAAGTTTACATTTATTTCAGTCCTATATGTAATCAGATATCCTTCATGATTCATTGTATGTGTGAATATATTTTCCTTTTAATTGCAAATAAGGTAGAACGTGAAGGAATGACATTTCTGTTTGGGTAACCAATCATAGAAGACATCGGGAAGATATTTTAATTTGTGGAAAAGATTGTAGGGAAAAAAAATCTGTAAAAATATGTTTACTTCTACAGTGGACCAAGAAAGATACCCTGAATAAAAACTAGTCCAATTCCTACACCAAAGAATATAAAGTTGATATCGTTTGGCTGCATCCTCACCTAAATCTCATCTTGAATTGTAACTCCTATAATTCCCCCTTATTGTGGGAGGCACCTGATGGGAGGTAATTGAATCATGGGGACAAGTCTTTCCCATGCTATTCTCATGATAGTGAATAAGTCTCAAGAGATCTGATGATTTCATAAGGGGGAATTTCCCTGCTCAAGCTCTCTCTCTCTCTCTTTGCCTGTTGCCATCCATGTAAGACATGACTTGCTTCTCCTTGCCTTCTGCCATGATTGTGAGGCCTCCTCAGCCATGTGGAACTGTGAGTCCATTAAACCTCTATCCTGTAAAAATTACCCAGTCTTAGGTAGGTCTTTATTAGCAGCATGAAAATAGACAAATACAAAAGTAGATGATCCAGTTCCTATGACATCCAGAAGATGGTGATAAGGAACCAGTAAACTAAGATGTGCTCTACATATCTTATTTAAAAATTATTATTTCCCCCTAAATTCTTGAGAAGACATAACTTACCCTTTACATTCACTTCCCCTTGCTGTTGCCATACTGGATCCCTTGCCTCTAACCTTGAATTCACCAATGTAAAATAGGCACAGTCTTACTTTCAGGGGTGCAAGAAATGGTTATGTTATTTCCAGCTCCAGAAGTACAGTACATCAGAAGACAACTGACTGTGTCATGGTGTTTGAAAGCAATTATCAGGTTCTCCTTCCAAAATATATGTCCTGCTATTTAATACCATGCCTGTGTGTTCACCATTAGAAAATTACTATTTCTTAAAGGCTTTGGAGGTTTCAAGCAAATATTATTAAAAGGGAGATTTTTCTTAATAAGTTAACCCTATTCTGTTTCTAATGTGATCTATTTTCTACCTTTTCTATGTATCTATCAGTCAATCATGAAAGAGGTTTTAACTGCTTATGCACTTAATATTTATTGAATGCTTATCGTGTTGTAGGTAATGTATTAAGGGTATAGTATTAAATAATACATATCTAGTAGCTGTCTTCCATACTCAGGAAGTTATACAGATTTTTTGTTACTTTCTAATAATAACAACTTTATCCTGATAATATTGCTCAGCTGCTAGATAAAATTTCTGTAGTGACTTATATTTAAAAACCTCTATTTTTATTATAAAAGAAGGACATGTTAGTCAATAATAACTTAAACCAAATGAAAAGTGTATATATTGTAAATCAAGGTCTCTCCTCACTAAATATTATCCCCCATAACAGTGCTGCTATGAGTTTAGTTTATACCCTTCCAGATATCTTATAAATATATAACAGCTACATTTTACGTAAATGAGATCATACTAGCTCACACTGAACTTTGTGATCTGTGTTTTTCACTCAAAATTATATTGAATACTTTAAAATTTTCAATATGCTTTAATCCTGTGAATTATAGCCTTTTCATTTTCACTGATTGTATAGCATTCCACTGCGTGGATCGATCATATCCTGGTAGATGTATTTGGGGCTTTTTCTCACTTTTCACTTTTTTTGAGATAGAGTCTCACTCTGTCACTCAGGCTGGTATGCAGTGGCGTGATCTCGGCTCACTGCAACCTCTGCCGCCTGGGTTCAAGTGATTCTCCTGCCTCAGCCTCCCGAGAAGCTGGATTACAGGTGCCCGCCACTGCACCTGGCTAATTTTTGCAGTTTTAGTAGAGATGGGGCTTCACCTTGTTATCTACGCTGTTCTCGAACCCCTGACCTTGTGATCTGCCCGCCTCAGCCTCCCAAAGTGCTGGGATTACAGGCGTGAGCCATCGCACCTGGCCCACTTTCTTAAACAATGGTGAAATATAACACTGAATTTTATGGCTCCCCTAAATCTTTGCTAATATTGGTCATTCTTTGATTATGAATAAAGTAGAGCAATTTTTCTCATAAGTCCAATCTATCATCCAATATGTGGCCCAGCACTTGATTGGTCTGCTGGGTTTCTATTGTAAACCCACGCCATTGCTACCCCTTTCTACATTCCCTCTGTATTCTTTCAGGTCAGTCTCAGCAATAAATTTTCCAGGATTTCTTTCCTGATGGTTCTAAGTTATATTCAACTAATGAGAGGCATTTAAAGGATATTAGCTATTAGAACTGAAATCAGAATTTTAAATTAAGTAGCTTTGGATTGACTTATTGTGCTGAAATTAATCGGTTAATACAAATAAATTTGATGACCCAACTGATTGTGTTTAAAGTCCTGATTCACTTTGAGTTTGTGGGCTACCAGTTAATATTTGTAGCAATTCTGCTGAGCTCAATCCATATGGAAGGTTTGCAAACGACAATTTTCGAATAGCTGCCGTAAAAACTCCCACAAGAAGCAAGTTTTAAATTTCTCAGTAATTTCTGTACCTTTTAGATAGTAGTTTCTATATTTTCTCCTTTAGGCTTTTTTTTTTTTCCACTGTTAAGTTTGTACGAGTGGTGTTTATCAGTCGACGTTAGTGACTGAGCATGAAACCTAACTGTAAGTTGCATTTTCATATTAATTTCATCTGTTGAAGTGTAGTACACTCGGCCACTATGGTTTAATCTAGTCAGTAAACCTTGGTAAGATAAGAGTTGGTTTAAACCAAGCCAGAAGGTAAAATTATCAAACAAGTAAAATAATTTTATCTAAAATGATACTATTTATTTGAGTCAGCCAAATATAATTCCTAGAAATCTGTTGGATTAAAATAACTAGACCATGCCAGAGTCTCGATTTTGGTCTTCCCAGACTCTAGAACTATGAGAAATAAAAACACAAATTGCCCAGTCTCAGTTATTTTGTTATAGTGGTACAAAAAGCATATAGAGACATTTATTTTTCTGAGTCCAACTTTGGAAATTTCTGATCAATTTTGACATATAATATTCTTACTATTGACATTTCTCTACATATTGTATAATTGAGTCTCTCTTTTTTTTTTTTTTTTTGAGACAGAGTCTCACTCTGTAGCCAGGCTGAAGTGCAGTGGCGCGGTCTCGGCTCACTGCAAGCTCCGCCTCCCGGGTTCAAGCAATTCTCCTACCTCAGCCTCCCGAGTATCTGGGACAATACCCATGCACCACCATGCCTGGCTAATTTTTGTATTTTTAATTGAGAGGGGGTTTCGCCATGTTGGCCAGGATAGTCTCAATCACTTGACCTTGTGATCCGCCCGCCTCAGCCTCCCAAAGTGCTGGGATTACAGGGGTGAGTCTCCATGCCCGGCCAATGTAGTCTCATTTTTAAATGTTAAAAAGTGAAGAAAGGCTTTGAAAATAGGAACTTGCATAAGAATAATTAAAGGAACACAATTAAGTGACATTTTAATACTGGCAGTGAAACATGTCATTCAGTGCAAGAATGACAGTCTCAGCAGGATGGCCCATTGTCTTGTGCTGTCACAACTATAGATATATAGATATATAGTGACCAAAGGAATCACAGTATAGGGGTTAATAACCACAATTGTAAAAATATGGAATGTTGGTATACAGTGTGATAGTCACACAGAATGGTGACTATCTAAAATTTGATATGGTTTGCCTGTATCCCCACCCTAATCTCATCTTTCCCCTGCTGTTCTCATGATAGAAAATACGTCTCATGAGATCTTATTGTTTTATAAAGGGGAGTTCCCTTGCACATGCTCTCTTGACTGCTGCAATGTAAGATGTGACTTTGCTCCTCATTCGTCTTCAGCCATGATTGTGAGGCCTCCCCAGCCATGCGGAACTGTGAGTCAATTAAACCTGTTTCCTTTATAAACTACCCAGTCTCAGGTATGTCTCTATAGCAGCATGAGGACAGACTAATACAAGGTTAATAAGTTGAAAATCTGAAAAACAATATTTGAATAAAAATAGAGAGTCGTAGTGCAATGCTGCAAAACTTAGGACAAATTACTGAGTATTGTTCATTTTATTTTGTTGTTATTTTCATCTTGTACTGCATTACAGTCAAAGAATGTGTTCTCTACAAGGGCTGCATATTGCAAGGTATTGAACTCTTCCATTGTTCCAAGGGCCCTATGAGTGGTGGGAAACAAATGCTAACTCTCTGTAGAATACTTGTTTGTTAATTTATTTGTGTGTTCCTGATCTCTCTAGAACTATAAAAAATGTATTTGTCTTCCATTGGTATTGTGTTTTTCAACTTCTTCTGGATTCTATCAACTGTATATTTTAATTATCTTATGTATTTTGATGTTGATATTTTATGTAAGGGATGCATTTTTTAAATATTGTGCCCTTCATAAATAACAAATACAGCATCATGAATGCATGTAAGATAAATACATAATATATAGCTTTTGCGTAAATTAAAGTTTTCTCTTATTGCTGTTTTTTGATCCACTTTCTTGATAAATATAGTGGCTCTATTGTCAAGAAGACTGTCATAAGGATAGAAAGTACGCAAATTAATGTATCCTGTTGAATCATTTTGTATATTTTGACATATTCAGTCATCTTAGTTGGATGTCTTTGTTGGGGTTTAGAACATGCTACCCCGGAATAAGACACCTTGGCGTATTGGATATTTTAAGCTAAATGAATTTGAGAAAACTGCAGAAGCAGAAAGATCTCTCTGACTTTCTCCTGCCCTTCTCCCCTGAATCAGGTCAATAAACTTAGGAAGGATTTTTTGACCTCCCTGGGGCAGATCATAGGACCTTCTTGTGAGAGATGCTTTTCTATACCTGGAGTAAAGGAACAACCTTGACTCTGAAGATGAAGAGTCAGAAAAGAATCTGAACAGGCAGACTTGGTATTTCTACCAGCTTATTACTATTAGATCACATCTTTTTGCCCTATCATATTTCTCAATGACTATCTACTTTTCATCAAACCTACTATAAAAAAAATTCAAGTTTACTTATTTTAGGCCTTCATTTCTTTATGAAGAGTCCAGTGTCACATACTAAATAACTGTGTATGATTTTCTGTTGTTAATCTGTCTTTTGTTATAAGGGTCTCAGTCATGAACCTAGAATGGGTAGAGGAAAATGATATTTTGTCTCTCCTACGTCTTCATCATTTAAATACACATTGGAACATGAAATATATAGGTGTATGTGTATGTATATATGTATATATACACATATGACATATATAAAGACATATATACATACACATATAACAACATATAGTACCATTTTCAATGATTTTCAGGATATGATATATGTAATGTAACTAGACATTTTATCTCTGAAGGTATATGGGTATTTGTGTTAAAATATTTTTGGAATCCTGGAGAAATGCTTGTTGACTATATTTTTTAGGTAAAATGGATATATTATATTTGAGATTTTGTATCTGACTTGTTTTGATCATCTTGACCTGCCATATCTATAAAGCGCTGTAGATATTCAATTAAAATCTATCTTGGAAGTGTCAATCTTTTACACTTCAGGGGTCAGGAAATGTAGAGGTAAGTCAAGTATCTGGATCAGTATAGTGATTGTTTCTAAAGATTGCTGAGACAATTTAAAGAGTCATAGATAGTAAAACAGAATAACATAAATGTTATTCATTTTCCAATTTCAGATTCAGTTTTTGTGCTGTTTCTTTTTTATTCTGGATTTCTCAGGGTAGTGTACACAGTTAGATGTTCTCTGTAAGAATTCAATAAGCATTAGTTGTTCTTAAGTCAAAGGAACAGTTTCCATAAACTAAGTATCTTAATTGTGTATGTCATTTTTTCTTTATAGTGGAGATAATTAAGATCAAGACTTGGCCGGGCGCGGTGGCTCCAGCCTGTAATCCCAGAACTTTGGGAGGCCGAGACGGGTGGATCACGAGGTCAGGAGATCGAGACCATCCTGGTGAACACAGTGAAACCCCGTCTCTACTAAAACTACAAAAAACTAGCCGGGCGAGGTGGCGGGCGCCTGTAGTCCCAGCTACTCGGGAGGCTGAGGCAGGAGAATGGCGTGAACCCGGGAGGCGGAGCTTGCAGTGAGCTGAGATCAGGCCACTGCACTCCAGCCTGGGCGACAGAGCGAGACTCCGTCTCAAAAAAAAAAAAAAAAAAAAATTAAGATCAAGACTTATTCTAGTAGGTTATTAGAAATGACATAAAATTTTAGAAGCATCATATCATTGAAAACTGGGAGGATTTAGGTATGTTCTTGATTTTGGCCAAGTCACTTGGACTATCTCAGGATCCTTGTGTTTTTGTGAGTGGAGTTGTAAAATATGAAAGTTGGAGTTGATCATTCTATGGTTTCTACCAAATCTCTATATTTTATGAACATTATCACAATCTTTATACTAATCCTATAAAAACAATAACAGCATTTCACAAATGAAAATTTCAAGCTTTGAGATACTACATAATCTATGTAATCTACTAGGAACCTGTAGGTGCCAGAATTTAAATCTAGTCCTATTTGCCATCCGAAGCCTATGCTCAATACACTATTCATTACTAATTTTATAACTTAACTGCCTATAATTTGGGACTCGCTATCCTTAGCCCTATTTATTCTTATCATTCACATTCTTTAATATTTGTTTAAATAAGAGAAACAAACGTACAGTGGAGTTTCGTTGTTGTTGTTGAATCCTCAATCATTTACTTGGATTATTTAATTTTCCTTGCAGTGATTCAAAGTCAAAAACCAGAAGTGACTGTATTGAAAAGTGACCCCATCAGTCCTTTCTCCTTTCAAACAACAAAGAAATAGCTTTAATATTTTTTCTTTGGCTCCATTGATGCCACTTGGTGACAGAGGTACAAATAACTAGATATGACTGTTCTTTGAATAGCACCTTTTCCAAAAGACAAAATGTTAGAGTTAAATAACTTATTAACATTTGGTTTAGACATTTAAGTGTTTTTTATTGCATTGGAGGATAGCAATAACCTTTCTTTAGTTTTTCTCATTCATTTCTATGATTGTGAATACCACCTACATGCTTGAATCTGATAATTTATGCTCTAGCCCAAAACATTTTTAAAAGACCATACTTATACATCCAGTTGCCTGATTGTCATCTTCACTTAGATCTCTCATATCAAAATATATTTAATATTTTAATGTGAAGTAAAATGTACACATAGAAAAGTGCCCCATCATGGTAACCACTATCCTAATGCTCTGATTTTATAGCAGTTATCAATATTATAAATATAATTGATGTTCTTTTTAGTTTAATGTCTACTTATATAAGCTATATGCTTCATTAGTACAAGATTTTATTCATTATGTATCATAGTCTCTAGCAGAAAGCCTGACAGTAGATCAACTGTATAATATTATTGAGTAATGAAGGGAAATAGATAAAATATAACCAATTTTTATTATACACATGTGTAAATTTGCTGATATCTATAAAATTTGATGGTTAATTGAAGATTTAAGGAGAAGTGGAAAGTTAATTTGTGTCAGTTATTGTACCCATATTTTCTTGTGGCTTTTCTAGCATTAGTTAGCTAAACACAAAATATTCTTTCTTCATCTGTAACAGATAAATAGTCCAAACAAGATATTATTTAGCTAAATACAAGATATTCTTTCTTCATATGTAATAGATAAATAGTCCAAACAAGACTTGCAGTATTTTATTTTCTTTTGAATAAAGAATGGGAAGATGAAGATCTTGTAGTTCTAGTTTATATAGCAACCAGTCATAAATATTCTTACTAAATGATGTCAGGTTGACATTGGAAGGTCATTCTTCTGGCACACTTAAATTTCTTATCCTTTCTTGGTTTGTTATATCTTTTTTTTTTCTTTCTTTTTTTTTTTAGCAACATCTTGCTCTGTTGCCCAGAGTGAAGTGCAGTGGCAGGATCTCAAATATTTCTTCTTTCTCTCTTTACACTTTTCCTTTTGCCCATCTTCCTTTCACCTTCTCTGTTTTCTCCTACTGTCTACCAAGGCTTCAGACCTGTTGGCAGCATCCTGTGGGTCTTGTTTAGCCACTGGTGGACCTTTGGGGTTGATGAGGAATAGAGCAACACATGGTTGATCGAAACCAGGTTGGAACTACTGGCAGGTATCTTGTATGCATAATTACTCTTTATTATTATTATTATTATTATTATTATACTTTAAGTTCTAGGGTACATGTGCATAACATGCAGGTTTGTTACATATGTATACTTGTGCCATGTTGGTGTGCTGCACCCATCCCCATGATTGTATATTTAGAAAATCCCATTGTCTCAGCCCAAAATCTCCTTAAGCTGATAAGCAACTTCAGCAAAGTCTCAGGATACAAAATTAATGTGCAAAAATCACAAGCATTCGTATACACCAGTAACAGACAAACAGAGAGCCAAATCAGGAATGAACTTCCATTCACAATTGCTTCAAAGAGAATAAAATACCTAGGAATCCAACTTACAAGGGATGTAAAGGACCTCTTCAAGGAGAACTACAAACCACTGCTCAGTGAAATAAAAGAGGACACAAACAAATGGAAGAACATACCATGCTCATGGATAGGAAGAATCAATATCATGAAAATGGCCATACTGCCCAAGGTTATTTATAGATTCAATGCCATCCCCATCAAGCTACCAATGAGTTTCTTCACAGAATTGGAAAAAACTGCTTTAAAGTTCATACAGAACCAAAAAAGAGCCCGCATCTCCAAGGCAATCCTAAGTCAAAAGAACAAAGCTGGAGGCATCATGCTACCTAACTTCAAACTCTACTACAAGGCTACAGTAACCAAAACAGCATGGTACTGGTACCAAAACAGAGATATAGACCAATGGAACAGAACAGAGTCTTCAGAAATAATACCACACATCTACAGCCATCTGATCTTTGACAAACCTGAGAAAAACAAGAAATGGGGAAAGGATTCCCTATTTAATAAATGGTCCTGGGAAAATTGGCTAGCCATAAGTAGAAAGCTGAAACTGGATCCTTTCCTTACTCCTTCTACGAAAATTAATTCAAGATGGATTAGGGACTTAAATGTTAGACCTAATACCATAAAAATCCTAGAGGAAAACCTAGGTAGTACCATCCAGGACATAGGCATGGGCAGAGACTTCATGTCTAAAACACCAAAAGCAATGGCAGCAAAAGCCAAAATTGACAAATGGGATCTCATTAAAATAATTACTCTTTAGAGTTCTTTTTTATTTTTGGCATTTCTGGTGAATTGTCTCTATTGTGCTAATGTATTAGTTCCTTATTTGAACACTTATGGAGCTGCAAGTCTGTAACTTAGAAAACAAATCTCATGTACATGGGTTTTTAGTCTCCTAAATTTGAAGAATTTTCTTCAAAAAGCATATTTTATATTTATGTCTTCTATTTATTTGTATAGATTTAGGGGGGAACAAGTGCAATTTTGTTACACATATATATTATGTAGTAGTAAAGTCTGTAAACATCACCCAAATAGTGAACATTGTAATCAATAGGTAATTTTTCAACCCTTCTTCCCCTGACACCTTTTGGAGTCCACAATATCTATTTTTCCAATCTGTATGTCCATGTGTACACATTGTTTAACTCTCACTTACATGGGAGAATATGCAGTATTTGACTTTCTGTTTCTGAGTTGTTTCACTTAGATTAATGGCCTTCAGTTCTGTTCATGTTGCTGCAAAAGACATTATTTTATTATTTTCTCTAGTGGAGTAGTAATCCATGGTGTACGTGTGTGTGTGTTGTGTGTGTGTGCATGTGTGTGTGTGCATGTGTGTGTGTGCATGTGTACATACCACTTTTTAAATCCAACCATTGAACACTTAGGTTGATTTCATATTTTGTTATTGTGAATAGTGCTGTGATAAACATATGAGTACAGGTAGGTAACATTTTGGTATGATTTCTTTCCCTTTTGTGTATATAGCCAGTGGTGAGATTTCTGGATCAAATGGTAGTTTTAGTTTTAGTTCTTTGAAAAATCTCCATACTGGTTTCTATAAAGACTGTACTAATTTTCATTTCCACCAACAGTGCATAAGCATTTCCTTTCTCTGCATCTTCGCCAACATCTGTTGTTTGTGGACTTTTTAGTAACAGCCATTCTGACTGGTGTAAGATGATATCTCATTGTGGTTTTAATTTGCATTTCTCTGATCATTCGTGATGTTCAGCATTTTTTCATGTGTTTGTTGGCTGAAAAGCATAGTTTTAAATGGGTCTCTGAGTAAATATACAAAATATTGCATGATACTACTGTTCAGGCAAAATGTCACTAAAGCAATAAAAATAAAAAATGAAAAACAAACAAACAAACTTTGCCTTATGTTTTTTCTGCCTATACAACCTCTTCAGTAAAGAGTAAAATATTATCATATATTCTATATCTGCGATATTTTGTATGCTTTCTGTTCAGTGAATAATCTACAATCATATGTGAAAATGTTAAAAGGTAAAATAAATTTATTTTCAATATTAAGTAATGCCTGAATGTAATCATGTTTCAAGAAAACTACAAAATATATTTTATAAGCCAATTATAAAATTTTATCCTTAGTAATCTGTGTGACAGGGTACACACACACACACGTACACTATCGTTTGGTAATAATGCCATCTCTTTTTATCTGATATCATAATACTATATTACTATGATATCACATTTTAAGATGTCCCCATGATCTTAAGAACACTGCTAAGTGAGGAATCATAGATATTTTGATGTGTGTCACCTTGACGCATACATTAAAAGTTCTAACGAATTGGCAAGATTATTTTAAGTACCTTTTCTGCAACCAAATCTAATTAAAAGTAAAATTCACAGTATATGTTAGATTGATATAACTATAAATTAAAATGACTGCTATAATATAAATGTATGCATGTGTGTTGATTCATGATCGTATACATATGTGTAGTACATGTGCATATAACCTGGATAACTTAGGTTTTGTTTATGACCATTCTAATTAAAATGATATCTATGATAGTTAAAGCAGATTGTCATAAACCTATGAATGGCTTTCCTTGACATTATTTTGGCTTGATGCTCTAGTGACGTTCTCAAAAGTAGATACTTAAAGAAGGTGCTATGCCATACATTTTGTTCCTGGCCTAGTACCATTGCCGCAGAGACCTACTGGCCAAAGATAACCTTAGTTGTGGGTACTACAGAGATGAGAAGCAGCATCATGAGGAATGTATGTTTTTTCACTATCTCCCTTTGTCTTTCTTATGGTTTTCTTTAGTAATACAGTTTTAGTGAGAATGAGAGAACAATTTTCTGGACTTTATATGACTGCTTTTTCAAAAACAATAACTTTGACTTTAATTAGAGAAAACGACAGAATGTTCAGAAATTTTTATCTACTGCTTAGAAGTAAAGCAAAGGCAAACCCTATGTAGTATTTTTTTTTTTTTTTGTATTATTGTTTTAAAATCTTTTATGTCATGTGTTAAGTGGTGTTGGGGGAAAAGCTATTAAGGTAATGTCCCAAAAGCTGGCAGTGTAATTCAGGTTAGAGAAGAAAAATTTTAGTTCTTAAAAAAATACCTTGATAAGAATTTGGTTAGTGTTTCTAAAGCTAGACTTTCATTTTAAAAAGCTCATTGTATGACTCTCATAAAAACATAGCATGAACATATGCCAAGAATTTATTCAACTAATTAATGAGGGAGCTGGCAGAATGATCAATCTGGTGCTAAGGAGAATTATAGGCAGAAAGCTATATAGGCACTAGAGAAAGATTGTTGGGGAATGATGGCTAGATTAGGTATGTGACTGTTTAATGCCTTCCAGGGCAATGGCCTGTAACAGTTTGGGATCGTCTTTGCTACTGAACAGAAAGTACTTGAATTTCAATCATACAAAAAACTACAAGTTAAGTTGTAACTTACCTCCTTTTGATTAATAATAATTTTAAAATTAATTATAAATAATCATAGGTGCATTTATTGTATAATTAAATAATCAAATAGTGAAAAAATGCTCTACCATAAAACTGACAGGATATTCTGCTTTTGCTTTGACTTATTTCTAAGTTTTAAATACATATATATTTTTCTTAACAGAACAGCCACTAATGTGTAAAAAGCACTCTGTAAATGTTTAAAAACAAAGTGAAAATATCTTAGGAGGTGACACCCTGGGTACCTGTGTTTAGGGTTAAGATTAGAGAAGTCCTTTCTCTACCCAAGAAGGAAGGGGGGGATGTCATAATAGTGAAAAGGCTGGAAAGGAAATGAGTCAGGGATAAAGCATGAAAGTGAGCACTGCACGGGGGAAAGGTCAAGAGAAACCTATAGTTGTCACATGACCAAAAGGAATTTTGAGAAAAGAAATATCTAAGATTTTTAAAAATGTATTTAACTTTTTCTCCAAATAGAATAAATATTCACATGCTTAGCATATTTCTAGAAATGGCCTCAGAAGATTTTTCTACTCTAAATCTGACTTCTCTTCACTTCAATGATTAAATAAATGTTGACCAATAAAAGATTAAACATAAAGAAACTTTAAAAATTAATAATTAAACACAACTCAATAGGAAGAAAGGCAAAAGACATGAAGAGGGATTGCCAAGAAGAAGAAATAAGAATTTCCTTAATAAAATATGTTCAACCCACAGCCTGCAAGAAGTATGGGATTATGTAAAAAGACCAAATCTATGTCTGATTGGGGTGCCTGAAAGTGAGGGGGAAAATGGAACCAAGTTGGAAAACACTCTTCAGGATATCATCCAGGAGAACTTCCCCAACCTAGTAGGGCAGGCCAACATTCAAATCCAGGAAATACAGAGAACGCCACAAAGATACTCCTCGAGAAGAGCAACTCCAAGACACATAATTGCCAGATTCACCAAAGTTGAAATGAAGGAAAAAATCTTAAGGGCAGCCAGAGAGAAAGGTCGGGTTACCCACAAAGGGAAGCCCATCAGACTAACAGCAGATCTTTTGGCAGAAACTCTCCAAGCCAGAAGAGAGTGGGGGCCAATATTCAACATTCTTAAAGAAAAGAATTTTAAACCCAGAATTTCATATCCAGCCAAACTAAGTTTCATAAGTGAAGGAGAAATAAAATCCTTTACAGATAAGCAAATGCTTAGAGATTTTGTCACCACTAGGCCTGCCTTACAAGAGACCCTGAAGGAAGCACTAAACATGGAAAGGAACAACCGGTACCAGCCATTGCAAAAACATGCCAAAATGTAAAGACCATCGAGGCTAGGAAGAAACTGCATCAACTAACGAGCAAAATAACCAGTTAATATCATAATGGCAGGATCAAGTTCACACATAACAATGTTAACCTTAAATGTAAATGGACTAAATGCTCCAATTAAAAGACACAGACTGGCAAACTGGATAAAGAGTCAAGACCCATCAGTCTGCTGTATTCAGGAGACCCATCTCACACGCAGAGACATACATAGGCTCAAAATAAAGGGATGGAGGAAGATTTACCAAGCAAATGGAGAACAAAAAAAAGCGGGGGTTGCAATACTAGTCTCTGATAAAACAGACTTTAAACCATCAAAGATCAAAAGAGACAAAGAAGGCCATTACATAATGGTAAAGGGATCAATTCAACAGGAAGAGCTAACTATCCTAAATATATATGGATCCAATACAGGAGCACCCAGATTCATCAAGCAAGTCCTTAGAGACTTACAAAGAGACTTAGACTCCCATACAATAATAATGGGAGACTTCCACACTCCACTGTCAACATTAGACAGATCAACGAGACAGAAAGTTAACAAGGATATCCAGGAATTGAACTCATCTCTGCACCAAGCAGACCTAATAGACATCTATAGAACTCTCCACCCCAAATCAACAGAATATACATTCTTCTCAGCACCACATCGTACTTACTCCAAAATCGACCACGTAATTGGTGGTAAAGCACTCCTCAGCAAATGTACAAGAACAGAAATTATAACAAACTGTCTCTCAGACCACAGGGCAATCAAGCTAGAACTCAGGACGAAGAAACTCAATCAAAACCACTCAACTACATGGAAACTGAACAACCTGCTCCTGAATGACTACTGGGTACATAACGAAATGAAGGCAGAAATAAAGATGTTCTTTGAAACCAATGAGAACAAAGATACAACATACCAGAATCTCTGGGACACATTTAAAGCAGTGTGTAGAGGGAAATTTATAGCACTAAATGCCCACAAGAGAAAGCAGGAAAGATCTAAAATTGACACTCTAACATCACAATTAAAAGAACTAGAGAAGCAAGAGCAAACACATTCAAAAGCTAGCAGAAGGCAAGAAATAACTAAGATCAGAGCAGAACTGAAGGAGATAGAGACACAAAAAACTCTCCAAAAAATCAATGAATCCAGGAGTTGGTTTTTTGAACAGATCAACAAAATTGACAGACCACTAGCAAGACTAATAAAGAAGAAAAGAGAGAAGAATCAAATCGACGCAATTAAAAATGATAAAGGGGATATGACCACCGACCCCACAGAAATACAAACTACCATCAGAGAATACTATAAACACCTCTACGCAAATAAACTGGAAAATCTAGAAGAAATGGATAATTTCCTGGACACTTACACTCTTCCAAGACTAAACCAGGAAGAAGTTGAATCCCTGAATAGACCAATAGTAGGCTCTGAAATTGAGGCAATAATTAATAGCCTACCAACCAAAAAAAGTCCAGGACCAGATGGATTCACAGCTGAATTCTACCAGAGGTACAAGGAGGAGTTGGTACCATTCCTTCTGAAACCATTCCAATCAATAAAAAAGAGGGAATCCTCCCTAACTCATTTTATGAGGCCAACATCATCCTGATACCAAAGCCTGGCAGAGACACAACAAAAAAAGAGAATTTTAGACCAATATCCTGATGAACATCGATGCAAAAATCCTCAATAAAATACTGGCAAACCGGATTCAGCAACACATCAAAAAGCTTATCCACCATGATCAAGTGGGCTTCATCCCTGGGATGCAAGGCTGGTTCAACATTCGCAAATCAATAAACATAATCCAGCATATAAACAGAACCAAAGACAAGAACCACATGATTATCTCAATAGATGCAGAAAAGGCTTTTGACAAAATTCAACAGCCCTTCATGCTAAAAATGCTCAATAAATTCGGTATTGATGGAACGTACCTCAAAATAATAAGAGCTATTTATGACAAACCCACAGCCAATATCATACTGAATGGGCAAAAACTGGAAAAATTCCCTTTGAAAACTGGCACAAGACAGGGATGCCCTCTCTCACCACTCCTATTCAACATAGTGTTGGAAGTTCTGGCTAGGGCAATTAGGCAAGAGAAAGAAATCAAGGGTATTCAGTTAGGAAAAGAAGAAGTCAAACCGTCCCTGTTTGCAGATGACATGATTGTATATTTAGAAAACCCCATTGTCTCAGCCCAAAATCTCCTTAAGCTGATAAGCAACTTCAGCAAAGTCTCAGGATACAAAATGAATGTGCAAAAATCACAAGCATTCTTATACATCAGTAACAGACAAACAGAGAGCCAAATCAGGAATGAACTTCCATTCACAATTGCTTCAAAGAGAATAAAATACCTAGGAATCCAACTTACAAGGGATGTAAAGGACCTCTTCAAGGAGAACTACAAACCACTGCTCAGTGAAATAAAAGAAGACACAAGCAAATGGAAGAACATACCATGCTCATGGATAGGAAGAATCAATATCGTGAAAATGGCCATACTGCCCAAGGTTATTTATAGATTCAATGCCATCCCCATCAAGCTACCAATGAGTTTCTTCACAGAATTGGAAAAAACTGCTTTAAAGTTCATATGGAACCAAAAAAGAGCCCGCATCTCCAAGACAATCCTAAGTCAAAAGAACAAAGCTGGAGGCATCATGCTACCTGACTTCAAACTATACTACAAGGCTACAGTAACCAAAACAGCATGGTACTGGTACCAAAACAGAGATATAGACCAATGGAACAGAACAGAGTCCTCAGAAATAATACCACACATCTACAGCCATCTGATCTTTGACAAACCTGAGAGAAACAAGAAATGGGGAAAGGATTCCCTATTTAATAAATGATGCTGTGAAAATTGGCTAGCCATAAGTAGAAAGCTGAAACTGGATCCTTTCCTTACTCCTTCTACGAAAATTAATTCAAGATGGATTAGAGACTTAAATGTTAGACCTAATACCATAAAAATCCTAGAGGAAAACCTAGGTAGTACCATTCAGGACATAGGCATGAGCAAAGACTTCATGTCTAAAACACCAAAAGCAACGGCAGCAAAAGCCAAAATTGACAAATGGGATCTCATTAAACTAAAGAGCTTCTGCACAGCAAAAGAAACTACCATCAGAGTGAACAGGCAACCTACAGAATGGGAGAAAATTTTTGCAATCTACTCATCTGACAAAGGGCTAATATCCAGAACCTACAAAGAACTCCAACAAATTTACAAGAAAAAAACAAACAACCCCATCAAAAAGTGGGCAAAGGATATGAACAGACATTTCTCAAAAGAAGACATTCATACAGCCAACAGACACATGGAAAAATGCTCATCATCACTGGCCATCAGAGAAATGCAAATCAAAACCACAATGAGATACCATCTCACACCAGTTAGAATGGCGAGCATTAAAAAGTCAGGAAACAACAGGTGCTGGAGAGGATGTGGAGAAATAGGAACACTTTTACACTGTTGGTGGGATTGTAAACTAGTTCAACCATTATGGAAAACAGTATGGCGATTCCTCAAGGATCTAGAACTAGATGTACCATATGAGCCAGCCATCCCATTACTGGGTATATACCCAAAGGATTATAAATTACGCAGCTATAAAGACACATGCAGACGTATGTTTATTGCAGCACTATTCACAATAGCAAAGACTTGGAATCAACCCAAATGTCCATCAGTGACAGATTGGATTAAGAAAATGTGGCACATATACACCATGGAATACTATGCAGCCATCAAAAAGGATGAGTTTGTGTCCTTTGTAGGGACATGGATGCAGCTGGAAACCATCATTCTTAGCAAACTATCACAAGAACAGAAAACCAAACACCGCATGTTCTCACTCATAGGTGGGAACTGAACAATGAGATCGCTTGGACTCAGGAAGGGGAACATCACACACCGGGGCCTATCATGGGGAGGGGGGAGGGGGGAGGGATTGCATTGGGAGTTATACCTGATGTAAATGACGAGTTGATGGGTGCAGCACACCAACATGGCACAAGTATACATATGTAACAAACCTGCACGTTATGCACATGTACCCTACAACTTAAAGTATAATAATAATTTTAAAAAAAAATATGTTCAACCTACTAATCATAAAAAATTTAGAAAATGAAACCACAATGAGGTAACATTTTATACTCCCCAACTTGGCAAAAATTCATCTCTGACAATCTCAAACATTGGCAAAGATCCGGAGCCCTGGAAATTCTAGTATACTGGTGGGAAGCATAAATTAGTACTTTGTAAAGCAATTTGGCCTTATCTATTAAAGCTGAAGATGTGCTTTTATTGTACAAACCAGCAATTGTATTCAAGGTATACATCCATTCTTGAGTATGTACACCAGAAGTCACATAAAAGAATGTTCACAGTAACATTGCCGTTTTCTATTTCAAACAAAGATGCAATCCAATAAGCTCCAGCTGGAGAAGAGAACATTTGTGATATACTCATAATGAAATAATATTTAGTAGTGAAAAAACTTATATGGCAATGAACATAAAAAAAGGTGACAGCAGAATACATTCAGTTTAATTCCATTTATTATTCTTTAAGGATACATACATGGAGATAAAGTGAGGAAGGACAAGAAGGCTATGATCAACACAAAATTCAGTATAGGGGCTCCCTCTATCGAACAGGGACAGAGATAGGTTCAGGAAAGAGTACATGGTACCTCAAAGGAAAGGCAATAAGGTGGGTGGAAGGCATACAGGGGTTTGTTTATTATTATTATTACTACTCTTTATACTTCAGCATATATATTATATGTGTATATACATATCTATATTCCATTACATGTATGCAATTTTTGAAAAATTGAAACAGCTTATAACAAAAATTACATGTAATATAATAACAAAAAACATTATGCATGTTTCAAATGGTGAGTCACAGCCAAGAGGCTGTTAATTTACCTCCAGTCTGTCATTGACCCCTGCTAAAACTGCTGCTTTGTTTCTGTTCCCCTCACACTTGAGAGTAAGATATTGTCCTGCTCTGACAATAGTTACCACATTTTAGGGGTTTGATCTATGTTGACAGAAAGGATAAACAAACTAACTTGACTTATATTTCTAGAAGAACTAGGAAAACTCTGAAGATCTGAGTCACAAATAGGCAGTGATCATTTTGCTTTTTTGATTTCATGGTTTCACACATTTTTGCACACCTACAGCCTGTTCCTTCTGATCCCTTCCTCCACCCTCCTTCTGTCCTGGTACTTAAGGCTTGAAATCATTCGGTGATGAGGTCAGCCTTGGACAATGCCTTCAGAAATGTTGTTTTCTTCTGCTTTCTGACATGGCTGCTTCAAAGGTAATAGGGGTCGAAGCCATTCGGCCTTTCTTTTCTGCATCCAATTCGGGGAACATAGCCACCAGCCTGTGGCTTCAGTGTTCTCAGGAGACCACACAGTCATCCATTTGAACCACCCCACCCAACCCAGGGGCTGAGTGATTTAACTCCATCCTTGATACTGATCACTGTCTGAGATGAATCTGTGGTGTCCTCCCAACACCTCATGGAGGACATCATGCCTGGCTCCTGGAATGATCCCACGATCTGTTTGTATTTTTACAATTTATTGTGCCGCTTTCATGCATGAGGTTCACAGGCGAAAGTAAAATCGCAGCCTCCCAACTAAACAGAATTAAAATTCAGAGAGGTGTGAAAAATGGTAGGGAACAAACACTCCATTTTAAGAATATGTGTTTTCTGGAAGTTGTTCTCCTTTATGCTGAATATAAAATCTGAGATTTCACCAATGCCTTAAGGGACAAACACATACAAATTGAAATCTGAAAACAATAATTCTATGGAACAAAGAGGAGCCTGACACTTAGCAAAAGCTGTTAAATGAAAAGTATCTCTAGAAAAAGCAAAACCCTACAGTAAAATCAAACAAAACAGAAAGGAGCTTTGGTACTTTTCAATAATAGGAGACAAAAATAAGTTTAGTGTATTATTAAATTCATGAAATATAAAAACATCTATGTGGAAGTGTTGAATTAAATCCATAAAACAGAAACAAATCTAAAATATATTAGAGTCTGAAGGGAAAGAAGATCTTGCTTTCCTCTTGTTGGATTGTAATAAAACACCAGAACTTGGAAAAACAAGTATTTTCCCAACTAAATTTCCTTCTGGTCTGTATACACCTAGCAGGATGGCGCTCCATATTTTATCTAATTTTAAAATGGCATAATTTGATTTTTAGCATCACAAGAAATATCTAAAATTTAAGATTCGTTGGTGCTGCATAGTAGATGATATAATCCATTTCTCTTGCCTCCCATCACTCTTTAGTGATGGAAATTCCACTATGCTTGTGAATGTTCCAGGTGTACTTTATTTTTATTGTTATTTTTTAAAG
Organism: Macaca fascicularis; assembly: GCF_037993035.2. Classification (NCBI taxonomy): domain Eukaryota; kingdom Metazoa; phylum Chordata; class Mammalia; order Primates; family Cercopithecidae; genus Macaca; species Macaca fascicularis. The sequence goes on from NC_088377.1 coordinate 118,327,362, forward strand.
CACAAATAGGCTGAATTTCATAGGTAACGTTCACTTATTAGTACATTTATGTATTCAACAACCATTGTTGAGTCCAATTAGGTGTTAAGCATATACGACTTGCCGGATAAACTATGTTCAGTGAAAGAAAGAAAACAAAAAGAGATTTTGTAGAGTTTTATAGAGCTTATAGAGTGTGGAAGTCAGGAAATAATAGGTAAATATATAGTTATAACTGTAATGAATACTGTAAAAATGAACAGAATCAGTGATAGTGAATAATTGATTAAGTGATCTATTTTAATGCTATGGTTAAGGAAAGCCACTCTGAGCAGGAAGCTTTTCCACAGAGACCTGAAGAAAAGACTGTTCATGAAGAGAGAGAAAGTGTCCCACTCTATTAGTTTCTTAGCTGTAACAACTACAAACTTGATGGCTTGAAACAACAGAAATGCATTCTTTCACAATTCTGGAGGATAGACATCCCACAGGAGGGTGAAAGCGGGGTTGGTTCTCTTTGGAGGCTGTGAGGGAGAATGGGGTCCATGCCTCACCGGTAGCAGCCTGCAGTTCGGGCAGCCTGATGTTCCTTGGTTTTTAGATATATCACTCCAGTCTCAGCCTCTGTCTTCACAGTGTCTTCTGCCCTGAGTATCTCTGTGTTTCAAATCTCCCTCTACCTTTCTCTTTTAAGAAACCTGTCATTGGATTTACGACGCACCCTAGATCCAAGATGAATTAATTTGAGATTCTGAATTATATCTGCTAAACCTCCTTTAAAAAGAAGTGACACTTTGCAGGTCCTAAGGGTTAAGTCATGGGCATATCTAGGGGACTGACAGGTGGAGAATTCAAATCGTCACACTAGGCAGAAGGACTAGCGTGTGCACAAACGATGATGTGGTAAAGCACTTAGTGCATGAAAGAAATGGAACATTTTGGGTGATAGGGAGAACGGGTCATAATTCAGTTGATGTGATAAGCAATATTATTATATTGCCAGCTATGCCAATGAATAAAACTGTAGAATAAACTCCAAGTGGATTTTCAGAATAAGAAATACTTTGGGCTTCATAAGGCCTGGAATGAGGGTTGAAATTCTCTGAGAAATCCATCTGGCATTCTGGTTACTAGTAACTGTGATTAATTATAATAGTATCAAATGCCTTGTGACACTGAGCTTCCTCTAAGTGGATACGCTACAAACTTACACGTAAATTTTCTCCGAAGTTACCACTCACATTTTTCTTATGTATTCTAAAAGAGTCATTTCTTCACTCCCTTGCTTCTCATGTGTTGTGACTATATTCTATTTCTGAGGTCAATGCCTAATAGTATATTTTGTACATCACATCTATGACAAAGAGAGTGAACCTAATTCGTAGTGCAGTATTCCTTGGGTTGTATAAAACATTCAAGCCTTGTTCTATGTGGTCTAATATGTGGTACTACAGTGAATTTGTGTAGTTGTATATATCACCACTTGAAAAGTCTGTTTAGGTCATTTCTCTAAGATATGCCAGTATAATTCAGTTTAAAGTAGAATACAAGTAACATGTTTTGGAGTCTTATTGAATACAAAAATATCCCGTATAAGTAAACAAATTCTATTTGCATCAGTTTTGTCTCCTATTAAGGAATTCACTTTAAGCTCTTTCCTCAATGAGTGCCACCTTATACAATGGAAGACAACATACAAAAGGTAGTACTGTGCTACTGGATTATAGCTGATGGCTTCATTAAGCACAAATGAAAAAGAGATCTATTTTAACCTCTTGAATGTGACTGTCCTACTTCCCTAGCCAATAATATAGTGCTGAGATTACTGATGTCCCAATAGCAAACTTGCCTCCAGCTAGGTTGATAATCATTCTTGGACATCTGTTTATTAATGTCAGCCACTAACCTCAATGCTGAAATACTAGTAACATTAATAAACCCACTTTAGGAACTTTTCTGATCAAATGATAGTCATTAAATATTTCTGAATAGTTTCTATTAGCAGATTCACTGCTTATAATTTCTTCTGAAAGTAATTTCTTCAACAGCAGCATTTCTATAGGAAAACCAATTGATTATCAGTTTAAGTGTTGAGAGTTTAACACTGAGAAAGTAATCGGAGAACTGAACAGAACAAAGTTAATTTACTCTAACATAGACTGGGTACCCTTTTATTTTCATTTTTGTGCCAAGCAAAATGGGAATAAACATTAAAAAATTGAAATTGGTCTTTACATCAAGCAGTTAACTTTTAAAAACATGATTTAAAGGAAAGAAAAATCGTGTACTTTCATGAGAACTTCCCTCACATGTTTATTTGACCAAATGTGAGATACACATTGAAGGACTTTGGGGAGACATATAATAATTTTTAATAATTTAGTTGGGAAACTGAAATGGCAATTTAAAAATTAGAAGCAGAGTAGATAATTCATTTATTCATCCACAAGGCTCATAGATAAATGAAAAAGTGAAAACACAGCTTCCTATAAAGGAGAAACTGGGATGTGCCTCACTGCTAAAATGAAACCTGACCCAAAAAAGACAGTTTAGGAAATAAGATTGTTTGTTGAGGTGGCATTTAATTATGCCCAAGAAAATAGCCATGCCTTATGACGAATGTGAGGTTATGTAGAATAATTTACTGAATACTATTTTGTAGAAATATTTTCTAAATCATGCTCATGTTAGATTTATTTTTTTCCATTAAAATATCAAAACCTCCTCCATAATTTCTGTCTCTTAAAAGAATGATAAGTTATTGGTTTGTTGCATTTTTAATATTTAACTTGAAGCTTGTCTGCCGGTTGTGTTTTATCTTGAATAACGAGAAAATAAAGTAATAAAATCTTGTTTTCATCTTATCTCTATTTTATTACTTTCATTTTTTTCCCTTTTGGATAAATAAATGCATGTTTGTGGTGTGCAGAGAAAATTTAGAACAGGAAAAAAAACAAAAACAAAAGGGATACTCTTCTCATTCAATAAAGCCCTTTTAAACAAATAATGTTATAGTCATATGAAGGTCAAACTAGTCTTACTTTTTGACATAAGAAACAAGCAAGAGCATGAAGTCTTTTTTATTAATATCTTTTATAGAAAAGTTTAGAAGATTTTCATTTACAAGTAATTTGTTTTAAAAATCATTTAATGTTGAAGATAATAAGCATTGTTATGTTATAATAGACCATATAAAAAACCGTGTTGTGAATAACAATTCTTATATGCTTGCGACTTTTCCTTCTGATCCCTGAATAAAGTTACCTAGTTTCCCTTTCTGGCGTAATTGATTATTACTCAGTATACTCCTGAAAGCGAAGAAGAAAATTTCAGTTCCAAGGTATCCTTTCTCTCATCTGTCCCATTCTCATTCTTCTAGCATCACTTTTCTCTTGGGATTTAAAAATAAATTAAAAGGTTTTATACCTCTGACAGCTGTCAGATGTCCTGCTCAGCAAGATAATAACATAGGATTTGCCATGGTTTGCTTATATATTATAGATTATTCTCATGCCTTTATTTTGAACTGTCAAAGAAAAATAGCACTCGAAAGTTAAGCAGGCAAGTAAGACTTTATCCAAGACTATTGCAATAGGGGATAGAGATTGAACTCAACTGCTGAAATAAAAGACTGGGGAATTTTTAGGTGCTGCTTGAGCTAGTGGAAAAGTACTGGAAGAGTAAGTGAGGGAGGTTAGTCACTGGGATTAGACCATCTGTGTTTGCCAATTGTCAAATATGTTAGACTCATAACCTCTCACAGAAACTGGAGCACTATTTTTCTTGATGATTGCATTTCAAAGGGCTGACTCCCAGGTCCTTGAAAAAGACATTCCTGGGTTATAAAACTGGCAAAAAGTTGGGAGAAGATTTCATCTCACAGGAGAGAAAAGTTGCATGTTTTCTAAAATAAATGCTCTATGAAAAAGGAGATTGGGAAGAAGCCTGTCTATAGTTTAGTCAAGCTGAGAACTTTTTTTGGTCAAAATTAAAGTCAGGATCAATTCATTGGTCATGTCTCCTGAGGTCACCTAGTAAAATATTATTTTTACAAACGGTTATTTTATTTCCAAGCAGATGTCAGAGCTAACTAACACTTAGGCTTATCGGCATTTAAAACATGAATATAGTTATACTGCTGTCATCACTTGTGGCTTTACCTCTATATTTTAAACTTACAAAGCATAATTTTAAGGATATAATTGTGTCCCCCTAAAATTCGTATATTGAAGCCCTAATCCCCAAAGTTGATTATATTTAGAGCTAGGGCTTTTAGCAGGCAACTAAGGTTAAATGAGGTCATGAGAATATGGTCCTAATCTGATAAGGTTTGTGGCCTTATATGAAGAGAAAGACACACAGTTCTCTCCCTCACTCTCTGCCACGTGAAGACACAGAGCTTAGCTGTCTGCAAGCCAGGAAGAGAGTACTCACCAGGTCTGGACCATGCTGGCACCCTGATCTCAGACTTACCAGTTTTCATAAGTGTGAGAAATAAATTTTTGTTGTTTAAGCTACCCAGTCCATGATATTTTTTTAGAGCTATCTGAGCTGACTATAATAATGAAAATAGTATACCTCAAAATAACACAAATATGATATCTTCAGAAGCTTAGGGTTAAGAATTACCTATCTGATATCTTCAAGTCCAACATGACTTTTCTTTACAGTACGATTAATCTAGATTTTCAGTGAATGAATCCATTTTCTCAAAAGATTTGGCTTGTATTTATTATATAATACACATTTTTTATACCACTTTATACCAGGGAATGCATTCAGAATAACAACAAAGTCAGCTAACCATAAGTTTTTGGCCATAGCTATCACCAGCGTCAGCAGAAATACAGTCAGTCCTTCTCAAATGTTTTCATTTTGGTAGGACTGAATATTTCATATCTGTTCCAGAATTACTTTAACTGTTTTGGCTACCTTGTAACACTTTCCCTCTTTTTTTCTCCATCATCCCTTCTTACATTTACCATGTTTACTACATGTATTAGGATCAGTTTCAGCTGCATATAACAAAAGAAAGCCAAGAGCATCCTCTGACTTTCTTCTAGCCATGAATCAGGGGTTGGGGTGTGGAACAGGAATGTAACACCTGTATGTGTAGTTTTTGGTCATGATACATCATTTCCATTAGATTGTAATCCCACGGGATGAAGGACCTTTCCTCTCTTTTTACCTCTAGATACATAATATAAAATCGTGCCTGGAACATAATAAGCACTCAATGGGCAGTTTCTTAAGAAATGAAATGGAGAATAAAGTGAGTTGATTCTGGAAACACAGATAAAGGTCATTTTGAGCTTTTTATACTTTGTATTTATTTTTATTTTTATTTTTTAAGAAATATCAAAGAAAATAAGCTATTCCCTGTAGGCCTGTAGGTAGTGGAATTGAGTTTCCTACATGAGACATGATAAGATTTTTGTCAGACTGGTCATATTTTTTTGTTTGTTTTTATAGTCTAAATATTTTTTAACACTAATCACATATTTTATAAATTGTGAAAGGTTTAATTAATAAAAAATATTACTTTGAAATCCTTTGAATTGAAAAGACACTTAAACCTTTAGATTCTTAAGACTAGTTTTATTGATAAGGACACATTACTTTTATAGAGATGGTTAAAAATAAGGCAAAAATATCTAGGCAATATGAGGTATGGGCCCACATTTTCAGTTAGTGAGAAACCACAATGGTTTTTTTTCTGAACAAAACTGAAGGAAATTACAGGCAATTTTCCAATTTCTAAAAATTTTTATTGAGGTAGAGTGTACATACAGAAAAGCACATATTGTGAGCATATAGTTCAATTAATTTTTATAAAATGAACATTCTCAATGAAACTTAACATCAACACTACCTGAGAAGACCATCATGCATGGATCACCATTCTTCTGACTTCAACATACAGTTTTCATATTTTATATAAGTGTACATATGCAGTATGTACACTTTTGTGTCTTCTTTTGCTCAATATTGAATTAGTGAGAATCAACTATGTTTTGTGGTATTTGTAGAATGTTCATTCTTGTTGCTCTATAGATTTTAATGGTGTAAAATATCACAATTTCTTTACTCATTACAGTATTGTTATGGGATTGAAGATTTTCTAGTTTTTGGCTACCATAAAAAGTGCTACTATGAGCACTGCTTATATATTAATTTCATACAGGCTTTTTGTGACTATATGTGTATATACATTTCTATTGATTATATAGTTAGAATTGCCACATCACATAGCATGCGTATGCTCAGTTTCAGTAGCTACTGCTAAATTTTTCCAATATGATTGCACCAATTTATACGCTCAACAGGAATTTTGAAGTTTTCCTATTCTATTTTTTTGTTTGTTTGTTTTTAGTCTTTTTAGTGGAGGTGTAAAGATTTAAAAATTGTGGCATTAATGTTCATTTGCTTATTAAAAAAAAAACTAGAGAGAATTTTGTATCTGTGTACCAGCCATTTAGGTATCCTCATTAGTGAAGTGTCAAGTATTTGGCCCAAATTTTTAATTGGGTTGATATGTAGGAGAGCTTTCTATAGAATCAATGTAAGTCATTTGTTGGACATATGCAGTACAAATACCAGACTCCACAGTTTCAAGTATTACTCTTTGTTTTTGCAGGACAAATATACTTTATTTTAATGTGGTTCAGTTATTTTTCCCCTTATGAACTGTAATTTTTAAAAATTATTTAAAAATATAATATTTGCCAACTCCAAGACCATAAAGATGTTATATATTTTATTCTAAAATATATATTGTTTTCTATTTTACATTTAGATCTGCAAGCCATATGAAATTTGTGTGTGTGTGTGCGTGTGTGTGTGTGTGTGTGTGAATGATACAGAGGTCCAGATACACTTTTTTTTTTTTTTTTTCTGGTAAGGACTTCAAATTGACACAGTAACATTTGTTGGAAAGAACATTCTTTCTCCATTTCACTGTAAGGTCACCTTTGTCATAAAGTAGGTGGCTATAATGTGGATCTGCTTGTGACCACTCCATTTTGTCCCTTTGAACAGTTTGTCTATCATTGCACCTGTCCTACGTTGTCTTAATTACTATAATTTGTGATGAGTCTTGATACCTGGTCATGTTAGTACTTGAAGTTTGTTCTTAAGATTACTTTGGCTATTCTCTGCCCTTTGTATTTCTGTACTAATTGTAGAATCAGCTCCTTAGTTTTCACCAAAAACTTCTGAGATTTTGGTTGGAATTTATACTACTTATCTGTTGTGGCATGGTGAGTCACCCCAAAATTTAGGAGCTCAAAACAACAAACAATTATTATTTCAAGTATTCAAACATCTGGTTGTTCTGGCATAGCATCTCTCATGAGGTTGTAGCCAAGCCGTCGGCTGATGCTGCATTTATATAAAAGCTTAACTGAGGCTGGACTATCCACCTCCAATAAGGTTCACTGTTAACTCACTTAGTTCCCCACTGACTGTTGGCTAGGCTGTCTATGGGGATGTCTGGATGGGTGCCCTCAAAATGTGGTGGCTTGCTTCTCTCAAAGTGAGTGATCCAAGAGAAGGAAAAGGAGAGAAATCAACCAAGATGGAAACTGCAGAGTCTTTGAAAATATAATCTCTGGAGCCACATGCAATCACTTCTATAGACATTTTTTGGTCACACAGACCAACTCTAGTATAATGTGAGAGAGCACACCAAATGGTGTGTGAGTGTCAGGAGGTCAGGGTCCATGGAAAACGTTTTAGAGACTGGCTATCACATGGTTTCATTAAATCCATAGACAAATTTTAACATAATTGGTATCTGAATGGCATTTAATAATGAAATCCCAAAACAGTGTATTGTTCAGTTTATTTAGTTATTATTTAGTATTTCTCAATGATACCATTTAGTTTTCAGAGTTTGCACATATCTTTTTAAAGATATATTTCTAAATATTTGATTTTGTGATATTATAAATTATTTTAAAATTTTATTTTTTATTGCTGCTATAAGAAATACAACTTATTTTTGTACATTGACCATGTAACTAGTAAAATTTCTTAATTTGCTTATTCTAAGTTGTTTTTCTGAACATTATTTAGATAGTCTTTGTGAACAATCATGTCCCTTATTAAAAATGATACTTTTATTTTTTTCTTTCCAATTCTTAATGATGTTTTTACTCTTACCTCATTGGATGACCTGTGATTTCTAGTAAATATTTACTAGAAGTGATGATAACATGCATCATTGTATCATTCCCATAGTCTGATTATTGAGGTCTAATAAATATACTTACAGGAAAGTGTATACATCATAAAGTAGACAGCTTGATTGATTTTCACAAACTAAACATATCCACCCAATAAACTTAACATCTTTAGCAGCTAAGAAGCCCATATGTTGCAAGATTAACCAACCTCTTGACTTTTAATAGCATAGATTAGTTTTACCTGTTTTTATATTTTTATAAATGGAAACAGACACTGTGTACTCTTCTGTGACTGAGGTTTTTTGCTTTGCCATTCATGTGTTTAGAGTATAGCAATATTATTTAAAAGATAAATTCTTTTCTGTTTCTAGTTTGCCAAGACATTTTATTGTTATTATTAAAGTAGGTAGTGACTTTTGTGAAATTATTTTATTCTGTCTATCAAAATGTTTATATGATTTTTCTGCTTATTTTTCTGTTAATGTGATACATCAGGTTTATTCTGATTGCTGAAACAGCCTTTAATTCATAGAATAGGTCTGTCTTGGTCGTAATGTATAATCTTTCCCCCCCACTAAATATCACTGAATTTGATTGGCTTATATTTTGTTTAGCCAATCAATTTTTTTTGCCTCTATGCTTTTCAGAAAAATTCCTTGATAATTTTTTATTTTCCTATAATGTCTTCATTGAATGTGGGTATCAAGGTGATACTGGCCTCCTAAAATGAATTGGGAAATAATTATTCTTTTCCTATTAGCAGAAATAGTGTTGTGGGATTGATATAATTTACTTCTTGAACATTTCACATAATTCACTCATGAAGATATCTAGACCTAGGGTCTTTGGAGGGATTTTTTTTTTTTTTAATGGTAAGTTCAATTTTTTTACTTGATACCAAATAATTCAGATTTTTCTATATGCTTTCATCTCTCTTCCTACAGTTTTATGTTGAAAGATTTGGATATTTTATTTAAACTTTCTTATTTATTGCTAAAAAGTTTTTAAAAATTCTTTTGTTATCTTTTTGATACAGGTAGGAATAGTGGTAATGCTACCATTTGTTATTTCTGATATTCTAATTTGTGTTAGCTCTTCCTTTTTCCCTTGCTGTATCTTGATAGGGAGTTAATACATTTTGTTAATATTTTCAAAAGCTTAGAGTTTGCTTCTCTTGGATGTTTGTGTTATATTTTACCAATTTGTCATCCTTATTATTTCCTTTCTTCTATATCTCTAGTTTTGATTTGCTAAAAGAAGAGCATAAACAAATTTATTTTCAAACTTTCTATTTTCTGTTATAGAGAAGTCGAAAATTAAAGCCATAGCATTCTCTCTAAATACTGTAGCTGCATTGTACAAATTTTGGAATGTTTTTGTTTAATTTCATTGTTCCAAAGTATTTTAAAATTTATTTCAATTTCTGTCTTGTACCATGCATCATTTAGAAAAGATGTTTTTGATTCCAGGAAACTAGGAATTTTCTAGTTTCTAGTTCTCATTATCTCTTTCTCTATTTTAGTCAATTCCTAACTTTATTTAAATGTGGTTAGAAAATACTTTCTGTGAGTCTGTTGCAGTTTGCATTATGACATATCATACTGGCAATTTTGTTAAATATGCATTTTGCAATTAAATGTAAATTCCTCATTGTTGGATGTGATGTCCTAAATATGTTAATTCTGTCTAATACATTCTTTTGTTTATATTTTCTATACCTATTGAATTTCCCTATCCTTTCACATTCTTATTGATTATCAAATACTGATAAAAGTATGTCTGAGTCTTCTATAGTTATGGATTTGTCTATTTCTCCTTAGGTCTGTCAATTTTTGCTTTATGAATTTTGGAGTTATGTTATTAGGTGCAAACAAATTTAAGATTATAATCAATTCCTTTATCTTTATGAATTATTATTCTTTATTCCCAGTAATGATTCTTTCCTTAAAGTCTACTTTTTTGAATATTAATATAGCTACATCAAACATCTTTTGGTTATGGTCAGTCTCTTTACCAAAACCCTGTCATTTCTTTACCAAAATCCATGATGGTGACTCTGTTTTGATTTAAAAGACTATTATACAGAAGTTCTCCCTTGCTTTAAAAAGTACCAAATTTAGAGTTTTACTTCAGATACTGAGAAGAGGCCACTTTTTCCAACATCATGAATGCTTATTGCATGTTATTTTGGTTGTTGTGATGAAAATGATAAAGTGGGGCTGTTTTATAAAAGAGGTACCTCAATGTGAAATGGAAGCAGCATTTGAGGATGAGATTAACTTGTAGAACAATGTGTTTCTGAAGTTGCAAGTGTTTAAAAATTCAGAGAAAACTTACAGAGTATAGGAAATTTGTAAACTAACGTATTCTTCTCTTCCTCTGGGATATAAACCCCATGAAAACACCTTACCTATTCCATTGATTGCTGTAGCTCCCAATACTTAGAACTGTGCCTTACACATAATAGAAGTCTATAAATATTTGGGTATTGTGCAATGAAATATTTTTCTGTCCAATGACTCTCTGGGAGAGGCTCTATTATTATCTCAATTTTACTAATAACGTAATTGAGTTTGAAAAAGGTTAAATCACTTTCTTAAGATGAGTAAATTATGGCATAGAATTAGAATGACGTCTGTCTGATGTCAAAGGAGAGCACTTCACGCTAGTCTCTACAGAGGTGAACTACTTGGCTGAGAGACAAGATGGTGGTGTGGTAGCTAAGAGCTCATGTTCCTGAGTCAAGCTTCCTTAGCAAAGAAACTCTGTCCCTGTAACTGTGGGCAAGTTACCTAACATCTCTCTGTCTCTGTTTCCTCATCTATAACTGAACAGGGTAGTATTTCTTCATTGAGTTATTTTAATAATTAAATCAGCTAATTCTTAAAAAATGTTTATTACAAATAAAGTGGGTTCATTTTCTGTCCACATACAGCATCAGATCCTACTTTAGAGGAAAAAGACAAGCCACCCTCTTAGAACACCTTCACCTTCTTTAAATCTTGTATACTTTGCCTTGGGGTCTATGTTTTTCATTTTTCTCCTGTTATAGGAAGGAAAGGAGATACTCTCTTTTTTTTCTCTCTCTCTCCTGTAGTCTAGATCTAAGTTTTCTTCCAGTCTCTGAGACCTTAAGGATGGGCTATCTCTTTTCTCTATCATACCTTCAATTCCTTCCTTTCTGCTGGGTCTTTCCTATGAGCATTTACAAATGTTCAAGTGTCCCTCATCTTTAAATACTCCTCGCAAATCCATATCCTTATTAAACTACCAGTACTAACAGACTCAAAAATATTCATTATCCTTTCAGTCACAATTTTCTAATTTTGGATTTAAACCATCTCATCCCTTGATTTACATTTCTCTTTTGCCTGTTTATCATCTTCAACATAGTATTTAAATGATGGAGTTCCCAAAGGATAAACAATCGGAAGAGAATTCTGATTTTCATATGAAATCAGAAAGCCAAGGTTTGTGGCTCTCAAACCTTGGATTGTACCTTCAAAAGTCATGGCCTAAGCTGGACCTTGGTCCCTTTTGCTGAATAGTAAAGCTGTACCTTGGCCCCTACTATTGCTGAATAGTAAAGCTGTACCTTGGCCCCTACTCTTGCTGAATAGTAAAGCTTTAAAAAAATTAACGGCAGTCAGACATCTCTGCCTTAGTCCATTTTCACACTGCTATGAAGAATTATCTGAGACTGGGTAATTTATAAACAAAAGAGGTTTAATAGAATCACAGTTTCACATGGTTTGAAAGCCTTCAAGAAACTCGCAATCATGGTTGAAGGTAAAGAGAAGCAAGGCACATCTTACATGATTGCAGGAGAGAGTGAAGGGGAAAGTACCACATTTAAACCATCAGATCTCATGAGAACTCACTATCACAAGAACAGGATGGGGGAAATCACTCGCATAATCCAATCACCTCCTACCAGGTCCCTCCACTGACATGTGGGAATTACAATTCAAGATAAGATTTGGGTGGAGACACAAAGCCAAATCATATCATTCTGCCCCTGGCCTCACCCAAATCTCATGTCCTTCTCACACTGCAAAATCAATAATGCCTTCCCACATTCTGCCAAATTCTTAACTCATTTCAGCATTAACTCAGAAGTCCAAGTCCAATGTTTAATCTCAGACAAGGCAAGTCCCTTCTGCCTATGAGCCTGTAAAATCAAAAACAAGTTAGTTAATTCTGAGATACGATAGGGGTACAGGCATTAGGTAAATGTCCCCATTCCAAATGGGAGAAATTGGCCAAAGCAAAGGGATCATATGCTCCATGCAAGTTCTAAACCTTGCAGGGCATTCATTAAATCTTAAAGCTCCAAAATAATCTCCTTTGACTCCATGTCTCATGTCTAGGGCATGCTGATAAAAGGGGTGGGCACCCAAGGCCTTTGAAAGCTGCCCCTGTGGCTCTTCATGGTACAGTCCCCATGGCTCTTCAGGGTACAGCCCCCACAGCTGCTTCTGTGGACTGAGTGCCTGCAGCTTTTCCAAGTGCACAGTGCAAACTGGTGGACCTACCATTCTGGGGTCTAGAGGATGGTGAACCTCTTCAAACATTAGGCAGTGCTCCAGCAGAGACTCTGGGGACTCTAACCCCACACTTACCCTCTCCATTGCCTTAGTAGGGGTCCTCTATGATGGCTCTGCCCCTACAGCAGACTTCTGCCTGGATATCCAGTCATTTCCATGCATCCTCTGAAATCTAGGTGGAGATTCTCAACGCTCAACTCTTGTCTTCTGTGCACCCACGGGCCCAAGACCAAATGGAATCCAGCAAGGCTTGGGGATTGCAACTTCAGAAGCCATGGCCCAAGCTGTACCTTGGCCCCTTTTAGGCATGGTTGGAGCTGGAGCAGCTGGGACACAGGGCATCGTGTCCTGAGGCTGCACAGAGCTGCAGGACCCTGGGCCTGGCCCATGAAATCATTTTTTCCTCCTTGGCCTCTGGGCCTGTGATGGGAAGGACTGCAATGAAGATCTCTGAAATGCCTTGGAGACATTTTCTCTATTGTCTTGGCTATCAACATGCAGCTCCTGGTTACTTATGCAAATTTCTGCAGCTGGCTTGCACCTGAATTTTTCCCCAGAAAATGAGTGTTTCTCTACTACCACATGGTCAGGTTGCAAAATTTCCAAACCTTTATTCTCTGCTTCCTTGCTTTAAAAGTACCAAATTTAGAGTTTTACTTCAGATACTGAGAAGAGGCCACTTTTTCCAACATCATGAATGCTTATTGCATGTTATTTTGGTTGTTGTGATGAAAATGATAAAGTGGGACTGTTTCATAAAAGAGGTACCTCAATGTGAAATGGAAGCATCATTTGAGGATGAGATTAGCTTGTAGAACGATGTGTTTCTGAAGTTGCAAGTGTTTAAAAATTCAGAGAAAACTTCCAGAGTATAGAAAATTTGTAAACTAAGGTATTCTTCTCTTCCTCTGGGATATAAACCCCATCAAAACACCTTACCTATTCCTTTGATTGCTGTAGCTCCCAAGATTAAACACATGCTTATCTTGGACACATGTTTATCTTCTTTTGAAAAGAGTCGGTTCATGTCCTTTGCCCACTTTTTAATGAGTCTATTTGTTTTTTTTCTTGTTAATTTGTTTAAGTTCCTCATAGATTCTGGATATTAGACCTTGGTCAAATGCATAGTTTGCAAATATTTTCTCTCATTCTGTAGGCTGTCTGCTTATTCTGTTCATAGTTTCTTTTGCTGTGCAGAACATCTTTAGCTGTTTATTCTCTTCATATTTTCTTTTGCTGTGCAGACTCTCTAGTTTAATTAAATCCCATTTGTTCCCTGAGCCTAATCTTGGTTGGTGTTTGGCATTCTGCAATATAGAATGCAGCTTCAAAACTCGTTGACTTATGGGAAAGAAAGAAGTAGTCCAAGAGTAATGGAAAACTTTCAGAAAGGAAAAGACCAAGAGGAGATTTCAAGAGAGCAAATTACAGAGGGCAACACTTAAGCTTTTTTTTTTTCTACTAAAAGCTTGGCTCCTTACTCTCTCAATCTCTTTGTTTCTTGTGATATCATCACATGAGAGCTTGACAACCACAGAAATAAAATGAAGCTGCTGTAAACCTTTCCTGTAGTTTGCATTTCATCCCAGAAAATGTTTCTGATAAGGTCGAGATGAGGGAAAAATGAGTTACTAAGTGTGAATGAGTCTATCTGGTATAGCACTTGACAGAAATTAGGGACTTGTCTATGTGAATTTGCCTTTCCTGAACAAATACCTATGGACAGCTCCTCTCTGCTAATCTTTTGGCCAGTATTTTCTAAAATTCAGTAATTAAATGTCTTCCAATACATACATAACAGAACTATAGTTTCCTCTCTCCCTGTTCCATTCTCACCAAATTCTTATAAAACATGCTTTAGTTTGTCTTGTAGGTTTTCAAGGTAATGAGAAAGAATTTTCAGAAATACACGTTAGATCATTTTTTTTCCTCTGCTATCAACTCAATTTCATTAAAGTTTAATGCAGTTCAATTATAGTATTACACTTACAACGTTGTTTTTCCTAAGCCTGATTCCTTAGGCCCTTGGGGATGCCCACTCACTAACTGAATGTGTTTGTTCTTCCCTAAACAGTACAAAACAAAACCCTCTATAGTATACTATTATGATGATCTAGAATAATTCTTATTTCCTCTGGGGGAAAAATACCCATTCTCAAACATTAAGTTCTTCACTTGGGGCATCATACTAAAATCTTTGACATTCCTAATTATGGAAAAAGGGTATTTTAGTGAATATAATATGTTTTTGTGATTCTGCTAATTTAATATTTTCTAAAAAGGTGGGGAGGGAAATTTCAAAACAAATAGCTAATCTACCTTAAAATATCTAAAACCTAACAGTAGGTTATAACTGGTTAGCATTTGTTTCCACATGGTTGATAAAAATAGCACTGTGTGTCTGTGTGTATAAAATCAAGTAATTAAAATAAAATTTTTCCTAAGAAAATAATAAATCCATAGTATTTAAAAGTAAAAATGAAGTTGCCAATTTGATTTTACTTAATTTGGAGTTAAGTTGTCATAATGAACATTGTGTAATGTTGGTTGCTGAAGAATTGTGCAGTCAAGCTGAAATTATTTGTAATTCCTTATGATCATTTGAAACAGTATTTCAAGGATCCTGAAAGAATAAATTAACCTACACCACCCACTCAGGGTATGAGCATTGTTAATCATCACAGAAGCTATGACAATTCCATCAACAGAATTATCTATTTAATTGCCAGATTAACTGATGAAAATAGAGTAAAAAAGTGGGTTGTCTGTTATCTTTCTAAACCACTCTCTGTTGTTAAGTCAAAAAAGGCCCTAGAGATGGTGAGAATAAACCATACTGAGGAACAAATCCAATCACCTAATTATACAGACAGGCGATATGACTTGCCCAAGTCATATAATAAGTTAGTAACAAAGCTAGAACTGGAATCTATGCCTCCTTACTCTAATCAGGGATGGTGCTGTATGTAATAAAGGTCCTTCTAAATTACTATAGAAAGAAAGAAATTAGGAAGATGTAACTTTTATTCTTTACTTTTCTGCAATTCTGATAAATAAACCACAAGTACTGCTTCATAAATGAATTTGAGACAATGTTTTTGCTACTGTGTTTTTCAAAACATTGTAGACAGAGGGAAGTTTGTCCTATTTAAAAAGACCCAAGTTACAGAATTCTTAATTTGGAAATTTCAATGTTTTAATTAACATTTGAAATCTTTAACTAGCCTTAAGGAATATACAGTTGACTCTTGAACAACACGAATTTGAATGGTGTGGGTCCACTTATTTGTGGATTTTCAACTAAACATAAATGGAAACATGAATGGAAAATAAGTTGTTAGTAGCATGCGAAAGCCCATATATATATATATATATATACACATACATACATATATAAACTTTTTGTATATGAGTTCTGCCAGGTAAACTGCAGGAATTGAGTATGCCAGACTTTGGTATACGTGGAGATCCTAGAACCAATCCCTACATACACCAAGTCATGACTATAGTTACGTGTGGATAAACTCCCCTTAATAAAATGCTTATGTTACTAAATTTTGAAGAATTAGGAAGATAGCTATTTTTATATATTCCTGTTTTCATCTAAATACTCCCAAATTATTTTTAGTTTAAGACATCCAGTTGCTAAAGGCTAAAATAAGAACTTTGTTCATCAATTTCCTTTTACTAAAAAATAAAAAAATAAACTTTGTTTCTTTTCTTTAAGCAATGTTTTATTTAAATTATAAGAGAAATGCGATTCAGTGGTTTTATTATTTAATAATTGTAAAATGGAGTTCAAATATATTTAAAGTAAATGATTCTACAGACAATCTCAGTAATGAGAAATCATAAATATTCTTCCTTGAAAATATACAGGCGTGCCTCAGACCACGCATAAAGCAAATATTGCAATAAAATGAGTCACACAAATTTACTGGTTTCCCATATTTACGCTATACTATAGTTAATTAAGTATGTTGTAGCACTATGTCCTAAAAATGTACATACCTTAATTTAAAAATATTGCTAAAAATGCTAACATTCATTTGCACCTCCAGTAAATAGTAATTTTTTTTTGCTGGTGGAGAGTGTTGACTTAAGGTCGATGGTGTTGCTGAAGGTTGGGGCAGCTGTAGCAATTTCTTAAAATAAGACAACAAAATTTGCTGCACCAGTGGACTCTTCCTTTCACTAAAGGTTTCTCTGTAGCATGCCATGCTATTTGATAGCATTTGACCCACAGTAGAATTTCTTTCAAAATTGGAGTCAGTCCTCTCCAACCCTGCTCCTGCCTTATCGACAGTTGATATAATACCTTGTAAATTATTAGCGATCGTTTCAACAATATTCTCAGCATCTTCAACAGGAGTAGATTGCATCTCAAGAATCCATATTCTTTGCTTATCCATGAGAAGCAATTCCTTATCCCTTCAAATTTTATTGTGAGATTGCAGGAATTCAGTCACATCTTCTGGCCCCACTTCTAATTCCAGTTCTTTTGCTATTTCCACCACATCTGCAGTTATAATAACATAAAAGATCACTGATCACAGATCACCATAACATATAAAAATAATAAATAAGTTTGAAATATTGCAGGCAGGCATGGTGGTTCACGCCTGTAATCCCAGCAAGTTGGGAGGCTGAGGCAGGCGGATCAACTGAGGTCAGGAGTTCAAGATCAGCCTGGCCAACATGGTGAAACCCTGTCTCTACTAAAAATACAGAACATTAGCTGGGTGTGGTGGCTGCACCTGTAATCCCAGCTACTCAGAAGGCTGAGGCAGGAGAATCCTTTGAACCTGGGAGGTGGAGGTTGCAGAGAGCCAAGATCACGTGACTGCACTCCAGCCTGGGCAACAAGAGCGACACTCTGTCTCAAAACAAACAAACAAACAAACAAACAAAAAGAATAAAAGAATATTGCAAGATATTTGCAATTATCCACACTACAAAATTTGAAAGAGTCACAAAGTGAGCACCACTACTGGAGAACAGTGCTGATAGTCTTGCTTGATGCAGGGTTGCTGCAAACCTTCAAATTGTGAAAAATACAGTACCTGCGAAGTGCAATAAAGCAAAGTATAATAGAACGAGCTATGCTTGTACTCATTAAAAATTGCATTCATGCCATTCTAGTCAGAGATCCATTTCAGCTTGTTTTACTAGCCCTGTCTTACCTAAACACGAAGGTTATTTTGATAATTTAATAGCTTAATTATGATCTTGCTGGAAATATCTGTGTTGCCATGTTTTTCAAATTCTATCAACTAAATAGAAACATATGCCCCATATAGTTTAATCTTCTCATGTATTTCTCTGTATTAATGTTTCTTGACTTTTTAACATTTGAGTATGAAGCATTTAATAAGGTCTAGAGGGGAGATTCTAATCCAGGGAACACATTGTTTTCTTTTTTATGACTCTTGATTAGGAGGAGGCACATGTTAAAGACAGGCCCTGACCTCAGCTGTCCTCTGCCATCCTCCTTTCCCCTGCCATGCTCTCCCACACAGCATTTTTCTTCTAAATTAAATTGTTCATTTACACTATTAAAATCTTTGAATCCTTTATGGTTTTATTCCACAACATCTGTAATATGAATTCCCCTTTGTTGGCAAAATTAGGACAGCTAAAACCTAGACATTTTGAAACTATGTAAGCATTCTTCTGAAACAAAGGCTGACTTTAATGCAATTTATATTTACACAGTGGAAAGAGATTCATGAGAGAGTCATAAGCCAGATTTGCCCAAATGCTTCTGTCATTTCTCGGTGTATGACTGAGTTTTGCACAGAATAAAACATTTCTAATATCTTGGGAATGATAAACATGATTTCAGGTATAATGTGTAGTTAAGGCTGTTTTTCAAATATGTCGATATTTTCACATTTTAGTTTATGATAGTTGAAAATAAGTTAATTTAGTAATTATAGTGCCTGAGGGCATCTTTCTGCAACAAACAGGAAAAGAAATGAAATAACACTGAAATAGGCAAAACAGAGGAAATGAGTGTTTTATGGATATGTCATAATTTTAGTACTATTGAGTACAGTAAAACTTAAACAGATGCTAGAAACAGTATTACTGTTGATTGTTTTTGTTTTATTGTTGTCATATTTCTTTTTTAGGAGTTCTAGGGAGCAAGGAATTAATTTATTTAGTGCTTACTCTGTATCTAGCAGAGGACCTTTTCTGGTTATCTCTTTCCCTGATTTTAAGTAGACAAGCTCTCTATGGGCTGTGTCTCCATAAAGAGAGTTAATTATTAACATATACTGCTTTTAGAGTTGTCCAGACATTATTTACTTATGAGATGTTTCTTTATCCAAAATAGTAACTACTCTGTTAATTTCTTGTGATCTATATGTTCCCAACTGAATACATTCTGCTTATTTTCTAAATCTTACATTTGTTCCATGCCAAGAATATACAATGAAGTGTTGAAGCAGGAAACTTGTTAATATCTTTTTACAAATGTTGGTAGAAAGTTTGGCTCAGGTCAAAGGTAAGAAATTGTACTGTTGCTTACTGATCATAACTCATGGTAGCTAAATTAGTGGAAATATTTTTAAATGACTATATAATATACTGTATTAAAGCATGTTTGAGTCGTTTTATTCTTTCATACTAATGGAAAGATAGCTTACTTTTTATTTTAGTGTTTGTTAATGCAAAGAGTGTGAATGGTTTAGTTAGGGAAAATGTCAAAGCCATAGAAAATTTAGATGAAAAGGCAATGGCAAAGTTACATATTAAATTCTGTTTTAGAAAGTTATTTTTACTGGCTGTTTATACCTAACATTTTAAACTTTGGCTAGAGTTGACTATATATATTATAATGGAAATGATTTTGTCCCAAACTAAAACAGGGAAAAGGAAAGAGAGGAAAAAACAAACTTTCCTTGCTTTCTTTTTTTATTGTTATGAAGTTTTTTTTTATTTTACTTGAATGCTTTCTGTGTTTCATCTCAAAACAAATTATTAGTATTCATTTGGAATATCAGAGAAGGCATTTTAGAAACATTTACAAATGTTTCTCATTTTGATTACTAAAAATCTCAGTTGATGTTTTTCAGAAGAGAGCTCTACAATCTGCTTTCATGTTGGGAAAACTGTATAGTGATTCTGAACTAGCTATAATTAAAAATCTGGGTGCAGGAGTAGAATTCTCTTTGTTAAATAAGAAATATTATTTGTTTTTACAATTTTCATATCAAAGAAAAATGTTTCCCTGACATTTGTCGTGGGTCAAGAAATACCCACAATTCCCAAAATGTGCATTCATTTAGAGAATTCAAAACAGTTAGGAATGGCCGGGCGTGGTGGCTCACGCCTGTAATCCCAACACTTTGGGAGGCTGAAGCGGGCGGATCGCGAGGTCTGGAGATCGACACCATCCTGCTTAACACGGTGAAACCCTGTCTCTACTAAAAATACAAAAAATTAGCCGGGCATGGTGGCGGGCGCCTGTAGTCACAGCTACTCGGGAGGCTGAGGCAGGAGAATGGCCTGAACCCAGGAGGCAGAGCTTGCAGTGAGCCGAGCTCGAGCCACTGCACTCCAGCCTGGGCGATAGAGCAAGACTCTGTCTCAAAAAAAAAAAAAAAAAAAGGAATACTTACCTGGGAGAGTATTCCATTTATAAACTTACATACAAAGAATGATATTGTACCTTTTTCTTTTGGATCTTCCAAGGAAAACATCAAGCCAGAAATCATAACAAGAATGATTATATACTTATTAGTTGTAAGATCAACTTTTCTTTATATATGTAAGAAGAAAATGCACATGATGGTACAAAATGATCTTTGTGTTAGAAATTTACTTGTGCTACAACTTAAATTCATATTCTGTGATGTATAATTGTATCATTGCAGTATCATCCCCATAGGAATTCTCATCTGTATTATGCTAGTGACAAGAAAAGGTAAATTGAGAATTATGTTGTATTAAAATGAAAAAGTGGAATATGTGAAAAAGTATGTGGAAACTTTGTAACATTTCTTGAAATTTTGTTGCTGAGATGTTTCTAGTTTATTTACGTGGTATCCACTGTTCCAGCATTCAATGCTTCAGCACTGGGTGACAAGAGCATGTACAGTCATATACTGCATGACGGTGTTCTGGTTAATGATGGACTGCATATACAATAGCAATCTCCTTATAATGAAGCTGGAAAAATTCCTATTGCCTAGTGATATCTTAGTCATTGTAATGTCATAGCATGATGTATCCCTCATATATTTGTGATGATTCTAGTGTAAACAAACCTACTGCATGGCCAGTTATATAAAAGTATAGCATATACAATTATGTACAGTACATAATACTTGATAATAAATGACCATATTACTAGTATATGTATTTACTATCCTATACTTTTTATTGTTATTTTAGAGTGTACTCCTTCTACTTACTACAAAAAAAAAAAAAAAAACTGTAAAACAGCCACTGGCAGGTCCTTTAGGAGGTATTCCAGAAGACATTGTTATCATAGGAGATGACAGCTCCATTTGTGTCATTGTCCCTGAAGACCTTCCAGTGGGACAAGGTGTGGAGGTGGAAGGCAGTGATAATGATGCTTCTGATCCTCTACAGGCCTATGCTTTTATATATATATATATATATATCTGTGTATCTTATCCTTTCACAAAATAAGTTTAAAAAGTAAAAAAATAAAATAAAATAAAATAGAAAAAGATTATAGAATAAAGATATAAAGAAATTATTTGTGCGCAGCTACACAATGTATATGTATTTTAAGCTGTATTATTATAAGCATCAAAAGGTTAAACAATTAAGTTTATAAAGTAAAAAGTTATAGTAAGCTAAGATTAATTTGTTACTGAAGAAAATAAACTATTTTTTATACATTTAGTGTAGCCTAATTGTACAGTGTTTATAAATTCTACATAGTGTACAGTAATGTCCTAGGCCTTCAGTCACTCATCACTCACTCACTGACTCACCTAGAGCAACTTCCAGTCCTATAAGCTCCATGGTACATGCCCTATACAGGTGTACCATTTTTTATCTTTTACACTGCACTTTTACCTTACCTTTTCTATGTTTAGACATGTTTAGAATTGCCTATAGTATTCAATAGAGTAACATGCTGTACAGTTTAGTAGCCTAGAAGCAATAGGCTATACCATATAGCCTAGGTGTGTAGTAAGCTATCCCATCTAGGTTTGTGTAAAAACACTCTATGATGTTCACACAATGACAAAATGGCCTAAGGAAACATTTCTCAGGTCATATTCCTGTTATTAAGTGGCATAGGACTGTACTGAAAAAGTGAATAAGCCTTGTGAATAATTCTATATGTTAATACATTTTTATTCATTAATTGATATTTTATTTTTCTTTAATATAGAAGCACTCACAGCTTTTTGGTTCACAGTATTCTAAAAAGAACAAAAATGATGTAAAACGAAGAAAATAGATAATATGTTCTTTTCTGTGTCACTTCTTAAAATATTCAGTTCTGCAATTCTCTTTTGCCCCAGAATGTCTTTTTTTCTTTACTATATAGAAATGTTGAAATTCTAACAGAAACAACATATGTCAAATGATATGCTCAGTCTCAAAAAAAAAAAAAAAGCAAACAATAATTAGGCTGGCATAACTTTTGAAGAAGTGAAATAAAATGTCCACAATATTATAGTGTTTTGCACTCAAATGAAATATTGGAATTATAAAAGCCTAGGGCAAGCTTAGCTGCATGATTAGTACATGTTACCAATGAACTCAGTATCATCAATTTAAGATTCATCATTGTCAGGTAGATTTGACTTTTCTGAACTACTTTCATCCCCCTCACCATCCCTTCAACCATCTCAAAAATGTAAAGACCTAGCATCTGAGTAGAGAGTCAGAATACATCAGCTCAAGTCCAGCAACCCTACTGAGAAAAACATCTTTCAGTTCTCTCACTATGAATTAGCAGCATATTTGTGTGCTGGGAGGAGAGCAGGCTCTATTTATCATACAAATTGTAATACCCCATTCTGCTGTCCAACACTGATGATTTACTTTAGTGTTCTCATGTTTCTAGGTGAAGATCATCAATAGCTTAAATTACCTGCAGACTAATAAGTAAACAAGATATCCGTGTCTTCAGAAATATAACAATGGCTTCTGAAGTTAGGGAGATAAGATTTTTTCGAAGAGATTTCTGAATATTTTAAATGATGAGTGCTGGATTTGCTGTTTTTATGTAGTGATTGGATAAGACTAAGATGGTGCATTTTATTTAGTAATTCAGCATTTTTTATTAAACCCTAATATGTTCTCAGTGTTGTACTCTTAGGAATATAGCTCTTTGCCAAGATAAAGCCAGTTTCTTTACCAACAACAACAAACTAAAACGTATTGACAGAAAATGGAGAATAAGTGGAAATATTCACTCCTCGTATACTGGCAAAGAAAAAGGTAGGAAGGACAGAAAAGCCAAGAAGGATGATTGCAAGAATGTTGTTCTCAGGGAGAAGGAAATGGATTATTCCTTCTTTCTAAAAGATAACACTACCCAAGTTTCAAAGTGTCGAGTATGGCCAGAAACTGCGTAAGTATTGTTAATGTGAAGCTACAGCAGAACTCTAACAGAATATTTAATTACAGACCAAAGGCCCATGCAATTTTCCTTGCCTGTAAACAATGTTTCCAAGGACATTCTTCCTAAATGATAGTTTGGGAGACTTATTCGTCTTTTTTATTTCTATGCAAAGAGTAGCTTGTTGCATTTCTTTATGATGAATGAAATAACTAACTTTATTGCAATGGTGCATATTTTCTCTCTATGTCTAAACTCAGCACCAGTAGGCATCTGTAAACAATCACTAGAAAACAGCAGTAATCAGGTAGTGAATTACATTATGTGAAATATGTAGTTGAGAATCTTTTCCTGACTTCTGTATCTTCTATTGCATCTGTTACTTCAAAGAGATTGTCTTTTCAGATGATCTCTTACCATTGGAAGTTTATTTCAAAATGAATGTGCCATAGCCAACTATGGCAAATATGGCATTAAGTTATAGTATTTAAAAATTAACTCTTAATGTTTTTTGTATACATTTGATTTTGTGTCCCTTGTGATTGTAGAATAAAAACATGCAAGTTGTCGAAATGCAATAAAATGTAGAGACATATACAGGAAAAAATTAAAAATCAATTTGAATTCCAGGACATATGGATAATCATTATAAATATATTGGAGAGCTGCCTTCAAGTCTAGATAAACATATACACACTGTCACATAGAAACACACTTTGCATCCATCTGTATAACAGATTCATCTATGAACCCTGGTCTTGACCCTTCACACTCTTTGCTTTTCCATTTTCTCATACCACTGGCAATACTGAGGTCTCCTGGGCTGACATTCTTGAGATACTGTTTTTATTTTTCTTTTCCTTTGTCTTATATGTCTACTTTATTGATTGATTATGTGACTTTTTCTTAACATCTGGAATTTTTCAAACATTCAAAATAAATAGAATGGAAGCATCACCTATGATATACTCATGTATGCATATGTATTTTAAAGAAAATGTCAGACATTATATGTTTGTACTCATAAATAGTAATACCTCAATATATGTTTCTACCAGAGGGTGACTTTTACAACTATAACCTCGTAACTATCATTAGTGGTAAAATTAATAATAATTTCTTAATATTATACTCCACTTTTCCCCAGTCATCTCAAAAATGTCTATTTGCAATTGGTTTCCAGTCAGAATCCAAGGTCTAAACAAGGCATTTGGTTGGGGTGATTCTCCTTTTTTTTTCTTATCATATATATGTTGAGTAAACAGGCAAAAAAAATCAAGAACACTATAAAGTATTTTACATTTTAGATTTGGTCAGTTGAATCTTTATGGTAGCATCTAGCAAAATCTCCTATGACTCCTTCCTGTATTACCTCTAAACTGTTAATGATGTCTTAAGGTTTGATTGATTGCTGTTCAATTTTTTTTGGCAACAAAACTGTTGAATTGTATCAGGATTCAATAATATCTGAAAATACCACTTTTTGTAATTTGAGATTTATCAGTGATTCCAGTGTTAATGGCCTATTATAATATTGTTTCCTGTTAATCTTTTATTCTGATAGTTTTAGTCACCACTAGTTGTCTAGATTCATTATTTCACCAGAGTTTAATAATGGTGACTTATATTCTATGACTATTGTGTTTTTAGTAATTGATTACAAATGTTTATATGTAGTTCAGGACACTATTTTTCCTTATAATGTGGCCAAATTGCCTGGTTTGCTGATGAATCTCTCCTTTTTAGCACTGAAAGTCTTGTATTCCATGAAATGTCTCATTCAGGGCAAACCAGCAGAGTTGGTCACCCTACGTCCCAATCAACAGTTTTTATCACTTTTTGTTATACTTCTGTAGTTAGGACACTGTGGTTTGGTAGAATGAACATTGGACTTCGATTGAGATCTATGTGTGACTCTAAACTTTCAAAGCTTAAGTTTCTTGGTGCATATAATATCTTAGTGCATTTAATATCTTCTATAACTCCAATGGGAGGAGGAGGGTATCCAAAAGCATATAAATGTAGAAAAGCATTATGCAAATATTAAGGATTATTATTCTCTATGTGCATTCTTGTTTTTTCTCTCACACCTGAAGCAGCTGTCTCTTTTCTCTTACCATTTTATATCAGCCTAAATATTTAATATTCAGTTTTAACTTTATCCCATATGAAAGTCTAAGCTCTCAACCTCTGGCACTTGGTAGGCCACATATGAAAAACTGTCTCCAGTCGTGGATACCACATTGGAATAAAGAAGACTGATATTGAAAAGCTTGTACAGAGAAGGTGGCTTGGATGAGAGTGGGCAAGAAACTATCTCATATGAAATAAAGTTAAGCGATATTTGACAGTCATACTAAAATTATGTTTAACACTGAAACATCTGATTTCCTAGACTTTAAACTCCTTTGAACAGGCAATAAGAAAGTGTTTGACTTAAAGTATAATAATAATAATAAATAAATAAATAAATAAATAATAATAACTTTAAAAAAAAAGTGTTTGACATATTACAGACTTTGATAAATATCTTTCTAAAGATCAAAGAATAATAAGCATGTGGATTAGTGACTGAGGCCTGAACTGATACTGCTCAGATGAGGAAAACCTATCGGCTGATTTGGGGAGAGCAGAACCTAAGCTTGGACTAGGACTTGAGTTGTTTTACTTCTATTCCAGTATATCCTGTGTTTTCCTCAACAAAACTTCCTTCCCCTAACCCCAGGGAAAGTTAAACAGAACAAAAGAGTTAAGGACATAATAGCAATCTACAAATATTTGAATAAAGGGGCAATTCCAGTTGATACAAGTAATTAAGGGTGATAACCACATGAACTAGAGTGGGACTCTGCTAAATATGAGAGCATTCCAACAATGACAGCTGCCTCACAGCTCAGAGGTTGGCAAGCACTTCTCAGAGGTGTTGCAGAAATAATTTATATATTGGTTGTTTTTAAAGTCCTAACTGCAAGGACTTGTTATTCCAAGAAATAAAGTAATCATGAATGCAATCTCCCATCATGATAGAAATGTGGGCATCTCCACTGGCAAAGACCCAGCTCCACTTCAACTGCTTCTCCCACCAGCACCACTGGTGGGAGGAGGAGAGAAAGATTTGGTCTTTAGTTCTTCAGAAGTCTAACGCTGTGGGCAGAACACTTCTTTTCCTATCAAAATGATTGGGGCAATGAAAATGATTTTGCAAGCAGATAGGAAATACATATTTATTGGCTGTCCTATATTTAAATAGGAAGAACATATGGTGTTCTTTCTTTCATTTTCACTCCAATCCTTATTACATACCATCTAATTAGTAAAATAACTTCCTGATTGGTTTCCCTCTGTCCTTCCACCATGCTAATTCAAAGTTTGTGTTTATTTCCCTTTTTTAGAACACTGATTGATTGTATCATTTGCCCCAAATTGCTGGGTCTCTCCTTTCTTTATGATTTACACCGGCCATTGTTCCATGTTTAAGGCCCTCTAAGATTGGCCTCTTACTCAGTAAACAAGTTGCTGCTTCTTCCACATCAGGATTGAGGCATCCCCCACACGAATGATACACTCTCCAAAGCAGACAGCTCAAAGCAACGTATGTGACTTTAAGCAATTTGCTTGACCTTGTTGAACCTTTTTATTGTTATTTCTAAAATTAGAATAATAAAATTTAACTCACAGAATTATTTTAGTAATAAAGTAAAACACCTTAACAAACTTTTTTTTTTTTTTTTTTACCAATGTCAGTTCCCTTTCATTTTCCCCATGATCCCTTCTATTTACTATACCTGCAGAATTATTTTAATTGAACATGCCATTCATTTTGTGCTTACTATAAATTCTGTTTCATTACTTGCCTTTTTAAAGGTTTACTAATGAAGCAAATTTGTCAGATTGAAACTAATAGTGCTCTGTATCTTATGTTGCATATGTTGCAATTTGAAAAATGGCATGTGCTGAATATTAGGGAAAGACAGAATAATTGAATTTCTGCCTTCCCTTATAAAAGATTAAGGGTAAACAGAGAAATTTACATAATTATCAAGGAGAACATATCATTGTTCTTTACATTTTATGCAACTTGAGCATGGCTATGATAAAATGAGCAGTTTGAGTACTGATTCTTTGGTAGCTGTAAAGTGGTTACCATATCTTCTTTGCATGTGTAGTAATTTTCTCAGATTTGACAAAGAACAAATAATTATTTTTCAATTGCACTTTGATTTGGTGTTTTTGACCTGCTCTTAATCCTTGTTTTTCTCAGTATTGCCCTTTAAGGTGAGCTGTGTTTAAAGGGTTTTCACAAAAGCTGGAGCCATTACCAGGTGATCTATGACCTAGAGTGTTTCTTAGCAGCGAATAGATTTTGTGGCCATTTCAAACAATCCGAAGTATATAAAGTCATACCTTCATTCCAGAGTTAGAACTCTTTAGGAAATAAAAGTTTTCTGAGACCACAGGATAGAAGCTTTTTCGTTGATGCTTTGTTTACCACTGACATTTTTTCCCCATCATTTTATTATACAATTTTTGTTCTTTAGTGTTTACTTTGGCAGGCTATACATTTTCTGGTGGAGCAAAGTTAATTTCATTTCATCCACATAGGCAACCATTCATTTAGACCCCAAGCTGCTCAACAAGGCATTATATAAATATTTGATTAAAATAATGGCTTTCTGGCTCTCAAGAGAAGAGGCATAAAAATCATATCCCCATTTATAAACCACACTGCCTCAGTCTAATAAAACAGCAGTGTCTGTAAGAGCCTGACAAGTTAAAAGCAAGCTTAACAACTTTGAACATAGTCTTATATATTCAATAAATTGGCCCTACACATTTTATTTCTGGTATTTCTCTTTTTATATTTTACATATAAATTGTCATGCATTCTAATTAGTACCTGTCTATAATATACGTAACACTATTAATTGCTTTAGGGAATATAAATTATTTCATACCAGCTTGCAGTCTAAAGAATTTACAGTCTAGTTGGAGAAGAATGAATAAAGCACAAAATGTTAGATATTGAAATTAAAATGCGGCTATGTCAAGCAATAATTTCTTAGCCTTTTCTGACTTCTCAGTAAAAGATCTATAGAGACCAAAAGAGTAACAAAAAGAGAAAACATGATGAAACTGTATAGCTATTAATGGAGTCTAGAAGAAAATCTAACTAGAAAACTAGATTATAACTGGATTTAGAACATAATCCAAGCTTAATACTATGCTGCTGGAAACAGAACATACCACTTAGTATGAAAGAAGGGCATATGGAATTTTCCCCATCTTCCATCTGTAGGTTCAGAAATGAAAGTTTTGACTGAAGAGAATGATGGAAGATCATCTCTCTGTTTCATTGTTACTACTTTTAGAGACAGCCAGAGTTCTATTCTTGTCCTTTTGCTCCTGCCTTCATACCATCCTTTATACTCATCTGTAATTAAAATTTTAGAAAGCAGTTACCAGTAGGCAGGGAATGGGATGGAACTTACATGACTCTACCATATTCTTAGGTAAAGCAGGAACAGAGAGAATAGTAGCAGTTTATATACAGGCTTATGATGTGTGTGTGTGTGCGTGTGTGTGTATTCTTGAATATATATATAAGAATATATTCATATACATATATATACATATTCATATACATATATACATTCTTGCAACAGCCGCATCTGAGGCTAACAAAGACATACTCTAAGATCTCTGGACACTCAGATTTGGTCCAGGAAAGTGGATCCAATTACTCAAACTGAAAAAAACGTAGGACCAAGGGCAATGCACATACCCTACAGCTGGGTACGCAGAGAGCTCTCCTCATGTGATGAAAAATAAAAACTTCAATCATAGACAACTTTCGAATAAAGAACTTGAAAGTTCAGCATTTAAGCTATTTTCTACAAGAATCTAGATAAAATCTAGAAATGTTTTTTATTTTCTTAATAGCATTTGTATAGACAAAAGCCTTTTTGAACCCATAAGACATGAAAATTGAACACCATTCAGTTTAAAAGAGAAGAGACAGCCATTCCTTGTCAAGCCTTCCGAGATGGCACACCAACAATTCTGTACCTTTCCCCAGCCAAATCCTGAAGAAGCCTGAGAAGTAATAAAAAGTCGATCCATCACAGAATCAGCACAGATGACTTTACAATCATAAAATCTCTCAAAAACCTACACAGAGATAAAAGCTTGCTGGGTCCTGGTAGAGGGAAAACAGTCCCCAAGAGTAGAAGATGGCCAAGCTGTTACCCCCACATAGTCTAGGAGTATGTTGGGGAGGGAGGTTGTTAACTGTGATTTTTTTTTTCTCTTACACGTTAAACAGAAAAATGTATCATCTCCTCCATCACCATCACAAGAGACTACTGCACTGCCAGGCCAGTACCTACTGCAGGAGGCGGAGTGATGGGTAACTTCAGGATCTAGCCTGAGCCAGTTTCTTTTGTGGGAGCATAAAGATGAAAGAAAATGGAGCCAGCCTCCCTTCATCCTGACATTTCTGGTTTTACACAAAAATTTGCATAGGGCATTGCTACCAAAAGCTTTTCTCAGTTTTGTTTTTTACATTTTAGATAGCAGAGATAGTTGATCTATCAAACTCTACAACGACCCAACTTTCTTCATTCTCTTTGTTCCCTTTTATTTCTGTCTTCAACCTCTTTGATTCTTTTTTTATATATACTTAAAGTTCTAGAGTACATGTGTACAACGTGCAGGTGTGTTACATATGTATACATGTGCCATGTTGGTGTGCTGCACCCATTAACTCGTCATTTACATTAGGTATATATCCTAATGCTATCCCTCCCCCTTCCCCCACCACCACAATTGGCCCCAGTGTGTGATGTTCCCCTCCCTGTGTCCAAGTGTTCTCATTGTTCAGTTCCCACCTATGAGTGAGAACATGTGGTGTTTAGTTTTTTGGCCTTGAGATAGTTTGCTGAGAATGATGGTTTCCAGCTTCATCCATGTCCCTACAAAGGACATGAACTCATCCTTTTTTATGGCTGCATAGTATTCCATGGTGTATGTGTGCCACATTTTCATAACCCAGTCTATCATTGATGGACATTTGGGTTAGTTCCAAGTCTTTGCTATTGTGAATAGTGCTGCATTAAACATACGTGTGCATGTGTCTTTATAGCAGCATGATTTATAATCCTTTGGGTATATCCCCAGTAATGGGATGGCTGGGTCAAATGGTATTTCTAGTTCTATATCCTTGAGAAATCATCACACTGTCTTCCACAATGGTTGAACTAGTTTACAGTCCCACCAACAGTGTAAAAGTGTTCCTATTTCTCCACATCCTCTCCAGCACCTGTTGTCTCCTGACTTTTTAATGATCGCCATTCTAACTGGTGTGAGATGGTATCTCATTGTGGTTTTGATTTGCATTTCTCTGATGGCCAGTGATGATGAGCATTTTTTCATGTGTCTGTTGGCTGTATGAATGTCTTCTTTTGAGAACTGTCTGTTCATATCCTTTGCCCACTTTTTGATGGGGTTGTTTGTTTTTTTCTTGTAAATTTGTTTGTGTTCTTTGTAGATTCTGGATATTAGCCCTTTGTCAGATGAGTAGATTGCAAAATTTTTTTCCCATTCTGTAGGTTGCCTGTTCACTCTAATGGCAGTTTCTTTTGCTGTGCAGAAGCTCTTTAGTTTAATGAGATCCCATTTGTCAATTTTGGCTTTTGTTGCCATTGCTTTTGGTGTTTTAGACATGAAGTCCTTGCCCATGCCTATGTCCTGAATGGTATTGCCTAGGTTTTCTTCTAGGGTTTTTATGGTTTTAGGTCTAACATTTAAGTCTTTAATCCATCTTGAATTAATGATATTTCTTTCTCATATTACTTTGCTGAGAGCTGAAGAGAAATGCTAACAGTATTGCCACTTCATACAGTGTTTTTCTACATTCTCCTATATTGCAGTCTAACTGGAGGGGTGTGTGTGTGTGCATGTGTGTGTGTGTGTGTGTGTGTGTTTAGTATAACTTGAATTTCTCTCATTTTAGCCTCCAATATGAATTTCTTGTCTGTTCCATAAAAGATCTCTAAGTTAATAATACATATTTTAGCTTTGGGTGTGTGAGATTGTACTTTATTACTAAGTTACATGGCAGCTATTGAAATAAAGCCTAAAGTTTGAGTAAAACCTGCAGAATTCAGGTATATCACAAATTTAAATCCCCACTTCCAGAATCTTGCTGAAAAAAAGAATCCAGTGCCATTTCCTATATTTTTCTGCTCCCCCTTACGTCAAATAGGTCTGTAAGATTTTTTTTTTTCTTATAAGTCAATCTTTGCCTCAGCCCATCCTACTGAGACAAATGTCTAAGGGAATCGGTGGTGACGGTAACCTTTGAATTGACTCAGCTTGCTAATGGCCAAGGGATTGGGCAGCTGTTATTTGAAACTACTCAAATGTTTTTGCCTAGGACTAAAGTGGACCTATAGAAATATACATTAGCTATATACAAAGACGCCATAAACTCTAGTCACTTACCACATTCAGAATATTCTGTGACCAGTTTCATACCTAGAAACCTACCACAGAACACCAAAATTCTGCCTGGATGACACAGGCCTCTAAAGATCACCAAAGCAAGGTTGCCTTGGCAACATGTTAAATGCTCACACAATCTGATTCCACTCAAAAGCTCTCTTGGGTTACTTCTCTCTGATATTCCACACACTATTTTGTTCTCAGTGTTCTCTGACAAGGTACAAAAAATTACTGCTTTTGAAAGGAACTCAGTAAATAGTGCTCTTTTTAAAATCAAGGTCTGAGAAATAAAAAGTCAGTGGATGGAGGCCAACATTGTTGCAGGCATCCATTGTTCTAATGATACAGCCAGTCCAGATTAATGTTATTGCCTGGAGAAGTAGACTTCCCTGCTCACTGCAGGCACCTTCCTCCCTAGAGGAAAAGGGAACTGTGCCAACAATATCCAGTTTATTATTCCCAAAGCCCTTCGTCAGATAAAGCCACCCCTTCTACTCTGAAGTAATTAAAGTAGTCCTTAAGTAGAGCTGAAGTAATGCCAGCAGAGTAAAACAGAGGTGTTATCTACATACAGTAGTCAGGAATGTGGGAAAAGTGTTTCCCAATAGTGATGATAATCTTAGTTCCTGATTAATTTGTGGGTTAAATGCAATTCAAATGATGATTTTTGCAGGTTTTATTGAGCAATCTGAGAAACTTATTCTAAAATGCATATGAAAACTCAGATTCTGAAAAAGATGAACAAAGTGGGGCACTTATCCCACCAGATATTAAGACATACTACAAAGCTTTAATAGGATAAACCATGTTGTTATTGTCCATGAACAAACATGCAAGTGGATGAGAAAAGAGAGCTGCGAAAACCATCCAGTATAGATAGGGGTTTGATATACAACAGTAATGACTCCAAAATCCACAGGCTACCGATGGATAGTTTAGTAGATATATTTGAAAACCAGGCTCACACTGAAGAAAATGTTACAAGGGGACTCTACACTATATGAAGGTAATCTCCAGAAGGATTTAAGGACCTAAATGTTAAAATTATACCTCAAGATGAAGAATGTATAGAAGATTGTGACTTTGGAGAGGGGAAGTTCTTCCTCCCAAGAACCATAGAAGCACAAACTGTAATGAGAAAAAAGTCAATATATTTGACCATACCAAGTCATGGATAATTATTCAAGCACACAAAAGTTAACAGATTGAGAGAAGGTATATGAAGCATCCAAATCAATAAGAGATATGTGTCAAAAATTATTAACTAATATAAGCAAGAAAAAGTAAACCAAAATGAAAAATGAATGAAATATATAAATACAAAAAAATGGGAAATAACAAATATATGAAGATATGCTGATACAAACTCATCAGTAATGAAATAATTCCAAATTAAAATGACTGATACACTGCTTTATGCTTAATAGATTTTTTTTAATTAACAAATTGGGCTATTTGGAAATAGGGAACACAAGTCTTTAGGTACTTCTAATTGGTATGTGAACTAGAATTGGCTCTCTGGAAAGTAATCTGATAGCATTTAGTGAAATTAAGAATGGCAAAATCCTATTGCCCAGCGATCTTATTCTTATGTTTAGAGGATAGAGAATTTCTTAATAACTTCATGAGGGAAATATATATAAATTCATTCACTGCAGCACTGCTTATGCTATCAGGAACTGTTAGACAAATAGATTTCCATAACTAAGAAAATAAGTATGTATCAAGAGATAGAAATAACTGTGTAGATAGTAGTTGTAAAGAATTTGATGTACCTAAGTTATATGAATTCATTTAAAAACTCAGTCTTGACTAAAGGGGGGAAAAACAAAAGAACCTATAACACTCTCTCGTTTTTATAAGCAAAAAATGTGTATATACATCAAATAGTATATTCGTTAAAGACACATACTTGTCAAAACACTCATAACAAAACATTAAAGTCACTGCTATGGTGGATGGAATGGGAATCAGAATTGGAAATTTAAGGAGAAAAATGTGACAACCATCATACTGATTAATTATATGACATAGCATGGACTAAGAAATATGATTCATTCAACTATCCATTTTGGAAATTCAAAACAAAAATCAACAAAAAATATCTCAAAAAGAGGGATAATCTAAAATGTGCTGGCAAATAAATGAGAAAAAGTGAAACTATCATTAAAAGCCAATTGGCATTACTATAATTTGAAGAGTACTGTTAAGATGCCCTTCCAGCATGAAGAGTAAAACAGTACAAGGAAAACAGTGAGGAATCTCAGAATAGATACGGAGGACAGAATTCCTGAAGCAGAAACCAAAACAACTAGTACAGAAGCAATAACACAATGCAGGAGTAGGGAAAAAAAAATTGAAATAACATTATTCAACTCAAAAAGCCTACCACATTCTGATAAATTAATAAAGCCAAATGATTAAAAGGAAATACATGCTTGTCACATCCTATCAAATATTTTGTTTTTAAATTACAAGAATATGGAGGATGGAGAGAGATTCGTAATTTTACTGGGAAAATTTATGTTTATAAAGAATACGTGATGATCTAGCAAAATGTTCAGTATTATGTACAGTGAAAAAAGTATGAAATCTGCTTATGTTGGAAAGAGAACTGGAAGTTGGAATCAGAGATAAAAATAGCAAGTATAATGTTGATCTTAACTATGTAAGAAACTATAAAAGAATATAGACAACTTTTTCTCTCAGCGGTTAAATTATTTGAGATTTTTAAAATATCTTTTTCTATTTTACAAAATTCTCACAATGTGCATTTACTTACTTTAAAATCAGAAAAATATATAGCTAATGTTCAATATTCAATACTAATAATAAATAAATAGCAGTTTAAGAGATGACATTGCTCAGTAGCATAAGCTAAGTATGGGTGAGGAGAAAAAAAAAAAAAAAAAGCATGCAAGTGGACCCAGCCATGGAACTGGTACTTAGAGCAAGACCTTATTCATTATATGTCCTAAGCTATTTACATGTATTAAAAACACAAGTGGTAAGAATTTATGACAATGGTTTTCTCTTAGAGAACTAGCTTTACAAAGGACTTTTTTCTAGTTCCATCACATTTGAGAATTGGAGCATTAGCAATTCTGATGCACAGGTTACTTTTTAGTCTACCAAAAAGCTTGTATTCGAACACTGTGAATGGAATATGAAATTATATATTCATTCTCATCACCAGATCCCTTAAAGAAATTTTTGAGTTGCAATATACTCAGAGTTATTGTTTTAATTTTATTAGTTGCTGATTTGAAGATAATACAGTATTATATCAATTATTACAAAATTAATAATTTGGACTGTGAGTATGCATCACTACTTCTAGATGCGATATTTCTTATACATTAATATCCACTGTATATTTTGCACTTAAACTCCAGCTAAAATGGGGATATTCTTCATTTATGTTACCACTGCAGCTGGGGCAGCTGGCATTATAAGCAGCCCCCTGAGGCCTGGGATTTCTCTTTCTTTCCTGAAGCTGCCTCAGGGCTGTGATGAACGGAGGTGTCCCTGAAGAGACTTAGTCTAGATGAATACATCTGTGTGGAGAAACCATTTAATATCTCTGTTTAGGAACACTTATGTTGCTTCTAAATGTTCTTCCTATGTTTCCTTTTACTTTGTATTTACATCATTAAGAAAATCAGAGGTATCAGGAGAAAATTGTAACTGATAGTTATGAAGGAGAGAAGCATATTTGTCACATCACAAATTTTAAATAATCTCATATATGGTGTTTATTCAAACTGCGTGTGTAGGTATTTGGTATGGAAAATTACAATTTTACTCCTATTTTTTTCTTATGATTGCCAAACAAAAAAAAAGTTGCAAGAGTCATTATGTTTTTCTGTATTAGTCGCCCATATCAACACTTTCAACAAATATTTATGGCTTCTCTTCTAAAATCTTGTCTTATTCTATGTACGTTTATCCTGCTTATATTTAATAGATTATAATATTGAATCTAATCATAAAAATGGAGATGTATTATTTTATTCTTCAAATAATCTGTGTTCTTATTTTGAATATATATATATATATTAGGCTGAACTATTTAACAATAAACAAAAACTGGGTTGTCATGTCAGATAGCTTGATAAACACTGCACTAGGCTCTAAAAAAAATTGTAGGGTAGTAGAAAGAATGGCATAGAGGGAGAAGTTTAAAACCTATGACATTTTTGAGGCTGCTGTAGACCCCAGCTGTCAGAGACAATATAAGGTTATAAAAAGATCACTATTAGAAGTGCCTGGCCTCCATTTAAAATAGTAAGGCATGTACAGTGTACTAAACATTAAAAAAAAATTTCCTCTGTCCAGTTGCTATTGCTTCTGGGAATTTCTTCCCCTCCCCCTAGCACATCTATGCAGATTCCATGATCTCCATTCTGGCTTCATGGATATGTGACCTATGCAGTTTCAAAGGGCCCTACACGTGTTTTAATTCTCTGCCGTGGCTCATTTAAAATTCTTAATAAGTTTTGAACAAGGGAACCCACATTTTCACATTGCGCTTGGCTATACAAAATTATGTAGCAGTCCTGCCTAGTAGACATGTTTGTAGGATATGACCAAACCTTCTGGCCACATTGATTAGTGCAAGGCTGGGTGGCAGACTAAAGCGTTGTCAATCACAGAATTTGAAAATTTCAAATTTGGGTCTCAATAATGGTAGCAGCACTGAAGATTCACAAACTTCTGCAGAGCTAATCTGGCTCTTTTCTTTCTAAGGACTTATTTTCAACTACTTATTGGATCTTGTGAAAGACTATTATCCTTATGCTTATTTTCTTTTTTTCTCTAAGAAGCTGGAATAGGTTTTTGTTCTTGCAATTAAAAACAATAACTAAAATATGTATGTTATAGAATGAGAGATGGATAAGAAACCACATTGGAAATTATATTGTAATGAAATAAAATATTCTCAATCTGAAAGAAACTCTGCTTCCTAAAGAGAATTGAAAACAATAGATTGGGAAATCAACAACTGAGAAGGCTCTAAGGCCACACCCTGAATTTGGGGGAAACCGTCTGAGTTGGGGAGGTTTCTCCCATGACCAACAAGTGTGTCCTGGTATAGGACATTTCAAAAAGTTTTTTGAATGGAGAACTGAATTAAAACATCTTACAAAAATTTAACCTTTTTGATTCTCCTTTGTCCCAGTCTCTCACCAGTCATTCTCTTGAGCCACAGACAAATGAGTAGAAAAAAAAAAAATCAAGTTCTTCAATCTCAAATGACATGTTAGTAAAGGAGCATTCCTGCTTCAGATGTAGCACAAATCAAACAACAAAATGAAATAAACTTACCAGATGATAACCATGAATAGCTACAAACTCAACTCCAGGAAACAGCTCTCAAAATAGAACAATATTTTCTAAAAGTAATTCTAGCTACAAAAAAGGTATTAAATATGAATTAAATGGGTGAAGAGCTCAAATCTGAAATATTAAAACAATAAAATGGTATGGGCATAAAATATTGAACACTTATTGAAATGACAATTAAAACAATTACATAATCAAGGCCCACATCGTTTTTGACTGAAAATCAGAGTAGTGATAATATTAGTAATATTCTTTTTCACACATTGTAACTCTCAATCTCAATTCTTCCTTCCCCCCCCCCACCTCTGTCCTTCTGTCTCTCTGTCTATAGAGAGATGTTGGTGGCAATATTGTTCATCTTTGCCATCATGGAAAAACGGCCCAAAAAATTGTGGTAAATTCTTGCTATGCGTTTATTAAAAATGTGAGTGTGAATTTCAGCCTTGAGAATTAAATCATCTTAAGTAAAAATATGTATTTATAGTAATACATATAGTATATCATTTTTGTAATAAAACCAAAATTCGCTTTATATGTGAATATATATTAGAATGATCATGTAGATATATATAAGAATAGAGAAAAAGGAACTATAGCTTACTTCAAATTATACAGGCTATGTAAGACAGACTAATAATTCAAATCAGTCATTTTTACCCCAATCTCATGTTGGTGTTCTGTGAAACCCTATTATCTAAAACATATTGAACGTCAGTTAATGAAGGAAAATGCAACTCAATGGGTTACTGATAGTGAAAATGTTGTGAAGTACTGATTTTTAAGATTTTTCTGTTTCATTGATGTAAATGAAACTTGATTATTATTAGTCTGTACTTAAATATAGGCATTTAATCGCTTTATGTTTTCTGGAAAAAAAATATTAACTAATAGATTAGCTTGGGATCGAGTGGGACTGGATTTTGTAATGTCTAGGGCTAAAATAATTTTAGTATTTATATTTAAGAAAGGCAATGCAGAATTACATTTAGGATCTTGGAAGGGATGTAGAAATGAGAACTCTTAAAGGGAGGCTTTATTGGCCAAATGGTATATCTATTTTTTGCTGAGATTTACTTTGTCCCTTCTTCACTGGGGAATTATGTTGACCATTTCTCTTTTAGGTACTTTTA
The DNA here is from genome assembly GCF_037993035.2 of Macaca fascicularis. Taxonomy (NCBI): domain Eukaryota; kingdom Metazoa; phylum Chordata; class Mammalia; order Primates; family Cercopithecidae; genus Macaca; species Macaca fascicularis. Next base: position 118,365,613 of record NC_088377.1, read on the forward strand.
TTGTCACAAACAAATCACAACAAATCACAATTTTCCTTATAACAGTGTTAGCGAATGATATTATGGATTACATATCTTTTAACAGTTTGAGAATATCAAAACAGAAGTGAAATGGTTAAATCCCATTAATATTATTTATACTGAATTTATACTCATTTATGCCAAATTACTACTAAATCTTTAATGAGTTGAAAGCTGTGGTTCAATTATTTTATGCAATAACCATTACAATATAGTAGACTACCTGCTTCTACTGAGTTATTTCTGTTTGTTGGGAATTTCCTAGTTCATGATGAACTTTTAAAAAATTTTAGATTCTATCTTATGAGAAACCTACAGCCAACATCATACTTAACAGACAAAAGATGGAAGCAGTCTCTTTGAAAACTGGAACAACAGTGCCATTCTCACCAATTCTATTTGACGTAGTACTGGAAGTTCTAGCCAGAGCAATTGGGTAAAAAGCATAAATAAAAGGCATCCAAATAGGAAAAAAGGAAGTCTAGCTGTCTATTCATTGATGATACGATTCTTTACCGAGAAAACCTAAAGGCTGTTAATAAGTCTCCTAGAACTAATAAATGACTTCAGTAAAGTTTCGGGATACAAAACCAATATAGAAAAATCAGTAGCAATGTATATACCAATAATTCTTAAGCTGAGAGTCAAACCAATAATGCAATCTCATTTGCAATAACCACAGAAAGAATAAAATACCTAGGAATACAGCTAACCAAGGAGGTGAAATATCTTTATGAGGAGAATTATAAAACACTGCTGAGACATTTGAGATTTAAAAAAAAAAAAAAAAAACTCAAGCTCATGGATTAGAAGAATCAAAATCATTGAAATGGTCATACTGCTTAAAGCAATTTACATATTCGATGTTATTCCTATCAAACTACCAATGTCATTTTTCACAGAATTAGGAAAAATTATTCTAAAATTCATTTGGAAGCAAAAAATAGCCTGAATAGCCAAAGTAATTATAAGCAAAACAAAAGACAAAACAACAACAACAACCACCAAAAAGTTAGAGGCATCTGATATGGTTTGGTTGTGTGTCCACTCAAATCTCATCTTGAATTGTTGCTCCCATAATCCCCACATGTCATGGGAGGGACCCAGTGGGGGGTAATTGAATCATGGGGGTGGGTTTTTCTCATGCTGTTCTCATGATAGTGAATAAGTCTCAAGAGATCTGTTGCTTTTATGAAGAGGAGTTCCCCAGCACACACTCTCTTGCCTGCCAACCTGTAAGACATGCCTTTGCTCTTCCTTTTTCTCCCACCATGATTGTGAGGCCTCCCCAGCAATGTGGAACTGTGAGTCCATTATACCTTTCTTTCTTTATAAATTATCCAGTCTCAGGTATGTCTTTATTGCAGCATGAGAGTGGATTAATACACATCCCATTACCCAACTTCAAACTATACTATAAAGCTACAGTAACCAAAACAGCATAGTACTGGTATAGACACAGACCCATAGACCAATGGAACAGAATGGAGAGCCGAGAAATAAAGCTGCACACCTACAACTATCTTATCTTTGACAAAGTCAACAAAAGTAAGAGGTGGGGAAAAGATTCCCTATTTAATAAATGGTGCTGGGCTAACTGGCTATCTATATGCAGAAGAATGAAACTGGACCCCTACCTATCACCATATACAAAAATTCACTCAAGATGAATTAAAGACTTAAGTATAAGACATCAGACTATAAAATTCTTAGAAAAAAAAAACCTAGGAAATATCCTTCTTGATACTGGCATTGGCAAATAATTTATGACTAAGTCCTTAAAAGCAGTTACAACAAAAATAAAAATTTACAAATGAGACCTAATAAAGAGCTTCTTCACAGCAAAATAAGTGACCAACAGAGTAAAGAGACACCCTATAGAATGGGAGAAAATGTTCACAGACTATGCATGTGACAAAGGTCTAATATTAAGAATCTATAAGGAACTTAACAAGCAAAACATAAAAAGTTGGCAAAGGACATGGAAACCCATTTGTCAAAAGAAGACAAACAGTTGAGCAACAAGCATATGAAAAAAAATACTCATCATGACTAATCATCAGAGAAATACAAATGAAAACCATAATGAGATACCATCTCACTCCAGTCAAAATGGCTATTAATAGAAAGTCAAAACACAACAGATGCTGATGAGGCTGTGGAGAAAAGGGAACATTTACACACTGTTTGTAAGACTGTATTAATAAATTAGTTCAACCACTGTGGAGAGCAGTTTGGAGATTTCTCAAAGAACTGAGAGTTGAACTACCATTGGACTCAGCAATCACACTACTTGGGTATATACCCAAAGGAAAATAAATCTTCCACCAAAAAGACACAGGCACTTTGATGTTCACTGCAGTGCTGTTCACGATGGCAAAGACATACAGGCAACTCAGGTGCCCATCAACAGTGAATTCAATAAATAAAATGTGACATATATACACCATGAGATACTACACAGCTATAAAAAAGAGAAAAGTCATGTCCTTTGCAGTAACATGGATACAGCTGAAAACCATTATCCTAAGCCAAATAATGCAGAAATAGTGAGTCATATATTGCGTGTTCTCACTTATAAGTGCAAACTAAACATTGGGTGCACATGATCATAAAATAAAAACAATAGACACTGGGCAATACAAGAGGAAGGGGGAAGGAAGCAGGGTGGGTAAGGGTTGAAAAAAACTACCTGTTGGGTACTATGCTCACTACCTGGGTGATAGATCTTAGGAGTAAGATTCATTCTTACTCCTAACCTCAATTGAGCAATATACTTATGTCACAAACCTGCATATGCGCCCCTGATTCTAAAATAAAAGTTGAAAAGAAAAATATCTATATATGAAGAGCAGACTCCCATGTTGTGAAACGTATTTTGTATTCATTAATATGAAAAATGTTACTTTTTGTTGAATACTGTTAGTGTTTATGTGAACAATAATTTTAGTGAATTGTAGGTAGGTAATTTGTAACTAATATAATAGTGATTCAATTTGGAATCAATTGTTTAGTCATTTGACATTTTTTGCTCCTATAGGTAACCATGTAACCTTAAATATGAAAGAAACATCTAATTGTATATTTTCTTGGTCTTAATGAGGATTATTTTAGCTACCAAATAAGAATATTTAAAGCTGGATTTTCCTCTTTCTCCCATTTTGATGTTTACAACTTTGTGTTCTCTCAACTGTATATAATATATTCTAATTAGAATTTCCTGATGCCAAAAAATTTAGCTTCTCTCTTGATTTTACTTTTTCTTAAGATGATTCACTAAGTAGATGTTTTCTAGCACAAAATGCCTCAGTTGAAAAATCTAAAAGATTATGTGATACAAAATGGGAAAATTAAATATACACATACAATAATTGTGATTATCAGTATCTGAAAGGTAAGGACTAAACATTTCATTTGTGCTACAACTCCATGTGGCCATATAGCATGGTACAGCACTATCATCATAGAAATAGCATTGCATTTGTGGACCTTAAATAGTAGGTGGGTGTCATAGACCATAGTTAATCATATTTGACTGGTGTTTTAAAAATGGAATATTTATTTTGCTACAGGATACAATAATTTACTAAGACCCTGCAGATCCTCCTTTAAATATATCTTTTTTATGGTGGTTATTCCCTGAGATTGTATATGACTAGTTTCTGTTATCCTAACAGCCAATTGTAAATCAAAAGGAAAAGCAAACTTTAAAAAGAGATTTCTCCTATTATTTTGATGTGATGGATTCTCTACTTTACTTTTAATGTTTCTAAACAAAATAAAATGTTTTAGGTAACTTTCAAAAAGAAAACTGGAAGTTCATTTTTACTAACATTTAATGAGTTATAATAATCACCAGCTACTGCTTGTGTCCTTTTAAGTGTGTGAATTTCTAGGCTAATTTTTAACTTTGGATAAGGTGGAATAAAAAAAAACCTCTATGTATAAAATATGTCTATATTAATATTAAAATATATGTAATATATATGTATTTAAATAATCTCTTGTGATTTTCCTTTTTAAAGGTGCTTACTAAGTAAATTTTGTTCTACCACAAAAGTGACTGGTTATTTTAACTACAGGAGAAAGGACCTTGATGCTATGGAGTATTTGGTTCTTAGCTGACAACATCTCAAATGCCCTTCCAGCCTATGAGCAAGCTGCATTTCATAGGGATCCTAAGGGAATCAACACTCCCAACTTTGGTGGAGTTTCAGGGTTGGCTGAAGCAGAGTGCTATGGGCACACCACCATGGTCAAAACTCAATCAGGAAATGCAGGATGGACATATCCAAAGGTGAGCAAAGTAAAGAATAATAATCATTGTGATAAGCCAGTGTTGCAGACAGGAAAGTCATAGCTTGCATAAATAAAAAGGATAAGCCAAGCACAGAAATGTGAATGAGAAAAATCCAGAGCAGTATGGTCAATTTGATGTATAATGCAAGCCTCTAATGTGAGTCACATACCTGATTTTCATTTTCTGTTATCCTAATTTAAAATGTAAAAAGCAACAGGTGAAATCAATTGTAATAAACGTTTTATTTCCCCATATGTATCCAAGTATTAATATTTCAATGCATAATCAATATAGAAATTTAAAATGAGGTATTTTATGTTATTTGTTTCCATTCTAAGCTTCAAAATCGAGTATGAATTTTTCACTTACAGAACATCTTATTTCAGAGTAGCCACAATTCAAGTGCTCAACAGTACATGTGGCTACTGGTTGTTGTATTGACAGTGCAGGCACAAAGTCATCAAAGTGATTTAATGGGTTAAGGTGTGAGAGAGAGTCTGGAATTAATCCATAGTAGCAAGTGGTGCCAGTGCTCATTTTGCTTTAACGCATAACATGGGGGATTTTAAGTATTTGAAAGCCTCAGTTCTGCTCTTGCTTCTCCTGCTTATTCATTTTTTGAACCTCAAATTTATTGGCTATGTAAATAAGAAAAATATTACATTATATGCTCAATATACACACCTGAGCTATCCTATGAAGGAGCACCGTGGATACTCTCAATGTTAGTCAAAATATTATATAATTCTTAGTGTATTACAAAGTTGAGAGAAAAAGAAGACATGGCAACTGAGAGTAGTTATCTATCTAGAGCAAATTACATTTTTATTTTTATTGATTTTCTCCATTGGTTGTTAAATAGGGAAGTCTCATAGGTAAGATCCAGAATTACTGTGTTTCTATCAATTAACTTTGGAATTATATGAAGCAATTACATTAAGCAAAAATATTAGATTCTGTTCTAATTAAAAGTGAACATTAAAAGTTTAAGACATAAACTACATTGACATTAACAATGCTTGAAAATAGTGTTTCTTACTTTAAATGCAGGAGGAAAAAATACAATCCAAGGGAATGTGCAGTTAATAGAGCAAAACACACGATTCATCCCAGTGGGATGAATAGACAGAAAATCAGTGGTCCAATGATCCCCCAATTTCTTCAACAAAATAAATGTAAATTTCTCACATGCTATTATTAAAAGGTGTGTGCTTTTTTATACCTATAATTAGTAATGAGGGAAATATAATATTCTGTCCATCAGCCATGTGTTTATTTACAATCAGCCATAACTGTGTATATGGGAGGAACAACTTTGAACAAGATGAAAACATGTAATGAAGATTAACATCATGAAAGCTCAATGTGAACTTTATATCTCCTTCATAGTAGTTCACATTTGTCTTATTTGGAAGATTACATTTAGAAACTAAACAATGAAGTTATTTAACTTGTAGTGGAAAAAACAGTCCAAATTTTGAATTGAAATGATTTTGGTGTAGCAAATATGCCACATTACCACATGAAAATTTAAATATGTGCTCTAAATGGCTTCTTATCCTGAAAAAAGGGGAAATTTCCTATGGTTTGTTAAATATTCTCAAATACTCTGAAGTTCTCTCCCTACAATGGAGAGGTTTGGCTCCCAAATTGGATGTGAGAGCACATAACCTCTTATTGAATCAGCTTTTCTGTTTCTGTAAGCCTGTAGAAGGCAGGATTTCTTTCCTCTTTTTTTTTTTTTTTTTTTTTTTGAGATGGAGTATTGCACCCTCATCCAGGCTGGAGTGCAATGGCGAGATCTCGGCTCACTGTAATCTCTACCTCGTGGGTTCAAGCGATTGTCCTGCCTTAGCCTCGTGAATAGTTGGGATTACAAGCACCTGCCATCATGCCCGGCTAATGTTTTGTATTTTCAGTAGGGACGGGGTTTCACTATGTTGGCCAGGCTGTTCTCAAACTGCTGACGTCATGATCTGCCTCCCAAACTGCTGGGATTACAAACTTGAGCCACCCGCACCCAGCCAGGATTTCTTTCTTACTGTGGCGTACTGGCACGTGTTCAACAGTCAGTTCTCCAGAAGAAAAAAAATAGCCCTGATTTGCAGTGTTTGTCAATTTCTTCCCTTGTGGCCTATTTCAGCTTACCAACATGATTTCACTGAAAGCAGGGGAAAAGATGTATACATCCAACACACCACTGCTACCCTCTCTAAAATGCAGTTTTTATTTCTGTGACATTAAGATGAGTGGCCATTAACATAGTGCTCTGTGAGTTCTTCCACTGGCAGCAAGTAAATTACTGATTCAGACTACACTTTAAGCAAATGGACTTTGTTCTTGTGAATTTCCTTTATCATAAAGTCCAAGGCACATTTTTCAGATTTGAACATCTTGCAATTTTCATCATTTCAAACTCAGTTTCCTTGGTGGATTTGTATTTTGTGTAGTTTTAACTTTTATTTCCCTACTGATTAATCAGTAGAAAAATCTAATTTTATGTTTATTGGCATTTGGATATCCTCTTTTGTGAAGTGCCTTTCAAATATGTTGCCTGATTTTTAACTTTCTGTGGTCTTTTCCTCATTGAGCACCTTGTTGGTACTATTAATATATGCTACAGATATCCACATATCTTTTCCACTCCGTATTTGTTAATGTCTCTTGATGAACAGACTTTATGATCACTGTCTCTTTTTTCTCCTACTCAACAAGGTTTCCCAGTTCTGAATTCATAAAAATATTCTCAAAGCTTAAGTGCTTTGTTTTCTACATTAAAATTTACAATCCAAATGGAAAAAATTGTTCTGTGAATGGTATAGGAGTTATTTCATGGTTTTTACATATGTGGATTAAATTGACCTAGCACTAATTATTGAAGACTGTCCTTTACTTAACGCTTTGCAGTTCCATCTTCGTCATAAATCAAGTGTCTATACGTGTGGGTCTCTTTCTGAAATCTATTTTTGCATTGGTCTATTTGTTTATTTTTGTAACAATTTTTTTTATTAATAACTATAACATTATAATGATAGAAGACATTTTCCCATTTGGTCCTATTAAAGATTTCCTAAGGTACAGTCATTTTTTAATATACAATTACGGAAATATACTGAAAAGTCATAATATTCACAAAAATCATCTAGATAATGAACTCTGTAATGATAATCTGATTTCATTTCTGCTGCTGTTTATTTGTGTTGTAACTCCTTTTATTTCTTAATAATTCTAGTCTGGACTAATCAATTTTATTAGTTTTGTTTTTCAAAGAACTATTTTGGCTTTGTTAATTTTTACAGAAGTGTGTTGTTTTTTATGTTTTTTTCTAGTCTCATTATTAATATTTTCTTCAGTCTACTTCTTGAAGTTCAACCAAAGTTTATCATTCAAGTTTTTCATTCAATATTTAGTTTCAGTAATTTTTAGCCTCATTTCCTAACATGAATTTTAAAGCTTTAGGTCTCTCTTTAAGTATAACTTTGCCATCATTAAAATGTTTTTACTTTGTGTGTGTGCATGCGTGCATGCGTGCTGTGTGTGGGTGACTGATAGGGACAGAAGACTGGGAAATTCTGGGCAGAAGAGGGTGGGGCCCCAGTGAGTGGCCCACCCACAAGCCTGGAACCACGCCCAAAAAGAGAACATACATTCCTGTTTTCCGGCTTGACTGTTGTCTTTTCCAAAACCAAGCATGGCCCACCCCCACCCCAAATCCTGTGCCCATAAAAACCCCAGACTCTGAAGGCAGAAGAAGGAGAAAAGGAGAAGCAGTGGGACGTAGGAGACTATGGCTGGATGTTGGAGAGAAGCAGTTTGACTTCAGAGGGATGGATCGATGGTGCAGTTTCAGAGAGGAGTCCTGCCAAGGATTATCTTCCTACTCTACCCCCTTTTCAGCTCCCCTTTCCACCAAGAGCCACTTTCTTTTTTTTTTTTTTTTAATTTGTTTATTATTATTATGTTACTTTAAGTTCTAGGGTACATGTGCATAACGTGCAGGTTTGTTACATATGTATACTTGTGCCATGTTGCTGTGCTGCACCCATCAACTCGTCAGCACCCATCAACTCGTCATTTACATCAGGTATAACTCCCAATGCAATCCCTCCCCCCTCCCTCCTCCCCATGATAGGCCCAGGTGTGTGATGTTCCCCTTCCCGAGTCCAAGTGATCTCATTGTTCAGTTCCCACCTATGAGTGAGAACATGCGGTGTTTGGTTTTCTGTTCTTGTGATAGTTTGCTAAGAATGATGTTTTCCAGCTGCATCCATGTCCCTACAAAGGACACAAACTCATCCTTTTTTATGGCTGCATAGTATTCCATGGTGTATATGTGCCACATTTTCTTAATCCAGTCTGTCACTGATGGACATTTGGGTTGATTCCAAGTCTTTGCTATTGTGAATAGTGCCGCAATAAACATACGTGTGCATGTGTCTTTATAGCAGCATGATTTATAATCCTTTGGGTATATACCCAGTAATGGGATGGCTGGGTCATATGGTACATCTAGTTCTAGATCCTTGAGGAATCGCCATACTGTTTTGCATAATGGTTGAACTAGTTTACAATCCCACCAACAGTGTAAAAGTGTTCCTATTTCTCCACATCCTCTCCACACCTGTTGTTTCCTGACTTTTTAATGATTGCCATTCTAACTGGTGTGAGATGGTATCTCATTGTGGTTTTGATTTGCATTTCTCTGATGGCCAGTGATGATGAGCATTTTTTCATGTGTCTGTTGGCTGTATGAATGTCTTCTTTTGAATCTCCTTAAGCTGATAAGCAACTTCAGCAAAGTCTCAGGATACAAAATTAATGTGCAAAAATCACAAGCATTCTTATACATCAGTAACAGACAAACAGAGAGCCAAATCATGAATGAACTTCCATTCACAATTGCTTCAAAGAGAATAAAATACCTAGGAATCCAACTGACAAGGGATGTAAAGGACCTTTTCAAGGAGAACTACAAACCACTGCTCAGTGAAATAAAAGAGGACACAAACAAATGGAAGAACATACCATGCTCATGGATAGGAAGAATCAATATCGTGAAAATGGCCACACTGCCCAAGGTAATTTATAGATTCAATGCCATCCCCATCAAGCTACCAATGAGTTTCTTCACAGAATTGGAAAAAACTGCTTTAAAGTTCATATGGAACCAAAAAGAGCCCGCATCTCCAAGACAATCCTAAGTCAAAAGAACAAAGCTGGAGGCATCACGCTACCTGACTTCAAACTCTACTACAAGGCTACAGTAACCAAAACAGCATGGTACTGATACCAAAACAGAGATATAGACCAATGGAACAGAACAGAGGCCTCAGAAATAATACCACACATCTACAGCCATCTGATCTTTGACAAACCTGAGAGAAACAAGAAATGGGGAAAGGATTCCCTATTTAATAAATGGTGCTGGGAAAATTGGCTAGCCATAAGTAGAAAGCTGAAACTGGATCCTTTCCTTACTCCTTATACGAAAATTAATTCAAGATGGATTAGAGACTTAAATGTTAGACCTAATACCATAAAAACCCTAGAGGAAAACCTAGATAATACCATTCAGGACATAGGCATGGGCAAAGACTTCATGTCTAAAACACCAAAAGCAACGGCAGCAAAAGCCAAAATTGACAAATGGGATCTCATTAAACTAAAGAGCTTCTGCACAGCAAAAGAAACTACCATCAGAGTGAACAGGCAACCTACAGAATGGGAGAAAATTTTTGCAATCTACTCATCTGACAAAGGGCTAATATCCAGAACCTACAAAGAACTCAAACAAATTTACAAGAAAAAAACAAACAACCCCATCAAAAAGTGGGCAAAGGATATGAACAGACATTTCCCAAGAGCCACTTTCATCAGCAATAAAATCCTCTACTTTTTTTTTTTAAAGATGTGTAAATAGAATGAATGCCCACTAGTGAGGAGAAAGTGCTATGGACTGAATTGTGTTTCATCCAAAATTTACATGTTGAAGTCCTAATTCACAATGTGACTGTATTTAAAGACAGGGCTTTCAGGAGGCAATTAAAGTTAAATGAGGTCAAAAGAGTAGGGGCGGCTGGGAGTGGTGGCTCACAGCTGTAATCCCAACATTTGGGATTCTGCCTCTTGGGTTCAAGTGATTCTCATGTTTCAACCTCCCACATAGCTGGGACTACAGGCACACACCACCACTCCCAGCTAATTTTTGTATTTTTAATAGAGATGAGGTTTCATCATATTGGCCAGGCTGGTCTTGAACTCCGGGCCTCATGTGATCCACCCACCTCAGCCTCTCGAAGTGCTGGAATTATAGGAGTAAGCCACTGCACTCGGCCAAGGTTTTTACATTTTTATTGATATGTAATAACTGTACATATTTATGTGTAGATGTGATATTTTGATATATACATACAATGTGTAATGATCAAATCAGGGTATTTAGTATGTCCATCTCCTTAACCATTTGTCATTTATTTGTGTTGGGAACATTTTAAATTTTCTAGCTGTTTTAAAATATATAATAAATTCTGAACTATAGTAACACTCACGTGCTATTAAACCATTACAAATTTTTGAATATATATATTTCACTGTTGTAAAAATTCATATATATATTTTTTCATTTATAGTTTGAAAAATATGTATCTCAAAAATTTTTCTTTGTAATTTCTCCTTTGATCAATAGGTTGTTTATAATTCATTTCTTAATTCCCAAATATACATTAGCTCAAAAATTTTTGGCTAGGCGCAGTGGCTCACATCTGTAATCCCAGCACTTTGGGAGATCAAGGTGGTTGGATCACGAGGTCAGGAGATCGAGACCATCCTGGCTAACACAGTGAAATCCCTTCTCTACTAAAAAATATAAAAAATTAGCCGGGCATGGTGACAGGCGCCTGTAGTCCCAGCTACTTGGAAGTCCCAGCTACCTGAGGCAGGAGAATGGCGTGAACCTGGGAGGCGGAGCTTGGAACTTGCAGTGAGCCAAGATCATGCCACTACCCTCCAGCCTGGGCGACAGAGCAAGACTCTGTCTCAGGAAGAAAAAAAAAAAAAAAAAAATTTTATTATGGATTTACTCCTTTGTGATCCGAGATTAAATTATGCGTGACTTTAATACACTGAAACTTACTGAGTTTTATTTTGTGTTCAACATATGGTGGAGATCTAGAAATTTTCTATTTCCCTTAAAAATAAAGTACATTTATTTTGACAATTATGCAGTTGCTTTGCATATAATTATACACACACACACACACACATCAACTAGGCCAAGGTTGCTAAAAATATAGTTCAATCTTCTGTATATTATGTTTTATCTTCTTGTTTCATCGGTGTCTGAGAGGTGTGTTAAAAAAACTTCTGAGATAGTTATGAATTTGTTCATTTATCCACGTATTTCTGTTAATGTTTGCTACATAAATATAATGCTGAGGGAACACAAATTGGGAATTGTTTTATATTTGTTATTATGAAATATGCTTCTTTTTTCTAAGATTTTGTTTTGTTTTTAATACAATCTAATTTTTTTTCTGTTGATTGGAACATGTATTACCATTACATTTAATGTAAGTAATAATTTATTTTGATTTTAATTCATCAGCTTTCTACTTACCTATATTCTGAATGTACATCCTATTTATTCTATATCCCTTTTTGTCTCATTTTTTAGTTTTTAAAAGACACTTTAAAAAATCTTTTTAAAATAGGTTTTGAACACAAACACTTACGTTATTAAACCAAGGCAATGGTAATAGGTCCCAGAATCCAGTTGTTTCTGCTTTAGAGAGTGAGATAGGCTTTTTAGAAAACATAGTCACAGACTATTCTATTTGCCCTGTGTATTTGTATAAGTGTAACCAGAAGTATTTGCTCTGAGATAAACTCAACTCTGACTGGCTAAGAGGAAATTTAAGACTACACATTTGTCTATGACAACTTTAGTAAATCTATTTAGGCTATTTTTTTTTTTTTTTTGGCTTTCTGAGCAGAAGTGCTATCATTTATACTTTAAGGCTAAAAATAAGTTTTGAAAGATCTTTTCTAGTTTTATTTTTATGAAAATTATAGCTTGAAGAATATACATGAAAAGACAATGTCTATTCTGGATGTTTTAAAATTAATTTTAAATACTTAAGTTTATTTTATTTTGTAGGCTTCTAGGTGTTATATTTAAGGAAATATAATTCACTAATGGGATGGTTGTATTAATTTATTTTCTGTTACTTATAACAAAATACCTGAAACTGAGTAATTTATAAATAAAATGAATTTACTTTTCATGGTTACAGAAACTGGAAGTCCAAGGTCAAGGGACCACATTTGGAGAGGACTTTTTTGCTGGTGAGGTCTCTGTGCAGAGTCCCAAGGAGGCCCAGGGAATCCCGTGGTGAGGGGGCTGAGCATGCTAATGTATTGCTCAGGTCTCTCTTCCTCTTCTTATAAAGCCAACACTTCCACTCCCATAATTCAGTTTATTAACCTATTAATTTATGAATGAATTAATCCATTAATGAGAGCAAACTTTCATAATTGAATCACCTCTTAAAGGACCCACTTTTTAATACTGCCACATTGAGGATTAGGTTTCCAACACATGAAATTTGGGGTAAACATTCAAACCCCATCAATGGTAGTTTTCAACATCTGGAAATTTCTAACAATTACTCCAAATACCCAGGATAAGTAAGAGTGTGCTAGACAGATATAAGCCTGATCTTCACATAAGAAACAGTATCCCAGTGGAGCATACATTGTATGAGGAGAATAAGAATCATTTATTGCAATAGAAGTGTCAATGTATGTGCTTTGAGTTGGACAAATTCCTTGAGTGGAATTAGACAGTTTCTGTAAAGTAGGCCAGATTGTCTCTGAAGAAACAAACTGTCATAACTTAGACCCAATATTAGTGCCTATTCTTGATTGACTGGGCTTCGTTGATAGGATTGTAATGACCTTGGCGGAAGCATTTTGTTGTTATGAGGTCAAGGTTCAATTTGCAAAATTGAAGGTGAGGGAAGCTAAAGTGCCAAGAATGTCCTGTTAAAGAGAATTTGTCTTTTGAAGTATTTCAGGGAATAGCTATTAAATTTTATCAGCAAGGTTAAGAAACAAGTGACAGAGCCAGAAATCCATTAGATTTAGAGTAGTAGCCAGAGTCTGGAAAAAATATGTAAGAGTTTTGCTTTTCCTTAAGTGGTAAAAGGTGAACATATGGGGTCAGAAAAATAAGATGAATAGAGAAGGGAGTATATCAGTGTTTTAGCAGAGATCATATTGGAGTACTAGGCAAGCTTAGCAGCAGAGTAGAAGGACTAAATCGGAAGTAAACAGCTTCTAAATGATTCCTAACTTCTTTTGCCCCTCCACCTCGGCCTTTTTTTAAGATTTGTAAATGGAATGAATGCCCACTAGTGAAGAGAAAGTGCTATGGACTGAATTGTGTTTCATCCAAAATTTACATGTTGAAGCCCTAATTCACAATGTGACTGTATTTAAAGACAGGGCTTTCAGGAGGCAATTCAAGTTAAATGAGGTCAAAAAGAGTAGGGGCAGCCGGGTGCAGTGGCTCATGCCTGTAATCCCAGCATTTTGGGAGGCAGAGGCTGGTGGATCACCTGAGGTCAGGAGTTCCAGACCAGCTGACCAATATGGTGAAACTGTGTCTACTAAAAATACAAAAATTAGCTGGACATGGTGGCGTGCATCTGTAGTCCCAGCTACTTGGGAGGCAGAGACAGGAGAATTGCTTGAACCCAAGAAGGCAGAGGTTTCAGTGAGCTGAGATCATGCCACTGTACTCCAGCCTGGGTGACAGAGCAAGACTATCTCTAAAACAAAACAAAACAAAACAAAACAAAACAAAACAAAAAAAAAGGTAGGGGCATAATTCTATAGAATTGGTGGCCTTACAGGAAGAGAAAGAGAGAGATTTCTGTGTCTGCATGTGTACACATTGGGGAAAGATGATGTGAGGACACAGCAAATGGTGGCTGTCTGCAAGTGAGGAAGGAGGCCTCACCAGAGTCTGACCATGCTGGCACCCTAATCTCAGGCTTCTCATTCTCCAGACTGAGAAAACAAATTTCTGTTGTGTGAGCCACCCAGCCTATGATAACAGACTAATACAGGAAGTATAAACATCTTTTGAGGTAGGAAACATGAATCTGAGGATCACTACTTTGGAGTCTTACAGTTGTGTCAGTTGTTAACAGTACCCGAAAAGATCCTTTTCATTGAGGTTCAAGTGCAGATTTTCGTGTCTTTTCCAGACGATTACATTTTCAGATTATAGATTATGTAGAGGTGGGTGTTTTAGAAATGTTCTCATCTGTTGATCTAGAGCTAGAGATATCCTGAGTCCTTGTAGTTACTAGTCATATCTGTTTGTAATTGAGTGGAACCTAAGACTGGTAATGAAATTTCCAAATGCCTAAGGTAGCCTATTATTAATCAATCAGGAGAGATGATATATGTGTCCCAGATGGCTTGGTCATAGAAACATTAAAACTAATGATATTACTTTAGGCCATGGAAGTGTGAGGGTTCCTGAGAACTTTCATAATTCTAGTTTTATAATGCCATAGTTCGCTTAATTTTTCTTCAGGACTATTGATAAAAAAAAACATGATGACGTTTCTCGATAAAAGACAAAACCTGCTTTTCAGCATTCTTTAGTAAGAGTGCTGGAAAAACAAGTGTCTCTGTCAGTAGAAAGAAAGACAGAAATTCCTCAGGTTGAAAAACAAAACCAAGCATTTTTGGGTTCATAATTAATGTCCATACATTCCACCGTATGACTATAAAACACATTGATTATCCATCTATCAGTTGATGGATATTTGAGTTATTTCTGCTCTCTGGCTACTGAAATAACGTTGCTGTGCACATTCATGCACAAGTTGCTTCTATGAAGTTATGTTTTCACATATGGTTATATAACTAGGAGTTGAATTGCTGGGTTATATGGTTTCTACACGTTTAATATTTTGGTGAACTGCCAAACTTCTAAGTGTCTGTACCATTTTACAACCTCATCAGCAATATATGAGGATTTCAGCTTCTCCACATGCTCATCAACACTTCTTATTGTCTGCCTTTTGATTTTAGCCATGCTAGTGAATATGAAGTGGTATTATATCTCATTGTGATTTTGATTTATATTTCACAAATGATCAATTATATTAAGTATCTTTCTGTGTGTCTACTGATCATTAAAAGATATCCTTTGAGAAATCTTTTGCCTATTGTTAAACTGGGCTATTTTTCTTTTTGTTGAAGTTGACAGTTCTTTATTAATTCTAGTACAAATCCCTTATTAAATATATGATCACAAATATTTTCTCCCATTCTTTTGGGTTGTCTTCACTTTCTTGATGGTATCCTTTGAAGTGCAAAAAGTTTTTTCTTTTTACTTTTGATAATGTCCTTTTTTTTGTGACTTGTGCTTTTAATATCCTATGTAACAGACCATTACTAATTAAAGGATAAAATGTACTCCTCTGTTGGCTTCTAAGAATTTTTGTAGCTTTACCTTTCATATTTAGGTCTATGATTCATATGGAGTTAATTTTCCTTTATAGTATGAGGGATTCTAATTTCATTCTTTTGTATGAAGATATTGTTGTCTTAGTGCCATTTCTTAGAAAGCTTTATCTCCTCCCATTAAATATCTTAGACCCATTTTTGAAAATTAATTGACCTTTAGTATAACAGCTTATTTCTGTACTCTCAGTTTTGACCATTGTTTTATATAGCTTTTCCTATACTGTACCACACTGTTTTGATTACTATAGCTTTGAAACTGGAAGTATGACTTCTCTGACTTTGTTTTACTTTTCAATATTGTTTTGACTGCTCTTGATTCCTTGATTTTCCAAATGAATTTTGGGATCAACTTGTCAATTTCTACAGGGGTGGAGGCAGGAAGGATTTCATTAGAATTGCACTGAAACTGTAGATCAATTAATAACTATTACTGTCTTAATATTAAATCTTAAAATACATGAACAAGGATGTCTCTCCATTTATTCAGATATTCTTTAACATCTTTCAAAGATATTATCTAGTTTTCAATATATAAAATTTGCACTTATTTTATTCAATCAATATGTATTTTTTTAATTCTTTTTGGTGCTGTGATAGATGGAATTTATCATTTGAGATAGTTCATTGCTAGTATATCAAAATATAATTAATTTTTATATATTGATCTTGTACCCTACCATTTTGCTGAGCTCATTTATTAGTTCTAACAATACTTTTAGTGTGTATGAATCATTAATGATTTCTATATATTACATCATGTCATCTATGAATATAGTTGTAATGTTCCCTTCCAATCTCAACACCTTTTATTTCTTTTTAGATATATCTTCTTTATTTCTTCATTTGAATAATTTGAGACTTCTTTCTCTTTTTTTATCAGTCTATACAAAAATATTTTAATTTTTTTGTAACATATTTTTAAATTTATATATAATAGTTGCAACTATTTGAGAGCTACATGTGATATTTTAGTCCCTATATACAATATGTGACCATATAGTTTATGTGATATTTAGTAACTTTATACAATATGACCAAATGTGGATAATAGGGTTGGATATTCATGACCTCAAACATTTATCTTACTTTTGGGTTTGGAATATTATAATTCTTTTCTTCTAGCTGTTTTGAAATATGCAATAAATTATTGTTGACTATAATTCCTCTATTTTGCTATTAAATATTAGAACTTGTTTTTTAAACTGTACTTTTAATACCCCTTAACCCATTCCTCCTAATTCCCCATCTTTTCTTTTCAGCCTCTAGTAACCAGCATTCTATTCTACTTCCACGAGATCTACTTTTTTGGCTCTGGCATATGAGTGAGAACATGCAATATTTGTCCTTCTGTGCTTGGCTTATTTTACTTAACCTAATGACCTCCAGTTCTATCCATGTTTCTACAAAAGACAGGATTTCATTCTTTTCTAAGAATGAACAATATTCTGCTGTGTATATATGCCACATTTTCTTTATCAGTTCATCTACTGATGGGCACTTAGGTTGATTTCTTGTTTTAGCTATTGTGCATAGTGTTGCAAAAAACATGGGAATGCAGCTATCTCTTTGACATATTGATATGCTTTCTATTGGATATATATCCAGCAGTGGGAATACTGGATAATATGGTAGTTCTATTTTCAGTTTTTTAAGCAACCTTCATACTGTATTCCATAAGGGCTCTATTATTTTACATTCTCACCAACAGTGTACAAGTGTTCATCTTTCTTCTCATCTTTGCCAGCAGTTGTTATTTCTGATAATAGCCATTTTAACTGAAACTAGGTAGTATCTCATTGCAGTTTTGATTTTCATTTCCCTGATGATTAGTAATGTTGAACTTTTTTTTTCATATACTCGTGGCCATTTGTATGTTTTCTTTTAAGAAATGTCTATTCAAGTCTTTTGCCCACTTTTCAGTCAGATTTTTTTATTTGATATAGAGTTAAGTTTCTTATTCTGATTATTAATTGCTTGTTGGATTGATAGGTTGCAAATAGTTTCTCCCCCTTTTTTTAGGGTGCCTTTTCACTTTTTTGATTGTCTTTTGCTGTGCAAAAGCTTGTTAGCTTGATGTAATCCCATTTATTTTTGCTCTGGTTGCCTGAACTTTATGGGAGTATTACCCAGATTTTTTTGCCCAGACCAATATTCTGTAGCATTTCCTCAATATTTTCTTCTAGAAGTTTCATAGCGTTCCGTTTTACATTTAAGTCTTTAATCCATTTTGGCATTCATTTTGTATATGTTGAAAGATAGGAATCTAGTTTCATTCTTCTGCATATGGATATCCACTTTTCCCAGAACCATTTATTAAACACTGTCCTTTCCCCAGTGTATGCTCTTGGTACCTTTGTCAAAAATTACTTAGTTGTAAGTGCATAGATTTACTTCTGAGTTCTTTATTTTTTCCATTGATCTATATGCCTGTTTTTATGCCAGCACCATGCAGCTTTGGTTACTATAACTTCAGGCTATAATTTGAAATCAGGTAGTGTGATGCCTTCAGCTTTGCTGTTTTTGATTAGGATTGCTTTGGCTATCATGGCTCTTTTTGGGTTCCATACAAATTTTAGGATTTTTTTCTGTTTTTGTGAAGAAGGTCATTGGTATTTTGGTATGGATTACATTGAATCTATAGATCACTTTGAGTAATATAGACATTTTAATAATAGTGATTATTTCAATCCATGAGCATTAGATATCTTTCCATTTTTTTTTCTATCCTCTTCAATTTCTTTAATCAGTGTTTTATAGTTTTTCTTATACAGAATCATTCACTACTTTGGTTAAGTTTATTACTAGGCAAAATTGGATTGTTTTCTTGGTTTCTTTTTCAGATTGATTACGATAGTGTATATAAGTGCTACTGACATTTTTGTATTGATTTTGAATTCTGCGACTCTACTAAATTTGTCGGTTCTACAAATTTTTTGGTAGACTTTAGGTTTTTGAAAATATAAAATCATGTCTGCAAGCAAGGCTAATTTGATTTCTTTCTTTCCAATTTGAATGCCCTTTATTTCTTTCTCTTGCCCAGTTGCTCTCACTAGGATTCACAGTACTATGGTGAATAGAATTGGTGAAAATGGGAATATTTGTTTTGCTCCACATCTTCATGAAAAGGCTTCAGTTTCTTCTCGTTCAGTATTTTAGCTGGGGTTTGTTATATATTGCCTTTAACATGTTAAAGAATGTTCCATCTATACCCATTTTTTTGAGACTTTTATCACGAAATGATGTTTAATTTTATCTAATGCTTCTTCAGCATTTATTGAAATAATCATATGAATTTTGTCATTGATTTTCTTGATACGATGTATCACATTTGTTGATTTGCATGTATTGAACAATGTTTGCATCCCTGGAATGAATCCCTCTTGAGCATCATAAATGGTATTTTTAATGACTTGTGTTTGATTTGCTTGTATTTTGTTGAGGATATTTCCATTTATATTCATCAGGGATATTGACCTGTAGTTTTATTTATTTGTTGTGTCCTTGTCTGGTTTTGGTATCACAGCAATGCTGACCTTGTAGAATGAGTTTGGTAGTATTTCCTCCTCTTCAGTTTTTTTGAAGAGTTTGGGTAGAATTGAGATTAGTTCTTCTTTAAATGTTTGGTATAATTCAGCTTGATACTGTCAAGTCCTGGACTTTTCTTGGGTGGAAGACTTTTTTATTACTATATCAGTCTCATTACTCATTATTGGTCTATTCAGGTTTTCTATTTCTTCATGATTCAATCTTGATTGGTTGTATATGTTTAGTAGTTTAATTTTTCTAGATTTGCTAGTTTGTTGGTATACAGGTGTTCATAGTAGTCTGTAATTATCTTTTGTATTTCCATGGTATTAGTAATAATGTTTCCTTTCTTATCTCTGATTTTATTTATTTGAGTCTTCTCTTTTTTTTTCTTAGCCTAGATAAAGTTTTGTTGATTATGTTTATCTTTGCAAAAAACTTTTCATTTTGTTCAACTTTTTAATTACTTTTAGTCTTAATTTTATTTCCACTATAATTTTTATTATTTTTTTCTGTTAATTTTGACTTGAATTGTTCTTGCTTTTCCATTTCCTTAAGCTTCATCATCAGTTGTTCATTTAAAGTCTTTCTGTTATTATTGTTTTTAACATGGGCATTTGTTGCTATAAACTCTTTTGGTACTGCTTTTGCTGTATCATATAGGTTCTGGTATATCATGTTTCCATTTTTATTTGTTTTAAGAAATTAAAACAAAATTATTTACTGACCTATTGGTCATTCAAGAGCATATTGTTCAATTTCTGTGTATTTGTACAGTCTCCAAAATTCCTCTTGTTATTAATTTTTGTTTTTGTTCTGCTGTGGTCAAAAAGGGTACTTGATATGTTTTGACATTGTCATGGAGAATATCCAGGAAGGTTTTTGGGACTACGTGTGAATATTGGCCAGGAACCTGTGTCCACAAGGCTGTCCTGGTGGCCCTGATGGGCTGGTTTCCCAGCAGACTTCTCTGCATAGATAGGATAGCCCCTGACCAAAGTTAAAGAGGCTGAAGTTGATCCTGGAGTGCCTGGTCATCTACTGTGGGAAGGAGGGAGGTGGGTGTGTGTCACTGGCTCATATGGATGTGAATCACCCAGCAGGTTCCTGCACAAGCTGGATAGCTATTTGATTGCAAAGTGAAAACAATTGAAATCGATCAGGGGAAAACAATAGAAAATATCAACAAAAACAAAAGGTTGTTCTTTGAAAAGATTAACAAAATTGAAACCAAAGTGGCAGTACAGAAGGAATTTAAGCACTATGTAAGCTGCATCCCAAACATTTTTGTCTTGTAAGTTAATCCTGTCTGGATAGTGGGCAAGATGAATCTGTCAGGCAGTTACAACATAGGAAGAATGTTTGATGGGCTTATCAATGTGTACATGGTAACTAAGCAGTACAGTAGCATCATCAAAATACCTATGATATGGTTTGGCTGTGTCCCCATCCAAATCTCTTCTTGAATTGTAATCCCTGTAATCCCTACATGTTGTGGGAGGGACTTGGTGGGAGATAATTGAATCATGGGGGTAGTTTCCCCATGCTGTTCTCATGATAGTGAGTAAGTTCTCATAAGATCTGATGGTTTTATAAACATCTGGCATTTCCCCTGCTGGCACTTATTCTCTCTCTTGCTGCCCTGAGAATAGGTGCCTTCTGCCATGCTTGTAAGTTTCCTGAGGCCTCCCCAGCCATGTAGAACTGTGAGTCAATTAAACCTCTTTTCTTTACCAACTACCCAGTCTTGGGTATTTCTTCATAGTGTGAGAATGGACTAATAAAACCTGTATCAGCCATTAAACAACAGCAACAACAAACAATTGCAGGCTTCGTCTCCACCTATGATGCTGTGTTTTGATTTTATCTTTTTTTGTGAGAAGAAATATGAGAAGTAGTTGAGGGACCAGGAAGTGGGTCCTCTAAGATTGAGGAGGCATTCTTCTGGATTTTTAAACATTTCCTCCAGATTTATCTCCCTCATTAGCAATGGCTTTTGTCTTAGAAGTCTCTTTGATTTTGTATACTTTCATGATTTCTTGTACTGTTATGAATGCATGCTATCCTTCAGTAAGCCCATCAAACATTCTTACTATGTTGTAACTGCCTGACAGATTCATCTTGCCCACTGTCTAGACAGGATTAACTTACAAGACAGGGAATTACAATAGGGAAAGAGTTTAATAAAGCTGGTTAAACAGAAGACAAGAGGGTTTAAAAAGCTGGCTAAACAGAAGACTGAGAAATCAGCTTCTTCAAACATTTGGAGGCTAGGGCTTTTTAAAGACATTTCTTTAGGCAGGTGGCTAAAGAATGGGTGCTGCTGATTGGTTGGGGAGGCAATTGGAGCAGTATGGAAAATGACCCTTCTTCTCTGAGTCCTCTTCTGCATAGGTGCAACAGGACTGGTGGAGTCTTGAGTCCCAGGTCCAAGTGGAGTCATCAGTTGTCAGAAATCCAAAAGTCTGAAAAGACATCGAAAACAGCCAGTCTTAGGTTCTACAATAGTGATGTTGGTTATAGGAATAGTTGTGGAAGTTACAAATCTTGTGACCTTTGAAACAATGTCTGGTAATTGTTTAGCTATACCTATGTCTTAGCAGAATTCAGGCCACTCTTATAAACCTAATATTGTGTACTTTTATTAGCTTTATAAAGGTGGTTTATTTTTGAGAAGGGCTATTATCATTTAAATTATAGACTAAATTTCTCCCAGAGTTAGCTTGGCCCACACCCAAGAATGACCAAGAGCAGTTTGAAGGTTAAAGGCAAGATGGAGTTGGTTAGGTCAAATCTCTCACTGTCATAATTTTCTCACTTTTATAAATTTTACAAAGGTGATTTCAATGTTATGTATAAGCACTTTTTCTGCAGTGTCAGCAATGTCATCTTTATTGTCATGTCAGCTCTCAAAAAGTTTCAGATTTTGGAATACTTCAGATTTTGTTTTTTTGCATTAGGGATGCTCAACCTATCCTGATAAGTTTGGATTAATGTCTGCCATTCTGCCATTTGTTTTCTATGTCTCATGTTGTTTTCTGTTCTCATATTCCTATATTACAAACTTTTCTGTGTTAAGTAGATATTTTCTAGTATACAACTTTTATTCTTTGTTGTTTCTTTTACAACTTTTTTTTTGTCGTTTGTTTGTTTGTTGTTTTTTTTTCTTTTGAGACAGAGTCTTTCTCCTGTTGTCCCTGCTGAAGTGCAGTAGTGCGATCTCGGCTCAGCTCACTGCAACCGCTGCCTCCCCGGTTGAAGTGATTCTCCTGCCTCAGCCTCCTGAGTAGCTGGGATTACAGGCATGTGCCACCATACCTGGCTAATTTTTGTATCTTTAGTAGAGACGGGGTTTTGCCATTTTGGCCAGACTGGTCTTGAACTCCTGACCTCAGGTAATCCTCCTATCCCTGCCTCCCAATATGCTGGGATTACAGGTGTGAACCACCGCACCCAGCCTTAAGGTTAATTTTTAAGGGTTACTTCAGGAATTATAATTAAGAATAATCTCGAAACCAGCCCGGCCAACATAGTGAAACTCCGTCTCTATTAAAAATACAAAAATTACCTGGGCATGGTGGCAGATGCCTGTAATCCCAGCTACTCGAGAGGCTGAGGCAGAAGAATCGCTTGAACCCAGGAGGTAGAGGTTGCAGTGAGCCAAGATCATGCCATCGCACTCCAGCCTGGGGAACAAGAGTGAAACTCCATCTCAAAAAAAAAAAAAAAAAAAGAATAATCAAGGCCTGATTAATAGTAAATTAATTTAAAAGTATACAAACACTCATCTTCAATATGTATACTTTTCCTCCCTCTCTCGTGTGTAATTTCCATCCAAATTATATATTTTTTCATTATAAGGCATCAATAGCTTTATAAATATTACTTTATAAAGTTGCTTTTAAATTACAGAAGAAAAAGAATGAATTATCAAAAATATATTTGTATTATTTTTTCTACGTATCTATGTAGTTACCTTTAGCAATGTTTATCATTTTTGTAGTGGTCTGAGTTACGCTTCAGTGTTCTTTTATTTCAGTTGAAGGATCTCCTTTAGTGTTTTTTTATATAGATCTATTAGTAATATTTTTTTTTCAGTTTTTATCTTAATTTGTCCTTTGCTTTTAAGTATCCTTAAGAAGGATATAGTATCTTTGGTTGACAGTCTTTTTCTTTCAGTACTTTGAGTATGGTATCACACTGCCTTCCAGCCACTATGTTTTCTGTTCAGAAGTTAGCTGTTAATTTTATTAAGAATCCCTTGTGTGTGATGATTTGTTTCTCACTGCATTTAAGATTCTTTGTCTTTATGTTTCAACACTTTAACTGTGATGTCTTAAAACATAAATCTCTTTAGAATTATCCTAACTGGATTTATTGAACTTATTGCACATGTAAATTAATGTTTTTCATAAAATTGGAAGAATTTCTTGATGTTATAATGTTTTCAAATATACTTTCTATTTCTGTGATTTCCATCATGTTTTTAAGATGTGTTTATTTTTCTCTTTCTATTCATCAGACTGGGTATTCCTAAATTGACCTATCTTGAAGTTCATTGATTCATTTGTCAGTTCAAATCTGTTGTTGTGCTCCTCTATGATATCTTTTATTTCAGTTATTGTACTCCTCAAATTTGGTTGTTTTTAATAATTTATCTATTGTTTCTAATACTCTTTATTTGGTGAGATATTGTTCTCATACTTTCCTTTAATTCTTTAGACATAGTGTCCTTTAGTTCTTTCAACATGTTTATAATAACTGCGTTATAAATTCAACAACTGGACTTTATCAGGGCCAGTTTCCCTTGCCTGCTTTTCATCCTGTGTATGGGTCATATTTTCTTATTTGTGTGTCTCCGTCTTTCTGGTCTTTCATTATTGCTGATAGTTGTTGCTGCTGGCTGCTGCCTCTGTTTGTTTGGTGATATTCCCATAATAATTGTACAAAGTCTGTATCCTTTGTTATGTGTGGCCACTAAAGTCTCTGCTAGATTAGTTTAGTGGTAAGCTAATGTTTGGACAGAGATTTCCATAAAGGCCTTGGGCCAAAAAGTCTTCCAGACTTTGCCAGAGATTATATTCGTTTGTGGCGTCCCTTCCATCTTTCATCAAGGAGTTTACAACTCTGGCATTGCATTTACTTCCTGCTTGTATATATCCTCAAGGTCAGCTAGACATGAAAGAGGAGGCCCTTTTTCTCATGTCTCATTAGGCCACATTCAGAGTTATACAAATATGCATGCCCTTCTAGATTTCTAGGAATAGGTCAGAGGTTTTCAAAGTGCTGTCTGAACATCTCATTCCCCTAATTTTCCTTTTAATACTTTTAAAGTCTTGTTACCTTAGTTGCCATCTGCTCAAACCTCCTCTTCCCAGGTCAGTCAACTGCAAAATTAAATAGTTGCTATCATTTGTTTTTTGACTAATGTCCTGGAGATAGGGCTATTCACAGAGTAAAATCTACATCAGATCAATTTAAGACAAGCCCTGAGAATAGAGCTTTTTCAGGGAGCTGTCAGATAGGACAAATGGTGACAGTCTGGAGATGGGGCATTTGCAGAGCTTCAGACTTGTGGTGCCCCCTCCAGTGGTTGCTAGGTTGCTGGTTTTCACAGCTGCTGTAATTGCAAGTCTACTGGTTTTCCAGGTTACCAAAGAACAGGGGAGAAATGAATGTTTAAACTGAAACATCACAAAGCATGTTGTTCTTAATGAGAGTCAGCCACTTTTCTTGAATAAACACTCTCTGGATTTTTCCAAAATTTTAGATAATTCCTAGGGTTCACAAAAACTTAATTTTGACATTTTTGGCCAGTGCACTTGTTGGTTTTATGGGAGACTGATTTTCTTTTAGGTTCTTATTCTGCTGTTTCAGAAGTGCATCCCTCTTATTCAATCTTTTAGAAACATATTTTTTCTCCACTACAATTTCCAATATTTTTTAACTATATGCAAATAGTAGTTATAGCTGCTTTAAAGTTTGGATTTGAAACTATTATCTTGGGTGTCTGTGATCTGTTTTGTTTGTTACTTCCTCATTGGCCCATTTTGTTGTGTTTTGTTTTGCTGCCAGTGTTGTATTTGCTGAAGTATTTCTACAAATAAGATATGCTGAGCTGTTGGATGAAATTATTATGTCTCTCCAGAGAGAGCTTAAACTTTATTCTGTAAAATGTTTATCATTACAATCTCATATCATATTATTTCAATTACGGGGATTGAAATGATTCAAAGGTCCAATGCGTCCTCTCTCTCTCTCTTTCTCTTTCTCTCTTTATTTTTCTGCTCTAGTCAAAGCCAGAGGTTTCAGCAGGGACTCTTATGTGGACACTGTACTTTAATTCATGCCCCCTAGCTCGATGAGACTGTTAAGAGCACTTCTCAGAGTCTCATCTACCCCTTCTGAAATCCACATCAAAACTGGGTTCACCTTTCTGGGCCTTTGCCTTCCCTCAGATTCTGGCCTGATCATTCTTCACTATTTTATTATATCCCTTATTTCTTCAAGCAGATAATTTTGATGTTTCCCAGATTTTCTAATTGCCTTGGTCAGAAACGTTATCTGAATTACTTAGTTTAACATTACCAGATGCAGAAGCCAAGTTTATCTTTATTTAAACTCAGTGTGGTAAAATCTAGAATTGCATCAATACTAATAAATAGTGCACTAGAAAGTTAGTTTCATCAGATCCCTTTTGTTCTTTTTTCTGGTCATTTAAAAAAGAAGAGGCATCAAAGAAACTGTCAGTATTTTTGTAATGAACTCAACTTACTTAATTGGTTACTTTAAATAATACATTTGTAAAATTTGGTTTTAATTCCATTGCAGATATAAACGAATTTTCTTTTTTCTTTTCTTTTTTTTTTTGAGACAGAGTTTCACTGTTGTCACCTAGGATGGAATGCAATGGCGCAATCTCGGCTCACTGCAACCTCCACCTCCTGGGTTCAAGCGATTCTCCTGCCTCAGCCACCTAAGTAGCTAGGATTATAGGCGCCCACCACCATGCCCAGCTAATGTTTTGTATTTTTAGTAGAGATGGGGCTTCACTATGTTAACCAAGCTGGTCTTGAACACCTGACCTCAGGCAGCCCACCAGTCTCAGCCTCCCAAAGTGCTGGGATTACAGGCGTGAGCCACGGCGCCTGGCTCAATGAATTTTCTTTCTAGCTAACATTAAAGGCCTGTGAGAATGAATGCAACCAAATTTTTTAGAGAAACTTCTCTTTGATAATGGTAATTTGCCTGGGGAAGTCATTAATTTTTTGTGTGTGTGACTTGAGAATATCTTTTACTTTATCCTCTAATTTCTAGTCTTATACATACTTATTGTTAATCCTGATTTACTTCATGGCATTGAAAGACACTAAGGAGAAATCAATTCTCTCCCCTCTTCTTTTTTTAAAATAATATTCTTCAGGGTCCTTGAATAAGAGATATTTTGCAACACTGAAGGCTTTGTGTAAAAATTGCCTGCAGTCTAGAAGTAAAGGTCTATGGTGAGTTCTGCCATCTGTTACAACTGTTTACAACAGGAGTGCATCTTATATACACCAATTTTGACAGACACTCATTTTTAATGGGCAAGTCAGGTTATCCTCAAAGGTATTGAATAGGAAACACAGTCATGTATTCAATGGCTTGAATTTTCCTTCTTAATTTTTCATTGCCCTATCACTACTGCAATTTGCATTCATCTCTATGCTAATTGCTTCATTAATACTTTAGAATTTTTTTTTTTTTAATTCTACAGTTGTTAGGTTACCTAAGGCAAAGTAAATTCCAACTTTAATCTCAAAAAAATTATTACTGAAATGCTACCGTGTGTACTTTCTGTGCATTTATATTTGGTACATTCTATACTCCTTCAACAAGACTCATATTCATGTACATATTCATACTTAGGATACTACAGAAACTATTTTCTCAATTTAGAAGGTTTTAATCATTGTACTCATTTTAATTATTTTAGTGTTGTTGGGGATCAGAATGTGATGCCCCAAAATATGCTTTGACATGGTCAACTAAAGAGCAAACTCAAGGTCTCTTCTCAAATCCCTCCACTCACCGACCTTCATCTGTCAATCCTCTGTTTCTCTCAAAGCACAGGATGAGGCAGTTCTCTGAAATTTCTTTATCTACGTAGAAACCAGACCTGCCGTAGAGGAGCACAGTTGCCTTTGATCCCCTCCCTGAAATTTCATTAATCAGAAAAAAATCAAAATTACTGAGATTATAAAAATGCAGTTTTAAAAAATTAAAACTCATGCATTAGCAGAAGACGTTGAAAATTAAACACCACACTTAGGGCCCAGGTGAACTTTGTCCCACACCATATTCTGTTCTCCAGTCCCATTCAGTTCCCAAAGAGAATTATTTACTGACCTTTATCTGAGCACTGGGCCTATTTATGCCCTTGAAAAACTACTTACTACCCTTCAAAATGGCTACATTTCCCCCCATCTCTTCTTTCCTTTTATAAAAAGGGTATATAAGCATCTGTACCTTGCTGGATTATTTGGTAGTCTTTCTCCCGTGATTCTCCTGTTTTTATGCATGTCAATAACACTTGTGTAACTTATTTCCCTGTTAATCTATCAACTCATTTCAACATGAGATTTAAATTCAAACTTTCAGGGGGGAAGGAAAATTTTCTTCACCCCTACATGTATATGATATAATAGACATTTTAGAATCAATATGCACAGCAGATTAAAACATTGCTTAATAGAATTATTGGTGTTATTATAACTAAGTATAATACAAGAAAACAAATGTTTACAAGAAATTAGGAGATATGAAGTTCTGACTTTCTTTTTGCATTCAGACTTAATCCCACAAAATGGGATTGATAATAAATTTGTGAAAATTTATTACTAACATGTGATAAATATGTTTTAGATTTATATTGCTTGATGGTAGCTCTCTTCTTTAATATTTGCCACAGGTTAGTATTTAGGAAAAAACATTAACATTATTGTGTAGCAATCTCAGACGTGCTAATAGTATTCTAATGAAAATATAACCTCAGTTCTGGACAAAGATAGAAAAAAAATGAAAGATGTTGTAGAATATTTATTACTTGAATTGATTGATTTAGGCTATATGTTGATTAAAAATATTGACCTAGTACGTTTGTATGTATTTATAGATTCGAGGACTTTGAAAATTATCATGTAGATTCTCTTGTGTTTATTTTATTTTACTCAAGTACAATCATGAGAAAAGAAATGACCTATTTTCTGAGGAATGCAAGTCCCTTTAATAGTCAGGCCCAGAGAGATATTAAAATGAGACAGCAATCACGCCCTACTTCCCACTTTGAGCTACGTATCATTTCTTGAAACTGCTTGTTATTGCCACACCCAGCTATAAATTAACCTAATAATGCCACATGGGGCACTGCAACCCACCACCTATAGATTGACAATGTATAGCAAATCACCAATAAATATTATTTCTGTAAATCAGTAAGAATTTCTAACAACTTTGTATCATCCCACTCCCTGTCTCCCCACCCCTCTTTTTTCGCCCCCTTTAAAAATCCACCTGTAACTGCTGTCAATTGGAGTGTAATTAATTCAGGGCAACTTGAATCTATGCTTCTGGGTTGGAATCCCCAAGCTTGGCCCAAATGAACTCTTTACTTATATTAATTTTGCCTCAGTTTCTTCCTTTTAGGCTGACATATCTGGCATAAATCAGCAGGATTAAAGTGACTCTGCCTGACCACTCAGTGTTTCTGAAAGTGGTGCTTGGTAGCGGCACAAACATTTCATCTTTGGAAGTCACATTTGGCATTTTGGGTGAATTCTCCTGCCACTTTTTGGTTGAAGTTGTAGAATTTATTTGACTGTTTTTCAGACCCACTCTTTCCTTTAAGAGTGAGTGCTGTAGTCTCTGTCTTTGGGTAGAACAGGGTAAAGAGCTCTGCAGAGAGCTGCCTTTTTTCTCCCTCTCTCTCGTGGTCTGGTTCAGGTCAAAGTTTTCCACTGTTGTCTCTCAGTGGAGGCTTGGGTCACAGAATTGACAGTTAGGCACTGGTGGTCTCATTTTACATAGGACACTTTAAACAATGCATCTGCTTTTGTATTTTTGAAGTTAAGACTTGATTTTTCATTTGTGACCAACTCCTATTAAACACCAGCTGGTTTTATGTGTAACACTTATGGCATCTCTTATATACACCTCAGAGTGTGGACACATCTAACCTGGGATGGTCATAAACACAATGACAAAAGATGGAAATTTTAAAAATACTTAAAATAACTGATTTTCTTGCACAATTAGAAAAGCTAGTTTTAGAACCAAATAGGAGACTTACTTCCAATGGTACCTAAAATGCTTTTAAAAGAAATTCTGAGAAATTTGCCTCCATTCAGGAGTTAAAGATATCTATCACCACCACCTGAGGAAACTCCGCAGGTCTTTGACCCCTCTCCCTGAAATTCCTACTGTGGCATTCCCAGAGACACTATGAATTCTTCTGGTTCTGGGGACCACCTGATTCTCGAACTGTTCTTTGCTCAATTAAAAAGACCACTCAATGAATAAGAAGAGACTCCAAAATATATCTTTGTTCCTAGCTGACAATTGCTTAGGGCAATAAAACAGGTAATTAAAAGATTAATAGTCAAAATGGGAAAATGAATAAAATTAAAACCACTGAGATTATAAAAATGCATATCCAACAACTTTTTTTCCAATCAGGAGTAATGACTGACACTGATGTTCAAATGCCAACATCGGGGGAGTTAGCTAGCAGCATTCCAGCTGAGATCAGCTCTGAAAAAAGTTAAAATCTTTTGTAAGCTCAAACTACCTGCTTTAGCTCTCCTGTGGGATTAACAATGAAGGCTGCCTCCACATTGTAGTTCATGAGTTAAAATTCTATGCTTTTATCACATGACCCGGGTTCAATTCCTGGTCAGGGAATCAGTCTTTCTTGACTTGACATTTGCATCACTTTTGACTTTTGGGGATGCTCATTCATTATTGATCCTTTTCCCTTCCATGGACAGCTTTTGATTTCCTGTCTCCTTTCATTAGTCGGGGGCACATGAGGCTTTTGGGCTTTTATGTGTAGATGGTCAGCTCAAAAGCTAAGACCCTAAAAAATATGACCAGACAGAAATGTGGATTGTGCTTCATCTGTGGCTAGCAAAATATTCCTTTCTTTGTGCTTTCTTTGAAGTAGTTCTGGATTCCATGTGCACTGCTTTCCACCTCTTTGAAGACACCTCATGTATTCTTTGTTAAGTTGTAACCTTGGTTAAGTCTTACTAGTTTCACTTGGGAATGTACTTCAGTTAAAAAAATTCAAAATCCTGAAATACCGACTGTCCCAGCTAAAATCTGATAATAAGAAATTTAAAAGGATGTTTTTACGAACTCTATCCTCAAATGTAACTTAATTAAAACTGATATTTAGGATATATATGTATACATACATATATAAACACATATATATAACCGTATGTATAAATACATATATATCTTTTTAAGGGCTCTGTTCTCCTTCTGTAAAAACTTACCAGTCTACTGAATTTATCTATTCTTAAACCCATGTTAACCATATGTGTCCCTTCTGTCTGTTTCTTCATTTACTTCTGTCAGTCCCTCCTTCCCCTTACCACACTTGATGCCACATAAGGGAACCTAAAAAAAATGTCTAACAGCCTGGGATCCCTTAAGGAAATCAGAAAAGGTTCCAGAGACTCCTCTTTTTGGGAGAAACCTCTGTTTTTCCTCATAAAACCCCAAGAATTGTTAACTGGACAGATTCCTCAAGTCTAAAGTTATATTCTCTTTTGCATTAAGCTCTTTTGCATTTGACTTTCAGATACATACACAAGTACATGTATATGTTATATGTTGTGTCTACATATATATATGTCTGTATATGTTTACATGTAGACAATATATATTGTCTACAAATGTTAGCAAATTAACTTGAAGATGAATGCTCATAAATTACATAACTAGTCCAAATACTTTTCAAGTTCATGTAACTTTAGTAATTTTTGGTAAATAAAAAATAGTTTTAACATAGTAAAATAAGGACATCTTCAAATTTTTAGACATTTTTGCCTGAGTCTGCTAGTCAGACACATTTAGGCTGTTTCTAAACTATTTTAAGGTCATAAAACTATTGCTTCTGTAGTACTTTTGATATTTGCTTAAGTTGTGACTTAAACCTGTAAAAGCTGACTATTGGGGTTCTCCAAAGCCTATACACATCTTACTATGAGCTTGTCTTCAGGTTTAAGCCACAAATTCTGGGGTCTAGACAAGTAAACATGGTGAGGACTGGAAACAACACCCGGGACCCATCCTTCCTGGCCCAGCTGTGCCTCTTGGCCATGCTAGAAGGGATTAGATCTTTCAGACATTGTCTTTACAGCTCTGTTCTTTGTGTTGGATACTGCATCTGGTACATGATTAAAATTTAAAATTGCTTACTTCCTAAATTTTTCACTAAAAATAAGGGTTACTAAGAGTTAAAATTATAATTAGTATATGTGGTTAAAACTGCTGGATATAAGAGAAACATGTCTATATACAAAGCATATAAAGTAAGAAGTAGAGAAAGTTTAAAAGAGAGAGAAAATTTTCCTTTATGTGGGAGAGAACTTTATGTATTCAAAATGAGGGGAAAGGAAATGAAATTTTTATTCTAAGGTGAAGTGATAGGCAAAAACTGAAGGTTTAAGCAAGTTGTGGAAGGTTTGTGTAAGACTGATTTTTTGAATGGAATTTTGTGTGTGATCAAGTTGGCTAAAATAAAAAGGGGGTTATTTAGATTTTCTACAAACTGATGATTAATATCAAAAGTACACTGATGCAGGGCCAGAGCCTGGGCCTCTGTGTCAGAATAAAAAGGATCTGCTTTTTAATAAAAATTGCAAGAGTTTATAAAAGGTTTTTAGAAATCTTATCGGTATGGTCAAAGCTGATTGAGGAGATTGGATAGATTTATTTGTAAAATTTTATTAAAATTAGCTTTAGCATTAATAATATAGTAACACAAATGTAATTTGGTTTTCCACATAATATTCATGAGATAATAAAAGATTTTTTATTTCCTTCTGAGTAAATTGCATAAAAAAGAGGAAGGGGTAAAAGATTTTGTTTGCCTTAGGTTGTCAATATTAGGTATTATGATAATTGGAGAAAGTGCATCTTCTCTTTCTCAAATAGTAAAGGTTTTTGCTTTTAAAAATTTTTGAGTTGTCACTTTGGCTAAATGAATCACCAGTATTTTACAGTGACCTGTGATCATATTTTCAGCAAGTATTTTAAACCTTTGATATTTGATAAATTGTCCAAAGTCAAAATTTCAATTCTAAATTTTGTCCTTTTGACCACAAACTAACTTTTTGGACATTTAGGGCCTCTGGAAGTCAAAGAGAGACATATTAGGTTTATTTGATGGAAAACATTGTAAAACATGAAATTATTTGTCGGCCGGGCGCGGTGGCTCAAGCCTGTAATCCCAGCACTTTGGGAGGCCGAGACGGGCGGATCACGAGGTCAGGAGTTCGAGACCATCCTGGCTAACACGGTGAAACCCCGTCTCTACTAAAAAATACAAAAAACTAGCCGGGCGAGGTGGTGGGCGCCTGTAGTCCCAGCTACTCGGGAGGCTGAGGCAGGAGAATGGCGTAAAAACCCGGGAGGCGGAGCTTGCAGTGAGCTGAGATCCGGCCACTGCACTCCACCCTGGGCGACATAGCGAGACTCTGTCTCAAAAAAAAAAAAAAAAAAAAAAAATTATTTGTAACTATTTTGGGGTTATATTTGTATAAATGTGTTACTAATATATGTTCCAAAATTGTATGAGATTCTGAAAATTTGTATGATTATTATGTTACATTGTTGTATGTAACAGAACATACAATGTCAATTGTGTCTTTAACCATGGCTATTCTAATAAGATTGTCATCCACAATTATTAGTTTACTTTGATTTTTGGCAAAAAGTGATTTATAATCTGCTGCAGTTTAAAATTCGCTTCTTCTTTAAAAACATTTATGGAAAAGACTCTAGTAAATGCTCTTCAATAGAGGTTTTTGATAATTTTGGAGATCATACTGATGAAATAGGTAGAAAAACTATAGCACTCTAATAAAAAAAGCTGATATGTTCAAAAGGATTCTTAACATCAAGTAGAACAGGAATTACTTACATGGGACTAAACTAATAATTTTAGGACTTAAATACTTTTGTGTGACTTTTGGTTGAAATATTGTTGGTCCTTTTTATGTTTTGTTTACCAGGGTCAACATTTTTTTTTTCCTTGTGAGCCATTTATAGCTTATAGCAATTGAGTAAAGTATACTTTTGTGAGTAAAACTGAAACATTTGCCCTTCTCTACCAGATTCTTCATGATTTGAAAACTATTCTTGTATATTCTTAATTTATAGCAATATAGTTGTTTGCATAAGTTCAATAAAAATCTATTTTCTTTTGTCACAGGACATAATTAGATAACTGGTTATTTTAACCAAGGTTTTGACTGGGATGGCATAATTTGGATATTATCAGAATACTTTGATGAATTAAAATCAACTTTGTAGAGCTGACAAAAAGCCCCTTGGAAATACTGGACTGGTACCTTGTCTAATAATACATAGTTCTTTTACAAGGTTTCTATCCTTGTGGTAAGTAAAGAATGTCACTTTCTGACAGGCCTAGGAACCTCAAGTTATTTTGGGACCTAGAGGAGAGAAGAATTCTCCCAACTTAAACGGTTATTGTAGACAGTCTTATGGCAAATCTTTGGCTTGAATAGCCTCAAGGCTTTTAAAAGTCAGATCAGATGTTCCTTATGTAAAAATTCTATCAAAGCCAATTTAAAAGGGATTATATGGCCATTCACTATTCTTGTTGCACTTAATGCAAATAATCAGGCCAAGTATAAGAGGACTAAATGTTACATTGCAAATAAATCCGTCCTACTAAGATTTATCTTTGGAAAAAATAGAGAGCTGGAGGAAGAAAACATTGTATTTCAGAAGAAAACGAATACACCTGTTATTAGAGTCTAGTCTTGTCCATTGTTTTTAAGCTTTATTATTTACCTACATTTGGACTTAATCCTGACTTACTTCAGGGCTACAAGACATCTCTAAAGAAGAATATGGATTTAATTTTCTTCATGACGATTTTAGTTGACTCCCCAACGGAGTATTTTTTTTCCCTATTCTGACATACAAAGTCTCTTTTAATTTTAATCAATGTTTGCATTATATTTCTACTATTTAACCTATTAATGCTATTTATATCTCATTGTTTTACTTCTGAAAAAACTAAATTCATGGTACTTTGAAGATCAGGTAAGATTTAGTAAATGACAGCAATCATAGATCAGTGACTTTGACAGGACTACCTGGAAATGAGGTTTATTGGCAATAAGGCACACTTGACAGTCAAATTTTGATCATTAGTGTTTTTAATAAAAAAGATTTTTGATCAAAAAGGGGAAATTAGTAAACAACATAACTTTTGTCTGATGAATGCAAATCCTTTTAAATATCAGGCCCAGAGAGATGCTAAAGTGAGACAGTGGTCACATCCTACTCCCTCCTTTGAGCTCTGTATTCATTTCCTGATCCTGAAACTGCTTGCTATTGTCACAAGTAGCTATAAATTAACCTAATAATGCCACACAGGATACTGTTACTCAGGTTCTATAGTTTAACAATATCCAGCCAATCACTAATCAATGTGATTTTTGTCAACCGGTGAGAGGTCCTGACAAACAACTTTCTATCAACCCACTTCCTGTCCCCTCTTTTTAGACTTTAAAAATGTACTTGTAACTGCTACTAATTGGAGTATGTATTCAGGGAAATTTGAATCTATGCTCTTGGGTTGACCCAATTTGAATCTATCCTCAAGCTTGGCCCAATAAACTCTCTAATTACATTAACTTTGTCTCAGCTTGTTTCTTTTAGGTTAACAATACCATATATTTACCACATAAGTTTTCCAATACCTAAAGAAAAATTGTACCTCAATAAGATTTTTAAGTATTATAATTAAAATATTTTGTCCTTTTATTTTGTAGGAGAAGAAAAATAATTTTTCCTCTATCCTTCCATGTTCTTGAATGGGGACCCTATGGCAAAAGACAGATTACAAGAGAAAAACAGACATTTATTAACATGTATATCTCATATACACATAGAAAATATGCAGGGAAATAAGTAACTAAAAGAAGCTTAGAATTCAGGCTTAAATATAATCTTCAGCTAAAAACAAATAAGCAAAAAGGGTGTGAGACATGAGTTATGGAAAGGCAACCAGGAAAAGTATGGTAAATAAGAATAAAGTTTGTTATGCAAATTTAAGTTGGAGATTTCCTTTATAAATGTGAATTTTCCTTTCAAAGAGTAACTTCTGTTTTCAGAGCTTCTCCTGTGTCTTCTCTTTCTCAAAATAATCATCTCAAAATAATCATTATACTAAAGAAGCATATTTTGGGGCAGCATATTCTGGTCTTCTGCAGTCATATTTGGGGGTGGTACCTTCTGTCTCCTACATCCTGAATAAATAGAATAAAGTTCTTAAATACATTAGAGTCCATTCTAATTTGATTATTTTAATTCATTTTTTATTAAGAAATAATTTGATCTTCAGACCAGTACCCTGAGCTAAGAAAAATAAGTTTATGATTATTTACACTGTGTAGATTAAGAGATTTAGGCACAGAAAATCAAGCGACTTTTTTTTAAGGGTTGGAATGAGTACTCAAGTATTCTGACTACTAATGCCCTTGGTATTACATCAGTTACAAAGGGTTGGTTTAAAAAAATCATTAAAAAATGTTAGTATGACTAATCCTTATAATAAAAAATAAAATAATAGAGTTTTATATGTGCAAATATTTTACCTAGTATTAAATTTAGGATGTGGAAGATGAAAAGCACATGATGTAAAGAAGATAAATGTATGAATAACAGTTTCATGAGCTAAAATAGTAGTAAATAGAATTTCTAAAATAAAGGCATCATAATTATACTCTAGTAAATATATAGCATTATAAAATTCCATATAGTTGACTCATTCATTCTTTCATGACACAAATATTCACTGAGTGGCTACTGTATATTAGATCCTTTGTTAAGAATTGAGAATACCGGAGTGAATGTTAAGAAGTTTTAGAGAAACTTGTCTTTCATCAGATTTCATGAATACTATATAATAATGTTAATTATCAGAAATACTGACTGCTTAAATTATGTATACTTTCATATTATGACTTTTTTCAACATAATATATATTTGTATTATGAACAGTTTCATAGTAGTAATTACAGCTCCTAAAGTTTAAAATAAAACAAATTGAATGGTGTTGAGTAAAAACGAAAGAAAAAACCCTGTCACAACAAAAAACAAACTTGCAAATAATCTAAGGGGCGGGTGGTGATGAGACAGAGAAATTGGAATGAAGGTACTTTGTCAGTTCTAATTATCTTAATTTGAAAAAGCAAATAGGCCCACCAGATGTTACTACATAAGTTAATTGTGTCTTCAACATAAAAGGTAATTAACTTACATGCTTACACTTGTACAATTTCTTAGACTAGAGTTAAATTCACATATTATGACTTTCCATAACACTGTCTTCAAACAGAAGTCCCTAATACAGTAATTTAAAGTCTTTGTAAGTGGGAATATCCTTATATGCTATTCTTTGAGGAGACTGCCTAGGCCAGGAGTTAAGCATGCTCAGCATTTGTGGAAGGGAGTGAGGCCCTAGACCTTGTAGTAATCTGCTTCCTTAGGTGGCTGCTTGGCCACTCCTCATTGAGGGTTCCCTTGACACATGCCCCTTGCTTCTCAGCTCCTCCAGAGCCCCATAGAGAGAAGGTAATCTGAGGCAGTGAAGCTG
Organism: Macaca fascicularis; assembly: GCF_037993035.2. Classification (NCBI taxonomy): domain Eukaryota; kingdom Metazoa; phylum Chordata; class Mammalia; order Primates; family Cercopithecidae; genus Macaca; species Macaca fascicularis. Next base: position 118,402,908 of record NC_088377.1, read on the forward strand.
TGGCTGGATTTTCACTTTAGTGACTGTAATAATGGCAGCTAACGTTTATAGAATGCGAGGAAATTGTCATAGTGCTTTATATGTATCTAACTAGTTCTTACTGCAAATCATTAAAGTAAATTTTGTCAGGATTTGTACTTTATAGGTGAGCATCCTGAGGTATAGGGCAGTCAAGAGGTCAAAATACCTAGTGGTCTGAGATTTGAACCCCAGCAGTGCAGATCAGAATCTGTGTATATAACAAGTCATAACTGCAGATCTAAAGTATTTCTATGATTTAGATTTTCCTGTTTTCATGTTTTTCTCTTTTGTTATGCCCAGACCGTTTATTCCCCGAAGAAGACCACCAGAGTCCAGAGTCAAAGCTAAGCAGCAAGGATCTTTATTACAGGTTCGAACCTGGAACTCTCCCTCGCTCGTGAAATGAGACGGGCAGGAGAGCTCCCCCACTGAGCTCCGAGCAGTGTTATATAGTCTAAGAAAAGTGGGCATAGAGTTATTATACAAATCAGATATATGATTGGCTAGTGTTTGAACTGAAAGGACACAAAGATAGATGTGTACCCGCCCCCCACCCGCTACACCCTTGTTCTGCTCTCTAATCTTTGCACATACCAGAGATTTCGTAAATTCTGTGAGTACCTGGTTTTCTGCACGTACCAGAGATTTTGTTTTGCACATACCAGAGATTTTGTAAGTTCTGAGGCAAGGTCACAAGACGTGTTTAAGTAAGATAAACTCTTGCTGCCATAAACCTGCTCTCCCGCCTCAAAGTTTGAACCAAAATATCAGAAATGGCGGGAACCAATCATAGTTAGCCAAATCGCCTTGTTCAAACACTAGCCAATCATATATCTGATTTGTATAATAACTCTATGCCCACTTTTCTTAGACTATATAACACTGCTCGGAGCTCAGTGGGGGAGCTCTCCTGCCCGTCTCGTTTCACGAGCGAGGGAGAGTTCCAGGTTCGAACCTGTAATAAAGATCCTTGCTGCTTAGCTTTGACTCTGGACTCTGGTGGTCTTCTTCGAGGAATAAACGGTCTGGGCATAACAGAACAAGGTGATTTGGCTAACTATGATTGGTTCCCACCATTTCTGATGTTTTGGTTCAAACTTTGAGGCGGGAGAGCAGGTTTATGGCAGCAAGAGTTTATCTTACTTAAACACATCTTGTGACCTTGCCTCAGAACTTACAAAATCTCTGGTATGTGCAAAACAAAATCTCTGGTACGTGCAGAAAACCAGGTACTCACAGAACTTACGAAATCTCTGGTATGTGCAAAGATTAGAGAGCAGAACAAGGGTGTAGCGGGTGGGGGGCGGGTACACATCTATCTTTGTGTCCTTTCATATCCCCCTTCTCATAAGTAACTGGATGTCCAATCTTGGATTTCCAGAGTCTTATAATATAGCCTCACTTTCTGGGTGCAGGAGAGGCTGGTGATGGCTACGGAGGACCATTAGTTGGATAGTATCAAACCTTTCTCTGACAAATTGTAAAATTGTATTTACCACACAGGGGCCTATAGTGAATAGAAGTAGTAAAGACATTAGGGGGCCTAAAAGGGGTGCCAGAAGGGAAAACATTGAAGAGCTCCACCAATTGTTAGCGGCTGTAGTGAATTGTTGCTTTTTCAGTTCTAAGCTTAGTTCGTGTAGGCGTTGGACTCTTTCCTCAACTAACCCTGACTCATTTATATAGAAACAGCATTCTTCTTTGAGGAACATACAGGTACCTCCTTTCTCAGCCATGAGTAAGTCTAAGGCTCTCGGTTTTGAAGGATGACCTGTGCTAGGGAGGTGAGCTGCCGCTGAAGGGAGGCTAGGGAATAGGCGGAGTCTTCCATAGCAACAGAGAACTGTGTAACAGCTTGTCGTTTTCTATCATGGAGTGTTGTAGGGCCCCTCCTGCTAACCCTGCTGCGACGACAGAGGTGGTTAAGGATATTCCGGCAATTAGTGGTAGAAAAACTGCTCGTCTATGTCGCACAGTTTCAGTTGGGGCAGTCCCTGCCCAGCCTATGAACTCTGCCGGGGTCAGCAGTGTCAGTCGGGGAACTAGTGTAACAGGGATGCACAACTGTCCGTCAGAGATGCTTTTGGACAGAGTTTTTAACAGAGTCATATTACACCAGAAGAACACACCAGGGGGAGCACGTATGGGGCTATTAGGGTATGTAGCCATCTGGTTGCAGAGGCTGCTACTAAATGCTGAATAACAGTAGGGGTATTTCTCTTGGTATGGGTCACGGTACAGGGCTACATCAGGTATTGCAACTGTTGATGAATTAGAATCTGGCATATAGTTTGTGGGTGGGGAGGAAAGGGGAACAGCAGTTAATGGTGGTCTTCCTAAGGTTGCACACATAAAGCAAGAGGACAGGTCGCCTAAACCGGTGAGGTTGGCGAATGCTAGCCCTTCTTGTAATAGGGTTAGCCAGGAGAAGGGCTGCAAGTCTTGTGATAGCTTGGTTTCCTGTCTGTGGATTTGTGTATGGATTAAGGGTCGAATCTGGACTAGACTCCGCCACAAGTACAGGTGGCTACTAGGCCAGCTACTACTGGCATCGTAGTAGACTGCCCCATGTTGGGGCGATGTCCACCGGGAGTGCCCTGGATCTGTTATTATCCAAGTGAATATGTTGGGAGTCCCTGTCGGGTAGCGAGTCCTGAGGAGGTTAGACTTTCTCGGGTATTCGTCCCATACCCTGGCTGAGTGCATTTTACAATAGTGGTATGGGCAACCTGCATTCTGGTGCCACCAATAATTCTTACAATTATATTCAGTCTGATCATATTCAAAACAAATCATGGGTATCCCCGGTTGGGCAATTTGGAAATTAGTGAAATTGAGGTAAATTGGAGTATTGCACCTGGAGGGGGGGCAGTCTGCACTAGCTAGCAGTTTACCCGCTTGGGGGGTTTCCCCGGGGTGAGTTTTGTTCTCATAGAGCCAGAACCTCCAGACATAGGGATTAGACGGCGCAGCAGTTAGGAGAGTCAGATGTATAAGGCATAAAAGCATAGGCAAGCTAGACATGGTTACGGCTATGTGGGTGACGGCGCAGGGTTAGCTTTAAGGGGTTGTTCTTAGCTTTGTCTACAGTCCATGTAACCGGTGCTCCAGATGGCTCGAGAAGGTCGGATGTTGGGTCCACTGGTTTGACGTGTGTGTAGTGGATCCACGAAGCGATGCCTTCTACTTTGAGAGCGGTGGGAGTAGTCAGGAGTACTTGCAGTGGTCCTTTCCACCTGGGTTGAAGAGTTTCTTGCCGGTGGCGCTTGACTAGGACCCAGTCTCCCGGCTGGAACGGATGAGGCGTCAGCGGAGGTCCTGCCTCATACAGTTCTCGTAGTCTGGGCCAAATTTCCTGGTGAATTTTCTGTAAGGCTTGTAAGGAGAACAGGAGCTCAGAGACATTTTCAGTTTCAGGTTTGAGTAAGTCATCTTTCAGACTGGGGACCAGGGGTGGGGGTCTGCCATACATGATTTCATATGGTGTGAGGCCCAGTCTGTAAGGGGTATTTCGGGCCCGGAACAGAGCGTAGGGGAGAAGTACTACCCAATTAGCACCAGTCTCCATGGTCAATTTAGTTAAGGTCTCCTTCAGAGTCCGATTCATCCTTTCTACCTGTCCTGAGCTTTGGGGCCTATAAGCACAATGTAATTTCCAATTTGCCCCAAGAATGGAAGCCAAATCCTGACTTACCTTAGCAACGAAGGCTGGTCCATTGTCTGACCCTATTTGGACGGGAAAGCCATACCTGGGGAGGATTTCTTCCAAAATTTTCTTTGCTACAACGTGAGCAGTTTCTCTCTTAGTTGGGAACGCTTCTGTCCATCCTGAAAAAGTATCTACAAAGACAAGTAAGTACTGATACCCATATTTTCCAGGCTTTATCTCAGTAAAGTCTATTTCCCAATAGATACCAGGCCTAGTTCCTCTACACCTAATTCCTGCGGTGGTCTGGGTTTGGGGGCAAGCATTGTTTAGTTGGCAGGCTTTGCAATTTGTTGTGACATCGCTGGCCAGTTCAGCTATGCGCCTGATTCTAAACTTGGCATGCCTGATTAAGTCCATCATTCGCCGGGCACCCAGGTGGGTTGTCCGGTGGATGTGTTCCAACAACTGCCGTCCTAATTTTTCTGGTAGGATGGTTTGGTCATTTATATCAGTCCACCACCCATTTTTAACCTGTTTTAGGGGAAGCGTGTTCATCCATTCACGATCCTGTTCGGTATAGTCGGGAAAACATGGCAAATTTCGCGGGCCAGGATCGGGGAGCTGGAGCGCGAGGAGCTGACTGGGAGCTTTTGCTATGCTCCTTGCGGTTTGGTCGGCTAAGAAGTTGCCTCGAGCAATTGGCGTAGTTGGTTTCTGATGCCCAGGGCAATGTACGATAGCCAATTTCTTTGGTTTCCACAAAGCAGTTAATAGAGCTAGGATCTCTTGCTTGTTTTTTATTTCTTTGCCTTCGGCTGTTAATAGTCCCCTTTCTCTGTAGATGGCCCCATGTATGTGCGCAGTAGCGAAAGCATAGCGGCTATCCGTGTATACTGTTAGTTTTTTCTCTGCCCCTAGGGTGAGGGCCTGTGTGAGGGCTATCAGTTCAGCTCTTTGGGCCGATGTCCTTGGAGGCAAGGGTTCCGCCCAGATTACCTCAGTCTCTGACGTTACAGCTGCTCCTGCATACCGCTGGCCTTGGTGGACGTAGCTGCTGCCATCAGTGAACCAGGTGAGTTCTGTGTCGGGGAGCGGACGATCTTGCAGGTCCTCCTGCACCCCATGCACCTGAGCCAGTATCTCAGTGCACTCATGGAACGGGGCATCCAAGTCTGGATTTGGCAGCAGTGAAGCAGGGTTTAAAGAGGTTGGGGGCAGAAAAGTTATTCTGAGGGGGTTTAACAGCAGTCCTTGATAGTGGGTGAGCCAGGCGTTACTCATCCATCGGTCCGGCGGCTGCCGGAGGACGCCTTCAATGGCATGCGGGGTTATAACGCGCAACTCTTGCCCCATGATAAGTTTATCAGCGTCTCGGACCATTAGGGCGGTCGCCGCGATTATCTGCAGGCAGGGTGGCCAGCCAGCAGCCACTGAATCTAATTTTTTTGACAAATAGGCAACTGGCCTCTGCCAGGGGCCTAGGTACTGTGTTAACACGGCTTTTGCAACACCCTTACTTTCTTCTACGTATAAGTGGAAGGGCTTGGAGACATCAGGGAGCCCCAGCGCGGGGGCTGATAACAAGGCAGTTTTGATTTGTTGAAAGGCCAGCTCAGCCTCTTCCGTCCAATTGAAGGGCTGCCGTTCCTTTGTTACCTGGTATAGGGGCTTGGCTAACTCAGCAAATCCGGGTATCCATAACCTACAGAACCCTGCCGACCCCAGGAATTCTCTCACTTGCCGTGTCGACTGGGGTCTAGGGATGCGTAGGACTGTTTCCTTTCGGGCTTTGGTTAGCCAGCGTTGCCCCCCTTTTAATAGGTACCCCAGATAAGTTACCTCCGACTTGCAGATCTGAGCCTTTGTTGCTGAGGCTCGGTAGCCTAGCTCCCCCAGAGTCTTCAAGAGGTCCTCAGTCCCTTGAACACAAGTTTCCGGGGATCTGGCTGCTATTAAGAGATCATCAACATATTGCAAAAGAGTTATTTCAGGGTGTTGCCGCCGGTACTCACCCAGATCTTCATGAAGGGCTTCATCGAACAGGGTTGGCGAGTTCTTGAACCCTTGTGGCAGCCTGGTCCATGTTAGCTGACCGTTGATGCCCCTCTCAGGATCCGTCCATTGAAATGCAAAGAGTCCTTGACTTTTGGGAGCCAGAGGAAGGCTGAAGAAAGCATCTTTTAGATCAAGAACGGTATACCACTGTTTTTCGGGATGTAAAGCACTCAGAAGGGTGTATGGATTGGGCACAGTGGGATGTATGTCCATGACCCTTTTATTAACTTCTCTTAAATCCTGTACTGGCCTGTAGTCCGTACTGTTGGGTTTATGAACAGGTAACAGTGGAGTATTCCAGGATGAGTGGCAAGCCCGTAGGACTCCCTGGTCTAGGAGTCGGCAGATATGGGGCGTAATTCCTTCTCTTGCCTCCAGGGGCATAGGATATTGCCGAACCCGAACCGGGTCCGTCCCTGGCTTAACTTCCACAAATATGGCAGGTCGATGTTTAGCTAGCCCTAAGCCCCCAGTTTCTGCCCACGCTTCAGGGAAACGCTGGAGCCAAGAGTCAATTTCCTGATCGGGGGGCTTTTGCTCTTGATGGAGTCTGTACTCATCTTCTAAGGTGACAGTCAGGATAGATATTGGCCTGTTTTGGGAATCAGTTATCTTTGGCCTTTCTGGCTCAAAGTGGATTTGGGCCCCCATTTTTGTCAGCAAGTCCCTCCCTAGTAGAGGGCAGGGGCTCTCTGGGATGACTAGGAAGGAATGGGAGACTTTTCCCGTTCCTAAGTCTACAGTCCTCTGGGTTGTCCAGGGGTATTTTTTGATGCCTGTGGCCCCGTGCACCCAGGATGTTTTCTTAGACATTTTTCCAATTGGTTTGGTTAGGACTGAGCGTTCCGCCCCAGTATCGACCAAGAAGCAAACTGGGGACCCCTCCACTTGCAAAGTTACCTTGGGTTCGGGGAGGGGGTCCGAACCCCGTCTTCCCTAGTCAGAGTCCTGGGTAACGAGTACGGAGGTAGGGTTAGCTGGTCTCCGTTTCTTTGGGCAGTCTTTAATCCAGTGACCACGTTCCTTGCAATAAGCACACTGATCCTTTTCTAATCCTTGCCTAGAGCCTTGCTTTGTCTGCTTTCTGCTTTGGCCATTCCCTGCCTGGGGGAAAGCTGCTACTAAAACTTTGGTCATTTCTTTGGTTGCCTTGAACTGTTTTTCTTCTGGAGTATCCCTATTATTATAAACTCGCTGGGCCATCTGAAGGAGATCCTGAATCTGCTTTCCCTCTAAACCTTCTAATTTCTGGAGTTTTCTTCTAATATCTGATGCTGCCTGGTTTACAAAGGACATTACTACCGCAGCCTGATTTTCCGGTGCTTCCGGGTCCATAGGGGTATACTGTCTGAAAGCTTCCATTAATCTCTCTAAATACACAGCGGGGCTTTCTGTCTTACCTTGTAACACAGAATATACTTTAGCCAAATTGGTGGGCTTGCGAGCTGCAGCCCGGAGACCTGCCATTAGAGTCTGGCGATAAATGAGCAGTCGTCCCCTACCTTCTGCCGTGTTGTAGTCCCATCTGGGCCAGGTCAAAGGAAAAGCCGCATTAATGAGGTCAGGATTTGCAGTTGGCTAGCCGTCATCTCCTGGAACCAGCTTTCTGGCCTCAACTTGGATTCTTTCCCACTCCTCCGTTGTGAACAGGATTCGGAGGAGCTGTTGACAGTCATCCCAGGTTGGCTGGTGAGTAAACATGACACTTTCTAACAACGAGGTTAGATCTTTGGGATTATCAGAGAACCGAGCATTTTGGGACTTCCAATTGTATAAATCACTAGTGGAAAAAGGCCAATACATGAGACGGGAGAGCCCGGTATCATCGAGCGATCCTATTTCTCTGAGAGGCAGGGCTACGGTGGAGTCAGGGAGTCGGGAAGCTTGGTCCCGCAGTACGCGGCCTCGTGTTCGGCCGACCGGCCCCGGCGAGTTACTTTTGCTCTCGGCTGCTTCCGCTTCTCGGTTTCCCTCTACGGAAGCACCACCCTGGGGGACTGGGTCCTACGGGATAAGGTGAGGATATGGTGGGGGAAGTGTGGGTTCTAACGTTAGGGAGTCCTGGCTGTCTGGCAGCACAGGGGCCGAGGGAGCAGAGGGAGTCCTTTGTCTTGTAGGTCGCATTACTAGGACCTTGCAAGGCTCAAGGATGAATGGAGTTATCCAGGGCGGTGGGTCTTCCACAAGATTTTGCCACACTAGAATATAAGGAATTTGATCAGGATGTCCTGACTGCCCTGGCAGGAAAATCTTAGTTTTTACCTTAGTAATAATAGAGAGACAGAAAGTTCCTTTGGAGGGCCACCCTACGCCGAAAGAGGGCCACTCTGAACGGCAGAAAGTAACTAGCTTTCCCTTCTTTAGTTCTACGCTTAAGTTACGCCCCCGAGCCTTCACATCCTTAAAATTGGTAACAAGGAGTGAGAGCGGCGTCCTCTGGTTGTTGCTTATCTTTGGACTGCTCCTACAAAGAGAAGGAGGGACGAAAATGAGTGTGAAGCAGAGGGGAGTATCCGACAGGTCCGGTCCTGGAAGGGGAAGAAAAGGTTTTATGTTTCGTTTTGGACTTACACTTAACACTTAACAATAACGGACAGACAGTGAGAAACAATGAGCCTTCGCGAGCGCGTGTCGGACTTCCGACCTGAGTCAGACGGGGCAACCAAGGATGGAGGCCCCCAGATGGGCACTGGGGGACGTCTCCCACCAGTCCCGAGTGGCTGTCTTTTAGCGCGTCCGCCAAGACCATGCCACTTATAAAACAGACCAATACAGATTACAGATTACGGATTTCGCAAAATTTCAGGGAGACAGACAGAGACAAAGACAGAGACAGTGACAAAGCCGGCTTACCTACAGATTAAGATCCATTGACTTGGGGGTCTGGTGGGCTTGGGGGAAATCCCGGACGAGCCCCCATTTGTTATGCCCAGACCGTTTATTCCTCGAAGAAGACCACCAGAGTCCAGAGTCAAAGCTAAGCAGCAAGGATCTTTATTACAGGTTCGAACCTGGAACTCTCCCTCGCTCGTGAAACGAGACGGGCAGGAGAGCTCCCCCACTGAGCTCCGAGCAGTGTTATATAGTCTAAGAAAAGTGGGCATAGAGTTATTATACAAATCAGATATATGATTGGCTAGTGTTTGAACAAGGCGATTTGGCTAACTATGATTGGTTCCCGCCATTTCTGATATTTTGGTTCAAACTTTGAGGCGGGAGAGCAGGTTTATGGCAGCAAGAGTTTATCTTACTTAAACACGTCTTGTGACCTTGCCTCAGAACTTACAAAATCTCTGGTATGTGCAAAACAAAATCTCTGGTACGTGCAGAAAACCAGGTACTCACAGAACTTACGAAATCTCTGGTATGTGCAAAGATTAGAGAGCAGAACAAGGGTGTAGCGGGTGGGGGGCGGGTACACATCTATCTTTGTGTCCTTTCACTTTGACTTTTCTAATATTCCTTAACCTCAGTTTTTTAATCCATTGATAGAGTCTGAATATTTGTCCACTCCAAATTTTGTGTTGAAATTTGATACTCATGTTGGAGGTGGGGCCTGCTGGGAGGTGCTGGAGTCATGGGGGTGGGTCCCTCATGAATGGCTTGGTGTTCTTCTCATGGGATTGAGTGAGTTCTCACTCTTAATTCCTGCAAGATCTGGTTGTTAAAAAGAGCCTGGCACCTGCTCTGCCTCTCCATTTTTCAGCTGCTATGTGATATGCCAGCCTCTCTTTGCCTTCTGCCATTTTTGGACGCTTCCTGGAGCTCTCATCAGAAGCAGACACTGGCATTATGCTTCTTGTACAGTTTGCAGAACCTTGAGCCGAATAAACCTCTTTTCTTTACAAATTTCTCAACCTCAGGTATTCCTTTATAGCAATGCAAGAGACTAAGACATTCATTAAAAACAAAAATCTATCTCAGTCTTGCTTCATCACAGGATTGTCATTGGTAATACATTATAATATATGAAAAAGTATTTGGAAACTTAAAAACACTATTTAAGTGAAAAAAATTACGATTATCACTTGACACTCTTAACAACCTTTTATTATTATTATTATTTAACTATTTTCTTCTGACTTTGTGACAGTCATCTATTCTTGCTTTCCACCAGCTGTTCTAAATGTCCTTTTGCTTTTTCAGGCTTCATTGTCTTTTAACACTCACAATAATGTGTAAAAGCCAGGGTCTTAAACTTGAACTTGGAGAATTGAGATATCACTTTTTTTTTTTTAATCTTACAGATGAGAAAACAAAGTTTCAAAATTAATCTGATACCATCAAGGTTATTTTTGTCAGAGATTTCACTACATAATCTTAAGTCCTTTCACTGCAAACGCTAGGTCTATTGAATGGGAGGTATTTCTGCATCTTCTTATTTCCACATTAAAAGATATCAGATCTGAAAGTAAGTAACTAAAATTGCAAGAGAAAATGTTTTAAGGCCAATTCTGTATAAGAGTGCAAATGGTACTATCAGTTAAAAGCAGAAAACAGAAAAGAGTAAACAAATTGATTCCATAATAAAACGATATGCAGTATCAGGCAGAGGAACAAAAACATCTGTTTTTGCGTCTTTTGGAGAGAAAAAAAACCTAATTAGCTTGGGACTGATTCAGATAGATGTCATTTTGAATTACTTTTTTTCTTCTGTTTACCAAAATAATGCAATTAGATGGAGTAAGTACAATAAAGAAAATAGGTTTAAAACAGATGTCTGGTAATAGACATTCACAGTATTAAAAACTATATATGGAACTGCCTGCTAGGCAAATTTATGCAGAACCAAGTGTTGGGTCATTCTCAAGAAAAATGATCCTTGACTGAAGTGTGTAGATTAAGGCACAGGGTTTTTTCTTTTTGTATATCAATAAAGAATATTGCTTGGTCAGACTAGGCAGAATAATGTGTTTTATGATTTGGTGGGGAGAGGTGGATGATGAAGGGAATTGATTGGGTAAATCAGTCCACTCAAAAATGAGAAAAGGTTGCATTTCATCTTGTTTTTATTTTTTTTTTTTTTGAGACGGAGTCTCGCTCTGCCGCCCAGGCTGGAGTGCAGTGGCCGGATCTCAGCTCACTGCAAGCTCCGCCTCCCGGGTTCACGCCATTCTCCTGCCTCAGCCTCCCGAGTAGTTGGGACTACAGGCGCCCGCCACCGCGCCCGGCTAGTTTTTTGTATTTTTTAGTAGAGACGGGGTTTCACCGTGTTAGCCAGGATGGTCTCGATCTCCTGACCTCGTGATCTGCCCGTCTCGGCCTCCCAAAGTGCTGGGATTACAGGCTTGAGCCACCGCGCCCGGCCTTCATCTTGTTTTTAATTTAAAATCTTTTTATTTGTTTTATGTTGCTTTTCATTTGTGTTGTGAATTCATATATATGTGTATAAATGCATATATGTATACATATATGTATACATACACGTATATATGAATTTATACATATGCACATTTTTCATAAGAGAGTTAAATGATAATAAACACTGTATCTAATTTAGTGCTATTTTCATTAAACTTAACTGATCCTTTGCTCAGGGTTTCTTTGAATAAGAACAAAGGAAATGATTGGAAGGCTAATCTGAGATGGCAGCAATTGATTTTGACCAAAGCATAGAGCGATTTTTATTTGAATGGCAGAGTTTCCAGAGAAAAGCAAAGTGGGCCTTAAACTGTATTACCTATGTAAGGATCTCTGGGAACCTTCTAAGTGGCATATATAACATTTTCTTCATAACCTATTCAGAACAAATGTTAGAGAAATTATTATCCTTCTGTTACTAAGAACTAGTTTTTCTTCTCCTGGAGGCAATAAATTCTGCTTAAATATTCATCCATTTATTTATTACAAATATTTTCTGTACATCTGTGCACAATGCATGGGGTAAATGTTGAATAAAATTAACACTGTCTTGGATCAGTTTATGATCCTTTAAGGGATGTAGATTTATGATTCAGGGTGATTTGGGCTGTGTGATAGGAACATATACTGTGCTCTGTGAACACGTGTAGGATCTGCTAATCTAGTCTAGTGTGGGGAATGAGGGCATATGTTGGAGGCTAAGCAAAAGATATGTGACTACAACTTGCAAAGTATGAAGAGTTGGAAGAATCAGAGTACAAATTGCCTGATAAACTCTGCTAAGAATTTTGAAATTCACTCAATGGACAATGGAAAACCATCAAATGGTTTTAATGGAGAGAAAAATGATTCAATTTGCATTTTAGATATATGATTATTTAAATTGATTTGTTAACTAGGATTCTTTTCAGGCAGGATTTATTTCTTCTAATTGTTGACATAGCCCTTTGTCAATAAAGGCTTATAAGATATTGCAAAAAAGGTAAGGAGAGATTTGGTATTGTTCATTTCTGTTTAACAATTATCAGATGAAATCTGGCACGTTCAGGGTGGTATGGCAATAGATGGTTGGTTTGACAATTTTCTATAGACTCTATAAGACTCCTTGAGACCATTCCAGAGCTCTTCCTGTTCTGGGAGTGATACAGTTCTGAGGAAAACCAATCATTCTATTTTTTCATTGAGAAGATTGTGTAGCCACTTATCTATTGGTCCCTTCCAATTACTTTTCAATGAACCCTGAATTTCCTTACAGAGGTACCTTGGAATTACCTCGTTAGTCTCCCTCTTTCCTTTTCTTCCTGACTCTTTACCAGGGTTTAACTTGATGGTGACCCTGGGTTTCTTCAAGATAATTCTGTTTCATACAGCTATATTTTGAATTCATGTCTGCAATTCTTGGTTTCCTGAAGTCGTCACTGCCTTGATGGCACTGAGAAGACATATTTACTTGTTTCTAAATATAACTGATTGCTTTTTACGGCATTGCTTTGAAATATTATCAAACCAAAAGCAGAGCATGATGATAAATGGTTTTATTTTGGAGGGAGGGGCCCTGTTCATGGTGTAAATAATTCCAGCACTGTCAATTCGCTCTAACAACTTGACATTCCTTCAGTGGCCTCCTGCTTCAAGTTGCAAAATTACCTCCTGTCCTGAAGATAGGAGTTTATTTTTTGTTGTGCAAAGCCAGTTAGCAAACACAAATGGCCTAAAATATCCTACTGCAACTCTTAAAATTCTCCAACCATTTGTATCAGAACAGTTGAGCTCAGACTGAACTCTGGTCTTTTTACAGTATTGTAATAGATTTAATCAAAGCCTTCCCTTGGCAGTTGCAATTTTTACTTTGACATCTATTATGGGTCGAATTGTGTCTCCTCAAAATTCATATGTTCAGATTTTAATCTGCTATCACCTCTAGAATGTGACTGTACTTGGAGAGAGGGCATTTAAGGAGATTTCTAAGATAAAATGAGGTCATAAGTAGAAATCAAAACAATCAAAAATAGCTCTTTATTTACTAAATTCAGTATTAAAAATTATAAAGTATTTGCCAATTTAGTAAATAAAGACAGCTCTCTCATGTCCTACCAGTAGGGTGTTATGTAAGTTTACTAGGCCTACCTACATAATTTATAAAGAAAATAGGTTTATTTAGTTTACAGTCCTAAAGGCTGTGCTGAAGCATGCTACCAGAATCTTCTCAGCCAGCACCATGTTGTAGTCTTCTCTTGTGGTCTTCAGGCTGCTTCCATTCATGGTGAAAGGCAAAGAACAGCTGGCATATGCAGGAATCAGATGGTGAGAGGAAGCAAGAGAGAGAGGAGGTGTCAGGCTCTTTTTATCAAACAGTTCTCATGAGAACTAATGTTGCAAGAACTCACTCATTATTGCAAGAATGGCACCAAGCCATTCATGAGGAATCTGCTCCCATGATCTAAGCACCTCCCATTGGGCCCCATGTCCAACATTGGGGATCAAATTTCAACATGAAGTTTGGAGAGCCAAATATCCAAACTGGAGCAATAGGTCAGTGGTTTGATTTGTGATTACACTGTTCTATGCTTCTTGTAGGAAAATCATATTGACTTGATGGTATTGGCTAGATAAAATTATTGCCAAATTTACTATGTTTCTTACATAGTAAGATACCAAATAAATATTTCATGAATGTTCCTCAAATAATTTATATAGCATTGGAATTAAATATTTTTAAAATACAGTCAGTTCTATTATAGCATGACATAGACATGTGTGTTCCTAAGAATCACTTGCTATGCAAAATCATACAATAAAACAATCAGAAGGGCTTATGGGAAAAATAGGGTTAGGAGCACAACCCCAAAAACTTTGTCAGTGACACATAAAAAAACTAGAACCTAATAAAAAATGGTAGCATAGTTTTGCATGTGTTAAATGATTAAAAATATATAGACATACTACAGTAAATATGGCATTTTACATTTTAAAAGACCTAAAATTTGCTTGTAGACTGGGAGTTGGAAGGGTTGCAACTGTGAATTGTTTTGCAGTAGTGGAAGGAGGATTAAATGAAGTAGAAAGAAAGTTGTAACACTGTATGTGGGTAGGGGTGACTCATAACACATATTGTGAACTGAGGTGGCTGGTAGGAGTGTGTACGTGTGTGTGTGTTATTGTCCTGCAATGCTTGGTTTAGCTACATACAGTTTTCTGAAGTCACTAGTGTTTCTCACCAATGAAATCACATACAAGCAAAATAAAAAATTGTGTTATGTTAAAATTGTTTTTAATAAACCAATTGTGTTTGAAGAAATTTACTATTGAAAACAAATGTTATGGCAAAACTGACTCTATTTGAGGAAGCTCAAATACCTATTCTGGGAAATCTTTTGAAGTTAATTGCTTTATAACTCCTATTTTTTCACTTCATTTCTTTTTCCATTTTTTATCTGTTGAGGTTATCTTCTTCTGAAATTATTTTTGGTCATCCCATTGATTTTATCTGCATTTAGAGTATACTTCTATTTCCCAGGTCTGATATTACTCTTTGCTTTGGCTCAGTACCCAGCTCAAATCTTTATATATGAGCCATTGGGGAAAAATATGAAGGAACCAATAGTTCCTAAAGGACATTTTTAAACACCTTTCACCTCACTTCTCTGTTGTGCCTAAAGTTATCTCTCCTTTGGAGCAAAATCTTTGCCAAAAAAGTGCAATATAGAGTTTGAACAAGTAGTGTTTTTCTATAAAGCATGACCATGACAGTCTGTAAAATAATGACTCTTCTCTTACTGCCCTTAAAACTGTGTTGTGTAATATAATGAAAGTTTATAGAAGAGGTTCCAATTGTATGGAAGAGAAGATACATTTTCTCACCCATTGCTAAGTTCATGGCTGAGGTACCTATGACAGCAAACAGATTAACAAGATAATCTGATAAAAGTATACAAATTTATTTAATATAGGTTTTATGTGACATAGGAGCTTTCAGAAAATGAAGACCTAAAGAAATAGAGAAACTGAGTTCTTTTACACTTAGGTTTGATGAAGAGTGGTCAGTGCTACAAGCTTTGGCTATATGTTATAGCCTATTGCTCCTAGACTACAAATATACATGACATGTTACTTTACTGACTATCATAGGCGATTGTAACACAATGGTAAGTATTTGTGTGTTTAAGCATATCTAAACATAAAATGAATTCAGGGCAAGATGGCCAACTAGATGCAGCCAGGTGGAACAGCTGCCACCAAGGGACCAAGATGACTGGCACAGTCCTAACAGATCTTCAGAGGGAAGGCACTGAGAGTAGACTGAGGAAGACACAGAAGCTGGGCTGAAGTGGGAAGGAGCTGGGAGCCCTACATGAGGCTGCCGCACACTGGGACTTATTCCTGGCCCCCAGCAATGCCACGGAATTGGGAGAGTTAAACTGGCAAGGAGTGACCTGCTCTTGCCGTGGACCTCTGGAATCCCAGCAGGAGGAGACCTCTCAGCTGCCAGGGCCACTTGAGTGGCAGAGAGATCTGCTTAGAGAAGTGGTAGAGGCAGCACTGAAATCAGTGTGGAGCCCAGTGAGTTTGGTGCAGAACATCTGTACCAGAGTAGGCCAGGGATGCCCATCCCCCTAATTTCAACTTGTTCTCAAGGGAAACTTTAGCCCTAGGGGAACTGTCAAACCTGATCTCTGCTGGGCAGTCTTGCCCATCTGATGGGACCAGTTTGACTTGAGCACATTTTGGTTTACTAGCCTCTCTCAGGGCTCCACTCTGGCTGTGCCTGCTTGCAGTACAGCCTCAGGTGCCCTGGGGGCCTGCATCATAGCTTCTGCTGTGGAAGATGGTACCTGACCAGCAGAGAGCTCCAGCAGAGCAGCACCCATCCAGTCCCTCCCTTCACTGCAGCGTCCCCTGGGCCCATGGCCAACCCCACATCACTTTGCCAACATGTGTATGTGCAGGCAAATCTTTCTTTCCCTACCACACCAGCATGTTTGTGTGCATGAACCCTGCTCTACCACTGCTGCCATCATGAGTGCACTCCGCCCCCCATCCCCTTGCCATATCGCTGTTACAGTCAGGGCCTTGGTGGTCACAGCACCCTACCCCTGTACCAACACTGTTGCCAGAGTGAAACTAGGCACAGAGAACAACAAACCCTCCCCCACCCTGAGCAGCCACTCTTACCTGCATGAATGCACACAGAGGGTAGACACACACTTGCACCCACCAGGGCCCTGCCCTCATGCTAATACCACCACCAATGTGACCATGCACAGAGTCACCAATGGGTGTACCTCTTCCTCTGAGACATGCTGCCTCCACCACTGCTGTGAATACCTGCATGATAGCTGGTACCCAAACACCTGCTAGCACCCTGCTGCACCTGATGAGTATGTACCCCACCATGCTTCTGCTGAAGCTGGCAAATGAGAATGAGGATTGATCTGCTACCACCAGCCTACAAAACACTTTGGCTGACACCACCCATCAAAATGTGGTGAGTAGTGGTCTGGTACTATTCCTACTGAAACTATTCCAATGCAATTGAGGAGGAGGGACTCCTCCCTAACTCATTCTATGAAGCCAGCATCATTCTGGTACCCAAACCCGGTGGAGACAAAAAACAACAACAAAAGTTTAGGTCCATATCCTTGATGTACACTGATGCAAAGATCTTCAACAAAATACTGGCAAACTGAATCCAGCAGCACATCGAAAAGCTCATCCACCACAATCAAGTAGACTTGTCCCTGGGATGCAAGGTTGGTCCAAGGTATGCAAATCAGTAAATGTTATTCATCACATAAACAAAACTAAAGACAAAACCCACACGATTATCTCAATCGATGCAGAAAAAGCTTTGATAAAATTCAAAATCTCTTCATGATAAAAACTATCAATAAACTAGGTACTGAAGGTAAATAACTCAAAATAATAACAGCCATCTATGACAGACCCACAGCCAACATTATACTGAATGGGCAAAAATTGGAAGCATTCCCTTCCCCTTGAACACCAGCACAAGGCAAGGATGCCCTCTCTTACCATTCCTATTCCACATGATATTGGAAGTCCTGGCCAGAGCAATCAGGCAAGAGAAAGAAATAAAGTACATCTGAATAAGAAGATAGGAAATCAAACTTTCCGTATTTGTCTATAACATGATTCTATGTCTAGAATACCCCATAGTCTTTGCCCTAAAGCTCCTTAAGCTAATACACAATTTCAGTGAAATTTCAGGGTACAAAATCATTGTACAAAAACCACTAGGATTCCTATACACCAACAACAGTCAAACTGAGAACCAAATCAAGAATGCAATCCCATTCACAATAGCCACAAAAATACTAAAATACCTGGGAATACAGGGAGTTGAAAGATTTCTAACTAGGGAGTTGAAAGGTCTCTATAACAAGAATTACAAAACATTGCTCAATGAAATCCGAGATGAGACAAACAAATGGAAAAACATTTCATGCTCATAGATAGGAAGAATCAATATAGTTAAAATTGGCCATATTTCCCAAACCATTTTTCAAATTCAGTGCTACCCTCTTCAAACTACAATGATATTCTTCACAGAGGGAAAAACACTACTTTAAAATCCATGTGGAACCAAAAAGAGCCTGAATAGCCAAGGCAATCCAAAGCAAAAAGAATGAAGCTAGAGACATAATGTTACCTGACTTCAAACTATACTACAGTGCTACAGTAATCACAACAGCATGGTACTGGTACTAAAACAGACACATAGACCAATGAAACCGAAAAGAGAGCCCAGAAATATGGCCTCACACTTATGACCATTTGATCTTTGAGAAAAATAACAAAAACTAGCAATGGGTAAAGGACTCCCTATTCAATAAATGGGACTGGGATAACTGGCTAGCTACATGCAGAAGATTGAAACTGGGCCCCTTCCTTATACCATATATAAAAATCAACTCAACATGGATTAAACACTTAAATGGAAAAAGCAAAACTATGAAAATGCTGGAAGACCACCTACACAATACCATTCTGGACTTAGGCATGGGCAAAGATTTCATGATGAACACACTAAAATTAGTTGCAACAAAAGGAAAAATTAACAAATGGACTCTAATTAAACTAAAGAGCTTTCACAAAGTAAAAGAAACTGTCATCAAAGTAAACAGACAACCTACATAATAGGAGGAAATATTTGCAAACTATGTTTCTGACAAAGGTCTAAAATCCAGAATCTATAAAGAACATAAACAAATTTATAAGAAAAAAATAACCCCATTAAAAAGTGGGCAAAGGACACGAACAGACACTTTTCAAAAGAAGACATACATGCAGCCAACAATTATATGAAAAAAAAGTTCAATATCACTGATCATTAGAGAAATGCAAATCAAAGCCATATACCATTTCACACTATTCAAAATAGCTATAATTGAAAAGTCAAAAAATAATATATGCTGGCAAAGTCAGAGAGAAAAAGAAATGCTTATACATCATTGTTGGGAGTCTGAATTAGTTTAACCATTGTGAAAACCAATGTGGCAATTTCTGAAAGACCTGAAAATAGAACTACCATTCAACCCAGCAATCCCATTATTGGGTGTATTCCCAAAGGAATATAAATTGTTCTACCATAAAGACACATGCACACATATGTTCATAGCAGCACTATTCACAATAGCAAAGGCATGGAATCAACCTAAATGCCCATCAGTGGTAGATTGGTACATATACACCCTATAATACTTTGCAGCCATTTAAAAGAATGAGATCGTATCCTTTGGAGAAACACGGATGGAGCCGGAAGCCATTATCCTAATTGAACTAACACAGGAATGGAAAACCAGATACCGCATGTTAGCACTTATAAGTGAGAAATAAAAGAGGAGAACACATTAACACATAAAGGAGAACAACAGACATTGGGACATGGTGGAGGGTAGAAGGTGGGAGGAGAGAGAGGATTAGGAAAAATAACTAATGGTTACTATGCTTAATACCTGAGTGATGAAATAATCTGTACAACGAACCCCCATGTCATTAGTTTATCTATATAACAAACCTGCACATGTGTCCCTGAACTTAAAAAACATAAAAAGTACAGTAAAATTATGGTATTATTATGAGACCACCATCTTTTATGAAGTCTGTTGTTGACCATAATGTCATTATTTGTTGCCTGACTGTACTTTAGACCTAACACATCTATCAGTTAACAATGAAGTTCACTCTTTTATAGTATTCCAGAGAAAACAAAATATATTCTTTTCAATGAAATAGAAAGACCTCTTATGAAAAAATAGAGTTCTGATGTCCTCATTTCAAAAGGAGGGGATGGGAAAGGAAGGAAGAGAAGAAGGGAGGGAGGGGGAGAGAGAGAGATGGGGGATGGGGGGGGGGAAGAGAGAGAGAGAGAGAGAGAGAGAGAGAGATTGAGATTGAGCCAAAAAAGGCTTGCTTGTTCTTACAAGCCAGAGTGCACTTGCTAATGAGATCAAGAATTGAACATGTTCTAAAAGTACCTATATGGTATACACATATAATTCCTTCAAAGTCATTCTAACATAGATATGACTGGGTCTGAGTACTCTTCTTAATTTCTGCTTTTCCATAGTTTATAAACATAATTTCTCTATGTCATGTTTTAATTTGGCCTTTTTGTAGGCCAGAACTGTGAAACTGGATGGAGTTAAAAGCAGCTTGCAGAATGTTGTCATGAAATCATGTTATTTCTAATATTATTAAAGAATCTTCACGCTGGTTTCTCAGGCATAGTGAAATAATGAAGCAGGGAGAATTAAATATCTTTGCTTTCTTTTCAAAGTATGGCAATCATTATCTGTCTAAGTTAGTCATTAGGATTGCTGTGTTTTCATTTAAAAAGAATCAGTTAGTGCAATAGTGTATCACATTAGTGCCTAACAAACCAAAGGATTTGGACACTGTCATGAGAAAAAGTCCATAGAGAGTTAAATACATACTTTCAACTCTAAAGAAAGTGCTTTTATATGAACAGTGAAAAGTCTGCTCTTTCCCAGTGGGTAGTGCAAAAGGGACCATGGAGGATATTAACTGACACAAAGCTAAAAAGTCAACCTGCTTGTTACATACATACATATATATATATGTACCATATATATACACACACACATGTAGGATATATATACACATATGTGTGTGTATACATATACACACATATATATGTGTGTGTGTATATATATCCTATTCTATGTGTATATATGTGTGTATATATATATTCTATGTGTGTATATATGTGTGTGTGTTATATATATATCCTATTCTCTTATTCATATAAAGAATGATTTGTACTACTAATGACTACTTTCTTGGCATTTGTATATTTGTTGATTCTAAAGTCAAGACTTTTTTTTTAGTATTGTGGCCATGGGCGATTCATTTAACCTTTTACGCCTTAATTTTTTCATATGTAAGATGAAGTTTAAAATATTTTCTCTGTGTACTATAAAAGACTGTGAGTATGAAATCAAATAATGTAATAAAAGTATTTTATAAACTGAGAGAGGCATCATATATATGCTAGGTTATAGTATTACATATCCATGCATAGCTAAAAGGACTCCTGTGTGCTCTAATTTTTAAAGTCAGCATCCAAATGTAATTTATGAAATGAGGAGCCTGTTTCTATTTGAAACCTGCCTTTGGACTTCTAGTTTGACTGAAAATCAGTCTCCCGTTATGCGATCCACTGAAAAATAGCCACACTAAATAAAGAAAGTCTATATTTTGTCCTATGGGTCAGAAGCTATATGCCCATGACTCCATATTCATTTCCTGTCAGTCTCCTTGCTAACAACTCCATGTAAGCCACTCTGGCCTTCCTGTTCAGAACAGGTTTATTACCACTTTGGGAAGGGCTTTTAGTTGGGATTTCCTTATCTGGGAATGCTCCGCTGGATTGTTATTTGACTTACTCTTCCCTTACTTATCTCTCTACCAATATGCCATCCCTTTGGAGAAATCTTCCATTGTCATTCAATCAAAATTTTCCTCCCTCATTCTACCCGCATTACTGTCTATCCTCTGGCTCTCCTTTATCTTTCTCACAGCACTTACGATTGCCTGACATTACTCATATTTATTTGTTTTTATTTACTTTTTTTTTTGGCTTTTTAAAATCTTCTTTATACCAGAAGAATTTTTAGAAGGTAGATAATTAAATATCCTTTTCCAGTGTATTTCACAATGCTGAACAGTATATGACACAAAAGGTGCACCATAAGAATTAGAGGAAAGCAAGAAAAAAAGGAAAGAACAATGGAGGGATGGAGGGAGGAAAAAAGGGAGGGAACAAATGGAAGAATAGAAGGGAGGGAGAGGAAGAGAAGATGAAGGGAAGGGAAAGGAGAAAGGAAGGACAGAGAAAGAAAGAGAAGTAGACAGATGGCCATTGGTTGCCATTGTTTCCTAACAGTGTAAAATATTGCCTCAATATTTGGAACTGATTTTCAGAACACTTAAAACTTAAATATGCACTATGACTTTTTGGACTGCCCAATATTTTGACTTATTTACTCATATATCTAAATGAATATAGATTTATGTATCCAAATATATGTACATGTATATAGCTTTCTGTCTATATTCATCTGTTATTCTTGCCTTTCTATGTGTGGTTGATACTTTTCAGTTTACTACATTAAAGCCAGTAGGGCATACAGCTGCGGTATATTTTCATTGTAGGTCAACAGTGAACAGAATCTTGTACTGTGGTAGGCACTTCTCCTTCCATAGCTATTAATAAGGGGTGATTTTTATTTTTAGCATTGTTGCTTGTCTACGTATCTTTCTGTAAAACTAGCGGGCAGCATTATAGTAGCTGATTGTGAAATCAGAATGTGATATTGATGATATTGTACAATTTAATGAAGCAGTGAGATCCCATTTCTATTAAACTTACAAGATATATTCCATTGCAAGCACATTTAATTTTCATGGTGAATTAATAACTTGGCTGCTTATAGATAGATCATAAACATTGCTATTTATGTTTGAAATAATTAGCCTGGAGACCGTGTCAGTAATTATTGCCATCCAGTGTTCTAACATCTCTGTGCTTCTCTAGAGATACAGGTTCTATTTCTGGGGATCTATCACTGGACTTATCTATTATGGTCTAAATGCAGTAAATACTAAATCTTTATAATATATCCTCATTTGCAGAAGTTGGGAGCTGGTTGAAAGTTGAAAGTAGTCCTCTTCTGTAATAAACCATTGGTCTCAATTATGGGTAGATCCCCTTACCTCTCACTGCATACAGGACACCACTTCTGAGTATTCACTCAGCTTTTTATGTGGCGTATGTTAGCATATCACGCATCTCATGTTGTGCGCCATGCTTTTTTTGCCTTAATATTTCTTTCAATTGCCTCATTAGAATAACAAACATTTTATTTTCTAGACATCTTAACAATATCAAAGATGCTGTTAGTTAACTTGAAAATTTTAAAACAAATAAAATTAGTTTCAAATTTTGGTTAGCTTTCTACTACCATACTATGTACCTTTTGTTTCTTCAGTTTTCTGGAAGACCTAGAGAAAGATAACTTTTGGTAACTTAAATGACATGGTTTTATTCTAATTATATTGGTGCAAAATTAAAGTGATAGCCATCATCATGTACAATAACTTTTTATATTCTTTATAATTTTAAATGTAAATTGTGTATTTCTTTAAATGGTAGCCTTTTATTGAATGTTATGATGTCTATAATTCTCATGTGATTTTTCTAGGAGGAATATTTTCTATGTGTGTCTCTTTACACTAGTAACTAGCAATGCATTTTTATTTCTCAACTTTTTAATTTACCGAGAAACATTTGAGATATCAAATACTTTCCACTGGGGTTCATTTTGTGGCATAGTTGAAAAATATAATTTTATACATTAAGACATTAAAAAAGTATTCTTGCAGAATCCAGAGTAGATCTATATTTAATATGCTATTTATCATGGATATTTTACTGAAGTAAACCAATGGAATTATATAATAATAAAATATAGATAACTGACAGAAGTTTCATTTTTCCCCAAACCTCTATTCTGATTTATGAGACTATGTCATTTTAATATTCTTTCTATTGCTTCTCAAATATGGTGTGCTCTATCTGTTTTATCTCTGTTCTTTATCCCAGAATAACATTTCCGATTGAGAGCAAAGGCAATGAAGTCTGTCTACACTAGAACAAATTTATGGGTCCATGGATTTCATCAGCCTGTCAAAGACTATAATAACTCTACAAAATGGAAAAGCCCCTAGTCTCAATGGCAAATAGAATTTTATGTGTGATTTAGACATTTATTTACTTACCAGAGTCCAGTTGTATTTAGGTAGAATTTCATTTTATCATATGAACTTTTTCAGCATTTAGTCATCCACATGAAAACTCAAAATTGTAACATTATTTTTCTTGCAGACAAGAAAGAAGATTGTATTTAGCTTTTCATTTAGAATCATTCATTCTCAACAGCTAATGATTCTTAACAGCTTGTCATTCTGCCAAAAAGGGCAATGAGAGAGATTACATAATTTCTGTGGTCATCAGTTGTGAGTCTTTTTCTTGAGTGCCTGAAAATAATGTAGTAAAATGTGGGTTATCAACAGAATGACAGTATTAACACATATATAATTTAAGAAACCTTAGTATAAAGTTCTAAAAAAGCAGTTTACCACTGATACCAGGTTTCTACTTTTAGGGATGGGAGTTAATTTTAATTGAATTTTATGTATTTTTATTCTGCTTACCTGTATTGCAAAAATGTTTGTTCAGTCCTTTGTCTTTAAGTTTCAGTGGAAGAGAAACTTCTTCCTTATTCTAGGTCCCTGATCCCCTTTTTCTTAAAGCATTTACTTCAGAAAATTTGTAAATGTCCATTCTTTCTCTGCCCCTTTAGGGTATAAATCTTTTAAAAAGCTTCTTGCCAGTTTTAAAGTCCAAGAATATCTATCTCAGGTACTTGGAGCCATCTGAAATAGGGCACCTGTTTCTCAGTTTCTGTAGGAGAGTAGGAGCCTAATTTCAGTGAGTCCTTGCTTTAAGATATTAAATTACTCCCTATTATGAATATGAGAAAAAATTTACATTTTCTTTGAGTAAAGCCAATTAGCAAACATAGATTGTCTAAGATCCCCACATCTCAGCTCTTAAAAACTTTCTAGTCCTTTGTGTTGGTGGAGTTGAGCTCAGGCTGAGTATGGCTTTTCTTTCCTATTGCAATAGCTTTGAATAAAGTCTTCCTTGCCTATTTAACTTTGTCCATTACAATTTTTGCTTTGATACAATGTAAACTGTTTTACTTAAAAATATTAGTTCTTATCTTCTTCTACTAAGATTACAGATTTTCTCTTAATGAACACTCACTTTTAAAAAACATTTTATTGGGCTGGGCATGGTGGCTCATGCCTGTAATCCCAGCACTTTGGGAAGCCAAGGCAGGCGGATCGCAGGCAGATCACCTGCAGTCAGGAGTTAAGACCAGCCTGGCCAACATGGTGTAACCCCCTCTCTACTAAAAATACAAAAATTAGCCAGTCATGGTGGTGCATGTCTGTAATCCCAGCTACTTGAGAGGCTGAGGCAGGAGAATCACTTGAACCCAGGAGGTGGAGGTTGCAGTGAGCCGAGATCGCACCATTGCACTCCAGCCTGGGCAACAGAATGAGACTCTGTCTTGAAAAATAAAAACAAAAACATTTTATTAATTGGATTCCCTATTTCATGTTGATAACTGTGTCTCCTCCTTAAAAATTAAGTCACAGCTGTGACTTATACTGTTTCTGATATGTCAGTTCTTCAGTCCTTTTTTTTTTTTTTTTTGAGACAGAGTCTCACCAGTCATCTCTTAACTGTTGATGATCTCCATAGATTCCATGTCCATTATCTAACCATATCTTTCTTTGATTAATTTCAAATACATTTCAACTTCCAAGTATGTGTTTATGATTCTGAAATATTTCCCAAGCCATACTGCTCTTGAGTTGCTAGACTATATTTTTTCCTGCTTTTTCCACCTCGATGCTTCAAGAGTATCTAAGAACCTTAATTTATCTTAGATCTCTATTTTACAGCTTTTCAATATTTTCTTACTGGATGAGTGCACAGCTCTCAACATGGGTAGCCAAGCCAATAACCTGGCCATTAACCCACAGTACATTTATTAACTTATTTTTCTAGTACAAAGGTCCTAGTAAGTTTTGTGGCATGAAATAATACATGAATAATATTTTATAAAATCTTGATGGCTTATACCTGATTTTATGTCTTTTTTCTGAGTGATGAGTAGGGAGTAAGGTGTAGCCAGGTGAATGTAGTGTGAAAAATCAGTCCAAGGAAGGAGAGACTGATTACTTGGTATTGATTAGTTGTTTTTTGAAACATTAAGCATCTAGTTTAAAATATGTCAATGATTAGTTCATAAAAACATGTCACTTTTCATAGGAATTGCATTGAACCTGTAGATTGCTTTGGGCAGTATCGTCATCCTTGTCAAAATATCAATATTATTTTTTACAGCATTAGAAAAAAATTCTAAAATTCAAATGGAGCACCACCCCTCAAAACAAAAGCAAAAATAGAGTAACCCTGAACAAAAGGAACAAAGCTAGAGGCATCACACTACCCAACTTCAAAGTATATTACAAAGTTATAGTAAGCAAAGTAAGGATGCTATTGGTATAAAAACAGACTATAGACCAATGGAGCAGATTAGAGAGTTTAGAAATAAATCCAAGTATTTACAGCCAACTGATTTTTTGATAAAGGAGCCAAGAACATACACTGAGAAAATAACACCTTCTTCAATAAATGGTGCTGAGAAAATTGGATATCCACATGCAGAAGAAGGAAATCAGACACATATCTCTCCTTATATACAAAAATTAACTGAAGATGGACTAAAGATTTAAATATAAAACCTGAAACTATAAAACTGCCAGAAAAAAAAAAAAAAAAGAAAAAACAGGAGTAACACTGCCAAGATATCGAGCTAGGTAAAGGTTTCAAGGTTAAGACCTCAAAAGCACAGAAAACTATAACAAAAATAGACAAATTGTACTATATTAAACTAAAAGCTTCTACACAGCAAAGAAAACGATCAACGGAGTAAATAGACAACCTACAGAATGGCAGAAAATATTTACAAACTACTCAGTTGACAATGGACGAATATCCAGGATATACAAGGAACTCAACTCAATTAAAAAAAAAATCCCATTAATATGTTGGCTAAGAACATGAATAGATATTTCTCCATGGAAGAAATACAAATGACTAACAGATATATGAACAAATGCCCAATATCACTAATCATTAGGAGAATGCATATGAAAATCACAATGAAATATACCCCAGTTAGAATGGTAATTACCAAAAATACAAAAAGAAAACAAAGAAAAACAGATGCTAGTGTGGATGTGGAGAAAAAAGAACTGATATGCACTGTCGATGGGAATGTAAATTAGTACAAACACTATGGAAAACAGAATGGAGATTTCTCAAAAGACTAGAAATAGAACTATACAACCCAGCCATCCCACTACTAGGTATATATCCAAAAGAAATCAGAATGTCAAAGGGATACCTGCATTGGCATGTTTGTTGCAACACTATTCCCAATAGCAGAGATGTGGAATTAACCTAAGTGCCTATCAATGGATGAAAGGATAAAGAAACTGTGGTATATATGCACAATGGAATACCTTTTGGTCATAAAAAGACAATGTTGTCATTTGCAGAAATATAGGTGGAATTTGAGGTCATTATGTTCAGTGAAATAAACTAGGCACAGAAAGGCAGATACCACATGTTCTTACTCACATGTGGGAGCTAAAAAAAAAAAATTGATCTCTCTGGTTCGACTTGGTGTTTGCAAAAACAAAACAAAAAACATTAATCTCATAGATACAGAGAATAGATTGAAAGATATCAGAGGGAAGGGTGTGTGGGTGAAAGGAGAGGGGTTGGTATTGGGTATAAACATACTATTAGAAGAAATAAGCCCCAATATTTGATAGCAGAGTAGGGTGACTACAATTAGCAACAGTGTATTGTAGATTTCAAAGCCCATAGAAGAGAGAACTTGAAATGTTGCCAACACAAAGAAATGATAAATTCCCAAGATGATGCACTATCCCGACGTGATCATCACATACTATATGCATGTAATAAATACTCACATATACTCTATACATTTGTAAAATATTTTGTATCAATTAAAAATAGTTTATTAATGGATGCAGTGTATTCTATACTAGGGTAAATATTTTCTGTAAATAACCAGATGATAAGTATTTTATACTTTGAGGGCAAAAAGGCAAAACTGAGGATATTACTTAGGTCCTTATATAATAATTTCAGATACAGTTATATAAAAATGTTAAACATTTAAATCCCACCAGTCATATAAAACAGAGAGGAGTCAAATTTAACTTGTAGGCCATAGTTTGCAAACCTGTGCTCTGTAACATCTTATAAATGAAAGTTTCATATTCATGTTGTACTGAGCCTAAAACTTAAAAAATTAATCCCCAAATCATATGTTATGTAACCCCGTGTGTGTGTGTGTGTGTGTGTGTGTGTGTGTTTAGAGTTTTTTCCTTGAACATAGTAATTTTAATATCTTGGGCCTAATTTTTATTATTCTCAATGGCATAATTTCTTGGTAGATATAATTGCTAAAGGATTAAGTAAACTATTTAATTACATTTGGTAGATGTAATTGCTAAAGGATTAAGTAAATTATTTAATTGCAATTTTATTGCAATTGCATGTGAGCAATAATTAGATGGAAATGAGATGAATCATTTTCATTTTTTGTCCTGAAAAGAAGGTAATATTAATCTAACTGGTAGATGTGAGAAAAATGTTAATATTTGCACTTATCACATAATCTGTACTTATTTATGATGTGAATGTCATGCAGAAGAGATATAAGTCATTTGTTAATTTAGCTGCAAAGAATTCAGACTTGCTTAATTTTCTAGAGTTAATGGGTCTCTATTGTAAGGATATCTTGAGGAGCAAAGGAGACTGAAAGCTGTCTCATTAGTAGTGCATGCAGGACTCAGGAAGAGTTGAACCTTTGTTTATTGTGGTTGAGAATAAGTCAGTAGCTCTTGCATTCTATCAGCAGTTCTGGTGACCCTGAGGGGATTTGAGTTCTGCCCTGATACAGCTCCTTTTTGTCTTCTTTCCACCTGTCCTGACTGCTTCTTCCTACTCTGCTTTTCTCTCTCTACTCTGATCATTGTTGTAACTTCACTCCTCAGAGATTTTGCCTACTTTCTTCCTTGTGAATGTGTGCTTGGCATTTGTTTTGTTTTAATTTCTAACCTGGGAAACTCACAGTGATCTCTAATCAAGAAGACAGACTTTCTTTCCAGATGCCAAGGACTTCGGGTCTGGTTTGAATATCTGACCTAATCCCTCCTCTCCAGACCATGTGTGTTAGATCCTTAAAGTTTACCATCTGAATCACTGTCATTTAAATAAGATTATAGTCATTATTTCAAACTGAAAGGACATATCATGACTTGAATATTGTTCCTACCAAGGGAAAACTAGGTTGGACACTCATGGATTTCCCTAGAATTATTTTTTTTTCTTTTATCACTGATTGTTGCATGTCTACTATTTAGTCAAAAAACAAACAAACATAGAGGGTGGGCCCATAATTCCTGACCCTGTGAATTCCACAATTTTATTAGATCCATTTTATTTTTTTGAGTGACTATTAAACATGGCTTTTGTCCATTTAATAATAGATCAGTTCAAGCATATCACATGGTCTGTCCAATAATCCCTTGGACATAACGGGAAGATGACTGGACTCAAGGCAGGTGTAAAAAAACTAAATTTAGCTGTTTTAGCTGTTGTCAGTATAGCACTGTTGGCCTTTTGCAATAGGAAGGTTTTTTGTTTTTTTTTAAGATGGAGTCTTGCACTGTTGCCCACCTGGGGTAGAGTACAATGGCGCAATCTTGGATTTTGGCTCACTCCAACCTCTGCCTCCCAGGTTCATGCAATTCTCCTACCTCAACCTCCCGAGTAGCTGGGATTACAGGCACATACCACTATGCCCAGCTAATTTTTTGTATTTTTAGTAGAGACAGAGTTTTACAATGTTGGTCAGGCTAGTCTCAAACTCCTGACCTCATCATAATCCGCCCACCTCAGCCTCCCCAAGTTCTGGGAGTACAGGTGTGAGCCACCACACCCAGCCTAAGTTTTCTTATATTATTTAGAGAGCAGAAGGACATTAAATGATTATTGCATATTCCTAAATTTATAGGTGACACCAAAAATTAAGGAATTAGAAGATTAAGCAAAATGTAGAGATAACAGAAATTACAGCAAACAGGAGAAAGCCGTCACAATTTAGCTCAAGGGGATGGAGATTTTGAAGGAATGGTAGCCCACAGTTTTCAAGTCATTTGATTTTTGTCAAATTTAGCTAAAAATCTAGAATTAATACAAAATTATATGAAATATATTTTGTTTACCTCCTGCCCCCAGTTTACATATTGATGTATTTGTACCCATTACCTCAGACTGTGACCTTATTTGGAGACAAGATCTTTACAGAGGAAATCAAATTAAAATCAGTTTATTAAAGTGGGCCCTAATCTAATGTGACCGCTCTCTAAACCTCTTTCTTTTGACTGTCTAGTTCTGAAAACTGTGATGCAATACATTTCTGTTGTTTAAGCCATACAGTTTGTGGTACTTCTTTGCAGCCGTTGTAGAAAACTAATACTCAATGTCTCCCCGATTTTTAAAATGCTGGCAACCTGTTGAATTACAAAAGAAAAGTTGAAACCAAACATATCTTTCTCCTTTCTCCTTTAGATTCAGAATTACAGATCATTAAAAAAAAACTACTATCAAAGGCAGAGGGCAAAGTACACTTGTTATTCTAGGCATTCAGAATGATAATTGAACATTTGGGGATATGTGTATGTGTCTGGGATTTGTTTCAACCGCTGCTGCTTGATATTAAACCTTGCTAATGATTGCTAATCCTTCCTGTATGTCTCAGATTCAGTTTACCTAAAAGAGGAGATTCTGTTGGAGGAAAAGTTATCATAGTGGGTGAAACATTTGTATTTTATTAAAGTTTAATTACTTTTTACAATCAGACCATCTCAATGGCCTGATGACAATCTCCAATCCAGCATTTTTAGCCAAGGGAGAGTATGATGACCAGTCACTGTGTGTAATAACTCACCACTGGTTATGAATATAACATTTACCCTGACTTTCCTAGACTACTCTGTACAATAATTCAATTCACTGATAAATACAGGTAAGATTCAGGCCAAACGAGATGTATTCATAGTTTAAAAATCTTTACTCATTGAATTATTGGAGATAAATAAAACTAAAAAATCTCTATGGTTATTCAGGTCTTATGACAACTTTGTTCAACATCAACAGTTTATCCAAATCTGATGCAATAGAATAATCAGAATTATTGCAAATAGCAAACAGAATGCTTCCAAGATATTATTTCAAACATAATATATTATTATTACATTCAAACATAATGTAACTCCCTATTCTATTTGACTTTGAGTTCAAAATTCTTTAACATCATAGTTTTGCTGGTTCCATTAGTTCAATATGAATTGAAGCCAACTGATCCATGCTGCTAGCAATTTTAAATACTTCAGATTCAGAAATGAGCATTCCAGTTAAGAAAACCATTTTCTCTTGCTATTTTAAACTCCAAACTAGATGTTAAATCAGTGTATGCTATAATAATAAAACTTAGAAAAATATAAGTATGGGCGTATTTTATATGCTAAGGATTTTTCTCACTGGAAAAATTATTTTAATAATATATAACTAAATCAGTTATGTAAAGCATTATTTCAAAAGTATGCCTCACTTTCTCAATCTGTGAGGTTAAGAAGTTGGACTATGTGAATTATAAGGGTTATTTTAACTCTAAGAACCAAAAAGAAGTAAAGGAAAGAAGGAAGGTGAAAGGAAGGAAAGAAAACAAAACACAAAAGGACACAGGGATACGGTATTTTTCCCTCTGGTTGTCTGAGGTAGGTTTTATTTGATAGTTGGAAAGATAATATGATGAAAACCAAGGAAAGAATATTCATGTGAATTCCAGTGTTGTATTTTTTTCTTTACGGTATTTTTTGGTAATGGAAAATAGATGATGATTGTTGTTGTTGTAGAGACACTGCCCAGAGACTTCAACATATACCTCAGAAAACCCTGGGATCAGGACACTGACATGCCATTTGCAAAACAAAATCTGACTGTAACTACAATTTCTATTTGTTTCTAGTAAATGGCTTCATGAAATACATATAAACAAACTTGTAGCTTAGTCATTGCTATTGAGAGGTACTTCGAAAATAGAAGCGAATACCATAGAGTTTAATTTGTTTTGAAGATACTTGTAACTCAGAAAACCCACGAAGAAAATGTGGCTCTGGGGATTAAGAATATGTGTATTTTAGTTGTAATTAGCTGCACCGGAAAAACTCTGACTTTTAAAGAATGATTCCCCTCAATTGCCCTAGAGTTTCTGTAAATGTTTGCCACATCCATGGCATTCCATAGAGGGTTTATGCTCTGCTGGGTATAATCCCTGGTAACAGACTCATGGTTTCTCCCAGTGCCAGTAGCTGATGACCCTAAATAATATATAACCCCAAATTCTAAGCTGTATATTTGCCATTCAGTTTACAGGACAAACAGAGCAAAGAGAAAGTATGGGGTTTAGACAGCATGATCTATTTTTGAGTTATACAAGCCAGTTGTGATTGATGTATGTGCAGCAGCTGGCTTTTAATATAAAATACAATTTAAACCTTAGAAAGCTATTAACCAAAGAGCCATGATTTGCATTTAATATAGTTATTCCATTCAGGGATATGAAGTCACATTTATAGAATAGACTTGATCACTTGTAAATGTAGGTTGTAAATATTTGGACAACATTTAATTAATTAAGGTGTTTTGCCCAATTTTTATAAGCTACTGTGATGCATGTTACCACAGTACTTTTTTTTTCTTTAAGTGATTATTTCAAGAAAAATATGAACTCTGTTGTATAAGTTCTTTCTTCTATTTACCAACTGTCCTTAACAACTGGATTTTAGAAAATTCAAGCCACTCACATATTTAGGCAAGTTAAAACCACAGGAAACTTAGTAATAAACTGAGTGATAACAACATTAACCAGCAGTTATCAGCATCAAGGGCACTGAGCTATACCCACGGGGAATCCATTTTTCCAATGTAACATAGACTACTTAACACTTTCCCAGATGACAACAGATAAATGATGAGTGACTTTTGCTGTTATTTACTACATATATAGAGTATTTATACACACATATATATACAAATATATATAGACAGAAACTGAAAACTCAATTTTCAGTGATTGTAATTTCCTATACATATATAGTAAATATATAGAGAGACAGACACTGAAAACAGTTTTATATTAATATTAATAAATGTATTTCATGTTTTTAATTAGTTAACAAAGAGCTGATATCAACTATACAGGTTTCTCTTTCAAATACATAGAAAGAATGAATTACAAATAACATAAAACTCCAGTTACAGTGATTAGTTATTGTGCTTTTTATAAGTTATTTCCAAATGCCCATCTTATTTATGATATCTTTGGCTGCTATGACTCAGACAATAAAGATGATGACAGAGTGTTTTCTGGGATTAATATTTATACTTTAAAGGGCAAAATCTCTAATGTTTCCACAGAATAATAACCTTGAGAGCTTATAAAAATAGAGCTAGAAACCCCATCTGCAGATATTCTATATTTTTGTGTGTCTGGCTGAAGTGCCACGCTAGAAGCTGACCAGTAACCTCCCTTTCCCCAGTGTGAATCTCCTGAAAATGCTCCAGGTGGTGGTCAAAGTTGGGGGGATCATGGAAAACATTGGGAGTATCAACATTTAATTTAATAACATAATTAAATCATTGATGTATTATGTCAACCACTAATTTAATAGAGATGTATTAAATACCTGGGATCAATAGCTCAGCAAAGATTCTATATTTCTGCAATGTTTCCATTGTAAGAGGACAAAGAGTGTAACCTCCTTATGCTTGGATTAAAACCCAGAGGTAGGGTAGATTTACCTAAGGCAGAGCTAGTTATCTCCAAACCCTGAAATGTTACTTTAGTGAATAAATTTCTGATTTTATTTCAGACTTCTTAGATATAAACTACAAATTCTCCTTTTGCCTCCATAGATATGTATTAAGACCTTGAATATTAAGTTAAGTGAGTGATTAGCTAAATAGAGCTTGAAGATACCTTGTTTGGCTTTGGCCTTTAGATATATTTCTCTTTACTCTTCATTATAAAAAAAGGCTCCTTCGTCCAGGAAAATAGACAAGAAATATCAGATATTTGCTTATTATAAAGGCTCTTCAATGTTTTGCATTAAAACACCCCAAAACCCTAAATTCTCATATCACCTTCTTCATTTTGCTTTGCTTTTTTAAATTAAAAGATATTGGAGGTGTGGTCTCTATAGAGAGACTGGAAGATTTAATGTTATGTTTTAAATATATAAGACTAGAATAATATTCTGAAGAACAGAGAGGGAAGAACTAGGCTATTTTTAAAGCAAACAAAAAATACCCAGAAACTATACAAAGGAAAGAAAGAAAGAAAACCAAAAGAAAAAAAAAAAGTCTACTAAATTTTGTACATTTTCTAGCTGTGCTAAAGAAAAAGACAAATTGTATTAAATTTTTATTTAATAAAGTCCTTAATAATTCCAGTCACAAAAATGTATGTAAATACCCATCTGTCATTTTAAGTGAGGATACTTTCTTTTCACCTGTGATATTCAGAAAACTATTTTGCCTCATCTATTAAGGGAAGATCTCTCTTAAAATGTTGTGGTTTTTGTTCTTGTGTTAATAATTTCCTGATTTCAGACTAGCTGATTTTTTAATAACAAAATTAACACATTATTCCTTATCTGAGCATTATAAACAAAATGTGGATATGCAGAGACATGGAACTATCTAATCTATTGCATTTACTAAGGATGGGAAAGCACTGGAGGGAGCTGATTGAGTCCATGCTGAGTAATTATCAATGGAAATGAGTTTGGCCATTTTCTTTTACACTGCGAATTTAAACAAAATTGTTGAGTAAATATTGATACTGTATTTGTGCATTCATTAAAGTACAAAAGCTTCTCATTTTAATTCATAGGACATGAATTAGAATAAAGAAAGGATTAGACAGAAATATCATACAGCATAAATGCATTCATGGGGTGGATAAATTTTCTGTAAGTAGAATCAGATTTGCAAAGGAATCTCCATATCCTCAAAGTTCCTTTTCAAAGGATTTGACCATTTTTGGATGAGAGAACCAATCCTTGACTGAACATGATTAGGGATAGCATAAGTTAGTAATTTCTTAATAAACAACTTATTTGATGGCATAATGTATACATTATAAATTGCCAATTGATTATTTGTCTTTTAGACATATAGCTGCAATAATGGTTCACCTTTGTTTTAACAGTGCTTGTGAATTCTCCTCTTGTTCTTAAAAATAACAATTGCTTTTTAAATCTAAAGCCATAGTATTAAAGTTGCTTTCAAAAATGTTGCTGTCCACAAGATTCACATTTTTTGGATTATAATATTGTGTAAGCATAAATGCATTCAGTTTAAAAGTTATTTATAATCAAATTCTTCTATAATCCTTTTAGAGGAAAACACAGGTACTACCTAAAATATGGTTACTCAAATAGCACTTTCTCAGAAAACACCTTGGACTACATAAAAAAGAATATCATATAAAATATATGTTTAGAATAATATATTCTAAGCCCAATGCTGTTCTCAAAACGAGGGCGCTGCAGAAGTAGCAGCCTCTTTCTCTGTGAATGTTCCCCAAAGGAGAAACACTTTAATATTTTTGCACTGAACAAGGTGACTTGAAGGTTGTTAAAATTATAAAAATATTGAGGGTTAAGGCATGGGTGTGAAACTTAGATAAAGTAGTGGAATGGCTAGTCCTTTGCTTCTTGCCTTTCCACCATCCAGTGGCCTGGGCTCTGCTGCGGACATGCTTCCCATGCTAAGTTTTACCTCTGCTTGTGCTGCTTATCCAGTAGCATATCTAGCCTCGTTAAGAGCCAGGGTGAGGTATTTCCCTGTGAGAAAACATAGCAGACCTGAAACTTATTTCTGGCACCATCGCCCCTCGATGCAAATTTGGAGATCAAGAAATGGACCTGAGAATTACTCTACATGGTTTGGTCGACACTACCCTCTCTCAAATCTCTTCTTATCCTAATTTGAGTATACATTGGGACCGCATGCCTTGGGGAAGTATATTGATGCTCTTGATAGAGATAAAGAAGTACCTTATGGTTTAAGGACAAATGTGAGCAGCTACATGCTTAGTTGGGCAAATGGTAAAGGAGGCAAAGGGAAGATAGAGAATATTTGCTATACTCTAGAATCTTTCCATTTCCTAGCATTTTGTAAGATTTTTGATTAAGACAGAAAGCTTTTTTGTGTGTGTGAGTCTGTTCTTTCTCTTTATATTCTTCAAAATAAGCATTCTAGTCACACATTTGGACAAGCCAGTCCTTGGTCACAGATATTCATATACAGCCCAGATAGAAGAAGCATTATCATTTTTCTTTGTCTTTTACATTTTTAATGTGGATTATAAAATTCTAGTGCTAAATTGCAGTCACATAAATTGCCACTGTGTCTCAGTTTAATTTGGCTAGCATGTATTTGCTTGTCAGCTAATTTGACAAGTACTGTGATAGACTCAAGTAGAAAAGTCTCATTTTCATGACTTTTGTAGTCCAAAATACCACAAATCCTAAGCAACCATAATGAAAGGAAATATATAGTAACCGTTTCCCCAACATATTGTGTACTAGGTGCCAAAAACACAAAGGTAGAAAAGATATATCCCAGCCCTTTGGGGCCACGGGAATGTACACTCAAAAACCAAAGATATTAGCCTAACTGCCTTGAGACCAAGGTATTCTTGTAAGCTAAGGATTTTAATAAAATCTTATAGATAGTTTTTTAAAAATTCTAAGATCACGTCCTATTTTTCTTCAGGTTAAATTTGTGTGCATGTGCGTAGTGATGGTGATAGAAGATGGTGGATGATTTTGCTGCTTTTATTTTATTCTTATCAAGAAAAATAAAAGTGGACAACCCCACGTCTGTTCTTTAAACAAAACAAAAAAAATATATACATAATATAAAATACATGTACATATTTAAACAGGACCTTGAAAGAGGGATAGAACATGACCCTTGAGAGATGTCATAAAATGGGCAAAGCACATTCCTGATTAATTGATCGCATGAACAATGGTAAAGAATTGGAAAAGAACAGGGCATGATTAACAATAAATGAATCCGGCTGAAAATCTGGCAGGTTGACAAGAACTGTATCTCTAACAGATAGTAGATAATTTCTATAAGTTATTATTTGCTATATGCAAGGGTATGTGCCAAGACTTTCTATAGATATTAGATCATTTAATGCTCATCACACTATTATGTACTAATTATTATGGAAATTTTACAGTTGAAGAAGTTGAGGCTCAGAACTTAATTATAAGACCTTGCTCTCCACTTCAATTGCAATTGGCCAGAAAGGTGAGGGGCCAGATTTGGAAGGACCTGGCACTTTTTTCTTTAGATAGTATAAATGTATTGAAAGCCTGATAATCTGTTTGCTTTTATTCTTTGAAAGGAAATTAATGTTTAATTTATCTCCAACCTCACACACTATGATAAAGCCAAGTTACTTTAGTGCATCTACCATTTAATAATATGAATATTGTGATTAATGCTTAATAATAGCATTTTTTGGTTTATTAAAGAATACCAGATAATGTCTTTTTGGGCAGCTCTTCTTTCTCCAACCTACTTGGAAATGCCAGAGAGGCTTCTCTTCTCTAGCTGCAGTATTTCCTACATGACATCATTCAATTTGATGTTTTAAAATACAATATAACTGTATATTGCTCTCAAATTTATGTTTCTAGGCTTAACCTCTCACCTGAACTTCATTATATTCAACTGGCTAATTGATATGTTCACTTGAATATCTAAGAAGCACTCCATACCTTTGATAGTCTACATTTTTCAAATTAGATTACCTGTCAATCATCATTATTAAATAAGACACTCTGTTTCCACTCATTTTAAATGTTCTGTTTTAATATATTAATTTCCTCTATATACTCAGATCTGTTTCTAAGCCTTTCTTCTTTTCCTGTGTCTAAGTCACTATCCTATTTTAATTTTGCAGTAGATTCGCAGTTTCTGGTTTGGAAGACAGCCATTCTAAGATGATTAAGGGCACTGACTCTTGTCCTTATATAAGTCCCTCCATTTAAATTGCATGAAACATGTGAAGATAAAGAGATATTACTCCATGGTTATGTTACCTCATACAGTATACTTGACTTTAAGAAAGAGAGATTATTCCAGATGGGCATAGCCTTGTAACATGAGCTCATTAAAAATTGAGAGTTTTCTCTGCCTGTTGGCAAAAAAGAAAGATAAATTCAAGATGTAAGAGTATTTGGAAAATTATATAATCATATAGGATACTTCAGAAGAAGAGGGGATTTAATGGCAGTAGGAAGAACAGTTAGGAACTTATTTCCAAAGTCAAAGGCAAAGTAAAATGGAACAAAAACTATATTTCAAGAAGCACCATAAAGGTAAAATTTACCGAATTTAAAAAGTAATTGAAGTTGTAGGTAGGGGTGGATGAATTCAAGATGACTTTGAGCTTTTAAATATAGATGTTATGTCATTGTCAATTAATAAATACAGGCAAAAGCATGGGTCATAAGAAATAGGCAGAAGTCAGTTAATTTGGATATGACTCTATTGAGTTTACAATTCTGGAGAAAAATCTAGGTGAAAGCAATCTGACTGTTACAAATAAGAATCTTATAGTACGGTCAAGGATGAATCAGTCTTGGGTTGATTTTTACCCTTTCCTTTGCCATGGACTAGCTGTTTGATCTTGAAGAAACAGGTGAACTATCCTGAGCTTCAGTTTCCTCATGTACTGAGATAAGAGAGTCAATTGAATTCACCATTTTCTGACCCTCTACCATGTGGAACATACTGTTTTAGGAATTACAGAAAATAAAACTGAAGTGATCTGAAAGGTGTCAAAAAAGGACTATGATTAATTTTGCTAGATAAAGATGAGTGGCTGAGTTTAAGAGACACCCAGATGGGCAGGATCAGAACTCGCGATCCCGTGAAATCGTCCTGTGAAATGGAGATTTACCTCCTAATGCAAAAATTCCAATACCTGTTTCTCCAGCTCTAAAAAGAATTTTAACTGGGTTTTATTTCTTACCATATAAAGTCTAAACTCCAAAGCATTGAGTACAAGACCTTTTATGATCCTTCCTGCCTTCTTTCTCAGATACTGCTTCTACTTTCCATCTAGAACTTGTACATGTTATTTCTTTTGTCTAGAATACTTTTCCCTACCATGATGTTACTTACTTAATGAGTGACTATCAAAACTTCAAGAACTTCCCTGACCTCTATGGTATTATTCATCTGTGCTCACGCATACTCTTTTTTTCTTTCTTTCTTTTTTTTTTTGTCTTGAAGCATGACCTTCACTTGTTGGAGTTAAAATGTTATTATTGGTTCAGATTTCCTTTCCTCATTAGGTAGACATTCTTGAAGACAAGGTTCATTTCACACTTTAATATTTTCATGAAATATTCAGTTTGAGTGTGTCCATCTTGGCATTGACTTTACCAGCAGTTCTGAGCTCAAACCAGGTCTTCACCAAATAACTGCTAAATAACTATTGCTGCAGATAGATCCATGTCAATTTTCTGAAGTGCTATCCCTCTAAATTCTAAATACATTTCTAAATTGCAACAATCAGTGTCTATTTTAAGTATAGCAGAGAAAGAGCTTATCTAAAACAAAATTTCACATAGAGATCAACTCATTGTTTTGGAAGCTAAA
Source organism: Macaca fascicularis (assembly GCF_037993035.2). Lineage (NCBI taxonomy): Eukaryota > Metazoa > Chordata > Mammalia > Primates > Cercopithecidae > Macaca > Macaca fascicularis. Next base: position 118,442,042 of record NC_088377.1, read on the forward strand.
GGAGATTTTAGTCTTTTTTCTAAAAGGCATTTTACTCTCATACCTATATAAATTTTTAGAAAAAATACATTAATTAATTCTATAATCAAATGCTCACTTGTAAGCTTGCATCCCAATTTGTTTCAATCTCAATTTAGGACCTTCCTCTGCTAGCACATTTATAGAACTGGGACATCTGCTACTATTGGACACTCAGGCCCATGTAAGAGCCAGCTGCAGCATTCATTATTTATTTGAACAGCTTGTTGATTTGTAAGTCTTTAAAAATTCTCCTGCTAAGCACCAATGTGAGATTTTATTTTCTTTTGTATTTTCCTTTTTTGGACATACACAAGTTTCTATGAACAGGGTCTGAGTAATTAAGCTAACAGGAAGAAATCTCTGAAACGATGCCATCCACCCTATAGCTATACATATATTGGATAAAGTGAAAAGATAGTATTGTTTTGTGCTCTGCAAGATACTTATTAAAGTATCCACCTTAAAGATGAAAAACCCCTGAATATTTTTACTTCCACAATTACTCATTAGTATGTCAGTTAGTATAATTGATGCATATAGAATATGCATGACCAAGTGGCAAGCAAAATTTTGACAGGTAAATTTTGACAATTTGTTATTTTCTAATTGGTTCCCACAAATTTCATTACAAAAATGAAATTATTTTAAAATCCTAGATATTTTAAATGTTAAAATTTTAAGAATTAAATCCAAAAATAGTTTTGAAACTGAATATATTCTTTTCTTTCCTAAAATGGTCATGATGGAGTTTTTTGGTTGCCATTAATGAGGCACAAATGAAAAATAAATTGATGTTCAAAGTGGATTTTATATATATTCCTCACAATTTTTCAGAATGTTCAACAAGGGCTGACAAAAAAGACATCTGAGAACTTTATCTCAAACTTCACACACACAATAAAAATGAAAAAGCACTAAAGAAATCTTTTAGAATAGTGTGTTGTCATATAAACTCCTTATTTCTAACGCAGTCACTTTTGTTAATTAGCTAAAGCTATATGCCGAAATAATCCCTTCAATGGTTGATTTGTGTGGGTGGCACACAGCATATTTCTGGTTATTTTACTATAATGAGTACCATGTATTTTAAACCATGAATTTCCAATTATATGTAAAGAATGATATTTATTAACATTAATACTGTTTAAACAATGCTACAATATTGTATAGTCAAATTAGGTATTCATTTTTATCTCATTATGAAAATAAAACATGATCATTATAAAATATTTAGAAAATAGAGCCTCTATCAAGGAGAACACAAAAAGAGTCACATTTTTCCCATATAGCATTTACATACTTTTTCCTAGCTTCATAAAGGTTTAATTGACAAATAAAAATTGTATATATTTATGGTGAAAAATGTGAAGTTTTCATATATGTATACATTGTTTAATAATTAAATCAAGATGATTAACATATCCATCACCTCACATACTTCTTTTTTTTAAGTGAAAACATTTAAGATCTATGCTCTTAGCAATTTTGAAGTATATGATATATTATTATTGATTATAGTCACCATGCTGTACAATAGATCTCCAGAACGTACTCTTTCTGTCTGGGACTTTGTACCTTTGACCAATATCTCCTCATTCCTTGCTCTCCTTCCTTAGCAAGTGATTTTCGTATGTTGATTTCATAATCTGCAGCTTTACTGTTATTCTAACAGGTTTTTGGTGAAATCTTAAATGATTTCTATACATAAGATTATGTCATCTGCAATTAGACACAATTTAACTTCTTTCTTTCCTATTTGGATGCCTTTTATTTCTTTCTCTTGCTTAATTGCTCTGGCTAAGACTTCTAATACTATGTTGAATAGGAGTGGTAAATGTGTGTATCCTTGCCTTGTTCCTGATCGTAGATGACAAACTTTCAACTTTTTACTATTGAGTATAATGTTAACTGTGGTACATATATGGCTTTTATTATATTGAGGAACATTCCTTTTGTATCTAATATGTTGACAGTTTTTATGATGAAAGAATTTGGCATTTCATCAAATGCTTTTTCTGCATCAATTGAAATGATGATACAGTTTTTGTCCTTCATTCTGTAATGTGATGTATCACATTTTTTATATGCATATGTCGGACCATTCTTGCATCCCATAAATAGATCGCACTTGATCATGATGATTGTTCCTTTAAATATGCTGTCAAATTTGGTTTGGTAGTATTTTGTTGAGAATTTTACATTTATGTTCATCAGGAATGTTGCCCTGAAATTTTCTTTCCTTGTAGTGTCTTTATCTGGTGTTAGTATCAGTTTCATGCTGGACTCATAAAATGAATTTGGAAGTATTCTCTGATCTTTAATTTTTTTTGTTAAAGTTTGAGCACAAGTTGTATTCATTCTTCTTTAAATGTTTGGTAGAATTCACCTGTGAAGGTGTATGCTACCAGGCTTTAATCTGATAAGATATATTTTATTACTTATTAAATCCCCTTACTCATTATTGGTCTGCTTATATTTTCTGTTTCTTCATAATTCAGTTTTGGTAGGTTACATGTTCTAGGAATTTATCCATTCTTCTAGGCTATCCAATTTATTGGCATATAATTGTTCATGGTAATCTCTGATAATCCTTTGTATTCCTCTTTATAGTAGACACAATCATTTATAAAGTCTCCTCTTGCATTTCTGATTTTGTTTATTTGAATCTTGTTTTCTTTTTCTTAGTCCAGTTACAGGTTGATCAGTTTTGTTTATGTTTTCAAAAAAACAACTTTTAGTTTCATTGATCTGTTCTATTATTTTATCCAGTCTGTATTTTATTTATTTTTACTCTCATCTCTGTTATTTTCTTTCCTCACTAACTGTGGGCTTAGTTTGGTTTTCTTCTAATTCCTTGGGGTGAAATTTTTTATTTGAGAGCTTTCTTCTTTTTGAATGTAGTCATTTATTGCTATAAACTACCCTCTTAGAACTGCTTTTGCTGTACCCTGTAAGTTTTGGTTTGTTGTGTTTTCATATTCATTTATCTCTACATAGTTTTTTAAATTTCCTTTTTGATTTCTTCTTGACCCATTGGTTGTTCAGGATTGTGTTGTTTAGTTTCCACTTACTTGTGAATTGTCCAAAATACCTTCTGTTATTTATTTCTAGTTTTATACTATAGTGTTCAGAAAAAATACGTGGTATGATTTCAGTCTTCTTAATGTGTTAAGATTCATTTTGTGGCTTAACATATGATCTATCCTGGAAAATGTTTTTTATGCACCTGAGAAAAATCTTTATTATGCTGCTGTTGGATGCAAGGCATTTTATGTTTGGTCTGTTAGGTCCATTTGATCTAAAGTATAGCTCAAGTCTGCTGTTTCCTCATTGACTTTCTGTTTGTATTACCTGTGTGTTATTCAAAGTAGGATTTTGAAGTCTCCTACTACTATGGTATTATTCTCTATCTCTCTCTTCAGATTTATTAATGTTTGCTTTATATATTTAGGTGCTCCAATGTTGAGTGCATATCTATTTATAATTATTATTTCTTCTAAATGAATTGACCCCTTTGTCAGTATGTAATAACCTTGTTTGTTTTTTTTTTTAGTTTTTTCACTATTTCTATTACCTCTATTAGTGACAGCTAACAGAAATATAGCTCTCTCTACTTTCATTTGATTTCCATTTGCATGGAATGTCTTTTGCCATTCCCTCACTCTCAGTCCATAGTTGTCCTTACAGATGAACTGAGACTTTTGTAGACAGCATACATTTGAGTCTTGTTTTTTATTTTAATTCTTTCAGCCACTCTGTGTTTTTGATTGGAGATTTTAATTCATTTACATTCAATGTAATTATTATTAAGTGAGGATTTATTCCTGCCATTTTGTTAATTTTTCTTGGTTGTTTTGTAGAACTTTTCTTTTTCTCTGTTGTCTTTCTTTGTGGTTTAATGAGTTTCTATAATGGTATTTTCTTCATCTTTTTTGTATCTGCTATAAGGTTTTGCTTTGTGATTATTATAAGGCTTACACTAAACATCTTATAGTTACAATAGGCTGTTTTAGGCTGATAAAAACTTAACTTGGATTGTATAAAAAACACTACACTTTTACTTCCCCCACCGTATTTGATGTTTCTGATGTCACAACATATCTTTTTTAATTGTGTCTTAAATTATAAAAGCTATTTTTAATAATTGTTATTTTTAATAATTATAACATTATTTTTAATAATTTTAAAATTTTAATATTTTTAATAATTTTTAATTTTAAAATATTTTTAATAATTTTAAACCTTTATACTTGAAACATTACTAATTTATATACCACCATTACAGTATTATGGTAGTCTTAATTTGACTATGTACTTCCATTTTTCAGTGAGTATTATATTTTCATATGTTTTTATGTTACTAATTAGCATCTTTTTGTTTCAACTTGAAGAATTTCCTTTGGCATTTCTTTTTTTTTTTTTTTTTTTTTTTGAGGCGGAGTCTCGCTCTGTCGCCCAGGCTGGAGTGCAGTGGCGCAATCTCGGCTCACTGCAAGCTCTGCCTCCCGGGTTCCCGCCATTCTCCTGCCTCAGCCTCCCGAGTAGCTGGGACTACAGGCACCGCCACCACGCCCGGCTAATTTTTTTTGTATTTTTAGTGGAGACGGGGTTTCATTGTGTTAGCCAGGATGGTCTCGATCTCCTGACCTCGTGATCCGCCCGTCTCGGCCTCCCAAAGTGCTGGGATTACAGGCTTGAGCCACCGTGCCTGGCCTGGCATTTCTTATAAGGCAGGTCTAGTGGTGATAAACTCCCTTGGCTTTTCTGTCTGGTAAAGTCTTTTCTTCCTTTTTAAATGGCAATTATAGCTGGTAAACTATGCTTATGTGACAGTTTTTTGTTTGTTTTTTGGTTTTCTTACAGAACTTTGGCTATAACATCACACTCTCTCTCTGGCTTGCAAAATTTTTGCTAAGAACTCCACAGATAGCCTTATCACGTCCTCTTGTGTGGAGAATATTTTTTCTCTTGCTGCTTTCAAGATTCTCTCTTCATCTTTGGTTTTTAACAGTTTGATTTCATGTCTTGAAAAAGTTAGACTGTTTAGGTTGAATCTGATTGGAGACCTGTGAACTTCTTATACCTAAATATTTATATCTTTTTACAGATTTGGGAAGTTTTAAACAATTATTTCCTTAAATAAACTTTCTGTCCTGTTCTCACACTCTTTTCCTTCTTGAATCCTATAATACAAATGTTAGCTGTCTTGATGTTGTCCCATAAATTTTGTAGGATTTCTTAATTTGTTTCTAGTCTCTTTTCTTTTTTTTTCCCCCCTCTGAGTAAATATTTTCCAATTACCTGTCTTCGAGTTTATAGGTTCTTTCTTCTGCTTGATCAATTCTGCTGCTGACAATTTCTATTTCCATTTTTCATTGTATTCATTAGATTCTTCATCTACAGAATTTCTGTGTGGTTCCTTTGTATGATTTCAGTTTCTCAGTTAAATTTTGTTCATGTATTATTTTCCTGATTTTGTTGAGTTGTCTCTCTGTGTGTCCTTATGATTTGCTGAGCTTTCTTTAAACAATTATTTTGAATTAATTCTCAGAAAATGTGTAGATCTCCATTTTTGTGTATGTGTCAGTTACTGGAAAGTTACTATTATTTTGGTGGTGTTATATTTCTTTGGTTTTTCAAGGTTTTTTGTTGCCTTGCATTGATGTCTACAAACATGATGGAGTAATAATCTCTTCTGTACTTTAAGATTTGTTTTCAGTGGGAAAAGACACTCCCCTAACATCAGGTGAGAGGGCTCCAACTGTGTGGAATGTGGTAGTTCTGGCTTGAGGTGAGGGTGCAGCAGTGTAGTCTCTGTTTAGCTCCGTCAGCTGACGTTGGTGTTGGCAAAGATTGCAGAGATCCTCTGAGGAGGCCAAGGCTGTGGATATCCTTAGTGGTGGCAAGGGCTGTTGGGTTGTTCAGTGACAAATGCTGCTCAGTCCTCTTAATATATTTTTCTCCAACCAGTGAAGCCATGACCAAGGGCATCCCTCTTGGCTGCTGGCCCAGCTTCCAGGTGTGCTTGTGGTGAGGTGGGTACATACAATGTGGCTGTTGCTCTAGGGTCAATGGTTTGCACAGGGTCAAGAGGGTTGAGTGATCTGGTCCCTGGAGCAGCATAACATTTACTTCATCTGGTGAGGAGGGCAGTAGCATCTCCCTCTCCTAGGGTCAATGGTGAGGTTGGTGGTCTCAGTACTGAAAGATCCTAGTATCCTTTGCTGAGAAGGCTACTGTGCACGTCAGTTGTATTCATCACATAACTGATACTGTTATCTCTTGCACTTCCTCCTTCCTAACCATTTCCACATCTCAAGTATGCTGGTCTCCCCAGCAATCCTTTCTGTGTGAATATTTTCCTTTTTTTTTTCTTCTCCTTATTGTGTTGCTGCAAGTCCTTAAATGAATCCTTGAACCCTTCTATGACTATTATCATTCATGAATAAATGTCTTTTTTATTGTTGGGGATGCAGGGAGAAGAAGGATTCTATCTCCTACTCTGTCACCTTGCTGATGTCACTCTGTAGTATATATATCTTTAATAATGTGATCATGTAGTACATATGCTATTGAAAATTTCTTTTCAGTTAACATATATTAAACACTTTCCCATGTAACTTGTAACCTCCTGTGATATATTATTTTTTATGCATGCATGCTATTTAATCATAAAGATGAACTATAGTTTATGTAATGAGATCTCTATATTTGATCATTTGTTCATACATATTTGCTACAATAAATAAGTCAAAAGAAAACATAAATTTTTTTTAACATTTCATGATAAAATCATTATATATTGTTATAAAGGACAAAAGGAACACCCTTTCTAAGGTACTAATACTTACAGTTAATTTGCTTATCCAAAATTTTCCACCAGTTGTCTACCTATTGATTGCTATAAATTACTGTATACTTTTATGATTCCTTTAGCAAATATATGTTAACTGTAGAAAAAGTCTTAAATTTCTTCAATAGAAATATTACCCAAATATAACAACAACAACAAAAAATCAGAACTTTCCCAATCTCACTACTTGACTGTACATACAATAAAGTTGTTAATAATTAATGTCAAATGAGAATTATAAGATTGTATTATTTCTTCCCAACCTCACTTGGAGATTTTCTGTTTGCTTTTGACCCAATCATTTTTTAAATTATAAATTGAATATATTTTTTCCATTTAATTTTTTCCTTTACAAACTTTGAAATTACACATCTTATTTTTGTCCTTTTAAAGGTTATTATAGAAAAATGTATTTTTAACCTGAATCTAAATTAAATCCACATATTTACTGTTTTTCCAAAGAAGGCAAATATCATAGAGTATGATAACAATTATCCCTCTCTTGATACAAATGTCCTTCCCAGTATTTTATTGCCATTGTTTAATGTAACAAAAATTGACTATTTATGCACACATTTACCAATTTCTCAGCTTACTATTCTTCTTGTATCCCCAACATTTGTTTTAGTTATTTCTAAAATTTCCATTTCATATATGTATATATTGTGAATCTTCCAGATACAGTTTTTGTTTCCTTTATTCTGCAAGTGTTGTAGGATTTTTTTGCGTAGTTTCCTTTTTTTTGTTGGCTTTTTCATCATCCATGAGGTAAGAACTGTGGAGTTTCTGTTTCTCAGAAAGGATGGTTAATTATTAATAATTGTCAGCATCCCCTACTTTTGTGAAGGTCAAATCTCAGCTATACAGAAGGGACCAAATTAATTTGCACAGCTCTCAATCATGTTCTGGATTGAAATAAAATTTTCTGATGTACATATCTTTTAAACTAAAATCATATTTTTTATCCTTCACTCACCAGCCCCAAGCCGTGCATTTTTGCAAGTTATAAAATGTCAGTTGATATATGCAAAGTGAAAATTTCTAGAGTTCTAGAATTATTTACATATCTGGTTCAACCTATTTCAGGCAAATAAATGATATTCTTCCATGTTTTATTTTTCTGTATATTTTGAACAATATAAAATGATTCAAAAATTTATGTGTGAAATGCCTTTTTCTATATTTTCTTGCATTTCTTTTTATATTTCATTGAACATTTTCATGATGATGTGGTGATATGTAGCAATGGAGAGCATAGCTAATTACTTCATCATCTTTCTTGGAAGTCCTCAAACTAAGATTTTGTTAATAACTTCTGAGGTATCATATTTAGTAGTGGAGCTACTAAGGTAAATAGCATTCTTAATTTATTTTCTCTCTTCTCTTTTCTCTCTTCTAATCTTACAGGCTTTTGGATATGTTATTCTTCAAAGTTATATTGTTTTTATTTCTCGACATATCATTGCTCATGTATGGAGTCTATCAATTTTCATAGTTTCAACAGCTACTTCTTCTTTTTTTTTTTTTTTTTTTTTTTTGAGACGGAATGCAGTGGCACGAGCTCGGCTCACTGCAAGCTCCGCCTCCCGGGTTCACGCCATTCTCCTGCCTCAGCCTCCCGAGTAGCTGGGACGACAGGTGCCCGCCACCGCACCCGGCTAATTTTTTGTATTTTTAGTAGAGACGGGGTTTCACCGTGGTCTCGATCTCCTGACCTTGTGATCCGCCCGCCTTGGCCTCCCAAAGTCAACAGCTACTTCTTTCTCAGAATTCCCAGTTCTGTAATCCAGCCATAATATATACTGTGAGCTTCAATTCGACCCCTCCAGAGTCTTGTCAAATATCTCCATCAACTTATTTATTTTGCTATTTCTCAACTTTAAGATACCCAAACTCGAATTCTCTTATTTTTGCTCTACTTTAATGATTTTCATTTTGTACCATTTCCAATATGTTTATGGTGACTCTGTTTTTCTCTACTCACAGGGTCAAAATATCAGAATTTCTTTGGTATTAAACTTTTGCTTATACTCCAAAGTTTTATTAATTCTGTATCTTCAATGTCTTTTTGTTTTTAGTACTCACTTTTCTTTCCTGGTGCCATCATTGCTGTGTAGTCCATCATTATATTTCAGTTACTAAGAAACAAAAGCCTTCGTACTGGCTCCCATATTACTGACCTCTTAAAGTCACTTTCAGGCATACTGTAACCCATTCTCTTTGTCATGTATACTCTACTTTTCCACCTTCAAGTTATTATTTACACTTCTTAAGCATACTGGCCCACAACAGCTAGAAGTATGGTGCAACTTGTAACACATACAAAAAAAAATTTGTAGAAATCATTACTACACATGTTGATTAATATTGAATAAGTTCTGTGGGTACATAGTTTTCAGCAAAACAGTCAAAGTGTGAGTAGACCTACATCATCCTGAAGGATAGAGGCTATCATTTTTACTTTTGTTTCTTTCAAAAATCTAACTGAAATATCTTTCCAAGCCTGAGGTCCTTCCTAGCTTTTCCCCCCTCTTAGAATGGTCTTGAGGTGGAGCACTGATAAAGAAGACCAGTAACCAATTAGATATACCTTTTAGGCCTAAAAGAACTGCAGCTTCTTATGTAAGAGCAAGGGATTATCTCAGACCCTGAAATTATCTAGGTAAATAAATATTATTTGATAATGATTGTTTTGGTTGCTTTGTGTTGCATGAAGTATGACTTTAGTTTATGATGCAAAGACTGCTGGCAATCTGACGTGAGACTTGCTATCAAATTGCACTGGTGTCTCTCTTGTCTAAAATGACCTTGCAGTAGTTGATGGGGCTTTTTCCCCCTCTAGAGCTGGAAGCACATCAGTGTCCACTTGAATGGCAAATTGTGATAAAGTAGCAGGAGCAAAATTGCATAGCATAATCACTGCAATTTTTTATTGAATTGAGCCCTTTGCTCTTTCTCTTGACAGAACAGTTTATTGAATGTGCTTGTGGAAAACAAAGGCCGTAAAGAAAAATACCCTTTTTTTATATACTGAGAATAGAAGAGAGAAAATGTGTCTACTTCAAGACTGCATTTCTTAAATGGAAGAACATTTTCAGGTGCAAGCGGACTCTTTAGAAATATCATAAAACTGTGTCGCTCAAGGGCAATTCAGTGACTGATGAGGTTTCTATCTGGCAGCCTAGTCAGCTTGAACAATGGAAGTTTCTTATGTCCTTTATTCCAGGGAAATGGAGAAATTCTACTAGCTAATAAAATATTTTCATTAAAAGGTAGAAAAATGATCTTAACCGATGGCTAATGTCATATTTTATACATTCAATAATAAAGGATCTGTCAGCAGCAAGTTAAAGTTGTATAAAGTACATGAATGAATAGAAAAATAATTATTCAGAGTTTGAGGTAGAGCTTGACATTGGATATTTGTGTGTTTGAATAGTAACTTCAGTCTTGATGCCATTTGACAACTTTAGAATGATCCTTACTAGCTTTTCTTAGCACTTTCAAGCTTAGTAAATTTTATCAACAAAATCCTGAACCATTTTTCTTATAGAGTCTTCATTTTAAAATGGGAACAATATTGTTTATCACAAAATAGTTTGGTGAAATTTCTTGGTACTATAAATGCTTCCATTTCCAGACACTGGATTTTATTATTGTCATTTGTTTTTTATGTGTACTCATTCCAAAAGATTATTTATTCTAATATAATTGACATTTTAATTGATACTATAATCTCAGATCATTCCATTTAAGAAATCTGTATTTCTGTCACATATTTTAAATATTCCTGAATAAAGTACAAAATAGAAGTGAATATCAAAGGTCTTAAGACTTTTGCCCTTTCATGAAATTTTATTTTTTCCTAGTATAATTTTTCTTAAGAAAAAGTAGAAACATAAATTTTGAATTATTTTTGTGTTTTGAAAGTTTTATATTGTCCTTTAACACTAAATACTTTGATCATATATTAACTGTTTTCCTAAAAGTTACCTAACACAAATATTATTTCATAAACCAGCCTATTCCAGAACATCTTCCAAGGCAAGAGCAGAAACTATATTATACTTCAAGCTTGGCAGTCTTAGTAAATATTTCTTTTTAAAAAATCCCATATTTTGGCAGAATAGGTAGAAAAGGCTAGCAGAGATGTACTCTTGCTCATTCTCTGGGAATCCCCTATTGTCCATTTGAACTACTCTTACTACTGATAAATGTAAATTGATAGATTTACAGCAACAGGGGCTACCAAGAAACTAACATTTAGCCACTTTTGAGTACCTAGTAGATATCTTCCATATTCCTCTTTTATTGTCATTATATGTTTGCCAACTGGATAAAACAGTTTATCAGTGAGTATTCTGTAAAATTAAGAATTTAAAAGGGAAGGATATTAAAAATGGCAGAAGATATTGTGAGTTTCAGTCATATATTCCCCCAACCCCCTCTCTCCCAGGCCTTTCTTCCTTTATATGTTCATAAGTTTCTCACAATTTCATCTTTAAGTCTTCAGGGCTAAGATCTTACTTGGGTCTAGGAATGTTTAAGTGAATTAAACATTCTAGATTATTTCTCTTAGTGTTCTCTGTCTTTAATTCATTTAAGTGAGTAATGTATGTGGAAAGGAATTAATTGGTATTCAAAAAACGGTTTGTCATATGATAATACATAATTGATTACTCAGCTGTTGGTGGGGCTCACATCACATGAGGAAAGGTTGAAGTACTAAGGTATATTTTATCTGTGTTGCTAAACTATCAATTTTATTAGGTGCTAGATTTTACTTGTTTTCTATACCCAAATTTTATTAAGAAATACACACACACACATACACAAAATGCAAAGCACTTTTTCAGGTGAGGGATACAAACAACCAAAATTTTTAAATAGACAAACAACAAAAAGAGAATACAATTAATTTTTTCATTTTAATTAGTATTTTTCTATGTAACAGTCATCTTTTACCTGATTTTTGTACCATCCGGTGTATTAAAACTCCCTACTGGCTTACAAGTCCTAATTTGAAAAATAAGTACTAATAGAAAATTTTCACATAATATCTCATATATTTTCCTGTAAATCAATATAAATAAATCAGAAAACCATGATTTATTGTCTATCCTGGCCCTTTGTATCAATCCTGCCCAGATTGCGTGGGATTCTTACTCTTCTGGTAGCTTGTTCCTTGGCTTCTGTCCCTAGCCTAGCTTCCTTCCATCACTGAGGCTTATTTCCTTCCAGCTAGCTCAGTTGCATTCCCAGTCAGGAAGGATACAGTTGTTGCAAAGGCCTCTGCTGCTACTGTTCTGGCACTGATGGTCTCCTGCTGTTTTGGCATAAATGTTGCATTTACACACTGGGAATCCTTTATTTGGCATTTGAGAGAACTGTTATCATGGACATGATGAATTCATGAGCCAGAGTGTGTTTTTGCACTCACTTCTATTTTTCATTTATGTGGTATCTATCGTTACGGTGCCTCAAATAAGCATGATTTATCTTCACTGTGTTACTTATAGAGCATGATTTATCTTTACTGTGTTACTTATAGAGTACCATGTACTTTCAGGTATGCATTGCAGCAAATTTTGTGTTCCTATGCGGTTATGATTTTTTCCACTTTATATTTGTCCTTTTTTTCTTTTAACTATTTGTTCATGGTCAGATTTCTTTTTTAGAAGACACGTGCAATTGAAAAGCTCAGCCTTTGGGGAAGACACATCTGAGTTTAAAACTGAGCTCATTCCTTATTCTGTGACTGCAAAAGTTATTTCATACCTATAGTCTTGGTTTCATCTTTTATAAATGAAAATAATAGTATGTTTTTAGTAAAGTTATTACAATAATTAAGTTAGATAATACATCTAATATATGCAGTACAGGAAAGATGTTAAACAAATCTTAGCACCACTTTTATGCCAGGATCTCATTTAATTTTCCAAATTAATTAGTGATAAGGAAGAAAACATGCTTATCAAAGTTGGTCCTTGGTAGACAATATTCCACAGAGATAAAATTAGTAGTAGATAAATTCTACAGAGGTCAGTCATTCTAAACTGATTTTCTGAAATTCCACAGCAAAAGCTAAGTACCCAATTTTCTTGCAAAATTCATTTGAAGCTATAAAAATTAGGAATTTGCCTGAAGTGGGATTGAATTTAACCAAGGCAAGGCTGATATTAAAGAGGCTCGCAGCGAGCAGTTTTCTTCACAGCATGTTTTAAAGGTGGCCAAGAAATCTCACCTACTACCAAAAAAATTCCTCCCAATAAATATGCCTCATTCTTATTCACTTCCTTAAAACTTGGTAACATCTGACCTTGTTTTTGAAGGAGTAAATATTGCTTGAAAGGATATTATTAGGATGTTATTAGTAACTCATAGCATGATATAAATTATTGCATTAGACTTTTCTCCTGTAAAAGGGAATTTCAGCAATAGGAGTTTTGATTAAAGATTGGGGCACACATGAAAAGCATAATACATTTTGGTAATTTTACAGATTTGTCTGGTCTAAGAAACATTCATATCGATAAGGTTCAGGCTTATGATTTTTCCCACTAAGAAAACACACTAAAGTTTAACAAAAATATTGATTCATCCTGAAGCAATTCTGAAGAGTAGTGGTTCATTGTTGTGTGTTTAAGCCATAATCCTATAGAATCTTAATGATTTTCAAGGCCCAGCTGTGTGTAGATTAAAAAAAAAAAAAAATGCCCCCCAAAACATTCTTTATTTTGTACTTCATTTTGTAGCCAAAAGATAATGCTATAAGTACAGTGACAATCTGTTAAACTACCAATTCCATTATACTTATGTCAGAAAATGAGGCTTATCCCTTTGTTTATCCTGAGGCAAGGAATAGAGGAAGGCTTTCTGAATCATGGAGAAAGAGCTTTCCTCTAATCTTGGGGCCAGGGTGCAGACTTTGAGAATTAGGTCTATTCAGTCATTATGAGTAGTTTTCAAGTCACCGTGGCATTTTCAGATATAGCCTGCGTGAGTGTAAGCCTAATATGTTTGAATAGACTGGAATTATGTAGAAAAAGGTAATTGGAGCTCTTGATTACACATATTTGATGCATTTGAAAACTTCTTGGCTTCTTTTTAGGAAGCACCTTTGCTGCAGATTTGACAAGGCTTCTAGGTTACTAATTCACCAGACATTTTAGCCATTCTTGCCTAGTTCAATAAATATTACGTGGGACTTGATGGGTATAAGTGAGGATTTTGATACAAACACTGTGGAAGTAACTGTAGAAAAGAATGAGACTTCTTGACTGGAAGAGTAGGTTTCTGGCTGTATCTTGTAACTAGGACAAATTGCTTTTGTATTGAAGCATCCATATGGGTTTACACAAGTAGAATAATCAAAAAGAGGAAGACAACTTATGGAAGGTATATTAGTCAGGGTAATAGAATCAATATTTATATATCTATATATTTACATACCTATATCTGTATCTGACGAGATGTATTCTAAGGAATGGTCTTATATAATTATGGACTCTGACGTATCCCAAGATCTGTAGTTGGAAAACTGGAGACCTGGGAAACCAATGGTGTAGTTCCAGTTTGCATGCCTGCAGGCTGAAGATCCAGGAAGAGCCAATGTTTGAATTCAAATATGAAGGCAGGAAAGAAAAGATGTCCCAGCTTTAAATAATCAGACATGAGGAGTTCACTCTTACTCTTGGGAGAGCCAGCCATTTTGTTCTATTCTGGCCTTCAACTGATTGGATAGGGCCCACATCTATTAGGAAGGGCAATCTACTGTACTGAATCCATCCGTTCAATGGTACTCTCATCCAGAATCACCCTCACAGACATACTAAGACTGTTTGACCAACTGTTTGGACATCCCATAATCCAAAGTGGCACATAAACTGTGTCATTACAAACGTTTAGCCAGGCTAACTTCAAATTCATGATTTTTTCTTTTTTTACCCATTGGTTTACTAAGCTTGCAGTACACACAACTAGCCCCAAATCTAATGAATAATGAAGGCTGCAAGGAGAGAGGAGTTGAGGACTTGTTTGCCTGCAGTAGAAGCAGTTGAGTTACAGTAAGAAGAGTAAGAATAGTTGAAAATGCCTCCCAAAACATGCAAATGGTAAAGATGTAGTGAGCATTGTTGGGGCAATATGAAACTCATGGGGGCTTTAGAAATTGGAGAAATCTGTCCCGTCTTATAGGCTCTTACTTGAAAACTTCACTGGATACTCAGAAAAATTGGAAAGAACTCTAAGAAATATTGATTGTGATCTAACCTTAAGGAAAAGCAATAGCTGTGCAGTTAGATGCAAGAATCTCCTGGAACCTTCTCCTCTTCAGAATGAAAGTTTTAATCTATGGTTTAAGAACAAGTGCTGCTGCCATTAGAACATCAGTTGCCACTCAGAGAAGGAAGTAGAAGAAAAAAAATTAACTTTTGGAGAGGAAGGACTACCTAGTGAACCCAAAACTAGGGTGAGGAGCAAGATAACTTGTAAAAGATATACCCCAGAGACATGCTGCATATCTAAGATAAGGCTTAATCAGAAGAACAGGGACTAACATCTCCCCCTTCCCCCAGTGCACACCACTCCCTGCTGCCAACCTAACACATTCAGAATACTGCTAGAGGACAACAGAACTAGAGCCATCATATAGACCCTCTCAAAGCACAGGGCAAAGAGAAGACCAAAATTCAAAATTACCAGTGTTTGCTCTGGCAACCATTCCCACTCTATGCACAAGTTATCTCTATAGGAGATTGGAGTTACAAAGAAAGCTTATTAAACCTTTTTAAATTTAGACAAAAATTATGTCAAAAAAGTAAAGTACTTATAAATTAACAAAATACATGCAGAATATATATGCCAAAATCTACAAATCATTGATTATAAAAATCAAAAATCTACATAAACAATAATACATGGAGTGTCCATGGATGGGAAGATGCAATGATTTTTAAGTAAAAATAAAGTCTTTGAAAATAGTTTCAATGCAATCCAAATCAAAATCCCAGCAGACTTTTTTCTTCTTCTTTTTCTGTTTTGAGACAGAGTCCAGCTCTATTGCCTAGGCTGGAGTGCAGTGACCCAAACAGACCCAATTTCCAGGGTTCAAGTGATCCTCCTGCCTTAAGCCTTAATTTTTTTTCTTATAGATGTCAATAAGTTTATTCTAACGTTTATGTGCAAAAATGAAAATCACAAAATTAGTTTTGAAGAAAAACAAAGTTTGACTATTCTCTACCCAATATCAAAATTTAATATAAAGCTACAGTAATCAAGGCAATCCAGTGTAAGTAATGATTACATACACATTAATTGAACAAAATAGAGAGCTCAGAAATAAACCCACATAAATACAGTTAACTGATTTTGACAGAAGTGCAGAGGTAATTCAATGGATAAAAGCCTGTTTTCAACAAATGATGTTAGAAAAATTGAACATTTATATACACAATAAGCAAGAATTCATGACTTATACTGAAAGTTAATATATAATTAAGAAAAAATAAATAATAGAATTTAATGTACAATGCAAAAATTATAAAACTCTGAGAAAAAATCATGGGAGAAAATCTATACAATTAATTTGTTAGGCAAAAGGTTTTTAGATACGAAAGCATAATCCATCAAATAAAACATTGGTAAATTGTACTTAATCAAACTTTAAACCTTTTGCTCTGTGAAAGACACTGTCAGAAGATTAAAACATATGCCATAGACTGTAAGAAAATATTTGCAGATCACATTTCTGACAAAAAAAAAATTGTGTCCAGACATATGAAGAACTTCCTAAACTCAACAATAAGAAAACAACCAACCAAACAAAAAGAAGTAAAAGAGAATATTTCAGAAAGGTGAAGTAGTCATAAATGTCCCTATTCTTCTTATGAAGTATAATTAAAAACTCTGGATGTTATATATAACACAAATATAAAATAACTCTAAATGGAGGAGAGAACACAGACACACTAGGGTACCTCTGATCCAAGAAATCATGTGGTGCTGAATTTCTTGGGTTTTCACTTTGCCTTATATATTCGAAAATAGAACCAGAAGTTCCTATGAACAAAAGAAGAAAAGCCCTCTCTACCCAAAGGATCAGAAAAGAGACAGCCTCACCAAATGGAGAACTTTTAAACGACTTCTCTATACAAGCCAAATGCCACAGAAAATTAACTGTGGTCCCCTCCCTGACCCATGCCAGCAAAAAGTTGAGTCGAGTTCATAGATTACACTCTCATCAAGTTGTAACAAGGTGCCTCCAATTCCCTGACTGCCTTGGTGTCACAAAATGTTAAATAGGAAGTTGGGACTTTCATCTTTACCATTCAGTAACTAAGACCCCATAGTGTCACTGGGGACCACTTAAAAAGTTTAGACTTTCATCTTTCTCAGGAAGTAATAAGGTTCCTCTTTCTAGCTCCGCCATGGTATTGTCAGGGAATTGGGAAGAGGCAAACCGAATCACACAATTAGAACATTACATTTAATAATTGCCACAGGCAACATCTGATGCATGCTAAAACTAGTGGATATAAATTTAAATAGGTACAAAATAGGCACATAGTTTCTAAGTGTCCTTCCCTCCCCCAAAATTATTTAACAATTAAATAGGAAAAAATAATAACTATAGAGTGGACAATTAGGCATGTAACACTTCAAGCAAATGTCAACCTCATATATCTCCTGATGTGATAAACTGAAAAGATATCACCGTTGCATGATCCTTTTTAATAATGCATGGCCTGAGTCTATTCGTGAGAAAACATCAGACACTCTAAGTTGAAAAACATTCTAAAAAGTAACTGCTTTAAAAAAGTGCTATGGTCGTTAAAAAGTCTATGACAAACTGAGTTAATTTTGTATCTGGTACAATTAGAGGAAGAGTCAGTATTTATGGTTTTTTTTTTTTCCTTATAGGTTAACCAATTGTTCCAGTGCATTGAAGGGCTAGCATTTCATCATCGAATTGCTTTGTACCTATGTTGAAAATAAAATGGTGATGTGTATGTGGCTGTATTTCTGGACTCTACTTAATTCCATTAAACTCTTTATTTTTGGCCAATACGAGACAATGTAGACTACTGTAAATATATAGTTATTCTTGAAATGGAAAGAATAAGATCTCTTAGTCTTTTCCTTTTGTAAGAATTGGTTTATCTCTTTTATATTCTTTATATTTTCATACGTATTTTAGAATTCTCTGCTCTATTTCTTTTTTAGAAAAGCCTATTGCATTTTTTTTGTTGAATCTACAGATCAATTTAGAGAAAATTTGTAATATAACCTCCATCTAATAAAATTGAAGAGAAAATTAAATGCAAAGCAAATTGGCATGCTACCTTCCCATAGCGCTGCCATTTCACAATTGAAAAAAAAAATCGTTAAGTTTCATCATGGCAGTGAGAAAAGGTTTGTAAAAAGGAGGAAAGAATGAGTAAAATTAGTTCATTGTAGGATTTAGGCCCAAAAGGAATTAGGAAACAATAAAGATATGCTGCTCGGAACCTGGCCATAAACTACATTTTTGCCTTTTGTCCCAAAGACTTCTGTTTTTAAACCTTTTGGCACACACTGGCTAATTCAAGAATCTGTAATAAAGTTTTTCTTTCTTCACATCTTTTTAACTGCACTGTGACATACATGGAGTCCAGCTCTTTGGAATCTCTTTACCAGCTCTTTTCATTTTCTTTAAGTAGTGCTTCCAGGTTTATGCTATGTTTAACCTTCCCTGACTATTTCTGTCTAAAGTTGGTCTTTTATTTCTCTAATCACACTTCTATATTATCACAGTGTCCCATTATATTATATGGCTAGAAACTATATGCTCGTTCATATTAGTTTAGTTGGTCCGGTATAACTTTTCACTTAAACAAGAATGTTCCATAGTTAATTGTGAAGACAGAAACAAAGCAGAAGTCAGGTTAGTCTTCTTACTCTTGTCATAGTTTTTCATTTCTCTCCATAGCAAACTGATTTTATGTTAATACCAATAAATTAGAAGTGGCTGTCTGCAAGGCTATATGGGGAAAGACTGAGAAACCACATCTCTATTTAATAGTTAAGTGATTTAAAAATGGCAAAATCAATTAACAACATCTGACAGAGATTTGGGCAGAAGCTGCCAGTGTTTCAAACCTGCATCATACTGTTGGCCCAAATGCAGGCCTATCCTTTGCTAGTCCTCTCATTATAAACATGGTTCAAAACAGATTTATAATGTTATTATCTTTGTCTAGGCTTAGCATATCTAACTATCTTATAGTTAGATATAGAACTTTATAGGAAAGTTCTAGTCATTGAATTTGGTTTCATATGATCCTTTTTAATCATTGTATTTGCATTTTAATCATTGTATTTGCATTTCTATTTAAAACCAAGCAGATACAATCTCTGTCTCTCTTTCTCTCTCTCACTCTCATCTATCTATAGGCCTATAATAGATAGAAAAGTAAAAGATTGGTCTTTCAGAACAGACAGTTTGCAAAGTTTTCAGTGAAAGAATTTAATCAACTTAAATGACACCCTACATTTGGAAAAAGATTATAATCTAAATATGAAATGTTTGAAACATGAACCTTATTAGTCCTAATTATTTTATGCAAAATTATTTTGTAGTTTTAATTTGCATTATTTTCTTTTTTTAATCAATTTTTATTTATGAGTGACATAATCATTGTACATATTTGTTAGGCACAATATGATGTTTCAACATATAATGATCAAATAAGACTAATTACTGTATCCATTACTTTAAATATTTATCATTTCTTTGTGGTGATAATCAAAACCTCCTCCTCTAGCTCTGTTCAAATATACACTACAGTATCATCTGCTACAGTCGTCTTACTGTATAATAGAACGCTAGAACTTATTCTTCTTGTCAAGCTGTAGCTTTGAATCCACTGACCGTCCTCTCTCAATCCTCCCTCACTGCTACCCCTCCCAGCTCTCTGGTAATCAACATAATACTCTTCTATGAAATCAACTGTTTTAGATTCCACAAATGCGTGAGATCATGCAGTGTTTGTCTTTCTGTGTCTGACTTATTTCACTTAACATAATGTCCTCCAAGTTCATTCACGTTGCCTCCAGTGACATGATTTTATTCTGTTTTATAACTGAATAGTATTTCACTGTGTATCATACTATATTTTCCTCATTCATTCATTAGTAGATGGGTATTTAGGTTGATTTTTTTCTTGTCTGTTGCGTATAGTGCTCCAATAAACACTGGAGTGCAGATATCAATTTGAAACACTGATTTCAATTCCTTTGGAGATGTACCCAGTAATGGCATTTCTGAATTATGTGGTAGTTCTATTTTTAACTTTTTGAGGAACTTCTGTACTGTTTCACATAATGGTTGCACTGATTTCTATGCCAGCAACAGTGCATAAGAGCTCCCCTTTCTCCACATCTTTGCCAGCTTTTGGAATTTTTTGTTTTGTTTTGTTTATTTTTTTATGATAATCATTCTAACTGGGGTGAGGTTATATTACATTTTGGCTTTGATTTCCATTTCCCTAATGATTAGTGATGTGTATTTTTTTTTCATGTAACTTTTGGCTATTTGCATGCCTTCATTTGAGAAATGTCTATTCAGTTCTTTTGCCCACTTTAAAATTAGGATTTCTTTTGCTGCTAAGAGTTCCTTGTATATTGTGGATATTAATCCTTTGTTGGATGCATAATTTGCAAATACTTCCCCCCATTCTGTAGGTTGTCTTTTCACTCTATTGATTGTTTTCTTTGCTGTGCAGAAGATTTTAGTTTGGTGTAATCCCATCTGTATATTTTTTATTTTGTTGCCTGTGCTTTCAAGGCCTTACTCAAAATATTACTGCTGTTCAATTTCATGAAGCAATTCCCCTATGTTTTCTTTTACTAGTTTCATAGTTTCTGGTCTTACATTGAAGTATTTAATCCATTTAGGGTTGATTTTTCCATAGGGTGAGAGATAGGTATATAGTTTTATTTTTTCTATAAATCATACTCAGTTTTCCCAGTACTATTTATTGAAAAGACTGCCATTCCTTCAGTGTGGATCCTTGGCACCTTTGCTGAAAATTAGTTTCCTGTAAATGGATGATTTCTGGGTTTTCTTTTTTGTTCCATTAGTCTATATGTCTCTTTTTCTGCCAGTACTACGTTGTGTTACTTACTATATCTTTTCTGTGTATTTTGAAGTTAGGTAATGTAATGTCTTCAGCTTTGCTCTCTTTGTTCAAGATTGCTTTGGCTCTCTGGAGTCTTTTGCATTTTTAAGTAAATTTGGAAATATTTTTCTGTTTCTGTGAAGGATGTCATTGGCATTTTAATAAACATTGCATTGAATCTATAGACTGCTTTTGTAATATGAATATTTTGACAATATTAATTATTCCAATCCATGAACATAGGATAGCTTCAATTTTTTTTTTGTTCTCTTCAATTTCTTTCATCAACGTTTTATTGTTTTCATTGTAGAACTCTTTCACTTCCTTGGCTAAGTTTATTCCTGGGTATTTTTTGTAGCTATTGTAAATAAAATTGCTTTCTGGATTTCTTTTTCAGATAGTTTACTGTTGACAAATTAAAGTGCTACTGATTTTTCTATGTTGATTTTGAATAGAAATTTGTGTTGTTTCTAATTTTTTTTTTTTTGGTAGAGAGTTTAGGGTTTTCTATACGTTAATATATGTGAAAATGTTATCTGCACACAGGAACAATTTGACCTCCTCCATTCAATTTGAATGCCTTTTATTTATTTCTCCTGCCTAATTGTTCTTGCTAGAACTTCCAGTGTTATGTTGCATAAACATGGGATGAGTGGACATTCTTGTTTTGTTCCAGATATTACAGGAAAAGCTTTTAACATTTCTCCACTCAATTTGATTTAGCTGTGGGTTTCTCATATAGGGCCTTTATCATGTTGAGGTATGTTCCTTCTATACTCAATTTGTTGACAGTGTTTTCATGAAGGTACATTTAATTTTATCAAATGCTCTTCCAGCATCTATTAGAATGATAATATAGTTTTTGTTCTTGATTTCATTAATGTGATTGTGTTTATTAATCTGCATATGTTGAATGTTTTCAGAATCTCTGAGATGAATCCCACTTGATCACAGTGAGTGATTATTTTTAATGTGCTGTTGAATTGAGTTTGCTAGTATTTTGTTGAGGATTTTTTCATCTATGTTCATCATGAATACTGGACATTAGTTTCCTTGTTTGTTGTATCTTTGTTTGGTTTTGGTACCAGAGTAATATTGGCCTCGTAGAATAAGTTTAGAAATATTCCCTCCTTTCAATGTTTTGAAATAGTTTGAGTAGAATTGCTATTAGTTCTTCTTTAAATGGCTAGTAGAATTAAGCAGCAAAGCCTTCAAGTCTTGGGCTTTCTTTGCTGGGACACTTTTTATTAATTCTTCATTCTCATTACTCATTGGCCTTCTCAAGTTTTGTGTTTCTTCATGATTCAATGTTGATAAGTTTTTGTGTCCAGGAATTTATTCATCTCTTCTAGGTTTGTTGATTTGTTGGGATATACTTGTTTGTGGTAGTCACTTATTATCCTCTGTATTTCTGTGGTATCCATTGCAGTGTCTCCTGATTTATCTCTGATTTTATTTATTTGTATGTTCTCTCTTTTTTTCTTAGTCTAGCTAAAGTTTTGTCAGCATTCTTTATCTTTTCAAAAAAACAGCTCATTGTTTTGTTGATTTTTTATATTTTTGTCTCTATTTTGTTTATTTGTGCTTTGATGTTATTTCTTTTTTTCTAATTATTCAGGTTTTGATTGTTCCTGTTTTTCTAGTTCTTTGAGGTATAATATTAGGCTGCTTATGTGAGATCTTTACTTTTTTATTATTATTATACTTTAAGTTCTAGGGTACATGTGCACAATGTGCAGGTTTGTTACATATGTATACATGTGCCATGTTGGTGTGCTGCACCCATTAACTCGTCATTTACATTAGGTATATCTCCTAATGCTATCCCTCCCTCCTCCCCACTCCCCACAATAGGACCCGGTGTGTGATGCTCCCCTTCCTGTGTCCAAGTGATCTCATTGTTCAATTTCCACCTATGAGTGAGAACATGCAGTATTTGGTTTTCTGTTCTTGTGATAGTTTGCTGAGAATGATGGTTTCCAGCTGCATCCATGTCCCTACAAAGGACACAAACTCATCCTTTTTTATGGCTGCATAGTATTCCATGGTGTATATGTGCCATATTTTCTTAATCCAGTCTGTCACTGATGGACATTTGGGTTGATTCCAAGTTTTTGCTATTGTGAATAGTGCTGCAATAAACATACGTGTGCATGTGTCTTTATAGCAGCATGACTTATAATCCTTTGGGTATATACCCAGTAATGGGATGGCTGGGTCAAATGGTATTTCTAGTTCTAGATCCTTGAGGAATCGCCACACTGTTTTCCACAATGGTTGAACCAGTTTACAATCCCACCAACAGTGTAAAAGTGTTCCTATTTCTCCACATCCTCTCCAGCACCTGTTGTTTACTGATTTTTTCATGATTGCCATTCTAACTGGTGTGAGATGGAATCTCATTGTGGTTTTGATTTGCATTTCTCTGATGGCCAGTGATGATGAGCATTTTTTCATGTGTCTGTTGGCTGTATGAATGTCTTCTTTTCAGAAGGGTCTGTTCATATCCTTTGCCCACTTTTTGATGGGGTTGTTTGTTTTTTTCTTGTAAATTTGATTGAGTTCTTTATAGGTTCTGGATATTAGCCCTTTCTCAGATGAGTAGATTGCAAAAATCTTCTCCCATTCTGTAGGTTGCCTGTTCACTCTGATGGTAGTTTCTTTTTTTTTTTTCTTTTTTTTTTACATTTTATTTGATGTAGGCTCTTGCAAATGAGGTTTACAGAATTCTGGAAACTTTATTAAATTGAACAAACTTTTAGCTGTAACAAAAGCTGGCTTAATGTGTATGTTGAAACTAATATTCATTGAAACTGTTCTTCAAGAGATATCAGTGATCATTTCAAGAAGTCTGTTTCTGTAAACTTCTCTCTTAGAACTGCTTGTTTTCCATGCATTTAACATTGCATGAATACTTCAATTAGTTTAAGAATTGACTGCAGATTTTCAATGTATTGTTAAAAGACAATAGTCTGTCCTACAGCAAAGATTTGTCATCAATATCCACACAAAAGTTTTTAGTGAATTACTAGCTTCTAGGTGTAAATTCACTATCCAAGGTAGTTTTGAATTAAATCTTTCAATTCCAACATTGACAACTATGAAGGAGAATTTAGAGGTGCACTTCAATACTATTTTCCCTTTTACTATGAAAAGTATTGAAATATGTCATGAGTGAGATATTTTTGTTTACAACTCTAGCTGTTCTCTTACGCTTTAGTCATTCTTCCTGTTCCATTTGCTTTTCTTTTGAAGTAGCCTCAAAGAGCAGACTAATGATGCAGGTCCGTGAATGAAAAATAATACCAAAATATTCATTCATTCATTTATTATACATTTGGTACTAGTAGATGATGGTGAAGATAATCATGAACAGCTAGCATTAATTAATTTTATCATATTTATTAAACACTTAAAATCAATTATGATTTTATTCGCCATCATAGCCTGTATGATGAGCCCTGGAGGAAGGAGGTGGGGGGATGTAGAACTGGGTGTTATCAGCATCCAGAGTTGATAGAAAACTTGAAAATGATCATGCTGTTCCACCGACAGAATGCCAAGGAAGAAAAGGCTTGGGTAATGTCTCTCCCAATCAAAGAACAAATTCCTTCTTGAGTAACAAATCTAATTTCTAGATTGACTAGAGGGTGAAGCTAAATAATCTTTTTTAAAATAACCATCAAAGCCAGTTTGCTAATTTAACTTATTATCTGTGTTAAGAAATTCATCCAAATTTTTATTTGCCAGAGAGTGACCAGAAAACAAATTGATTTCTTAATGAAAAGATTTTAATTTTCAAGGTAATTCCCTGTTAGTCCCTGCTAAGAAGTGCATCCATTGTTTTTAATTGCAGATTTCTTTACAAAATGTGACAGCTATTTTTTTTTAGATTTCAAATAGCTTATTTTGAACTTTAGAAATGATAATAAACTGCTATGTTATTGCCACCTTTAACAGGTTTACATTAATTGTGTTTTATGTGTGTAAACTGAAAATCTATTACTTTTGCCTTTCCTACTCACTTCTAGTAAACTTTCCATCGATAATGTGCCGTTTGATTTAAAAAGTGATACCAAAGCAGTTAAGTCAAATAAATGAAAGAAGAGCACAAAATATAATTCAAAATAGTCATTCCTGTATCACGCTATCAGTTTATATTTAGAAGTACATTACCCACTAGGGCCCGCTTGTTGAAGCAATTGTGGACTTTATGTTTGTTATTTGGTCATTAAAACTTCTGTCTAAGTACCTACGGATCTGCTGGGAACAAAATTTGTCATTCTGATTCTCTTTAATGCTTTTCATTGTCTGTGAGAAAATATTGTATGGGCCATTGGGGCCCATTTGCAAAGGTTTCTTCCTTGAGCAAAGGAAGATATTGCTGGTATCATTCACTCCAGCTATTTGTGCGTTGAAAGATGAAGTGTCAAAAGTGAAATTAAGACACAGAATAAACATGTGATTAACTCTAGTAGTACCTGATCAATAGAAATCACAGCATGCTGTTAGATAAGTTTTTAAAAATTTATTTGAAATGGACAAGTCCAGAGTTTTATATACTTAGGTTCCAGAGGCCCTAAATTTAAAACTGAATAGCTATTTTCTGTAGATATTGCAATAGCTTAATTTGCATTTCATTTAATATTATTTCATTTCAAAACATCAAAGTTGATGAATTCTATTATAACACTCTATTATAATACTAATTGCTTGCTTATTAGGTATTCATAATCATTATTATGATGTCATGGGGGATTTTAAAGATACACTAAGTAAAATCAAAAGAGAAAATAATTTTGTGATATTAAATCAATTCTATCCTTATCAATTTGTTTAAAATAATTGATTTTGTAATAACAAAATTTATTATATAAATCTAACAGCATTGTTTCAGTGCTACCAATGTCCAGTTTCTTTTTACCATATTAACTAATTTTATGGAATTTTTTGTTTTTTTCCTGAAGACCTTTTATAATACCTTTTTAAAATACTGTCTTTATATAAAAATACATAAAATATTTAAAACTAGGTTTAAAACAGTCGAGATGATTAATGAGATAAGTAACTAATTAAAAGTAAAAGATAACAATGGCAGACTCGGGTAGTAGCAATAAATTATTGAAGACTGTTAATGTTTGGGATTTCGTCTCTGCATAATTGGTCATATCTCTGTCCAGACAGCAATGTTTGTGAGCATTTCAGGCCAGATGGTACAACAAAGAATTTGAGGGGAAAAAAAATCAAAGACAAAATCTTATCATTTATTTTATTATATTTTTTAACTTAATTAGAAGACTACAAATTCCAAAGTATTAACTACTGATTGAATTTATCTGCTCTCTGTGGAGTGCCAAATTGTTTTTTCATTACAACATAGTAGTAAAGTTAGGAAAAATGAAAGTATTTATGATTACCTTTTTTTGTGTATGTATAAATTAAATTGTCAGCTATGGACATATTAAGGTAATGTTTATTAATATGGATTTTAAATAAGTTTTAGGAATTTCATCTAAATGCTTTATTCTGGTGTTTTTAACTAATGAAATTTAAATGTAAATAATGGCACAAAGTAAAACAAATCTAGTTCTTTGACATTTCACTTGCCTTCTAGTCTAGGAAGACAGCACTAAACTGAGACTCAGTTGACTACAGTTTTGCTCCTAAATCTACCACTGAATCAATCACATATCTGTCAAGTAAATGGTAAAATTATTCAACAAGATATATTACATCTCCCTAAAATGCTGTAAAGAGGATGCACTGTGATATAAAAATTAAAGAGTTAAGGCTTTATTTAACATTTTAATTTTGATATTTATTATCAGATTATATTACAGGTGCTTGTTTCAATAAGCCACTGTGGTTTGGTTAAGTATGAAATTAAATTTTGATAGTAAATAAAATTCAAAATATATTAATGATAAGGTAAGTTTTAGAAGGTGAGATTTTAAAAAAATTCCTTTGTTATTATCTACTTCAAGGTTCCATACAAAAATACATTCTTTGGTTTGCCAGTTCAAAGCTCAAGATCACCAAGTCCCCTCCTTCCTGGAAGCACATCTGCATTTAATATTTGTTTTCATTCATTATATACATTCTTCCTTTCTGAAAGATTCACCATGTTGGATCATTTGTTTTAGGTATGCATCTTGTGAAGTGAATAGATTTAGAGATTATTATTATCATTATTGTTATTCAGCCAGATAGCTTTTTTGTAAGTAAGCTTTAAATAGATAATAAATTAAGCTTCTATTTTAAATACATTTTGTTTGATAAATATCATTGTAATTTTAACACATATTTTAAGGAAAGAGAAATACAAAGGCAAAATGATAAATTTAACTGAAACTTTAAGATTCTGAAGATGAAGTAATATAAAAATAGAAGCTGACACCACTGGCATAAATTTGCAGTGCTAATTAAGTTGTGGTCTACTGGTTCCCATATGGTTTGCTTGGCTGCCATGGTCACTGTTCTGTTATCTCCAGGGCTTTAAAGGAGATATGAAAATAAGGGGAGGCCCATGTGCCCATGGCCTAATTAGAACTGGGCAGTTTGCCTAGGCCAAAATTGAGTACTTTACTTCTCCTTTCTATTTTCCTTCTGTCAAATTATTTTAAATCTGTTTTGAGTGAAATAGCAAATGTTTCTTCTTCCAGCAATTATCTTTGCCTATTGATAAAAATAATTGAACTCAAAAAATATTCATAAAAATCGATTTTTATATATATATATGTATACTGTGCATGATAAAGGAAAAACTACTGTAATATAGTCCCTGCACTCAAGGAGGTTCTAATAAAGTAGGAAGGAAGCCTAAGTATGTAAACAAGTAACTGTTATAGATATATGCTAAATTATAGTTGTTTTCACAGGGGGTATAATCATGTTTGCCTAGGCAAATAAAGTAATAAATGGAATCATTTCAATGAACATTTAATTCCATATCCATCCATTGTCTCTTGGGTGATAGATAAAGTGTTACTCATTGGTAATACACTCTCAATATTTTCTAGATGTGAAAATGGCTAGAAAATGGTTGGAAAACAAATACAAATGAGTTAGCCCCTAATTATTACTTGAGGATCAAATGGAAATGTTTTGTCTTTCCAACACTTACATATTTAAAACTCTTCCATGTTGCCTGTGTGCAAATTCTTGGATCATACCTTGTTTCAGTCAGGAATTTGTGGAAATTTCTCCACTGTCTTTGGACATTGTGAAAGTATCTGAGATTGCTAAAAAACGCTCTCCTTCCCAGTTATTTAGTCTTCTGTCTAGAAGCACAAATGATAGTTTCTCTAATTACTGATAACTTTAATAGGTAGGATATATTTCCATGTTGTCCATTCTAGCCAATTTTTTTTTTCCAAAATCAAATTTGTCTACCTAAATATAGAAATACACTTGTATTTTAAGAGTCTATTTATTTATATACCTGTAAATATTAATTATGTTCCACTTTTATTTTCTTCCTTCAGAACTTCCTGTTTATTTCTGTCAGAATCATCCTAATTTTGCCTAAATTTCTGTTGTTTTAATTTTAATGTCACATCCTCCCTGATTTCTTTCAATTTATATTTATCTTATGTTTTCTTGTCATCTCTTCCCCCAGTTTTTTGTATCTTTGCTTGGTGCTCTTGGAAGTAATATATTTATTCAATTTTATAACTTCTTGAAATTTTTGGCTAAAATTTTCATCTATTCCTTGGTATCCTGAATTGAATAGTGTCCCTGAAAAATTCATGTCCACCCAGAATCTCAGAATATGAGTTTACTGGAAAACAGGGTCTTTGTACATGTAATTAGTTAAATTAAAATGAGATTATACAGAATTAAGGTGGCCTCTAAATGCAATGACCAGTATCCTTATAAGAAGGCTATGTGAATACATGGACACATCAAGAAAATCTATGTGCCAATCAAGGCGGAAGTTGGAGTGATACAGCTGCAAGCCAAGAAATGTGAAGAATTGACTGCAATCACCAGTAGCTAGGAAGAAACAAGGGAATATCTTTCTCCAGAAAGATATCGCACCCTGAAGAACCTTCCAATGGTGCATGGACTTGCCAACACCTTGATTTTGAACTTTTAGCCTCCAGATCTGTGAGATAATACATTTTTTCTTTCTTAAGGCAATCACTTTCTGGAGATGTGTTATGGCAGCTACTGGAAGCTAGTATACTTGGCAATGTTTTGTAGTGAGTGTTCTTCATCTTCCATAATGAGATCTGTCTGTTAAAGAAGTGGCTTTTTTCTTTTTAATCCTAGAGGGCGAAGGGAATATTTGAGACTAACTGAAATATATGTGAATGATCTAGGGATGGAGATTTTATATATATGTGTGTGTGTGTGTGTGTGTGTGTGTGTGTGTGTGTGTGTACGTAAATATTTGTGTAGCCATATCATAAACCACTGGAGATATGCAATTATAGTTTTGCACACATTAAAAGTCTTTCTGCACTGATATCATAGGGCTAGAATAGTGGTTTCAAATATGGCTTCTGTTTGAAGCCATCCCCAGCCTATGCATCCATATTAAAACATTATTGCATTGCTATACCTTAAGAAATATCTAAG
The DNA here is from genome assembly GCF_037993035.2 of Macaca fascicularis. Classification (NCBI taxonomy): domain Eukaryota; kingdom Metazoa; phylum Chordata; class Mammalia; order Primates; family Cercopithecidae; genus Macaca; species Macaca fascicularis. The sequence continues at coordinate 118,471,658 of NC_088377.1, forward strand.
GCTGGGTAATTTATAAAGAAAATAAATTTAATTGACTCATTGTTCTGCAGGTTGTACAAGCAGGGCAACAGCCTCTGTTCCACTTCTGGGGAGGCCTCAGGGACCTTTTACTCATGACAGAAGGCAAAGTGGGAGCAGGTATGTCACATGGTGAGAACTGGAGCAAAAAAGTAAGGGGAGAGATGTCACACACTTTTAAATAACCAGATCTCATGTGAACTCAGAGAGAGAACTCACTCACTGTCATAAGGACAGCACTAAGCCATTCATGAGGGATCCAGTCCCATGACTCAAACACCTCATCCCAGATCTGCCCTCTAACATTGGAGATTACACTAAAATATGAAATTTGGTGGGAACAAACATCCAAATGACATTATTCCACCCCTGGCTCCTCAAGACACATGTCCTTTTCACATTGCAAAATATAATCATCCATTTTCAATAGTTTCCCAAAGTTCTGACTAGTGCTCAAGATCAAAGCCTAATATATGGTAGGTGATATTCACCATTTTTATTCTCCCACACATGTAAATACTTTATTGCAACATGTCTTAAAATGTAGTTATTCAAAAGTATAGACTCCTGCATACTCTTTCAAAGTTTCATTTCTGTTGAAGATTAAAAAAATTAATTGACATATTCTAGATAACTCAAAGATAAGTCAGTTGGTGATTTATCACTAATTTAATTATTGTTCATTTGTCATCAGTAATTAACTATAGTGTCAAAAATGGATTCCACTTTCAAAAATAAAATTCTTAATATTTTTTCTGTAGAATATTTCCATTTAAAATTCTTCAGTTTATCTCTAAATTTCATGTGGCAAAATTCTTTTAAATTCACAGAAGTTTCCTTATTATAAAAAGATCCTGGTGATAGATTCATATTCAGATAATGAGAGTTTATAGTTGAAATTATTACAATGAGAGTTAAAACTATAGTCATAGGAAAATGAATATGTTTGTTATTTAACACTCCACCTAGTATAATTTTAATTCTTAACCAGATTTCCCTATCTTTTCAAATTATTGCTATTTCACATTTTTAAAAATGTAGTACCTTTTAGAATAATCTTCTATTATATTTTGATGATGTTGTCCAAATATAGGTTTGCTCAAGGTAGGCAAAAGAACCTACCCTTCCTTGGGAACCATCCCAATATTTGCAGAGAATTGTCACACTTTAATTGTGCCCTTGTCGTTAATCAATAAAGTATACCTATTTTAATTCCATTAAGATTACTCATGTGTTAATTCTTTGTTTATTCACTCATTGTGCTGTTCTGAATCCCCATAATTAATTTTTTGTTTTTATTAAAGATATAACCTGAAATGAAAAGCAAAGGGATAAATACAATTTTATAAGTCAAATGATCCCCATGTTTTATAATTTCCTAGAGTAAAACAAAAATTCTTGTAAAGGCTAAGCTTGTGAACAGTTATTCCTGTGCTTTTAGAGGAGAATATACTTCAGTGTTGGGTCATAGGGCTGTGTTGCATGTGTGTCATGCACCTATGTATGGTAGTACAATTCCCAGACTGGTTTCAAAATCACCAAGCTATTCTAGCACTGTGTAGGTACTTTCAAAACATTGAAAAAAAATCTATTTTGGAAATTTACTGGAAGAACAGTCATCAGTGTAACTAAATTTCTTACTGAAACTGAAGGGTGCTTTTACACTTGGATACTTTTCATGACAGTATTTAAATTTAGTATCTTTCTGGTGGAATTGACTCATCTCATTATCTGGGATCATCCATTCTGATTTTGGGGGCTTTTTTTAAACCATAAAATCTTAACTTTAAGCTTCAAGACCTCTTGATATTAGATGGGAAAAAAATAACTACTACAAAATGTCTTTGAAAAAAAAGTGAACTACTCTGTTGAAAAGATAGTTCTCAACATGAAAAAAAGTTTGAGCAATACTGGTTAATTTTTACCTGTTAGCCTTTGTATTAGTCAATTTTCAAACTTCTGATAAAGACATACCCAAGACTGGGCAATTTACAAAAGAAAGAGGTTTATTGGACTTACAGTTCTATGTGGCTGGGGAAACCTCACAATCATGGCAGCAGGTGAAAGGCACGTCTCAGTTGGGGGCAGACAAGAGAAGAGAACTTGTGCAGGGAAACTCCCCTTTATAAAACCATCAGATCTCATGAGACTTATTCACTATCATGAGAACAGCACAAGAAAGACATGCCCCCATGATTCAATTACCACCCACCAGGTTACTCCAACAACACATGAGAATCATGAGAACTACCAGAAGAGACTTGAATGGAGGCACATAGCCAAACCATATCATTCTGCCCCTGGACCCTCCCACATTTCATGTCTTTACATTTCAAAACCAATAATGCCTTCCCAATAGTCCCTCAAAGTCTTAACTCATTTCAGCATTAACTCAAAAGTCCCCAGTCAAAAGTCTCATCCAAGACATGGCAAGTCCCTTCTACCTATGAGCCTGTAAAATCCAAAATAATTTAATTACTTCCTAGATACAATGGGGGTACAGGAATTGGGTAAATACAGCCATCCTGAATGGTAGAAATTGGCCAAAGTGGAGGGGTTACAGGCCCCATGCAAGTCTGAAATATAGCAGGTCAGTCAAATCTTAAAGCTCCAAAATGATCTCCTTTGAACCCATGTCTCATATCTGGGTCCCACTGATGCAAGAGGTGGGTTCCCATGGTCTTGGGCAGCTCCGCCTCTGTGGCTTTGCAGGATACAGTCTCCTTCCCAGCTGCTTTCATGGGCTAGTGTTGAGTGTCTGTGGCTTTTCCAGGCACAGGGTGCAAGCTGTCAGTTGATCTATCATTCTGGGGCCAGGAGGACAGTGACCCTCTTCTCACAGCTACACTAGGCAGTGCCCCAGTAGGGACTCTGTGTGGGGGCTTCCACCCCACATTTTCCTTCTGTACTGTCCTAGCAGAGGTTCTCCATGACAACCTCATCTCCATCTGAGATGATCTCAGCCTGGATGTCATTGTCCATATCATTATCAGCATTTTATGCAAAGCCATTCAATCAGTCTCTAGGAAGTTCTAAACTTTTCCACATATTCCTATCTTCTTCTGAGCCCTCCAAACTGTTCCAATCTCTGCCTGTTACCCAGTTCCAAAGTTGCTTTCACATTTTCAGGTATCTTTTCAGCAGCACCCCACTCTACTCGTACTAGTTTACAGTATTTGTGCAGCAAACTTCTGCCTGGGCATCCAGGCATTTCCATACATCTTCTGAAATCTAGGCAGAGGTTCCCAAATCTCAGTTCTTGACTTCTATGCACTTGCAGGCTCAACACGACCTCGAAGTTGTCAAGGCTTGAGGCTTCCACCCTCTGAAACCACAGGCCGAGCTCTATGTTGGTCCCTTTCAGTACAGCTGGAGTGGCTGGGATGCAGAGCATCAAGTCCCTAGGCTGTACACAGCACAGGGACCATGGGCCTACCCCACAAAAGCACCTTTTCCTCCTCAGCCTCTGGGTCTTTGATAGTAGGGGCTGCTGCAACTGACATGCCCTGGAGACGTTTTTCCCATTGTCTTTGTGATTAACATTCAGTTCCTTCATTATTTATGCAAATTTCTGCAGCTGGGTTAAATTTCTCACTAAGGCACTAAGAATGATGGAATGATAAGACATTAGTTTGATAACAGCTTCTATTAGAGCAATATGAATTCTGCTAAAATTGAAGCAAGAAAAATACGTTAAATTTACAGTGAAACTTGGATGGAAGTTTATGGGTACAATGGCACAAATAAATTATCAGTTTACAAATTGATGACTCCTTTTAAGAAGGGACAACACAATGTTGAAGGTGAAGCCCACAACAGTAGGTCAACCATATCAATTTGCAATTTGATTGCAAAGGATCTGACTGAAGAGGATCAACAATTAACAGCAAAAACAGTAGCCAACGTCATGGACATATCAATTGGTCCAGCTTACATGATTCTAACACATTAAACTTGAGCAAACGTTCCACTAGATGACTATCAAAACTCTTGCACCCAAGTTGACTGCAGACAAAAGCAGAGCTTTCATCAGAAAATTTAAACAAGTGAGATAAATATCCTGAAGCATTTCTTTGAAGAATTGTGACAGGAGAAGAAACATGGATTTATCAGTATAATCTTGAAGACAAAGCACAATCAAAACAATGGCTACCAAGAGGTGAAAGCTGTTCAATCAAAGCAAAAGTGGGCCAGTCAAGAGCAAAGGTCATAGCAACAGTTTTTTGGGATGCTCAAGGCATTTTGCTTGTTGACTTTCTGGAAGGCCAAAGAACAATAATGTTCTTATGTACTTATTATTTTGAGAAAACCTAACTTATTATGAGTGTTTTGAGAAAACCAAAGCTTTAGCAGAAAAATGCCTAGAAAAGTTTTACTAGAGAGTCCTTCTCTATCATGACAATGTTCCTGCTCATTCTTCTCATCAAACAAGGGCAATTTTGTTGATTGTAAATCATTTGCATTCACCTTAAAGCCATGATTTGGCTCCTTCTAGCTTTTTTTTTGTTTCCTAATCTTAAAAAAATCATTAAAGGCACCACTTTTCATTCAGTTAATAAGGTAAAAAAGACTGCCTTAATGAGGTTAAATTCCCAGAAAAAAATTCCAATGTTTTAAGGATGGACTAAATAGCTGATATTATTTTTTACAAAAGTGTCTTGATCTTGATGGAGCATTTGTTGACAAGTAAAGATTATATTTTTTATTTTCTTTTAATTCCATTTTTTTCCCACAAATTTTTGAAGTCTCCCTATATATCCCCTTTTACTCACTTAGATGGTCTATGATTAGACTTATCTATGTATCAGTTTATTTTGCATTGCTCTTGAATTTCTATTCTCATTAAGTTGCTCTTGAAAGTGGAATGAAGATATATTAAAAAATAGGTTACTCATGATAATCATATATATTTACAAAACATTCCATTTAATTTTTTTCTTAAAAGCATTCTCAACACTTCCCACATATTTATCATTCTTGAAATTATAATAATCAAGTGTTAGTTTATATATGTTAATAACTGATACCAAAGCTTTTGTACTGATATTTTTAATTGAATTTTAGTCTAAGAAATGAATCTCCCAAATGATACTATTAATAGAAATATGATTAGTCCTTCTATAAATTAGAGTATAGGCTAAGAAGCTGCTACCAAAAAGGCTGCAAACACTATAGCTTACATAAGAAAAAAGGTTATATATTTTCTACTTAACATCTTTGGGTAGACAGAGTTCTGTTTTAGTTGCCTGAGCTCTACAGGGACCCAAGCTTGAATGGAGGCTCTACGTTTTTTGCCATACTCATGGCTTCCTACACAGTGAATAAAGTAGCTTCTTCAGTTTCAGGCTCTGCACTGTTGAAGGAGGGACACCAGCACAATGACCACTTTCCAAAAGCAGATTGTAGTTTCATAGTCAGGTAGGTGAGCCTTGATCATACTGCAGTATCAGTCTTCATAGCAGTCACTTGATTTTTCCTGTATCCCCACCTGCATCCCCAGCTCATTTATGTAACCTCCTCATTTGCCACTTCCTCACTAACATCACATTCTAGCTGTGAGGAGAAAATTATAATTCACAAATGTGCCCTATAATGTCTATAATTTTCCTGTTTTTCCATGATATTTTCTATACCTCTAATTTCCTTTATTAGCTTCATTAACTACTTCTAAGTCTTAAATATACACATCTTTGTGCCTTGTTCGCAATATATTATATATCCCAATGATATTGTAAGCACCTCATAGGCAGCTACCATGAGTTACAGTTCTGGTTATGCTATTTCTGAGATATGTGACATCAAGCAAGCTATTTAAACTTTCCATGCCTCAGTTTCCTCATGTAAGATGAGTGATATAATTTTTGCTTCCTCAAGGGGTTTAGCTAAAGACTGAATGAAATAATCTATGCAAAGCTCTTACAATACTTTCAGAAATCACATAAACAAATATTAACTATTAGTTATTAACTAATAGTCAACAAATATTGACTATTAATAATTCTTACCATGCCTTTATAAATCCAAAATATCTAGGTCCACCATGTGATTGAAAAACATTTGATTACATTTGAAAATCAGCAACCAATATAGAGGTTCCTTAGAAATTCACAAAGGCACAATGTTGGTAATGTGACTGATGCCATACTTGAAAAAACTAGAAAGCAAAGTGATGGTGATGGTCTGAAAGGAGGGGATAAACCAGAACAAGGAGAATACATTATTATTTTTCATTTTTTTTAACTTTTAAGTTCAGGTGTACATGTGCAGGTTTGTTATATAGGTAAGCTTTTGTCATGGGGAGGTTGTTATACAGATTATTTCATTACCCAAGTGTTAAGTCTAGTACCTATGAGGTATTTTTGAGGTATTTTTCCTGATCCTCTCCCTCCTCCTGCCCTGTACCCTATGATAGGTCCCAGTGTGTGTTATTCCCCTCCATGTGTCCATGTGTTCCCATCATTTAGCTCCCACTTATAAGTGAGAATATGCAGTATTAGTTTTCTGTTCCTGTGTTAATTTGCTAAGGATAATGTCCTCCAGGTCCATTCATGTCCCTGGAAAGGATGTGATTTCATTTTTAGTTTTTTATGGCAGCATAGTATTCCATGGTATATACGCACCATATTTTCTTTATCCAGTCAATTGATAGGCATTTGGGTTGATTCATGTCTTTGCTATTGTAAATAATGCTGCAATGAACATACATGTGCATATGTCTTTATAATAGAACAATTTGTATTTTTTTGAATGTATACCCCCAGTAATGGGATTTCTGGGTCAAATGGTATTTCTGTTTATGTGTCTCTGAGGAAATGCCACACTATCTTCCACAATGGCTAATTATAATCCCACCAACAGTGTATAAGTGTTTCTTTTGCTCAATTACCTCATCAGCATCTGTTATTTTTTGCCTTTTTGACAATAGCCATTCTGACTGCTATGAGATGATATCTCATTGTGGTTTTGATCAGCATTTCTCTACTGATCAGTGATACTGAGCTTTTTGCCATATGATTGTTGACCACATGTGTTTCTTCTTTTGAAAAGTTTCTGTTCATGTCCTTTGCAAAATTTTTAATGTAGATATTTCTTTTTTTTTTTTTTGTACATTTAAGTTCTTTATAGATGCTGGATATTAGATCTTCATTAGATGCAGAGTTCACAAAACTGTTTCCCATTCTGTAGGTTGTCTGCTCACTCTGTTAATAGTTTCCTTTGTTGTGCAGAAGTGCTTTAGATCCCATTTGTCAGGTTTTGCTTTGGTTGCAATTGTTTTTGGCATCTTTGTCATAAAATCTTTGCCCATTTCTGTGTCCTAAATGGTATTGCCTAGGTTGTCTTCCAGGGTTTTGATTGTTTAGGGTTTTACATTTAAGTCTTTAATCTATCTTGTGTTGACTTTTGAATGTGGTGTAAGGAGGAAGTCCAGTTTCAATCTTCTGCATATGGCTAGCTAGTTATCCCAGCACTATTTATTGAATAGGGAATCCTTTCCCCATTGCTTGTTTTTGGCAGATTTGCTAAATATCAGATAGTTGTAGATGTGTGGCCTTATTTCTGGGATCTTCTATTCTGTTCCATTGGTCTATATGACTGGTTTTGTACCTGTACAATGCTGTTTTGGTTACTGTAGTATTGTAATATAGTTTGAAGTCAGGTAGCGTGATACATCCAGCTTTTTTCTTTTTGCTTAGGATTTCCTTGGCTATTCAAGCTTTTTGTTCCATATGAGTTTTAAAATAGTGTTTTTCTAGTTCTGTGAAGAAATTTAATAATAGTTTCATAGAAATAGCATTAAATCTCTAAATTGCTTTGGGCAGTATGCCATTTTAATGGTATTAATTCTACCTATTCATGAGCATAGAATGTTTTTTTCCATTTGTTTGTGTCATCTCTGATTTCTCTGAGCAGTATTTTGTAGTTCTCCTCATAGAGATCTTTCTCTCTAGTTAACTGTATTCCCAGGTATTTTATTCTTTTTGTGGCAGTTGTGAATAGGATTACATGGGATTTGGTCTTGGCTTGACTGTTGTTGGTGCATAGAAATGCTAGTGATTTTTGCACACTGATTTTGTATCCTGAGACTTTGCTAAAGTTGTTTATCAGCTTAAGAAGCTTTGGGGCTGAAACTATGGATTCGATATGGACAGATATAGGATTATGTCATCTGCAAGCAGGGACAGTTTTACTTACTCTCTTCCTATTTGGATGCCCTTTCTTTCTTTCTCTTGCCAAATTGCCCTGGCCATAACTTCCAAGAATAGGATTGGTCAGAGAAGGCATTCTTGTTTTCTGCTGATGTTCGAAAGGAATGTTTCCAGCTTCAGGACAATATATTTTAGCCCTTTTTATTCATCAAGAATGTTTTCATATCAAGTCTCAGGGATGCAACTTGTGGGCAAAAAAAGGAAAGAGAATATGTGGGGAAGAGAGTGAGAAATAGAGAGGGAAGGAAAGGGAAAGAAAGAAAAACAAAGAAAGAAGGAAGGAAGGAAGGAAGGGAAGGAAGGAAAGAAGGAAGGAAGGAGAGAAAGAAAGAGAGAAAGAAAGAAAGAAAGAAAGAAAGAAAGAAAGAAAGAAAGAAAGAAAGAAAGAAAGAAAGAAAGAAAAAGGAAGAAAGAAAGAAAGAGAGAGAGAGAAAAGAAAGAAAGGAAGAAAGAAAGAGAGAAAGAAAGAGAGAAAGAAAGAGAGAGGAAGGGAAGGAGAGAAAGGAAGAAGGGAAGGAAGGAGGGAAAGGAGGGCAGAAAGCAAGGAAGGAGGAAAAGGAGGAAGGAAGAAACCAAGGATGGAAAGAAGGAGAAGGGGGGAGGGGATGGAGGAAAGAAGAAAAGAAGGAAAGAAGAAAGGAAAGAAAGAAGGAATTGATTTATGGGACCATCCCCAGATTTCCAGCATGGCTAGGTACAGGTACTAATGAAACATTGCCTTTGCATCCATCACTTTACCTTGCTATGTACCTTCTGGGTCGAGTTTGTTCCTGCAGTCTCATCCTAGCTTCAAACTTGTATGATTTTTACAATTACCAATGCCAGTGGAAAGAAAATGCTTCTTTTTGAGAGTTTCAACAGTATTTCTAGCTCTGGGTCTCTCTGTCATGGGCTTTCTTCATGAGCCTATCCCTGAATCAATTACTGTGTCTGAATCAATCCCTGTGAATTATCCCTGAATTAATCACTGAGTACAATAGTTTGGCAAGGGCAGACATGCTGAATTAGAAATTGTACAACATAATTAAAACTACATAACATAATTTTCAAAACAAATAAGATCCAATTGCATGCATATATTGTATTTTTACTGTAATTACTGTCATTACCCACTTATGTTGTTTTAAATTTTCAGTTAGGTTGCTAACAAAATTGCATAGGAAGCATCTTTTTAAAATGGTGTAGCTTTTCACTTAAGCCTATACCCTAAAAGCTAGCATGTTAATCAAAGAATGGAAACATGTTTTAGGTCTTAATGTTTACGGTTTGTGACCTATTCCTTTGCTCATTTATTACTAGTAAAGTTTTTCTCATTTGTGATGTTCTTTTCAAAATGTTAAACATGTTCTGTGATATGTGTTGCACCCTATTTTCTCTGTTTTGTCATTTGCTTTTCAATTTTGCTTATGGTGATTTTCTTGTAAAAAATGTTAAAAATTTTACATAGTCAAATCTGTTAGTTTTTTTCTTTAGTACTTGCCTCTTGTATTATGCTTAGAAAAGCCATTTTCATGAAAATATATTCACAATAATTGATCTGTGTTTTTTCCCAATATGTTTATGGCTTCATTTAGTGTTTACCTTTTTGATAACTTGGGATTCTTGTGAGAGAAAAGAGTAATTATGCCAGCATAATTATCATCATTCTTTCTCCATCAATTCAAAATGGCAGCTTTAGTGCTCTTATGCACACATATGAACATGCATATGTACACACATGTATGCATACACACACACACACGTACAGTGGCTTCCCCATTCTCCTGCTTCTGAGGTTATCTTTAATTAGACATAGTGATGCAGCTGAATACTATTTCCTTCACAAACCAATGAAGTATTTGAAGGAAATATTTTCTTTTCTTTTCCTCTTATATTTCCAATCTCTATGTTAAATATTCTGTAACTTTCCTCCATAACATTTTTGTTACTCAATAATTTAATCATATAAATTGCTGTTTTGATTCCATAAATCTCAAAAAGGAAATAAATCTTCAGCAAAGTCCTTATATTTGCCACAGCTTTATTTTCATACATTTTTCTGTGTTCTGCATCTGCACTGTGGACTGTGACTTTTAGAAATTTAAAAAGTTCGGGGAGGGGGGCATGCCCAAGATGGCTGAATAGGAACAGCTCCAGCTTCCAGCTCCCAGTGTGAGTGACACAGAAGACGGGTGATGTCTGCATTTTCAACCGAGGTACCCGGTTCATCTCACTAGGACATGTTGGACAGTTGGTGCTGGTCAGAGGGTGCAGCCCAACCAGCGAGAGCAGAAGCAGGGTGAGGCATCATCTCACCTGGGAAGTGGAAGGGGGAAGGGTATTTCTTTCCCTGGCCAAGGGAAACTGAGACACACAACACCTGGAAAATCGGGTAACTCCCACCCTAATACTGCACTTTACCAAGGGTCTTAGCAAACGGCACACCAGGAGATTATATCCCACACCTGGCCCAGAGGGTCTCACGCCCACGGAGCCTAGCAGTCTGAGATCGAACAGCAAGGTGGCAGCGAGGCTGGGGGAGGGGTGCCCACCATGCTGAGGTTTAAGTAGGTAAACAAAGCTGCCAGGAAGCTCAAATTCGGTGGAACCCACAGCAGCTCAAGGAGGCCTGACTGCCTCTGTAGACTCCACCTCTGGGGACAGGGCATAGCTAAACAAAAAGCAGTAGAAACCTCTGCAGATGTAAATGTCCCTGTCTGACAGCTTTGAAGAGACCAGTGGTTCTCTCAGCACAGAGGTTGAGATCTGAGAATGGACAGACTGTCTGCTCAAGTGGGTCCCTGACTCCTGAGTAGCCTAACTGTGAGACATCCCCCATTAGGTGCAGACCAACACCTCACACCTCACACAGCTGGGTACACCTGTGAGACAAAGCTTCTAGAACAAGAATCAGACAACAACACTCGCTGTTCAGCAATATTCTATCTTCTGCAGCCTCCACTGCTGATACCCAGGCAAACAGGGTCTGGAGTGGACCTCAAGCAAACTCAAACAGACCTGCAGGTGAGGGTCCTGACTGTTAGAAGGAAAACTAACAAACAGAAAGGACACCCACACCAAAACCCCTTCAGTACATCAACATCATCAAAGACCAAAGGCAGATAAAACCACAAAGATGTGGAAAAAGCAGTGCAGAAAAGCTGGAAATTCAAAAAATCAGAGAACATCTCCCCCTCCAAAGGAACGCAGTTCATTGCCAGCAATGGAACAAAGCTGGATGGAGAATGACTTTGACGAGTTGAGAAAAGAAGACTTCAGTCGATCAAACTTCTCAGATCTAAAGGAGGAACTATGTACCCAGTGCGAAGAAACTAAATCCTTGAATAAAAAATGGATGAATGTATAACTAGAATAATCAATGCAGAGAAGACCATAAAAGAACTGGTGGAGATGAAAACCATGACATGAGAACTACGTGACAAATGCACAAACTTCAGTAACCAACTCGATCAACTGGAAGAAAGAATGTCAGTGATTGAAGATCAAATGAATGAAATGAAGCAAGAAGAGAAGTGTAGAGAAAAAAGAGTAAAAATAAATGAACAAAACCTCCAGGAAATACGGGATTATGTGAAAAGACCAAATCTACATCTGATTGGTGTGCCTGAAAGTGACAGGGAAAATGGAACCAAGCTGGAAAGCACTCTGCAGGATATCATCTAGGAGAGCTTTCCCAACCTAGCAAGGCAAGCCAACATTCAAATTCAGGAAATACAGAGAACACCACAAAGATACTCCTCGAGAAAAGCAACTCCAAGACACATAATTGTCAGATTCACTAAAGTTGAAATGAAGGAAAAAATGTTAAGGGCAGCCAGAGAGAAAGGTCGGGTTACACAAAAAGGGAAGCCGTCAGACTAACAGCAGATCTCTCGGCAGAAACTCTCAAAGCCAGAAGAGAGTGGGGACCAATATTCAACATTCTTAAAGAAAAGAATTTTCAATCCAGAATGGCATATCCAGGCAAACTAAGTTTCATAAGTGAAAGAGAAAGAAAATCCTTTACAGACAAGCAAATGCTTAGACATTTTGTCACCACCAGGCCTGCCCTACAAGAGATCCTGAAGGAAGCACTAAACATGGAAAGGAAAAACCGGTACCAGCCATTGCAAAAACATGCCAAAATGTAAAGACCATTGATGCTAGGAAGGAACTGCATCAACTAATGAGCAAAATAACCAGCTAATATGATAATGACATGATCAAGTTCACAAAGAACAATATTAACCTTAAATGTAAATGGACTAAATGGTACAATTAAAAGACAAAGACTGGCAAATTGGATAAACAGTCAAGACCTATCAGTTTGCTGTATTCAGGAGACCTATCTCACATGCAGAGACACACATAGGCTCAAAATAAAGGGATGGAGGAAGATTTACCAAGCAAATGGAAAACAAACAAAAAAAAAGCCGGAGTTGCAATCCTAGTCTCTGATAAAAGAGACTTTAAACCATCAAAGATCAAAAGAGACAAAGAAGGCCATTACATAATGGTAAAGGGATCAATTCAACAGGAAGAGCTAACTATCCTAAATATTAATGCACCCAATACAGGAGCACCCAGATTCATAAAGCAAGTCCTTAGAGACTTACAAAGAGACTTAGACTCCCATACAATAATAATGGGAGACTTTAACACCCCACTGTCAACATTAGAGAGATCAATGAGACAGAAAGTTAACAAGAATATCCAGGAACTGAACTCAACTGTGCATCAAGCAAACGTAATAGACATCTACAGAACTCTACACCTCAAATCAACAGAATATACATTCTTCTCAGCACCGCATCACACTTATTCCAAAATTGACCACATAGTTGGAAGTAAAGGACTCCTCAGCAAATGTACAAGAACAGAAATTATAACAAACCGTCTCTCAGACCACAGTGCGATCAAACTAGAACTCAGGACTAAGAAACTCAATCAAAACCACTCAACTACATGGAAACTGAACAACTTGCTCCTGAATGACTACTGGGTACATAACGAAATGAAGGCAGAAATAAAGATGTTCTTTGAAACCAATGAGAACAAAGATACAACATACCAGAATCTCTGGGACACATTTAAAGCAGTGTGTAGAGGGAAATTTATAGTACTAAATGCCCACAAGAGAAAGCAGGAAAGATCTAAAATTGACACTCTAACATCACAATTAAAAGAACTAGAGAAGCAAGAGCAAACACATTCAAAAGCTAGCAGAAGGCAAGAAATAACTAAGATCAGAGCAGAACTAAAGGAGATAGAGACACAAAAAACCCTTCAAAAATCAATCAGTCCAGGAGCTGGTTTTTTGAAAAGATCAACAAAATTGATAGACCACTAGCAAGACTAAAGAAGAAGAAAAGAGAGAAGAATCAAATAGGTGCAATAAAAAATGACAAAGGTGATATCACCACTGACCCCACAGAAATACAAACTACCGTCAGAGAATACGATAAACACCTCTATGCAAATAAACTAGAAAACCTAGAAGAAATGGATAATTTCCTGGACACTTACACTCTCCCAAGACTAAACCAGGAAGAAGCTGAATCCCTGAATAGACCAATAGCAGGCTCTGAAATTGAGGCAATAATTAATTGCCTACCAACCAAAAAAAGTCCAGGACCAGATGGATTCACAGCCGAATTCTACCAGAGGTACAAGGAGGAGCTGGTACCATTCCTTCAGAAACTATTCCAGTCAATAGAAAAAGAGGGCATCCTCCTTAACTCATTTTATGAGGCCAGCATCATCCTGATTCCAAAGCCTGGCAGAGACACACACACAAAAGAGAATTTTAGACCAATATCCCTGATGAACATCGATGCAAAAATACTCAATAAAATACTGGCAAACTGAATCCAGCAGCACATCAAAAAGCTTATCCACCATGATCAAGTAGGCTTCATCCCCGGGATGCAAGGCTGGTTCAACATTCGCAAATCAATAAATGTAATCTAGCATATAAACAGAACCAAAGACAAAAACCATAAGATTGTCTCAATAGATGCAGAAAAGGCCTTTGACAAAATTCAACAGCCCTTCATGCTAAAAACTCTCAATAAATTCCGTATTGATGGAATGTATCTCAAAATAATAAGAGCTATGTATGCCAAACCCACAGCCAATATCATACTGAAAGGGCAAAAACTGGAAGCGTTCCCTTTGAAAACTGGCACAAGACAGGGATGCTCTCTCTCACCACTCCTATTCAACATAGTGTTGGAAGTTCTGCCTAAGGCAATCAGGCAAGAGAAAGAAATCAAGGGTATTCAATTAGGAAAAGAAGAAGTCAAATTGTCCCTGTTTGCAAATGACATAATTGTATATTTAGAAAACCCCATCATCTCAGCCCAAAATCTCCTTAAGCTGATAAGCAACTTCAGCGAAGTCTCAGGATACAAAGGGCTAATATTCCAGAACCTACAAAGAACTCAAACAAATTTATGAGAAAAAAGCAAACAACCCCATCAAAAAGTGGGCAAAGGATATAAATAGTCATTTCTCAAAAGAAGACATGCATACAGCCAACAGACACATGAAAAAATGCTTGTCATCACTGGCCATCAGAGAAATTCAAATCAAAACCACAATGAGATAGCATCTCACAGCAGTTAGAATGGCAGTCATTAAAAAGCTCAGGAAACAACAGATGCTGGAGAGGATGTGGAGAAATAGGAACACTTCTACACTGTTGGTGGGAGTGTAAACTAGTTCAATCACTGTGGAAGACACTGTGGCAATTCCTCAAGGGTCTAGAACTAGAAATACTGTTTGACCTAGCCATCCCATTACTGGGTGTATACCCAAGGGATTATAAATCATGCTGCTATAAAGACACATGCACACGTATGTTTATTGCGGCACTATTCACAATAGCAAAGACTTGGAATCAACCCAAATGTCCATCAGTGACAGACTGGATTAAGAAAATGTGGCACATATACACTATGGAATACTATGGAGCCATAAAAAAGGATGAGTTCATGTCCTTTGTAGGGACATGGATGCAGCTGGAAACCATCATTCTCAGCAAACTATCGCAAGAATAGAACACCAAACACCGCATGTTCTCACTCATAGGTGGGAATTGAACAATGAGAACACTTGGACACAGGAAGGGGAACATCACACACCAGGGCCTGTTGTGGGGAGGAGGTATAGCATTAGGAGATATCCCTAATATAAATGACGAGTTAATGGGTGCAGAACACCAACATGGCACATGTATACATATGTAACAAACCTGCATGTTGTGCACATGTATCCTAGAACTTAAAGTATAATAATAAAAAAAAAAGAAAATGTAAAAAGTATTGTCATATATAATACTTATTTTTCTGATTGATAGAGTTACTTTGAGTATTTGCATGTTCATCATTCCTTCATGTTTAACTAATTTGTGCTGTTGACTTAACTTTTTTTGTTTTAAAAGCTTCATTGTGATATAATTAACAGGCATTAACTGTCACATATATAAAGGTGATAATTTTTTAAGTCTTACCAACTGTATACACTTATGAAAACATCAGCACAACCAAGATAAAGACCTTTTAATCACCCCTGCCAAATTTTAAATTTTTTGAAAACAACATGAATGTATATATGTGTATATATGTGTACATATATGTAAATATATATGTGTGTATATGTGTGTACATATATGTAAATATATATGTGTGTGTATGTGTGTACATATATGTAAATATATATGTGTGTATATATGTGTGTATATATATGTGAATATATATATGTATATTTTCTTCTCATTCTGGAAGAGTTTATGCTTCTGAGAGTCTCTGACATTTGTTAAAGAAGTTTAACCCATTCACTTTTTTCTCATAACAATGCAACATATTTTACATTGCATTTCCATCTGTATGCTTTTATCTCCATTTTTAATTTTTGTAGGTACATGGTAGGTATACATATTTGTGAGGTATGTGAAATAATTTGATATAGGCATACAATGTATAATAATCATATCAGGATAAATAGAATATCCATCACCTCAAACATTTTATCCTTACTTTGTGTTACAAACAGTCCAATTAGACTTTTAGTTATTTTAAAATGTACAATAAATTATTGACTATTGTCATGCTGTTTTGCTATCAAATACTAGATTGTATTCATTCTATCTTTATATTCTTGTACCAATTAATCAGTCCAACTTCTCTCCCTCCCGTTACCCTTCCCAGCCTTTGGTAACGATTATTCTACTCGGTATCTCCATGAGTTCAGTTGTTTTAATATTTAGCTTTCACAAATAAGTGAGAACATGCAAAATTTGTCTTTCTGTGCCTGGCTTATTTCACTTAATAACTTACAGTTCAATCTATGGCATCATTAGGATGTTGTGTACTTGAAAATTACAGGCTTTCAATAGTGCTTACACTGCATTGCTTTTACGTTATGGCTCCGAGTTATAATACGGGATATTATAAAGAAAAACCTTACATGATTGTTTATCATACTTATTGTTGCAATTTGGTAATAATGTTGTACCTTACTAATGCATTCTCCCTCAATTCACACAACAGGAAAAGAGGAGCTTTGTTGTGAAATGTTTCTTTTGCAAAGTCTTGCAAACACTGCAGAATCTTTTAACTAGTCTTGAATATTTATTAACAATATACATGGCTTTATGTCACAAACTTTGTGTGGGAAATGATGCTTTAATTGATCTAAATTGCTTATTTTCATTTTCTTTCTTTCTTTTTTTTTTGCGACAAAGTCTCATTCTATCACCCAGGCTGGAGTGCAGTGGCGCGATCTCAGCTCACTGCAACCTCTGCCTCCCAGGTTCAAGCGATTCTCCTGCCTCAGCCTCCTGAGTAACCGGGACGACAGGCGCATGCCACCACGCTTAGCTAATATTTGTATTTTTTTAGTAGAGACAGAGTTTCCCCATGTTGGCCAGGCTGGTCTCAAACTCCTGACCTTGTGATCCTCCTGCCTTGGCCTTCCAAAGTGCAGGGATTACAGGTGTGAGCCACCACACCCAGCTATTCTCATTTTTATTTTCACTCAATTTCTGTAATCGTTCTTTTTTTAAATCCTATTTTACTTAGTAAACTACTTCAATCTACCTCAAATTATTGAAGTAGAGAAGAAATGGATGGATGGATACATAGATAGATACATACACAGATAGATAGATAGACAGACAGATAGAATTATTTTTGTTAGCTTCTAAGACCACTTAGTAAAGTCTCCATGTATACAGAAAAAGCCAATTGAAGATACAAGTACCTACAGGTCCATAGCTTGGAAAGGGGAAATAAAATGAAAGGGCAAAGAAAGAAGTTCTAGGATCTAGGCACCAAGTTGAAGGTCTATATAATGGGCATATCTTGAATAAAATGTTAAACCCAGTTACCACAGCTTTGTAGCATATTCATGTATTGACATGTTGCCAGTACAAGAATTGTGAAATTATGTTTGATTTAGCCATTTATTTTATTTAATTTCCATAAGCATGCCACTCTTAAAGAAGGAGATGACTAAGTGGAATAGCAGGTATAATTTCCAATATGCCTCAAATCTGATTCTTCAACACTTCTCTGTTTCTGTTTTAATAATGATAGCTATCAGAATGTTCCGTTACTCAAGAGCTTCCTGATTTGTTTTTTAACATTTCAAATGCCCTGCTCAAGATAAACCTGCTAAATAAGCTAAACCTGAGCACCATCTGGGTCTTAGATATGGATCCTCAATCAAATGACTGTCACTTAATTATTGTACTGCTTGAACAAATTAGTGTCTCGAAGGGAATATGTGAAAATGACACTGTTTCCTTTAATTGTTTTATTTGCTCTTTTTTGTTATTTCCCAGTTTTAATTGTTGGATATTACAAAGATGCATTTTGACAGATTATACTCTCACTACATAAGTGTATTATATTTTTGTAAAGACATATTTGGAAATAATGGAACTAAGGCTCCTAATTATGGAAAAAAAATAGATTTTTAAAATAGCAATTAATTTTAACAATTTTTGTAAAGCGACATATCATATTAGCTGCTTGGAAATAAAGATAGTAGATCAGTTCTTTAGGCAGTTTGGT
This sequence comes from Macaca fascicularis, assembly GCF_037993035.2. Taxonomy (NCBI): domain Eukaryota; kingdom Metazoa; phylum Chordata; class Mammalia; order Primates; family Cercopithecidae; genus Macaca; species Macaca fascicularis. The sequence continues at coordinate 118,489,941 of NC_088377.1, forward strand.
TTTACTATAACAAGTCTTTCTCCCTCACATTGTGGAAGACACTAAACCCTCTAGTGTATGCTAACGTGTGTTTTGTTAGCCCTGGATGCCTGCAAGAGTCATTATATCCAGTAACTGAAGTCTCACACACCCTTGCTCCTATTTACCCCACATGTACCACAGATGGAGTAAATGGACCTGCAATTCCTCAGGGTTTTAAAATATTCACTGTTGTAGTGTAGAAATTGTGGCTGCGCCATTGACTTTCTCCTATAACAGCCTGGTTCAGTGTGGCATCCTAGATGTAAAGCCTGAATAGACTAAACTCATAGCGTTGCTTAAAATCTCTTTATGGACTGTTAATCACCAAAGCAGAGAATATAATGGATTGCAAATATTTACTAGGCTTGCACTTCTATATACAGCTGTGCCTAGATAATTTAATCAAGGTTTGCAAGGCAATTTATCCTGAAGAAATTGGTAATTCTGAATTTAAATAAAGAAAAATAGAAAAGTATTTTGCATTACAGTGGTTTTGATTGTTGGCCATTAAATAAAAGGGTTTCTATTTATGACATAACAGGTAAAAACCATAAAAACAGACTTAATGTTATCCATTAACCACATACAATTGCATACTTAGATTTAAAGAAAAAGTACATGTCTACGTAAATGTTCATTGAAACTTTTTCCATGGGAAAGCAGGAAATTGACAATTCCATCTGGAGGAAGGAAAAGTAGAATAAAATGAATGCACATCTTAAGGAAATGAATGTCATAGTTTTGTTGGTGATGTTTTACTTGGTTAATGAACCAAGTATTCATTTCAAATGCACATAACATGTACCATATTGCACTAATAAAACTAGTCTTACAGATAAGCTCCTTCTTCCCAAATGTACATTGTTTTGTTTAATATTTTTAAATGGCCTGATGAGAATCTTTATAAGAAGATATTTAGGCAACTGATATTGTGCTGATTTGTATTTTAACAAATTTGCTTCTTTATTCAGTCAGTATCTGTTTTGAAAACACATAGCCTCAAATACAAACCAGCTGTGAAAGTGAATCCTGTAGGAAAGCTCTGATCAGGAAACAAAAGGCATTAACAATAAGTCACATGTATAAACATTACCGGTAGTGATGATTAAAATTTGTTCTGTAGGGAGAAGATTATTTTCACGAAAACTCATTAAGATAAAATCAGTGTTGAGAAAACAGTTGTTAGAATAAACTCTAATCCCTTTACACAGGCAAAGAAACTTTGTACGTGGAAAGAAAAAATCCATGTGACTTTTAAGATGAAAAGCTAAATGGTTGGGAACTAGACAGTGTCAGTGTAGGTTCAAATATTAAGGGAAAATAAATTTAAAAGCATACAAACTGCTATAGCAGCCTTATGAGACATAGGCTAAATACTTAATGACTATTTCTCTATCTGTAAAGGAATCTAGGCACCAAGTTGAAGGTCTATATAATAGGCATATCTTAAATAAAATGTAAAAACCAATTACCACAACTTTGCAGCACATACAGCAATAAATGTGCCAAATCGATAAGAAAAATTCAGGTTAATTTGAGCTAATTATCTGTTTTTACATTCTAGCCATTTATTTAAAGTATACTGCAGAGGAATAGAGGTGTAATAGCTATTTTACAAAGGTTCTTCACATGGAAAGAAAAAAGAGACTGTGTAATTATGACCCAGGGACACTCTGTTAAGGCTGTAAGCGATGAGATAATCATGGCAGTAGCGAAGCTTTTATGTCACTTCTAAAGGTGCCAGCATGTGGTATAGTAAACCCATGGGATCACTGGTGTTGCCTACAAAATGAAGCCCCCAGGATATTTTGGGGAGGGGTGGGAAACTATATGAGGGGATATTGGATGCTTTGTTAATATTCCTATACATTCATACCAAGCTTAATTTTATCACCTGTAAATTTACTTGCCCTATCTACCTAAATTGCAATAGTGCATGCAAGTAAATTGCATGCACTACTATTTAGAATAAACATGAAATTAAAAAATAAATGGATATAAACTCAAAGCAGTTTAAAACCAGGATTTATTTTAAAGGTTAGTCTATGAAAAAAATTAGTAAACCCTCCAAATGTGAACAAACACTTGGGGAAGGGTGGAATATTTTCAAATATTGTATAATGTGAGTGAAACCGTTTTTAGATTGTGTAAATTTATTTCCATGACCTTGTAAAGCAATCTTTATTCTAACATGATATTAATGTTTCAACCATAATCCTAAATTCTTCTGAAGAATCACAATTGCACATATTCTCTTGCACTTGTCTGTGTTTTCATTAGAGACCTCAGGTCATGTGTCCAATTATTCAGCTGGGAATGTATATTAGCATAGATATTGGTAAGGTAACTAAACTTATATTTTTGTTTATCCTCTGCTCATTGCTTTAATTCCAAAGTTTTAACACCGATACAACTTATCCATATATATTTAAATAGGGTAAAGACTATTTAAAATGGGTATTTGGAATATTGTAACTTTTTTGTTAGCAGTTTTAACTGCACTTGACATTGCCTCTGTAAATTAATATTAAACTTTTTAAATAGGAATAAGTGGGAAAGAACTACATTTTAGGCCGGGCGCGGTGGCTCAAGCCTGTAATCCCAGCACTTTGGGAGGCCGAGACGGATGGATCACGAGGTCAGGAGATCGAGACCATCCTGGCTAACACGGTGAAACCCCGTCTCTACTAAAAATACAAAAAAAAAAAAAAAACTAGCCGGGCGAGGTGGCGGGTGCCTGTAGTCCTAGCTACTCGGGAGGCTGAGGCAGGAGAATGGCGTGAACCCGGGAGGCGGAGCTTGCAGTGAGCTGAGATCCGGCCACTGCACTTCAGCCTGGGCGACAGAGCGAGACTCCGTCTCAAAAAAAAAAAAAAAAAAAAAAAAAAGAACTACATTTTAACATCAAAATAATTAAGAACCATGTCAAATCTTTCCTTCTTCTGTTTAAGCTCATGAGAACTTTGTGTTGGTCTATGTGAGTGTGTGTGTGTGTGCGCAGTCTATTGATTGCCTTTGAATTAAATCCTGTGTTAGTTTGTAAAGCTGAGTAGACTGTTTAAAACAGGAACTAAAATAATCTTGACTAAGTATAGTCAGGAGTACAATCATTGGTATTCAACTATACTGCATTTTTATTATCAAGAATAGGAAAAAGGACAAAATCTTAAAGAGCATTGGATAATATGAACATTACCTTTCAACTATCAGTGATTGTAGGGAGTATTGTTAGATAGAATACGGATAACAATACCACTGACTTGCAATTCCTGTGAGCTTTTCTGAGGATTATTGGGAAGTCATATTGATGAGGCATTGGAAAACAAACATATCAAATAAAGACAATGAGAGATAGTTGGCTTTCTTCCCTGGACTGGACAATTGGTAGCTGGACTTTCTTCTCTGGACTGGACAATTGGTAAGATTCTTTTTCAATGAGTAAATGAGAGAAAAGAAGAAAAATCCTTACCTATAAAAAGAGATGGCCAGCCACAGTGGCTCATGCCTGTAATCCCAGCACTTTTGGAGGCCAAGGCCCGTGGATCACCTGAGGTCAGAAGTTCGAGACCAGCCTGGCCAATGTAGGTGAAACCCCATCTCTACTAAAAATATAAAAATTACCTGGGCATGGTGGTGGGCACCTGTAATCTCAGCTACTCAGGACGCTGAGGCAGGAGAATTGTTGGAACCCGGAAGGCGGAGGTTGCAGTGAGCCAAGATTGTACCATTGCACTCCAGCCCCAGCAACAACAGTGAGACTGTGTATTAAAAAAAAAAAAAAAAAAAAAAAAAAAAAAAAGATATGCCAGGTTTGAAGGGAACCACCCTAAAAAGGGTAGGATGGTTAGGATAATGTTTTAGAGGCTATAGAGGAAGGAATTTTTGTTGGATCCAGGCTCAACAAACAAAACCAAAACCACTAGAATGTCTTTTTGGTATAATTTATGATATTTGGGTATGGATTGGTGATATGGTTTGGCTGTGTCCTCACACAAATCTTATCTTGAATAGTAGCTCCCATAAGCCCCACATGTTGAGGCAAGGACCTGGTGGGAGGTGATTGAGTCATAAAGGTCGTTTTTCCCATGCTGTTCTCGTGATAGTCTTACAAGATCTGGTGGTTTTATAAAGGGGAGTTCCCCTGCACACGCTCTCTTGCCTGCCATCATGGAAGATGTGTTTTGCTCTTCCTTTACCTTCTGCCATAATTGCGAGGCCTTCCCAGCCATATGGAAATGTGAGTTCATTAAACCTTTTTCCTCTGCAAATTACCCAGTCTCAAGTATGCCTTTATTATCAGCATGAAAATAAAGTAATACAATTGAGTAATTAGATTATATCAGAGAATTATTTTCTAAAATGTGAAATGTTATACATAGAAGAATATATTTATTTGTAGGTGTTGAATGCTTTAAGTATTCAGAGATAAAGTGCCTGCACCTTACTGTAAAATAATCCAACAAGAATAAAAAACAAATATGTATATTGAGAGAAATGAGCAGACATGGCAAAATGTTAAAAATTATTGAATTGATTCTAGGTGGTGATTATATAAATGATCATTGTAATTTGTTCAACTTTTCTGTGTGATTAAAGTTTTATAATAAAAAATTGAATATAATCTATAAACTTTGCAGAGGAGCATAGGAGTCAACTGAAAGTGGTCTCAATGGCCAAAGCTAGAAAAATTTGAGAAGCAAAATAAAGAAAGTAATATTGGTTATAATCCAAAGTATAAAATAAATATCATGAAGTTACTTGTATTCATGCTTATATAAATAAATGTTTGGATAATTTAATAACTTGAGGGGTACAAATAATCCATTCAGAAGAATTACAAATATTGTATGCAGATAGTCTGCCCCCAGGGAGGGAGGCATAACTCCCCACTTTTCAGGTAGGAGCTGTACATAGTGACCTCCTTCCAAAGGGTATAGTATGCAAGGGGGAAAAATAAAGAGAAACTTTGCCATGGAACCTGATAAACACTGCTTCAGACAGGTGACCAAGGTCAAATCAACAGTTACAAATCATGTTGATGATATGTACCCTTGATATTATGTAATAAAAATGGCGCTTGACCTCTGTGGTCTTCCTTCCAAGAAATCATTACCACACTGTTATCATGAGAAAAACATCAGACAAGTTCTAATGATGGGGCAGCCTAAAAAATACCTGAACAGCAATCCTCAAAACTGTGAAGACCATCAAAAACAAAAACTGAGAAACTGCCACAGCCAAGAGAAGCATAAGGAGAAATGAACACAAAATGTAAATGTTGTATGCCAAATAGACACAGAAAAACTATATTGGACCAGAAAAAGTATGTTAGGGAAAAACTAGGGAAATCTGAAAAAATTAGGATCTTTCATTATTAATATATTAATATTGGTTCATTAATTATAACATATGTACCATACTGTATTAGTCTTTTCTCACACTACTATAAAGAACTACCTGTGACTGGGTAATTTAGGAAGAAAAGAGGTTTAACTGACTCACAGTTCTGCAGGCTTAAAAGGAGGCATGACTGGGATGTCTCAGAAAACTGACAATCACAGTGAAAACTGGAGGAGAAGCAAAGACCTTCTTCACATGGTGGTAGGAGAGAGAGAGTGAGGAAGAAGTGCCACACACTTTTAAACCATCAGCTCTCATGAGAACTCACTCACTGTCATGAGAATAGCATAGGAGAAATGAGTCCCATAATCCAGTCACCTCCCATGAGGCCTCTCCTTTAACACATGGGGATTACAATTTGACATGAGATTTGCCTGGGGCCACAAATCCAAACCATATAATTCTGCCCCTGACCCCTCCCAAATCTCATGTCCTTCTCACATTTTACAACACAATCATGCCTTCCTAGCAGTCCCTCAAAGTTTTAATTCATTCCAGCATTAACACAAATATTCAAGGCCGAAGTCTCATCTGAGACAAGGCTATTCCCTTCCACCTATAAACCTGTAAAATCAAAAACAAGTCAGTTACTTCAAAGATGCAATGGGGCTACAGGCTTTGATAAATACTCCCATTCCAAAAGGGAGAAATTGGCCAAAAGAAATGGGCTACAGGCCCCATGCAAGTACAAAAGCCAGCATGGAAGTCATTAAAACTTAAAGCTCAAAAATAACCTTCTTTAACTCCACGTGTTACATAAAGGGCTTGCTGATGCACAGACTGGGCTCCCAGGGCCATGGGAAGGTCTGTCTTTGTGGCTTTTCAGGGTATAATCCACACAGCTGCTTTTGTAAGTTGGCATTGAGTTCCTGTGGTTTCTCCAGATGCATAGTGCAAGCTATCAAAGGATCTACCACTCTGGGGTCGGGAGGACAGTGGCCCTCTTCTCATAGTTCCACTAGGAACTACCCCAGTAGGGACTCTGTGTAGGGATCCAACCACACATTCCCCTTCTTACAGGTCTAGTTGATGTTCTCCCTGAGGGCTCCAGCCCTGCAGCAAACTTCTGCCTGGAAATCCAGACATTTTCATACATCCTCTGAAATCTAGGCAGAAGTTACCAAACTTCAGCTATTGCCTTCTACACACAAGCAGTCCCAACACCACATGGAAGCTTCCAAGGTAATATGGTTTGGCTCTGTGTCCTCACCCAAATCTCATATTGAATTGTACTCCCATTATTCTCACGTGTTAGTGGGAGATAATTGAATCATGGAGGCTGGTCTTTCCTGTGCTGTTCTAGTGATAGTGAATAAATCTCAGGAGATCTGATGGTTCTATAAGGGGAAGTTTCCCTGCACAACCTCTCTTTTTGCCTGCTACCATCCAGGTAAAATGTGACTTGTTCCTTCTTGCCTCCTGACATGATTGTGAGGCCTCCCCAGCCACATGGAACTGTATTCCACTAAGCTTCTTTCTTTTGTAAATTGTCCAATCTAGGGTATGTCTTTTTCAGGAACGTGAAAATGGGCAAATACACAGGCTTGAGGATGCACCCTCTAAGGCAACAACTGGAGCTGTACCTTGTTCTGTTTTAGCCATGGCTAGAGCTGGAGCAGCTGGGATACAGGGCACCATGTCCTGAGGCTGCACAGAGCAGCAACCCCCTGGGCCTGGCCCAGGAAACCATTTTTCCCTGTTAGGCCTCTGGGCCTCTGATGGGAAGAACTGCTGTGAATGCCTCTGAAATGCCCTGGAGACATTTTCGCCATTGTCTTGACTGTTGACTTTTGGCTCCTCTTTACTTACACAAATTTCTGCAGCAGGCTTGAATTTATCCCCAGAAAATGGGTTCTTCTTTTCTACCAGATGGCCAGACTACAAATTTTCCAAACTTTTATGCTCTGCTTCCCTTTTAAATTTCAGATCACCTCTTTGTTTATACATTGAGCATAAACTTTTAGAAGCAGGTCACATCTTGAATGCTTTGCTGCTTAGAAATTTTTTCCACCAGATACCCTACATCATCTCTCTCAACTTCAAAGTTCCACAGATCTCTAGGGGGGAAAATGCTGCTAGTTTCTTTGCTAAAAGCATAGCAAGAGTGACCTTTACTCCAGTTCCTCATCTCTGTGACCTGAGACCTCAGCTTGGACTTCATTGTCTATATCACTAATCAGCATTTTGGTCAAAGCCATTCAACTAGTCTCTAGGAAGTTCTAAACTTTCCCACATCTTTCTATCTTCTGGGCCTTCAAAATCTCTCAGAAGTTTCAAACTCTTCCACATTTTACTGTCTTCTTCTGAGTCCTCTGAACTGTTCCAGACTCTGTTCATTACCCACTTCACTTCCACATTTTAGGTTATCTTTATAGCAGTACCCCACTTCTGGTACCAATTTTCTGTATTAGTCCATTCTCACACTGCTATAAAGAGCTACCTGAGACTGAATAATTTATGAAGAAAAGAAGTTTAATGGACTCACAGTTCTGCAGGCTTAACAGGAAGCATGACTGGAAAGCCTCTGGAAAATTACAATCATGGCAGAAGGCAAAGAGGAAGAAAGCATCTTCTTCATATGGTGGCAGGAGAGAGAGACAGAGCAAGCAAGGAAGTGCCACACACTTTGAAACCATTAGGTCTCATGAGAACTCATTCACTACCATGAGGACAACATGGGGGAAATTTGCCCCTATGATTCAATCACCTCCCACCTGGCCCATCCTTTAACATGTGGGTATTACAGTTTCACATGAGATTTGGCTAGCACCACAAATCCAAACCATATCACATACTAATGTAAAATGTTAATATTAGGGGAAAATGAGTGTGAAATATATAAGAATGCTCTGTATTTTCTACATGGTTTTTCTGAAAATCTAAAAACTGTTCTAATTAAAGTCTAAAAATGTATAGACATTAAACCAGTGTTTCATTTGTAGGAATTACCTCAAATTTACATGAATGTACATAGAAATGTTGATTTCAAAAGATTGGATACAAAATAAATAACTAAAATAAGATAGTAATTTAATAGATTATAGTGCAATTTTATTGTGCAATAATCAAAAAGTATGTCATAGGTTAATATTAAAACAAAATAGAAGTACATGGGCTACTGTAGTGGGGGAAAAGGATTACCAAATTTGTATAGTATAATTCCAATTTTCATACAAGATATAATTTTTTCAAATGATGGCTTGACAAATAGCATACTTTTTTTTTGTTTTTTTTTTAAACAGAGTCTCACTCTGTCACCCAGGCTGGAGTAGAGTGGCATGACCTTGGCTCATTGCAACCTCTGCCTTCCAGGTTCATGCCTCAGCCTCCTGAGTAGCTGGGATTACAGGGGTGTACCACCACGCCTGTCTAATTTTGTTGTATTTTTAGTAGAGACAGGGTTTCACCATGTTGGGCAGGCTGGTCTTGAACTCCCGACACCAAGTGATCCACCTGCCTTGGCCTCCCAAAATGCTGGGGATTACCAATAGATGTGAGCCACTGTGCCTGGCCAGAAGTAACATTATTTTCTCCTGGTTTGTGCTCTCATATAATTTTGATCCTGGAGCATCAGTTTGTATGTGGCTGGTATTACATTTTTTTTTTTTTAGATGGAGTCTCACTTTGTTGCCAGGCTGGAGTGGTGTGGCATAATCTCAGCTCATTGCAAACACCTCCTCCAGGGTTCAAACGATTATCCTGCCTCAGTCTCCCAAGTAGGTGAGACTACAGGCACCCGCCACCACCCCCAGCTAATTTTTGTACTGTTAGTAGAGACGGGATTTCACCATGTTGACCAGGATGTTCTCAATCTCTTGACCTCATGATCTGCCTGCCTTGGCCTCTCCAAAGTGCTGGGATTACAGGCGTGAGCCATCGCGCCCAGCCTACATTTTCTTTATTTGATGTGGATGACTGGTCTATTAGCCCATTCTCATGCTGCTGTGAAGAAATGCCTGAGACTCGGTGATTTATAAAGGAAATTGACTGACAGTTCTACATGGCTGGAGGAGCCTCAGGAAAGTTAAAATCACAGAGGAAGCGGAAGCAAACATATGCTTCTTCACATAGTAGTAGGAAAGAGAAGAAGTGCCAAGAAAAAGGTGGAAAAGTTTCTTCCCAAACCATCAGATCTTATGATAACTCACTCACTATAATGAGAAGAGCATGAGGGTAACCACCCCATGATTCAATTACCTCCCACTGGGCCCCTCCCATGTCATGTGGGGATAATGAGAACTAGATGGTAAGATGAGATTTTGGTGTGTACACAGTCAAACCATATCATTCCACCTCTAGCCCCTCCCACATCTCATGTCCTCACATTTTAAAACCAACCCTGCCCTTCCAGCAGTCCCCCAAAGTCTTAATTCATTCCAGTATTAATCCAGAAGTCCGAGTTCAAAGTCTCATCTGAGACAAACCAAGTCCTTTCTGCCTATGAACCTGTACTATCAAAAGCAGTTAGTTTCTTTCTACATACAATGGGGTACAGGCATTAGGTAAATACACCTGTCCCAAAAGGGAGAAATTGGCCAAAACAGAGGGCTACAGGCTCTATGCAAGTCTGAAATTTAACAGGGTACTCATTAAAACAGTTTCAAAATGATCTCCTTTGACCCCACTTCTCACATCTAAGTCGTGTGGATGCAAGAGGTGGCCTCCCATGGCCTTGGAAAGCTCTGCCCCTGTGGCTTTGTAGGGTATAGCCCCTGTCACCACTACTTTCATGGTTGGTGCTGGCATTGAGCATCTGTGGCTTTTCCAGGTGCATGGTGCAAGCTGTTGGTGGATCTACCATTCTGTGGTCTGGAGGACAGTGGCCTTCTTCTCACAGCTCCACTAGGCAGTATCCCAGTGGGGACTCTGTGTGGGGGCTCTGACCCTACATTTTCCTTCCGCATTGCCCTAGGAGAGGCCATGAGGTCTCCACCCCTGCAGCAAACATCTGCCTAGACATTCAGGTATTTCCATTACATCTCCTGAATTCTAGGCAGAGGTTCCCAACCCTCGATTCTCTTCTGTGTACCCATGCCAACACCACATGGAAGCTCCAAAGCTGGGGCTTGCACCCTCTGAAGCAACAGCCTGAGCTGTACCTTGGCTCCTTTTTGACATGACTGGAGTGGCTGGGACACAGTCTTGAGGCTGCACACAACAGGGGGCCCTTGGACCACATCCAGGAAGTCATTTTTCCCTCCTAAGCCTGCAGGCCTGTGATGGGAGGAACTGCCTTGAAGGTCTCTGATATGCCTTGGAGACATTTTCCCCATTGTCTTGGTGATAAACATTTCACTCCCTGTTATTTATGCAAATTTCTACAGCCAGCTTGAATTTCTCCCCAGAAAATGGGGTTTTCTTTTCTATTGCATTGGTAGGCTACAAATTTTCCAAACTTTTATGCTCTGCTTCTTCTTGAACACTTTGCCACTTAGAAATTTCTTCTTCCAGATACCCTAAATCATCTCTCTCAACTTCAAAGTTCCACAGATGTCTAGGGCAGGGGGAAAATACTGCCAGTTTCTTTACTAAATCATAGCAAGAGTGACCTTTACTCCAGTTCCTCATATTTGTCTGACACCAATTTGGCCTGGACTTCATTGTTCATATCACTATTAGCATTTTGGTCAAAACCATTCAACAAGTCTTTAAGTTCCAAAGTTTCCCACATCTTCCTGTCTACTGAGCCCTCCAAATCTCTAGGAAATTCTAAACTTTCCCACATTTTCCTGTGTTCTTCTGAGTCCTCCAAACTATTCTATCCTCTGCCTGTTACCCAGTTCCAAAATCACTTCCACATTTTCAGGTATCCCTATAACAGTATACCACTCAACTGGTATCAATTTATTGCATTAGTCTGTTCTCACACCGCTATGAATAAATACTTGAGACTGGGTAATTTATAAAGGAAAGAGGTTTAATTGACTTACAGTTCCGCAGGGATAGGGAGGCCTCAGGAAATTTACAATCATGGTGGAAGGGGAAACAAACACATCCATCTTCACATGATGGCAGGAAGGAGAAGTGCTGAGAAAAACACAGAAAAGCCCTTAATAAAACCATCAGATCTGATGAGAACTCCCTCCCTGTCATGCAAACAGCATGGGGGTAGGTGACCCCATGATTCAATGACCTCCCACTGAGTCTCTCCCACAATATTTGGGGATTATGGGAACTACAATTCAAGATGAGATTTGGGTGGGGACACAGCCAAACCATATCAGCTGGCAAGAATGTTAACTTTTTTAAAGTACATTGTTATATTTTGCAAACATTTAAAAATAAATTTGAATTTTAATTGTGGTGTGTCATGATTTGTATTTCAATTAACATTGTTTAAAATAATTATGTTTTAATTTAATCTAAACCACTTTTGATACACCAACAAGTACAATTCAGATTTCTTTAACGAATCAACAATTCCAGCTGTGTAGAGTCATTGAAAATCATTTTTGTTAATGATCTTCAAATTGCTGTTAAATGTTCACTTTATTTGAATGCTAACTCATCATTAAAGACCAATACAAATAAAATATCTCTTTGTGCTATCAGTTAAAATCCAAACTAATATTAAATATTTACAATAGTTTCTCTAATATTTTGAGTCTATTTTTAGATTATTTGAATCTAGAAAGATGTGTTTCCAGGTAATACAGATAAATTATTTTGCTTTTCCTTAATTTGTAACCAGAGGTATAAACTCTTTCAAATATATTTACACACACACACACACACACACACACACACAAATTAGCAATTACTCTGTACCTATATGTCTAGTATAATGTTAAATTTTACCATATTTTTTAAAAACTTAAAAAAAATTCCACAAGTACACTGAAAAATGTTCATTTTCTAGTCCCCTGCATTCAGAAATATAAAAATAGCTTGAGGTTGATGTATATCATGCCTGCCCAATTTTTAATCATTTTTGTAAGTATGTATGTAACTTTACATACCATTAATCAAATGAATACTTTTGTGTTTTTAAAAATTTTATGTAAGTTGAATAATTCTGTATATTTGTGACTTCATCCAATATTATGTATTTGAGATATAACCATATTTGTCAATCTAGTTTAAATTAATTGAGGTATATTAATATGTAACTATAGCATAATATTTTTTTTTTTTTTTTTTTTTTTTTTTTTTTTTTTTTTTTTTTTTTTTTTTTTTTTTTTTTTTTTTTTTTGAGACGGAGTCTCACGCTGTTGCCCAGGCTGGAGTGCAGTGGCGCGATCTCGGCTCACTGCAAGCTCCGCCTCCCAGGTTCCCGCCATTCTCCTGCCTCAGCCTCCTGAGTAGCTGGGACTACAGGCGCCCGCCACCGCGCCCGGCTAATTTTTTGTATTTTTAGTAGAGACGGGGTTTCACTGTGGTCTCGATCTCCTGACCTTGTGATCCGCCCGCCTCGGCCTCCCAAAGTGCTGGGATTACAGGCTTGAGCCACCGCGCCCGGCCAGCATAATATTTTTATCCCTACTCCTTTAGATGAACAGAAAATGCATGGTCTCATTTAATCTGGAAATATAGTTAATACTATTATTTTCTAAGGTAGTACTCAATACATACTAGAGATAAGAAAACTGAGGTTTAAACCACTTAAGTAATTGGCCAACATTCCAGCTAGTGAGTGTTGAAGCCAAGATACCATGTAGTGACACTAGATAACAAGCACTTTACAACTAATTGCAATGTCTTTCTTTGCTGATAATTTAGTAAATGAAGTTTGATAATATTGAAGTAATGAACATTGCTAGTGTATGGATTTCAGAGGAGCAAAGAGAGAGAGAATTGACAGATATAACAGAGTGGCATGAGGAAAGCAAAGTAGAAGGCAATCAAAAATAAATTACAAATGCAATAAAAAACTGGATTCTTTTCCTTATCCACAGTGTGTATTTCCTGATTGTTGACTTATCAGTTGAACACTCAATATGAAAATCTAAATTCAACTCACTTCAGCACATACCCAGAGTACTTATTATGTGTTCCTGGGAGCCGTGATACAGAATAATCAAAAGAACTCCCACTTTCTGAATTCACAGTTTAGCTGTGGAAACAGATAACTAAAACAGTTCAGAAGCTAGACAGAACATGACCCATTTATAGGGTGTTATGGGTCGTATAACTTAGTCTAAAGATTAGGAAAGGACTCCTAAAGCTCTAAATAAGAAAAATGAATATGGATTGTATAGGATAAGTAGAGAGAAGCTAGATTACAAAGGTGGTAAGGATGTTTCCAGAAAGAGAAGGTATCATTAGCAAAGACAAGCAAGTCTGACATTAAACATAGCACTTGGGGGACCACAGCCTCTTAAGTGCAGGATTATGAGTGAGTGGGAGAGATGGGAAATGGTGCTCTTGAAGTCAATGAGGATAACATGATGAAGGTTTTAGACATCCTATGAAAATGTTGAGATATTGTTCTGAACATAAAAGAGGACAGTGAGACATGTTTTACCTGAGATCAGATGTTTGTGTTAAACATATGGTTTTAGGCCAGGCGTGGTGGCTCATGCCTGTAATTTCAGCACTTTGCGGAGGCCGAGGCGGGCGAATCACGAGGTCAGGAGATCCAGATCATCCTGGCTAACATGGTGAAACCCTGTCTCTACTAAAAATACAAAAAATTAGCTGAGCGTGGTGGCGGGCGCCTTGTAGTCCCAGCTACTCCAGAGGCTGAGGCAGGACAATGGCATGAACCCGATAAGGGGAGCTTGTAGTGAGCCGAGATCGCGCCTCTGCACTCCAGTCTGGGCGACAGAGACTCCGTCTCAGGAAAAAACAAAACAAAACAAAACATAACAACAACAACAACAACAACAACAACAACAAAAAACTTTAATAGAAGCATGCACCCCTATTGCAGAGAAGTGTTCTAAAGGCAAAAAGACCATTTCTGTGGTTAGTGGGCCCAAAGCCAAGTTAATGGAAGTTGACTCGGGTAAAAAAGGGCAAACGTAAGAAAGAGAGTATTGGCAGTTCCTATCCTAATTTTCTGCGCAGGGGAAACATAAACATAAACTTCTTGGAAATGCAATTGTTTCTAATTCCAGAGTCTTTCGTTTTAGTGTCTATTCTGAGTATCAAAGCTATATATCCAGTTGCTTATTTATGTTATTCTCTCACATCTTCTTTATACATGACCAAAATGGAATGTATATTCCTTCTCTCCAAACTGCTCTTTCTCCTGTATCACCTATCTTTGATGGCGTAGAGGGATGCGAGTGTGATTGACATTCAACAGTAGAAGTCATACCACTTTAAGAATAGATATCTAGTACCTGTAGTGTCTTATATACTGAATGAAACTTGGCTTTATTTAAATTGTTTTCATGTAGATATGATATTGACAGAAATATTAGTAGAAAGGAGATAGGAACATTGAGGTGGGAGCAGATATACAATTTATTTCTGCTACATAAAAGTTGGTGTCTATAAATACTACAAATAATCATTACTATAATGTAGACATTTACTAACTTGTCTTGATAATGACAAAAAGATTTCTGTGAAAATGTGGCTTAAAGATAGATCTCAATGCAATAGTTTCTTTCTAAAACGATTTTTCAAAGCCCATTAGCTAATTTAATAAAAGCTGCTCTGTAAACATATATCAATAATTTAAAAACCTAGTTCTCATTTCAGACTTTAACTTTACATCAGATACATCAATAAAAATATATTTGACAAAGACTAATGCAATTCTTTCTTTTCTTCCAAGGACTCTTTTTGTCTGTTCCTTATAAAATATATGTTACTAGTTAATTACTATTTAAGATTCTTTCTCTTTGGTGGAGAGAATGCCTTTTCTAATATATTCGTCTTTTACTAATAAACCTATTTCATAGTTTAAAATATGAAAGTATACTTTAAAAGTGAAAGGGAACCATGGATAGGATAAATGGTGTGAGGGTTAAAATGGACTATGGAGGGATGTTTTTATTAGATTAGCAATATTGTATCTTACAACTGAAAATGCAAATTATGCTGTGCCATAATGTTCCTTTCAAGCACATAAGATAAAATTTGCATATCTAAATTGGATCAGACTGAATGGGTTTCCCTGGTCTCTCTTCCTTGAACAGCAATCAGCCTGAAAAAGACTGCAGGCAATCCCAATACTGAGTTTTTAAAACCCATATTCAAGAATCTTCATGTATGTGTGCTTATATGTGTGTAGGTTTACATGTGTGTGTGTATAGATACATAGGCATAAAGTTATTTATATCTAATTTATTTTAATTCCTTAGAGACTGATAAAATTTTCTATGTTGTTTTCAAAATTATTTTCCATACATGTTTTTCATTTTCCTAGATCTTTCAAAAAATTCTATCTAGTGTCCACATTGCTGGTTGATTTTTCAGAGTGTCATAAACATTTGAAACTTTGAGTTATGGAGGAAATTATCTTTATGTATTAGTGAGATAGCCTCTCTCTTTTATTCACCTTTAAGAAAATATCTGAAATATTTAATAAGGAAGAATAAATTATATTTTACTCGGATACTTGTTATCCAAAAGTATCCTACATATTATTTTTTAAGTTCAAATTTTTATTCAAAATATTTATAATTTTAGTCTCTTTATTCATGCAATTAAAATGTGCAAATAATCCACAATGGAATGTACTTAAATTTTTGTATTTACATATATAGTTGGTTTATTTAAATTATTTTCAATGAAATAAAAGTTATAGTTTCAAGAACTTTAAATCTTGTTATGACTGATTACTTTTAAATTTCTGAAAATTTAGATAAATGGATATAATATGGAAGGTTTCAGTTGTATTGGATAATCACATTTTATCACATTATTATCCACACTTAAGCATTCCAAATCCACCACCTGACTCTAGATGCTTTTAATAAAAATCAACCCTAGATAATAGTGTGAATAAAAATAAGTCCAAGGTTTTAATAAACCAAGAGTAGTCTCATGTCATTGAGTATTTCAAAAATTTGGGGGTTGGGCATGGTGGCTCACGCCTGTAATCCCAGCAATTTGGGAAGCCGAGGCGGATGGATCACGAGGTCAGGAGATCCAGACCATCCTGGCTAACATGGTGAAACCCTGTCTCTACTAAATATACAAAAAATTAGCCAGGCATGGTGGCAGGCACCTGTAGTCCCAGCTACTCGGGAGGCTGAGGCAGGAGAATGGTGTGAACCTGGGAGGCAGAGCTTGCACTGAGCAGAGGTGGTGCCACTGCACTCCAGCCTGGGCAACAGAGCAAGACTCCTTCTCAAAAAAAACCAAAATTGGAAATGTTTCTATTTTCTTATAAAAGATGTGCACCTATTATATTTATATATGGAAGACTATATGTTTCTTTCAAATGTCATAAAATTATTCCTATGATGTTCCTGCTCGATTATTCAGAGATAAAGCATCTAGTTGGTAGAAAATCTATTTCATAAATTTCTCATTTGATTTCAATTTTTATTTTGTCAAATTTATTGTTTATAATTTTATTGGTATTTTTTTAAAATATCACTGATTTTTAGTGGATAGAGTATAAGTATATTTCATTTTAAATAGTCTTGTTTTAATATACAAAGGGTAAGTTAATAAAAATTATTCCTTAAAATAATGTTTTGGTTTCCAGTAAAGCCATAATTTTATAATTTAAAAAAATCTTTCAGAAAATAAAAACATGAAATGCAAGAATAGAGTAACAAAACTATTGTTCTTGTTTAGGACGTAATTGAAAGTGGACAAAGTTGGACATTTTATTTCTCAATTGCACTCAGCAATGTTTTTGTACCATAGCTTCTGTCATTTTTGGTTTTGCAGTAGTTCCCACTACTACCTGTGCATCCTCAAGTCTCCTAGCTTTAGTTTCTATTTATACCTCCCTTCTAGATAATGAAAGGACTTTATAGGAGTCTTTGTATAAACAAATGAGTCAATACTTGAAGATATTAGTCCTTTAAAAGGAAAATATTCTAGGCAAATGGAACTTTGACATCATATTTTATAGTTTTATATTCCACCTAAGGGCAATAATAATCTTGGCCAGCACAAATTTGTTGTATGTTATTAATTACAAAGATATATAATTTATATAGCTAGATTAATTTTTAGATATATAGATATATTCATATTTATATATTGCCTAATTATAGAGCATATACTACTTAATTTTATATAGAATAAGCATATGTGATTTTAGATATACATATATTTATATATTTTCACATTTGTAAGTATATTGGTATCTATTAAGTTGTTTCAGATTATTTAGTTCACAAATTAACTTTTAACTGGATTGTAGCTTTTTGGACACATGGAGTTCTCAAATTTTTCCACTTTCTTCAGCTCAGTTCTAAGTAATAAACAAATGGTCAATACTGTTGATTCATTGATTTTTTTTGAAGAACTATGTAGGAACAAAATGAAATTGACAAAATTTAAAATCTTATGAAATCAACCCTTGCTGGAGTAAAATTTTGGTAAATAATTTGGAAAATAATTTGACAATATCTGATAAAGATGTGCATGCTCGTGACTACAAAGTAGTACCATATAGAAGTATTTAATAGAAATTCTTGCATGTGTGCACAGGGAGTGTATACAAAGATGTCAAAGTCAGGGTTGTTTCTAATAGCAAAATACTGGAATGAATCAAAATGGCTTGCCCAAAAATGCGTAAAATGTGTCAGGTTTATTCAATAGGTTTTAAAGTGAATAAACATTATTTGTTATCTATGTTAATACTGCTATGTCTTAAAATGTGACCTTGAGTGAAAAAGCAAGCTATCAAATTATGTATATACTATGACATAATTTATGTTAATTTGAAAACCCCGAAATACTTCATATCACTGAGAGGTACTCACGTCTGTATGTAAAAATATAAAATATGGATTGGAAATTACAGTATTTTGGGTTTTGCAGAAGCATACCCTTAGACAAGGCTTTAAGTGCAGGTGGTTTATTTGGGAGGTGGTTTTAAGGACCAACAGTAGGGGACTAGGGAAATAAAAAGAAAAAGGAAAAAAGTCAATAAAGCATGTGTTACCAAGTGAATCACGATGATGAGCAACTAGAATAAGTACTATGTCACTGGAGAACTCTGGAAGACTGTGTGAAACACATGCTTTTGAGATATCACTTAAGGGACCAGAGGCACCAGCTTTGATCAGTCACTAGTTAAGAGCTGCTGTGGTTGAGGAAGAGTAACTTATTTCTTGAGACTTTGGTGTTGCATATGGAGTTGGTGGACTGTAGTGGTTAAAGAGACCCAGGCAAAGAGACACAGGTGCTGGCAGCTGTGAGTCAGAGTAGTGGTCAGTGGGGTTACGGGAAGACCATAATACCTACTAAATTAATGATTGCACTTGCTGTTAGGGGCTAGTAGGTGGGAAAGGAATGAAACTAGGCAGGCCTGCCAAACAAATTCAAGTTATATGATTTTCTTTAATTTTTACTTAATAAAAATATTTGATGTAAATATGACAAAATTTTAATGATTTTCAGTTCTTGTTGTGGGTGCATAGGTGTTTATGATGGCACTTAAAAATTCCTGGCTGGGCATAGTGGCTCACGCTTGTAATCCTGGCTCTTTGGGAGGCCGAAGTGGGTGGATCATGAGGTCAAGAGATTGAGACCATCCTGGTTAACATGGTGAAACCCCATCTCTACTAAAAATACAAAAAATTAGCCAGGTGTGGTAGTGCACACCTGTAGTCCCAGCCACTTGGGAGGCTGAGGCAGGAGAATCGCTTGAACCCAGGAGGCAGAGGTTGCAATGAGCCCAGATTGCGCCACTGCACTTCAGCCTGGGCGACAGAGTGAGACTCTGTCTCAACAACAACAACAACAACAACAACAACAACACTTTCCAAAATTAAAAAAAAAAAAAATTAAAAAGTGGAATAAGCACTGGTCCGGCACTGCTGGACGTTTTATTATTCAGCATGCACTGAAAGGCTGAGAGTAGAGATACAGATTTTGAACTCCTAGAGATAAGATATCATGCCATTTTTGTTTACCAGGAAACTTACAGAGAATTTTAGTGGAAGTTTATAAAATGAAAGAATAAATTATGGATTCTAGTTGACAAGGCCATTTCTGGATAGATGTTCTAGACCAGTTATGAGTCATGCTGTTTGGCTTTAGCTACCATCAGTGTAATTGTGTCTAATTTCTCTAATGTACTTTGGCATTGACTAGGTGGGAAATTTACTGTTCATTCTTAATTGACCTTAATATCTAATACTGGCATCTAAAAAGGTAAGGTTTTGGATGATCACAGCCATCCTCCAGTACATGTGAATAACAAAGTTGCAGAAAATTTAGGAGGTCAGCTATTGAAGAGTGTTGTGAAAGCTAATTATGCCAACTGGAGTCATTCATGTCATGCCCAACTAAAATGGAGTCAGAAGGCCATGGTGAAGGGCAACCAGTTCCTATTCCAAGAACTCTTTTTGCAATTCAATTGAGAATCCTAACAATAACTTAAATATTACATTTTACCTAGGAACTGCTGCCACTCTCCAATCAAAATGGATCAGGTCCTACATGACTCTGCAGGTGCAATTTTTCTGCTGAAACATTTATTCAAACAAATTACATAACTTTCCTCTTTAACCCCATAAAATCTCAGCCTTTCTCTTTGTTCTTTGGACACATGTAAGGGCTACCCTGGCTTGTGCCCCCCAAATTGCAATTCTAATTTCCACATATTATTCCCAAATAAACCCCTTACTTGGAGGTTTGTCTGTGTTTTTATTTAAGGCTCACAGCATTTAGAGAGAGAACAGCACATCTGTAAAGATGAGGTTTTCTTTTGTTTATTACTCTGAGAGAATCATCTTAAATGTGATTGTAAAGACTATAATCTCAGTCCTTGTACAGAATTGCTAAACAACAATATGGATATGTGTCTTCGTCACCTTTATTTTTACTATTACAAAGGTAGCGGTGCTGCCACACATTCCCTCTGAATATTAGGAAACACACTGGGATAGGTATAAGCCACTGGGCAAATGCATTCTGTAGCATAACCAGGAAATGTCCCAGCAACCTGTGAAACAACTTTAAAGCAACTCTTAGGCAAAATCCTGCTGCAGACAAACCAGTTCATGCTGTTTCATGTATCACGAACTGAATTTTATCAGCCTTTACAGATAGATATTTTTCCATTTACCAAAAACGAAAACACTATTTCGTGAGTAATAAAATATGGGGTTCCTTTGTTCTTTTGAAGGGAATAAGAGCCGATAACACCAAAGTGAAAAGATAGAAAATACTGATACTTAAAATTATGTAGATAACTACACTTCACAGAAAGTACTGTTTGAACTAAAAACAAGAACTGTTGGTTAAATGTTGTTTTCTCTTCTTTATGTAATTATAATGTGAAGAATTGTAGCTATTCTTTTTTTTAGAATAGAAATAGCTTTGTGATAACAGCAACAGGAGTAATTTTAGAGTTGTAAAAATGTGCATTTCAAGATACTGTCCAAAAGTAAAGTATGGCAAAATAAAATTTCAAAAATCTACAGAGCATATAGCATTTTTTTGGTCATATGTAATTTGCAGGTCTAAAACTTCACTAGTTCATTTGTTTAGATCCTAGACAACAAGACACTCTTGCAAAAGTAAAAAGGACCAAATACCAACCCCAGACTTACTACTCATCAACTTTTGCTTTAGGCGGTATGCAATGGCAGCGTGTTTCAGATTCTGCTTCTGAAATGTGATATCTCAATACCAACATTCTCCAACTGCCTATTGTGTGAGCTTTACCTAATTAATAACCATGAGGAATTCTGAAATAAACACTGCAGTGTTTATCATGTACTCCTTTGCCTCAGTCTTTTAGTGTGGAAATAATGATCAGGGATGATTTATATTTGTCAACCAATAAGTGCTTACTTCATTTCTCCCCATTTTTGGTACATTTGCAGCACATGATTTAAAGCTATCAAAGCACTAGAAAGTATAAACAGAAAATCTCCACAGTGTAGATACTCAGACTGCATAATTTTCTTGTATGTACGTACATGGGTTATAAGTGGGAGTACCTATTATACAGTGTGGGGTATATCTTGTACAATTTTAGAGCCTAATAACACACATTCCTTAAAGAAGAAATTTTAGAAGAGAAGACAGTCTTGGCTGCTCTGATTCAACAACAAACAACAAGGAGTTACAGAATCTTGTCAAATAAAAAGCTAAATTGTTTTTTAGGAGTTTATTGAGAAGAAATTTTATGACCTCTCAGTAAAATTGTCCATCAAAAATGAGTTCAATATTCAAAACATTTATTATTTTCCTTTAAGAAGAAAACAATGTCTATCAAAATTGATGCCTGCCTGTATTTTAAACCTAATAATTTTTATTCTCTCTCTCTCTTTAGACATCTTGTTTTCGTCAATTCTTTATCATTCTGAGCACTTTTGAGGACTTTTGTACTTGGTAAAACTATTAACAGTTTCTTGGATTTAAAGGACTACTTAGTAAAGTGCCGATTGGAAACTATAGTGTTTTGTTATTGTTGTTGTTGTTGTTGTTGGGTTTTGCTGTTGTTGTTGTTGTTGTTTTTAAACTTCAGCTTCTACTTTGGGGAAGTTTTCTTTTTTCTCAACCTTAGCAAAACTCTTGGATAATTTTTATTTTCAATTGCCATATCCCTAAGTTTCAAGTGTTATTTCATGTGTTTTGATTCTTCGTTTTTATAGTATCCCTGTTTCTGTTTCCTGATTTCACTTTTTTCTGAGCATATTATTGATTTTGTTTTTCATTATTTTATCTGATCCCTTCATTTAAAAAAATGTGTATGTTATGTCTTGGCGTCTGTCTTTAGTTTTAGGGGCTTTTCTATGAATTATTTATTGAGATTTGAGAAGGAAGTACTAAAAATCAAATTGGATACTCAATAAGCATAGGCAAATGTTGTTCATTGAAAATCTATCTGTTCTTTTCTTTGGGGCTGCTGGGATTCCTCAGTCAAGTATTGTGGAGTTTTCCTCTTGAAAAATATATCCCCTGCTTCCAGCATTCTGAGAGCTATATGAAAGGAAAGAGTAGAGGGTTTTTAATTCAGTATGCAACTGTCTGTCGTGCCTACCCATTTCAGAAGAGTTCCTCACCTCCACATTCAGCTTTGTCTGGTGTCTCCAATATCTCTTAACTTCTGAGATAACACCAAGATTCCTATAGAGGGGAGGAAGAATAGTAGTAATCCATTTCTGACTTTTTAAGCTAGAAATAGAGTTCTGAAAATCTGTAACATTTTCTATACATAGCATAGCAAGTTCAATGCATGTCTAACAAGTCAATATTTTAAATTATATTATTCAAATAAACATACAAGTAAACTTTAATTCAATGGTCAAAGGCTGAGGGTATTGTTTTCCTTATCCCATGTTATGTTTATTATTTGTATGAGTGGACCTCATTTCACTAATTGTTTTGCAGAAATTATCACAAGACTTTTTTAAATGAAGACTCCTTTTCTAATTTGGGGAGTTTTTTCTATCTTTTCTAAATGTGGTTACTTATTCTGCTCCAGTTATGTGTGTTTTCTCCTCTGGAATGCTGATTATACCTATTCTGGCTCCATACCATCTAGCACCCATCTTTATCATCACTTTGGTCATTGAGTTTCAGTTAGGATCTTTCTCATTGCATTTTCTGTATGATTCTTTCATTCGTCCTCTGGACCACACATTTTGTTTGTGCATCGTTAATTCTACTTACTGTTCCAATATGAATTTTTAACTATACTATTAATTATTTAATTTTACAGTTTTTTTCATTTTAAATAGTTTAATTTCCCCATCATACAAATGATATTTGCCTATTTGAGGACAAAATTCAAATGTCATTTCAGGACAAAAAATAAAAAAGACATGTCTTTTATATCTTGCATGTTAAATATTCAGGAGAAACCTCTGAAGGATTTGTCAGAATTAAGGTTATATTGCCCTTTTAGTCTTGATGACTATTGTCAACCTGAAAAAAAGTTTCTACCTTGCTAGGATTTCATGTACAGAGTGTGAGATGCAGACTTCTCGATAGTATTGCATATAGCAGCATGTGGCTATTACTGAAACTGGGGGATAATGGGGGGGCTAACTATGCAAGAGATGGAATAGGATAGGTTACTGTAGAATCTGAGAATGGTGCTTCTTCACCAGGAGGATTGCTGGACAGACAAACAAGTAGGTACTCTATTAGATATTATTCAACATATTAATTTGGGCTAATACAATACATTAAAAATTGGCTGCTCATTACTATTTTAAATGTTATTTTTTAAAAGTTATGATTAAGATTAAACATTTTTCCATGTCTCTTGGCCAATCATATATCATTTTCAGTGAATTGCCTATCCATAACTTTTACTTTCTAATATTTTTAAACATTTTCTCTTAATATATTATAGGTGTTATATGTTAACAACTAATGAAAGTACAGCAAAAACATTTTCCGAGTCTTTGTCATATGATATTATTTTTGGTGAGTTATTTTATTTACTATATGGGACAATTAATTATGAAGAAACCATCTGCTTTCTTCATGGCTTCTGAATGTATGACTTTCTTAGACAGGCTTCTTCACCCCAGATTTGTAAACATATTCTCCCACATTTTATTTTGATATTTGTACCATTTCATTTTTATTCACAATTGTCTCTGATGCATCTGTAATTTATATTAAATTATGAGGAGAAATTCATTGTTCTTGTTTTGCAATGGATCACAGTTTGTGCAAACATTCCCTGTTTTCTTTATTTTTTCTTTACTAACTTGAAATGTCCCTATTTTCATATTCTCAACTATTCCATAAACTTTGATTTCTTTCAAGACTTCTATTCAAGAACTTGCCTACAGCTCCACAGCTTTGCATAAGTCCAGTTGTGCCATTATCATGTTGTAATTGAAATGGTATTTACCAAGTATATTTCCTTTCCTTCTTTATCACATTGACTATTTTCACAAGTCTGTATTTCCATGGAAATGTTAGAATCCATTTGTTTGGTTAAGAAATATGCTTCTGCATATTTTACTACCACTTAAAAACATGGATTAATGTAAAAAATTTTGTGTACATAAAGTGGATTAATGAACATACAAAATAATATAGAGAAAATGAGCTATTTACATTTAAATAGGTAAATATTTTCCTTTATTTAGCTATCTCCCTTTGGAGAATTCAAAAATTTTATATAGGTCTTATATACTTATTAATTCCTAAGTATGTTTAGCCTGTCTCATTTATCAATTATAAATGGGAATCCATTTAATCACATTTTCTAACCTATGACTCTTAATTTTCAGAAAGGTGGTTGATTTCTGTTTTAAACATTACATTTTTTGAATTTTTAAATTTATTTAAAATATTTTTCTATTGATATCCTTGAGTTTCATAGATATATGATGTTGTAATTTTCAATTAGTGGTTATTTTTACTCCTTTTTCTAATATTTGTCCATCTTATTTCTTTCTCTTGTCTAACTACATGTACTCGTACTAATAGAATAATGTTAAATTTCATGGCAGTGGCATTTCTGTCTTGTTCAATAATTCAGTGAGAATACATATGAGTATTTTATATAAGAAAAATATAACTACTTTGATATGATCATGATAGGAATCATGACTCATCATTTATAAAAATATTGATTTATTCTCATTTTAATTTTTTCATAAGAAATGTTATCAAATTTATTTTTAGCATCTTATGATAGTTACAAAGCATCTTCTTTTCCCTGTGAATATGGGAAAATATATAGTATAAATCCTAATATCTAACCAACCTTGCATTCTGGGCATTATTCTAAATAATGTTATTGTTCATTCTATTTCTCTGTCATATATCTCAATTAGCCAATATTTGATGTCAAAATTGTTCATTAATATTTATTAGTGAAATCAACTTGTGATTTTATTTCATGTTTATATTTCAGTTATTATTGTATATCTTAGTATTGTGCTGGCTTCAGTGAGACAAGATAAAACCCTGAAACTTCAAATCACATTTTAATAACTCTGTATGTGAATTATTAAATTTTAAATAAACTTACCAAAGAGGAAAAATAATATGCATTATCTAAAGACTTCGAACAGAGTACAACATTTTTAAAAATTCAATAGCACAGTTCTTATAAAACTGAATAAAACATTCTTATTAAAAATGATGGCATTTGGGGACATGGCAGGCTGACACCATTTTTTCAGAGACCCTGTTGATGCCAGGCTTGGGAAAATTAAAAGCAAGATGACTTTGGCAAACATCAGCATAGTTCTTTGATATCCTCTCTCCCTCATCATCCAGCATCACATCAGGATGTTCTCCTCTGTCAGTATGATTTGTCTGTATTGCTTTATGTAAAACAAATTCATTTCCATGAGTCAAGCATAATGTTTTGGGACAGTATGCTTCATAAAATTGTATGTTGATTTATTTAATTTCAAAAGGTAGACAGATAGGCTACTTTGCTAATATATAAAAAAAAATGAGTTTGATGATATTTATTATTTTATAGAGGATAAAATAATATCTTGCTATGCTTTATCCTTTCACTGGTGCACAATGAGATTAATCTTCTGTCACCACATATAAAAAAAAGGCAATCCCTCGTTTATTGTCACTTAACTGCTTCTGCACAAAAGCCATCATCCTTTTATATTAAACCTCAATAATTTGTCACTGGTATCACCAATTCTAAGCTAGTGATTAAACTATTTCAACACCGTGATATTCTTAGTAATTGCTGTCGTTTCCTAATTATATTCTCTTAAAAGTGTTTGATCCACTTTGAACTTTTCAAATAAAAGGGTTGCTAAGGTAACTAAATTTGATTTGCAACAAAAATGAACACTCACTGCAATAGGACATTTCAATGAACACTTCCTTTTTTTTAAACCTCCTTTGAATTCAAATTTGCTAAAGGAAATAAATACACCTTTGAACCTAATATAACCAACACAGGCAGTAGTGGGATTTCATTAAAAAGGAGAAAAAATCCACAATGTTAAAGTTGAATACTTGACAAACAAAAAGGAAAGAGGCTTTATTTGAAAGGTACTAATAGGGGAAAATGAGTTCCATGTCTCTACCTCACTATGAAATATCAATTAATATTTTAAATAGTACAAGGTATAACATCTTGAACCTAATCTAAGTTATTTACTGAGCAAAATAATTTAGACACCTCCCTGGATACTCAGGGGTGTAAAGAACACACATAATTAGATAAATACTTTTTATAAAAAGTTGAGTAAAATTAAGCAATGTTCTTTGGCAAACTATTTGACTCTTTGAATTTCGTACTCTTTGAATTCAACTGTTTTTTTAAGTTCTCTTTTATTGTTTTTTCAATAATCTTCAGGTAATTTTCATTACTTTCATTGCATTTGCTAACTGGACTGGTATCTACATTAACCAAGTGCAGCTTAGTAGAGCACCTGTTCTACAAGGTGAGTTTACATTTCAGAATTGTGCTCAGAGTTAACAATTCTGAAGATAAAACTCACATTCCAAAAAGTACTAAACATCTTGATGACTTAAATAGTCTCCACGTGAGGATAATTTCTTAGGTCTTTAAAGCATTCCTCATATCACAAGCAAATAATAGGATAACAGAAACCTGTTAACATACAGGGTTAAAATTAGCATTATAGAATGAAACAATTTGATTATGGTTCCATCATCTGTTTTCCAGTAATGTCGTAGATTTAAATACAGACTACAAGTTTAAACCTTTTAAACTTTGTGTTTATCTAATTATTCCAGAGACTTTTTTTTTTTTTTTTTTTTTTAAAGACAGAGTCTCGCTCTGTCACCCAGTCTGGCGGGCTGTGGCGCAATCTCGTCTAACTGCAAGCTCCACCTCCAGGGTTCACGCCATTCTCCTGCCTCCGCCTCCTGCGTAGCTGGGACTACAGGCACCCGCCACCATGCCCGGGTAATTTTTTTGTATTTTTAGTAGAGATGGGGTTTCACCGTGTCCAGAGACATTTTAGAGGAATAATTTATCTATAGCATCAGGGTTAAAGCAGTTGAGGGAATCCTGCAGGGAAGTAGATTTGTCAAACCATCGGTATCCGGAATGGTAAGACTCTAAATGGGTCTGTGTAATTCAGCGAAGATGACAACTTAAGTTTCCTGCAGCCTTGTAGAGATAAGAAAGTTAAGAGTCTAATTTCAGTGCGGTATGCACTCGTGACCTTTTTGTTGCACAGTGAACTCTGATTAAGGCTTTCACCCACGGTACTAAAATAATCATTAACTCAATCAGAATCTTAACTAAAATATAGACAATAGAATGAACTTCTTAATGCAGATTTTGCTGGTTTTAAAGATCAGCCTCCTAATTGGAAGAAATAATAATAGTTTCTCTGTTGTTCCTATTACCAAATGACTTCAATACAATTTGATTTGTGGGATTTAATGACCATATTCATATTATCTCACTAAAAGAAGTATAGAAAAATCTGCTAATTAGTTTTCTAATAAATGTTCTTCTATTAGACTAACAAATGATCTTCAAAAGTTCAGGATGTATTGGGCAGGAAGGATAGACCACTATCATTTTGGTAGCCAAAGCCAACAATTACATTATTTTACCCAAATTATGATTAGAAAAAATATTTGGTAAATTAGCCACATAAATAAATATTTTAATGGAAACTGACAAATTAAATTAATCAATTAAAATAAGTAAGTCTTCTATCCCTATATTTCAAAAATAATATTCTTTGTGATAATCTCTGGGTCACTATAGTTATTAGGGAATTAAGATTACAAAAATGTTAATCAAACACAAAGTAACCACTATACCAGAAGACCTAAGATAACTTGGGTATTCTGTGATTATCTTTGTTGAAACACAGACTTGGTGTTTTGCAAAGAAATCATTTGTTCTGCCTTAGTGAAGCTAATTATTCTCAGCATGCAACCACTGTTTCAAATTGCAAAAGGCACATCAGCCTTTGCTGTATGTTGCAGGAATTAACACCCAATCAAATGAGATCGTGAAGTGCATACAAAGAATATGATCTCACTTTTGCAATGCAATAAAAGTGAAAGCCATTTAAAGAAATGTTGCCAAAAAAAAAAAAACCATAATTTACACACAGAAAACATGCTGTAAAGCAAATGTTTACTATTTAAGTACTTACTGCTTAGAGGTAAGCATAAGGTTTATTTTTTATGTGGTTAAGATACTTCATTTTAATGACTGAAGAATATGGTGCTGACAGTCCAATGTGAAGATTAATATAAAGCAGGTTTTAAAAAATTTCATGGTAAACTAAGGAAATAGACTATATTATGTCAGGGATAAACATACACACTTATAGGAATTTCATGAGACTATATTAAGTAAATGTTTAAAATGGACCATCATTGGTACTCTTTTGTACTTGCATAATCTAAAAGAATGAAATACATCAGTGCTTACTCATTACAAAAATCCTTCACTAATGTCTGCCACAACTTGTCACCCATTTAAAAATCTCTACTTATTTTTTTTTTCTGTGAAACGTGTTTTGTTTTTCCTAAGGAGAAATAATCCATGAGTAGCCTCCATGATTGAATAAGCTGGTGAAATATAATTGGATCTGGTTCTTGTTCCATTTTACTGAAGATAAATTTCTTGTAACTGAAACCCATTGAGTTAATTTTTTTTTATTGTTTGCTTTTGGTTTTTGTTTTCTTCCATACTAGCCATTGTCAGTGATGCTTCCTATTATCTACACCAACACCATCTTTCAAGTCACATGGGGTGACCGTGAGATGGATTATAGGTTTTGTCTTTTGCTTGTTATTGAAGAAACCATAGCAAGCTTCCCTTTCAGCTACCAAAAATATACAGTCATCTCAGCAGCCCAGAATGTGAAAACAGCAGGATTCAAACATCAGCAGTGACAACACAGAGAGCATGAAGTTTCTGCTCATTATACACTGTGGGGGCTGCCTATCTGGAGCTGTTTACTCTGCAAAGTATCCATCCAGGATAATGCTCACTGTTAGTTATTTACATGCCCATGTGATATCCTGGGTATTAATACATTAATGGGTTTTTCTCTTGATTCTGTCTTCTTTCTTCATATTACATCTTATCTTTGTCTACAAAATGTCAGTCACATATATTGCATTGTCCTAGAGTGGAAGAATATGTTTGGCTAGAATGTAACGTTTCAAGCTCAGTGTCATGCTTTCATGAAGGCTCAGTGAATGATGCATGTTATGTAAAAGTCTCTCTGTCTCCAGAATTTGACAGGGTGTTTGGCACATAATAGATACTGTAAAAGTGTTTTCCATTGGTTGAATAAATCAGCAAATTTTCACTGAAGGCTTGATGGGGAGATGTAATAAGGATCATATAATAACAATGATAAAATAAATGAATATTATAAACTTTTCCACAACCACTGGGTCAGAACTCAGTAAACACTGGGAAGAACTCAGATCTAGATTTTTTAAATGTACGATTTTGATGGTGTTACTCTTAAGTGAGTGTTATATTCCTATTTTTAATTTCGACTAAAAATTTAACAATTTTAGAATATTTAGACAATTGCAAGATGTGGTTTCTCTCACATTTCCCTTAGAAACACACGTGTTTATAAGGAATTTTGACAGCAGTCTCAACTCATTTACATTGAGCACTCACAACGATTTGGAAGTGAAATATGTTACGGATTAAACAGTACTCTCTGCTAACAAAGTTTTGAAGAACTGTTTTTTTCACATCCCTGCTTAGCTGCTTATGTTCATCTCTTCTTAGCTGAGTCAAGTAAACTTAGATGGTGAGCTATTGTTCAGCCAGCTTGGCATCTTTTAACCCAATATTCAACTTAGAAAGAAAAAAGTTGTTTTAAATACCTTTTACCCCTTTTTATCAACTTCTGAAATCTATTGCAACGTGTTCTGTGCCGTATTAGCAAATGAAAGGAAAACTATATTCTTTGTTCTGTGCCGTATTAGCAAATGAAAGGAAAACTATTTTCTTTGTAAATTGCAAAACAGTATATTGTCATATGCCAAGATAAGTTTGCATCTATATCTCAAGGGGGAAAAACTTTTGGAAGTAGCAGATCTACCAGTAGCAATTAATTAGAAAGCTTTTCATGTTATTTTCATGAAAAGTCATGTATTAGCAGCTTGAGAAAATTGCTAGCAATGGGTGCTGTCAACATAGGATTAGCACAATGGATGGAGTTAATTTACTAACATTTGCTTTTCTCCTCAAATTTTCATATCTTTATCTTATAATGAGGTTGGTTTTCATTGCCAAATGGTGAAGTCAGCATAAATACAGATTGTTAATTGAATTATAAAGCATAGAGTGTGAGCTGTAAGCATATCTTAGTCCACAAGAATGAATACATCTTATACTTGTAAATGATAAGACGTATTGCACAGCTGGTCTCTTTTCACCACCCCATATGCAGAAATATAAGGAAGGCCAGTCTCCTAGAAGGCAAAGAAGAATCAATTTAAAATACTACTAACAAGCCTGCCAAAATTATTTGTCAATTTTTCTAGAATAAATATAACTTTTATATATTAAATTAAATTACATGCCAAGGGAAAGCTTTACTTTTTTAGTTCATTTAGGGGTGATTATATATGCCAAGATGCATTACTCTCCTAGGAAAGTGTTGTCTTTGAATTCATCATATTTATCATGTCTGGAATAATGGGGCACAGTTGTTTCTCTTCTTTTCTGATTAGTAAATCAAAAACCAGTTCTTTTAAAATTTTAGGCATGTGAATTGTTGATTTAAATTATTTTCCTCTTTTCACAAGTATTTGTCTTTTACCTGTTGTGAACTTTGTACTCCTCTAAGCAAATTTAAATTAGGCAAATATTATGTTTATTATTTTTTTCAGTAAAGACGTTCTTTACGGAATCACTGCTTTTCAAAAGCTGTCCCCAGTTAATACAACTCTATGTACAGAGAAATCATGGTGTCCTACTACTTCCAAACTCATCATTAACTACATGGAAAAGTTGTCAAACTTGTGTATCTTAATTATTTTCATTTGTCACACAATAGTGTCTTGCCCACTTATTTCATCTGATTATTATAGTTTTAACTGATAATTTATGTGTGAAAGTAATGAACACCAATCAATTAAATGTTAAACATTTTGCTTTTATATTTGATTTTAAAAATATACAAGAAAATAGAAAATAAAACATAAACTCTCAATTAAATAAGTTGAACAAAGGAATTATTTCTGCTTTAGTCTGAAGCCCCAGCTAAACATCAACACCAGAATTTAAAATGTGTAAATGCATAAAGCCAAATAGAACAAGAGAGGTGCTAATACAATAAGTGGTACCCAAAAAAGTTTATTTAAACAATTAAAAATTCAATAAAGAGAAAACTGTTTTAAATGACTCAGCAAAATGGAGGCAGCTGAGACCATAAATGCATCAAAGAGTATAGCAAAAATATTCATCCAGAAGGCCTAAATATCAGAGGCATTTTATACTCTGAAGGGGAAGTGTAAAGCAAGACTATCAGGCTGCACAATTCAAGGAGAGCTATTCATTTTGTGAATAATAGCTTTGGGATTATGAATTTAAGTGTGATAACCTTTTATTAAAACATGAGTCTGAATATAGAGTTTTAAAAGGGTAATGCAACATGAAACTTCTCTTCGCCTCTTTCATTAAAGATACACATTTTTCCCTTTCTATGATCTGATTGCTCTAGCCTCCCTCCATTATGAATTTACTTTCATATTTGATCAGAGTTGAGTCCTAATAAAGGTCCATCATTACTGACTGAATTCCTACTGGCTCTCTGGATAATTAACTCCAATTTTTACATTCAGTGATTTCAAATCCACTTTTGTCTACCTAAAGGCCTAATAATTTGACTTGAAAACATGAAGAGGGTTAGGCCTGGCACGGTGGTTCACACCTGTAATCCCAGCACTTTGGGAGGCCGCGGCAGGCGGAACACAAGGTCAGGAGTTTGAGAGCAGCCTAGCCAATATGGTAAAACCCCGTCTCTAGGAAAAATATAAAACTTAGCTGAGCGTGGTGGCAGGCGCCTGTAGTCCCAGCTACTTGGGAGATTGAGGCAGGAGAATTGCTTGAACCCAGGAGGTAGAGGTTGCAGTGAGCCTAGATGGCACCACTGCACTCCAGCCTGGGTGACAGAGCGAGACTCTGTCTCCAAAAAAAAAAAAAAAAAAGGAAAAAGAAAACATGAGGAGGGTTATGATATATGATATTCAGGTAAGCAGACAAAAACAGACAAAACCCCAAAACCCCATAAGCCTGTTAGATGACACAATTACCTGAATGTAGAAATTTATGGCAGAGTTAATGCTAATTTTTTATCATTCTATTTTCTTCATAATTGATATATAAGGAGATAAGTTTACCAGTTTCCTTTGTAATTAGATTGGGGCCATATAATATCACTTTGCCAAAGGTGTATATAGAGAGATAATATAAACATCGGATATAGCTCTCTCGCTCTATTCTTCCTTTCAGTGGCAACCATGTAGGCCATATACTGAGATACGAAGCCAAAAGGTGAAAGTAGCCTTGACTCCTTGGAGAGTAGAGCAGTTGACTAAGTAAATTTGAACATCTATCAATAGAAAAGATTTAATCTGATGAATTTAGAGGGGAAAAAACATAAAATGAGCTCTGCCTCAATGACGTGTGAGTCAACATCAAGCATTTCAACAAGCAGGTCATGGAAGTCGCAAAAATAGAAGAGAGAAAAGGGGGCAGGAAAAAAACATTTTAACAAATAGTGTTCAAAAATTTCACAAATTTGTTGAGAAATAGGAATGTAATCACCTAAACAACAACAAAAAACAAACAAACAAACAAAAAAACCCCAGAGTAGAATAGATTCCCGTCAACTAGAATAAGAAAATAGTATAAGGCATCAAGGGAAAAATGACTCATCAAGTGCAAGGCAACCACATTAATATAAATAGCTAACTTATGATCAGGAACATAGATGTCAGAAGACAGTGGAAGCTCATACTCAAAATACTGAAATACCAAAAAGTTGTCAACCAAGAAATATTTATCTAACAAGACCATGCTTCAAAAATGACAGTGAAATAAAGAAATTGCCAGATAAGCGAAGTCTGAGAAAATTCATTCCTAGCAGACCTACTTACATGAAATACTAATGGAAACCTATAGGTCTGAAAGAAAGTGAAACCAGACAGTAACTCTAATCCACAGGAATAAATATAGAGCATCAGAAATGGTATGTATAGTACACATAAAAGATTTTATAAATTTATATTTTCTCTTAACATCTCTAAAAGATGTAAGATTTTATGCAGCAATATTTATAACACTTTTTTTTGTTAAGGTTATAACATACAGATCACAGAACAGAGAGGAGGAAAAGGAGTAATAGTGGGTAATAATTCTCTGTCTTGTAGGAATAAGTTAATAATATTCTGAAATAGCTGTGAAAGGATGAGGTAGATAACTGTAGTCCATAAAGTAACCATTAAGAAGTTCATAGGTATTTAAATGTAATTTATTTTTTTAATTCCAAAGGGCAAAAATGGTATGCTAAAAAGTACAAAAGAAGGTATAACAGAAGAAAAGAGGAACAAAACAGTTATGATATGTAAATAGATATTCATAGCAGCACTATTCATAATAACCAAACAGTAGGAACAATCCAAATGTACATGAACTGACTAATGGTTAAAGAAAATTTGGTTTACCCATACAATAAAATATTATTCAGACTTAAAAAGCAATGAAGTACTGATTTTTGTTACACTATTAATGAACCTTAAAAACTTATGCTACATGAAAGAAACCATTCACAAAGGCCACATATGATATAATTCAATCTATATAAAATGTCCAGGTAAATCACAGAGACAGAAATTGGATTAAGGGTTGTTGCAGTCTGGAGTAAAGGGAGAATGGGAGTAACTGATAATAAGTTTGGAATTTGTTTTTGTTTTAATGGAAAAGTATGAAAATTATATGATGGTGATGATATGCAAATCTGCAAATAAGACAGTAAATTGTATACCCTAAACAAAATTATATCTAAGTCAAGCTGTTATTTAAAAATGATATAAGACAAATAGAGAGTAAAGACCAAAATGATAGATGTAAGTCTAACCATATAAATAATTATATTAAATGAACGAACTATGGGGAAGGTGGGATCCTCCAACAATTATGTTTCCACAAAAACATCGATTTGAAACACTATCCATAAAAGAAAATACCTTCACAAGTGCAAAAAAAAAAAAAAAAACACAGTGAAGGGTTACAACATCTGGATGAAGCATGGAAATAAGAAAAGACATATTGCAGAGGATCAGAAGGATAGTTTTGCATTACCTGCAGTACCCCTTCACAACCCTGGGCAGCAAAGTGTAGAGAGAAACATTGTCCACTTTGGAGAAAGAGAGGAAAATGAGCTCAGGACTTTGCCTTGGACCACAATACCTGAGCCCCCAGAGTAAACCCAAGCATTTGGCAGGCTCCCATGGTTCCAGACTCCAGGTCAATACCTGCAAACTGAGTTTCCACATCCACCCCAGCACCAGATAAGACCCCACAGTCCTACACTTCAGGCCCGCACAGAGAACTTTATCTCCAGTTTGCATCACTGCTGAACCAACTTTGGCTACCCCTGGTTTTAAATGTCTCACAGTGTCAGAATTTCCCAGTGGCTCCGGGCTCTGGGCCTGCCCCAGCACCTTGCCAGTTCCAGTGCTCATGGGCTTCAGGCCAATTCAGGGGATAAAAGCTTAGGCCCACATGGATTCAGGCTCCAGATCTACCTGCCTGCTGGCCTAGGCATCAGTCCAGCTAGTCCTGACTCCAGCAAGAAGCCTTTTCATGGGACACATCACACAATCTGACTAGACTTTCTGAATGACCTGTTGAAGGGCTTTTCTGGACAAAACCAGTCTGAAAAAGCTGGAATATGTATCTACTTCTTCAAATCATCAGACAGCAACAACTGACCACAAAGACCAAGGCAATCAGAGAAACATGACATCACCAAAGGGGCAAAATAAAGCATTGGTGACTGACCCTAAGGAAATGGAGATATATGAACTGCCTGACAGAAATTCAAAGTAGCTGTTTTAAGAAACCTCAGTGAAATTCAAGAAAATACAGAGAAACAATTCAATGAAATGAAGGATTAAATAAATGACCAGAATGATAAATTTAGCAGAAGGATTGAAATAATAATTTTTAAAAATAGAAATTCTGGTTAAAAATTACAACAAATAAAATTAAAAACACCATAGAAAGTATCAACATCAAAACTGTTGAAACAGAAGAAAGAACCTATACACTGAAAGACAGTCGATTTGAAAATGTACAGTCAGAGGTGAAAAAAGGAAAAAGAAATGAAGAACGCCTATGGGATTTTTTAGACAATATCAAATAATAATCTTACTAATCTGTGTTGTTCAAGAGAGAGAAGGTAAAAATCCAGGGGTAGAAAGCATATTTAAAGAAATAATAGCAGAAAATCTTTAAAGCTAGAGAAACTTACAAATATCCAAGTACAAGAATGTGGTACAGGAAGGTCAAAGGTCTCCTATCAAATTAAATGTAAACAGGATGACTCCCAAAACATATTATAATCAAACTGTCAAAAATCAAAGATAAAGCATCCTGAAAGCTGCAAAAAAAAAAAAAAAAAAAAAAGACAGGAAAAGAAAACAAAAACTTGTGTCAGAGTTCCAATATAACTAGCAAGAGATTTATAAGCAGACAGCTTACACGCCAGGAGGAAGTGGGATAATATATTGAAAGTACTAAGGAAAAAAACTGCTAATCAAGAATACTGTGATTAGAAAATTTATCCTTCAGATGTGAAGTATAGATAAATAATTTAACAGACAAACCAAAGCTGAGGGAGTTCATCACAACCAAACTTGTCCTATAAGAAATTCCAAAGAGAGTTATATAAGTAAAAGAACAGAACACTAAGGAGTAACATAAAAACATCTAAAAGTACAAAATTTTCTGGTAAAATAAATACACAGTCAAATTCAGAATACTCTGATATTGTAACGATTGTATGTAAATCATTTATATCTTTAGTATGACAGTTAAAACTATTAGAAAGTAGTAATATCATCCATAAATTTTAGGACATCAGCATTTTAAAAATACATAAATTTTACGCCAGGTGCAGTACAGCTCACACTCGTAATCCCAGTACTTTGGGAGGCTGAAGCGGGCAGATCATGAAGTCAAGAGATTGAGAATATTCTGGCCAACATGGTGAACACCTGTTTCTCCTAAAAATACAAAAATTAGCTGGGCACGGTGACATGTGCCTATAGTCCCAAGTACTCGGGAGGCTGAGGCAGGAGAATCGTTTGAACCCAGGAGGCAGAGCTTGCAGTGAGCTGAGATAGCGCCACTGCACTCCAGCCTGGTGACAGAGTGAGACTCCATCTGAACAAATATATATATATAAAATACATATAACATATATTTATATACATGTATATACATATTTATATATACATATATAAATTGTGACAATTTTAAAAAATCAAAATTGAGGGTAGATTAAAAGTATACTTTTTTGTTTGGTTTGGTTTGGTTTACAATCAAAGTTGTTCTCAGCTTGAAAAATATTTTTGTAAGCCTGATAGTTACCACAAACCAACAATTTATAGTAGATGCACTAAAAATAAAAAGTAAGGAATCAAGGAATATCATTAATGAAAATAATTTAACCACAATGGAAGACAGCAAGAGAGGAAGAAGGGAATCAATGATATGAAACACCTAGAAAACAATTTTGGCAGTAGTAAGTTCTTACCTATCAAAAGTTGCCTTGAATGTAAATCAATTCAACTTTCCAATCAAAGGGCATAGAATGTTTGAGTGCATAATATAACAAATCCCAATTATATGAGTCTTAAGGGTACACATAGGTTGAGTAAAGAAATGGAAAAGATATTTCTTGCAAATAAAAACAAGAAAAGAGCAGGAGTAACTATACCTGTATCAGATAAAATAGATGTAAAGTCAAAACTGTAAAAAGAAACAAAGAGAAAATGAAGGTTATTATATAATATTAAAAACCTCAGTTCAGCAAGAGGATATAATAGTTGTAAATATATATGCACTCAACATTGGAGCACCTAAATATGTAAATCAAATATTAATATAACTGAGAGAGACTACAATACAATTAAAGTAGGGGCCTTCAGCACCCCACTTTCAGCAATGGACACATTATCCAGACAGAAAATCAATAAGAAAACATTGGACTTAAACTATACTCTAGCCTGAATGGACTTAACAGACATAAACAAAACATTCCACCCAGTAGCTGCAGAATACATAGTCTTCTCAAGTTCATATGGAGTACTCTCCAAGACAGAACATGTTATGCCAGAAAATGAGACTTAACAAACTTAAGAAGATTTAAATAATATCAAGTGTCTTTTCTGACTACAATGGAATAAAGAACAAACAATAATATAAAGAACATTAAAATTTGTAAATACATGGAAATTAAACAACACATTCCTGAACAATTGAGTCAATGAAGACATTAGAAGGGAAATTAAAGAAACTTGAGACAAATGAAAATGGAAACAGAACACATTAAATCTCATAGGATTTGGCAAAAGTAGCCCTAAGAGGGAAGTTTATAGTTAAGTATAATGTTAGCTATGGGTTTGTCATGTATACAGCATATATGTGCTTATTGTGTTGAGATATGTTCCTTCTATACCTAATTTGTTGACAGTTTTTATCATGACAGGATGTTGATTTTATCAAATGCTGTTTTCTGTATCTTTTTAGGTGATAATATATTGTTGACTTTCATTTTATTGAGGTGATATATCACTTTATTGATTTATACATATTGAGGCATACTTTCATCTCTGAGATAAATCCCACTTGACTGTGGTATATTATTTTTGATATGTGGTTGGAACTAGCTTGCTATTATTTTGTCAAGAATATTTGAATCTCTGTTTATCAGCAATATTGGTCTGTAGTTTTCTTTTGTTGTTGTGTCTTTGTCTAGTTTGGGTATTAAGATAATGCTATATTCATAGAATGAGTTAGGAAGAATGTTTTCATCTTCAATTTTTTGAAAGAGTTTGACAAGAATACCACTAGTAAAAAATGTTTAACAATATTGCTGCTACCTAGTGTCAGGGTCTTTTGATACCTTATGTACCATCTGGGATGGGATTCTTCCTCATTATAAGTCCTGCAGTGAGCAATCCATTCCCCAAACTCTGAAAAGTTCTGAAACAAAATACTGTATATTTTCACCTGATGTTAAAATTAAGGGGTCCAATCATTTGCAGTTGATTTCTTTTTCAAACAGGTTTTTTAATGAATAAAATAGAGAAACAATGAGATTAATTTTATGTTAAACAATTTGAAATTTAAAATCTGCCCTTCCCTTATACATAAACTTACAGACCACCAAAAGAACCAAACAACCAACAAAACAGTGTTTAAGAAAAAAAAAAAAAAGGAAAGAAATGGGAAAGAAAAGAGAGAAGAAATACTAAAGCCAGAATTTGAAAAAACAAAAAGTAAAATATATAGTTACTTATAAAGATAAAAGGTGAAAATTTCTATCTTTTAATATAGGCATACCTCAGAGTTATAGAGAAATCAGTTTCAGACTATTGCAATAAAGCAAACACAATAAAGCAAGTTATGTTAATGTTTTGGTTTCCCTAGGCATATAAAAGTTATGGTTAAGATATACTGTAGTCTATTCAGTATGCAATAGCATTATGTCTAAAAGTATACATAATTTTAAAATACTTTATTGCTAAAAAATGCCTGTGATCATCTGAGCCTTCAGCAAATTGTAGTCTTCTTGCTGGTAGTGGGTGTTGTCTTGATGTCAATAGCTGCTAACTAATCAGGGTGGTGGTTGCTGAAGGTTAAGGTGGTTATGGTTCTTAAAATAAGACAGCAATGAAGTTTGCTACATTGATGGACTCTCTTCCTTTCATGAAAGCTTTCTGTGTAATATGTGATGCTGTTTGATAGCATTTTAACCACAGTAGAACTGCTTTCAAAATTGGAGTCAATCATCTCAAATCCTGCCACTGCTTTATCAACTAAATTTATGTAACATTCTAAATCCTTTGTTGTCATTTAAACACTCTTCATAGTATCTTCACCTGAAGTAAATTCCATTTCAAGAAACTACCTTATTTGCTCATTCCTAAGAAGCAGCTCCTCATGTGTTCAAGTTTTATCAGGAGACTGAAACAATTTAATCACATCTTTAGATTCCACTTTCAGTTCTAGTGCTCTTGCTTTTTTAACCACATCTGTACTGACTTCCTCCAGAGAATTCTTGAACCACTAGAAGTCATTCATGAGGGTTGAAATCAACTTCTTTCAAACCTGTTAATATTTATATTTTGACCTCTTCCTATAAAACATTAATGCTCTTAAAGGTATCTAGAATGGTGAACCCTTTCTAGAAAGTTTTCAAGTTACTTTGCCCAGATTCATTAGATGAATTATTATCTAAGGAAGCTTAAGCCTTACAAAATATTCCTTAAATAATGACTTGAAAGTCAAAATTACTCCTTGAACCATGGGCTGCAGAGTTGATGTTGTATTATCAGGTATGAAAACATTAATATCCTGTATATCTCCATTAGAGATCTTATTTTCTGAGCAGTAGATCTCAAAAATAGGCTTAAAATATTCAGTAAACCATGCTATAAAGAGATGTGTAGTTATTCAGCTTTATTGTTCCCTTTGTAGAGCACAGGCAGAATAGATTTAGTACATTCTGGAGGGCCCTAGAATTTTCAGACTGGTAAGTGAGCATTGGCTTCAACTTAATATCACCAGCTGCATTAGACCCTAACAAGAGAGTCAACCTGTCCTTTGAAATTTTGAAGTCAAGCACTGACTTCTCCTCTCTAGCTATTAAAATTTTAAATGGCATATTCTTCTAATAGAAGGCTTTTTTGTTTATGTTGAAAATTGATTGTTTAATGTAGGTACTTTCATCTGTTTGTGTTGAAAATTGTTTAATGTAGCTACTTTCATCAGTGATCTTAGCTACATCTTCTGAATAGCTTGCTACAGCTGCTTCACCTTGCAATTTTGTTATGAACATGGCTTCTTTCCTCAAACTTTATGAAACAATCTCTGCCAGCTTCACACTTTTCTGCAGCTTCCTCATGTCATTTGGTCTTTATAGGTTTAAATAGAGTTGGGACCTTTCTCTGGATTAGGCTTTGGCTTAAAGAAATGTTCTGGCTGATTTGATCTTCTATCTGGATCACTAAAGCTTTCTCCATATCAGCAATAAGGCTGTTTTGCTTCCTTTCATATGTGTATTTGCTGCAGTAGTACTTTTAATTTCCTCCAAGAACTTTCTTTTGCATTCAAAACTTGGCTAACTGGTGCAAGAGGCCTAGCTTTTGTCCTACCTTGGCTTTTCAACTGCCTTCCTCAATAAGCTTAATAATTTCAGGCTTTTGATTGAAAATGAGAGACTTGTAATTCTTCTTTTCACTTGAACACTTAGAAGCCATTGTAGGGTTATTAATTAGCCTAATTTCAATATTCATATGTCTCAGGGAACAGGGAGGCCCAAGGAGACAGAGAGATAGGGAAACAGCCTGTCAGTGGAGAAGTCAGAATACACAACAACATTCACTAGTTTGTTATTTTATATAGGCACAGTTTGTGGTGCCCCAAAATAATTACAACATTAACATCAAATATCACTGATCACAGATCACCATAGCAGATACAATAATAATGAGAACATTTGAAATATTATGAAAATTACCAAAATGTGATAGAGACATGAAGTGAGCACTTCATGTGGGAAAAATTATGTTGATAGACTTGCTCAATGCCAAGTTGTCACAAGCCTTAAATTTGTTAAACAAACAAATAGACAAAAATATCTGTAAAGCACAGTAAAATGAGGTGAACCTATAAACTGGTGGGTGGGTGTCAGGGAAGGGGAGGAGAGAAAGAAGCCCAAAATAAATTTTGTCTCATCCAAATCTTGGTCAAGTGTGACACCTAGAGGTTGCACAAATAGAATTCCTTTGGGTATTTTTTATTTTTTAGGATGCAAAATGTATTTATGTGGAGAATTATTTTTAAGGTTTTATTTCAAAATGGACATCTTTAGATAATTTCATATGTAATACTATCAATAAATAACTATATTTCTTCGCTTTTTATTATAATTATAAAACTGATGATGTTAAAAGTTGTTTCCCTTTCCATCAAGAAACTGAAATTTTCCTAATTGTTTTAAAATGCTGGTACTAATGATTAAAAGTCATTGTCATCAATCTCATGGGTTGTAATATATATTTATATGCTTATGTTCTAATAAAAGAGAAAATAGATATATATAGGTATGTTCACATCCTTACCTCTGGAGTTTAGAAATGATAGCAAAATTAATATAGGCAGAATAAAGACACCTATCACATGCGAGGTGATAAGTTTAGAATTTTTTCATTTCTAAATATTAAAAAATGCTTTGCATTTGTCATTCATTGGTTTGGAAAACTTTTATCGCACTGGCTCATTAATATTTGAACAGTTCTCCATGAAAAATGATGAACGATTTACTTCATGGCAGGCTGTACAGATGGTCAAGTTAATCTGCATCCTTGAGACTTCTCATGACTAAATTTTGACATCACGTCATTAAACATTTGTGTATTATTATTTATGTCATATTCTAGGAAACAAATATTACTATGTTTTGCTATCTCTTGCCATCTATCAGTTTTATTGATAGGATTTATCTACCTAGACACTATACCTTTCACAAAGGAACATGTATCAGAATACATACATCACTTTTGTCTCCTCAGAGACCCATACATTTTTGTCCTCAAGTGCAATAATGACATTGTTATGAACAAATGTGTGGCAGGTGTGGAGACAAATGTTTATATGACTTGGATTCTCTAACCTTGCTCAGAGATGTCTTTGCTGATAATTGTGTGTGTTTGTGTATGTGCTTGTGCGTGTGTAACTCCTAGGCCTTGTGTACATTGAAATTGAAAAAAGGAAACCAATTGTTGGCTATTTTGAAACCCTACTGCAGAACATATCACCATAATTGTGTATCGTAAATGGCAGTAAATTTGAACCTAGAAATTGACCCTGTGTAATGCTTGAATTTGTAGCTATGATGTTTACACTCTTGACAAGTTGAGTTATTATTATACCACCATGGGTAAATATAAAGATCAGAATCTTAAAATTTCTTTTGACAATAAGCTATTAAGTATAGTGTGGGATGGCTTTTTGAAGGGCTAGGTAATTACCTTGCACATTAACTTAATTCCTCAGATTCTCTGTCCTCTGTTACATAATGAATTCCCACTTGGTGAATTGACTGGCGCTTCCCACGAATGCGTAGAATGGGCTGCTGTTAGCAGAGTATGTCTAGTTTGAAATCCTTCCTGTGCCAGAGTTAGAGGATTTCAAGGTTTAGGGCACTAACAATAGCTGAAAAATACAAGCAGAAACGATGGGAAAATGATTCCTTGTGGAGTGGACAAGGAAATTTTCCTGAAACGACAGAACCCGGGAAGCAATAGCAGGTCCCTTTTTCTTCTGCGGTTTAACTGCTAAAAGAAGTGATCCTTCAGGGAACCGTACATTAGTTAGGATCAGGCTTCCTTTTTATTCCTTATCAAACTATAATCTTTTGATTGTTGCCTGTTTTCCACCAGTGAAGAAATAGTAAGCCACACTAGCTTATCTCTCCTAATCACAGACTCACAGAGCTAGGGCTCTCTGAGCTTTTAATTCCTTCTTAGAGGCCTAACAGAGTGGAAAGTAAACAAAGACCAAATTTGCAACCTTCAACGTAGCTAATTTCCTCTGATGTCAGAATACTTAAACAGGCAGGACCTGGGAATTATTTGATCAAACCTGTTTTTAATCTAATGCATGCAGAAGGGCTGTGTCTGGAAGGCTCTGCAAAATGACAAGGGTCCCAAGAGAGCCTTATGGAAGGTTTCCTCTTTCAGAAACAGTAGCTTCCTCATTTTAAACTCTTGGGTAGCTGTGTTGGAGTAAA
This sequence comes from Macaca fascicularis, assembly GCF_037993035.2. Classification (NCBI taxonomy): domain Eukaryota; kingdom Metazoa; phylum Chordata; class Mammalia; order Primates; family Cercopithecidae; genus Macaca; species Macaca fascicularis. Next base: position 118,533,425 of record NC_088377.1, read on the forward strand.
TTCATAAAAAGTAGTTTTCCTGCTTTTAAAATTTTATTTTATTTGCCTGAAAATTGCTGATGGGATAATAGTTTTCTTTGGCTTTCCATGTGCTGAAATTTTAATGGTTAAATGCCTACTATTTTAGCTTTACTATGAAATGAATTAATAATAAAAGATATTATTATTGGCTAAAGGGAGAATGAGAAAGGATAAAGCATTATCTGACTTCACACGTTCTTCTATTACTACTGGTAGAAGAAAGTGGAAACACAAAGGACGAAATATGCAAACACATGTGGTTCTTTATTTAGATGGTGATAGGCATTTTGCTACAGTAAGAGTTAAGGTAAATTGGTGTCAGGGAAATTTTAAATGAAGAATTTACTAATTCCAAGATATCCAGACAGCATGACTGACTCAGTTTGACCTTTAATTTGACTCATAACTATCTGAATACTTAGAAGTAGCATATTTTTGAGAGAAAGAAGTAGATGAAGGGACAGAACTCTAAACCTGAAATATAATTTTAATTTTAAGGGTTTTTTTTTTTTGTACAATTGTATTTATGTAATTAGGTAGCACTGGAAATACTCATTAAATACTAATTCAGTTTTAAAGGTTATTAAAAGACAATTTAATTTGTCACAGAGCATCAGTATTGCTCATATTTTTATTGAGAGTAGATTAAGTTGAAAACAACATTTAAAGAAGTGTTTAAGTACATTTTTACAAGTAAACATTTCTGCTCTCGTGTTTTTACATCTGATCTCAAATACTGCTCCCCACACAAAGTAATTCAGAAGCCATGGCTTAAAAATAGATAATAAACACTGATGCTTTGTGTAAATACGTACTAAGAATAACATGCCACTAGATCTAGCGTTTGACTCCTTGGATGACAGTGAATATCAATGCCTGTTATTTGTCATTCTGAAATCTGCCGGGTGATGATTCTTTTTATTGGTGCATCCTTCCAAACATATTTCATCGCACCATGTGCACAGGAGTTCTTTAGGCGGGTATGTCGGAACTGGGTGTCGCCTGGCTGGCCCCTCTCCCCTTTGCTCGCTCCCTTTCTCGCCCTAGCGCTCTCGCCTCCCTCTGCCTCCAGCCCCCTCTGCTCCTTTGGGCTCACGCCCCCCTCCTCCCCTTCCAGCTGGCGGGGGCTGCGCTGCCTCCCAGACCTAGCAGACCTGCTCAGTCAGCTGGGGCCCCCTGAGGACAGTTGCCTCCGGAGCCGCCAGGACCTGCCATTCTGCGCGGAATGGCAGCGGCAGCAGCATCCCCGCCAGAGGCGGCGGCGGCGGCGGCGGCCACGGCCACCACCGCGGACGCTATTGTTCCCTGGTGTTAGACGCACTCTCCCTCCTTCTCATCTGAAGCGAACAATAGCAGGAAAGAGCTTTGCTTTCTGTACTCTTTGGGAAGACGTTCCAAGAGCGGAGAAAAATTCCCTGCCGAGCGCGCTACGGCTCTGGACCCTGGAGTGGCTGCGGGCGGCATGGGGCTGCAAGCCAGGCGCTGGGCGTCCGGGAGCCGGTGCGCTGCGGGGCCGCGCCGGGGCGTCCTGCAGCTGCTGCCGCTGCTGCTGCTCCTGCTGCTGCTGCTCCCGGGTGCCGCCGGCAGGGCTGCGGCACAGGGCGAGGCGGAGGTGCCCACCCTCTATCTGTGGAAGACTGGTAAGTGGGACGGAGTTACCCTTTCCCCATCTTCACATCTGGGGGCACATTAAGGAGCTGATGGGCTTCTGTAGGGACCCCGGTGCTTTTGGATGGCTCGGTTATGCTGGGATCCTAAGGTAAAAAGTATGATTTCTTAGGAAGCAAATAGGTCATGTCCGATGCAATTAGGAAAGAAAAGCATAACAACTAAGAGGCAACAGTGAGTAGCTGGAATATTTCTCTCGCAGCTCCATAATGAGGGCAACGCTGCACTTCCATAATGAAGTGCAATATTTTTAACCTCTGGATTTTCATTCTACTAGGAGTTTCTTAAACACATTTCTAGCAAAGAACAAGCAAAGAGTTTAGCCTCGGTCTTTATTGTTTAGGCAAGCAATATGCTCGCTGTCATGACATTTGTGGATATAGAGTTGAATTTGTTAACTTTAGCTTTGTGTTATGTGGGACACCCAGAAACAAGCCAAGTGAGGGCGGTTCCAACAATTAAAGGCGAATGGGGCTCCAGTGAGCCTTCCGGAAAGACTGAAAACTCAATTCTTAACTAGCGAATCGCAGGATTTTTAAAGTGTACAACTTTGAGGATGTCTGGATTCAAACTTTCCCTTCCTTCCTTGAGAATTATTTTGCTTTGTTTTTCAACCACCCAACAAAAGCAGCTACTAACTGCCCATCAGTACCCCCTGGCAAAGTGCTTGGAGGTTCTGGCGGGGGCCGTGACAGGCAGGAAAACAATGCGAAGTGAAGCATTACTAACCCCTTTTCTGCGGGCTCACTTTCTCTGTCCATTAAAAAAACATTGAGAATTCTTTAGCGGACCTAAAACTTCACATGTTCGTAGGAATAAAGTGGGAAAAGATTATCCCCGTTGCTTAGAGCTGGGGTAATTCAAGAATAACTCGGTCATGCCAAACATTAAGAGAATGTTGTAGTTGAAAGGGAAAGTATGTGTTCGTCATGGGGTTGCAAACAAGTTTCAGGGAGTGGGTCTCTTCCTGCTTCAACCCATCTCTGTACCACTGCTGAAGAGACAGCTCAATTTATTCTACGATTGCATCAATATCGATATCTGAAATTTTTAAAGAAGTTGCAGCTATCTAGACATTTAGTAGGGAGATTAAACAGAAACGTATTTAAAGTCAAAGTACACAATTTGTCTTAGAATATTACATGAAACACATACACATTTTTAAAAGCAAGATTATTCTCGCTAACATCTTAAGTTTGCAGATCCATTGAGTAATGAATTCAAATAAAATAAAACTAATTTATTTCAATTTGAAACAAAGAGTTGAAGATCTCTAATTTAGCCTAAGCTAGGGTTTTACCTGTTAAAAACACATTCATAATGACAAACATTAATCAAATTATAATTTACCGTTAAATGGTATCATATGGATGCTTGGGAAGAGCTTCTTAGGTAAGTCAGTGTAAGATAAACTAGTACTTGCCTAGTTGAAATTTATACTAGCAAAGTAACAAGAGCCAAGCAATAATTCAGATGGAAAACAGTCCAGCCAACATTCACTGTACAGCATCTGAGGTGTCAATATATGTCATCATAAATGTCACGGAAGGAACACAAGCCAATAAACAGCTTAAAATAGTGGGAAGCTCTCAGAAACAATGGTATGGAGACCTTGATTCCAGTGCCAGTCCCAGCTCTTGACAGCTATAGGAATTTTGGCAGTTCACCTAACTTTTGACCCTTAGTTTTCTCAACTGCATGTACATGTGATGACACCTTAAAAAATAGTTCATTCAATTAGAAAGCAAAATAATGACTTCTTTATTATTTTTTATCAGAGGGAAAGGAGACTTTAATATGTTTGTAATGGAGTTGAAAGTAGTTCTCAGAACTAGAGAATATTTAAAGAAAAATGATATACCATAAATGAAAATTTAGAGGTTACAGAATCACTATGTGTGTATCACTTGATGAAAATAAACAGGGAAGAAGGGAATTGGAAGAGAAAAGAGGTGAGATACTCCAAAATGTCTATTCCAATAGGGTAAGCTTGGTCTTGGTAAAGAGGATTATAGAGAATCAGATTAATGGTGAGATTATTGAATTAAAGTGATGTAGTGAAAGTTGTTACACTGGATGAAGATCTGGGACAGGAACTCAAACTGTGTATGTTACTAACATGCTGTAGAACTTTGGTAAAGTCATTAATGACTTTGGTTCTTCGCTTTCTATTTTGTAATATTCATTAAATAGATAAAATGACATCTAAGGGCCCATTTGACCCCGAAAGTGCTTCATATATATGAATACATATGTCAGATACATATATTATAAATACACACATAAATACATATATACAACAAATAAGGGTATATAAAGTTGACCCTTGAACAATGCACAGATTAGGGGTGCTGACCCACATGCACAGTGGAAAATTTATGTATAACTTTTGACCCCTCCAAATCTTAACTACTAATAGCCAACTATTGATCAGAAGCCTTACAGATAACATGAACGGTCAATTAATACATATTTTGTATGTTATATGTATTACATACTATATTCTTACAATAAAGTAAGCTAGAGACAAAGAAATGACATTTGGAAAATCATGAGGAAGAGACAGTATATTTACTATTCATTACATGGAACTGGATCATCATAAAGGTCTTTATCTTCATTGTCTTCACATTGAATAAGCTGAGGAGGAAGAGGAAGATAGATAAGGGGTTGGTTTTGTTGTTTCAGGAGTGGCAGAGGTAGAAGAAAATCTGCATGTAAGTTGAACTGCCCAGTTCAAATCATGTTGTTCAAGAGCCAACTGTACACATATGTGTATACATAATACACCCATGTGTGTATTATATATTCACATACAATAATATATTCACGTACAATAATAATTACTTATACATTATATGCAATCTTAAATATGTATCTATCTATATATGCTTTATTAATTCAACTCACAACAAAGAGTTATTGAGGACCTAAAATATGTAACCATTGTGGTAAAGACTGAATGGGATACTGTCATCCCTGCTCTTGAGAAACTCATTTCTCGAGAAACTCTCGAGAAAAATTATTTAAAGTTTTAAAAAATTTATTATTCAACTGATTATAGGTTTTAGGAGAAACTCACAATTAAACAATACTATAAATACACAATTACAACATAGCATACCATACACATGAATAGAACATTATAAGAATAGAGAGGTTATTTGACTGATAAAGGAGGTGTGAAGGGTTTCAAAGATAATTTAATATATGATCTGGGTCTTGAGGGATGAGTTGGATTTTGACTAAGGAAGGACTAGAAGGCCATTCTAAGCAGAGAGAAGAAAGAAAATAAAAATGAAAAAGCACAACAGCATTCCTAGATCTGGAAGTCCCAGTAGTACACTGCACCTCAAGCCCAAGATGTTGGATAGCAATGAAAAGATTTCATGCCAATCCAGTGAGATAGGACCAGATTATCAATAAACTTTCAAACAACGGTAAGATATTGGAGTTTAACTTATAAGCAGGTGGTAGCCACTGGAAACTTTGAGCAGAAGAGTGATATTTTGTTTGTCTAGAATGAAGAGAGATGAGTTTAGAAGCTGGAAGGCCAGTGACGTGAGTTGTTGACTGAGAGACAAAGGGGAACAGAACTCCGACAATAGAAGTTATAGTGAAGAGTGAGTAGAAGAGGGTTTGAGGTCACACTGAAGCAATGTTAGCTTAGGTTTAGGGTGCAGGAGATACAGTGCTTTCCAGGGAAAGTAGGAAAATGCCATCAAGGTTTCCATTATGCCTGTAGCCAGTAATGGAGGTACAGGGTATGAAAAAAGGAAGAACAGATTTCTTAGTGTTGTTAAGAAGAATATCAGTTTAATTCAGATATACTGAGCTTGAGGTAGCAATGACATATTTAGACTAATATATCTCATGGGAAAATTAGTGAATGGGTGATTCAGTTTAGGAGAAGGAGTTAGGCCAAAGGTGTAAGCATGGAACTCAATAAATATATATTTCAATCCATGGGAGTGGGAGGGATCATTAAAGCAAGGAAAATATTGAAAAGAAGAGCCAGGATATTTCACAGAGAATATTGAGATATAAAGGGCCAAAGTGGGAGAAAATCTAGAGGGACAGGCTAAGAAAGTATGGTCAGAAAAGGTACAAGGCAAATGACAAGATACATTAGATGAAGAAGGTATTTTATTAAGGAGATTGTGGCAAAAAGTATTTTAAAAATTTAGAAAGGCTAGGGATTCTGAAATATTTTAGAAAATATCAAGTATGTTAACTTGGTAAGATAATTCACAGTGTTTTGGGAAACATTTTAGGTATAGAGATAGAGATATAAACTTGATTGAATAAAACGCAAGATAGTAGAAAAGATATAGTATCAATAAAGTTTAATAAGTGGTATGTAAGTCTCTCTACTACAGTGTTGTTGTTTTATAAGGAGGAAAACCCCAGAATTTAAGATATTAAAATTTATTTATTAAAATATAGAAGTCTGTTGGGCAGGGTGGCTCACACCTGTAATACCATAACTTTTTAGAGGCCAAGGTGGGAGGATTGCTTGAACCTAGGAGTTCAAGTTTACAGTCAACCATGATTACACCATTGTACTCCAGTCTGGGTGACAGAGCAAGATCCTGTCTCTAAAAATTAATTAAATAAATAATATATAAAAGTTAAGATTTGCAGCACTTTTGTATCACAGTCATTTCAAAGATAACTTATCTTTGAATAATTGGAAAACATATTTCATACACACGAGGCATAGCATTCATATCACTGAAAGATGAATAACTACTGTTACTAGTAAGTGTTAATGGCATTTGCACTTTTTGTTTTTTAAGATGGAGTCTCACTCTTTTGCCCAGGCTGGAGTGCAGTGGCGTGATCTCGGTTCACTGCAACCATTGCATCCCAGATTCAAGCTATTCTCCTGCATCAGCCTCCTGAGTAGCTGGGATTACAGGTGCCTGGCACTATACTGGGCTAATTTTTGTATTTTTAGTAGAGACTGGGTTTCACCATGTTGGACAGGCTGGTCTCGAACTCCTGAACTCAGGTGATCTGCCCGCCTCAGCCTCCCAAAGTTCTGGGATTACAGGGACATTTGCACTTTTTATTATTCTAGCATATGAGATTGTTTCTATAATAATTATGGTTAGTTATATTCACTTGGCAATTCCAAATTAAGAGTGCCAATGAATTAAGCAAAATGCAACAGACTTAGCATTAATCAGACAAAAATATTGAATACATAAACTTCTATCAACTTCTGTCGTAGATATATTTTCAAAAATATCTTAATGAGTTAATTGAATTTATTTTCATAATGATGAAATTATATTGAAATCCAATAAACATGTACATAATAGCCATTATTTAGAATTCAGGTGATAGGGTATTTACAAGTATGTGTTTTCTGTCAAGGAGTATACTCACATTAAACACTTTTGAACTAGATTCATGTAATGCAAGACATTGCCATTATTGACAGTCACTGTGTCCTTTACACAGTAATTGCATTAAAATTATGCTTTTGTTCTTCAACTTTAGTAAAAACAATGTTATCTTTTTTAACTTTTGTGTACTTATGCTAATAGTACTTATTACTCTGCATAAAACATTTAATTCTACCTATCTTTAATTAACAAAGTAGAGAGGGATATCATTCCAGGTAGTCATAATATCAGGTGGCATTATCCTAGCCCAAGTGTTTTGAACTTAAACTGTTCTTACAATTTACTTTTATTCAGAATGTCACATCATTTTCTCATTTCATGAATGAGAAGGATGGAATAGGGTAGAGAGAGCATGGGTGTCAACATTAATCAATCTGGGGCAACATGGATGGAAAATATTCTATTCATGTTACCTACAAAGTTATTTTATCTCTCTGAATTTTTTTTCCTTCATCTCCAATATGGATTAATGGGATGCATTCTATAGGGGTTTTCTGAGGTTTAAATATGGTAATGTATGTAATGTACTAGGAGAGTACCTGAAACATATTAAAAGTACAGTAAGTGATAGTTTTTATTATTGCTATTATTCTGTCAGATGGTACAACAGCTATTTAAGTTTATGACCTGGAGCAAGCCCAATAATGTGCATTAGCCTTCTCTTAAGCATCTTTTCTTTTCCAGTAAATGCACTAGAAATTACGAATTGATACAGTTAACCAGACTAGTAGATACTCCAGGTTATAAGGGAGACACCATTTTAGAATGGAAAGAACACAGACTTTGAGATCAGACAAACCACTGTTTACATCTTTCCTCTACCTGACTGGTTAAGTTAGATCAATAACCTGGCTTTGTTTTTCACCTTAGAACAATGACACAAGTTTGGAAGTAAGAAGGCATTTATGAGGTTTTTCTACAGGTAATAAACAGAAAGTATGTACTGCCATGACCTAAACGCGGCAGACATTCAAAAACTGTTAGTTCTCTTACCATTCTTTACCAGTTATTCACCTAAAAATGACATAACTTGCAGAAATTTTACTGGTCTAACATACTTATCTGTTTTCTGCAACTAAATGACAGCATGAAAGACAAAAAAGCAAGTATAGAAAGAAATTATTTTATTATAGACATATTTTTTATTAGTTTGTCGCTTATGTGTAGACAGCACATACCAAAGACTATAAAAATGTTTTCAGCACCAAATTTAGGGTTACTTATGTAAACAGAACTTATTATACTTCATTTTGTTATTGTGTCTCAGGGGATTTCTCAAAAAGTTGATATTTTACATTCTTGAAATTAACATTGTTTCCTATCACTTCTAAATTAAATGCTGTCACAGTATAGTTGCTTGTATTTTACACATTGCTTAGTTTTTACTTAGTAAGTGATCATTTAAATACATTTTAAAAACCACTGCAGTTTATGTCTGGTCTTTTTTTCTTTTGTAATTTACATAGCACCATCAGTGCTCAGAATTCATTAAAAATATATTGGTTGGCTGGGTGCGGTGGCTCACGCTTGTAATCCTAGCACTTTGGGAGACCGAAGCGGGCGGATCCCGAGGTCAGGAGATCGAGACCATCCTGGCTAACACAGTGAAACCCCGTCTCTACTAAAAATACAAAAAAAAAAAAAAAAAAAAAAAAAAAAGCCAGGCATGGTGGCGAGCTCCTGTAGTCCCAGCTACTTGGGAGGTTGAGGCAGGAGAATGGCGTGAACCTGGGAGGCGGAGCTTGCACTGAGCCGAGATCGCGCCACTGCACTCCAGCCTGGGCAACAGAGCAAGACTGTGTCTCAAAAATAAATAAATAAAAAAAAAAAAAAAAAAAAAAAAAAGGTTGGTTGGATCACAAAGTCAAATTCTCAGGGAATTTTAAGACTCTTTAACTGTTTCAATGAAATTAGGGTAACTTAGGTCACTCCTTCTGAAAATTATACACAACTACCTGGTTTGTAAAATGATGGCAGCCCCCAATCATAGCTGAGATTAAGAGTACAATAGGATGGCACGTAATCCAGATTTTCTTCTGCCAATTATTACTGTATAGAGGACTAGCCTGATGGTGGGGGGAAGACATTCTGACTAGGTTATTGGTCAAGTGATTGTGGTTTAGGTCCTTTTAGGAGAAATTCAAGTTTCTTGACCTCTGATATGAGTTAGAATGAGAATACTGGATAGTGGGGTTTCTTTGCGAAGAGAGGATTGGAAGTCCCTCAGTGTAGTGAATGTATAGGACAGGATCCCTTAGAATTAATATAAAGGCACATTAGACTGGCCCTTAATGAAGGAGGCACTGAGCATGTGGCACTTGAGAAAATATATCTTTCCTACTACAAGAGACAGTGTAGACTGTGAAATAGAGATGCCAATGAGTCATAAGGTAGATATCTTATATCTTTTCTAATTTTTTCATCAGAACTTTACAGTGATAGTTTAAAATGCATTCAAGTGATGACAGCGTTAAATGTTATCATCGTAGAATTGTTTCTGTTTTATGAGTTGTTTTGTTTTTACTTCATAGGTGATCATTTAAATTAGTTTTTTTAAAACACTACTGTTTATATCTTGTCTGTCTTTCTTGGTGTACATTGCACAGTTAGTTCTCAGAATTCATTGGTTACTTAGATCAAAAAATCAAATAGGTGGTTCCCATGCATGTAGTTCCTATGTACCTAAACAGCAAAAAAGTATATATTAATGGGAAGTGATAAAACTATTAAAAGCATTCCTATATACCAATAAAGACCTAGCTGAGAAAGAAATCAAGAAAACAATCCAATTTACAATAGCTGCAAAAATAAAATACTTACAAATGAATTCAACTAAAGACATGTATAATCTCTTCAAGGAAAACTACACAACACTGATGAAAGAAATTGTCAATGCCACAAACAAATGGAAAAACATCCCATGCTCATGAATTAGAAGAATTAATATTGTTACAATGACTGTTGTGCCCAAAGAAATCTACAGATTCAATGCAATCTCTACCAAAATACCAATGCCATGTTTCACAGAATTAGAAAAAGAATCCTAAAATTCATATGGAGCTGTAAAAAAGAACCCAAATAGCCAAAGCAATCCTTAGCAAAAAGAACAAAATTGGAGAAATCACATTACCCAATTTCAAATTATATTATGAGGCTATAGTAACCCAAGCAGCATAGTACTAGTATAAAAATAGATGCATAGATCAATGGAATAGAATGGATTGCCCAGAAATAAGGCCACATATTTTAAACCAACTAATTTTTGACAAAGCCAACAGAAACATACATTGGGGAAAGAACTCTCCTTTCAATAAATGGTGCTAAGAAAATTGAATTTTCATGTGCAGAAGAATGAAATTAGACCCCTATCTCTCATTGCATACAAAAATCTACCCAAGAGGGATTAACATCTTAAGCATAAGACCCCTAACTATAAGAATACTAAAAGAAAACCTATGGAAAACTGTTCTGGACATTGGTTGAGGCAATCAATTTATGACTGAGACCTCAAAGTCACAGGTAACAAAAACTAAAGTAGATAAATGAAACTTAATTAAACTAAAAACCTTCTGCACACCAAAATAAATGATCAACAGAGTGAACAGACAACCTGCAGAGCGGGAGAAAATATTTGCAAACTATTCATCCATCAGGAGACTAACATCTGCAGTATACCAGATATTAGAATATACTGTTTATCAGAATATACTGGAAGAACTTGAACAACTCAGTTTTTAAAAATCCCACTAAAAAGTGGGCAATGGACATGAATAGGCATTTTTAAAAGAAGACATACAAATGGTTAACAGGTATATGGAAAAGAGCTCGATATCCACTACGCAATTGGTGGGAATGTAAATTAGTACAACCTCTATGGAAAACACTATGGAAATTTCTCAAAGAGATAAAAATAGAACTTCCATTCAATTCATCAATCCAACTGCTGGGTATCTACCCAAAGGAAAAAAAAAAAAATCAATATATCGAAAGACACCTATACTCATGTTAATCATAGTACTATTCACAATAGCAAAGATATGGAATCAAACTTAGTGTCCATCAACAGAAGAATGGACAATGAAAATGTATGGTGTATAGGTATACAATATAATACTATTCAGCCATAAAAAAGAATAAAATTGTATGTTTTGCAGCAGTGTGGATATAACGAGAGGTCTTTAACTTAAGTGAAACTAGGTAGGCACAGAAAGTCAAATAGCACATGTTCTGATTCATAAGTGGGTGGTAAAAATGTGTACACATATATGTCGAGAGTGGAATGATAGACAAAGGAGATTTGTGAAGGTTAGGAGGTGAGAGGAGGGTGGATGATGAGAAATTACCTAATGGGTGCAATGTGCGTTATTTGGATGTTGGATATCCTAAAATTCTTGACTTGATCACTATGCAATCTATGCATATATCAAAATTGCACAAGTACCGTATAAATTTGTACAAAAAAAATAGCATATTGGGAAAGGGTGAAGGAAACTAGGCAATACTTGGAGCAATGATACCAAAAAGTAAACTATCTATTGTTTCTGATGCATAATTGGACCTAGCCAAAAAGATGCCATTGCATCCTCTGAAATGAAAAGTCCCAAAGAATCTGGCGGCAAGGCTGAGGAAAAATATAGAGATGATCCTGTTGATCTCAGCCTTGATATTGAACGTTGTAAAAAAAAAAAAAACATAAGGAGAGAGATCTTAAACGAAGTAAATCGAGAGAATCAGTGAATTCCCAAGACTCCATCCACTCGAGGGAAAGGTCAGCAGAGAAAACAGAAAACTCATAAAGGATCAAAGAAGCAGAAGAAGTACCGGAGGGTGAGAGGCAGGTCCAGATCCTCCTCCTCTTCCTCTCAGTCATCTCACTCCTACAAAGCAGAAGAGTACATTGAGGAGACAGGGAGAACACCACGGGCTTTGAGAAATCGAGACTGGGGACCAAAGACTTTGTGTCCAAGTGAAAGAGGAGGTGGCAGAGCTTGAGGAACCTTTCAGTTTCGAGCCAGAGGAAGAGGCTGGGGCAGAGGCAACTGCTTTGGCAACAATAACAACAACAGCAACAACAATTTTCAAAAAAGAAACCGGGAAGAGGAGTGGGACCCAGAGTACACACCCAAAAGCAAGAAGTATTGCTTGCATGATGACCTCCGGGTCAGCGCCGGTTCATGTTCTGAAAATCAAGCAAGTGGGCCCATGACAAGTTCAGTGGGGAGGAAGGGGAGATTGAAGACAAGAGTGGGACAGAGAACAGAGAAGAGAAGGACAATTTACAGTCCACAACTGAGTAGGGGCCACTCTTGACAGGATTCATTGCTCCGGGAGAGAGGCGCTGGGAAGATGGCTGGCGAGGAGCTAAACAGAGGAACCTCAAGAAGATTCTGAAAATCCTACCTCCACCCCTCACCAGCCATGCATATTGTACTACCGTGGAAGGCATCCCTGGCGCTGCCTCCCACTGGACAGAGAAGGCTGGCCGTGGAGCCCGGGGGTCAGGCCCTGCTCTTGAGCAGAAGACAACGCATTGGGCTTTAGCTGTTTTTCTAATTTGTTGTTGGTGTGTGGGGTGGGGGCAGGGGTAGCATGGGAGAACGATGCTTGGATTAAAATGATTTTATTTTTAATAGACTATTTTTTAAGCAGTGTTAGATTTACAGAAAATTAAGCAGAAAGTACAGAGTTTCCTTATGTTCCCATTCTCCCACTATTTTCCTCTATTATTAGAATCTTGCACTAGTGTGGAAAATTAGTTACGATTAATGAACCAATATTGCTACATTATTATTAACCAAAGTCCATAGTTTACATTAGGATTCACTCTTAGAATTGTACATTCTTAGGATTTTTAACAACTATGTAGAGATATTTATCCACCATTACCGTATTATATAGAATAGTTTTACTACCCTGAAAATTTCATGTGCTGCTTCTATTTCTCCCTTCTGCCTCCCAAATCCCTAGCAAAGACATATCTTTTTACTGTCTCCATATTTGTGCTTTTTGGAGAATGTTATATAGTTGGAATCATACCATATGTAGCCTTTTCAGTTGGGCCTCTTTTACTAGCAATAAGTGTTTAAGTTTTCTGCATGCCTTTTCATGGCTTGACAGCTCATTTCTTTTGAGTGCTGAAAAATATTCCATCCTTTGGCTATACTACAGTTTGTTTATTCACTTACCTATTTAAAGGCATCTTGGTTGCTTCCAAGTTTGGGCAGTTATGAATATTCATGTGCATATTTTTGTGTGGATGTAAGTTTTTAGTTCATTTGCGTAAATACCAAGGAGCATGTTGCGGGATCATATGGCAAGAATATATTTAGTTTTATAAGAAACTGCTAAACTGCCTTCCAAAGTGGCTGTACCATTCTGTATTTCCACCAGCAGTGAGTGAGAGTTCCTGTTTCTCCACTCCTCACCAACTTTTGGTGTTTTTAGTATTTTTTATTTTAGCCATTCTAATGGATGCATATCTTGTTTCAATTTGCAGTTCCCTACTAACATGATGTTTCATCTGCTTGTCATCTGCAGATGTTCTTTGGTGATCGATCTGCATTCTGTTAATTTTAGGAGTAATAGTAGCAAGACTAGGTAGCTAACTCTTAGCTGGCAGAGTTCAAAGTCTCAATCCAGACTGTGCTGCACATATTCCACTTTTTATTGTTCTGATAGAATGACACATACTGAAGATAATTGTTCAATAATGAAAAAAAAACCACATGGGAATTAAGTAAGGAATAAATGTAGATGGTCCTACACTTTGCTCCCCCTTGAGAGGAATACCTTGGGAGTTATGAATGATATCTTAAAGTAGAAGGAAATAGGCAAATATAATAAAGATTACGTTAAGCCTGCAAGCTGGGGAGATTTTCAAGTGTAATACATACCTCCTGTATCCCTAGCAGACTCTGGTACGGTTAATAAATCATGTAGCTGCATATCTACTTTTCCTTGCTTTGCACTGAGGAAGCTATAGTCTGGGAGAAAGTGGGAGATGCAACATTTTTCTGAACTTCTGGGAAACAGTGAAGGTCCACTGTGCTGAAGCCCTAGTAAGTTGACCTGAAACCAAGTTGTTAAGTCAGCCTGCTACTTAGGTTAGTCCCATGACCTTCCCATTGACGTAAATTGTTGAGCACACTCAGAAAGGAGATAGGTAAACAATGACCCAGAAGTGGATGGTGGTGTGCATGAGAATAGAAATATAGTACACTATTAACAGCCTAACCTAGAACGATACTGCCTCATGGAAAATTAAATTTCCCAAGCAAATGTATTGGGCACAGACATTGATTATGTAGCTGAAATAATTTAACTTATGGTATGTGGCCAATACAGGGCTTTCTAATTGTTCTATGTAGTCTGTATAAAATGTTTTCCCTTGGGCCATTATAGCACTAGCAATAACAGGACATTCTGAGTGTTGTAGATGGATGTGTTTGTAGGTATGTTCCCTATTGTACCAGAGAAGAAGTGGTATCAGAACACACATAGTGACTATTTGATTTGCATTATTTAAAAGTTATTTTTATTTTCTCTACAAAAATCAGAATGTGACTATAAATGTTACAGAGTTCCACTGTATTCAGGGATTTACAGATTAGTTGCAAAGAATTGAATGCATAGCTTAGAATGAAAGAAGCACCTAATCAATAACTAGTTAAATAAATATATGTTTGTGTGCATTTGTCTGTATGTGTGTGTGTGTGTAGTCAATAAAAAGATGTTTAAGAACAGACTTCTGAGTCAGAAGTACATGAATTTTGACCTAATTTTGTTATTTATTAGGAATATGATTTCTAATCTCTCTTTTATTTTGTAGCTATACCATGTGATATGATATTAGTAACTACCTCTACAGATTATTTTAAAGATAGCTTGAGATAAACCTATAGTGTACTTAGATGGTGCCTGGCACAAGCCAGCGCTCAGTAAATGTTATCCCTTACTTGGCTATAATCCTGGTATGAACTGCTCACTGGTACAGAATTTGTCTTCTGAATCTGTCTGCGTCCTTTCCTTTTTTACTTTGTTTCCTTTTCCTCCTTGGATCTGCATATGAATGTCAAGCTTCTCTGCATCTGACATTGCTCTGTTCTGTACCTGTGGTCAGAGTCAACAGAGAAACTACAAAGCTCAGCCTTACTATAAGGTTGTTCAAAGTATGGTTTTTAAATGCAGGCATTCTGCCTCAGTGTTTTAATTGTACTTGTGATTGTGCATATCTTAGTCAGGTAGGCAGTGCTGGAGGTTTGACTCTCTAAGTGGGACTGTGGGTTCCAAAGTTCCTTTGCTTGGAAAACCCGATATTATTCTTGGCAAGACTTTTCTGCTCAGTGATGCTGTGAATGAAAGGATGTTGGAAGTGTACGATTAATGATGAGACTTCCTTTCTTAAACTCCTCTCCTAAGATGCATTGTGTGTGTGTGTGTGTGTGTGTGTGTGAGATATATATGAATATCCCACTTTCACACGTCAATATATGTGATTCAAAATATTCTGAAGGAAATGAAAATGTTGTCTCCCAGCTTGAAGGAGAGACAACGATTCAACTATTTCATGTCCATTACAACCCATTTATTTGTACGTTCTTTAAAATTTGTGAAGCACTTGTAAATTTATGTCAGAATCACAATAATAATTTGATGCACCTTTATAGGCATAATCACACACATATACATGTCTGCATACCTAGATGCATGAATATATATATATATATATACAGGCACATGCAAATAATGCAATAATATATGGCTAAATTATCACACAGGACTTCATCATTTACCTGATATTATGAAAATTATACCTCCTAAAATATGTTTTTATGTGGTATTTATAGTAGTGACTTTTTAAAATGTGTGCAATTATACACATTTTTTACTAAAATATTATACAAATTTTACATTAAGATTTTATTTTACAAAGTTTTGTGCCAAGCTTATGTTCATCAATAACCCACTCATAAAAGCTATTATGAAAGTCCTTGCATTACCTTCCACTAACTTACAGCTTTTATTTTAAGACCCTTTTTATATCTAACCATCTTCCTGTGTTTGCCACTCTGGTGCCTGTACAATGTTTTCAAACTGCAATGCTTGCACAAATTTCCAAGAAGTACTTTTCTAATAGCATCTACCTGCCAGCATATCCATGAACACTATTTCTCTAAAACATTACTTGTCAATGGTTTCCATTGGTTATGACACCATTAAGGCAAGAATGGTAATAGACCCAGATGGAATAATATGGATTACAGGTATCTATGTAAAAACATATATCGCATTGCACAACTATTTCAGGGGATTCCATTCACAGTCTGAATTAAGTGACCTTTGTATTCCCCAGTTTGTGTTAATCAAATTCAACTGAGGAAAATTGGCAGGCACTTAGTACCTATTTTATGGCAAGGTCTGTGTGTCAGGTGCAGGGGAACAAACATGAATAGCACACGAGGTCCTTCAAGCCGTTCTCTATCCTGTGTAAATAAGTTATTTGAGGCTAGTGAACTTATTACAAAAATATAAACATATATGGATATAAAATGGAGGAGGGAGTAATTCTCTTGCAAAATGAGACAGGGAAGGAAAACTTTCATAAGACACAAGTCTGAAAGGTAATCAGTTTACAAATGGAGAAAGGCTATAGAGAGACAGAATTCCAGGCAGAGAAGGAACAGTTGTGAAAAAATTAAATGGCATGTTTCCAGGGATAGAAAGAAGTTTGGAGTCATAAAAAGTAGGGAATAATTTGGGGTGGGAAGAAGGGTGGATATGAGTTTGGAGAAGAAGGGAATGGATGGATGACAGAGTCTTTTCATAATAATAATAAGTTTATTTGCTGTTTTCTGATTCATAGAATCTAGGAGCTCAAGTCTATTTGGGTTTATAAAATATTGCCAGGAATGAAAGGATGTATTTGCAAATGTTAAGCCAGATGTGAATATATGCGTTTTATATGATTGTTCATCTAAATGAGCTATTATAATTCTCCTTGCAAACTTTCCAAGAGAAATGCTATCTTAGGTAGTGCTAATTAAATGCAGTAATTTCAATAGTGTAGCATCCTTTCAGGTTTATTAATAAGAATGATGTAATATTTTATTTTTTCCTCTGCCATTTTGAGTAAAGTAATATTAAAGTAAGTAAAGCTTAAATATATGTACATATATTTAAATGTACAGGTATAGAACTCATCCCTGATGAGTTCTGTGAAAGGGAATACAAATGAGGAGAGTAGATGAGGCATGATATAAAGGCCGGCTGTACTCAACTCTTCTCTGTTGTGGACTACCTGGTTGAGAGAAGCAACACCACTCCCTTACCTTGCTTCAGGTCCATCACTTGCAATCAGGTAGAGACCAGGTTCAACTGGAAACAAAAAAATCACATAAAGGACAATACCGTTGGCTGAATGCAGCATCTAGCTGGCCAAAATTGGACTATGGGGCATTGATTGACAACCTTTGCCTTTGACAATCATATCAGGTCTTCAAAAACATGAAGCTTAAAAATGGAGGGTAAAAAAGATTTTTAAAAGATTCTTTTTTTTTTTTTTTTAGTTTTAGAGCATGGCTACATGAAAGTATATGTAACAACAAATTCAAATTAAAGTGTCTAAGCAGCCATGTTTCCAGCCAACATCAACATTTCTCTATGCACTGTGCTTCATTTGTTCTCATTACTTCATGGGTCCTGTGGAGAGAGGAGTGATGAGGATTAAGGCATCTGCTGTTCATGAACTGGCACAGATAATCATAGAAATGCAGCAAAGATCAGAAGATCCAATGACTATCAAACAGCTTCTTTTGAGAGTTTGCTGTGGTGACTGCATACCTCTAATGGGAGAGTCATCAAAATGGATTTGGATTTATGAAATCAAATAATTCATAAGGAGAGCTTTGACTATTGCTAAGATACATTTCTCTCCCTGTCTCTTAATGCAATATTTAATCTAATTTCTTTAGTTCTCTCAGCTTGTTTTATAAGAGAAGTGATTTTGAACTGCTTCAGCTGTGCAAGTTCCACGAGAAGGGAATAAATATTATGAAGCAGACAAGGTGGTTCTTCAACCTTGATTGATCAAGCACTGCAGAATCATGAGTCATGATTTCCCGAATCATGATGAAAGTTTTCAGAGCTTTCAAGACCATTCTTATTGAAATAATTTTCTACCTTGATAGAATCATCTAAAAGCTAAATTATTTTCAGCATTTTATGAAAAAATGTGGAAATTGGAGTGAAAATTACTCTTGTGCCATGTTATTATAAATGAGATGAATCTCCTTTGTTAGTCATTTGCTGAATACTTGGGAGTGCTATCAAAGAGCCATTCTTTTAACAGCTTTATTGGATAGAATTCATATAGCATGCAATCACCCATTTAAAGTGTACAATTCAAGGCTTTTAGTGTATTCACAGAGTTGTGCATCCATTACTACAATCAATTCAAGAACATTTTCATTACCCCAAGAAGAAATCTGCATCCCTTAGACATCACCCCAAGTCCTGGGCAAATACCAATCTACCTTTTCTCTCTATTTGCGTAGTCTGGACGTTTCATATGAATGGCATCATAACTTGCATGATCCTTTGTGACCTTTTATTTCACATATCATGTTTACAAAGTCTATCCATGTTTTACATGTATTACTGCTTCATTTCTTTTTATTGCTAAACAGTATTCCGCTGGATAAATACACTTCCTTTTGTTTGTTCCTCAGTTGATAGACATTTGGGTTGTTCCTACCTTTTGACTATTATAAATCATGCTGCTATGAACATTCATGTGCAAGTTTTAGTGTGGATATGTATTTTCATTTCTTGAATGTATACTTAGGAGTTAAATTGCTGGATCTTATGGTAACTGTATTTTTAATTGTCTGAGAAACTGCCAAACTGTTTGAGCCATATTATTATTATTATTATTATTATTATTATTATTTTGAGATGAAGTTTTGCTCTGTTACCCAGACTAAAGTGCAGTGGCGCTCTCTTGGCTCACCGCAACCTCCGCCTCCCAGGTTCAAGTGATTCCCCTGGTTCAGTCTCCCAAGTAGACAGGTTTACAGGCATATGCCACCATGCCCAGCTAATTTTTTGGAATTTTAGTAAAGGCAGGGTTTCACCATGTTGGCCAGGATGGTCTCGATCTTCTGACCTCGTGATCTGCCTGCCTCGGCCTCCCAAAGTGCTGGGATTACAGACGTGAGCCACTGCACCCAGTTGAGCCATATTTTTTAAACCCAGCACAGCTTAATACATATTATATTTTTTTATGAATTTCAGATATAACATAATTATCATTTAAGAACATGTAATCAGAAGATAAGTAATTAAAATATAGGAACGTGCTTTAGGGGACCTAATTCATAAGAATAAAAGTGTATTTAGGAAGAAAATCTGCTGAAATAATCATGAACACACTTAATAGGATGCCAACAATAAGTTCCTTTTGGGTTTTTAATCTGATCACATAGTGAAGGCTTCAATAAAGAAAAGAATAAAGTAGTTGGGATGGTAGAGCTGTCATGACTTATCACATGTATTTTAAAGTTGCAGAGAAATCTAAATTATACCAATAAAAACTTTCAATGCTAATCTGTTTTGAAGGTGCCTATATCCTTTTTACAGCTTAGTGGGTGGAATAACAATACTTCCTTGTATTCTTATAGTACTCTGTAATTCCCCAAGCACTCATGCATACATGTTCTTTCACTAAATTCTCACGATTTCTTCATTAATATAGGGCATTCGTCTCCTTTAATGAAAGAATAAACTCAGGTACTGAAGTTAAGTGATTTAACCCAAACCACACTCTTAGTATAAAACTAGCAGCCAGGACACATATCATGGTGTCTTTTGATGTTATGATATACATAAAAATGAAATTTTCTATAAAGTCCTTTAAAGTATGCTTCTACTATTTTGATTGAAAAAGCCAAGGTCAGGGAAAATACTCTCCAGTTTTGTGAAGATTAAGTCTCCAAGATTTAAATTAGCATTATATGGTATAAATAATAGGTGACAACAGAAATTTGTATTTAATATTTTCACACAAGTATAGGGAGATAGAGTAAATGATTATAGACTTGTGTTTTGAAAAATATTTTGACTATGTAATGTGTTGACTGATCACTTTACCATGTTCTTGAGATTTTGCCATTTTCTCTCATAGTTTCCTTCACTTTTCTAACATAAATGATAACATATTTTATCTATAAAATCTGTTGCCCTATAATTAAATATAAGTATGTTCCCATATTGTTTCATGCTGCAATGCATCTTATTTAAAAGTATAAAGTGCTGCTTCAAGCTATAACTAAATATTCAGTTTCAGTATATTTACATTTTTAAATTCATTTTGTAAAGGGTTATACAGATTTTTACTGTGAATTTTCTTGAAAATACATAACACAGGAGTTTAAACTGAAGGCCACACAACAGAACATTCTAAATCTTCCTCATCTGTGTGTCTCCCAAAAAAACCTGACAGGGCACCCTCTCTCCCTCTCCCCATTTCTCTCTTCTTCTCTCTCTCTCCCCTCCACCCCCACCACACACACTTTTCTTTTCTTCTCCTTTATAGTCTCAGATTTCTTTCACTGTCTCTTCAAATGTCTCTCATTATGCTCAGTGGTTCTTTTCTCTTCTCTCCCACCTCCCTTGTCTGACCACCTGTGTTGTGTTTTGATAAAATATTGCAGTCTACCTTTAATTTCGGGAAATCTTTTTCAAGTATATAAACCTATGTAATTTCATGAATAGGCATATTATCAACAATAGAAAATGCTGACTTTCACTGTGTCCTTTAAAGGGAGAATTGCATTCCAGCTGTAGTTTTCCTTTTCTTTTCTTCCCAGAAAGAATCCAAGTGAAAACCTGCAAGCATCATTATGTTTGTCCGCAGGCAGCTAAGCTGATATATTTAGTGTGGACTGCTGTATGGGATACAGCTGTGAAATGAGCTAAAATTTATTATTGCAGGTAAAAGAACTAGTATAAATGTATTCAAATGAAATCCTTTGCAAGCATTACAGTAAATAGACTTTGGAAACATTCTCATCCTGTCTCGTGTACTTTAAAAACGACTTTTCTGAAGATACTATATGTCTTAGGGCATGTGATGAAGGAGATGAAAATTAGGACTGTCAGTATTCAGGGATTTATACAGTAGGTTTCTCTTACCACTAGTACAATAGGATTTTTAATTTGAATTCATATATATGCTTGGTTCTTCCTAAATCTTGGGCCAATGTAAAAAAGTCTCTTGAGGAAGAAGAAAACTAGCTACTCCTAAATGCATCATGAGCACACAAACCATTTCACTCCTTAAGTATAAAGATAGCAATTTTTACCCAGAGGAAAACTTGAAATATTCTTTCTATTTTGAAGGTCTTTACATAATTTGTGTACAGTGCATGTCATTGTTTTAAGTTTGTGTGTATGTGTGTGTCAGTGCTTGATAATTCTATTGGTTAATGTGCATAGGAAATTTGTTTTCTTAATCTAAGTCAGGTTAATGGACAAAAGAGACATTACACACAAATCACCAAGTTTTAAAATATTATAAACTAATAAAATATCCTTAACACTAACATCATATGCCATATAATTTAATCTGCAGCTTATTGTGATGCAGAAATGTCTTCAGAAGTTTGAAATTCAGCATCTTCATTATGAATAAAAACGTATTGCTGTAATAGAATGACGAGGAAGTTCTGGGAAAAAAATTTAGTTGGCAGAAGGCTGAATTAAACCTGATTTGAGGAGTCTTTTAGTCTTCCTAATTTAATTGTGTACTTTTAAGGGATATTTAAATGTTTCAAACTTTTTCTGAATGGTTTTCTACATTCAAAAATTTATGGAGACTGTTACTGTTGTATTCACATCCACATTTCTGAAAGTTGAAATTAAACCATCCTAGGGCCGAGCTAATATTGCCAATAATTTTGTGTACATGTACATGTTTATGGTATTTCTCTTATTATTTGTTGCATCATATTAAGTCAACTGGAATGGAAAGTTAAATCTGAGGTGAAGACAAATTGTTTGATATTTCTTCTTTCTAGCAGAGTTATTCTCCTCATTTCCCAATTTTGATCTATTACAAATAACATAGTAACATCAGCATTGGGGTGGTGCCCTCTAAGCCCCCTTATTTACTACACAAACATTTTACTGAACTTTAGCTATGGGGAAGTATAGACATGTATGAGCTCATAATCTTTCAAGGAGATGTAGACATAACAATTGTAATCAGGGTAATCGGGGCTATCACTGAAGGGGAGTGACCAGCTTATCTGAGCTGGAGATGGGCAAGGAAGGGCCAAGAAAAGGCTGATATTTACATTTGTACTGGCCTCCAAAGGTTGTGCAACACTCTGAGAGATGAGAGGTGAAGGGACATCACATGGCAAAGGCACAGAGACAGCTATCTGAATGGCTTTCACACTCTGAATAGTTCACTCTTTACCCATAAAACCCTAGGACAGCTCTCTGCTGGTGCTCTCAACAACATCAGGGATTCTTGCCAGTTTTACCTCTTGTTCTTTCTAAATCTGCCAGATGTATGCTAAGAGCCAGTTTCTACCTGGTCTGGATTTCCTTGATCAGTTGCTTATAATGTCTCCATAGGATTGTCTGCTTGAGTTCTAAATGCTGATTTGTTCCTATCCCATACTTTTTCATGTTCCTCAGTTTCATGCTATTTGACCAAATGGTTAGTTTGTTCAACTTTCTTATACAACCCACTGTTCCAGAACCCCTACCTTCAACTTGAGCCCCAAAATGTAGAATAAAATCAAATATTAGGTACAATTCTCAGCTCTATTTATCTTGAACCATGTATCACACCGTTTATGCTTTGGTACATATAAGACTCAACGTTGGGCCTTAGCAGGAAAACCAATGAACATTTGTATGTAAGGAATACGTTGTTAGTATATACATTAGGCCTAGAAATTAAGCAAGTACGCAAGTTCCAAAACTACTTAAAATAGTTCCTTTGAGTGTAGGAAGTGCTTTAGCTCTAGCTTACCTAATGATATAATAATGCTTACTGAAATATTTACCATAGTTAATTCTTATTGCTCCTCTTCACATAAAATAAAATTTCATACATTTCAAAGCCTGTGACCATAAGGCTATGAAAATTTTCCTGCAATAAGTGAACTATGCTTTTTTATACACTCACGGGAAACCACACAAAAAAGAAAAATCCTTGTGAAGAGTAAAATATAATATCATCTTTGAAGTGACTGATAGATAAGCAACAGACAGCCACAACTATAATAGTCGATTACAGAATCCAAAAATGACTCTCCTGTCAAGATTTAGTTCAAACATCACTTGCTCTATGAAGCTTTTGTGATTCTCCTCCCTGACTTATGTCAGCACTTTAACAACAATACTCTATTTTTATTTTCACCTGTGTATTCAGTGTCTGCCTCCAACAAGTTACTGGTAATGATTTTGGGTACTTTATTGTTTAGGTGTCTCTTACTCTTATCATAAAAATGTGAGCTTCTTGAGGCAAAAGCTGTCTTAGTCATCTTTGTTAACTCACCATGTATTATATACTAGGTATCAGTACATGGTTGATGAATGAATAAATTACTTAAACTTAATTTAGCTTATATAATGTTATATCACGTTTTTCACTTCATAACTCTCATGATGATTTTCCTATTTTATAAAATATTCCTGGAAAATTTGATATATTTTAATTGTATATCTATTATATGTATGGTTCAAGTATTTGATATTCCTTTAATACTGGCTATTTGGGTTATTAGCTTTTTTATTATGAAATTATGCTATACATGATATTCTTGTAGCATATCTTTTTTGCCCATCTCTGAGTTATTCCTTATGGTGCATTCTTAGAAATTCAGTTCTTTAGTTAAAAGGATGAATATTTTCAAGACTCTTGATACAGATTGTCAAATTATTATAGTTTATACACATACTAGTAAAGAATAAAGAGCCTAGCTTACCTGACCAAACTGGGCATAACAGTTTTAAAACCTTTGCTAACACAACAAATCTCAAGCCATCTATCTCAGTATTATTAATTTTAAAAAAGTGATATCTTTTAAATATGATAGAAAAACCTATATATTTTTTTAATTTTGGTGTATAGTTGTGCCTTAATTCATTTTGTGCTGCTATAACAGAATACCCAATACTGGGTAATTTATAAAGAACAGACAATTTATTTCTCACAATCCTGGAGGCTGGGAAGTCAAAGACCAAGGTGTTGGTTCATGTGTCTGGTGAGGGCTGCACCCTCTGAATGTGAGGAATGCTGTGTCCTCACATGGTGGAAGGTGAAAGGACAAGAAAGAGCAGACCTCTCTGTGGACCTCTTTTATGAGGGCCTTAATCCCATTCACCGAGGGGAAGTCCTCATGAGCCTAATCACCTCTTAAAGGCCCCACATTTTAATATTCTCACGTTGGCAACAACTGAATTTCAGAAAGGACACATTCAAATCATAGCTCTGTGTGTGTGTGTGTGTGTGTGTGTGTGTGTGTGTGTGTGTGTGTGTGTGTTTGGTCTCTTTCTAAACTGTCCTGCAGAAGTTAGCACCCTGGCATAATCAGAACAGCTTAGGATGGGGAAGGAGACTTTCACAGAGTTGTGTATGGAAAAATGTGTAGATGAGTGGTGCAGTGAGAGGCCCTCTGGGATTCTTGGGACAGAGAAACAATGGGGAGCACAGAAGACATGTATGGGAGTGGGTTTCAGTATTGCTCTGACAGTGTTTTGTTTGTTGGGTGTCATTTATTTTGGTATTACTTAATTTAGAATTATTGGTTCTTATTGATATCTGAGAAAATAGTCTTAGAAAGTTAGCTTTGCAGGAGACCAACATTTTTGGCAAAAAAGGTGAATTTAGCTAATGTATTTTAGTTATAGCAAAATATTATTGATTCAAAACTTAAGTCAGGTGATCTTTTACAGAGTGTATGAGACTAAGCCTTAGGTGTTATAAATCTTTTCCTGAAAAATAAAAAGTATACTGCATTAATTTCAGTCATTAATTAGTACTATTAATAATTCAAGTCACTTATAAAATGGTTTATTCAAAATAAATTTGGGGCTTGGGTAGACTAAAAATTACATTATTTAATGTTATTCTAATTGGTTTACTGTTATATAAATCTTCAAATGAAAAATTTTATAAAATCAATAATTTGTTTTATAATTTTACTTCATTTTATTTTATATATTCTTTCTGTATCATCTGTAAGAAAGCAGGATTTTACTTGATTAATACTACAAAAATAATTATAGTCCCTCTTAATATCCCAAATAAGTAGTATATTGGGGAATACTTTCCTCTCTCAAACACTTATTTCAGGGTGTTATTGCAACCAGTAGCTAACAGCCAGTTTGAAATTTTGATACAAATAAACTTCCACCTTGATCACTTTCACACCCAGTCCCTCACGGGTTTTAGTACTAGGTTTGTATCATATGATCCCTATGGCATCTACCCATATGGCTGCCCCCAATTACCACGTGCAATGGAGAAGGGCTGAGGAATACACAAATTCTACAAAACTTCCTTAGGAAATGCATTGTTTTGTTAAAACACTTCAGAGTAAAAAAGTAGTTATTAGTGATCACTTTGGTCCATGTCATAATGTCAACACCAAATATTAAATAAGACAAGTGAGAGCTAAAGAAGAATATATATATATATATATATATATATATATATAGAGAGAGAGAGAGAGAGAGAGAGAGAGAGAGAGATTGATTTCAGTCTACAAAAGTAAAAATGCTGCATTCAGTATTTTGTGCAAATGAGAAATTATACCTGAGGTCTCAGGTTAGCAGTGGAGAGAAAGACCTGAAGATTTAAGGGTAGGAGATGAGGTACTTAGAAGGCCTAAAAGGCACACATTAGCAGCAGAGGGGAAAGCTTGGGGCTAGCATTTGCTTATTCTTAACTGTGTACTGGGCACCTTTCCTCCAGCTTTGGCTCACTACCCAGTGTCCATGAACCTTTTCTGCCTGCTTTCCCTCAGGTCCTGAACAGTGCTCTGTTTTTCTGAAATTACCAGTAACAAGTAGATCATCTAAGAACTGCTGGACAAAACATTGATCTGTTTTAATAAAGGATATTTTCCATTCAAGTTTCAATTAGAAACACCCCTTAGGCAGTGTAAATATGTTGCTGTCACCTGCAGCATCGCCTGCCATACTCCTGCCTTTTTATTTATCGAAAAAATATATATTGTATACCCACAACCACTTTTAAACTCTGTGGAGTAAAGCCGAAGTCCTTGTTTATAACCCTAAATGTATTTCCTTTTCACCGTCTTTTTGGGAAGATGAACTCTATAGTCCAAGGTGTAAAAGTTCTTTATTTTGTACATTGAAATCAATTTAGGGAGTTATTTTTATTTAAATATTTTTATTCTTCCTGAAAATAAAGAAAAGGTATATGTGGAATTTAATTGCATAGATTGAGGTTTGAGCACAATTAAAAATCAATGTTTTGAAAACATGGAGTGGAGCCACGGTTCCTGACCCGCATAGTACTTGTTAACACTCGGAGGAAGACTTACATGAATTATTCAGCTGATCATAGGGTATTAAGTAGATTCTAATTTGTTTACAAAAATCAAATGTGCTTTAGCAATCACAGAGAAAACCTGAAAAGATAAGCCTTGTAGGTCAAAAAACCATTACAATTAGAACTGCTTTTGTTAATGAAGGTCAGACTAAAAATAAAGAATCCGTCACTGAATAGTTTTCCACTTTGTACTTGCAGACATCTGAGATCCTGTAGTACAAGTATAATTTACAATATCTTTTTCTCAAAACAAGTTATCCATTAGTTATAGTCAAAACAAGTGAAATATAAATGTTTAAAATTGCAGGTATTTGTAAATTTGTCTTAAAGTTGAAATCACTGTGTTTATTTTACATTAAAAGGAAGATACTAGTTGACATTTTAAAACCACATAATGAGATGTGAATGAATAAAAATTATCAATAAATCCCTTCATCTGTGCAAGATATAGGGAAATTATATTCTTTAATGAAGCTTTAGAGAGGTGTGAAAGAATGTTACAGAAGAATTATTCTCTATTTTTCTCTGTTGTCTTTATTTTAAAGAACAATTAGAATATTATTCATAATATAGAGCCCACTAAAATCTGTGTAGATTTTTGTGTATATGCGTTTTTGTCTGAAAACATTACATTAACAAGATACAGAATTACAGCCACAAGTAAAATACCAAGTAGATATACTTTTATTGGGTAAACAATAAATAATGTGTAATGTTTCTATTAGTATTTTGACAGTCATGGGATCGGTCAGTAGCATACAGAAAAGGGATAGTCTCATTTCCTTCAACTCTCCTTTGGAATGAGAAGAAGTATAAATATATTATTGCAGTGGGAACATGAATGCTTCAAGAAGGCTTCAGTAGTAAACAAGAGGAGGAAGTTTGGATGTATGGACCAAAAGCTAGGTACTCAAGGACACTAGTAGAGGCTCAGGCAGGTAGATATATGGTGACAACTCTAGACATAGTGACTACAATATCGGCCCTAGATTAATTTGTAACCTTCCGTAGGGAACCAATGCAAGGTTCCAGCTCTTTACCCAATTCTCAGAATTGGTAGAAAATATGAGGGTTCATGAATGATGAACAAGGAAAAATATCCATGAGCAGGATTAATGCTCATGCTTTCTAAAGTCACCAAATGTTTGTAGATCTGCTATTACTTTTGTGTCATATCAGTTAAATGGCCCTAGAACCAAGCAGGGCTCGGCCTGCTGATGGGGACGGAGAGGCCGCAGGTGTGAGGACTGAACAGTACCAAGCAACTCATTAAGCAAACAATGGAAGTGTTTAAAATTCAGTCACAATATTTAAAGCATTAAAGGCGGCATAAGCCTGGTTTACATTTCCTTTGAGGAAGAGAGAAATGTAATGCCTTAATCATTAGCTAGGAATAGAAAGTCACATGATTTCATAAGAATATAATTTATCAGCAGTAAACATTTTGGTCAACGTAATCCATGCAGATTGAAACACTGTATATAGCACTTTGTGTATCACCTTTAACAAATCTCCAAAAGCATTTCAAGCAACTGAAATTTCAGTTATGTTGAATTGAAATGTAGGTTAGTTTTTAACATCTATTTATATCAAGAAGTGTGTTCTTTATGTTGTTGTTTATAGAAAACTGATAATTTTGAAACTCATCACAAATCTAGAAAATGCAAATCGTGTTTTCTGGAAAATAGGAAATAAGTCCACTATCTTTCTCTTAATACTTAGCATTAAATATTTTAATCAGAGAACTCACAGTAAGAGAACTCTAATTACTAATGTAATACTATGTCTGAAGATTTTACTTAAAAGGAAGGAATACATCAACATTTATTTTTAAATCCTCATTTTATCAATTGGAATAAAAATGAGTGATAATAACAAAAAATTCTATTGATGATAGGTAGTCTTTAATGGCAAGGCAAAAGATATGTTATAAAAATCATTAAATCTAAATATTCATTTAGATTTCTGAAATATAAAATATAAACAAAAATAATTTTAATAACATCCATTACTTTTCATTGCCTCCTGGACAACATAATTTAATTACCTTATGATAATTCAAAATACAAATACATATAAAACTAGATTTGTCATCTTTCAGTACATAACTAGATTAATTAATATATTGTAATGTATACTGTGTGATGTGTGACAGAACACTGGTTTTTTCCTTGGCTATACATTAGATTTACTGAGGAAGTTCTAGAAAGTACTGATATCCCGACCCCACCTCACCTAGAAGTATTAGAATGGACCTGACATTGATATATTTTTTCTAAAAGCTCATCAGGTGATTCTACAATATAGAGGCAGTTGAGAAACAATATATAGAATTAAAGATTCCACTGTTATCATAGTTTATGTTAACATGGATTCTTATCTAGCATAGCCAAGTAGGAAATAAAAAGCCTCAATACCATCTATTTATCTGTCATTATAAATGAGTATATCTGTGCCCAAAGCAAAATGCTGATATTTAAGCAGGCATAATCTAGTACTTCTTTCTCTTTTTCTCCTCTCTCTCAATCTCATAGCTCTTACTCCTCCTTGATGTCTAACTCTCCTTCTAATTGCAGAGAGTCTTTTAGCTTCATTTCTACCCTAAAACCTATTTATGCCCAAATGGAGAAAATAAGCATAGATTTTGAAGCAGAACTGATGGAATTTCCACTTTTGGATCTATTACTTGGTATGTAACATGTGACTTTGCTTACATTGTTAATTTTTCTAAGCCTCATTTTTCTCCACTATAAAATATTGATGAAAAGTCCTAATGTAAAATATAGAGCAATTAAAGATAAAATAGTCAGTCTGGTCACCCAAACAAAATAGGTATTTATAGTAACCCCAAGACCCATGAACATGCTGCTGCCTATTGAAAATGTCCTGTCTTCACCCTGTTAACTCCTCTTCTTCCTTTAGATTTCTCAGGAAAACACTTACTGTCCTCTCCCTATCAAATTATCTTATTACATATGCCCTTGGCTCCATCCACCTTTCCTTTTCTAGATTTATCACAGATGTTATTTAATATATGTATGATCACAGATGTTATTTAATATATGTATGGTTATTTGACTAGTATCTATATTCTTTCCAAGAGTCTAAGGTCCCTAATGAAGAAATGTTTTGTCTAGATTTTCTCATTATTGTTTTTTGATAACAGCACGGAACTTCATACATTTAAGGATTCAGATAGTAGTTAAATCTGCATGGATGGATTGAAGGATGGAAGACTGAATATATATTAGTGGAAATATTTAAAGAACATTTAGTAAGTGTTAGTGTTATACATCAAGGAATTTAAAACATATAGATACAGAATTTTATAAATTAGTAACTTGCATATCCTCACTGTAATCATAAAAATGTTAACTAACTTGCTTAAAAACACACAGATTAGAAAGAGTAGAACCAGAATATATAACTTATTTCCTGGCCCACTCTTAACTCAACCTTTGTCTCTCTGTTCTTCTCTGTTATTTATTCTGATTATTTTTAAATCTAAATAGGCTGATTCCCCAGGATCCAGAGACCTTTCTTACCATGTCCCTCCTTGGCTTTCCTACAGTTTAGTGATCACATATTCAAAATCTCAGGTCTGCAGTCTCAAGACCTTCAACACATAGATGTTGTTTCTCAAACTTTTGTCTGCATCAGAATCACATGAGAAAATAATAAAAATGCACATCTCCTTTCCTTACACTAAAAGATTTTAATTAAATGGTATAGTAGTGTGGGCCGAGTATATGCATGTATATGAAATTCACAAGTGATGATGCAGGGGTCAAGCCTGGAGGTCAATGCTGGAGGAAGTTAAACCCTAGGAACCCTGATTTTGAAAGGAAACAGATTTTGAATGATTTCCTAAGTATACAGCAAGGAAGTAATAAAGTTGAAAGTTTCTCATATCCTAAAATGAGGACATTTCAGCCTTGAGAAAATTGTCAGCCTTGTGACAGAAGTTTTGTGGTTGGAAATTGTTAAATCCTACACAATAGGCAGAAAAACTGTCAATATAAATAGCCTTTAAAATCATACTGAAATTCTCACTGTGAAATGAAATATATTCACATGGTAAAAATAATAGTAAAATAATTTATGTTAGGTGATTTAATGTTATTCCTAATAACTATGCAGTGTGAGAATATACCTGTATGTTCTTAAAAATGTGTTACTTTAATTTTATGGTAAGCTTTGCCTAATTGGAACAGTACACGGAGGTTTAAAATGTATTACTCTTGAACAAATTAGAAAAAACATGATTACAACATACAGATTTTTTGTCTTTTTTGCCATTGTTCTGTATTTTTGTCATTGTTTTTGTTGTTGTTTGGCTTTACTTTCAAGCTACTCATTTTCCACTTCTCAACAAAATGTATTCTTTTTTTTCAAATTCTTTTGGAACATCTTTTATAAATTTGAAGTTATATGTGTTAATCTTTTATATGCTAATTAAAAAATTTAGCTCAATAATATGGACTACACCACTATAGAATCCATGATATTTTGAGGGGTTCTGGAACTTTTGAACTCATATACACCAAGGTTAAAATTTTGTTTCTGGCACTTTCTAACACTGTTACCTTGGACAAGTTTCTTAGGCTCTCTATGCTTCAATTCACTTATCCATACTTTACACATGCTTTGTCAGCATTAGGTTAAGTAATATATATAAAAGTCTTACTTTGGTCCTTAGAAAACAGTAGGTCTCCATTAACAAAAAAGAGAAGAAAGAAAGAGAGAGAAAGAGAGAGAGAGGAAGGAAGGAAGGAAGGAAGGAAGGAAGGAAGGAAGGAAGTTAGTTAGTTATGAAGCAGTATAAACACCTAGTATCACATCCAGCAACATAACTTCCTTTTACTTTTTAGCGTTATTGTGTTATAATTAAAATGAAAACAGCACACATTTAATGCATACATCTTGTTTTCATTAAAAGAATTTTTTTTTTGAGGTGGGGTCTCCTTGTTGCCCAGACTGGTCTTGAATTCTTGGGCTCAAGAGATCCTCCCACCTCAGTCTCCCAAAGTGCTGATATTACAGGCATGAACCACCACACCCAGCCAATGCATACGTCTTAATGAGTTTGGATATATACATTTACCCTTGGTACCATCACCTTGACCGAGATACAAAATATATTCAGCAGCTCCAGAAATTTCTTTGTGTTCTTGTGTGTGTGTGTGTGTTTTGTAAGAACACTTAACATGAGATCTATCCTCTCTTATTAAGGTGCACAACACTACATTGTTAACTGTAGGTACTATGTTGTAAAGAAGAGCGCTAGGACTTACTCATCTCGCATAATAGAAACTTTATACTCATTGAAACACAATTCTCCATTTCCCTCTCCCCTCAGCCCCTGGCGACCAAAACTCTATTCTCTGCTTATACGAATTTGACTACTTTAGATACCTTGTGTAAATGGAATCATACAGTACATGCCCTCTGAGGCTGGCTTATTTCACTTTGCATAATGTCCAATAAGTACATCCATGTTATTACAAATACGATTTTGTTTTATTTTGTTTTTTTGAGATGGGGTTTCATTCTTGCTGCCCAGGCTGGAGTGCAATAGCACAATCTTGGCTGGCTGCAACCTCCACCTCCTGGGTTAAAGTGATTCTCCTGCCTCAGCCTCCCGAATAGCTGGGATTACAGGTGCCCATCACTACACCTGGCTAATTTTTGAATTTTTAATGGAGAGGGGGTTTCACCATGTTGGTCAGGCTGGCCTTGAACTCCTGACCTCAGGTGATCTGCTTGCTCGCCTTGGCCTCCAAAAGTGCTGGGATTACAGGCATGAACCACCATGCCCAGCTCAAATAGGATGTTTTTAAAGACTGAATAATGTTTTGTTATATTTCACAACCCAAATGTCCATGGACAGCTGCATAACTTTTTGAACTGTTGTAGGACAAGGGGCTTCTCTAGACTCCTGCAGTCCTTCCCTCTAGGCTGGTCTCAAGTGCTCCACTCCTCTCCCCCTGGATTTCTGCACCTTCTTCCTGTGATCTCAGTGCACATAGTGAAGCCAGCGCTTTACACTCTCCTGGTTCAGTTAATCACCTTTTAAGGATTTTCCTCTGTCAAAGAAAGGACAGAAGAGCTTTGTTCTGTGTTATTTTTAAATGTATGTGCTATAGTAACAAAATCTACAGTTTGGTTGCTAATTAATTGTTCTTGAGCTTCAATAATCAGAACAAGTGAAGTGGATTTTTCTCTCTAATCACATACAGACTTAAAAATCTCTCATTTTGTAATGCCTTCTCATATAACAAAATTCTTCCTATATTGTGCCAATTGGATCTAGCTTTGTGTATGATAATCATTAAGCAAAAAACAAATTGTGTCAATATGCATAGGAGCTATTAATAGGAGAGAAAAAACCCAAACTATGCTTATTTCTTTTGCTATCAATAAACAATACAGTTGACTGCTTTAGGATGACACTGAGGAATATGATCTAAGTAATAAGTGTATTTGTACCATAGGCATATTTATTTAAGAAGGTTGATGAAAACTCTCAGAATTAAAAAATTATTTTCTAATTAGATACATTATTATTCTTGTTATGCACAATTTAATAGGTTTATTAAATGAGCATTAATGTTTTACTAATGTGGTTTTGAAGTAATATGATTTGGAGTATGATATAGTCTAAAAATCAATGTAAATCAAAATCCTTATGATTTACATACTAAGTCATTACAAATAAAAAGAACGCCCGTGCTGAAGAAGTTTCTACACGGGAAGATAAAGAACTTATTTGTGCCAATCCATATGCTTATACTAAGTATTCTTGCAACTAAAACAGTGATTCTTCCTTGGTAGTTTTAATCATAAAAGTTGTTTAGACTGGGCGCGGTGGCTCACGCCTGTAATCCCAGCACTTTGAGAGGCCAAGGCAGGCGGATCACGAGGTCAAGAGATCGAGACCATTCTGGCCAACATGGTGAACCCCATCTCTACTAAAAATATGAACATTATCTGGGCATGTTAGCATGAGCCTGTACTCCCAGCTAATCAGGAGGCTGAGGCAGGAGAATCACTTCAACCTGGGAGGCAGAGGTTGCAGTGAGCAAAGATTGGGCCACTGCACTCCAGTCTGGTGATAGAGTGAGACTCCGTCTCAAAAAAAAAAAAAAAAAAAAGAGTTGTTCAACTAAATTCTCAACTTTAAACCAAAATACATATGCTAAATAGATAAACAGGCAGGAAAAAATGATTTTTAAATTACTTGCTAAAATATTTAATAGCCTACCTTTATAGAGTGCTGTTTTCTAAAAAATATGAATATATCTATCTGTATGGTGTCATTTTTGATTTGCAAAAATAAATGAAATAATTTAAAAAGATCATTTGAATAATCAGATATTGACTTTACAAATTAACAGCATAAAAATATGTTCATATTTTTCAGTTTTAATCTCATGTGTGTTAAAAGTATTTCATTAAAAAATGACAGTATTATTCAAATCACCTAAATAATAGTGACACAGGTGTGTTCAATTTGTGAGCATTCTTCAAAAACACATTTTGTACAATTTTTGCTTGCAACCATCTTTCTTTCTTTCTTTCTTTCTTTCTTTCTTTCTTTCTTTCTTTCTTTCTTTCTTTCTTTCTTTTCTTTCTTTCTTTCCTTCTTTCTTTCTTTCTTTCTCTCTCTCTCTCCCTCTCCCTCCCTCCCTCCCTCCCTTCCTTCCTTCCTTCCTTCCTTCCTTCCTTCCTTCCTCCCTCCCTCCCTCCCTCCCTCCCTCCCTCCCTCCCTCCCTCCCTCCCTCCCTTCCTTCCTTCCTTCCTTCCTTCCTTCCTTCCTTCCTTCCTTCCTCTCTCTCTCTCTCTCTCTCTCTCTCTCTCTCTCTCTCTCTCTCTGTTTCTTTCTTCTTTTTTTTTTTTGGAGACAGCATCTCACTTTGTCACCCAGGCTAGAGTGCAATGGCATGATCTTGGCTCACTGCAACCTGCGCACCGCAGGTTCAAGCAATTCTCCTGCCTCAGCCTCTTGAGTATCCAGGATTACAGACACATACCACCATGCCTGGGTATTTTTTGTAGTTTTAGTAGAGACGGGGTTTCATCATGTTGGCCAGGCTGGTCTTGAACTCTTGACCTCAAGTGATCCTCCCACCTCGGCCTCCCAAATTCCTTATTTATTTCTACCAAAAGTTAACAAGTACCAGATAAACCTATGAGAGTAGTGAGAAGATAAAGATAGCGCTAATAATCATGCTCTCTTCTGTCTGTCTTAATGGAACAAAGATGGTTAGGTGAATTCTACACAAACTTGCAATCCTAGGGTGCATTAATTCTGATCAGTGCCTTTGTCCTGCCTTGACTTTCTATCTTCACATTGCTCACAACGTCTATATTTCAGATTTTTTAAAGTGAAATTCTAGATGACTGAGAAATTTTCTCTGACAGGTTATTTAAAATATTATTAATCTCTTAAGCAATATCCTAAATTAAATGCAACTAGATGACTCCATATTAATTAAGTCAAACATTAAATAAGACTAAAATAGTTATTTTCCAAGGCCATTAAGAGGAGTGATGTCTGGCTGAGAATGATGTCAGATTTTTATTTAGAAATTAATTTAGTATGCTAATGAGTGTGAAATTCCACAAGCATCTCTTATTAGAAAATGAAAATCAAGACTGGGCACAGCGGCACAAGCCTGTAATCCCAATACTTTAGGTGGCCGAAGTGGGAGGATTGCTTAAGGCCAGAAATTTGAGACCATCCTGGACAACATAGTTAGACTCTGTCTCTACAAAAAAATTAAAAAATTAGTCAGACATAGTGATGTGCATCTGTAGTCCCAGTTACTCAGGAGACTGAGGTGGAAGGATTATTTAAACCCAGGAAGTCAAGGCTACAGTGAGCCAAGATTGTGCCACTGCACTCCAACCTGGGTTACAGAACAAGACCCTGTCTCAAAAAAAAAAAAAGAGAGGCAGAAAGAAAGCAAAGAAGGCAGGAAGGAAAGAAGGAAAGAGGGAGGGAAGGAAGGAAAGAAAGAAAGAGGGAGGGAGGAAAGAAAAAAAAATTAAAATGAAGAAAGCAAAATGAGTAATGTGGAAATTAGATTGCCATAAATAACACATGGTTTAAATGTGTTATCCACAATTAACAACAACAGCATTATGAAATATGGTACCAGTTATATTCAAAAGCAAACTTTTTTATTTCTGTTAAAGGACAGAAGGTAAGAAAATAAACATAAAAGACATATTGGGGGATATATACATATATATTTCACTAGTCAATGAATTGTTTTGATTGGCATGAAGTTTCAAATATGAGAATTCCCAGGTGGTCTGGGGAGTTTAACCATAGTGTTTCCCCAAATAATGTTATCTATTAATTATCTTCTTTTGGGTATTTTTCAGACATTCAAGTCAAATCAGAAATAAAAAACAAATTACCTGTCACACATTAAATTTGTTATTCACATTTAAATACTATAGTGGAAATTCTGCAGTGCTATTTTAGTATACATTTTAAACCTTATTACAGACATAATGATTGTACAAGACCTCACATAGTATAGTAAATGACTAATATAGTATAGAAAAATGACTGTACAAAACCTAACATAGTATGAAAATATTAACATTAGTGGGTAAGTTTGATAAGTACCTGGATGTAAGATAAATGTACAAATTAATAGTTGTTATTTATTTTTGAAGTAACTGTGTAAACATAGAAAAGAAAAATTACCTTTCTCATTAGCTATAAAATAATAATAGTAATAAACAAATGAAATACGTAGAGATAATTTTACAAGAGAAAAGGAAGACCTACATGAGAAAAACATACATTTTATTGAAAACATCAAACAAAGACTGCCTAAAGTAAAAAGCAAAATATGCTGTATTCTGGATGGCTATTTTAATATTAGAAAAATAAAAGTTCTTTTCAAATTAATATGAAAGTGTGATGCAATTGCAATTACAATTACAATGGATTTCTGTAGAGAGCTGTACAAAATTATTTTGAAGTTTATGTGCAGAGTACATACAAAAGAAATGCCAATATCCTTTTAAAAAGTGGATGGACATTTCTTAGCAGATGTTAAAATTTAATGGATATTATTTTAGGTAAAACAGTAAATTTTGTAACAAGAATAGAAATATAGAAATATATATCAGTAGGAAGGGCCTAGAATTATGTACAAATATATATTAAAGCAATATACACATGAAACTCATACGATTCAAAGCCTAGAACACACAAGACGATGATGAAGGTTACTCATTGCTTCCTAAGTGTCTACATCATTCCCCCTTTGTAGTATACATCATTACTGATCCAAATATATATATATATATATATATATATATATATATATATATATGGCTAATTTAATTTCAAAGAAGTACCAAAAATATATGTTTTAGCACAGTTACAGGAAACAACTTAAGCATAATTGAGAGCATTACAATTTATAATGACTACAACTTTATTTTAAAATAATTGATTGGTTGACTTCATATATAATATTGAAGTTCATGAATTTTTGCTTGGTTGTTTGCTGACTCCTTACTTGGATCTTTCTTGATCCCATATTTTTGCTCCTGTCTCTTCCCAAATATCACATTTCCCAGGGCCTCTTCCTCCAGCAGCTCATTGAACACTCGCCTCTTGTTTTCAGTTTTTTTGCTTTCTATCATTGTCAAGAAGCAGAAGCATAGGGGAGCAGTGAACCCTCTGACATATGTATATTTATTTGTAAATTATATGCAAGTTATTCTGTAATATAATATATATTTGAGTTATAAGTAAATATCTTTATTTCAATCATATATTGTAAAACAAAACTATGGACTAATAAAATATGTTACAATGAATGGGACATACAAATTGCACTAGACTTTAAAGTTTGTTTTCATCATGTCATTCCCAGAAAAGTGATTAAAGGCCATCTGTTATTTGTGAAACATCAATTGAATTGTGTGATTTCCTATATATAGGATACCATCATCTTTTGACACTATCCTACCATAAATCATGAATGGCTTGCTGATACTAGTAGGGGTAGAGCTCGGGGTTATAAGAATATTACTGTAACTCTTTACATTTTAATATTATTTTTTCTCTCTAAAATGACAAGTATTATGTGCATGCTTGTGTATGTATGTGTGCATGCACATGTGTGCATGTTTGTATATGTGTACAAACGTATATTTGTTGATTTGGGAATGCTAATTTCATTTAGAATGCTTTCATTTTTTGAAACAAAAAGATCTCTCTCTTTACAAAATTCATGGTTAGACAACACTGCAGTTAAAGACAAACAAACAAAAAAACGCTGAGACATTCTGTTAAAATGTAATATATTTGAAAAACAACTCACCACTAAATCCTCTAACTTCTAGATAGAATAGCATTCAGCCTATGTTATGCATACTTCAAATTGTTCTAGAGGACAAAAACTCCAAAAGCCAATGATAGTATTTATGAAGTATATAATTTATTTCATTGTTCTCCATACTTAGAAAAATGAAATCCTGTTTCTATTCCATTTGTGTGTTATTGTCCCTAAATATAGCTCA
This sequence comes from Macaca fascicularis, assembly GCF_037993035.2. Classification (NCBI taxonomy): domain Eukaryota; kingdom Metazoa; phylum Chordata; class Mammalia; order Primates; family Cercopithecidae; genus Macaca; species Macaca fascicularis. The sequence continues at coordinate 118,571,681 of NC_088377.1, forward strand.
ATTGGAAAAAAGTGAACTTCTCGTGCACAATGCTCTGACATGAAGAATTTGCTTCTATTTCGAAGAAGGCAAAGACGGCACATATGCTTTTGTAGGATAGTAGAGTGGATGGGAGGTCTGCTGAAAAATGTCTCACTGGCAGAAAGACTTATGTTTCAAGTGACTTTATGAAGATGAGCCCCTCATTATTGATTCTTAGGTCTTAGGCGATGATATTAAAGCTTACTGGAAAATTAAGCAAGCTTAAATACTGGTACAGACCCCTTAGCAATGCTGCTTTCTGCTTCACGCTGTGGATTAGTAAGAGATTGACCTGAATTAAATCCTTATATCATGTTGCCTGATACAAAAGAGGCAGGGAGGAGAGAAGGAAATCAATGTGTAGAAAAGAAGAGATTTTCACTTGCCTTTATATCTGGTCTGAAAGACATCATTAATGAACATTAATTCCTGAGCAGAAGTTAGATACGGATATAATTCTAGGCCAAGAGGATGCTATTTAGTTGGACTCAATATGAAATTCTCAATTAAATTATGCAAGGAAACACTGTGAAGCTACTGGATAATCTTTGAAGTGCTGACTCAAATTTTTCAGATTCTGAGTAAAATTGTTTTTTATGTAACTTTGTAGTATATCCTTTAGTATTATATTGAAGACAAAAAGAGTGGTAGGAGGAATAACATGTATCTTCACCTCACAGACTTGTTTATCTCCTGCCCTCTGTGTTTACTTATTATAATGGAAATTAAATATGTTAGAATATAATCAAGTAAAGGAATATAGAACTTAAGAAAATCTTTAATCACCTGAAAATTCCTGTTTCTTCCAATTATCTTTCTCTTTTCCTCATTATTTCACATTCGTTTCTGAAAATGGAATCTAAAATTCATTTTTCCCTAGTTTCCAAACTTTTAGATCATTTTACACTCGATTATTTGATTACGTGATTGAAAATACATATGCATATTTTGTTAGTTTTGATTTATTTCTGTTTTTTACTTGCCTTTCATTAAAAAGTCAAAAAAAAGAAAGAAATCAGAAATAAAACACCCATGTTAGAAGTCCAAGGCAACATGCCAACATTAAGCATAGATCTTTTTGTTGTATTTCGTTTGGTAAATTTTTTAAGTAGTTGAAATTTAACATACAAAATTTTTATATTCGGGAATTCTTAATTGAAAAATATAGTATACCATTTCCACATGACTTTTAAAAAACATCATCTTATTTCATGACTACATAATATGCCCTTATAATTATTCTTGTACTTTTTGCTGTATACGTTTCTTCATTTATTTGATTTTAAAACAATATATCTTCTTTGACTTTTTCATTTTACACTATTTTCTAAAACTGTATTTCTAAAAGTAAAAACATTATAGTGCATTTTCTTACCATGATTTTCAGATTCTTCAGTTTTTGATTATTTATTTTTAATGTCTAAATGTTATTTCTAAGAAAATTATTCTGATTTCTTTCTCAGAGGCAGAAATGTTTTCAAGTTCATTCTCTAGTTCCTGTATGTCGTAGCTTTCCTTTATATTTTTATATTACCTACTAGAAGAATTATTTGCAGATTTTCTTCTGTGACTGAAGATTTGGCCATTATTATGTTTTGTTGTTTTGTTTAAAAAGCAGACAATAAGTCTATCATTAAAATTTTGGCATCTTGAAATACTTCTTACCCCATCTTTATTTTTTTAACCCTTTTAATTGTCTTTTCATCTCATTTTTTCAGCTTAATTTCTCCTTCTAGTTGTCCCTTTCTCTTCATAGAGACCATGTAATTCCTATATTCATCTGAAAGATATCAAATGGTTTTATATAACTTTCTGTTTCCCATCATAACTTATTAAACATATAACAATATTATAATTGATCCATAGGTATAATGCTTTGATGTCATAATGCTATGGGATATTGCAAGGATTGTAAAACTACAACTCACAGGGCAAACCTCACCCATCACCTCTTTGTACAAATGAAATTTTACTGACACATAACTTCATCCATTTCTTTATGTATTATCCATGGCTCCTTCTGTGTTACAATAGAAAGTTGAATAACTGAAACAAAGATTGTAAGGATCAAAAAGTCTAAACTATTTACAGAATATATTTAATGGCCTATGGTATAATGAACATATATATTTTTAAATTTTTATTTGTTTTGTTTGCTTTGGATTGCCTATCCATTTTTTCTCTGTAAGACCTTCCAGTACACTTTGCTGGAATTACAACTTCATCATTTGATTCAGTTAGAAGACATTACATTCACTCTGCAGGCTGAACAAATGATCAGAGCTAGGCTATTCAAATGTGCTCCTGGAATTTGTATTTGAGTAGATTGCACTGTGTGGTGGAGCTGTGATTAGACTGTCCCCACCATAAGGCTTGATGCAAGATATATTGGGGGAGGAAAGTTGGTAATAAACTCAGGAAGATAGAGCTTGGAGTTAGGAGTCAGATTATTAAGGACTCATGTACCATGAAAAGTAGTTTGCAACGGGCAGCCATCAAGGACTTTTCAGCAGGAAAATGACATTTAGATTTATGCTTTAGGCAGACAGATCACTTTGCTGACTGTGAAAAAGCTCTTTGTAGAATTGAAAAGCTCTTCTATCACCAGCAGAATGATCAGTTATGATTCAAAATAGTCAAGCCAGAAAGGGCAAGCGACCTCAGTAAAGCAATAATAATGGAGAGATGAAAGAGTGATATATAGAGAATAAATATAATGACGAGTAAGAGGAGAGCATGAAATGGAGGGAGAGGAAGAGACAGTTCCAAGGATTCTGATCCGGATGACTACATTTATAGTGGGAAATATACAGAGAATAACTAGTAGAAAATCATAGTTCACAGTTTAGGCATATTGAATTGAAAGTATCTTTAGAGCTTCTTGGTGAAATTATGGAATGAATAGATCACCAGAAAGCAAGAATCAAATTAGTAAAAAAGCCCCTGTGGATAGCCCCCAAAAATGTCTAAAGCAAATGGTAGGCAAGAAAGAGGCTGCAGCAAAAAAGGAACAGGATGACGAATCCAAAGAAAGGAAATGGAGCAATGCACCATTACGGTATACACACTCATTTCATGCAGTTCGTCTGTGACTTTAGAAGGCAGAAAATGTTTCTTTATTTTCTTCTGTGAAAGAAGAAATGGCCATTGGGACCAAAATTTAACATTTAAAGAACTACACTATTTAGATTATGCTCTCTTTTCGTCTAAGTAAATTCTTAAAAGGAAGTCCACAGAAAATACCAAGGTTGCTATAATTTATTAAGGAATTTCCTCTACAAAACTTCCTATCAGCAAGATAAGGCCTCACTATGTAACACAATTTACAGAAAACTTCAACTGTGATGATCAACTAAACTTTGGGAAACTACAACTTTCCTTCAACCCTCAACAAAGGATAAACATATCTGATCTTACTGCTTATGCTCCAGAAATTTTCCCGAAAAAGAAGATAATGGGGTAGGGAGAATAACATTTATCAGTATGAGAGGGAAGCAGTCCAATAAAATTTCTGTACCTATAATAGGAGATAACAAATGCCAGTTGCCAAGTAAATTGGATGAAGGGCTTTTGGTAATAATCAGAGAACTCACTGCAGAGCAAGCAGCTGAAACGTGTTGTCTTCAGGATTTTAGACTGTAATCTCAAATTACATTTATGTATTGACTATGCTGTGTCCTAGCAGACCAATTAGGTACATATTATTAAAGTTGTCAAATGTCTTCTTCACAGAAATAGAAGTTTTGCATGTAGTTTTCCTTTATACTTGCTCTTGTTAAGTTATAGTGGATAAGTTATACAAGGCTTGACTTCCAACCTTTCTATGGTTTTTATTCTTCATAATATCATGAATATGATTGCAGATTACAGTAGAACATAGAGGGATCTCTATAACAGATTTTGTTCTTTAAAGAATGATGAAGGGACTTAGAGATGTAAGTAGTCAACCAAGTGAAAAAAATGTTTATTTTAAATTTTATTTTTGTATAAAAATTAGAGAATTATGAAAAATAACCTGTTGCTTCACTATCTTGTCAGAATGAACATTGTCTGCCAGTCTTTGTACATCTTTTATTTTTATAAACTTGTAATGATATTTATGTGTGGCATTTACATATATGTACCTATTTATGTATAACTGAGTCTAAAAATTTCTAAAATAAAATCGTTTCATAAAAAAAATGTTTCTAGACTGCTAAATACGTCATGTATTTACCGATATTAGGCTGATGTTCTTCAGCAAAAAATTTAAGAAACATTTTTAAGTAGAAAAACATCTCATCTTTTTAATGTAGTTTTCAATGTCCTCATGCAGAAATGCACTTTTATCTCTCGTTAAGGAGATCTTACTTTGTAAACATTAATCCTTCCTGTTGTGCTAAAACACTTAATGAACCAAGCTCTATAAAAATTTAAAGAGCTTGCATATGAAACCATTCTATTGTAAAGTGGGGAACTGGTTGCTTTTTTCTGAAGCTACAGCAAATCTCTCTACGATTGCTCATATTCTTCATTTTGCATAAATGTTGCAAAATAGAGTATGTTGTTTTACAACTCACTTCCTTTAAATAGAGCATATTTTTATTTTATTTTCTCTACCTTATTGGTTGAGAAATGTAGAAACCTAAGTATTCTCTACTTTATTTTCTGAACAATATAGCATAAACTGAGCTACTTAATTTGATTTTCAACACTTTTAGCTTCAATAATGTGTGCTTTTATTTCAACTCTGATTTTTGAAATTCATACTTAATTTGTTCTTTTTTTAACCTCAAAAAGCATGTCTTTTTATCTCCACAGTATTTAATTTTCAAATAAATATTGAAAGAAATATATCGATGCAGTGCAAAGATTTTGCTATAAATGTTTTATACCTTTTTGGTACTTGATTCTAAACAAGTATGCAAAATTACTTTTTCCAGAAGACAGTTAGAACACAAAATTGGAGACACTGAAGTCTATATCATATAAATCCTGACTACAAGGAGCTTATAGGATACTTAGGAAGAAGTACATCCAAAGGAGTTATGCATCCTGTGCCAAAAGCAAAGTACAGATACATGATGATTTAAAGGAGCATCAAGAGAACCTCTAAAACAAAAAAGATATTTTTTTGAGTTGGTTGGTAAAAGACAATGAAGTTGTTGTTCAATGGATGTAAAGTTTCAGTTATGCAAGATGAGTAAGTTCTAGAGATCTGCTATATAACATGTTGTCCATAGTTTACAATATAGTACTGTGTACTTAAAAATGTATTAAGACAGTAGATCTCATGTTGAGTGTTCTTACCAGAAAAGAAAAAAAAAAGACAAATAAATGGGCAAAAACATATTCAAACTTATTCATAATCAAATAAATGTACTTCTAAAATAAAAAAGACATTTTGCCAGCTTACAAAAGAGGACGAGTGTCATTTTCTCTAGCCTGGCTGACTGCAGTGGCCTCCTGGCTGGTTTTCCTTCTTCCATTCTTGCCCTCTGCACAGCAGTCAGTATGATCATGCCACACCCTTTCTTAAAATATTCTGATGGCTTTCATTTCTCCCCAGAATAAAAGCATAATAAAAGCATAACAGTTACCAGCAATGGCCTACATGACAGGTTGATTGCACATGTTTCTGATCTAATTTCTTGACTCTCTTCCCATTTCTCAGCTGAGTTCCAGGCACACTGGCCTTCATGTTGTTCAGTGACACCACTTTGCAATTCCTTCTGCTTGGAAGACCGTGACTTTGGATCTTTGAGGGACTGGGTATATTTGGCAATTTAGCTCAGTGTTCCAATGCTATCTATTCACAGATGTCTTCCGTGACCATCCAATCTAATTGCCTTCTTACCCAGAATTCCTATCAATCACTTTTCTTGGTTTAGTATTCCCCCATTACATTTGTTGCTGTTTGACATCCACTTATTTATGTAACTACTTGCTTCCTGTCTGATTTCCCTCACTGGAATATAATAATAATAATAATAGTAATAATAACAGCTACATTTATTGATTGCCTGTTCCTTTCTGGTACTGAATCTGTACTTAGTGCTGACTATAGCCATGTATTAATTCATTTAAACCTCAGAACAACTCTGAATGTTTGATTATATTATTCTCCCCATTTTACAGATAATAAAATCGAGTCACAGTTTTAAAAACCCAAGCGAGTAGTAAAAGTGAGATTTGAAGAAAAGCAATCTGACTCCAGAGCCTATGAGTTTATTCACAGCTCTATGCTACACTGCGAAACATCTACACTGAATGACTTTGTTGATGTATAGAAAAGGGCATGTCTCACTCTCTGCATTTAAATAACTGTTTAAATTTTTAAAAGATACTCTCGGTCCTGAATAACATGTATGGTCATAAGCAGTTTGTGTAGCAGCTGAAAGGAAGACATTTTCAAGATAGTGAATAATAAGAGGCTCTAGGGAAACAAAATGGGCATGAGGATTGGGGAAGAATGCTCAGAGAATACTTCAGAAATATAAACCTGGGAGGATATATTTGGGCAAGACTACAGAAGAATATATACGAGCTAAGATTAGACAGCGGCAAAACAGTCAAAGTATTAATATTTAAGTGGGAAAGTAGCAATATCAAATCTCTAAGAATAATGTGGCAGAAGCATCAAGAAAGAACCGTGGAAGGAAGATACTAAAAATGGTTGCATCATTACTGCTGTAATACGGGCAAGATATATTAATGACACAAATATGGTGGGTTCATAGAAATGGTTGGGAAGGATTAGATGCAAAAGATCAGTTACAGGGTGAATGGATACTTGTAGGCTGGTAGTGTCATTAAGAGGACGAAGGAAAACACACAAAAAAGACCAACCTTGTAGCCAAGACGGTGAGTTGGGTTTTGGATGTGTGAACTTTGCAGTGATTGTAGAACATTCAACTGGAATTCCAGCAGGCATTGGTAACATAGAACTAGTGCCCGAGAGTGGTCAGGTTTAGAGAAATTGGTGAGCCATTTCTAGGGCAGTGAAAATTGGAGTTAAGGGTATGTTTAGTTTTGTAAGAAAGTGTCCATCTATCTTCCAAAGTGTCTGTACCATTTTGCATTCCCACCAGCAAAGGAGAATTCTCCTTGTTTTATATCCTTACTAGCTTTAGATATTGTCATGGTTTTGAATTTTAGTTATTCTAAACAGCGTGTAGTGGTATCTCATCGTTCTAATTTGCAGTTCCCTAGTGACATATGATGTGAAACATCTTTCATATGCTTATTTGCCATCTGTATATTTTCTTTGGTGTAGCAGCTGTTTAGGTCTTTTGCCTATTTCCAATATTGTTGTTTGTTTTCTTATTGTTGAACTTTAAGCGTTCTTTGTATATTTTGGATAACAGTCATTTATCAGTTGTATCTTTTGAAAATTTTCTACCAATGCGTGGCTTGTCTTCTCATTCTTTTAGCAGTGTCTTTCACAGAGAAAAGTTTTAATTTTAATGAAATCCAGTTTATCAATTATTTCTTATTTGGATTGTGCTTTTGGTGTTATACCTAAAAAAAAAAAAAAAAAAAATTCTACATCCAAAGTCATTTAGATTTTCTCCTATGTTATTTTCTAGAGTTTTATAGTTTTGCATTTTATGCTTAGGTCTGTGGTCCATTTTGAGTTAATTATGAGGAGTGTCAGATCTGTGTCTAGATTATATATATGTTTTGCAGTGAAAGTCCAGTTGTTCCAGCACGATTTTTTTGAAATTGCATTTTCTCTGTTATATTGCTCAATTTAATTTCAAAAGGATTCATTTAACAATTCAATCTGAGTGTTGCTCTCAGGAAGTATAAGTCAGTTCAATATTATCTTTTTATTTTTTTGTGAAACCAGAAATCCAAAAAGCTAACATTTTCTTAATGCTTAAATGTTGATAACTAATTTAAAATTTATATGAACTCTTTAGAGCCAAGTACTCATGTCACTAAAATGCATAAGGGCCACCAGTTTGTGACCACTGCTTTGTGTGAATGGTTGGTGAAGAAATAGGGACAGCAAGCGTGTATAATTTGTTTTACGTTTTATTTTTTGTCAGTTGGGTGTAGGGAGAGAGAGAGAGACCAAAGGAAAGTATTCATTAGCATTACATTGGTTTTTCAAGTAACAAAACCCATACTACAGTAATTTCTTTGTTTGCTAGTTTTCAAATGGTTTGTTTTTAAATGGTGGTTTATTATTCCATTAAGAAGTTAGAGCGAGGCATCTAGGAAGTTCTGTGGCTAAAATATATATATATATATCAAAGTCTCAGGTGCTTTTTAAAATATCTTTTCTATACATCAAAGTCTCTACTGCTTTCGTACTTTTTGTAGCATTACACCTTTCTCTTAAGGTAACAACTTACTTTTGCAAGACAGTGCTGCTCCACCAGGCTTAACCAAATTCCAGGTAGAAAATGTGGAATTGGTGGAGACAAGTTATTTCTCCTGGCAAGCTTGCCAGGTTTGTTTAATGACAGAATCTCTCCCCAGGGGTTTCTAGCAACGTTACAGCGATCACAACCTTGTAGGATGGCTATTTCTGACTCCAAGGGAGAATGTACAGTTGAGTTATTGGCTTGCTAGTCTTTATTGTGGAGGAAGGTAAGGAAGAAGGGGTTAGTGATGGTTTTTGTATAGTAGGTCCAGTATCTACCACAGTGCTGGGAGAGCAGTTACTATAAATAATTAACCAAAATACTAGAGAATAGGATGAAGGATCTGTTGGAGAAGGAGCAATTGAAGATTTGAAATAAAAGGGAATGATTAGTAAAACAAATTATTATTTTATAAGAGAAGGAAGAAAAAATGGATTAATTATGCAGAGATGTTCCATAATGGATAAACCAGTTTAAAGAAAATCATTTCAGATTGAAATAGGAAATGAGATCTAGAGGGGGAGCAAAGAAACATCTTAAAAATTTAGTAAAAGATGAATTAAAGATTACAAATTAACCCTAAGAGCACATTTGAGGTTTTGAAGAATTAGCCTATTATTTTATTCATTAAGACTTAGCAAACTGATAGCAACAGCATGCGAAGCTCAATTGAGGGTAGGATATTTTCAATGTTTGTGACTGTGAAAGCAGATGTGGTATAAAAGTGAATACAAAACATATGAATGAATTCAGGAAGTTTATTAGAACATTATTTTAATACTCTATCATGGATTTCTTGAATATGCAGGAAAGAAAAGCATACAGGGGCACATAATATACTAAAAGTACAGGAGATATTTAAGGGACAGGATTAACAATAAGGATTAAGAGCAGGCAAAAAATGAGAATAAGCAGATGAACTGAAATGTTTCACACACTATAAAACACCACATATTATGAGAAACCTCCCTTTACAAAATGGAAATGCTAAATAAAAGGTAGTTCAACATGAAAAGTACGATTGAGTTCACAAACATGGAAAGGAAATTTGAAGGATCAAATATAAAATAGGGTCGGGTGCACCTGAAGTCCAGTTACTGAGGAGGCTGAGGCGGAGCATTCGCTTGAGGTCAGGAGTCACAGGCTGTAATGTATAATGAATGTGCCTGTGAATAATAGCCCTGCACTCCAACTTGGGCAATATAGCAAAACCTTGTCTCTGAAGAAATGAGTTAATTAATTAATTAAATAATAAATAAATTTAAAAGACTTGAAAGTCAATCATTTACTCTACAGTTAAGCTAAGACTGGCTGGGTGTGTTTACAAATTTAGTAAACAGGGTCTTGAACTTTTGCAGGAATCCAAGGACAGGACACAATGCTATGGAACTGGGAGAGGTAGGCGGCAGGAATTAAGACCTCCTGCATAAAGTTCAGACATTTGAAAGCTATGCCCTTGTGTAATGAGGAGTAGCATAATAATAGGTGTCCATCTCAGATGCTTTAAGTGCAAGGTTTACTACCTATCTAAAGTGATCAATTAATTTACAGTTGTCCCACACTGGTAGATCCCTTAGGGTACTTGGCAAAAGCAGACACAAAAGACACACCCAAAATTTATGGCATTTTGATAGTCTTAACATTTGTTCACTCTAAAATTTCAACAACATATATTCAAAAATTCCCCATGACTAATACGCAAGAGAAACTACAAACAGCATTATTCGAGTTCGAGGAATTCTATGCATAAAATTATTGGCTCCAAGCTGTAGAATAAGTATGTTTAAAATATTAAGAAATTAAATATGGAGCAGAACACATGCTATTCAAGAAAACCAAGTATATTTGAAAGGAAAATAAATAAACCTAGAAAAAATAGCAATAATTCAAATTAAGACTCCAATGGATAAATTAATAGCAGATTAAAGATGAATGGAGCATTAGTTAACTGGAAGAAGATGAAGAAATTAAGTTTAATGCAGCGAAAAGAGACATTTGGAAATTATGAAAGAAGAGACATTGAGGATTAAAATGACAGACTAACATACATCTAATTGGGATTTCAGATGGCAATATTTGAAAAAAAGTATTAGTTGGGAATTTTCCAAAATTCAAAATGTTTCATCAACTCCAAAAATTGATGAAAGACATGCATCCCAAAATTCAGGAAGCGTAACAAATCCCAAGCAGAATAAAAAGGATATATACATATGTATACACATACACACATATATATATATGTACAAACATACATATATATGGTTTTCCGGAAGAAATAACAAGCAATATTAATAGTTTATAGAGAAATTAAGGAGACACCCTGGTTTCAAAGAAGGACATGTTTACTTCTATTTTGTAACTTTCTATGCAATTTTAACCTGCTAACTCTAATATTATAGTAAAAAATAATTTTTAAAAACTTTTTATATTTAAAAAAACTAATAAATACAGTATAATTTAACAGGTAATAAGTGAGGTAACAGGTAATTTGTATTGGTAATTAATGAAGTGACAAACCAAAGGGGATTTTCATTTGTATTATTAATTTCATTTGTATTCTTGTAAAAGACAATTTTGATATGGAGAGACAAATATTTACTCTTTGCAACTAAAAAGAGTATATTAATTAAGAAGGCAGTATTTCCTTCTTATTTCTAGACTATTGTGTATTGTTGGACTATTTAAGGACTATTGTTTCTATAAATTATAATGTAACAAATATTGTCAGTGCTCCATCCATATCTCCTCTAGCTCACTAGCTAGTTGATTGCCAACTGCCCAAATCTATATTTACCTGAGCGCCTTTTCTGGCCACTGAAGAAGGTTTTGCTTGCCTATGCATGAGACCAAAACTGTCATAGAATTACTGTTCCTGCCAACAATTGTTAAACAATGGCCAGTGAAGTTTGATCTATAAAATTATACTTCAGCTGTCTTGCTCCTTAATGCGATGACTGAATGGTATACATATGATTCCAATTTACAATGATTAGACTTAAGATTTTTCGACTTTACAATGGTAAGAGAGTGATACATGTTCAGCAGACACCATACTTTGAGTATCCACACAACCATTCTGTTTTTTCCCTTTCAGTAAATTATATGAGATATGCAACACTTTATTATAGAATAGGTTTCTGTTAGATAATTTTGCCCACCAGTAGGCTAATGTAAGTGTCTGAGCATGTATAGTTAGCTATGCTAAGCTATTATTTTGGTAGGTTAGTTGTATTAGATGCATTTTCCACTTGTGATATTTGTAACTTCAGATGGGTTTATGGGACATAAACCATTGTAAGTAGAAGGGCATCTGTATTCCATAGTGGTTATCAGTGTTATCGCTGATGGGATTAATCTTCTATTGCTTTGAGTATGCCTGTCCTTCTGTGTCACATTCCCCCACCTTTCTACCAATGTTTTCTTCACCAGAAAATAAGGTTTGCACCCTCAAATCATTATATCAGAGTTTGCTTCCTCAGGAGTACTCACCAAAACAAACAAACAAACAAAAAAAAACAGTTTGTATTTTCATGATTAAGATTCAAGTAAAATAGACACTCAACAATCATTCAAGTAAAATAGAAAATGTATATACTTTCAGCAAATGCTATAACAAAGTATTCCAAAATAATTTGAAAAATTGCAAAGTCCCTAATGCTAAAAAAAAAAAAAAATCATTTAACTTTCTGTAGCCAATGGTGCCACAGTGAAATGCATTTCATGGCAAAATATCTTTAATAAGTAGGAGAGAGTAACCAATGTAATTGGTTTTATTTTATAATTATATTCTACTTTAAAGGTAATATTAAAACAGTTTCTGGCCTCAATTTATTTAAGATCTTTGGTTAATTTAGGTGGTGATCACTTTTCACTTAACTTTGAAAGATACCATGAAACAGAGGCTTTGGATTACAATTTCTGTCATTCCTAGGGCTAAAAGATTACTATTCTTCCTTCCTAAATAATTTGCAATTCATTTTGGTAACTACTAGAATTACTGAGAAAGAATGGCTGCTTTTCCTGTGTGTGTGTCGTGTGTGTATGTGTATGTGTGCGTTAATTAAAAGCTTTATCTTTTGCAATAAGGACATCATAGGTCCATCTCTAAAAATATTATTTCTCGTTGATTCCTAACATTGGGCTGATCATTTGTGACAGTCTGTCAGATTATTATAACCATGGCAGATGGCCTCCCACTTTTTAATCAGAAAATCCAAACTGAAGGTTCTGAATTTTCTTTATATTCCATTCTTAGGTGTGAAATGCTGCAGAACAGATGGGAACATACCTACTTGTTGAACAAATATGGTTTTAGTTTCTGTTTTAAAAATATTACATTACAATTTTATACCTATAACAGTGGTTTTTAACCAAAGGTGACTGTATCTTTCCAGGGCACATTTGTTAATGTCTGCAAACATTTTCTATTATTATGACTTAGGGGGAGGGGTGCAATTAGATCTGGAGAATAGAGGCTAGGGATGCTGCTAAGCATCCTACAATACAGAGGAACGTCTCCTGAAATAAAGAATTATCTGACTCAACATATATCGACTGTAGGTCAGGAAACCCTGGTCAACATTTAGAAAAAATGCACTTTTTTTATTTTCAAGTTATTAAAATATTCAGATATACTTTTTGCAGGAAACTTTTGAAGCCAGAAATCTTTAACAACTATTTTTCAAAATAGGAGAAATTAGATTGTTATCAATATAAAGCCAAATACTAAATTATCTTTGTTTACTTTTAGTTCTCAAACAGATGTTCTATGAACATGCAAGCGAGAAAGACATGTGACTTGTCAGATCTTTCTAATTTAGGATCAACTCAGGTTTTGATCATATCTACGTTATTTGTAGCAAACACATGAACCATGTATGAAATAAAATGGACTTCCGGGGGCAAGTTATTAAATAGGATTTTTACATCAAAGTAGGGGTTTCAGAATAACCTTTCCTTCCCTTTCTTTTCTTCTTCTTCTTCTTTTTTTGTTTGTTTGTTTGTTTGTTTTTGAGACAGGGTCTTGTTCTGCTACCCAGGCAAGAGTACAGTGGTGCGATTTGCAGCCTCAAACATTTGGGCTCAAGCCATCCTCTTGCCTCAGCCTCTCGGGTAACTGGGACTATGGGTACATGCCACCATGCCTGGCTAATTTTTGAAAAAAAAAATTTTGCAGAGACAGGATCTGACTTTGTTGCCCAGGTCTTGAACACCTGGCTTCAAGCAATCCCACCTCGGCCTTCCAAAGTGTTGAGATTACAGGCATGAGCCACTGCACCTGGCCTCCCTTTATCTCCTGACCTTGTGGAGTGTTTTGCACAGCATATACTTCTATTGGCTCATACCCAGCATCTAACTTTTGATTCTCTAGGATATTTTATTGCTTCATAATTCTCCCTATAAAATTAAAGCTCTCATTGTATTAATTATCCATTGCTGTCTAAAAACATACTCCAAACTCAGTGACTTAAAACAATAAATATTTATTATTTCACATAGTTTCTGTGGGTCAGGAATATGGGAAATTGATTCCCTGGGTGATTCTGGCTCACAGTTTTTCATGAGGATGCAGTCAAGAGCCTAGGTGGGGGGACTATAGTCATCTGAAGTATTGACTGGAGCTAGAGAATTCACTTCCATGTGGCTCATTCACATGCTTAGCATGTTAGAGCTGGCTGTCGGCTGAAGACCTTAATTTATTGTCATATGGATCTCTGTATAGGGCAGCTTGAGTAAACTCAAAATGTTGCAGCTGGCTTCTACCAGAGATAGTGATCAAAGAGAGAGAAAGGCAAAAGCGAGACTAGAGTTTATGATTTTGCCACAAAAGTCATGCGTTTTCATTTCTGCAGTATTCTATTGGTTATATAGCTCAGCCTTATTCAGTGTGGGAGGAAACTATATGAAGACAGTGTTATAGACTAAATATACCACCATAATGTGATGGTGTTAAAAGGTGGGGCCATTGGGAGGGAATCAGATCATGAGATGGAGCCCTCATGAATACGATCAGTTTTCTTACAAGAAGAGACTTGGTAACTTGATTTCTTTCTCTGTTCTCTGTCATGTGATGATACAATGAAAATATGTACATCTGTAAACCAGGAAGCAGGCCCTTACCAGACATCAGATCTGCAGGTACCTTGATCTTGAACTTCCCAGACCCAGACTATGAAAAACAAGTGTTTGCTGTTTAAGTCACTCAATCGATGGCAATTTGTTATAGCAGCCTGAAGTGAGGCAGACACAGAAACCCAAAGATGTACATTGTTGAGAGAATTTGTGATTCTGGTTCCCACATTCATATTCTGATAGACTTGATGAAATATTTTACTACAATTAGCCAACAATTTTACTTCCTTCTATATATCACAGAATACATTCATCAATTATTTAGTTGTGTTTTATAACAATTCTTCAACCCAATGACTGATGACTTGAAAAGGGAAGAGACTAGAAGTAGAGAAATCAATGAGAAAATTAATACAATGATGCATTCAAAGGAAGATGAGGACTAGGCCTATGAAAACAAAAATAGACATTGAGTTGTGAGTGAAGAATGAGGAGACATAAGATCGAATAAATACACTTTGGATGTAAGTTAGAAGTATTAAATGAAGGTGGTTCCAAGGATTTTTGCCTCTGCTCAAAAGAAGAACATGCCCTTGAATAAGACAGCAAAACATATGGGTGAAGAGTATTTTAAAATAATGAATCTAGTTTTTGTCCTCATGACCTTGATATGTCAGACAAAGAGATTCAGATAAAAATTTCCAGAAAAGAGCTGGAAACTTGGATGTGTAATAAGGGAAAGGGCACCTAATTAGAGACCTTGTTTGGAAATTAACTGCTAATAGGGACCATAAAGGTGAATGAAAGGAAGAGTGAGGGAGAGAACTAGGGAGAGAAAGACGAGGTAATATTAACATTGAGCAGAAGTGGACTTTTCTGAAAGGTGGGTGAACTACTTCCTGGTGGTACATTATAGAATTGATGAAGTAAATGCTCTTTTCTAATTAAAACAGCTTGATATATTGAAAATGACATTACAGTAAGTGTCAAACCTATCTTTCATACTAGCTAGCAGACTGATCTTTGGCAAATCATTTAATTTCACTTATTCTTATTTTTCAAACCCATTAGAGACTTAACCTAGGAAATTGCCACAGAACTTCTAGGTGAAAAAGTTAATGATACCAATTATGTTTATATTTGTTGTATGTGAATATTACTATTTTCATTCATAGGATTGATATAAGAACAAAATAAGATAATGTATATAAAAATGCTTTATAAATTGCTCTTAATGTAGAATCTGCATGGTGCTGAAAATGAATAAGGATGTTGTACCTTTATTTGTGCATAGATTTATAGAAACATTGGTATAGTTCTCAGAATATATTTTCAATGTGACAATTTCTATTCACATGAGAATATGAACTTCATATGGTTCAGTTAATATGATAATACTTTCTAAAAATTATTGTCTTCATTTATTTTCTTTTAATTGTCCCTCTAGGTTGAACTGTGATCTCTGAATGTAAATATTAATCTTAATAATTCTAAAAGTGTTGTATTTGTATATAAGAAATAATTTTATTTCTAAGCTGATGAATTTCTAAAAGAAATTTACTCTTGTCTTCTTCCCCAACTCTGCCATCTTCCATTCTTAGTTTCCATGTAGTTTGATTTCAAAAATTAGAGACTCAATACATAGAACTTTATTTCTATTGGCAGTATTAACCCAGTACAATTCATTAAAAATACATAAGAAAATATAGATAACCACTCAAGAAGCATAATGACTTGGTTAATCATAACTAAACCTTATATGGTGAGAAACAATTAATGGCTTTTTTTTGAAGAAAGTGTTAAATTGTGTGAGAAGGAAGCGTTTTATCTTTTAGAAATAGGAATCCACTTAGTGAAATATGTTTTCCAAAGCCCAACATAGAACCTGACACCCCAAATCTGTTCATGTGTCTAGTACGTAGGAAAGGGCTTTCTTGTTGTAGGAGCAGGTACAATTTTACCTGCCTCCATGGTGTGATACATTCAGGGTTATAATTTAAACAATCATCAAGTTCAAAAGTGAGCCAAAGCATTTATTTCATCCCTATTAAATATTATTAATTTAATATGGAGTTGCTGAATCTGACTTCTCCAATGCCTTCCTCTCATCCATTGCTATAAGTCATAGGGAATTCTAGAATTAGACTATCTTAGATGAACAATAGGAATTCAGAAGACACAGAAATAGGTAAAATGTAGGAATAATCTCCTTTCCCTACTCTGAGACCCCAGTAAGGGAGATGATATGTCTACATGGGTAGAGACTCTGAATTCTATTAAAATACACTTGTTATAGACGCTGGTCTGTAATTGATTCAGGGCTGCAAGTTAAAGAATGTGTATGTGTGTGTGTGTATGTGTGTGTACCTAATTTACATTTGAAACATAGTTTTTGTTACACTATTATGGCAAAATAATAAAAAACTCACAGGCTTTTCCTGTCAGTTTATTAGGTCTGTTGGCTCTAGCATTCTCTGTGTTGTTGAATATGTGAGCATTATCTTTATTGAATTTTGGCCTCCTTGTGAAAAAAGTAGTCAATCTCTTGAAAATGTTGTCAAATGGCACCAAATCTACCCTTATGCTGGTGAAGACAAATATGAGTTTGCATCCTGTAAAAGAAATGGGCTTTTTAGAAATTGAGCTGAGCAATTTATATACTTTTTGCATTTTTCTCTTGCACATTATCTCCGGTCATTTGCTGTCTTGCAAAATAAACATCATTTTCTATTTTGTTCTTGGAAGTGATAAATTATATCTTTTAATGCTTTTATGACAACTGAGCATATACACAGAACAAATACATAAATGAACAAATGTACAATGGTTACATCTGATGTTAAATCAACTGCAGAATCTACAGTAATGTTTCAAAAGCTAATAGCAGTTTCCACTGATGGTTGAAATGCCTTCAATTTATACTAGGCCTGATGAGAAAGAATCACTAATAACTAGTGTATCATAAATTTAATTACCTATAGAATGCCTTTATACTCTTCAATGTTAGGTTTTTCATATAAAAACTATTTTACTGTTTGTCAAGATGTGTCTTTAGCTCCCAGAATACTTCCATGTTTTATCAGTTTATCCAGCAGATATGATGTCTATATTTTCAGAAGCTTATTTTTTTTTAAATTTCATAATTCTGGTGTAAAGAATTCAATGATAAAAGTTCAAGTTTTATAAAACACAGCAAACATCAAAATAGAAGAATCCCCAAATACAAACCTTATACAGCGCTTCATCCACCATAATATGAATAAAGTCATAAAATAGAAAATGAAACCTTTATAATGGACCACCCTCTCTATTAGCAATAAGGTTGTGAATAGAGACTACATAATAAGGGTAGGGCTTTTTTTATTTGCTTTTTCTCTCTAGAGAATTATGAGAAATTATAAAGCCTTCAACATTTTCCTTGCAGGCATTGTAGTCACAGCAGCTTGATGTGTTCCATTACTGGGACTGATTTCATATGCAGATGCAGTCTCTGGGGCAAAATTTCTTATGTGAGGTAAGAATAGCTACTTCTACAAATTTGTTCACCGCCCTGGAGGAGAAAATGAAACATATGTCCTAACTTCCATGTTTCAGATCTTTGGTGATCTGGAAAGAGGCATTTCCCCCTCCAAAAGGGGCTATCCAGGAAATCATTTTTAGTTTGCTTTATTGAAAGTACATCTCTCTTGGGCCAATCAGGGCTTCGGAAACATCTGCTTCAACATCAGAAGAGGGCCACAAAGGAAACCTACTCTGCTATTAACTTACATTTAAAAAAAAAATCTCATTTATTTTACTTACAAAATGTATCTTTATAATTATAATACTGAGGACATTTTTATGGACATTTAGAAATTAGGTATTTCATTATTTAAATGTTCACAGTTGTTAGTAATTATGGAATATTTAGTTTGATTTCTTTTTGAATAGCACTAAATTTACTACTTTAACCATTTTTTTTTATTGTACAATTCTGTGCCATTAGGTACATTGACATTGTTGTGCAACACCATCCATCTTCAGAGCTTTTTCATCTTGCAAAACTGAAACTGTATCAGTTAAACAATAATTTTCCATCCCTTCATCACCTCAGTCCCAGGCAACCATCATTCTAGTTTTTGTCTCTAGTAATTTGACTATTCTAGGTACTTCATATAAGTGAAATCATGCAGTCAGCATTTATCCTTTTGGTGGATGGTTTATTTCACTTAGCATAATGTCTTCAAGTATCATCCATGTTGTAGCATGCATCAGAATTTCCTTACTTCTAAGGCTGAATAATGTTTCATTGTATGTACATACCAAATTTTGTTTATCCATATGTATTCATCACTGAAAACATGGGATACTTCCACTTTTTGACTATTGTGAATAATGCTGCTATGAATGTGGGTGTACAGATACCTCAGACTGCCTTCAATTATTTTGGGTTTATACTCATAGATGGAATTGCTGGATAATATGGCAATTATATGTAAATAGGTTTGAGGAACCACCATACTGTTGTTCATAGAGGCTGCTCCATTTTACCTTCCCACCAGTAAAACACAAGGGTTCTAATTTCCTCACATCCTTATTAACACTTGTTATTTTCTGTGCCTTTTTTTAAAGCCATCAAACTGAGGGTGTTGATTTCTTTTTTCTTTCTACTACAAATAATAGTGCAGTAAATAATCTTTTACTTAAATTTTCTCTCTTTAGGTTTTTGTTCGTTTTGTTTTTTTGCTTGTTTTTGAGACGAAGTCTCATTCTGTCACCCAGGCTGGAGTGCAATGGCCTCTGCCTCCCGGGTTCAAGAGATTATCGTGCCTCAGATTCCTGAGTAGCTGGAATTACAGGCACATGCCACCACATCCAGCTAATTTTTGTATTTTCAGTAGAGACAAGGTTTCACCATGTTGGCCAGGCTAGTCTCGAGCTCCCAACCTCGAGTGATTTGCCCACCTCGTCCTCCCAAAGTGATGGGATTACAGGTGTTAGCCACAGCACCTGGCCTTATGTCTTTAGTTTCTTAGGCTACATATTCTGGTAGAAATATACTAGTATAAAGACAAAGCTAATTGTATGATTTTTATTTTTTAACAACTTTATTGAGTTATAATGGACATATGAAAACTGCACATGCATAATATATACAAATTGATAGTTTTGGACAGAGGCATACATATGCTTGATTGTTATACCAAGACTACAATTCAGGTAATAAAAATATCCATTACCTCCAAAACTTTTCTTGTGTCATTGTGTGTGTGTGTGTGTGTGTGTGTGTGTGTGTGTGTATAAGAATACTTAACATGAGACCTAACCCCTTAACATATTTTTTAGTGCACAATATCACATTAACTATGGGCACTATGTTGTACAACACATCTCTAGAACTAATTTATCTTGCATAACTTAAACTTTATACCAGCTCCCCATTTCTTCCTTCCTCCAGCCCCTGGCAACCACCATCCTATGGCCTGCTGTTATTAGTTTGACTACTGTCAATACCTTATATAAATGGAATCATACAGTTTTTGTATTTCTGAAACTGGACTGTTTCATTTAGCCTAATGTTTTCCAGGGTCATCTATGTTGTTACAAAAGTTAGAATTTTCTTATTTTCTTAAGGCTGAATAATAGTCTTGGCATGTTACTTTACAAAATTATTACTCTAATTTATACTCCTACTAGCATTGTGAAAAAGCCACTATCACCAAATGCTGTGAATATTGATTTTTACTGTTTGGGTAATTTTATTGTTGAAAAACTATACTATTTTAATTTGCTGATTATTATTAGGTAAACTTGGATTATTTATAATTTCTGGCCATTTATCTGTGTCTGTGTGTGTATTTTTGTAAACTGTCTCTTCATGCCATTTGTTCATTGTTTTCTGTGGGTTAGATTGTTTTTTCTTATTTTTAATAACAGGCTTTTTTATTAATCACCTTATGTGTAGTTTTTTTATTTTTAATTTTTAAAATGAGTTTACCATGTAGAAATTCCCAATTACCCTGATTTGAGTAATCACTCTCCTAAATGATTACTTTACCTATTGTATACTTGTATCAAAAAAACACATGTACCCCACAAATATGTATTATTATGTATCCATAATAATTAAAAATTTAAAAAAAAGAAATTCAGAGTCTTATGTACTCAAATATGTTTGATGTTTTCCCCTTTGGGTCATTTCTCACTGTCCATAGTTATTAATATGTCTCCTAATTCTATTATTATTTTTTTCTTTTTTGAGATGGAGTCTCACTCTTATTGCTCAGGCTAGAGTGCAATGCCTCGATTTCAGCTCACCGCAACCTCCACCTCCCAAGGTCAAGCAATTCTCCTGCCTCAGCCTCCCAAGTAGCTGGGATCACAGGCATGCGCCACCATGCCAGGCTAATTTTGTATTTTTAGTAGAGACAGGGCTTCTCCATGTTGGTCAGGCTGGTCACGAACTGCCGATCTGGGTGATCTGCCTGCCTCAGCCTCCCAAAGTGCTGAGATTACAGGCATGAGCCACCGTGCCTGGCCACTTCTGTTATTCTTTAGGTGTTGACTTTACATTTAACTACTAAATTGATGTGTAAAACTCCATAAATATGAATTTTTTGTTACCATAGTCTATAAGGAAGTATCTTTCATTGTTAAAAATACTCATCCTTTCATTCCAAACAACCATATGTTGGGGCCTTTATTATGTACCAAATTCTTAGGTACACAGAGGTTTCTTAGGCTCCTCATTCTATTTCATTAATATTATTGTTGATTTCTGTATGAGTATCAGTGTTAATCACTGTAGTTTCTTTTCTTCTAGTATTTTTTAAAAACACATTTTGTCACCATTGCTGCCCATGTTTGAAATTATCTTGACTGTTGTCAGATTTTTTTTATCAAAATAAACTTTTTTGTCATCTTTTATTTTAGATGGAGGGGTTACATGTACAGGTTTGGTACCTAGGTAAATTGCATGTCACTGGCGTTGTTTTAGAAATGATTTCATAACCCTGGTAGTGAGCATAGTCCACTATAGGTAATTTTTTGACTCACCCTCCTTCTACCCTCCCTGCTGCAAGTAGGCCCTAGTATCTGTGTTCCCATGTTTGTGTCCACGTATACTCAACGTTTAACTCCCATTTTTAAGTAAGAATGCACAGAATGTGGTTTTCTGTTTCTACATTAATTGCTTAGGATAATGGCCTCCAGCTGCATCCGTGTAAAGGACATGATTTCTTTTTTTATGGGTACATAGTATTTCATGATGTATATGTACCACATTTTCTTTATCCAAGCCAGTGTTGATGGGCATCTAGATTGATTCCATGTCTTTGTTATTGTGAATAGTGCCAAGATGAACATATGGGTGTGTGTGTCTTTTTAGGAGAATGATTTATATTCCTTTGCATATATACCCAGTAATGGGATTGTTGGCAGTTTTGTTTTTAGTTGTTTGACAGATCTCCATACTGCTTTCCACAGTGGTTGAACTAATTTACATTCTCACCACCAGCATTCCCTTTCCTCCAGAGCCCCACCACTGGCATCTGTTTTGTTTTGTTTTTGTTTTTGTTTTTAACTTTTTAATAATAATAATTCTGACTGGTGTGAGATAGTATCTCATTGTGGTTTGGATTTGTGTTTCTCTAATGATTAGAATATTAGTCTGTTCTCACATTGCTTAAAGAAATACTGAAGACTGGGTGATTTTAAAGAAAAGAGGTTTAATTGGCTTACAGTTCTGCAGGCTGTACAAGAAGCATGATGCTGGCACCTGCTTCACTTCTGAGAGGCCTCAGGAAACTTCCAAGCATGGCGGAAGGTGAAAGGAGAGCACACACATCACACGGTCAGAGTAGGAGCAAGAGAGAGAGGATGAAGGTAAAACACACTTTTAAACAACCAGATCTGAGAATTCATTCACTGTCACAAGAACAGCAGCAAGGGGATGGTGCTAAACCATTCATAAAGGATCTACCCCCATGAGCCAATCACCTCCCACTAGGCCCCAACTCCAGCATTGGAGATTCCAATTCCACGTGAGATTTGGGTGAGGAGATAGATTCAAACCATATCAGTTAGTGATGCAGAGTATTTTTTCATATGCTTTTTGGCCACATGTATGACTTCTTTTGAAAAAGATAAACTTTAGAATTACTATTTACTACAGGAAAAAAAAAAAAAACCTGGTATATATATATTGGAATTGCATAAAGTAATTAGCAATAGCTGATATCTTTATTATATCAAACTTCCAAACCTCATAACTTATAGATTGATATCTGATGGTTACCACTTTATTTATCAATGTTTTTAAATTAGCTATTTTGCATTGGCTACATTTACTTTCTATTTATTTAATTATAAATGTATGCCTAGTGTTCACATGTCAAACTTTTCTATTTATAACATCAATGGCTTCATATTCTATACTGGTTTTATATTTTTTCTAATAAGGGTTAAAGCTTATTGATCATTGTGATCATTCATTCATCTTTATTATTAGATGTGCCTACATGACAGTTAGCATTCAATATTTACCATGTTAAAAAATTCCAATGTTAATTTTTTATAATTGAGGAGAAATTGTTATAAATATATCTATGGTATTCTTTATGATAAATCATAAACATTTTATATTAATTATGATGAAAAATCTCTTAATAGTCAATGTTTATATATTTTTCTAAGTTGAAAAGTTGATCTATGGGAAAAACATTTTAAAAGAAAGAATATATGAGATACTTTTATGAAGAAATTATCTCTATTTTTGTCTTCTATATCTCAAAAAATTCATGAATATTAAAATTTTATATATTTATTAGGCAAATTTATTATGTATGAATGGATTTCTTCATTTCACATATAACTATTACCTTTGATTTTTAAAAAAATGAAATACATTAAAAAGAATTCTCTTTTTACTGCACCATAAATTTTTTTTGTAGCCAAAAAATCTTGATATATTTTATTATAGTCAGTAGATTTGGAGTTAAAGAATATGATTCCACAAATATTGACCTTACTTTAGCATTAATATTTTTTTGCATAGTTTTCTCAAAGTAATGGAAGTTTAGAACAAATAATTTAAATCACGCAATCTAGAATTGGTTGTGAATCCTATTGAAAATTCAATTTTCATGCCACTTCTCTTCTGAAGTAGAAGAGAGATTTCAAGGAAGATGTGGGTAATGATAAAGCTCAGAAGTTAGACTGAAACAATCATTTGTCAGTTTCCAGTTGATAACATTAGCCTTTTGCCTCGGAAACACTGGTAAATGTGGCTTCACTGTCAGAATTAACCTTGCTCTTTAAAGTACCCTCTTGACTTTAGATAAACAGAAAATAAATTCTGTAATTTCATGTACTAAATGGTTATTAAGACCACATTTTGAGCAAACCTAGGATTAAACCAGATTATGGCAATTGCAATTGAAATATAATTTTTGAAATTTTATTTTATTAGGAAACTAAATATTTGGTTTGGCTTCTGAGTACAACATCATTTACAATCTACTTAAAATTATGATTTAAATGATTCTTTTATTTATTAAATAGATCTTTGAATATAATAGAGTATGATTCAACTAAGAATTGGAAACAAAATAATTTTATTAAAAAATTATGATAAAAAGTTGATGTTATTTTTTCAAGTTTTTACGCTCTGCTTACATAAAGATCACAGAATTAACTGTCAATGCAATAGGTAAATGAATGAACATGTGGAATAGTGGTGTGAATCACCACTACTCAAAGCCAGCTTCTAATATTTGTATTTGACAAATGCAATAGTGACAAGAAAGTGAAATTTAAGATTAGAATAATATAAATTATATGTCAGTTTTCAAAAATATTGCTTATTTATGTTATTTAATTTTCAAGATACTTGAAATTAGTCACTGCTATATATATTGCAAGTAATCATACAGATACTTTTAGATTAAAGTTAAGAAGAGGACTCATTGAAATATTTCTTATTTAGAATTGAACTGCCACAAAGTAAAACTAAAAATGCAAACATTTACTGAAAATAAACTGGATATAAACAGAAGGAAAAGCTTCAGGTAGTACTTCATAGATAATAGGAGCTATTAGCCAACATTAATAAATCAGGTGAGACAAAATTACATGGGAAAAAGTGAATGCCTGGGTGTGAATACCAGAGATATTTCTAGATAAACATAATCAGAATTTTGCTTATGAGAGCATTTCCCTAAGGACCCTTTCTTGAGATATAACATAGCATCCCGAACAAAAAAGATAAATATCTAGTTAAACTCATTTATCATCACAAGGTATTATGAAATGGCAGCCCAGTGGTGACCTTACAGACTCACTGCCTTAAATCCCAGCCAAGGGATCAACATAATTGATGATTTAATAATTAACTGTTCTTTGGTTTCAAATATCTTTGTAATTAAGTTTTCAGAGTAAGCTGCTCTACAGGTGATTGCTTTTAAATCCATTAAATGGGCCGGGCACAGTGGATCATGCCTGTAATCCCAGCACTTTGGGAGGCCGAGGCAGGCAGATCACCTGAGGTCAGGAGTTTGAGACCAGCCTGGCCAACATAATGAAACCCCATCTCTACAAAAATACAAAAAAAAAAAAAAAAAAAAATAGCCAGGAATGATGGCGAGTGCCTGTAATCCCAGCTACTAGGGAGGCTGAGGCAGGAGAATCACTTGAACCCAGGAGGCAGATCCAGTGAGTCGAGATTGCACCATTACACTCCAGCCTCGGCAACAGAATGAGACTCCATCTCAAAAAACAAAACAAAGCAAAAAAACCGTTAAATGGATAATGATAGGCTACGTGTTTGAAAACATGAAGGCATGGCATGCTTGGGATGCTGAGGTTGATTATATTCTAGAAAATTTGTTTGTAATTTTGTTGTAATATTAAACTGAAAGTACTTTTAAATTTAAATATCCTATTCTTAGATAAGGCTTCAAAAACAATGCATTTTATACGACAAATTGACAATGTAGAATAAATTGTCCTTAATGATATCTTTTCTTTTCAAACTAAGGTATATATTACACAGGGAAGTCTCCTGACACCTTTTTAATGAAACTGTGAACTCACCGTCCTTAGTTCAAGATGTCTATCCCTGAGCTCACAATCATATGGGCTAGAGTTGGAGATCACTTTTGGCCACACCCATCACTAATTTCCTAAATACGCCAGTAGTACCTAGAAAGAGGAAGGTGAAAAACCTGTAAAGAGGCTTTCAGTCTCATGACTTTCAACCTCAAGATTCTTATCTCTGTCAACTCCTAGACAGTTTAAATGACTCCATGTTGCCACAAAGATTGCTTGCCAATGGTTATATATATATCCTAGGGTGTCAAGCCAGTTTGTGATTGCCTCTATGATGTTAGTTCTTGAAACATGGAGAACTTATTAGGTGGTTTTGCCTTAGGACAATCATATGATTCCGTTTGCCAATGTATCCTGATATATTGTTGGACAACTAGAATTTATAATGGCCCAAGGTCTTTTGCAAATGAGTTTAGAAGGAAAGTAACAAACAACCTCAATATTAACATAAGAACCATCATTTGATTAGGATACTGAATAGTCCTGCCAAGTATCATCTTCTTATTTAAACTCAGATTAAATGTTTCTTGCACATTACTTACCAGATATTTCACACGCAT
The DNA here is from genome assembly GCF_037993035.2 of Macaca fascicularis. Lineage (NCBI taxonomy): Eukaryota > Metazoa > Chordata > Mammalia > Primates > Cercopithecidae > Macaca > Macaca fascicularis. The sequence continues at coordinate 118,597,773 of NC_088377.1, forward strand.
CTCACTGGTTTACATTTATTCTAAATCCTTTTATTGTAAATGATCGTTCCTAGATTATAGGATATTTAAAGAATAGTTAATATATTTATTTTACTCCCTTTTCAGATCCTCATTCATATTGTTAAAATAAGAAAATGTCTATGATATCTTAAAGTCATCTCTCATTCTAAGTCCTTGTTCCTTGAATGTTCTCCCAGACTGATACTTTTCTATGCTGAGCTGTTTCCTTATTGGAGCTTCTATTGTCCTCAACCCATTGTTTTCTACAACAAAACTGCGCTCAGATCTTTCATTTTCTGGCTACAAGGAGAGGTTTTCTTTACTCATTAAACTTTCAACAAGAATTAATTAAGAACCTATTATGTGCCAGCAACTCTTCTAGGTTTTTCTGTGAATAGAAAACCTGAAGATCTATTCATGTTGGAGCTTACTTTGGGGTGATATTGATAATAAAATGAAAATACTATATAATCAAATATACAATAATTTTGAAAGTTATATTAAAAATCATATGGAAAGTCAACATGTGTTGCAGCAGGGTTACAGTTTTAAATAAGGTGGTTAAAGTAAGTTTCATTAATGTATATTCAAGTAAAGGATTAATACATCTAGACTAATTAATGTTCCAGGCTAAGGGAACAGGCAGTGCGAATACGTGCTTGATATGTTTGAGGAACAGCAAAAAAGCTGATGTGACTGGAGGAAAGTAACCACAAGGGAAAAATTGCACACACAGTGGTTAGAGACGTTATGAGGAACCAGATAATGTAGGTCATCATAACGACTGACTTTGGTTCTGAATCAAATGGGCTTCTGGTACAAGGTTTGGAGCAAAGGAATAATATGTTCTGATATTTTTAAATTGAATTTTCTGAAACCCCAAAAAACATGGAATGTGCGGTGTACCCCTGTTTACTTCTCCTTATGTTCATGAACTGTTGATTTCTTCCCACAGTTGCTGTTTATACACAGAAACACACATACACATGCATGTACACACACCCACACACTTTCTCAAATCACTAAAAGTTTTCTATAAATATCATGGCATTCCTCCTTAACCATTTCAATTTGCATTTTCCAGAAACAAAGACCTTCTCTTACACTGCCACGTCATCATTACCTTACCTAAGACAATAAACATAAATGCAGCAGTTTTCAAATTTCCCCAATTTTCAAATTTCCCAGATTTTCCTCAAAATATCCTTTTTGGCTTTGTGGTTGTGCTTTAATCCCGTGTAAACCAAAACCCACTCATTGCATTAGCTAAACTGTTTCTCCCTATTCTCCACCAATCTGATTCCTCTGCCCGCCTCTGTTCTCAATGGCATTTCATCATTGGAATAATTCAGGTCAGTTGTCCTATAGATCACTCCTTACTCTGGATTTGAGTGATAGCCTCCTGATTATTATATTCAGTTCATAATATCAGAATATATTTTGCTTCTTTCATATATGTATTGCTTGGCTAGGCAGCAAAGTCAAACATATTTACCAAGTCCACATGACATTCACTTGTTTAATCTCTATAAGGATAAACGTTTGAACCAACAGAGTTATTTCTGAAAGTCATCTTTAGTTTAAGTGATAGATGAGAATATTGGGAGAGTATAATTTTTGGTTCAATACCTTGTGAGTTTGTCGTGGAGAATTGTGTTTTATTTACCTACTTCATTTATCCCATAGGGAAGACAGTTGATTTCTAAATTTTGCAACATTCTAGTTAGATGTGTTATTGATGAAATTGCTGCTCAGATTTGATGACAATTTAATGTAGAACAAAACTGGATTGAGTGACCTTTGCTGCAATTGATGCTGGCCTTTCTTCTTGTTAAGTGACTGGTCAATTTATCTAACTTATAGGAAATATTGTGATTGCTAAATGGACTGTCATAGATAAAGATATACACCATTCATCTTGAAAAGGTTCACCAGGCAATAGTAATGAGAGAAGGTCAAGGGGCATAAGACTTCATAAACCTTTTAAAATTCAGTGTCCTTCCACACATATGTAGTTGTATTTTTTTAACTTTTGACTATTTACTTAGAGTCCACTGTCACTGAATAGACACTGTGTACACCCAAATGTGAGAATATGTTTTGCTAAATAATTAGAAAGTCAAACTGTTTAGATTTGTGTACAGGATAAAAAATATTTTTTGTATATTATTTGAGATGAGAATTCAAACTCAGATAATTATTTTTATGCTAAGTTGCTTGGGTTCTGACCTATTTTTAAGGAAAATTGGATTTATATTCTGATACTACTGTACATGTTCAGGGTATGTGCAGGCTACAATGGACAGAACTAGAGGGCCATAACCAGTTTGGAAAGAAAATAGAATACCACTACTATATACTTATATGAAATATTCAAGGAAACCAGCCTGTTTGCCAGGAAATCCAAGCAGGTGAAATGCATAATAATCTCACTTAGTGACAGAACGTGTGACTAAAATGAATGAAGAACATGTAATACAAAATAAAATTTAAGTTGCAATAGTCAAAGTTATTTCTCTACAAGTTATTATATACATTATATTTATTTTAACTATTCATATTTATTTCAACTAGTCTAAGCAACTTCCAAGTAATGAAACATTTGTTGTTTTTGACCTGTACAATTTGTTATTCTTCATAGGCAGATGGTAACCTATGGTACTGGTAGAAAATGCTATTCAGATTGATATCACCTAGTATATCTCATTAACGCATGCTGAAGCTGGGCAAGTCTTTTCTAGATTTTTATTCATAATTCTATGAGAAAGTATCTTAAGATAGCAAACTTAAATACTGGCATCACAGGTTCTTATATTTATGGGCAAAAACATGATGAAATAAAGTTTATGTTTCTCCTTTATAGTGAACTTTTAAATAATAAGTCCTTGAATTACTTTCTGTGAATGAATCTATATTTTCCTATAGCTTATTACACATTTTTGAGTATCAGTTTCTCACAAAAATGAATTTTCGTTTTTGATATATTTTTTGAATTATCACTTCTAATAAAAAGATTTATACATTTGTTATCTCACATATTTTTATGTATTTGAACAGTGTCTACTATATCTTCCTTATCTCTCGGGCTTGTCGTTAAAAATTTCTATACTGTTACAGATTTTAAACCATTTCTCCCTACGTTAGAGTATGACAGATTAGCCTCTTAAAACCCTTATCCTAGTTTTTCAGAGTTTTTCCTTTTAATTTAATGAATTATAAAAGTCACTTCAATTTTAAAACATTGTTTTATTCAAATTACTGTGTTTTCCAAAGGATGAAATTGAATAATTTGACTTATTGAAGTCTTCCAAGTAATATAATCTGTTAGTTTACTAAATTAGCTCATCCCGTAATTACTAAAAATTATGATGAAATCAGAATTTAGATTTTAAAAAATATTTAAATTATTGATCTGATTATGCTTTCATGAGAGGCTATGTAAGGTAACTATAGTTTCATTCCCATCCCTTTACCTTTATATTTATCTATTTTTATAGTATAGACTGTTTATAAATATCATTAATTTAATTTCAGTTGGTATTTAATGACGACTATGTTGTCAAGAACTGACCCGTCAAGTTCATACTCTTTCTACCTTAGTGTGAGTCATTTAATTTAAGGTAGGATTGAATAATTGGGCTATATGAAATTAAATTTCTTATAACAATCAATTGGTAATTATGAATATTTGCAGGATTTATTTACATTCTTTTTCTGATTTTTGATGGGAAGAAAGGAAAAACAGAGAAAGGATGATGCAATTTAATAACATAATTGATAACTGATCAAATAGTTTGAATTCTTTTAAGAGTTTTATAAAATATGACTTATTATCCCATTTAATGCTAATCATAGTCTTACTTTACTCCACAAAGAAATTTTAGATTATACCTCCAACTAATATGTTTTTATATAACATATCATCTTTAAATCCTGAGGAAATGAGCAATAAATAAGAGCTTTGAGAAAAGCTACTGCAGGAATCTAAATATCATTTTTCTAGAAAGGCAGGAACCATATTTAATAACCAGCTACAAATATTGATGGTCATTAAGGGAAATGACATTCAAAGAATGAGTTAAGGTGATAAAAAACTAACCTGATTATTTTACTGTTTAAGTTAGAAACACTAAGAAGTCTTATTAATCCGTCTACTTCAGTTTCTGAGTTGATTGTTTTAAGGCACTATGCTAAGATTTATCTATATGTAAAATATACACACACACATATATCTATATGTATTTATGTATATGTGTACATAGAGGTGTATATATGTATACATGGATATATATGCATATACATTTAGATATATATGTACAGATGAAACAATGTAAAGATATTTTAGTTTATATAAACACAACAAAGAGAGCTTCTTACTTAGTTCAGTCAAGATATAGACAGCAAAGGATTACCCTGAGAAGTGGTATTTTAGCTAAGACCTGAAAGTTGAAAAGAGTTGGTAAGGTAGATGAGGACAGAGATGACAGAGGGCATCCTAGATGGAGGAAGCAGCATTTGAATGTGTCAGACTGTGGGATGATCTGGTTACCAGTGGCATGGAAGTACAGTTTATATTAAGGGAATACTTGGAAAGGAAGTTATAAAAACAATTTGGAATGGCCTTTTGTACTATACCAAAGTGTGGTGGGGTTGTTAGTTTTTTGTCTTTTTCTGGTCAGTGATAGGGACCCAATAAAGAATGCTGAGTAATGAAATGATTTATTAATTTATATGTTAGAAATATAATTATGTTTGCTTAGGATTGTTTTGGCTTTTGGGGCTCTTTTTTTGCTTCCATATGAATTTTAGATTTTTTTTTAATTCTGTGAAAAATGACATAGGTAATGTGAAAGGAACTGTGTTGAATCTGTAGATTTCTTTGGTCAATATGGTCATTATAATTATATTGATTGTCTAATTCATGAGCATGGAATGTTTTTCCACTTGTCTGTGTCATCTATGATTTATTTAATTCATAGTTTTCCTTGTAGAGATCTTTCACCTCCATATGGGACTTAAATAAACTAAAGAGTTTCTACACAGCAAAAGAAACAGTCAACAGAGTGAGCAGACAACTTCCAGAATGGGAGAAAATATCTGCGAACTATGCATCTAACAAAGGATTAATATCCAGAACTTATAAGGAACTTAAAGAAATCAACAAGAGTAAAACAAATAACCTCATTTATTGAAAAGTAGGCAAAGGACAGGAACAGACATTTCTCAAAAGTAGACACATGAACAGCCAGCAAACATATAAAAAATGCTAAATATCACTAATAAGCAGATAAATGCAAATTAAAGTCATGTGATACCATCTTATACCAGTCAGAATGGCTATTACTAAAGTCAAAAAATAATAAATGATAGCTAGGACGAATAAGAAAGGAACAACCTAGACACTGCTGGTGGGAATGTAAATTAGTTTAATACCTATGAAAATCAGTATGGAGATTTCTCAAATAACTAGCAATATAATTACCATTCAACCTAGCAATCCCACTAATGGATAGCTGCCCCAAAGAAACCATTTTATCAAAAAGACACACATACTTGTATGTTTATCACAGCACTATTCACAATCCAAAGTCAGGAAATCAACCTAAGTGTCTGTCAGCAGTGGCTTGGATAAAGAAAATATGGTACATATACACCATGGAATACTATGCAGCCTTAAAAAGCACGAAATCATGACCTTTGCAGCAGCATGATTGAAGCTGGAGGCCATGATCCAAAGTGAATTAAAGCAGAAACAGAAAATAAAATTCTACATGTTCTCACTTATAAGTGGTAAACAATGGGTACAGATGCACATAAAGATGGAAACAATAGACACTGAGGACTCCAGAAGTGGGGAAGGAGTGAGGCAGGCAGGTGTTGAAGAGACTACTTATTGGGTACTATGTTCACTGTTTGGGTGATGGGTTCTCTAGAAGCCCAAACCCCGGCATCACCCAACATACTCATGTAACAAATCTGCACATGTATCCCAAATCTAAAATAAAACTTTAAATAAAGAAAACAATGAATGCAATTCTGATATCAAAATAACAGTTTAAAAGGGAGTGTGTGACAAGATTAAAGGGTTGTTAGAAATTGACACTTTGCAAGTCTCTTGGAAGGTATTTGCAACCATGGATGGTAAATGATAAGAAGTACTACAAACTATCATTCACATGTTAACACAGCCTCCTCATGAAAACACTATACATATATACACACACACACACAATATATGTATTACATGTATATACATTGTGTGTGTGTGTATGTGTGTGTATATGTATATATACATGTGTGTGTATATGTATATATAGATACACACATACATACATATAATGAAATAATGCCCTTTATGAAGAAAGATATCCATGATGAAAACATCTTTATGAAATAAAGCTCTAAGAAAGTATGTTTCTATTTGCAAAGTGATTCTATTTGCAAAGATGTTATATATTGACCAGAATTTTATTGGTGGATGACGTGATATCTGTTTCAACCTTCAGTTAACAGATTTTGGATTTCCCTTTCCCACAAAAGAAGTATTGATTTTTATATCTGTTTAACCACTAATGAATATGTGTTAATGAAAACCCAGGGCAAATTCTGTATTTTGAAATGGATTTGCTTTTTAAAAAATTGAATATAAAGATCTAAAAAGATGTTTGATGTAATCAAAGTTGTCTTCAAGTTTTAGAAACAGCAGTTAATCTTCAGGCTGTTCAAAAAAATTTTTTATTTATTTTACATATTTATAATTTTGGATTTGACATATTTATAGCTTATTGACATCTTAGCAATGTAAGTTTGTATTAGATTTATACATTAGAATATTATAGACAGTAATTTTTATTTGTGTTTTAAAATATGTAACATTAGTAATTATCATGCCATATGATACAATAATTGATTTTTCAAATGTTCTTAAAAGCGAATTTTAAGATTTTGTTTTTATTTTGTATCATAACAAATTTAAAACTCACAAATTATTTTCAGTTAAGAGTAATTATTTTGATTATATGGTTTTAAACTGGTTGTTTGCTGATATTATTAACATAGTATTTGCTAAAGCCTCTGGTACAACATGAAAGCTGTAATAAAATTTACTGTAAACCATCCATGAAGGGGACTTCTACAGATGTTGTGATTATGTGAGCCTAGAGGCTATATTGCTATAATTGGCGTCCTGTGAGGCTGGTGTTCTGCAATTTTTCCTGAAAGCTCAGCGAACAAGAAGATTGGATTTCGCAATGTTTACATTTGTTGGCTGTGACTTTGCGTTAGCAACATTCACATGAGGAACAGTCATTCTTACTTGCGATACTGTTCTTTATAATAAAATGCAAAAATACATCCTATTTTTTTTTTTGCCCACTACAGATTTATTTCCTTTGTTATTTTTGAAACACTATTAAATGTTACTGAATGTTCTTTTTTACAACAAACATTATATTTATTTCTGCCTCAGTGCAAATGTACTTAACTTTACTTGTATCCATCTAAATCACCCAAATGTCACTCCATTAATTTTTGAATTTTCCAGTTTGGAAGTTCATTTTATTACAATTATTTCAGTGGATATAATGGGCATTTTATTGGAAATATTTATCAGAACAAATTCCAGAGTGTCTATCATCATCTTTCTCTTCTTTCCCAATAACATAAGTACCTTGAAATGTTTTAAATCTAACCACTCCTTCCAACTTGTATAATATTGCTTCTCATATTTTGTTTGTGTGTATTTGTATCACTTAATATTAGATATTCTTATCAATTCCTTATACAGTCAATGGTGGCTTAGATCCACTCACATATATGTACTGCTTCTCCAAACTTCTTTAGGTCACTAACTTCTCTATGCAACATATTCTTTAGAAGTTCTATTAATGAGAGTATGCAGTTTGTAAACTATCTCAATTTGTTGATATTTGAAATGTCTTTAGTTCACTATTGTTATGAAAGAATGCTTTGCCCAGCATAATATTCTAGGTTGACAGATAATTTTCTCATAGCATTTTGAGAAACTTTCATAAATTTCTTGTGTTTGGTGTTCTGCTCTCTAGGTGGGATTAGGTAATCGTGTGTGTGTATGTGTGTATGTGTATACACCTCTCTAGAAATTCACTTGGCTTTCTGAATATGAAAACTTTTATCTTTCATGAATTCTGAAAAATTTAGTTATTATTTCTTGTATCACCTTCCCTTATTCTTCCTATATTCTCTGCACAGAACACTGATTCGATATGTTAGATCTTCTCAGTCTTTCTGTCCTTGTCACATATTCATATGTCTCTATGCCACACTGTGGATGATTTCTACAGATTAATATGTTTCAACTTATTATCCCTTGTCCTGTATCTAATCTGATGTTTAATATTCTCAATGAATTTCTAAACAACCACGCTTTTTAGTTGTGATCATTTCATTGGCTCTTTTTCAAATTACGTGGTCATTTTTGCCTCTTCCTTTAGCATACTTTCTCTACATATTGCTCTTCTTTTAAACAAATAAATCTTAGGCTATGTTTAATGTTGTATAATTCTGCTGTTTTTGCACACTTCAACTGTAATGTGTTGTTTTTTACTGACTTTCACTTATGGTTGCTCCTTTCCTGTTGAATTCATGTTTCTTGGAACATTAGCTATTGGAATTCTTTGAAGTCTTTCGGCTTATTTTCTCCAGAGAAAATTTGTGTTTACTTTTTCCAGGTCCCTGGATCATTACCAGAAGCAGCAACTTAAAGCTTTTTTTTTTTTACTTAAGATATTTTTGACCTGGTTTTTCAAACTACAGCCTGCAGAACAATTTCAGCCTGCTGCCTGCTTTTATGAATAAAGTTTTACTGGCACGCAGCTACATACATGTTTTGTCCTTGGCTGCTTTCCCATTACAATGGCAGAATCAAGTGGTTGGTTGCAACAGAGGCCATGTGGCTCACAGAGCCTAAAATATTTACTCTCTGGTTATTTACAGAAAAACTTTGACAACCACTAGTTTAAGCCATATAATCCATTCCTTTAAAGATAGGATTGTGGCCTTGAACTCTCATAGGATACTTTTTGCTTATTCCCTTCCAAATAGAAACATTGATAAGACAGAAAATTATCTTTGTCTTCTGTCTGTAGTTTAACCATGGATAGATTCACCTTGTGGGACTCCTGGCATCCCTTAGAAGTCCTTAATTTTACTTCTCATTTTGAGCTGCTTTAGGGTTTTGTCATATGCTCAGTACACTTGTAACTTTTACAGCCAAACCCTGTACCAGCCAAGATGAACGAAAATATACCTCTGGCAAATGCAGATTTCAGCATTTACTTTTCTCACTGCATTTATGCTTTCTTATTTTTTGTGCATCTGAGTTCCTCTCTTATCAGCTCAGCCATGCATTAAGAAAATATACATGTTATATTTTATCTAACATTTAAAGGTTTTCTACACTAAGAGGATTTCTCTAGACATCGGTTCCATCATATTATCAAATATAGAGCATAACCTATTTTAGGGATTATCTCAAACTACACTTCTTCCCTCAAGCTAGTGTAGTTTAAGTCTACTGGTTTTGAATTCAGGCTGCTACAAACAGTTCAGGTTCCACCATTTTCTCTATATGTGATTTTTGGCTTTTACTTAATTACTATTAGATCTCTATTTCCTTAATTAAAGATAATGCACTTATTTATTAGGGTCTTTGTGATGATAAAAGTGAAACATATATATATGAATGCATATTATATATAATGTTAGCACAGTGCTCAACAACAGTAAGTGGTCAATAAAATATTTTATAGTCATTATTATTATTATTACTGTATTGGCCTATTCCATTTTTAATTAAGCCTATGTTCTAGTCATTTATTCTAGAATCTGAACATTTCAGTAATTAACACTTGACTAGCCTTTGAGGGTAAGAGAATAATTATCAAATATTCATGTATTACAGACACTTTATAAAAGTCCATTAAAGGTATTTACTCTAAATCATAAATAATGTTGCAATGGACAAAGGGAATACAAATATAACATTCTGGAGAATCAAAAAAAAGAACTTATAATCTGTCAGTTACTTTTCTTAAATACCTCTAATATCAATCAACTTACTCATTTGGGGGAGTTTTATATGGTATTTAGAGGATTAAATATGAGTTAGTATTAATGAAAGAATGAGTAAGTATCCAGAAGATCTGAATTTAAGTCCCAGGATTTACAAGGCTAGATCTGGAACTTTGGGTAAGGCAGTTACTCACTGCTTCTGTTTTTTTCATTGAGAAGATGAGATCAATAATACTTCCTTTCTTATAGGGCAGTGTTGTGAAAGTATACAGAGGTATTCTGAAAGTATGTAGCATTGCTCAATGCCTTAACATTTGTTGTTACTGGTGTTTTGGAAAAACTGAGCATCATGCATCCATATTATAGATCTCATTCTGGTTACAGTCATTAAATATGTGCCAACCAATGTGGTTAAACATGAAAATAGATGTGATAAATACCAAGTTTTGTCTAAATATTATTTCCAAACTCTAATTACAATGTTGTTCTACCATTGTGCTTTTAGTATCTTTTCAGTACTTCTGTGAAACAGTAACCTTCATATTTGCAGTGGCTTTATATTTAAAAATACATATATTGAGATCAATAAATGTTTACTGAGCACCCACTAGGTGTAAGGCATTATGCCAGAAGTTAAAAAGAAAATCTATTTAATCAGACACACTATGGCCTTAAGAAACTTATGTGTTCTGCTTGCACACCAGAGATAAATAAAATCTAAACTCATTTGATGCCAGAATTTAGGATGCAATAACTAAAGAACATGTTATTTCCTTAAAAATAATCTCAAAACCCTAGAAACAACTTCAGGCTAAAAATATCCTCTTTAAAACAGAATACTGTTTTTGATTTAATTTCTCACTTGCTGTTGCCTACTGTACTTCTTTGATTATTGCCTTTCCTTTCTGTATTTTCAACTCTGTAGTTCTGGAGGTTGCTTTCCTCCAGTATATAAATATTCTCAGCTTACTGCAAAGCTTAATAAACCAATAGAAACAAGCAAATCCACGCAACCTACTTGCCCTATCTAATCACATCTCTCTCCTTTTTCTTTATGATCAGGTTTACTGAATGAACTTTTATTTTTCTGGTCCTGTGATTTGCTTCCTGTCGCTATGATTTTACTAAAGCCTTTCTTCTTAAGGTCGCTGAGGACCTGTTAATTACTAAAAAAGTGCATTAGACACTTCTCAGAAAAAAAGTGTATTAGACGTTTCTCAGAGAATCTCTCTCCCCACTTCCCCAAGATATTTCAGTTGCTCCCCAAGTATTTCCCACATTCTTTCTCTCCTCCTCTTCCCCACTCTCACCACCTTAGATATGGACTACTGATTATTGATCCTGACTTTTCTATATGCATCCAGTCTTGACCCTAGAAGTCATCTTCCAAAATGTGTGGTCATCTTTGTATGCATAACATTTATCACCTCATTACTGTCCTCAAAATGTTTAAATTAATGGATTTCTGAGTAATTAAGAAGATGGGGTTTTCAGGCTTTTAGTAACATAATAGATGTGGAAGGGACAGAAAGGGAAGGTATAAGAGGACCCAGGATGAATAACCTGGTACATTCTGCAAATAGAGAAACTGGGATATAGTGACATTTAAAAGCAGATGCAATGATAATGTTGCTATGATATAAGTTAAGGGTCTTTTATTAACATTAAGTAGATTTTTAGCTGAAACATAAATATAAGCTCAAATGAAAATTGTATTTTCAAAGTGGCAATCTTTTCAGAACTACTTTTAGGTGTATATGACATATTTTTCCTTGCCTTTCTCTAAAAGTTGTTATTGATACAAAATTACACATTAATTCCTTTTGGCTTTATTTTAAATTACTTAAATGAATACATCTAGATCTATTTCTAAGCAGTATTTCTTTGAAATTTAAACTTATCAAAAATTATGTCTAACTTCATACTAAAACGAGTGAAATGAACAACACTTCCCCTGGTCTGCTCTGAGCCAGTGATTGTGCACAGCAGGAACAGTAGAGTCAAGACATTCTGTTCAACATGAGATACTTCCAGCTGGAATTTTTGGTCCAAACACTTCCCATCATCTTGACAGAGACTTCCTCTGACCTGTGCTGCAGTCTGAGGCATTTTCTACCCAATCTTTCCTTCCCTATCTCTGTTATAGATGACAGAGCTGCCTCAGGGTCTAACAGACTTCCCTGACTTTCCAAGCCCTCCCTTTTAGCTTTCACAAGCATTTCTCCCCATTTACTATCTTGTAGTGTCCAATCATGGAAGACTCTAACCAGGACAACTTTATAATAGAGTTCTTGGATTTAGGATTTTTGCCTATAACCAAATAGTTTGCATATTCATGCTTTTAATTGGTATTGTAACAATTTAATATAGATGTTTGCTATTTTAAAAAATAGTTTTTTCAGGATTTGTAGGAAATGCCTTCCTATCATATACTATGTCCCTAAATGAGGGCTTCTCAATTTTGGCACTGTTGAAATTTTTGACTAGATAATTCTTTGTTTTGAATGGCCATCTTATGCACTGTATGACTTTCAGAAGCAGCCCTCAATCCTCCGCCCACTAGAGGCCGGTAGCACTGCCCTCCTGTCTCCAGAAATTGTTAAGTGGCTTCTCAGAGGCAAAGTGACCCCTGGTTAAGAACCACTGATCATGTATATAATTTGTGTTGTTGGTGTCAGTGTCTACATATTGTCAACATATAGTTCTATTATTATATATAGTTCTGTTATTATATTCTTATGCCTAAGTAATAAATTTATTTTTACTCTACTCAACATAAACTATATAACACATTTAGAGAACATCAAAGATGGCAAAAAAAGGAACTACGTTGTATGTTAAAATCAACTATGTCCTAGGAAATAAAATATATGGCCATTACAATTGAAATAGAAAGTTTTTTAAAAGATTTGCACGTGTACAGATTTTGAAGAATAACAAGAATTTCTTTAAATGGAAAAACTTTGAGGCAAGAATAATTTCATGACCTAAATCATAAAAGCAGAAATAAAAGTACATCAAGAAAAGCACTTTCCAAGGGGACCATCTTGACAGGAAGCAGAGGAAAGATTCATACTAAAAGTGGTAGGGTAGTAAACATGTAATTTCTTCAATTATAATATTTTCTAAGACTTAAAAGGATGTATTTTCTCTGCTTCCTTTAATCTACCAATTACTAAGTTCTATGTATGGCTCCATGATGTCACTTCAGTGAATTTTCCTCTCCATTGTGGTACAGGCTATTAAACCCAAGACTTTTGTACGATCATAACATCTTCTTACCTCAAGTCCTCACTTCAGTTACTCTCTATTTTTATCATTTCAGTCTCTTTATTGATACTCTCTATATTTCAGAAACATCATTTTCATACTTTTACTTCTTTAGACATGGTTTCTTTGATTTCTTTGAATATATTTGTAATAGATTATTTAAAATATTTTTCTAGTACATCTGAAATGTGAGCTTCCTGGGAGATAGTTTCTATTGAATGCTTTTTTCCTTATATTAAGGCCAAACTTTTTAGTTTCCTTATGTATCTTCTAAGTATTTTTGTTAAAAATAGACATTTAATATAAAGTGGCAACTCTGGAAATTAGATTTTGTCCTTTCCATAGTGTGTCTGTTTGTTGTTGTTGCTGTTGTTTTTGTTGTCTTTCTATACCTCTGTTTTGTGGTATTCATAAACGAATTCTGTAAAATCTGGATCTAATTCTTTTTAAATTACTGATGATAATTCTTTTTCTTAATATTGGTAATTTATGTTTCTCTCTCTCTCTCTCCATTGCATCATTTGTACTAGGAATTTAGCAAGTGCATTAATCTTTTCCAAACAGCAACTTTCTTAAGTGTTTTTCATATGTATGGTCTCAGGTCTCAGGGCAGGCCAGCCAGACTGGGAACTGGGCCCAGATGAATAGTGGTGACAGTGACAGCTGTAGCAGAAACAATATTAGGGGCAGTAGTTACAGCCACTGCAGAAAGAGAGAGAGAGAGAGAGAGAGAGAGAGAGAAAGGACTGCATATATAAGCAGTGTTGGGATCCATAGTGGGAGGCCAGTTTGACTTTCCACCCCCTAAGTTTAAGCTATAGCAACTTTTAACACTGTGGCCTGAGTGCTGGGACAGTCTGTCAGGTAGCAAGCTTTGTTAATAAGTTATTTTTTAAAAAGTGTACAAGTAGACATTGCAATAATGCATAACAGAGAGTTATTACAATTTTTAAAAGAGTTCAGAATCTCTGATTTTGAAAACTACAACATTGCAAAACATATATCTATGAGTTTAGAAATGCAAATTAATTTTAAAGATCATCACATTCAGTGGAAAATAATAATTTTCACATGAGCTTCTAATGAACAAATCGATTAGAGAGACAATTTCAAATTTTTTTTTTCTGTAATTGAAGATGCAGTGATATATTATATAAATAAATACTTTGAATTATACACATCCTATAAAGCCATGTTTGGTCTCTTATACAACCTCCATAGTTACAGGAGCCTTCAGAGGAAACATTAAATTTTTATTTTATAAATTAACACTTAAAATTAAATTCAGATTTACACAAAATTGATCTACGTAAAGAGTTAAATATTTTTAGAAACACTGATTGATTGATTGATTGATTGATTGATTGATTGATTGATTGACTGAGACAGGGTCTCTCACTCTTGTTGGCCAGTCTGGAATGCAGTGGTGTGATCATGGATTACTGCAGCCTCGACCTCTCGGCCTCAAGCAATTCTCTCAACTCAGCCTCAAGTAGCTGGGACTACAGGCACATGCCACCACACCTGGCTAATATAATTTTTTAAATTTATTTTTTGTAGAGCTGAGGTATCATTATATTGCCCACTGTGGATTTGTGGGCTCGATATGTCCTTCCACCTTGGCCTCTCAAAGTGTTGGGATTAAAGGTATGAGCCACTGAGAGGGGTCTTTAGAAACTTCTAAATGTTGAATCATTAGCCCTAGATGTACTAAAATTTATGTTATAAAATAATCAAAATTTATCTTAATATCACACTCTGTAAATTAATCTTAGCTCTAGTAACAGTTGCATCAGTGGATTCTTCCCTAAATGAACAATTATCAAAAATTATGTACTAAAAATTATCTTGCATCGCCCAAAAAGGACTGATGTTGCTTTCAATTTAATTGGAATGATGAAGTAGAAAAGTATAAATTGTAGAAAAATGAGAAGAAAAATGTTGGGGATGCACGGCAACATATTCAAGCTATGTACAAGGAATTTGATGTCGAGGCATGGAAAAATAGTGAGGCACGGTGTGCATGTTTTTTGTGCATGACACTGAAACTCCTTGACCCTGAAAACAGGGCAAGAAATGGAATGTGTGATAAGGAGTGCTGAAAACAGCCTCCTGTGAATGTGGTCTGAGTGCTTTTATATGTAGTAAACAAGGCCATATGTGCCTCATGATCTGACTGCAAATTGCCACCTGGTGGATGTCTCTTGTTTGTCTCAGTTGTAGTTTAAACAAGCTCTCTCAATAAATATTCCATGGACAGATCTTGGGCTGACACTCTCTCAGAGGAGCTGCTCCCCACCCCGCTCAGTTGAAATTTTCTGAGTACTTCATTTTCAGCGTTCACTGCAGCTATAAGCTGCAAATGGTCACCCCGACATGATTGCCTTAAAATTACATGTGGAGTAAGTAAACTCATCAATCTTTGGGGTAGTATCAGCAAGGGACAGTCCCAACCCCTTTCGGGAGGATGAGACCGATTCACATTATACCAGGGGTCGGGTTGTCATGGGTCAGAAATTGACCAAAGAGCAGAAAGGTTTTTTAAAACTGTGCAACAATTACTTAAGGCTATCCAGTGCACTGTAAAGTCTAAAACTTTGCATAAGCTTATGTTTTTAATTTCACAGGAATGCCCTTGTTCCTCTGATCAAGGAATATTAGAGTTATGGGACCAGGTGGGTCCCTGCCTGAAAAGAGGATTCGAGCAGGGTCATTTTGACCACCTGGACTCTGGTACACTCTGCGTTGTGCCCTTTTTATATGCCAGATCATGTTGAGTCAGATCGCCCATTTTCTTCACCTGAAGGTAATTCAGAAAATTTAATGGGAAAGAGAATGCAGGCACCAGAACAATAGGGAGGGGCTCCTCCCCCCACCTCATTCCCTTCATTAGGGCATAAAGAAGACACTTTTTCTAGTGATGATGAGGATGGACTGGAGCCTTTTCCTCCCCTAATAGAAAAGACATTGCCCTCTTCCTCCACCCTTAAGAAGACCTACCGCTGTTGGACCAACAGACAACTATCCGGTTTACGGCCATGGGAGCCCCTGCAGCGGCACAGAACCAGTTTCTTATGTATCTGGCAGTAACTGGGGAAGCTTCTGAGAAAGTAAGACAGACATGGATGTTGGGGTGGCTGGTAATTCTTGTTCTTTGCCAGGTGGACTCAGCTCAAGAACATGTTTATTGGAGTCATGTTCTGAATCCCCCTGTTTTTAATGTTATTACGTGGTGGGATGCAGACCCGCCTTTGTCATCTAATGATACTTCTTGGATGGGAAGTCGATGGATGCCCTTGTCTTACCCGTTAACTGAAAATTGAGGATAGATTAAACTCAATGACTCTTTGCCTCTATTGTCTAGTAATCCCTCCACTTGTTTTTCCACAATTACTCACAATAAGTGTATTACTCTCATTCCTCAGGAGCATCTTTACTATCTGCCCAAAAGGGATGCTAAACTTGCAAATTTGACCTTTATTTCTGCTGTTAGATTAATCTTACTGAGGTCTCTAATGAAGTTGTACAAGTGCCTGATCATCCTATATGCTATCTGAGTAAAGACTGAAGATATAAGTTTGAGGCTGTCCAGTAGTTCCTGTGCAGACAACCTGCACCACGTCAGGGGCCTCTGTTTGATAATGGCACCTTACCAGGTTGGGGTCCCCATGGTAATCTCATGTCTGCAAATCAGACTATTGGGTTTGGGAGTCCCTCCAATAGTGCCATCACTTGGTCAGAATGTGGGCTTTCAGGACCAATGTTACAATTAAAAGGGGGACAAGCTTTAAGCCCTGCTCATACCCAAACTTGAAGACTAGGACTTCCTTTTTTTTTAACGAGTTCTTTCACATGATAATTACAGTAGTAGCAGTGACAACTACACCCTCTCCTTGCACAATAATGTTACTGATACAGTCCTGATTTGTACTACGCACCCCTATATACTTCTGTTTGGGCAAGGTGTTCCTAACATCGAGCAGAATCAATCTTTTATAGTATTAATAGTAATTAATAATTAATAATCCTTTTATAGTCTCTTCCAGTAGTTGGTATGCTACATGCTTGTCTCATCAAAACATTATACAGTTAAATATAACCTATGTCGTAATCTTAAAATGGCATACAGAATTGTGGCTCCCTGTAAATTTAACCAGGAACTGGGAAGGGGATTCCACCCTGCAGTTATTTAGAAAAGCACTGTCTAGTATTAAAAAAAAAAAAAAAAAAATTCTGGCCACTTTAATTGCCTTTTTAGTCTCAGCTATTATTATATTAACAACTGCCACTACTACTGCTGTCTCTTTGATAGAATCTATTCATACAGCCTCAGTCGTGAACCACATGCTATACGATGTAACCCATGAATTTCCAGAACAAGTAAACATTGATAAGAGTATTTTGTCTCACCTAGAGGCCCTTGAAGCGCCATTGAATGGCTAGGAGATCAACAACAGGCATTCATTACCCATCAAAATGTATATTGTGATTGACAATATATTCTATCTGTGTTCCACCTTTGCCATATGATAGCTCCCAGTATGCTTGGAAGAGGGTGAAAGCATACCTATGAGGGGCTTATCACGACCACCTATCTTCTCAAGTTTCCACTCTTGAGTGCCAGTTAAAGAAGCAACGTGAAGAATGGTCACAGCAATTACAAACAAATACCCTTCAGCAATTACAAGAAGACTTTTGATTGTTAAACCTGAATACTTGGTTGTCTGAGTCAAACATACACATTTGGGTGATGGCCACTATACTTGTTCTTTTTTATATCTGTTTGCTAGACATCTACAAATAGCTCTGTGCCGCCACCCAACACATCTATGACTAGGGAAGAATGATAGAAGCTTACCTTGCATTAGATAACCAACATGTTTTAAGAATTAAAGAAGGGGGAGATATGTGGGGGGTGCACAGCAATATATCCAAGCTTATGTACAAGGCATTTGAGGTTGGGGCATGGAAAAATACTGAGGCACTGTGTGCATGTTGTTTGTACATGAGACTGAAACTCCTTGACCCTGAAAACAGGGCAAGGAGCAGAATGTGTGATAAGGAGCACTGAAAACAGCCTCAGGAGAATGTGGTGTGAGTGCTTTTAGATGCAATAAACAAGACCGTATGGGCCATATGTGCCTCATGACTGGACCGCAAATCGCCACCTGGTGGATGTCCCTTGTTTGTCTGAATTGTAGTTTAAACAAGCTCTCTCAATAAGTATTTGGTGGACGGATCTTGGGGTGACACTCTCTCAGAGGAGTTGCTCCCTGCCCCGCTCAGCTGGAATTGTCTGTGTACTTCATTCTCGGTGTTTGCTGCGACTATAAACTGCAAAAAATCTTATGATCAATAAATATATCACATTAACAAAGTATTATGATTTATTTTACTATATCAACGTGTGACTTCAAGAGATTATTTTTTAATAATTTATAAGTTTGTATTGTTATTCATATATCACTATTGCCCTATTTCATTTTATAAGAAAATATGTTTAAAAGTAAAAGATTTGTATTTTAGTACCTTTAATAGCATGTCTTGCTTTTTGAAAAAGAAGTCCTGTGAATTATGAGGTTGACCCTGACAATAGTTTGTACATAGTTTGGAAGTTCATAGCTTTAATAATCTTGTACACCATTTATATGACTTTTCATTATGTCTCTTGACTTTGTTCTGAGGGATTTTTAGAGGAAGAGTGAATAAAGTTTAAATTACAGAAATATTGAGAATATATACATGTGTCTTTAAAATATTCCATTGTTTGAATACTAATAATTTTTGTGACAAATACTTTTTAGACTGCTTTAATACTTTTCCCTAATAAGAGTTTTCAAGAAGAAACTTTAATAATTGGGGAATGGTTTTATCTCCAATCGCCTACTAATTATTTTCATGGGTAAGTTTGAGTCACCTTCTTTATTTACAAAAAACCTCATCTCACTCTCCTGTTACCCAAGCTTTGCCCAAAGAGAAACCTGTTTGTTACTATTCAAATTTAATCATGTCAGTAACTCCTATAATTTTTGTCTTCTGAAGCAGTTTTCCAAATGACCCACCCATCTCCATTCCCATTGTGATACTCAGGCCCTCACACATTCTCTCCTGCAGTTACATTCTATTTGGCCTCTTTGTCTTGACACTGTGCTGGACTGCTCTTTAAAAATACAATAAATATTATATAACTTCCCTACTTAGAATTCCTTAGTCTTTAGGTTAAAGTACAAATTCATCAACATGGCATAAACCCTTTCTCTTCCTCACTGCTCTCTTCTCCTGCCTTCTTACCAGCAACCTGCATACACATTCTGTCATGCAAAAATTGTTTCCATTTCCCTGAAAGTGGCCTATTATGTTAATATCATTATACCTTTTTATATACTTTGCTCTCTGCCAAGAATCTCTACATGTCCATCGTCCTTTCAGTTAATGTACTCCTTAAGGCTCAAAGTAAATATTACTTCCTCTGAGACTTTTTCCATGGCCTTCCAAGGAAATTAAACTCTCCAGGTTTTGTACCACACAAACACCCCTTTCCATCCCTGCAGCAGCACATGTGAACTGTCAATTTATTGTTGATTCAGCCATATGTCTTTCTACCCATGCTAGTCATTTCTTTACAGGCGGAGACTGTCTTTTCTATATGCATTTATAAGCATCCAGCACAGAGCTTGACATGTACTATACTAGACATAGAAGTTATGGTATAAAATAATAAATGAATAAACAATTAGAAACCAAATGGAAATAAATTACATTCCAATAACAAGTACAATTAGTACTGATTTTAAAATTGGATTGAATTTTTCTATATTTTGGTATTCTCAAATTCACTTTATTTTTAATTTAAACTCACTTAAGGGAGAGGAATTTTAATTCTTAGAATTGCAAGTAATTCACCTTGGCTTAGAGAAGCAGGCCAAGTGCACCTATTTGTTTTCATCCATAGGGCTACTTCACATCTTTGAAAGAAGTACGATTCATAAAAGTGATTGTAAGAAATACTAAAGATATAAAGCATTATAAAAATATTTAACGGATTTAATGTGACTTTCTCATTATAAATAATCATGTCTCTTAATAGTATTTTAGATTCTCACTTTTAAGTGCAACCTCTTTTCATTAAAATATGAAAACTAGTAATTTCCAAAGGTGAAAATACATGTCTTTTCTATGATAGAAAGCTAAAGAGGTCAGTAATTGATGAGACTATCAAAATAACTTTTATTCCAACTTACTTTGTAATGTGGATATGATCACATGTGAGTGAATGATATCCACTTCAGGGTGACAGTCATGGGATAGTGGTTCGATTGTCAATGTTATCTTTAAAAATGAAAGAAAGGACCAGTCTTCTTTATGGAAGATTTAAAATAATCTTTTAGATACCCCCCCCCCCCACTCCAGGAGGTAGAGTTTAACCCACCCTCTAGAGTATAAACTGTGTTTAATGACTCACCTCCAAATAAGGGAGTCTGGAAAGAGGAAATAATAACTTTATAGTGGAATATCCTGACAAACATTACCTTTACCAGATGATTACGTTTAAGATCATTAGTAGCGTCATGTTAATCTAATATACCCTATTTATTGTTAGGAGAAGACCACTCCATCTCTGGGGTACTTGTTCACAAAACCAATAACCACAGGTTAATCATGAGCAAAACATTAGGCGAACCCAAATTGAGGGAAACTCTGAAATATGTGACTAGTACTCCTCAAAACATGTCAAAGTCATCAAAACAAGGAAAGTCTGAGAAACTGTCACAGTTTATAGAGTATCCTAAGGAGATATGACAACAAAATGCAATGGGGGATTCTGGATTAGATCTTGGAACAGAAAAAGGACATCAGTGGAAAAACTGGTGAAATCCAATTAAAACCTATAATTCGGTTAATAGTAATATATTAGTATTGGTATCTCAGTTTTGCTGATTTCTTAATGTTGCCAAAATGTTAACTTTAGGAAAAACTGTGTGAGGGCTATATGGGAACTCTATATACAATCTTTGCAACTTTTCTGTGATTATTCCAAAATAGATGTTTAAATACAAAATATGAGGGCAAATGCAACAATAAAAAATTCCAAGAGAATATAGTCTTCAATTAATTAAAAAGTTAATTAAACCTGGTATCATAAAAATTGATACAAGCACATAGTAATCTACTTATTTTAAGTGAAAACAAATAAATGTGTTATTTCATCTTTTAATGTAATGGTAAAGCTTTCTCTTGAAGTTTATTGCCACCACCTGCTTTGGTACATCAGTCAATATGTTTCTCAGAAGAAATGTAGGGTTTTATTTTAATCCGAGAAGTCAATGACATGAAGGTCAAAAAAGAGATCTCCTTCTAGACTGTCATTAGCAGGACAGTTTTACATTGAAAACATTTACATGCAAATATCCAACGTGGCATGAAAAATCATAAAAAGCCTGTAGATTCACTTTGGGTTCCTTAAAAATCAGGGAATCTCTAGAAGAAAATAACCTAAGAACCACCAAATTGCTATATGGCATGAGAAGGCTGTCAATCTAGTCTGTATTAAGTGTCTAACCACTGGTCCGTATTTGAAGTGATGTTATTGGGAAGAACGTGATAAGTGCTAATTAAAAGTTAGCAATATGCGCAAAGCCCACTTAATGTTTAAATATACTGCTATGATTCGCTTTTTGTATTCAAAACTTTTTAAAAAGTCAAGACTCCTCTAATTCTTTATGGACAGCTGGAATGTCACACAAAATAGTCAAAAGGTGCTTTCTTGATAATTTTCCCAAGTGCCTTTCAGACATTGATTCATTACCATGGCATAGAATTGGACAGACCTCTATTTACTAACACAACTTAGAATATTTTTTCTATGTTTTCATATTACTTTCCACTCAGTCTCCATGTGACCTGGTGATAATTTGCCTCTAAATGAAATGATAATATTTCCAAGAAGTATATATTAAAATGTGCTAAGAAGGATATATTAAAATGAAGTAACTGAAAAGAAAATCTGAAACCAGAATGCATAGTATTAAACTACAAAAAAGAGTGGAATATTTTTTCTTAATTATCAGATATTCTTCAACGAAACATTGCTATCTATTAGCCTTATCCAAAAATTGATGGGATACCTAAGAAAAACATGTAAATTTGATGTCTCAGGTCTAGATGAATATTCTCAGTGGATGATAAATTTATTTTCCATTGCTATACATTTCAGTTCTAAGAGATAAGAAAATCCAGTACTGGTAAATCAGGTTTGATGTTACATTCTAAGGACCTCAACTATTTATTATTGAGCTGCCTTGTAAAGATATCAAACGTCAGTAACGCATTGCTAAGTATCTCATCTATTAGGGCTATAAAATAATCGTATGCTTTCATAAATGTTAATGAGGAAGGATAGGTAAACAAATGTCACTGACTATAAATTTGAGTTTAGAAAGACAATAATATGTAGTATAGCATTTAAATCATACAATTCCTTAATCTTTATCCACTGAATGAACCTTGATGTAGTAGCAGATTTCTTCAATAAGGGAGAGGAGCCAGGGCTCTTGATGGCAGTGGTACACTTCTAACATTGATGGTAATATCATTGAATAATTATATTAGAAAGTAGCAGTTTGTATTGTAAACCTCAATGAACAGAACCATAATGCCACAAAAGACAGCCATTAATTAAGTATGAATTACTGTATTTTAAAGCACTGGCAGTGGAAAGGGAAATGCCACCTTTGAATGAATGGCTTCCTCTGTCTGATCTGACCTCCTCCCATTTAGAGATGTGAAGGTGATAAATCACTGAGTGCAGCAACAGCAGGGATCCTTATTAATAGCAACCTCCCAGTCTCTTGGCAATCACTGCAAGTGCAAGCGACATGCACAAAGGTTTTCCTTCTTAGCTGAAAGGATGTGAATTTTTTATGAGAATTTCTTAGAAATGGATATAGCATTTCTGAGTCATGCATCTGAGCACTTCATCAATTAGACAACATAAAGGTTCTTAGAACATGCTACATCACCACATCAAGCTGTTATCATAATGATTTGGATTGAGGATTTTACGTCTAGTAGCTATATTCTTAAAACAACAAATCACTTTATTGTCAAGTCATTGTCTTCTAAATGGAAAGAAAATTGAGGCAATAGGCAAAGGACTTTTTGTTGTTGTTGTTGTTGTTTGTTTGTTTTTAATAACTGAATACTTGAAAGAGGAATTAAATTTTAAATGACTAAACAAAACCTAAATTTAATGATTTTCCTTTCTCTCACCCTAATTGTCACAATCAAAGACTGTTGAATATTATCATGTTTTTTTTCCATTTATATCTGTTCTTATACTGCCTCTGAATATGACAACTTCCACTGAAAATCACAACCAAATGATAAGCAAGAAGTAGTAAGATTCAGTTTTGATTTTACAACACTTCTTTAGAATTCCTAAAATTAAAAGCTAAAAGACTTGCTTCAAGGAATGAAATAAATGTGAATTTAGGAAGCCTCTGTTTAAGTCCTCAATTAAGCCTTGTGTAACCTTGGACAAGTCAATTATCCTTGAGGATTAGTACCCACATCTATACAATAAAAATGATTATGTCAGCACTACCTAATGTGAGGGTGTTTTGTGAGGACCATATAAAACATTATATATACATGAGCTTTGGAAGCAGTTGAATGGTATATAAACTTGAAGTAGTTTTATAAATACTATTATTGCCTATGAAAGAGCAAAATTATGGATGCAAATAGTTAGTAGATAATATGGGAACTTTATTAACTATATTCTTTGTTTAGGTTATCAACGTAGTTATTCAAAAATTGACTTATTTATCTTACTTTATACTTTTCCCCTCTTAAAGTTTTAACCTTATAATTTTATTTATTACTTCAGATTTCTTTCAACCAAGGAATGATCACAAGTTATAAATTTAATGAAAACAATGCTTAACTTCCACTTACCTACCTGATATTTCATCCATTTTTAAAATAATGCAACATTAGAGAATTTGACTTAAAAAACCACTCGTGAGTTTATTTCCAAAGCTTATTTTTTCAGTGCATATATAGCATATATGTTCCCACAAAATTAACCGTAAATTATGTCTTAATACTTGACCAATGGAAGAGAGGGCAGAATACAGGAAAGATAATGAATAAATATGCACTCGGATTTTGGCATGGCACGAACGCTTTTAGATTAAGAGAAATCTGTTTTCCCCTTTGGATCTCTTAAATGGAGTAAATTTCCTGACAGAGGTTATTGGAAACAATTTTTTCCTGAGTCAAAACCGCAAAGCAAAGTACTCAAATATAGTGGAAACAAACAATTTATACCTTCAGGAGGAAAAGCTATGACATACTTAAACACCTGGCAGAGCACTTAGGACACAACGTGTAATTATTAGTGTAATTTTTAAGAGTTCCCTCTTATGCTTTTCCAGTTTGGACAATGAATTATATGATCATCAATTTAATAGGTACTCAGCAAAATATTGGCATTATTTTCAGTGTCTCAATTTGAAAAATAATTTATATGCACACCATTTAATACATAAAAGACCTTTTTTCTACTGAGGTGTATTTTTTACATAAACAGTGTTATGGTAAAACTGAAGTCACATGTTCAGTAATTCAGCAAATACTGCAAATATTTATGTAGTGCGTGCTATGTTCCAGGGCTAATATACTATGGAACAAGACAAGTAAATTTCCAGACCTGATGGAGTTTGTGTTCTAGGGAAAGAAGCAGACACTGAAAGAAACAAATGCACACACACTATACTTTCAGGTACTGACATATTACGGCATAAGCTAAAGACAAGTAATGGAAAATAAAATGTTTGGGAGAAGGTATATAAACTCTGAACAGGGAGAGCATTTCCCAAAACGTGACATCTGAGAAAAGACCAGAATGACCTAAGGAAAACATGCTAAGATTTAGGTATCTTAGGTCAGGCTATATCCAGGAAGGGGAACACCTGCGTCCAGCTGCTGAGGGGGAAAAGAAGCTCAGCATTTTCAGGAAACAGCAAAAAGACCACCAGAGCTGGAGAATAGTGAGCAAAAAGGAGATGTAACTAGAGAGTCTGGTGTTAAGGTAGAGAGCTGAATTGTATTACAGATATAAGGGAGCTATTGGAGATTGACACAATCTTCATTTAGCTTCTACAATGATCGCTGTGCAATGTAAATAGAGGAGTGCAAGGAGGTGTATACGATTTCTCTCATGCACCTCATCAGATACGCTCAGCTGCCCCTGTCTCTGGGATCATTGGCCACTCATTTTGTCCCAGCCATCATGGCTTTCAAATGAGTGTGGATATAGCCCAGCATTGCCTTCTTCTTACCTGTGCCTATGACTCTCCTAGGACTACCTTGAAGCCACTGAGGAGTGAGATGCGTGGGATCTTACTAGTGTCTCTATAAGCATAATCTGGAGTTGTAGGAGAGTTAAGTGTCCAAGTTGAATCTTTGATCATTAGAAGAGAACCAGTGAATAAAAGTTTCTTCCTTCCTCCCACAGGACAGACTGTCGAGAGATGGTGTAATTCTTGTGGTCTCTTAAAATGTCACCTTAAAAGAATGAGCAATCCATTGTGTTGATAACAAGCTAGCATGTTAACACACCCTCTTATTAACTCTTCCACCTTCTCTGCCTCACCTACCTTTTCCTTTATTCCTGCGTCCTTGGGATTGCACTTGTTTTTTTTTTTTTTTTGAGATGGAGTCTCGCTCTGTCACCCAGGCTGGAGTGCAGTGGCCGGATCTCAGCTCACTGCAAGCTCCGCCTCCTGGGTTCACGCCATTCTCCCGCCTCAGCCTCCCGAGTAGCTGGGACCACAGGCGCCCGCCACCTCGCCCGGCTAATTTTTTTGTATTTTTTAGTAGAGACGGGGTTTCACCGTGTTAGCCAGCATGGTCTCGATCTCCTGACCTCGTGATCCACCCATCTCGGCCTCCCAAAGTGCTGGGATTACAGGCTTGAGCCACCGCGCCCGGCCTGGGATTGCACTTCTGATACAAGAGAAGCACATAAGCTTTGGTCCCACCTCTGCTTTCTGGGGAAACCAGGCTATGACAGGTGTAAGAAGAAAAGTAGAAACACCAGTTAGGAAGTAGACAAGGCAAGAGATGATGATGAGGCTGGGTGCTGTGGTTCATGCCTATAATCTCAGCACTTTGGGGGCCAGGGTGAGAGAATTGCTTGAGGCCAGGAGTTCAAGACCAGCCTGGGAACATAGCAAGACCCTCTTTCTATAAAAAAAAAAAAAAGAAAAAATACAAATTAAAAAACAAATTAAAAAGAAAGAGATGATGATGGCTTAGAATATAATGGCTGATAATGAATGGTACTCATCTGGCCATCAATAATTAGTTTAGTTAAATATATTCTTTCTCCATTTCCACTTTCTTTATCCCTAACTACATGCGTATTTTAGCCTGTAACACAAAAATGCCCTTATAAATAGTTTTCTTTATTTTAGTCTAATTCCACTTTTTAAAATACTTATACCTGTTTATTCCAGTGCTTAAAAGTGTTTAAGGATCTTCAATTTAACACTGTCTTAAATTTTAATTCCATTGTCTATATTTCAAGGCTCTTATTCACTGACCTTATTAAAGCTATCCAAATTTATGTCATGTTTCTTAAAACACTATAATTTCCTTCTTAAAGTATGTTCTTATCCCTAAGATTTCACTTTTTCTTACCCTATTACTTTCTCCATAGTCAAATTATGTATCTTTCAAGGTTTGTTTTGTTCATGAAGAGTATAACATTTGCAACTTGGGCCACCGAATAAAAATAATTGTACTAATGAAGCCAACACTGATCTACATGTTTCACATTTATGATTCCTCTAAAAGTCACTATGATGCATCCATTAGTATTGTATTAGTTTCTCATGCTGCTGTAACAAATTAACATGAATTTAGTGGCTTAAAAGAACACAAATGTAGTATCTTACAGCTTTGGAGGCCAGAAGTCTGAAGTGGGTCTCTGTCGGGGGAACCCACCCCCAATATTTCAACATAGGTTCTTTCTATTTTCCATAAGTGTTGGCCGGCTGTGAAATTAAGAGAAAGAGTACAAAGGGAGGAATTTTACAGCTGGGCCTCCGGGGGTGACATGACATTTCGGTAGGACCATGATGCCCACCTGAGCTGCAAAACCAGCAAGTTTTTATTAGGCATTTCAAAAGGAGAGGGGGTGTACGAACAGGGAGTAGGTAACAAAGATCACATGCTTCGAAGGGCAAAAGCAGAATTACTGATAAAGGTCTATGTTCAGTGGTGCACATATTGTCTTGATAAACACCTTTTTTTTTTTTTAATCATACTTTAAGTTCTAGGGTACATGTGCAAACATGCAGGTTTGTTACATATGTATACATGTGCCATGATGGTGTGCTGCAGCCATTCACTCATCATTCACATTAGGTATATCTCCTAATGCTATCCCTTCCCCCTACCCCCTCCACACAATAGGCCCTGGTGTGTGATCTTCCCCTTCCTGTGTCCAAGTGATCTCATTGTTCAATTCCCACCTATGAGTGAGAACATGCAGTATTTGGTTTTCTGTTCTTGTGATAGCTTGCTGAGAATGATGGTTTCCAGCTGCATTCATGTCCCTACAAAGGACACAAACTCATCCTTTTTTATGGCTGCATAGTATTCCATGGTGTGTATGTGCCACATTTTCTTAATCTAGTCTGTCACTGATGGACATTTGGGTTGATTCCAAGTCTTTGCTATTGTGAATGGTGCTGCAATAAACATACATGTGCATGTGTCTTTATAGCAGCATGATTTATGATCCTTTGAGTATATTCCCAGTAATGGGATGGCTGGGTCAAATGGTATTTCTAGTTCTAGATCCTTGAGGAATTGCCATACTGTTTTCCACAATGGTTGAACTAGTTTACAATCCCACCAACAGTGTAAAAGTGTTCCTATTTCTCCACGTCCTCTCCAGCACCTGTTGTTTTCGGACTTTTTAATGAATGCCATTCTAACTGGTGTGAGATGGTATCTCATTGTGGTTTTGATTTGCATTTCTCTGATGGCCAGTGATGATGAGCATTTTTTCATGTCTCTGTTGGTTGTATGAATGTATTCTTTTGAGAAGTGTCTGTTCATATCCTTTGCCCACTTTTTAATGGGGTTGTTTGCTTTTTTCTTGTAAATTTGTTTGAGTTATTTGTAGGTTCTGGATATTAGCCCTTTGTCAGATGAGTAGATTGCAAAAATATTCTCCCATTCTGTAGGTTGCCTGTTCACTCTGATGATAGTTTCTTTTGCTGTGCAGAAGCTCTTTAGTTCAATTAGATCCCATTTGTCAATTTTGGCTTTTGCTGCTGTTGCTTTTGGTGTTTTAGACATGAAGTCCTTGCCCATGCCTATATCCTGAATGGTATTACCTAAGTTTTCTTCTAATGTTTTTATGGTATTAGGTCTAACATTTAAGTCTCTAATCCATCTTGAATTAATTTTCGTATAAGGAGTAAGGAAAGGATCCAGTTTCAGCTTCCTACTTATGGCTAGCCAATTCCCAGCACCATTTATTAAATAGGGAATCCTTTCCCCATTTCTTGTTTCTCTCAGGTTTGTCAAAGATCAGATGGCTGTAGATGTGTGGTATTATTTCGGAGAACTCTGTTCTGTTCCATTGGTCTATATCTGTGTGTCGGTACCAGTACCATGCTGTTTTGGTTACTGTAGCCTTGTAGTGTAGTTTGAAGTCAGGTAGCATGATGCCTCCAGCTTTTTTCTTTTGGCTTACGATTGTCTTGGCAATGCAGGGTCTTTTTTGGTTCCATATGAACTTTAAAGCAGTTTTTTCCAATTCTGTGAATAAAGTCATTGATAGCTTAATGGGGATGGCATTCAATCTATAAATTACCTTGAGCAGTATGGCCATTTTCACGATATTGATTCTTCCTATCCATGAGGATGGTGTGTTCTTCCATTTGTTTGTGTCCTCTTTTATTTCACTGAGCAGTGGTTTGTAGTTCTCCTTGAAGAGGTCCTTTACATCCCTTGTCAGTTGGATTCTTAGGTATTTTATTCTCTTTGAAGCAATTGTGAATGGGAGTTCATTCATGATTTGACTCTCTATTCATCTGTTACTGGTGTATAAGAAATCTTGTGATTTCTGCACATTGATTTTGTATCCTGAGACTTTGCTGAAGTTGCTTATCAGCTTAAGGGGATTTTGGGCTGAGACGATGTGATTTTCTAAATATACAATCATGTCATCTGCAAACAGGGATAATTTGACTTCTTCTTTTCCTAACTGACTACCCTTGATTTCTCTCTCTTGCCTGATTGCCCTAGCCAGAACTTCCAACATAGGGAGTGGTGAGAGAGGGCATCCCTGTCTTGTGCCAGTTTTCAAAGGGAATGCTTCCAGTTTTTGCCCATTTAGTATGATATTGGCTGAGGGTTTGTCATAAATAGCTCTTATTATTTTGAGATAGGTTCTATCAATACCAAATGTATTGAGAGTTTTTAGCATGAAGGGCTGTTGAATTTTGTCAAAGGCCTTTTCTGCATCTATTGAGATAATCATGTGGTTTTTGTCTCTGGTTCTATTTATATGCTGGATTACATTTATTGATTTGCATATGTTGAACCAGCCTTGCATCCCAGGGATGAAGCCCACTTGATCATGGTGGAAAAGCTTTTTGATGTGCTCCTGGATTCCGTTTGCCAGTATTTTTTTATTGAGTATTTTTGCATCGATGTTAATCGGGGATATTGGTCTAAAATTCTCTTTTATTGTTGTGTCTCTAACACGCTTTGGTATCAGGATGATGTTGGCCTCATAAAATGAGTTAGGGAGGATTCCCTCTTTTTCTATTTATTAGAATACTTTCAGAAGGAATGATACCAACTCCTCCTTGTACCTCTGGTAGAATTCAGTTGTGAATCTGTCTGGTCCTGGACTTTTTTGGTTGGTAGGCTATTAATTATTGCCTCAATTTCAGAGCCTGCTATTGGTCTATTCAGGGATTCAGCTTCTTCCTGGTTTAGTCTTGGGAGACTGTAAGTGTCCAGGAAATTATCTATTTCTTCTAGGTTTTCTAGTTTATTTGCATAGAGGTGTTTATAGTATTCTCGGATGGTAGTTTGTATTTCTGTGGGGTTGGTGATATCCCCTTTATCATTTTTTATGGCGTCTATTTGATTCTTTTCTCTTTTCTTCTTTATTAGTCTTGCTAGCGGTCTATCAATTTTGTTGATCTTTTCAAAAAACCAGCTCCTGGATTCATTGATTTTTTGGAGGGTTTTTGGTGTCTCTATCTCCTTCAGTTCTGCTTGGATCTTAGTTATTTCTTGCCTTCTGCTAGCTTTTGAATGTGTTTGCTCTTGCTTCTCTAGTTCTTTTAATGTGATGTTAGGGTATCAATTTTAGATCTTTCCTGCTTTCTCTTGTGGGCATTTAGTGCTGTAAATTTCCCTCTACACACTGCTTTAGATGTGTCCCAGAGATTCTGGTATGTTGTATCTTTGTTCTCATTGGTTTCAAAGAACATCTTTATTTCTGCCTTCATTTCGTTATGTACCCAGTAGTCATTCAGGAGCAGGTTGTTCAGTTTCCATGTAGTTGAGCGGTTTTGATTGAGTTTCTTAGTCCTGAGTTCTAGCTTGATTGCACTGTGGTCTGAGAGACAGTTTGTTATAATTTCTGTTCTTTTACATTTGCTGAGGAGTCCTTTACTTCCAACTATGTGGTCAATTTTGGAATAAGTGCCATGTGGTGCTGAGAAGAATGTATATTCTGTTGATTTGGGGTGGAGAGTTCTGTAGATGTCTATTAGGTCCGCCTGGTGCAGAGTTGAGTTCAATTCCTGGATATCCTTGTTAACTTTCTGTCTCGTTGATCTGTCTAATGTTGACAGTAGGATGTTAAAGTCTCCCATTATTATTGTATGGAAGTCTAAGTCTCTTTGTAAGTCTCTAAGGACTTGCTTTATGAATCTGGGTGCTCCTGTATTGGGTGCATATATATTTAGCATAGTTAACTCTTCCTGATGAATTTATCCCTTTACCATTATGTAATAGCCTTCTTTGTCTCTTGATCTTTGATGGTTTAAAGTCTGTTTTATCAGAGACTAGGATTGCAACCCCTGCTTTTTTTTCTCCATTTGCTTGGTAGATCTTCCTCCATCCCTTTATTTTGAGCCTATGTATGTCTCTGCATGTGAGATGGGTCTCTTTAATACAGCAAACTGATGGGTCTTGACTCTATCCAATTTGCCAGTCTGTGTCTTTTAATTGTACCATTTAGTCCATTTACATTTAAGGTTAATATTGTTATGTGTGAACTTGATCCTGTCATTATGATATTAACTGGTTATTTTGCTCGTTAGTTGATGCAGTTTCTTCCTAGCATCGATGGTCTTTACATTTTGGCATGTTTTTGCAATGGCTGGTACCATTTGTTCCTTTCCATGTTTAGTGCTTCCTTCAGGATCTCTTGTAGGACAGGCCTGGTGGTGACAAAATCTCTAAGCATTTGCTTGTCTGTAAAGGATTTTATTTCTCCTTCATTTATGAAACTTAGTTTGGCTGGATACGAAATTCTGGGTTGAAAATTCTTTTCTTTAAGAATGTTGAATATTGGCCCCCACTCTCTTCTA
Source organism: Macaca fascicularis (assembly GCF_037993035.2). Lineage (NCBI taxonomy): Eukaryota > Metazoa > Chordata > Mammalia > Primates > Cercopithecidae > Macaca > Macaca fascicularis. Next base: position 118,629,734 of record NC_088377.1, read on the forward strand.
GTTTGGAGAGTTTCTGCCGAGAGATCTGCTGTTAGTCTGATGGGCTTCCCTTTGTGTGTAACCTGACCTTTCTCTCTGGTTGCCCTTAACATTTTTTCCTTCATTTCAACTTTGGTGAATCTGACAATTATGTGTCTTGGAGTTGTTCTTCTTCAGGAGTATCTTTGTGGTGTTCTCTGTATTTCCTGAATTTGAATGTTGGCCTGCCTTACTATGTTGGGGAAGTTCTCCTGGATGATATCCTGCAGTGTTTTCCAACTTGGTTCCATTTTCCTCGTCACTTTCAGGCACACCAATCAGACATAGATTTGGTCTTTTCACGTAATTCCATATTTCTTGGAGGCTTTGTTCATTGCTTTTTACTCTTTTTTCTCTACATTTCTCTTCTCGCTTCATTTCATTTATTTGATCTTCAGTCACTGTTACTCTTTCTTCCAGTTGATCGAGTCAGTTACTGAAGCTTGTGCATTTGTCATGTAGTTTTCGAGTTATGGTTTTCATCTCTATCAGTTCTTTTATGGTCTTCTTTGCATTGATTATTCTAGTTATCCATTCATCCATTCTTTATTCAAGGTTTTTAGTTTCTTTGCGCTGGGTACATAGTTCCTCCTTTAGCTCTGAGAAGTTTGATGGACTGAAGCTTTCTTCTCTCACTCGTCAAAGTCATTCTCTATCCAGCTTTGTTCCATTGCTGGTGATGAGCTGCGTTCCTTTGGAGGGGGAGATGCGCTCTGATTTTTTGAATTTCCAGCTTTTCTGCTCTGCTTTTTCCCCATCTTTGTGGTTTTATCTGCCTTTGATCTTTGATGATGGTGACGTACTGATGGGGTTTTGGTGTGGGTGTCCTTTCTGTTTGTTAATTTTCCTTCTAACAGTCAGGACCGTCACCTGCAGGTCTGTTTGAGTTTGCTTGAGGTCCACTCCAGACCCTGTTTGCCTGGGTATCAGCAGCAGAGGCTGCAGAAGATAGAATATTGCTGAACAGTGAGTGTTGCTGTCTGATTCTTACTCTGGAAGCTTCGTCTCACAGGCGTACCCAGCCATGTGAGGTCTGAGGTGTCAGTCTTCACCTAGTGGGGGATGTCTCCCAGTTAGACTATTCAGGGGTCAGGCACCCACTTGAGCAGGCAGTCTGTCCATTCTCAGATCTCAACCTCTGTGCTGGGAGAACCACTGCCCTCTTCAAGACTGTCAGAAAGGGACATTTACATTTGCAGAGGTTTCTGCTGCTTTTTGTTTAGCTGTGCCCTGTCCCCAGAGGTGGGGTCTACAGAGGCAGGCAGGCCTCCTTGAGCTGCGGTGGGCTCCACCCATTCGAGCTTCCTGGTGGCTTTGTTTACCTACTTAAGCCTCAGCAATGGCGGACGCCCCTCCCCCAGCCTCACTGCCACCTTGCAGTTTGATCTCAGACTGCTATGCTCGCAATGAGGGAGGCTCCATGGTCGTGGGACCCTGCGGGCCAGGTGTGGGATATAATCTCCTAGTGTGTCGTTTGCTAAGACCCTTGGTAAAGTGCAGTATTAGAGTGAGAGTTACCCGATTTTCCAGGTGTTGTGTGTCTCAGTTTCCTTTGGCTAGGAAAAGGAATTCCCTTCCCCCTTTCACTTCCCAAGTGATGCAATGCCTCACCCTGCTTCTGCTCTCGCTGGTTGGGCTGCACCCACTGACCAGCACCGACTGTCCGACATGCCCCAGTGAGATGAACCTGGTACCTCAGTTGAAAATGCAGAAATCATCCGTCTTTTGTGTCACTCATGCTGGGAGCTGGAGGCTGGAGCTCTTCCTATTTGGGCATCTTGGGCGCCCCCTCTGATAAACATCTTAAACAACAGAAAACAGGGTTCGAGAGCAGAGAAACAGCTTGACCTCAGATTTACCAGGGCAGGGATTTTCCCCACCCTAGTAAGCCTGAGAGTACTGCAGGAGACCAGGGAGTATGTCAGTCCTTATCTCAACTGCATAGGACAGACATTCCCAGAGCAGCTGCTTATAGACCTCCTCCCAGGAATGAATTCCTTTCCCAGGGTCTTAATATTAATAATGCTTGCTAGGAAAAGAATTTAGTGATATCTCTCCTACTTGCACGTCCATTTGTAGGCTCTCTGTAAGAACAAAAATATACCGCTTTTTGCCTGACCTCACATGCAGTCAGACTTTATGGTTGTCTTCCCTTGTTCCCCAAAATTGCTGTTATTTTGTTCTTTTTCAAGGTGCACTGATTTCATATTGTTCAAACACACATGTTTTACAATAATTTGTACAGGTAACACAATTATAGTGGTCCTGAGGTGACATACATCCTCAGCTTACAAAGATAACAGGATTAAGATATTAAAGTAAGAAAGGTGTAAGAAATTATAAAAGTATTAATTTGGGAACTGATAAATGCCCATATTAAAATTAAATCTTCACAATTTATGTTCCTGTGCTGCAGCTCCAGCTGGTCCCTCCGTTCGGGGTCCCTGACTTCCTGCAATAGTTCTCACTGCGTAACAATCAAGTTAATGGTAGGGCTTTGTTAACTCTTAAAACTCTAGAGGGAAAGACATTTTCTTGCCTTTTCTAGCATCTAGAAGTCACCTACATACCTTGTTTAGTGGCCTTTTCTTCCATCTTCAAGGCCAGTGGCATAGCATCTTCAAATCTCCCTGTCTGACGTCTTCTGCCCCTTCCACTTTGAAGGACCTCTGTGATCACAGGTTATAAGGATTGGCACACTGATGTATTGAGGGGAGGAGACATTATTCTGCCTACCACAAGTGTCACCAGTTTAGAGTGAGGACTCTGAGGCACAAAGAATTAAAAAACTTAACTTTAAGCTAGTAAGTGGAGAATTCCAAAATCTTCTTGGTTAACAAATAAATCATACTGCCACTTCAAAAGAAAAGTAAAGTATTGCTAGTACTATCTTACTTATATTCTTTTGATTCATATTGGGTTAACCAGTATTTGCTGAGATACCATTGTGTTACATATGTCATAAAATAATACCCTAAGAACTATTACGAATAAAAGTTGAGCGTCCAAAATCAGAAAACTCTGAAATGCTTGAAAAAACAAAACTTGTTGAGCACCAACACTATGCTCAAAGGAAATACTCACTGGAGCATTTTAGATTTTGGATTTTCAGATTTGGGATGCTCAGTCAATATAATGCAAATATTCCAAAATCCAAAGAAATCCAAAATCTGAAACACTTCTTACCCTAAGCATTTTGGATAAGGGATACTCAGTCTGTATAATGATTAATTGAATCTAGCTCTAGCACTCAATAAACTTAGATTCCAATAGAAAAGATAAACCATATCAAATTAAACTATTAGATAGATGGATATAGAAACATAAATACCATAAGTGAAATACATTAAATTATATAAACGTCTAGAAGAATGAGAGAGTCATGCAGTTTACCATTTTCCCAACTCCACTGAGGTTCCTTGATGAGTCATGGCTTATATTTATTTGTTCATTTACAACAAAATAGTGATACTCATTGATCATACTGGCTGTCCTAATTAGTACAATATTTTTGAAAATTGTCATTTTCTACTTTATAGAACTTGAAATGTTTGGAGTCACCTTCTGTGCTTAGATCTATGGATATCTTTTGAAATATCTTTCATTTTTAAACTTAAGTTTTAATTTATACACAGAAAATGATGAAATTATAATACATAGCCCCAAAATTTCTTGAACTTGCTCATTTGAGAATATGAGAAATTTGACACAAAGTTATGGGCTATGAAAGTTTGGATCCCTCTCCTTAGGTTATGACTTGTTGGCTACTGTTTCAGGTTTCCTGTTTCCCTGAGCATCTGAACACAAAATGGCACCTTTGCACAGATTTTCTGTAAAATATCTACGGACTCCAGGAACTGTGTGAGTGTAGTAAATTTAGTTCTAGGACAGGGCACAGGCATGGGATCATAATGGCCTTGCATAGTGCTCTGTCTTCTTCCTTTTCCATCCATCCTGCCTGGTGACCTTTCACACACCAAGCCTGGCTATGAGCCTCACCATCCCCTATGCTGATGTATAGCACAAAAGAAGTGTTACCAGTTTCATCCCTCACCACCACCATACATAAAAGAGCTTCTGTCTTCAGAAGCAGCCAATTTTCACAGTCTGATCTGACCTTGCCAGTCCCCTTATATTCAGGTGTATAAAATGTTCTCCTCCTTATGTCATAAAAATGAAATAAATACTAAAGTACTGTATTCATTTGTTCTCATGCTGTTAATAATGGCATATCCAAGAATGGATAATTTATAAAGGAAAGAGGTTTAATTGACTCACAGTTTTACATGGCTGGGGAGGCCTCAGGAAACTTACAATCATGGCAGAAGGGAAAGCAAACATGTCCTTCTTCACATGGCAGCAGGAGAAAAAAGAAAGAGAGCCCAGAGAAGTAGGAAGCCTGTTGTAAAAAAAAAAAAAAAAAAAAAAAAAAAAAAAAAAAATCAGATCTCATGAGAATTTACTCATTTTCACAAGAAAAGGATGAGGGAAACTGCCCACATGATTCAATTACCTCCCACCAGGTCCTTCCTATGACAGGTGGGGATTATGGGAACTACAATTCAAAATGAGATTTGGTGGGTCCATGGTCAAACCATATCAAGTACTTTAAAGAGTCAATTTTTCACCTTCTTTGAAAGCCAGAATGCGTTTTTCTTCATCATTTAGGACTTCTACATTTTCCACTTATATACAGGAGGATAAGTGGGTATGCTTAGCTCTTTGTTTTACATTTCAAGAAAAATGATGGTTTTCCTTATGATTTGGGTACAGAAAAGATAAAAACATTATTCAGAACTTTCTTATTATAGCCTTACAATAACTTCAAATAGTCCTATAAATAAAAGTCTAATTGAGTTCTATATTTATACACACACACACACACACACACAGAGTCTGCTGTGTCACGCACACTTGGGTGCAGTGGCACCATCATGGCTCACTGTAGCCTCAAACTCCTGATCTCAAGTGATCTACCTGCCTCAGCCTCCCTAGTAGCTGGGACTACCATCTGTGAGTCACCATGCCTGGCCATCAAATATATTAAATATTACTAAATAGAAAATATTTGCTCTAACTCCTATCATGTGGACCTAGTTTATTTTTATAGCTGATTATTATTATTTTTCAAAATGTCATAGATACTTTTTTATTTTTTATTTTTATTTTTTTATTATACTTTAAATTCTAGGGTACATGTGCATAACATGCAGGTTTGTTACATATGTATACTTGTGCCATGTTGAATAAAACGAAATAACCTTTATTTTGTCTCTCTATGTATGCATCTTTAGAAAAATATTCATTTAATATCTATAAATACTGTATTTTGTGCTTATTTGCCTTGATATTAATATGAAAATCTAGTATACATTAGGAATATTAGAAATGCATTGTTGAACTTTTAGAACTATGTAAGTATTTAATATGTGGGTATTTAAAGTGTAGCATATTTAAATATGTTTAATGTAACACTGGAACTAAATACACTACCATTTAAGTGCAGTAAATCAGGTAGTATTGATTTCATTTTTCTGATCATATATTTTTCACTTAATGCAGAATATTTTCATGTATATGTCAATTTTCCATGTCTACTAAGTATGTCAATTTATATTATAATAAAGCATTCCTCTTAATGTTTTCCCATAAATCAAACTTGCCATTATCTACCCAATTATGAATACTAACAATTTTAACATTATATTAGACTGTTTCAACTTTTGTTTCTTACACATTTAGATGAAACAGAAAGTAGTTTTGAAGCTCTAATTCATAAAACTTGTGCTTGAGAGGATATTACAAGTTGTGTATATTTTATCCAAAATATTTATCACCAGAAATGTTTCAAATTTCGTATTTTTTCAGATTTTGAAATACTTGCATATGCATAATGAGATTTCTGGGGGAATGGTATCAAGTCTAAACATAAAATTTATTTATGTTTCATATACACCTTCTACACATAGTCTGAGGGTAATTTTATGCAAGATTTTAAGTAATTTTGCGCATGAAGCAAAGTTTGTTTAAGTGCTTTGTTTAAGTCCATTTGTGGCATCATGTTGGCACTCAAAAAGTTTTGTATTTCAGAGCATTTCAGATTTTGGATTTTTTGTATTAGGAATGCTCAACCTATAATTATAACATATTGTTCCCTCCTCTCCTTAATATACAGAAAAAATGTTACATTACTATAACACTGTAGAACACCAAAGATGTCACCAACTAATATATTCTTAGGTGCCAAATAAGTGATAAAGTCTTGTGACTATAGAAGAGAAGAAAAAATCCTGCTCAGAATGATTTGGTGACTCTCCAATAGAGGACTAAGAATTTGAGCTGGTACTATATATGATGTAATCAACTAGAAGTTAGAAGACATTTCAGAAATGGAATTTGAACATGTAAGAAGACTTATTTGAAGAAGCAGAGGGTTCTTACAGAAAAATGTTACAACTTATATAGGTGGGCAAGTCCCATAAGTACAGTCTTCAGTAAAAATAATACAGTCAAATTTGGTCCTCTAAGCAATAAATTTGTTGACCAAAATAAAATCCTATAAAATGACTATAAAATCAATTGGAAAATGCATTGTTGAAACAAATGGGTTTATTCAATTATTTTCTCCCTTTTTCTGAGCTTTCATACTTTATAGGAAACATGGTGAAGCACTGTGTCATGCCCTGTATGGAATGAAAAGTTGACATCCCTGAATATGGGAAAAAAATTTTCTTTAGGATGTTTGCATTCTGAAAAAGAAAATAATATATATACAAATAATAGTAGCAAAATAAGGTCATTATCAATGTTCTAAGACAGAAAACAGAAGAATACTACAGGTGTTTGAGAGAGAAAGATACACCACGTCAGGTTGGAAAATAGTAAACAATTAATTAAGGAAGTGCTAATTGCATTGGATAGTTAAAAACTATCAGGAAAACATAAGGCAGGTATTTTGGAGGAGTGAAATGGAAAAAGGTTGACCACATATGTAAGACATTGGTTCTTATTTTTCTGGAGTGTAGAAGATGAAAAGCCTTTACATTAAATAGTTTGAATTGAGATATGGACATATTTAATTTTGTACCAGTAATTTGCACTTTATTTTTACGGTAGTAGAGATCCAGGATATTTTTGCTCCAATGATTAGAGGTTGTGCAACAGGAATAATTCACCTGCCTGTGGTGTGCGCATGGTTTGGGGCAAGGAAAAATTTTAAGTTAGAAGCCATTAAAAAAGAGCAACAATTAAGGAATGTTTTAACTACAGAAATAAAAAATTTTTGCAATCTACTCATCTGACAAAGGGCTAATAACCAGAATCTACAAAGAACTCAAACAAATTTACAAGAAAAAAACAAACAACCCCATCAAAAAGTGGGCAAAGGATATGAACAGACATTCTCAAAAGAAGACATTCATACAGCCAACAGACACATGAAAAAATGCTCATCATCACTGGCCATCAGCGAAATGCAAATCAAAACCACAATGAGATACCATCTCACACCAGTTAGAATGGCGATCATTAAAAAGTTAGGAAACAACAGGTGCTAGAGAGGCTGTGGAGAAATAGGAACACTTTTACACTGTTGCTGGGATTGTAAACTAGTTCAACCATTATGGAAAACAGTATGGCGATTCCTCAAAGATCTAGAACTAGATGTACCATATGACCCAGCCATCCCATTACTGGGTATATACCCAAAGGATTATAAATCATGCTGCTATAAAGACACATGCACACGTATGTTTATTGCGGCACTATTCACAATAGCAAAGACTTGGAATCAACCCAAATGTCCATCAGTGACAGACTGGATTAAGAAAATGTGGCACATACACACCATGGAATACTATGCAGCCATAAAAAAGGATGAGTTTGTGTCCTTTGTAGGGACATGGATGCAGCTGGAAACCATCATTCTCAGCAAGCTATCACAAGAACAGAAAACCAAACACCGCATGTTCTCACTCATAGGTGGGAACTGAACAATGAGACCACTTGGACTCGGGAAGGGGAACATCACACACCGGGGCCTATCATGGGGAGGGGGGAGGGGGGAGGGATTGCATTGGGAGTTATACCTGATGTATATGACGAGTTGATGGGTGCTGACGAGTTGATGGGTGCAGCACAGCAACATGGCACAAGTATACATATGTAACAAACCTGCACGTTATGCACATGTACCCTAGAACTTAAAGTATAATAATAATAATAAATAAATAAAAATAAAAAAATAAAAAGCATAATGACTAAAAAAAAAGAAATAAAAATAGAAAGACAATTATTTTTTCAAAACATTTTATAGTTGAAGTTCCTTGGATTTGGGGGTTAATTGGACATGATATCTAATCAATAGGAAGGGGTTGAAGAGATAACTCAAGGGAGTCTCCAAGGGAGAGATCCTAGAAAGAGGTTAGAAAGGAAGACAAAGAATAGAGCCCCGAGAAATATGCCTTTAAGAAAGTGAAGAGGAAAAGGGTCTGTGAATGGAAATATAACAAAAGAAGAAAGCTAATGTAGTAGCCAGACATAGGAGGGTAGAAGGAGAAAAGTTTGCAATCCATAGTATCATTAAAAATGTATAAATTATTTCTAAATATGAACTGAAAAATATCTTTGTATATCAACTAGATCACAAGCAGTCTTACTATGAGAAAAACCAGACTGCTTGAGATGTTTGTAAGCTTCATTTCTGCCTTCTATGGAGCTATCTATTCTTAATTGTTCTTATTCAGATCCCACATTTTTGTCAACATTCTGGAGCTCTCAGCACTGATTTAGTAAAGGACCCAATGCTTCAGATCTCAGCTTCCTGCCTTCTGGTTAGATGTTGCCTCTTGTCTACCACAGGGTGCATTTTTCTCCACAGTGGCGGTCATTGTGTCAGCCAGATGAATCCCATTACCACTTTTCTCTACCTCAAAGCACCTAAATGGAAGTAATAAAGGATCAGATAAAGTTATCCAAAACTCTTGAAATTCCATTATTTTTGAACCCATATATCTTATCTTTTTTCACACATCTTATGCATAGATATTTTCTGGATTTTCACCATTAAGTGTCATTTAAGAACTCCCAACATCAACATAATGATGTATTGACCACTGTATATAAACCAAGATGTAATTTCTATCAAATGAAAATTCATGGGGATAACAACAGGGCTGATACTGACATAATGTAAAGTGAAGTCCCTTACACCTACAGTCCATGGGTATGTAAGACTCATTCCTGTCATTCAGTTGCTTCTATAGGAAGCACCAATTCACCGATTGATTTTCATTATAGGACAGGACCCAGCAGAGGAAAGAAATCACTGTATTGTTGAAAACGTGAGATGGTATTGACTTGTTAGTTGGTGACTAAATAATAGAAATATCCCTAGAGGTTGTCAATATATTCTCATACTATTATGTTAATTACATTTCTGGGTAACATTACCAAATACTACTTAGATATTTATGTGCAATAAACTATGTTTATGAAAAGTTTATTATTGTATGTGGCAGTTCAATGCTAATAAGTGGTCCAGGGTCATCCCAATGCACATGTTTCTTTGAAATTACATTCTTTGAAAGCATTTTTAAAAGAATCCGTATGAGGAATATAGGTTACAAACTTTGAAAATGAATCATCTAAAGAAATAGGCTTTCAGCCATGGTTCATATGCCCTAACCTCTATTTGATAATCTTACAAAGGCCACAGCCACAACCCTTACATCTGGTTTCAAAGCTGTAAAGATAATTAACTCTGGATAAGATAGAGTTGAAAAAAAATTTGCTATTGTGGTGGTGGTGGTGGAAGTGGTGGTTTTATAAATAATTGAAAGGTTTTCACTGTATGTGTAAATGTTTTATTTTGTGTTTTATGCATACACTACATAATACCAGCACAGGGTAAAATACATTTCATTCTAAAATGTGCTGGGAATATTTTGAAAGTAAAAGGATCCTGATATACAAGCTTGGAAGAGTAATCCCTTTATGGTTAAGCCCATGAATAAGAAAATTTTTCATGTTTAATATGATTTCACTCACTTTGCACTACGTGTCCAGCAGTATGCCATATGGCTGACTGAACTTGCTTTTCATCATTTTATTTTACATTTCTGAATTGCAGTTCGTCTATTTACATTTTAAGATTAGGCATTTTCATACTTGAAGTAATACATGGTAAATTTTTCAAAATCTCCCACCAGTAGGATAACCAAAGGGTGTTGTGTGGATCTTCTATTAAAATAAAAATGCGTGTTCATTTTCAAAAGAACAAATATGTCCCCATGCGTCTGATGCTCAACAAACAACATTATCTCTTTTTTCAGCTAATATTGTATCTACACAGTGAGGAACTTTTTTAGAGAAACATTTTTTTAAATCCTTAAGTAATAAGTAGTGTTGTTCTTAATTTATGCATAAATTTGTGAATATTCATTTATTAATTTTGCTAAAATGCCTGGAACACATAGCAACATGTCATTAACACTAATGTACTAAGGATTCTGACTCTAAAATAAGCTAGACTTGGAGTTCTGTAAATGTGATAACAATTAAAATGATCAAATATACAATGATTTTAAATAATGTTTCTAAAACAGAGTGATGGAATGCCATGTCTCATAATTCTTTTATCAACAAGATTTCTCTGTTCCCACAAACACAAATTAGATTCCTTTGCAAAGCCTATGTGAGATTTAGTCTATACCTTGATTTCCTCCATCATTTCAACTACAGTATGTTTCTGATTTATATGTGCATTGACTGCTGCCTGGGTCATTGCTTGTATTATTTATTTAGACCAGGCAATTAGAACCCATTCAAACTCCACACATGATATAAAATAGACTGCAGGATAAAACAGTAAAAAATTGTCTTGAGATATTGGAAATAAGATCAATTTTTGAACTCAAGCAATTGACTTTAACAATCTACCATAAATATGTAACTTCTATTAGTAACTCTGAGACATTATGGAAGTAGTTAAAGCCCTTAATTTTATCACTTATAAATAAACATATCTATTATATATACTTGACCAATCTCTTCCAAGTTAGTAAGACCTTATTAAGAAGAATCTATTCTCTGTCAACAGCATGGGAGGTACTTTTGGGAATGTACAGTAATCAGGGGAGTTGCCTACCTTCAAGGAAGTTGAAACCTCATGGAGAAAAAGCTTATGATTATAAAAGTTAAGAAAATAAAGAGTAAAATAAAAATGTCTGTAATAGGGCAACAGTAAAATATGACACTATATAGCATAAGGTAATAAGGGATTTACTGTCAAATTATCAATATAGGGAATAAATACTATAGGATTTCCCAAAAGGAAATAAGTTCAGTATATTGAAAAGAGACAAAATTAAATATAAATTGTCTGAAAGCAAACAAACAATTTATATATGCAGAGAGGCCAAGAAAAACATTTTTAAGGGAGGAAATAGAGCAAACTGCAAAATAAGACTATGTGTGATATATGTTGAGGAAGCTGCAGTAGAGTAGCTAACTGGAATTGAAAGTTGTCATAGGAGACAGAAAGAGATATGAATAAAAAGGTCAACTGATATCACCTTGTTGAGGACAAATTGGTGGGTTACAAAATAAATCTGAGGAAAAATCAGTGGATTAAGTGAATCTCAGGAGACAGAAAAGAAAATATAAAGGGGAAATTCAACAGAAGAGTGTTAAAAAATGGGTGACTCCTAGAAGGCTGCCGGTGATGAATAGAGCATTGATTCAATGATAAAAGAACTAAATATGAGTTATGGCTGCCAATCAGTACACAGGTGGATAACTATTTACTTAGCTAAAATGTTTGGGTGAAGACAGTAAGATGCAGAAGAAACAGCTCATACTCATATTTTCAACCAAAGATAAAGGAATGAGAAAATAAAAACATAATAATAGTCAAACACTAATTTTAGAATATTTGTATCACAATTAAATTTATTATAATACATTGTATAAATAATGCTTTAACTGTATTTTAAAACATGAACTTTTTTTTTTTTTTTTTTTTTTTTTTTTTTTTTGAGACGGAGTCTCACGCTGTTGCCCAGGCTGGAGTGCAGTGGCGCGATCTCGGCTCACTGCAAGCTCCGCCTCCCAGGTTCCCGCCATTCTCCTGCCTCAGCCTCCTGAGTAGCTGGGACTACAGGCGCCCGCCACCGCGCCCGGCTAATTTTTTGTATTTTTAGTAGAGACGGGGTTTCACTGTGGTCTCGATCTCCTGACCTTGTGATCCGCCCGCCTCGGCCTCCCAAAGTGCTGGGATTACAGGCTTGAGCCACCGCGCCCGGCCTAAAACATGAACTTTTATAAGACAATAATGTAAATATAAATTTAAAAGAAAAAAGGAAGATTGTGAAGTTCAGAGTGCATTCAGTATTCCCCAGGAATTCCATTTATTTTTCTTTGCTTTATAGAAGATAAATATAAAAATGTAAATTACAAGAATATTACTCACTTTTGTTAATCATTCATTTAAATATCAGTTATGATTTCTAAAAATATGCTTCATTTTTAAATTTTAATTCTGATTAAACATTTTATAATACAAGATTTCAAAGTTCTGTTTCTGAGTTCAGTTAAATTTTGGTGCAATCTGTTTTATGTGCAAAATAATTTCACAGCAAAATAGGTAAATCTAAATAGATAAAGTTTATCATTCTCCATTCTTGTTAAATCACTATGGTCATTTCGGATTCACTCACCAATTGTAGAAAGTGATGTTGATTTTGAAAATTTCAGCATTTCCTAAGCTAGTGATGTCTTATCTTTGCTAATGTCAATCAGTTGTTTGGCAAAAGGATTGGAAGACTAATTTGTTTGAAAGACTTTTTTTCTGAACTTTAAACAAATGCATCTAAAACCTACTAAACTTTATCTAAAATATTTTTAAACAAGTGAAAAAATTTTGTTTCCAAACATAAGTGTACATGGTATCCATGGGTACCTCAGTTGCTTAAAATATTGCCTTGAAAAATCAGATTAAGTGTGTTTACAGTATTTCTGTATCATCTGCTATGTAACATTCTACTGGAAGGCAATACATGGATTTCTTTCTTTATAAAAGGCAACTGTTCAATCTTTAAATCTTGAAATCTGCTACCTTTAAATCTGCTTCTTTTAAGTTCTTTACATGACAATCCCAGCAAAACAACTTGTAGTATAAATGATGCTTGTGTTCACTGCCACTATTATTACACAGTATAGTTCAGAATTTACTATAGATTGTGTTTTTTTGTTTGCTTCCTTGTTTATTTTTAAGTATTTCTAAAATAGCCTGTAGTAGTTGGGGCCTTTCTTGCTTCAGTTTCTCTCCTGCATTTATCGTTCAGGAATACAATGAGAGAATGTAATTTGTGGTACTGTGTATTTGTAACCTGAATCTACTTCATCGTGGCTACACTAACAGATGGTAATTTTTCACCACAAAACACCACTTTTGTTAAATGTCATACTCGATTAAGGACATAACTTCCTCCATACATCTTTTTACTGGCTCAAATGATGTTTTTCATAAGCTAAAACAATATAAATGTTTTTGCAACCCTCAATGAACAACCTTCCCAAAGTATGTAATTTGATATGTTGGTTCTTCTATCTCTTCAGCAACATCGTCTGGGCAACTTCTCCCACATACAATTTACTCACAAATTTATTTCAGTTTTTATGATAATGTTGTCTAGATATCATTTCAGTCATTTTTTTTGACCAGGGCAGAAGAAATGTTTCTTTAATGATATGGTTTCATCTCTTAAGTATTTCATTTTTAAGGCAGAAATGACAAAATACATTTCAAAATATTATTTACTTTAGGAAATTTCTGTAAAGTGATAAGTGATGGTTTATTATGCTGTTTAATATTATTAGAAAAGTGGAAGCAATTGGTCTTTACTAATAAAATTTGTAGTTTTAAACTGTCTTGCTCACTGAGAAGCCTGAAACTATTAGAAAATAAACACATTACATGTTACTAATATTTAGTATACAACTTGATACTGGCAGCCTCTCTCAGTCTACTTGGTATATGTAATATTTTCAGGGAATATTAGGGAATTTGATCAATGCAAACCTCAAAGTACAAAATGCATTTATGTAGTAACAGTTGATGCAAATCATAATTCAAGTAATATTCTCTAATTTAACCTTTTATCAATTTCTCATTAGTTATGGCTAGATTGTCATTGCCTTCTACCCCATAATATGGCATAAAGAGAGTTTTTACCAGGAAAAAAGGAATCAGCTTTGTCGGTTTCTTGTTCATTTGTGTTTGCACAATTTGTCCAGCCTTCAATGTATGTTTTCTATATACTTTTCAAGTCATATATTTGTTTGGGAAAAATTGGCTTATGCCACTCTAGATTATATACTCTCGCCTTCTCTTTATCAATGTATAGGACCACTCCAATGTATTAAACTCCAACATATGAAAAGGTTGAACATGGCTTTGCATTGGTTAATCTTGACCTTCCTACAGAATAGTATATACACCCAATGAACTGAGTGAGATTTCCAGTATCAATTGTTGCACTAAAAATTAATACTGCTTAATGTAGTTCTTATTTTCTAGATAAAAATACATGAGTAAAAATTGATGTACACATGAAACAGCTGGAAAACATTTTCTAGATTCTGATACAATAGGCCTGGGTTATAACTTGAGAGCTTGCATTTTACAACCTCCCAGATGATTCTGAGACTGCTGGTCCCTTGACCACACTTGGAATAACAAGTTCTTACAACACCTCAGAACTTCTTACAAACACCTTAGGAAGCTTGCTTTCAGTTTGAAGACAGCTGTAGACAATGGAGTGTCATCTAAAAGTTTTCTAAAAGACAAAATAAACATCAAGTTTATTTTAAGAACCAACGAATGAGATACTGATAACTAAGCTCTTACAGTAATGAGGTAAAGAGAGTTAGACTGTTAATGGGAATATAAAACAATGGGTATATCCTCAGAGAAGTATTAATCTTGTTATGAATGAATAATTCATACTGATATTGGAATACCTATAATTATTATTTTGAGATGTTTCTCTGTCATTTATTTACAATAGTAGAAATATTAAATGTACTTTTGAGTATATTTTCTTGAACATTTTGATGTTTTTCACTTTCTTGAAACAGGAAACTCTTATATAGTATTTCACATCTACTCATTGTTCAGAGTCGGTAAGAGGTTTTATCAATTATTTTAACATCTTGGGCCCCAAATGAATTTTGAGAAAGAGTAGTAAATGAATGTCTACCTTACAATAAGTATTTCTATAGGTGATTTATTTATTAATTTATTCCCCACTGGATCGTTTTGAACTCTTCCTTCTCCTATTATGAGTGTTATCATTTTGTGATTTCAAGTTCTTTGTAGGATAAACGAGATCAAGAAGGGGGATTGCTGTTGTTAGATAGAATGAAAAATAAAATGGCCTAGAAAAGAACAAGAGAGCAAACAAGAGGAGGAAAGGCATAGAGATACTGGGAAAGGAATGAATGAGAGGTTCAAGAGAGTCGAAAATGAATACCTAGTAATACTGGCAAGAATCTCAAAGGCCCAACATCGCAAATACGTATGCCCTGCCTGCTTCATTCCTGGTAAAATAAGAGTATTCTTCTCTGTGCCAGCCTATATTTTCACTGGAAAGAGAATCCTTATAATGTAAAATAATAACAGCACCAGGGGTGTAAGATTAAATGCAAAAATAATTTGGATGCCTGTGAAGTGAACCTGAGAACTCTTGCTGCCTGTTCGTGGTGCATGTAGCACGTCGCTCTTGTCAGAGCTCCAGCAGCCTTGTCTAGAGCTGTGCCCCAAACCTCTGGTTTTCATTATGAGAGAGACTGGGACAGACCTGAGGAATTATTCTTAGACGACTGAAAGGGTAATCTAGAAAACATGAGACCCACTAGGCATGCGGTATTTATGTTTTATGATTCCCAAGTCAGTGCTATTTTCTTCAGACTGCTGAAGACAAAGTAAGTGGGAAACAGTGAATTTCAGCACTACTCATACTCTGCTCAGGATTCATATTCGCAGATAAAACAGTCAATGTGGAAAAAATGTTGGCCCGAATTGCATTTTTCCTTGATTCAGGTATTCCATGGGGGAGTCACAATCCATTTAGAATATCAGCACAATCATTGTCCACCTCAATCAAGTTAATGCAAAAAGGGGAAAGGGAATCATTAGGGTGCAAAATAATCAACTCTGGGCATCTGTCTGCATGCAGACCTCAGGCCAAAACAGATTGAGTACCAAAAAGTGGGCAAAAGGGAAATCCCGGATTTCGTTGTGCCATTTTTTGGTGCTGCTCCTGTTAGCTGACTAATGAACCTTTCATTTTGAATCAGTGTGTTTTATAGCTGCACCTAATCATTGTTTCTGCGACCTAAAATGATGATGTGTGGTAGAAGCTGTAGATGAGGTGAGGCGTGATGGATTGTCACTGTCAAATTATTAATAGAAAGGTTCATTTTCTATTAGAAATATAAAGTAAAATATTTTATTCAGAGCTCCCTTTTCAACTCTGGTTCCAGCTGCCAGAATCGACTATATCATTCAGTGCTGCATAACTTTGCCAAAATGTGTAGGATATTTGGCAGTGCATACATCAAACTCCTTTTAAATCTAACTTTTACGGAAACTTTTTTATATCATCTTGTTTCTCTATAAAGCAAAAGTAACTTCTTTTTAAAATAATGTTAAAATGTGATAAAACTGTTTGATAATACAATGAAAGAACAATTCAAATTAGTGAGCTTTGTTTCTTGTAATATTAATTCATAAGATTCATTTTCCAAGTCATTTTCAATATATTTGTAATAGATGCATATTGTAAAATTTAATGTTGCAACAATATTATTACTATCCCAATTTTATAGATAAAAAAACAGATCCACTGAGAATAAATAATTCCCTTTAGGAGTCCCAGTAAAGAAACATTGAATCTACAATTTGGTTCAGGGAAAGCTAGAGATTTGCACCAACATTTACACAACTGCCTATGTTTAAATCAATACAATATATACAAGCATCTCTATTTCATGGCCATGTATAAACATGGAAGATACCATTAACATCTTAACATATACCAATAAAAGTCTATTTAAAATACATGACAGTTTATTTTAAAAACTCATTAACCAAATAAAGATCCATCATAAAAGTTGCAAAGCATTTTCTGTTTTTATATGGTCCTATTGACATTTTGCTTTTTCATCTGGATCTAAGTTAATGGAAAATTACTTTATAGCATGAGAAAACAGTGAATCTTAGCAGATTCACTACCATTCAAAGCCAAACAAGACAGGTATGTCTTTTATAACTCTAACAGCAAAAAGATTCCAGAAAACTATTTCTGAAAATGAGTGGTACAGGTCTTTACCATAGGAACTGTGATCAAAGCATAAGTAAGCTCAGTCCCAGTGTAAGTCTCTACTAAAGACGTCTCAAATTAGAGTAAAAAAGTACATCCCACTTATCCTATTTCATTTCATGTTAAACAAATGGTATCAGGCATCCCTGAGAATTAAAGAGTAAGATTTATTTTTAATTAATTGTTTTGGTTGTTAAAACTTCAGCATTTTGTTATAAAAGAGAAGAGAAATGCTATTAAAACTCAAATGTAAATGTATATTATTTTTTCAATTAATCTTATTTAGCTGTGTTTGAGTAGGATTTTAAGTTTTACAAACAAATGAAGAGTTAAGTGGATTTTCTCTTCTGTTTCTCTGCTCTTAATTTTGAGACATTTCTTAATTTGTTCATTGTCCGTTTAATAGGTCTTGCATCAGAGTTATCTTTAAGAAAAAAAAAAGAAGAAGTGAGGTTGGTTCCCTGGTTTAATTTGGGAGAAACTCCTCAGTAGCACTTACTTTTGATTACCACACTCAGCCTCCACAGCAGGCTTCATCCATGACTTTAAGCTGTTACATCTACTTATACATATGTTTCTCCTTGAATTTATGCACCGATTTGTGTATTCTGGCATATGTAATGGTGGTCTTCAAATAAAATGGCAATTTTTCTTAAATCTAAAAACAATGTTTCCCATTTTAAAATGTTTTTCTTAAATGTCTGCAATAAGTTCAAAACTGTTTTTTTTTGTCTTCCCAGTATCAAAGTTATCAAAATTTAGATACTTAGATAATACATTATTTAGGTAAAATACATTTTATAGGTGTAGGGGTAGGTGTGTGTGTATATACACACAGATATTCACATATTCTTTTCTTTTCATTAAATTTTTGCCTAGGTCTTCATCCACAGTAGCATTCTATATGACTGATTATAAGCAATAAAATCAGTACAGAGTTCTCTGCTGTCAATACTGCAGAGTCAGAACAAAGGGGAATTACTTAGAAGTGTTTAATAAAGGGATATGTCTAACACTGATGCAACATATGCCAAATTGGAGCTACCCTGGCTTGGCTACAGGAAGACTTTGTACTACATTGAATCCTATACTAGAAATGGATGTAGTTTAGCTCCAGAACTATATTCAATCTAACATTCTGTATCGTGTCACATCTCATTAAGTAGCAACTACATTCTTTTATGTACTTAGGCAAAAAAACATTGAGGACATTCTTGATCTCACTCTTACTCTAATATCCCACATATATTCTTTTAACAAATCATATGAGCTCAATTTTTGAAATTTATCCCCAATCCCACAACTAATCACCATCTTCATTCCTATTATTTTTATTTAAGTTCTTGCCTGAGTTGTTGCAATTTCCTTTTAATGGATTTCCTTGATTCCATCCTTACCGCTTTCAGGTCTATTCTCAATTCAGCATCTAGAGTGCATGAAACCATCCAGTAGCTTCCCACTTCATTCAGAGTAAGATCAAACGTCCTTCCAATGTCTGTTAATGTCTATATGGTCTGGCCCAGTTACTTACTATCTGAGTTTATTTTCTACCAATCTTCTTGCTCATTCTGCTTCGACCCCACTGACCTTGTTATGATAGAAATGCACTACTTATGGTTATTTTTCAGAACCTTTGAACTTGCTATTCCCTCTATTGAAATGCTCTTCCCTGATGTAGCTAAGTGGCCAGCCTCCTGATCTCCTAAACATATTTCCGCAAAGGAGAACCAACTGGACATAGCTCCAAGTAAAATTGCAAAAACAATCAACTAACCAAAAAATAAATAGTATCAACATTTTGAATTTGCCAGGTATATCTGCTTGGTTTTCTTAGTACTTATTACTATTTAACATACTGTTTAATTTATTTATGTATCCAGTTTATTTTTTGCCTCCTCTCTTAGAATGCAAATTCTGTCAAGAAAGGGACTTTTTCTTCCCTTCATTGCTATATGACAAATACTATGAACAGTACATGACACATACTAGGTAGTCAGTCAACATTTTCTGAAAGAATAAATTCATTAATTTCAAGAAGATTATTCACAAGGATGGTAAATATAAAGCTTTCACTGGTGCATTTTTTGGCACATAAGCAAAAATGTATTCAGGATGTTTGGGGAAATGGTAAAAATAACAGTTGTATAGATATTAGAAGGGAGTTTTGGCAAATGTAAAAACATTTTAACAACATCTATTTATTCTTCCTGCTGTACTTTAAATTCAAGTTATGTGTTTATCTAAATAACAAATGAAGAATAGCTTCCGGTTATTAAAGTCATGAAAAAGCACATTTATATGGCTTACATAAATCAGTAAAAAAGCATGGAGAGAGAAGTATGTTGTTTGGAAATGTATATTATATAACAAAAATTCTGTATAGTTTGGCAAATTATTTACATTTTCTGAATCAAATTTTCCATATTTTCATGAGGATGTTGAAATAAATTACTTTTTAGACACTTACAGTGTCTGATTAATGTGCATGCAATATATATTTATTCTTATTTAAGGTATTACATATACACAGAGACTGTACTAACACTTTATCCACTATTTTGTAAAAACAACGTTGGCTGTATTTCTCTTTTTTTAAAAAATAGTCATTATACTTTATTGTTTACAGAATAATTACAGGAAAAAATCTGTATATGTTCAATACAGATACAACATTTTCTTTTTTTTTTTTTTTGGATTTCATTGATTTTTATTTTTAAATTTTTTTTATTTTTTTTTTTATTATACTTTAGGTTCTAGGGTACATGTACACAACGTGCAGGTTTGTTACATATGTATACATGTGCCATGTTGGTGTGCTGCACTCATTAACTCATCATTTACATTAGGTATATCTCCTGATGCTATCCCTCCCCCTCCCCTCCCCACAATAGGACCTGGCGTGTGATGTTCCCCTTCCTGTGTCCAAGTGATCTCATTTTCTTTCTGTTGGCCATATTTCTATTGTGCATGAACTAAGAGTTGAGAAGAAAATTTATGTTATCTGACATCAATCAGTTTATGCTTTGACTATGAAAAGTGTTAGTAAACCTGATAAACGGTATGATGAGAGTATATACTGCCATCGGATTCTGAGGAGGAATAAAAAACTGTATGCAAAGGTCAATGAAGGCTTTCTGTAACAAAATTTTATTTAAATGATTGTAATTGTCCTTTATCTTGCCTACTGCCCAGTAGAGTCAATGCACTGAGAACAGCAGGTTTTTGCAGCAAAGAAAGCATTTAATAATTGCAGAACCATTCAGTGGGAGGACAGGAGTAATTACTCAAATCAGCCTCCCCAAGAACTTAGAGACTAGGGTTTTTACAAATAATTTTTTGGGGCAGGAGACTAGGGAATGGATGCTGCTGGTCGGTTGTGGATAAAATCACAGTTGTGTGGAAAGTGGTCCTTATGTGCTAAGTCAGCTTCTGGATGGGGGCCACAAGACCAGTCGAGTCATGAGTCATGGGTTCCGGCAGAGTCAGTTGGTTGCCAGAATGCAAAAGTCTAAGAAACATCTCAAAAGACCAATTTTACCTTCTACAATACTGATAACTTATCCATAGGAGCAATTGGAGAAGTAACAAATCTTGTGACATCTGGCACAGTAAATGATTATAGAAAAGGAAACTGCACCTACATCTTAGCAGTATTCACCCCCTTCCTGTAATCCTAATCTGGTGGACTTTCATTAGTCTTACAAAGGGGACTTCAGTTCCTGAGCAAGGAGGGGCTTAATTTTAGAGAGGGACCATTTTCATTCTTGCTTTAAAGTTAAACTATAAACTAAATTCCTCCTATGGTTAGCTAGGCCTATGCCCAGGTATTAGCAAGGACAGCCAGCCTGTGAGGCTAGAAACAACATGCAGTTAGCCATGCTAGAGTCCTCTTGTTATAATTTTGCAAAGGTGGTTTCACAATGAGTGAAAAGTTGAGTAGAAGCTAACCAGGCCAAGAGGATGAGAAAGTTTTGAAGCAAGGGAAAGAGCATATTAAAGGAATCGGAAGAGGTGCATAAAATATAATAAGAGTTCAGTATATATGCAACATAGAGAGCAAGAGGAAGACTCCAAATGAAGTTGAAGAGATATAGGTGGGGCTGGATTTTGGAAGGTGTGGAATAGTATATGAATTTTAGATCTTACCTAAAATCATTGGGAAACCATTGCAGTGTTGAAAATACAAATGTAAAAATCAGTTTTCCAGTTTAGAAATATCACCATGGCAACAAAGAGAGGCAAGGATGAATGAATTAGAGGACAGAAATACTAGGTGTAAGAAGGAGTTAGCAATTTCTATCAGTAGTAATCCAGATGAGAGGCATCAGTGGCTGTTTTGGGGTAGTGTATTAGTCTGTTCTCGCATTGCTATAAAGAACAACCTGAGACTAGGTAACTCACAAAGAAAAGAGGTTTTATTGACTCACAGTTCCATAGGCTGTACAGGAAACGTGGTTGGGGAGGCCTCAGGAAACTTACAATCATGGCAAAGGGGAAGCAGGCATGTTTTACATGGCTGGAGAAGGAGGAAAGAGACAAAAAGTGGAGATGCTACACACTTTTAAACAACCAGATTTCATGAGAACTCACTCACTATCATGAGATTAGCAATATGCTCCCATGGTGAAAATATGCTCTCATGATCCAATCACGTTCCACCAGCCACCTCCTCTAACATTGGGGATTACAATTTGACGTGAGATTTGGGTGGAGACACAAATTCAAACCATATCAGGTAGTGTAGTGGGAATGCAGGGCCATGACCCAATTCAGGATTCCTTAGGACTAGATTATTACGATAAAATAAGTTTAATTTTGTACTTGTTGATTATAAGTAGAAAGTGGAGTTTTCTAACAGTTTCATATATTAATCAGATTAAATTAGAGATTAAATCAGAAACCTGAGAGGCATATGTGTAATTAATAAACAAATGCACGGTAATCAAAGGCACAAGATTATATGAAATCACTCAAGTGGAGAGTATGCAGAACAAAAATAGAAGAGGACCAAATAGAGCCTTAAAGAATACCATCAGTTAAGGGGTGAGTAGAGTAGTAGGAGCCAGCAAAGGGAAGGGAGAAGGAGCAGTCTGAGTGGTAAGAGTCAAAACTATGAGAATCTGAAACACAAGGGAAAACAGTGTTTACAGGAGAGACAGTTGTCAAGATGTCTAACACTGCTGAACATTCAAGCAAATAAGGTCTGAGAAGGATCCACTTTGCTTATTAATGTAGATGTCTATAGTAACCATGGTGCAAGCAGTTTCAGGAGAGTGATGGAGGTAAGAATCAGTTGATGGTAGGTTCTTTATAGATAGAGGAAAAAGAAAATGAAAAAAGCAACTTTGGAAGAGTTAAACTGGAAGGAATCTGTTAGGGCAAAACTGAAACACAACCTGTGATTAGGGAGAGTATTGCTTGTTTTGTTTTGCTTCATTAAGAGGAGAGAATCTTGAGTATATTTAAAGCCTGATAGAAAAGGGCCAGTAGAAAGAGATTAAGCGTGGGGTAATGGTGATCATCAATAAATTCATATTCCTGAGAAAACACGGATGGAATCCAAAATGTTGGCTGGGAGGTCATTCTCATGTGGAAGGTACATTGTAGAAAGTAGGTTTGACAATGAAAAGTTGAGAGATTCCCATCTGATGGGTCCTATTTACTTTTTGTGTTGTGAGATGAAGCTAGATACTGAGTATAAAGTTCAGGAGGTGGAACGATTTGTGGAAAAAGTTTGACAGTTTTCTGGTAGAGAATGGCTGTGTGAGCTGAGTAAGAAGACAAAATAGGATTTCTAGGGGCAGTGGAGAAAGATCTATTGACATTCAAAATGTATTTATATCGTAGCCCCTGTCAATATGTTGGAATGTGTTCTTAAACAGCACTAAGCCGTGCCTAGTTGGAGTCATGCCATGCAGATATGACAAAAGGATGGCTGAGCAAGGAAGTTTAGTTCTGAGGTAAACCAATACTTATCTTCATGAGCATGAAATCTAATCTCATTCAGGACAGATAAGAAGACAGAGTTATAGTTAAAGAGAAAGTAGAAGGGTTCATTCTTTCATTCAGTAAATATTTATTGAGCAACTATTATTTTTTAGGTTTATGTGTAGGGTTCAGGGCTATTATAGTAAACTTAACAGACATGGCCTCTTCCGCATTGATCTATAAGGCCCTGTTAATCTGGAAGAACTAGTGCACTGGAAATCACTAAGTGAGATTTCTAGAAGAATAGAGTTTTGAAGTTAAAGATTTTATTACGTGAGATATGGAGTAGACCTGGTTTGTGGCCACAGTTCTAATGACTGGAGTGGAGTTGAGGAGGAGAAAAATAACTAATTGAGGGGATTACTGGGCATGATGTAGAAGCAGAAGGACGGAGTGATCCATGTGTTGCATGTGAACATGGAAGTACCTTAGATAATGACAGGACATCAGTGAAAAAATTAAGTAAGTTTTGCAAATTGTCAATTAATGAGAGTGAGTATAATTATGAAATTGAAAAACTAATGGTCACAAGCAAAGACCAAATATAATGAGCTTCAAAGGAGTTTATGAAAGTGAGTAGAAAACTAATGACCTAGAGACAAAGTAGAAAATCTATCAGAACAATGAAGGATGACATCTCCAAATACTGAGGCTCATTTAGTATAGGAGAAAAAAGTCACTTGAGAGAACTCCAAGAGGGTAGGGTGGAAGGAAAAAGAGACCATCTGAGAGAGTCTAGTTTTAGTCAAGGTAGGAAGATGGAAAGAACCCAGAGAAGAGAATAAAGAAGTAGAGAAATTTACTAATCTATGTTTTAAATAGGTAATCAAAAGGCTTACCTTTTCTGGGGGATGAAAGATGAGAGACACTTGGCCTTTTGTGGACTTAAGAAAAACACACATGAGCGCGCGCGCGCGCGCACACACACACACACACACACACACATACAAGATATTGCTTATACAGAAAATACATAGTCCAGCTCTTCTTTTTTCAATGGCAGGTATAAAATTCCTCAATTTGTATAAAGTAATAAATCTTTCTGATGCTTTTTTGATGTCCTTTTTTTTCATAATTGTCCCTATTTCAACAGTATCCATAATATGTTTAAAGCATGTTGGTACAGAAAAGAATTGTAATAAAATACAAAGTTCTGCATGCCCAAACTTTTTGTCTTATTTGTACAAAATCATGACCAAATGTGCCACTAGGATATATTGTTTTGTTTTTTAAAAACATGTTTTAGAGCTCTATAAGTTCCACTGTAAAGGGACTGTGGATTATGTAATTATTTCTTATCAATTAATATTTGATCAGTTTCTTATCCTAACAAAATTGTGCTTAGTAGAGGAATTCTATATCTGGACCTATAGATTAAAGCAATTTAGGCAGAGATTGATGATTTAAAGGAAAATAATGTAGATAATTATGACAATTGTGCACTGTTTAATGGTAGACACTAGCTTGAATACACTACCTGCTAGTTCCATGCAATGCAACTTTTAAATGATTTGTAAAAACTGTAGAATGTACCAGTATTCAAGCTGAAAATATTTTAATAGGGCAATAATGTGGCCTGTGACACATCTGATAATATTTTATCAGATTTAACACAAGAAATGAAATAACCATAGATCAAATTTTATGTATATGTATCAATGTAGACAGGCAATTTGGATGGGGGAACAAAATTTAAATGTACACAAATTTGTTTAGAGCTTCCCTTTATTTAAAAAAATGCCCTCAGATCGCATATAAAGTGTGCTTACACAAACAAGAGTTTTTTAGTTCTTTCATAAATTTTGCATTTGCTGTGCTACATATCAAATAAAGTTAACATGCTCTCAAGAGAGGCTGCAGCATGCTCTCTACAAACTGGTGTTTAGGGTCTGGTCTAGAGAAACTACATTTCCTCTTATGCAAATTACTGCCATAATGATTGCAGATATATTTGTGATAACCTTTGACTATGCATAGAGAATAGTTTTGAGAAGGGTCATTCTCTTGAATTTCAGGGGATGAAATTTTGGATTTTGGAAATTGCAGGCTAAGCAAAGATCCTAGAATGGAGTATCTAGAAGGTACTCTGAAAGCCCTTTATAAAAAATATCATAGAAACCATATCCCCATGAGAAGTATCTGGGATCATTGATATGAACGTGTTAGTTAAAGACATGGAAGTTTAGAGCAGGGAAAGGACCAAAATTAATACTTCATATCTACTTCTTAGTTTTGGAACCAAATAAGAGACAAGAATCAAACAGGTAGGGGTAGAAGCAATTGTTTTGTGGATGAAGGGGAGTGCAGGCACAGTGGGCTCCCTCATACTTTGCTGTGGAATTAGACAGATACATTCTCCTAGTAGTGGATAGACGTCTCCACAGAGATAGGCCAGATGTCTCAGGACAAATCACAATCCTCCATCTTGCTGAAAGGTCAGTTCCAATAAAGAAAAAGAAAAAGGGGCATTTCTGGCATTGTACTGTTCCTTGTCTTAAATTTACTCCTTTCCCCATGGAAAGCAGAAAATGGAGGGTGACGTGGGTGGTAGGAGTGGTGAGAAGGGGTAGGAATGCACTTCTAATGGAAGTCCCACCATGTAGAAACAGAAGAATAGAGAAACAAAATGTGCTGTCACAGGAGCACATGTGTGTTTTTCTCAAGAAGAGAAAAAGCAAAGATGGCTTAAAGGAGAATCCCAGTGCATGTGGTTACAAAGGATGGGCTAGAGTCTAGCCTCTGCAAGGAGGCCTTCTTTCACACACCCACCTCTGCTTGAGACTATCACCTTTATTGATTTCATAGGGTTCCTGCAGTCAGACCTTTGAAAGAGTCAAGTGTGGATCTCAGTGCATCAAGTCAATTAGCACTATACTTGCAAATGATCAGTGTTTAATAAATGTTAGCTTTCTCTCTTGTTACATTTCGATGAAAAATAATTAGCAAAGGGAACTCGTGGGAAAGTGAGCTGTTTTCTGAAGGAAGAGATTTGAGGAGTTTATGATAGGAATAATAGAATGTAAGGTGAGAAAGGTGGTTCTATTTCATAAAGGGTATTCATTATCACTTAGGATATTTTTGTGCTTTTGTTTTCTGGGTTCTGTGTTTATGTAATTATCTGACGTTTGTATTATATACACTTTTTCTGTTTTTCTTAGTAGTAGTAGTATAAAAGCAATGTAATAAGATTTTTTCTTCAGAAAGACAAATACGACAGCCATATACATCAGGTGGATTGGAGTAAGGAGGAAATAGAGGAACAGGAACCAGTTTGGAGAGTGCCATAGGCACGCAGTGATGATATGAGATGAATGGCAATAAGAATTGAGTAATATGAGGCATATAAAGAGTTAAAAAAATACCTACTGAATTACCTATTGGATTCTCCGATTATTGCACTGAAGAATTTGTGAGAACATTTTTCCAAGGTCAGAGCTGAGTTCCAAGTTACCAAAGCTCAGAACTGAGAAACTGGAAAAATGAAGTAGGGAAGCAGGAATCTGTGGAACGTGGATGTCTGCAAGGACCACAGGGCAGGGTTACACAGGATGCCCATGACATTCTGTGTGTTCCCATCATCATCCCTGAATCCCTACTTTATAATTTCCTGTTTACCTATTAATTTCTACTTCATTATTATCATCTGCTATGTGCTCACCAGAGATATGAATTAGACATGGCACTTGGGGACTAGAACAGTCACAGGGGCATTCAAGATGGATGAGAGAATTGGAGGAAGAATCTTCCAGGCAGAAGGAATGCCATGTGTAAATCCTGGTGTGTGGAAGCATGTGACATATTGTAAGACAGCAAGAATTTTAGGAAAAAAATTGGAAAAGTCAGGAGGTATGGCTAGAGAGAAAGGTAAGTAGTATTGATGTTAGCTTAGTGTGCTAATTGAGAGATCTGTCAGGAGTGTTCCTCTCTGCTCTCTCACTGACATCGTTATCAAGTCCTGATGGGTTCTCCTCTTTCTAGAATCTTAGTATTTCAACTTAGATCACTCTAAGGTGTATGGGTTTCTCCAAGATTTTTATTTCCTACCTTAATGAAATTGTTGCTGTCTTTCTATGGTTGCAGAACAAAGAGAAATTTGATTTGCCTTTTGTTATTTACAAACTGACTTTCACATAATAAAGCATCCATCATTTACTATTTTTCATCCCTCTGGAAAGTTCAGGGATGAGGAGTAAGGAGATGAAATAGACCCTTGTGAATTTTTATGGCCAGTGAAATAAGGATGGGTGTCTGGGCTTCTGCAGAAATATTAAATTCAAATATCTCTAATTCAAATAACACTGTAGCTTAGGTAAGCAGCAAAAGTTAGACGTTTTTTGAACAAAAATAGAATTCTATTTTAAACAAGAGACTATATAAAGTATATAATTCTCAAACCAAAATTCTATTGCTTTGAGAGACAGAAAGAAGGAAAGAAAAAGTCTTAACAGCAGGTTGTGTGCATATGAGTTATGTTTCATATGCATCCATTTCTAACTAGTTTAAACACTGTTAGCAGTTAATTAAATTGAGTAAAACCATTTAGAAAGAGAGTCGTTAAAATTATTTTTAAGCATTCTTCATTTTTTCCTCCACATTTTAGAATTGCTATTGTACTATTTAATTCACAAATACTAAGGTTTGGAGTATCCTTGTAGAATAGTCTTCCATATATAAACTTGGAATCTCCATTTCTAAGGAGATCTTTGAATCTTCATTTCCTCACAAATGAAACTTCATTGTAATGTAATAATGTGTTTCTGAGCTTTCAGAGGAAAACAATATGATTTCTCTGCATAGAATTTAATTGGTAAAACTTCAGTATAATTATCTACTTCTTTCATACCTAGTTGTTCTTTTTGTTTGTTTGTTTCTTGAACAATGAGTATGTTCAATTCCTGATCCAACTTTTACTGACCTGGAAAAGTTGTTATTCAACACAAATAACCCTTCGCTATAAAGAAGGAGAGAACCATGGAAGTCACTTGGCCAAATATGTACAGCTCAGTGTTAGAGAAAATAAATATGTGTTCTCCTGTGCCTCCTTTTTTATTTAATTATTCCTGAATTTACTCAGCTAACCTTGATAAGCCTCTTCCAATGGCCACACTGAACCATATATTGTGGTTTGCAATCTTGGTATTTCTTAAATTTGGTAGAGAAGAGCCAAATGGGAAGAGAAACATCAATAGAATAAGGAGAAAGAGTATTTTGTGTAAGCTGTGTTTTCTGGAAAATTTAGTCAAATGCTTCTATTAACTGAAAATATTCCCATAGTTTGACTTTAATTTTGGAAAACTGCTTTTTTTCCTGTAGTACTTTTTAATTAAGAAGATGCTTTCTGTGTTTCCTTAAGAAAACAAGAAGAATAGGATGAGAAAGGTGGCTAATTCTAACACTACTATCTGTGTTCTAATAGATGAAGAGTCAGAATCATTTCTTCACTTATGAAATCATGCATTATTTTACACTAACTCAGTCAAAATATTGTTACAAGAGCTCCTGAGAAATGTCTCAATAGCTCAATCTATACAAAATGGAAAGTAAAAATACATATCTCATAGGGTTAATGTGAAGATTAATTGACAAAATACATATGATTCATTATGACTGTTGCCTGGCACAGAGCACACACTTTAAAATTTAAAACACAGAGTGTAAAATTTAAAAATACACATCTCATAGGGTTAGTGTGAGGACTAATTGATAAAATACATATAATTCATTATGAATATTGCCTGGCATGGAGCACATACTTTTAAACACTTGTATAGTAAAATAAAATTATTATACTATTATTTCATTAACACATTTAGAGGTTTAAATACTGCAAGATTATTATATCATTTAGTACGAGTGCCTTGAAAACATCCTTTTCCACATCCTTTGATTGTGACCTTCATTAAGAAATACTTAAAATTGTGACCCAGTGTACAGACACATATTTAATTTATATTTTCAATAAATAAAAGCATTATTATATATGACACACTCTGACTTTTTTCCTTTCTTTACCTTTCTGTTCTAATCTATTTGCTGTTATTTTTAAAGAACTGTCTTTGATTCACTTATTGGTTATTATTACCAATTGAAAAAAGACTGTATTACCAGTATTCTATTTAATAAAATATGAGTCATTTTAAGACTTCAGCACTCACTGATAGGAATTGCAGTTTAAGTGACAAGAGAACATTTAGCTTCTGTGTACCTGTTTATTTACAGAAGTTTACTAGAAGACTGAGACACATTGGGCTCTACAATCCAACTGTCATGATCATCTGAGCTCTTTAATAAAGACTGAGGTCTACTTCTTTCCTTAATCCTAAACAAAAGTTAGGATTCCACAGGACATCAGATACATATAAAATTGCTTCCTGATATATGCAATAAAGTTCAGACATTTACTCTGAATAGGACATTTTCTTGTATTCTGTATATACCTACTTATGCCTCCATGAGTAATCTGCTGACAGGGCAAGATGACAGTAAATTCAGTTCTCATTCTCAGAGCATGCGTGAGCAGGGAGTCTTATCTATGACAGAGAGATTAGGAGTCTATTTTTTTTTTTTTTTGACTGATAGTAATCACTGTAACATGGCATAGCCTAACCAAGCTAAGAAAACCACTGGGAGAAGAAAAGATCATAAACATAAAACTTGTAAAGTGAAATTAGCTTTTATTTGTCTTTTTAACCTATTTATTCATTACTTCTAGTCCTTATCATTTTTTGAGGAATGGAAGGGAAACACAAAATGCCACAGAAGTTGAGCTTTGCATCTCTTTATCTGGCTGCTAACTGGTTCAGCAGCAACGTGCTATGCAGAACTGTGCTAATTAATGAGCCATGGCTTTGGAGCTATAGATCAAGGCATCCTGTGTTTGAAAGAGTTGAGAAAATTATCTGTCCACTCAATCACTCTTTACATATGCATGGTCACATGAAGATGAAAAATTGGTTGGAGTCATATAGAGATGTGATGCCATAGAAGTTAAAAAGATGGAGAAATTTGATGCTTATTCCTAGGCTTAGAATGTTTAATTGGAAGACACTTAAGTTCATCTAGGATCTAAATTATTTTCTGCTCTGGGAATGAATTATACCCTTTTATTTGACTTACATTTTAAGAAAACTTGTCAGAAAAATTGATGATTTCTACATGGAGAACAGAACAGTTTCATTACTAAAACAATATACAATAAGCCACATATGTAATTTATCAACTGTTACTTGACAGTGAGATTTGATGTTAGGATTAAGTAGAAAACAATTCTAAGTAAAGAAATATAGAATCTAAGTTTGAGGCAACAAATCTGAGATTCTGTTCACATCAAGTTCATTTGCGTCAAGCATACCCAAGATGGTCAATAGCTGCCCTCATGAGAAATGAAACTTATTACTGATATTATTGATATTTGGGGGAAAATATTTAAAGTCTAGTGCTGAGGTTAGTGATAGTGTTTGTCCTACATCAAATTGTCGACCTTTTCCAGAGGTAAATGTTTTCCGTAAAGGTTAGGTGACTTCTGTATAATCTATAAACTCCAAAGCAAAATGGCATTTTCTGCGATGAGAGGAAAAGTTACATGTTCCTTTCCCTGCCGTGTGATTACATATTTATTCCTTCAAGCCTAAACTCAAACCAATGATGAATAATCTCTACCTATAGTACCTGACTGTGGAATGTAATATTAGTGTTTAATACACAGGGGCATCCCATCACCCAGAAAATAGAGTATAGTCAGTTGACCTGTAATTTTTCATGATGCTGTCATCATTCTCTTTGGGTAAATTTATGGTTTGTACTAGCCCAAGTAATCAGCTGGAGGATAACCTGGAAATACGTATGATAGACAGAAGTCTAGTTTTTTCCTCTTCATATTTGCATAGTCTCTTGCATGAGGGCTTCTTTTGAACATTTCTTTTCACATGATGACTTCTTAGCTGGGAGGAAGGTTTCCGCTGAGTGTTTTTGTTTCGTACCCCCCAGAGGACTATATACATAGGCTATTTTTGGTGACAAAATAGAGAAATTCAAATAGGAGAAATCCAAATTAAATAAGTGATCATGTAAAACATGATTGTGAGGCTTTTATTTATATGGATACAAAGATGGTAAGTACCAGTTCTTATCTCAACTGGGATATTTACAGACTAACTGACATTTGACCATACTTCTCTTGTGCAGCGTGGTTATCTGTAGATGAAACTGAAGTACAACTGAGGTGTGTGTTGTCTATGAAGTTACATACTTCTGCCAATTCTCACTGGGAAGTAACAGTTGAATTTTGTCCCCTAGAGAAAACATTGCCATGCTTAGTACCTATGCTATGCCAAACATCATCTCATGTAATCCCCATGACAATTTTATCTGATAGCTAATAAGAATGCCAGTTTCCTGATGAGGAAATTGAGGATGTTAAAAACATAAAATTACAAGTGTGGATTTATACATAAAGGAAAATAAATGTGGGAATAGAGACGTAAATTTAATTCATCAGCAGATCAATATCAGATTCAGGTTAAAACAGCATTTCAGAAACTTCACTTGGGGGGATAGAAATGCCCTGTTAACTTGGGGACATTAACACAACAAGTAATCAATAAAGCCTAGATTTTAACCCGGGCCTGTGTGATTCCAAGACAGGACATTTCCTGCTCTCCAACAAGCTCCTTCATTCATAGCACATGGAATATATAATAAAGGACAAAACCTATGTCTTGAAATGACAGTGGCGCAAAATTATCAAAAGTTCCTTGCCTATGTGTTTAACTAAATGTATAAAGCACATTTTCATTTCTGATTAATTTATATTACTTCAGCTTTCCCAGTACTTTTTAGTGGTCCTTGGAAAATAATAAAAGACACTATCAGGAATATCCCTAAGCTATATCTACAAAGGAAATAATATGCATTTTCCTTCTTTGCTCACTTAAAACTATTTAATACACACATTATTTAATAGATGCATGTTAAAATCATTTAATGCATATATTTTGTTAGCTCTCTTCAAACCTTTTATTGTATATATTATTTTATCAAATAAGGTAGCAAATACAATTATCATTTGAAAAGCAAACAAACAATTAGATCCTGGAACTGACTCAAATTCAACTCTATATTATCCGCTTCTTCCATTTTTGATGTAAGCTGCTGATGATCTAAAGTACATGATAGTCTGTAAATAGGGGTATGTAACAAACAGGATGTTAAACATTCAAAAATTTTTTTTGGTTTCTTGGATAAAATAATAAAGCACTTCTCTTCCTCAGAGCATTTTGCAAACCTTGATCAATCGTGCTTTCCTGAGAAGTAGGTCAGCATGCAGAATCCCTCTGCGTTAGAACTCAAGAAGTGCTTGTTAATTCTGCATGCAAGAATCCAGCAGGGGATATCTACCCTGGCTTTTATGGCTACTCTCAAATAATTTTGGCCTCTACTTCCTTGAGACTTTCAGGTTACAAAGTTTGCAGCATG
This sequence comes from Macaca fascicularis, assembly GCF_037993035.2. Taxonomy (NCBI): domain Eukaryota; kingdom Metazoa; phylum Chordata; class Mammalia; order Primates; family Cercopithecidae; genus Macaca; species Macaca fascicularis. The sequence continues at coordinate 118,662,598 of NC_088377.1, forward strand.
TTTTTGCAAAGGAAGATTTATATTATCTCTTGCTACATTTTATTTCTGAGACTTAGCTTTGATGAGTGGATTGAACAAAATCAGAGTTATTGTGAATCTAACTCAGGTTCCCCAAAGGGTCTGAAAGAAATGTGAGTTACAGGAAGTACATGTGTTTGAAATTAGAGAAGTCACCGAGCAATAGCTCTAATTTTCTTTTCTTTTCTTTTTTTTTCTTGTAAAGTGTGTTTAATTTACCCTTGATGCACTGATTCTCAATGTTTTTTTCCCTGGCCCACAAGCACCAGTACCATTTAAGAACTTGTTAAAAATGCAGATTCTTAGGCCTCACTATATACTTACTGAAACCACTGCTTTGATGCATATAACAGAGCCCTATTTTTTTTTAAAATAGCATTTATTCTATCATTTGTGTTTCCAATAACATCAGATTGTAAAAATTAGTATTAAAAAGTCACACGATTCTTGAGATAATGACATTAAAGAAGTAGATAGTAGCCATATATATGATCCACATTTTAAGAGTTAGCAGTCAGCAAGCCTGCCTACATGAAGTTGTGTGCAAGCCGGAATGCTTGTTTGCATTGATCCCATTTGGAAGCCAGAGTACTTTCTGCTTTTATAAATGGAAAGATAGCAGGCTTCAACTAGCAGGAAATTCTACATTTCTTGATAAACAAACTTGCTGTATTCTCTGTGGCTTCCTAGTCATGATTTACCTTCTAAATATAAGTATTTATTTTTCTGTTGATAAAGAAACCATTTTCTCTGATTTTCAAGCGCTGGCTTCCTCTAGGTGTTTCATATGCCAAATTCAAAGCTAAGTTAAATGACTACATATATGTCTGTTAAGGCCTTATTGTGTTTTTTAAAATAATATCAGGTACTGACTGAAATATAAACCAAAAGAGACAGCAGTTGGAGATGGATAGAGAAGGGACTCCTGGTTCCTTCCATTATCTCTATGAGTTATGGCCACAGAAGCAAACCTGATTCATAAGTGATTCAATTCACCATAACTCATTTACCAGGCCAAATTATGAGACTGGTAAGTCAGAAAGCATAGCAGCCCTGACACTCAGGTGGTGTGTAAATCGTGCCAGTAGATTTTTATTATCTCAGGCTGATCTGAGTATAGTAGGGTATTTCTTGGTATAAATTCATGTGCTTAAGAGAATTAATCATTTAAGGGATATCCATTGGGTACCTACTAGTTAGAAGGCACTAGGGGGAATATCAAGATAAATGTTGTGTTGAATGTATACAGCATGAGCAGAGAGCTCACAACAAAGCCAGACCCTAAATACTCAGAAAAAATTGTTAAGAAACTCGATAGCCTTGTCTTGTTCATAGCTTAGTTCGGATTATACTAGTGATTTCCAGAAGAGCAGGACTATATTTTATTCATTTCTATTTTTCAGCTTCCAGTGTGTCATGTTTCAAAATAAATTAAGGTTATTCAATGTCTCCCCTTTTCTAAATTTTCCTTATAGTTATTTTCTAAACCACTTCTGTGGCATTGACCATATATTGCTTAGATGTGTATTATATTTCCTATATTGATATGCCTTATTTGCCCATATACAATGTCTAAACATTTGATAGTCACATTAAATTTTAATCTTTACACCTAAATTCTTTAAGGACTTAATGTTGGTCTATAATAACTATTTGATAATAATTGTGAAAATAGCCTATTAGAATTTGGCATATTCGTTCATAATACAAGAAACGAGACTTAGCAGAGTATTGTCAGCTGAATGGTCCAAAACTTTTGAATTAAGAGAAGGCAGACATCCTTGAGCTAGAGTGAGTGGAGAAAATGTAACGTCACAGCAATTCAGAGCTAGGGTGGAATTTAAAGATAATCTACTCAAAAACTTCCATGTTACAGCAGAGAAAACCTAATTCCTGAAAGATTAAGTGATTTATTGTCAAGGTCATACAGTTTTATGTTGACTCGTACTTTGTTCTCTCAAGTTGCTAATTTTCTATTGACTTTATTAGAAGTTCTTTGTGCAGAGATGTTGTTCTTTTGGCAAATATATTAAAAAGCAAGCAATAAATATTTATGGCTTCTACTCACAGATGGTTATTTTGTTTTACAAACATATGGAAACTTTCTCAAACCTATGAAAAACATGAACAAAATCCATTTATATTTTTTAAAAACTAATTATATTTTAAAGTACCTATAATTATAAAGTTGTTACTGATTTATAACAAGTATTTCTACATGAATTAAAGGAATAATTATAAAAGTTTAACATTATTAAAATATAAACTTTATCTCTACATTTTATCTGCAATACATAAAATATTTGCTTAGCTAACTTTAACTCTAGGCTTTAAGCTGGGAATTTTGAAGATTAATAAGGCATGACTAGGGAGAGAAGTCAGGAAACTCTTCAGGTTAGAGAAATTGAGGAAAAAGACTATAAAGGGAGAAAATTGCAAGGAATATTTGGTTTGACACATTAGTGTTCCTCAGCTGACTCACTGGCATATTTTGTAAGGTTTAAGAAGTGGACAGCAAAGAGATAAGAGATGCATATTCAAACTTTTGACAGTGTGTTAACTACCCCCCCCCAAAAAAAGTAGAAAAGATAGAGATCCTTGAATAAAATTGTTGTTTGTGTAAGCTTCTTTCACTTTCCAGTGTTATTTTGGCTCAAGCCAAATGAATTTCAAAGGAATATCAAATAAGTGTTGAAGGATGCAGATATGGAAACCAGAGTGTACTGCGTACTGCTGAAGGCTTTAGAAGAGATTCCTTTGGGTCTTGAAACTGCTGGTTTGGATGTGCATTTTATATTAATTAAAAATAAAAATAAGTTTTCTCCCCTCTCTGGGGAGGATCTTAGTCTCTCTGATGGTTTTGCCTGCCAGGCACACACATCCGAGGTTTTGCAGAGATTATAATGATAGAATGTATTGATTTTAGCTAACAAATGGCAAAACAAAAGTCAGTTGGGGCTCCCCTTAACAATAAATGTCCAGGGTTTTCCATGATTCCTAAATCCAACAGAGTTATATATACAGGTTCAGCAAGCAACCAACACACTTGGCATACTAGGCAGGATGCCGTGGTAAACAGAAGCTCTGTAAAAAATTAATAGCTCCATAACTGAGAGGCAGCAATCAAACCAGAAGGGCAAAAATCTCTTGCAAAGACGAATACTGTGATTACCTTCCCACTGTGACTGCTGTGATTTACAGCTACTTGGGATTAAATTTAAAGGAAAGCAACGGAAGGAATGAGAGATATTACTGGTATTATGGCTAAAGAAGAGAATTCAGAGGCCTACTTGAAAGTGGTGGCTTTGCACTCAGGGATAGAAAGAAATATCTCATTTTCGAAGTTCAATATGACCCCTTAGTTTAATGGTTAAATCATTTTGGAAATTCATTCCTTTTTATATTTAAGCCAGTTGAATGTTTTGTGGAAAAAAATTTCTCTAGACTCCTCCTTAGTTTACCTCTTCAGTTCATGTTTTTAAAAAGAAAGAAGGAAAAATTACATCAATGATAATACAAATAACAAACTGAAAAACCCTGAATCAGAGCTGAGTGGATTGTTTTGTATCTGCGGAGTTCAGATAATGACAAGAAGATGACGAATGACCCATTTGCCAATAAGTCATTCATTCTTTAGACTCTGATAAATGTACTTTAATGATTTTCTGTTAAGCATGGGCTTAACCTTTGAAAGTGATTAGAACACGTTTCTTCTGTTTTCTATTAGTTCAACTGGTTTGTGGGTATACCATGATTTAAGAAGCAAATGTGTTCTTGCTAAGCAGCTGATGTTACTAGAGACCACAAACACATGTGTCTTGCCTTAATAGACTAGTCTTGTGAACAAAAGTAGATTGTGTAGCTGTCAAACCATAAATGGTATTTTTGAACATGAATATTTATTTTTCTTTACTTTCTGAGTTTCTTAAGACTCACTGTGTGTTTTTACCACTTGCAAATTCAATGTGTATTTCCTTGAAATAGTCATTTGCATGTGAATGAAAATAGTACTTAGTGTTATAAATGTGTAGTGTGCACTCACAGACAAGACCACAGCACTTGGATTGACATGGGACAATACATATGTGACTCTAGCTGTATCGATAAGACATATGTGTACAAACTACAAAATGGTGCCTTTATAACAGCACATGTTAATGTAAATATGATGTCTGACATTACAACATTGAGATATTATCTACATAGAATAGCAAACTTTCTTGAATGAATTTTCAAATGTAAAATTATTGTGATTCTGAAACGTTGTATAAAAACCAGATAAATGTGGCTTCACAGTATATTAGCAAAAGTATAATCCAAATGATTTGTGTAGCATACAGACTATAATAGAAATGTTATTATTGATAATTATGTGAATTTATTATTGTTGTAACATATTATATGCTCACTGATTTTATTCAAACAACCTATATTAAGGGCTAACTAGAAGCCTTCTTTGTGATAGGTGTTGAGACACTGAATAACATCAATATTGGAACAATGTGGAAAATAGAATTTTTGAAACATGAGAGATTTTGGCAATCTCTAATACACCTATGAGCTAATTTACAAACATTGATTTGTAATGGGTTGTGATATTCTAAAAAAATTTTTCCCTGCTAATCATTTGCCCACTAAACCAAGTTAGGTGAAGTATAGCTAAAATATAGTACAAATTATATTATAACACCTAAAAAGTGCTCTTTGGTAAAAATAATCCTACATCCCTCCACCTCCAACTTGAGAACGTATCTCCCCCTGTCCTTTTGTGTGGCAGGTATGAAATGAGGTATAGGCTGCAATTGACTGACAGAAAGGAGAATGAAGAGCAAATAGAAGACACAGAGAAATATGATTCCCAGAATCACTCTGACACCCAGTGAAAGTGGCTATCACTGAGTCAACTTCCAGAAGTAGAAGATGCAACTAGGTCTTGCTTATTTAAATGGGAGAATGCATTTACATTAAATTATTGCAATTTATAATAGGCATGTTTTGAGTTTTGAGTTTTGTATCTTATATTTCCTTACCTAGGTAACTTATGCATGCTTTTAAGTTATTTAATTGTTTCTGGGACTCTCTTTAAGTAAATACAATTATAATGAGGCTTTTAAATTAAATTTAGTGCATTATATCTGTAGGTTTAAAGATCAAATTCCTGATATTTGAAATGATGTTCTCAAATTGTTAGTTAACAATGACAGGTACTCTTAAATTATATGCCATAATCCAACAGCACTTTTATTCATCCCCTCTCTATATAAGACATCGATCACTTCCTAATATCAGTCACAGAATTTGGAGTATATATTTTTAAAAGGCACTTAGTTCTGACGTGTCAACTAATGATTATCACTTCAAATATGGTGCAGCCATTAAACATGGATTAGGTGAAGCAACCACTGATGGTACACTTTTTCTTTGGAGACCTAATTTAAATTATGTATGTTAAATTATTTGATTTTTTATGGTGCCACATCGTAATTCTCAAACCACCACACAACTTGGCAAACTATGCCCTAAAATGTCTCAGAGGCTATAGACGAATAGTTTCTTAACTTTTCTTTGTCACAATCTATAAATAGACTGTAAGCTATGGGCAGTTTTGAGGGAGAAGCAGCAAATCTATACATTCACATGGAATTCATGGACCCCAGGTTAGCCTCAGGTTACGAACTTCACTCTAGTGAGTGAGATGAATAAGATCAATAGAAATATTCTCAAAAGGTCCCTTGATAAAAATGCTCCTTTATGAAGCCCTTCTACAGCTACGGCCTAGCACTGAACACTATTCACACTGAGACTCCAAAGAGTCTCTGGCTGTTTCCTGCTGCTTCTCCTTGCCCACCAGAGGAATTCCATAGGAGAGATATTGTTTTAAGACAGTATTCCACCTGTTTCCCTTTTCCCCACAGGGTTATGTCACTTAAATTATATCTTGTACATGACTCAGGAAGAAAACATTGTAATTCCATCAACAGTAAGAAATATTTAAGGATATATACCAAAGTATGTTATTATCTATTACGTTTTAACAGTATTTTAATTCTTTTCCATCTCCCTATTCAATATGAAAATGCTGATGATTTTGGATTTCAGGCAGCCTTGTAAAATGGTGCTTGTAGGTTTGCTTTAAAGTTTGATTGAAAGTTCAAATAACTTGTTGTAGGTAGAAACTATCTTTTTCCCACTTGCGTTAAAGACCTCTAATGACCATTTTCACGATATTGATTCTTCCTATCCATGAGTATGGTATGTTCTTCCATTTGTTTGTGTCCTCTTTTATTTCAGTGAGCAGTGGTTTGTAGTTCTCCTTTAAGAGGTCCTTTACATCCCTTGTAAGTTGGATTCCTAGGTATTTTATTCTCTTTGAAGCAATTGTGAATGGAAGTTCACTCATGATTTGGCTCTCTGTTTGTCTGTTACTGGTATATAAGAATGCTTGTGATTTTTGCACATTAATTCCTCAAGGATCTAGAACTAGATGTACCATATGACCCAGCCATCCCATTACTGGGTATATCACCAAAGGATTATAAATCATGCTGCTATAAAGACACATGCACACGTATGTTTATTTTGGCACCATTCACAATAGCAAAGACTTGGAATCAACCCAAATGTCCATCAGTGACAGACTGGATTAAGAAAATGTGGCACATATACACCATGGAATACTATGCAGCCATAAAAAAGGATGAGTTTGTGTCCTTTGTAGGGACATGGATGCAGCTGGAAACCATCATTCTTAGCAAACTATCACAAGAACAGAAAACCAAACACCGTATATTCTCACTCATAGGTGGGAACTGAACAATGAGATCACTTGGACTCGGGAAGGGGGACATCACACACCGGGGCCTATCATGGGGAGGGGGGAGGGGGGAGGGATTGCATTGGGAGTTATACCTGATGTAAATGACGAGTTGATGGGTGCTGACGAGTTGATGGGTGCAGCACAGCAACATGGCACAAGTATACATATGTAACAAACCTGCAAGTTATGCACATGTACCCTAGAACTTAAAGTATAATAATAATAAAAAATAAAAAAAAGAATAAAGACACTTTATGACAATGAAAAAAAAAAAGAGCTCTAATGAGAACTTTCAATGCTTTGTTCCTCTCAATTAAATACTTACTCTGTGTATAGCATTAGTATAAAGATTGGTGTATGCTTCAAAGATACCACTAATTAAGTGATAATCTAATTTATTCTGAAGTCTGTTTTGTTTTCAACTCAGTTCTGTGTCTGTTGCCAGTTATACCCCAATTAATTCCAGTTTCAGTGTGAGAAATTATTTTTCCTTCTTCACTGTACGGGATAGAGGGGATGTCTTTAACTGAAGCTTCTCTGATCTTCTAGCTTTGCTCCTCTTTCAAATATGATAAGCTATATGAAGCATGTTAATTTGCTCAGTGAATTTCAATAGGTTCTATTGTCCATCCAAGTCTATTTGATCAGGGCATTAGAAATATATAATGGGTTTATGTTAAATCAAAAGGAAAGAGAAGGTCAAAGTACAGTCAGACACCACATTGTACATTTTAATTTTAATATTCTCTCAGCAAAAATGTGTTAAATGCCAGCTACATTAAGATATTGTGCCAGGCATTACACTACAATATAGCTGTAGATTTTGTAAAAGTTTAAGAAATGCAAATATCTTAAGATAAAGACAAATATTAATTCCAGAAGAAGAAAGAGCAGTTTCTGAATTGTGATTAATGAGAGAGGAAATACAATGACAAAGCTATGACATTGGATCTACACTGACTCAAGTTTTAATTTTGATGCTGCCACTTATTGGGTATAGAACTCTGAAATAAAATCTCTGATCCTCAGATTCCCAAACTGCAAAGCAGAAATGATAAATAACAGGCACAGTTTGTGTATATGTGTTCATTTGAGGTCGTTTCTGATACTTTGCAGTTGTGCTCCTATGTCTGGTATTGGGCAAATTAAGACAGTTTGGGAAAAAAAAATATTTTCTAGCCTCTTCAACACCAGAGTTTGAACACTGCCAGGAAGTTTGAATGGTTGTGTGCAACAACACACATGCTGGCTCACTCGGGAAGGCTGAAACTGAAGCAAGAGCCCTTTAGAGAATTTGATCTTGCCTAGAGAAAATGACCAGCTGAGTGCTTATTTTCCCAAAGAAGAGCTGCTTAGCTTTGAGCATGTTGCCTCAGAGAGTTTTTTACAAGAGTTTCTTCTTCAGAGAGTTTCCGGAAGACTGAGCAAAGACATGATTATAAGTTTCCGTCTTAAAAAGCTAAAAGAATTTTACTAAGCTAGCCTAGCACAAGAAGCAGGAAGAAGTCTGAGAAACTAAGTGATGTCAACAACCATAATATTACTACTAATAATCATAACTAATATCTATTGAGTACTTAGCAGGAGTCAGGTAGTGTTCTAAATACTTTACATACAACACTTTGATTCTCACCAAGATTGGTACTCATATTATCCTCATTTACAGATGAAAGAACTGACACACAAATAATTATTTAATTTGCTCAGGTAGAATTCTAAAATGACTCCTCAAGATTCCCAGCTGTCATTCAACCAAACAGTAATGTAGCTGCTGCTGTGAGTGGATTTTTGTAGAAACAATTAAAATTTCAATTCAACTGACTTAAGATCTGAAGATTACCCAGGTCGGCCTGCCCAAAAATGTCATATGAGCTCTTTAAAGCAAGAAACTTTTCTCAGAATGGTGGCAGAAAAGGATGTCAGAAATTTAAACCATGAGAAGGATTTGAGGTGCCATTCCTGGCTTGACACGGAAGAAATCACTGGAAACGACCAGAGAGTTACCCCCTACTGACAAACGGCAAGAATACAGAAACCACAGTCATGCTACAACAAGGACCTTGATGCTGTCCAACAGTCTGAGCTTGGTCGTGGATTTTTCCCCAGACCCTTCAGTCAACTACTCAATCCAACCAATGCTTTGATTTCAACCCTGTGACACCCTGAGCAGAGAACCCAGCCACATCATACCAGACTTCTGGTTTTAGAACTGTGAACTAATAAATGGGTGCTGTTTTAACCCTTTTTGTGGTAATTTGTTAAACAGCAATAGAAAACTAAATATAGTCATAAACTTACTGAGTGCATGTGCTCCTAACTGCTAAGCTCTATGGAAGTAGAAGATAGGCTAAAACACTGGGAACAGACTTCACACCCACAAAATTCACTGGGACTGTGGTCAGAGTTGAGTGTACCTGGTGTACCTGGCAACAAGGTACACCCAATTGCTTGACATGAGAAATCATCTACAGGGGAAAAAGTGTTCTCAGTCATACTCCTGTCCTAGGAAAGAGGGGAGGAAAGAGAGTTAGAGAGGTAGAGAGACTGATTGAGAAGTTGGATTTCGTGATAGCCCATATTTCATCACATGAGTCAACTTTAGGGAAGGTTTACAATCATTTGAGAAGTAGATGAAAAATTATATAAACATGTCAGCTAGAGCTTTGTAACTCAAAATGTGGCTTAAGGATCAACATCTACATCAGCTGGGCACTTGTTAGACATGCTGACTGTCAGTTCCTATCCTAGATTTTATAAATTAGAATCTGTATTTTAACAAGACCCCAGGTTATTTATTTGAACATTAAATTTTGAAAAGCATTAAGCTAGAAAAAAAACACAATATTTGCATAATGATCAGTTTCCAAGCAGAATGTAGCTAAGGCAAAAAGATCTCAGAATTTTAAATATATTTATTTATTTTCTATTTTTGAATATTCTTTTAATAAATTATAGTGAAATATATGGCTTAGAAAAGGTACACAAAAATTCAAGGATGGCACAAGTGGATTGCTGAACTAAGAAGGAAAATAATATTTACGAAGAGCTTCAATCTTCAAATGGTTTTCACAGCATTAAAGAAAGATCTACATATTGAAACTGTGTGTTGTTTCAAATGAATTGTATATGAAAGCTCTGATGATGTATTTGCTATATGCTGCATAGTCTGATCTGCCTTGGTGTGCAACATCCCTCATAAAACACACACACAGACACACTTGTGTTTTTTAGTTGTTTGAATATGGTGCACATCTTGAAAGATGCATCTAGAGCTCTCAAAAAATTATATTACATGTTGAAATTTTAAAGCAAATATCAGTATTTTAAATCATGCAAACTTATTTTTTAAAGTAGTCTGAATTACAAATAGAATTTTCTTTTAAACTAGTGTACAAAGAAGGAGGATAGTTTTTGTTTTCTTGTAAAATAAAATTGATAAAATTAAATATCTCATTCCTTTAAAGAGGACTTTCCAAATGACCTATTCAAATATATACATTTAAATACAGATAGCTCTTTAAAATTAGCAATTTTTTCTGATATGAAGCAGGAATTTCATGGAGGTGAAATCTATTATTTTTCCTTGGGCTGTGGAGCAATCATGAATACAGGAATAATTTATTAGATAGATAAGGCAATAAGAGCAAGAGCAATAAATTCCAGAACTCAACAAGCCCAACATATGATTTTAATTAAGATCAAAATAAATTGTTTCAATTTTTAGACATGATTGTGAGGGATGATTTATTCTTCATCTTACTTTCAGAAGGGACTATATGTAAATAAATACAACATGAAAACATTCCAACTACAATTTTAGCCGTAAGATAATTTTCAGTGAAGATTTACATATGAAGATCCTGTCATTTTGTTATATATTAAGTATTTTTTCACTGAAGTCAATATACATATTAATTGTTAATTTGAGTTAATAATCTTTGCATTAGACTTGAATATCTTTTTTCTTATTAAGTGGATATTTTTAGGAGGGAAAAATAGAATTACGTAAAAGTCAACAACTTTTCAAAAGTTATAACCTTTCAAGTATGATATGGTCATATGTATTTGTGATGAGTGCTTTTAACTACGTTATTGTACTATTATTGTAGAATAAGAGTGTACATTATTTAGTTGATTTTCTTCCTTTTATCCCCTGAGTTGGAAGCCTGCTAGGAATTTATCTAACAAGAGGTATCTATTTAACCTGATCTTCAGTCATAAGAGTCCACCTGGAAATAAAGTCCCATAGCTTTAGCATGTTGTATGCTTTATACATGCTTCAGCATGTATACGTATTCAGAGTAATCACTTTATGAAAATAGTAAATCTTTAATAATTACAAGCAATGAAAATAAATATAACTGTATATACAATTTTAAACTAATACTCTTACCAAATAACTTTAAGAATATTCTTCTTACCCACTATTCTGATTCTGACTCTGCTTTTAAATAAGTGAAAAGATTTCATTTTAGATTTTGTCCAGAGTAAGACAAGACATATTCGGACAGAGCAACCATCTATGTGTACACTTTCAGTTCCTTGCCCTGACATTTCCATCAATGCAAATTATAGTCGCTTTATAGAGCACTCTACTTACATGAGATTCAAGAAGTCAGATATGTGATAACTGTCACACTTCAGTTATGTAGGTGGAAAGCTGAGGATTTCACCCTGGAGAAGTGCTGCTATTAAATAGCAAAACTGGCATGTTCTATAATTTTGTAAGTTTGAAGACAACTTAAAAAATGTATATGCAACATTTATTTATTTATTTAGGACACATTTTCATCACCATAATTAACTTTTAGGGTAATTCTTGCTCAATTTTAAAGAATGATTTCTGCATTATGCTTGTTTTACTTATGACTTATGTTATACTTTAAGCATATAGAACTAAGCATTTAGTAGTCATAAAATCAAAAAAACCTCAAACAAACTGATAAGATAATTAATAATCAATGCTAACAAATAGCTGGATACCCTGAAAGATACAAAGCTTAAATTAGTACTTTTTACTATAAAGGCATTTTCTAGTGGGATTTTCCTAGTTTTATGAAGGAGAAGAAATAAAATGTATCACATAAATTGTAGCAATTCTAGGACAATAGGGGCTTAAATTTTACTTTAAAATATATTTATATACTTAATTTTCTCTTCTTTGTGGCCCTGGGTCATAATTTTTTTTAAAAAATGAAGAAAAGCCACTGCTTTTCAAAGAATGAGTCTGTAGTATTTAAATTGATTCTGGAATTCCGTGCCTCAAGGTCAACTTCTAACTAAACTGAACACAGTCACACTGTCTTATTTGTATGAGTGTGGTTCATTTATTTTCTTACAAAAAAGTGCTGTATTTGGACTTTTCTGGGTCTTAATTAGTTATCTGCCTCTCGGCAATGTTAAGGTACCTTGGCATTGTGAATGCAAAAAAAAAAAAAAAAAAAAAATCAGTGACATTTCAAGGCACCTACATACAAATATGCTTATATTTTAAATCATTTTTATAAAGAATAAGAAATAAAGTTGGGCTACACAGCTGATCCAAAACCTGATCTGATTCTCCACTTCTACATAACTATTTAAAATGATGAGAACTGTTAGTTTCTATAATTAACATTGCTCTCTCTTCACATTACCATTTCTGAAATCAGCAAATTCCCTAATCTCTGTACTTCCTTTCAATGTTGGATAATTTCCAATTTGAAGTGTTGTTTTTAACCTAAATAGAATCAGCCCAGAACAGCTCTGTGATACGTTGAGGAATAAAGGTGTCTTTGGAGAGAGAACTTCAAGTGCAAATTAACTTGAAATAATTTAACCTGAGTGTGGAATAATTTGCAGTCTTTCTTCTGTGCAGCTGTGGGAATTGGTTCTGTAGGCCCAGTTGGGGAAGTTGCCTGGCTACTTGCAATTTTGTCACATCTGTCAGCTGTAGCTAAATGGAAAATATAGTAAGAGGTAACATTACATAGATTTGGGACATTCCCTAGAGGGTCTTGTCTCCTTGCAGCAGTGAATAAATTATATGAAAGCTGAAATGAAATACCGTATTGTATTTGCCAACTCATGCAATTTGAAAGAACAACAACAAAAAAGAAAACTTCACTGCTTAGATTCACTATTTAAATTCTCTGCAACCAAGAAGCGCCTATCTACCACAATCACATTTTCTGATCCAAAAATCAGACCTGTGTTATCTGTGGCAGGTTGTATTCTTTTCTGATTTGTAAATTTTTGTGAAACTATTTTACAAAGAATCCTATCATATTTAGATACATATATTCAACAAATTGTCATTTTTGAAAAGAATGAAATTGTACAGAATCAGGCATGCCAGCAGATCCACAATATTAAGTGTCAGAGTCTATAGAAGGCTAATATAATGATTATAATTATACAGTAAAAACAGTCAACAGCTTCCAGATCAACTGGGGCAGTTGTATAATTAAAATATAGTTGAAGAACCAAGTATCAGACACTTGAGCAGTTTATTAAAAGATGGCAATGTACAGTGCCTGTTTACATGCATTTAATTGGTATTGTTTTTAATGGAGGAATTTTGTTATTTCAGTTTCTAGGAAGGTGCCTAAGAATGGAAACTGGGTGACATTCAATATGGACAGGTTCTTCTTATTGGACAGGTTCTTGCATTTTCTGCACATAGATCTTTAACTAGGTAGGAGGTTAATAACAACACTTGCTTCTCTCATCATGAAGAGTTTTTCTGAGGATAAGTGAGAAGACATTTGAAAGCAATTTATAAACTATAAAATATCAATGATGATTATTATCTTTTGAGGTCTAATAAACAGCTCAAGAACAAGAATTCTACATGCCTCCTGCTTGGGTCTTGATATAAAATGTTTATCAATATAATCTCTCCTATTTGTCTTGATACTCATTCAAGAAATATTTACTCTATATTAAATATTATACAAAATACTATGTAGCACATAAAATTGTGTATGTAAGTCATCAGTAGCCTGAAGAAGTTTTAGTTGTAAACTATGAAACCATTTAAAAGCACGAAAAATCATTGCGGAGTTAAAAATAAATGAGAATTATTTTGTGAAGACGCCTGGTCATGAGCTAAGCCGTGAAGAGTTAATGTGTAGTTGACAGTCTGAGTAAAGTGGAGAGGTTATTCCAGGTATAGAAAATGTAATGCAATGAGGTTTTGGAAGATTTTAGGCCAAAGACAGGTTGGCCAATGGCAAATAATACAATTAAATTTAAACATGGGAAAACACTAAGTTGTATATTAAAATAATTAGAATTGTAATATTTAGTTGGAGCTCATATGTTGAAAGAACCATAAATCTTACATTAGAGAAAGTCACTAAAATCCATTATTAAATTCAAGGAAATAGCAATCAATTTGGCCTGGCCAAATTCAAAGATGTTGAATCCATTGCCACTATTTAACGGTTTGATATTTCCTACAAAATTCCTATTTTCAGTTTTCTTGAGCTTCTAATTGAAACTGTAATAGTGGATCCATATTCTCTCATGGCCATAATCAGTTAGAACTGAACTCATGTTCCATTATAGATATGTTATTTCTATATTATATTACTACTTACTTTATTCAGTCATTTACGCTGCATGCCTATAAGTATACGGGTTTGAAAACCTTGCTCTGTATGATACAGGAACACCCTGGTTTAACATCCATAAACTAAAAATTTGCTTTCCCAGGTAGCCCCATCATGTTTTAAAACATATTTTACGTCCCTTTTAAGTTGTATTTCTAGGTATTTTATTCTCTCTGTAGCAATTGTGAATGGGATTTCACTCATGATTTGGTGGGGCCTGTCGGGGGTGTGGGGTAAGGCGAGGGAGAGCATTATGACACACACCTAGTCCATGCAGGGCTTAAAACCTAGATGATGGGTTGATAGGTGCAGCAAACCACCATGGTACATGTATACCTATGCAACAAACCTGCACGTTCTGCACATGTATCCCAGAACTTAAAGTAAAACTAAAAAACAAACAAACAAACAAACAAAAATTTTAAGAGTTCTTTATAATGAATTAGAATTGACTTCCTTATATCTTCCGGCTATATTTTTGTCCTAAATATGTTTAATGAAGTCACATGAGAAGTGTACTGTTTTTTTCTATAGTAAACCTTTAAAACCACACATGGGCAATTTTACTCTCATTTATGGATTTAATTTCCAACCATGTTGCCAATTCATTATTTCCAATTGCCTACAGAACATCTATAGAGCTTTGTCCTACACAGTAATCCAAATACAATGTATCTATTTTGTGGCTAGACTCAACATCCTCCCCACCAAACCAGGTTTTACTTCTGTGTTTCTTAGCCTAGAATCTCGCCTCAGTATTCATCAAATAACTCAGTGTAGAAATCTAGAAGTCCTCCTAAACTCCTCACATTATGTCACACTCTTTACCCATTTAGCAAATACCAAAACTATACTTAAACTTATTTCAGTTCTTCATTATCATTTACCATGGGCCACTGCAATAGCCTCCTATCTCCGCAGGCCCCCCTAAGTCACGTCCACTTCAATCTTTTATTTATATTGCTTGCAGTGGTTTTCTCTAAAATGTAGATTTCTTCATGTTACCTCACCAAATTAAAAAAATGTCATTGGCTTATCACCATATTCCAGATGAAGTCCAAACTATTTAGCTTGTCTTTCAGAATCTGTTTCCACCTACTTTTCAGTATCACTTACCACAATGTCCTAACCTACTATATTTGGACCAATTACTCCGTTTAGTTTTCCATATTATCTATCAATAAATTACTCTCCCTTCATCTTTTCTCATTTGAGTTTAATTTCCTCAGGTCCTGCAATATGAGTTCAATTAATACCTCATTGGTCAGGTCATTCTGTTTCACCCACATCAAGACAGATTAGATACTCAATTTTGTCTTTTCACAGCACCTTAATGCATAAAATTGCCACTATATGAAAGTCAGTATTTGCTTGTTTTTCTTTCTCAATACTAAGTAGGCTATTGAGGATGCAGATTATATCTTGATAATTGTTTGAAGCCTAGTGTCTGGCATAGAGACCAGTGCATGTTTGGTGCTCATTAAATGAAAATTGGATAAATGAATCAATAACCAGTTTCAGGTTAAACACTCTCAGGTTTTAATACATTCTAGACTCTTGTTATCCTGACTAATCTTGATATACTATCTGTTTTGGCCAATACTTCCCCTTAGTTAAAGTATATTATGGTCAGCAAGAGATGAACAGGAGACATAATTCTGTGATGAAAGATCTATGAACCTTAAAGTCAGATATAGCTGGTTTAGTATCTCATTTCATTCGAATGTTGCTTATGAGATTATGAGAAATTTACTCACTTTTACTAGGTCTTGGTTTTCTCATTGTAAAAAATGAAGAATAATATCTGGCTGCAGGATTATTGTTGAGATTAAATGAGACAGTCTAGGTAAAAGTTCTGCCATAGCAAGTTAATATTCAATTCTTTACCTTAGGCTTCTATTCTGGACTCATCACATCATTACAATATATGAAAGAGATATGCTACATTTTTGTGGAATTGTCTTCCAAATTATATTTTGAACTCCTGCTCTCTTGATAGACATATAAATGAATTTATATTTGTAAGAGATGGAGTATAATATGCTATTACATTTAGGTTAAAAATGTTGGAATAGGAAGCATATTGCATATTTTAATCAAGTGTCATGGCTATATTCAGAATTGCATTGTTCATCCAAGAGGTGAACCAGAAACCCAGCTGCCTTTTCTGATTGCTATGAATTGTATTTAACAAAGCTTGTGAGCAGTGTGATGAACAGTCCTTCAAAATTATAAGAGCTTCACCACTACCTTATATTGATTTGGTGAGATCATAGTCAGCTACTCTCTCTGCAAGGTAGCATCACTTGTTTAAGCACTTTCATTGGTATTCTAACCTGTGTCTGAATAATCTCGGTCATCTGTTTAAATTGGAAGCTCTACAGTGGAGATAGAATAGCACTTGAATTTTAGTGGCTGACATGTAACAGGAATAAAAATGAATGGTACTATATCTGAACGTGTTCATTTCTCATAGAAAGCGGTGGTCCCACAGGCCCAACTGTGGATTCTGGTGGCCTGGGAAAAGCATACAGTTGGGCTACTTTTCACCCTTGCTTCTAATGTATGGAGGCAAACACCAATTATTGGAAATGACATTCCAGAGGAGTAACATTGTGTAAAAATAAATAAATAAATGAAAGTCCAAAAGGAAATCACTGATAAACTGGAGTCAAGCTTAGAAACTAGCCAAGAGATGTAACAAAATGAGACTCTGGGAAACAGTAGGTAATAGCAGATAGTTAAGAGTGACCAAACTCCTTCGTTCATACTTTTACATAGTTGTACATTTTTAAATTTCAAACTGAAAACTTTTCTGACTACCATTAAAAACCTAATTATTGAGTTGTTGGGAAAACAGACCAGGAAACAAAATCATTCCTGTGAGTTTTATGAAATAATTGCTACAAAAATATTTATGAATTGTCATGGACTAAGTAAAATAGAGACATACTAATTAGTTGTAAGTCTCATATATTATAAAACTTTTTAAAAAATGTGTATGTAATGATAATAATGCTCTAGATCATAGGAACAGCTACCATATGTCATGGTACGTGAACCTGCTGTATGCCAGGTCCTGTGCACAAATATTTTCTCGTTTGTTCTAGCAGTGACACTGTGATTATTGCTAACCTTGATTTCTGGACTAGGAAAACAGAGACTAAAGCTAGTCAGTGGCAAAGGAAGAATTCTAACCTAGAATTATCTGACACCAAACCCACTACTCTTCTATTATAGTAACAAAACAAGATGGTGTCTACTTATGGTTAACCCTAACTTGACTATTCTGACTGGATACCTCAACAACTAATCTAAAACAAAGACTAGATGGTTGATCCCACCTCTACCATTTTCTGGCTGACTAACTGAGCAAGTCACTTAAACTTCCTGAACTTTATTTTAAAATTATAATTTGTAGAAAGTATATGTTATTACTAGCTTTACTAGATTATAAGAATTAATCTAGTTAGTAATAGATGTAGTCTGTGAAGTATTAAATGATATACTTGGTTTTAGAGTAACTTAGATGTGTAAATTTACTAGATTATAACATTCACATATCTTGAAGTTGACAGCATTTCACAGTAATGTGTATGTCCTTTGTTAGAAATGTTTCTTATATGGTAAATTTAAATATACATCTATATAATCAAAATGCAATTCTACTATTTTTTCCTACTTTGAATTATCTTTAAGGTGATTCCTAGGAAGTTTAAGGACAGTTTATGTTCTTGAAAAGTTCATTCATTTAAGTTTAAGCAGAGGTCAAGAACACTGAGAAATATATTTATTATTTCAACAGCATATTCTCAAACAAACAAAAAAAAATCTTATAGCATGAGGTACCCTTTAGTTGCAAGATACAAGTTAGTATCCAGATAAGTGACTCAAATAAAGGCTTAAGGGTCATCTGTGAAGCCACAGCCTTGATCATAGAATCTTCTCCTGAAGAACTTCAGCTATTTGGCTCAAATTATTGTTTAAAGTGTAATTATTACTTTTAGTAAGGTTTTAGACATCTCACAGGATCCTTTACACAGATCAGTGTTTATATCTAGAATTTTATATTGAAAAATTAATTCCAGAGTTTATAGTTAGCATTAGGAAATCTTGTTGTCTTTTAAACTGATTCACAGCAATTATTTTTAAACTAATTTGCAAAGAATGCTTGAGGTTACTTGTTGGAAGATTTAGGAAGAAGATAACTGTGAAGGAACAAGCTGAACTCGAGAGTCCTAACTTCTTCAGACCAGAGTAGCTTTGTTCTTATTTGTTGTGTACAATTTGTTGTATACATTATGTATCTGCTTCATATTTTATCTTAGTTCTCTTTTACTTTTTAATATTCGGTTGCTAAGACCAAACAACAGTATTTTAAAATCACCAGCCTAAAATAAAGCTGTCCTATTTTTCGGTGGGAAATGACAGAGAATTGCTCTTGAAGTAATGCACCCTTCCTTTAACCATAGAGACTGATGTATCTATTTTATTTACATAAATTATTAGCTTTTTATTTATTGAATCAGAACACTGTAAATGCATGCTTCCATAGGAAGTATGTGAAGCCGTTCTGTTAGGACTGCAATTATGCCCAATCAAATACTTGAATGTTTTCAGGCTGCAAATTTTGTAGACAATATTTCTACTCCCGCCTTCTATATTACTCTCACAGATTTTGATTGTCATTCTGGACCCCATCCACTTGTATTGAGCTGGAACCTTTGGATCCATCTCACCCTACACAAGTAGCCTCTCTTACAGTAACATGGTATTTGCCTTGACACTTTTGGTTTTATAACTCACATAGTCTTTATGATAGGAGTTTGTTACTATAGAATTTACTTTTGTATCTCTGCTTACTAACAGATAGGATGTGATTTTTAAATGTTATTTTTGAATTATTATTTGGTATCTGAATGTTATGTATTATTTCTTGAGAATGATATCTCCTATAATTTATTATATGTCTCTAAGCGTAGGAGAAACATAAATATTTCTATTTTGTATCATTTTTACTCATAGATGGAGTTTAATAGCTACTAAAGTTGTCTAAATCATCCATGTAATTAAATAATATGATTGAGTAAACATATTTACTCATCCAGAATACATTACTAACTCTGAATTTTACATAGAATTTTATAGATAGAAAATCATAACATTGTAGATGTTATTATGTATAGATATAGATGTTATGGATGATATATAGATATTATAAGATAGAGAATTATAATTTTTATGTATGACTCTTGTGAAAGGGTTTATAGAATATCAAATTTGGAAGAATTTCCAAAGCAAGTGTTACCTGATTGGAAGGTAGCCCTCTTTTTTCCAGGTTAACCTCAACTCAGGCTTTCTATTAGCTTATACTCTTATTTCATCAAGAAGTCTCCACTAACACCCTGAACCAGGTTAAATACCTCTATTGTACTCTGTTTTGATATCATATACTACTCTTTGATAATACTTACTACAATTGCAATTTCCCATGTACTTTTTTATGAACTTTGATTAATGTCTGTCTCCCTAGTTGACTGTGAGTTCTTGAATGACAAGAGAATCTTTTTGTTCATCACTGTATCCTTAGTATCCTAACACTAGACCTACCAGGTTCAAGAAATAAATGTCTAATAAATTTTAAAAATGCATGAATGTGAGGTATTTTCCTCATTTGGAGTTACCTTAACCCCATGTTTTAAAAGATGCAAAAAAACTAACATTTTATGGACATTTTCATTCATACGTAAATCATGTTCCTTCCTATATATCTTCCAAAAATATGATGAAAATGTCAGCTCCCTTTTTTATAAACAGTGAGGAATTGCTTAAAAATTCTGTGACTTTATCACCTCAACATTTTTCTTTGAATTTACCATTAACACCTATGTACTTTGGTGAACATTTTAACATTTAGAAAATATCACTTCAAAGAAAACTAAAAATTGTTGAAGGAAGCATGATCCAAATTTCCTACCACTTGAACACAATCATATTATTAGCATAAATATATGTTTAATTTTAGTCTATATAAAGAAGATTCTTGTACGGAAATTGACTCAGTTTCCTCAAGGAGGAAATGTGAGAAATTAGGAATTGTTTTGAGAGTGGCATAATTGCCTTCATGGTGCTAATCTCCCTACCAAAGAGCTCAAGGTGAATCAAGATAGCTTCGATGGAGCAAGAGTCCTCAACAAAGCAAGTTTGTCTCAAACTTATACCTTCCAAAATACCGAGACAACTTTCTTCAATAGAAGAGCTGAGGAGGAAAACATACACACAAGCCTCAGCACAGGTTTCAAGACAGGAAATAAAATAGCAGAGAACCAGTGGAGTAAAATGTCACTGCTAGTCAGACTTAGGTTTCAGGAAATAGAGTTTAAGAAAAAGAGAGATAACTGAGCAGCCTTTGTCAAATTGAGAACCTACTTTATGCCTTAATCCTAATTTATACTTATATTAATGTTTGTATTATACTTCCCCTGTAATATCAATCTACCATACAAATTTAATTTTGAGAAAAACACTTCCAAAATACATGACTAGCTGACGCCCTCTGAACCAAGGTGAATATGTGTTTGCTTCTTATATTTACTAAGTCTGGTTACTTTTTGGACCCTGAAAAGTCAGGTAGAATGACATATAGTAGTCTATTACAATAGACAAACAATTTATTGTTTAAATCAATGGATAAAAATATACTTAGCAGAGGAATTTGAGTGTTGTTTTCTCCATTCTAAGATTATATGGTCGTATTGGGTACTTAGGTTCATATTTACTATTTAATATGAATTCTTTGTTGGAAGCTGAAGTCTCATAATATTCTCCTTGAACTAAAATGAAATTTATAATTTGGCAGCCTTTTGGTAACAACTAAAGGTTTGAATTTAACGTGGGCATATACAAATCTCTGGAGCCTGGCTTGGCAGAAATGCTTTGTTATCTTCGTCCAAAGCTTCCCCCTTTTTTTTTTTTTTTTTTTTTCTTTACTAATTCCAAATGGGTGAGAGTTTTCTTAATTGGAGCAGGCACCATACATAAAAAGCTATATTCACCCCACTTACTATGGATAGCTAAAGATCTGACCTCTTATATTTTTTAAAATCATAGGTTAACTTTCTTGCCTGAAGGAGAATTTCACCTGGGAATGGCATTTCCATTTTCTAAAGTAATATGACCAAAGAAGTAGGGCAAAAATGGCACCTGACATTAACCTGCGGCTCTCAAGGGGATAACATCATTTACTTGGTTGATAAAAGAAAAAAAACATGGGTTTCTTTTCAACTGACAAAAAAAGGAAAAGTGAAGAGTATGAACTCTTTCTTTCAAACAGCTCCTCAAAACCTTTCCTCTGTAGAATATGACAAGGCCAAGGTCACAGAAGTCGTTTCTACTCTCTACTGTCAGTTGTTCAAAGTCAAAAATCTGTTCCAGTAAAAACTACTTCTCTATTTCAATCAAATTAGAGGAAATGACAATTAAGAAAAAAGCATTTTATTGCACACTGTGATGTCTAAGGCAGTCGATGAACCAGCAAGTGCTTTGACCTTACATAATAGTTACCATTTTAGCAGCTTTAACCAATTTGGTCATAATTGCGGGGCAGATGCTTTTTCAAATAAAGAATTCCGTGGCTCAGACTCTGAGCCTTTTATGACAGGTCTATCCTGTCTAAAGCTTGCATTGCCATTGTCAAATCTTAAATATTTCTTTCTATATTGTATAGAAATTCTTATCCATATTTTAACTCTAAAAAAGGAATGCTTGCAAAAGTTCGTTCCCATTTGAGAAAACAATTAGAGAAGAGAAACAAACATTTTTTTCTGTTTTTCTTTACATTCTATTTGTACAAATCCCAATGAAGTCTATTTTTAATTATATACTTCTTTATAGCTTAAACTTTTAAATTTTACTTACTTTACTGCAAATCCCAAATGGTTGCTATGTGAATTAACTGAGATAATGCACGATGAGTGCAGAGTAGTGAACTTGATAAAATGCAGCCCAACAATTTCCTTGTCACCTTCCTCCTCCACTACCTTTCATTTCAGATCTGCCTAACTACACCACTTGTTACTCTCTCCTTGCTCCACACACCTGTACATGCATTTCCTTCTCCTACTCAGAAAATTTGCTCATATTATCTCTTTATCTGAAATTTTCTCTTCTTGACCCTTACAAAGCTGCTGGCTCTTCATTTCAGTCTCTATTTAAATCTTTCTCTCAAAAAGGTCACTCCGTGTATTCTGTTAGGGAAGTCTCACTTCTTTTCTAAAACAACCTCCTTTTGTTCTCCCATGGCATCATCTCATTTTGAATGTGTGGATGAATGATTGTATACACTGTTGGTGTTCTCTCCATTAGACTATAAGCAAGTGAGCTTTAATCCAGACTCCTCTTTACAATATCTGAGGAGCTTTAAAATAGTACTAATTGTTGGGCCCCATTAGCTAGAAATTCCCAGTAGCTGGTCTTGGGTGGGGCCCAGGCATTAGTACTGTTTAGAAACACCCCAGATGATTTTGACTCACGGCAGGGTTGAGAATTTCCCCCACTGAGCTACATAATGGATCTAGTTGGCTTCATTAGCCACTGTGTGTGATCAGTGACTGGCACACAGCCTGGCCTGCATGACCGTCTATAGGATATGAATGTTTGTCATTGGCATGCTAGTTTTCTTTGCTTGTCAAATACTACTTGGAAATGACAGAAATATTCTCAATATTCTTTTAGAAATAATAAATATTCTTTTAGAGTGTTGAAATATTCATTTCAGCACTCCAAAAGTTGAAATGAAAAAAGTGCTTGCAAGCCTAATAACTCTTCTGAACCTAATAATAAAATATTATCCTGATTTCTCTTCCCTGTAATAGAAGCAAGATGTTTTTCTTCAGTCTTCTACTGAGAAGAATGTTTTGATATTTTAAGCTTGTCTGAGCTCATATTCACAGAAGCCGTGTATGACAATAAGCCAGGTGTTAGCACGTGTGTGTGTGTATGTTCCATTTTTCTTACCTATCAGAATCAATCCATAGATGACTAATGACAAAAACCAGTGTCTCTATCATAGGACAGTCATTCTGACTTGTTAAAACTAAAATGAATGATTTAAAATTGAACATATGAATTTCTTCTTCTTAGTGATTAGCAAAACACATTTTATTCATTTACTATTTATTTACTATTTTATTTTAGTGCACATTTTTATTTCTCAAGACGGGTGATTCTGTCATATATAAGGGCCTCACCAGAAGGTGAGGCAAGTGAGACATTCATCTCAGTGCAAATTTAATTGGGGACACCAAAAACTCAGTAGTCAAAACTATAATGTTTGATGGAATATTTTTAGAAATCAAAATTAATGTAAAAAACATTATGAAAAAATATCAAAACTTCTTTTTCCCACATATTATTTTTTTCATTCATTGAAAGGTATTTGGGTTGGTTTATGTTCCCCCATTTTCATGTTAGATTCAGAGGGTACATGTGCAGGTTTGTTACCTGGATATATTGTGTAATGCTGAAGTTTTGACTATGAATGATGCTGTCACTCAGGTACTGAACATGGTACCCAATTGTTACATTTCCAACCCTTTCCCCCATCTAGTGGTCTTCAGTTTTTATTGTTGTCATCTTTATATCTATAAGTACCCAACGTTTAGCTCCCACTTATAAGTGAGAACGTGCAGTATTTTGTTTTCTGTTCCTGCACTGATTTGCTTAGGATTATGGCCTCCAGCTGCATTCATGTTGCTGCAAAGAAGATGATTCACTCTTTTTATGGGTGTGTAGTATGCTACAGTGTGTATGTACCACATTTTCTTTAAGCATTCCACCACTGATGGACACCTAGGTTGATTTCACGTCTTTACTATTGTGAATTGTGCTGTTATTAACATGAAAGTGCATGTGTCTTAAAGACCATTGGCAGGTTGAGCCATATGAAAGTCTGAAGCAAAAAGTAAGATATGCACCCTATGTACATGTTGTTATATATCTTTTCATGAGGAATTTTCTCCAGAACATCATAGTTGGTGAAAAGAATGCTAAACAGCATTATTTTATGTTAAAATTTTTAATAGCTCCTTTTATTAAAACTTTAGATTCAGGGGCACATGTGTGGGTTTTTTACAGCAGTATATTATGTGGTGCAGAGATCTGGGCTTCTATTGATCCTGTCACCCAAATAATGAATATAGTACTTAACAGTTAATTTTTCAACCCTTAGCCCTTTCTCTTTCTCCCCACCTTTGGGAATCCCCAGTGTCTATTGTTCCCATCTTTATGTCCAAATGTACCCAATTTTTAGCTCCCACTTTTATAAATGAGAACATACGGCATTTGGGTTTCTGTTTCTGTGTTACTTTGCTATCACAGAAAGGATGATGGCATCCAACTATATCCATGTTGCTGCAAAGGACATGATTCCATTTTTATGGTTGTATAGTATTCCATGGTGTGTAACTACATTTTCTTTATCCAATCCACCATTAATGGGCAACAAGTTTGGTTCCATGTATTTGATATTGTGAATATTTCTGTGGTAAACATGCAATAAACAAGTGTCTTTTTGGAAGAACAATTTATTTTCCTTTGTGTAATACCCAGTAATGGGATGGCTGGGTCAAATGGTAATTCTACTTTTAGTTCTTTGAGAAATCTTCAAATCGCTTTCCATAGGGGATAATTTAGTTTACATTCCCACCAACAGTGTAAGCATTCCCTTTTCTCTATAACCTCATCAACATCAGTTATTTTGACTTCCTAATAATAACCATCCTGACTGATATGAGATGGTATATCATTGTGGTTTTGATTTGCATCTCTCAGATGATTAGTGATGATGAGCTCTTTTATACATGTTTATTGGCTGCTTGTATATATTCTTTTGGGAAGTGTCCATTTACGGTTTTTGCCTACTTTATAATGGGGTTGTTTATTTCCTCTTGATTTGTTTAAGTTCCTTGCAGACCCTGGATATTAGGCCTTTGTCAGATGCATAGTTTGCAATTCTTGTCACTCTTTCTATATGTTGTCTGTTTTCTCTGTTGATAGTTTATTTTACTGTGCAGGAACTCCTTAGTTTAAGTAGGTCTCAATTGTAAATTTGAGTTTTTGCTGCATTTCCTTTTGAGGACTTAGTCATAAATTTTTTACCTAGGCCAAATTCCAGAAGAGTATTTCCTAGGTTTTCTTATAGGATTTTTATAGTTTGAGGTCTTACATTTGAGTCTTTAACCCATCTTAAATCAATTTTTAGATATGATGAATGGTATAGGTCAAGTTTCATTCTGCTGCATATAGTTAACCAGTTTTTCTAGCAACATTTATTAAATAGAATTGTTTACTTTTGCTGAGTTTGTCAAGGATTTGTTAATCGGAGGTGTGCAATTTTATTTCTAGGTTCTCTATTCTGTTCCAATGATCTATGTGTTTGTTTTTCTACCAGTACCATGCAGTTTTGGTTACTATAGCCTTGCAATGTAATTTTAAGTTAAATATTGTTATGCCTCCAGCTTTGTTCCTTTTGTTTAGGATTGGTTTGGTTGTTTTGGCTTTTTTATGGTTTTATATGAATTTTGGAGTAGCTTTTCTCATTCTGTGAAGAATGACATTGATAATTTGATAGGAATTGCATAGAATCTATAGATTGCTTTGAACAGTATAGACATTTTAACAATATTGATTCTTCCAATCCATGAGCATAGAATGTTTTTCCATTTGTGTCATCTATTTCTTTCAACAGTGTTTGATAATTCTCCTTGTAGAGATCTTTCACCTCCTTGGTTACATGTATTTTTAGGCATTTTTTGTGTGGACTAATGTAAATAGGATTGCATTCTTGATTTGGTTTCCAACTTGAATGTTATTGGTGTATAGAAATGCTACTAATTTTTCTACATTGATTTTGTATCTTGAAACTTTACTACAGCCATTTATCATGTCTAGGAGTCTTACAGTGGAATCTTTAGGGTTTTCTAATTATACAATCTTATTGTCAGCAAAGAGAGATGATTATACTTCTTTTTTTTTATTCTATTTCATGTCTTTTTTGTTTGTGTGCCTCATTGCTTTGGCTAGGATTTCTAGTACAACGTTGAATAGGAGTCATGAGAACAAACATCCTTGTCTTGTTCGATTTCTTAGGGGGAATGCTTCCAACTTTTGCCTGTTCAGTATGGTATTTGCTGTGGGTTTGTCATGGATGGGTCTTAACATTTTGAGATATATTTCTTTGCTGCCTGGTTTGTTGAGGATTTTTAACATGAAGAGTGGTTGGGTTTTATTGACTTTATTTTCTGTGTGTTTTGAGATTATCATGGAGGTTTTTGTTGTTGTTGTTTTGTTTTTAACTCTTTTTATGTGGAGAATCACATTTATCGATGTGTATGTTGGATAATCCTTGCATCCCAAGAATAAACCCACTTGGTTGTGCTGCATATTTTTTGTTGATGTGTTGTCAGATTCAGTTTGCTAATATTTTGTAGAGGATATTTTCATCTGTGTTGATCAGGAATATTGGCCTATAGTTTTTTTTGTTGTTCTTATTGTGTCTTTGCTAGATTTTATTATCAGGATGATATCAATTTGTACAATGAGTTAGGGAGGAATTCCTCCTCCTCAATTTTTCGGAATCATTACAGTAGGATTGGTACTGGCTCCTGTTTGTACATCTGGTAGAATTTACCTATGGATTCATCTGGTATAGGACTTTTGGGGGTTAGTATTTTTTTATTACTCATTCAATTTCATAACTCATTATTGGCCTACTCAGGGTTCATATTTCTTCCTGGTTCAATTTTGGGAGGCACTGTGTATCCAGGAATTTATTCACTTCTTCTAGATTTTCTAGCTTGTGTGCATAGAGATGTTCATAGTAGCATCTGAGGATCTTTTATGTTTCTTTGGGATTGGTTGTAATGCCATTTTTGTTATTTCTGATTGTATTTATTTGTATCTTCTCTCTTTTTTTCTTTTGTTAATGTGTTAACATTCTATTGATCTTGTTTATCTTTTCAAAAAAGTAACTTTGTTTCATTGATTTTTGTATAGTTTTTTTGGTCTCAATTTTATTTAGTTCTGCCCTGATTGTAGTTATTTCTTTTCTGCTAGCTTTGGGTTTAGTTTGTTCTTGTTTTTTAGTCTCTTTAGGTGTGACATTAGATTGTTAATTTGTGATTAATTATGTTTCATTGTTCACCTAAAAGTCATTCAGGAGCAACTTGTTTAGTTTCCATGTATTTGTGTGGTTTTAAGAACTCCTGCTGATATTGATTTCTATTCTTATTCCACTGTCTTCAAAGAAGATGCTTGGCATTATTTTGATTTTTTGTTGTTGTTGTTGTTGTTGTTTTGTTTTGTTTTGTTTTAGATGGAGTCTCACTCTATCACTCAGACTGGAGTGCAATAGCACGATCTCGGCTCACTGCAACCTCCACCCCCTGGGTTCAAGCGATTGTCCTGCCTAAGCCTCCTGAGTAGCTGGGATTACAGGCACCTGCCACTGTGCTGACTAGCATTTGTATTTTTAGTAGAGACGAGGTTTCACCATCTTGGCCAGGCTGGCCTTGAACTCCTGACCTCATGATCCACCAGCCTCAGTGATTTTTTTTTTAATTTGTTGAGACTACTTTATGACCAAACATGTGATCAATCATAGAGTATATTCTATGTGCAGATGAGAAAAATGTATATTCTGTGGTTGTTAGTGGAGTATTCTGTAGATGTATATTAGATCAAGTTGGTCAAGTGTCAAATTTAAGAACAGGATATCTTTGTCAGTTTTATACCTTGATGATATGTCTAATGCTCTCAATGGGATGTTGAAGTCCCCCAGTATTACTGTGTGACAGTCTATGTCTATTCTTAGGTTTAGTAGTAAAAGTTTTATAAAACTGAGAGTGCTAATGTTGTGTTTGTATATACTTAAGATAGTTAAATCCTTTTATCATTATGTAATGTCTTTCTTTGTTTTGTTATTGTTGTTGCTTTTTGTTTGCTTTTTACTGTTGCTGGTTTAAGACTGTTTTGTCTGATACAAGAATAGTGACCTCTGCTCTTTTTTGTTTTCAATTTCCATGGTAGATCTTTCTCCATCCATTTACTTTGAGCCTATGGGCATCATTACATTTGAGATAGATCTCTTAAAGATAGCATAAGGCTAACTTTTTAAAAATACAATTTGCCTGTAATCCCAGCACTCTGGGAGGCTAAGGCGGGCGGATCACGAGGTCAGGAGATCGAGACCATCCTAGCTAATATGAAATCCCGTCTCTATCAAAAAATACAAAAAATTAGCTAGGTGCAGTGGTGGGCACCTGTAGTCCCAGCTACTCGGGAGGCTGAGGCAGGAGAATGGCATGAACCTAGGAGGCAGAGCTTGCAGTGAGCTGAGATCACACCTCTGCACTCCAGCCTGCTTAGGTGACAAAGCGAGACTTCATCTTAAAAACAAAAACAAAAACAATACAATTTGCCATTCTACATCTTGTGAGTAGAGCATTGAGGCTATTTATATTCATAGTTAATATTGACATTAAAGGTGTTAGTTTTGTCGTGGTGTTATTAGCTAATTTCTTTGTACTCTTGATTATGTAATTTCCTTACAGGATCTGTGGGATATGGACTTACATGTACTTTTGTGGCAGCAAGTATTATTCTTTTGTTTCCATGTTTAGAACTCCGCTGGTCTGATGGTGACAAACTCCCTTAGTTACTGCTTGTCGAGGAAAAACTTTATTTCTCCATATTTATGATGCTTACTTTGGTGGGTTATGAAATTCTTGGTTGGAATTTCTTTTTTTTTAAGACTGCTAAAAATAGGCCCCAATCTCTTCTGGCTTGTAAGGTTTCTGCTGAGAAGTCTGCTGTTATTCTGATGTGATTCCCTTTATAGGTAATATGAACCCTTTCTCTAGCTGCCTTTCAGATTTTTTTTTTTTTTTTCATGTTGAAATTGGAAATTCTGATCACTGTGTGTCTGGGGAATGGTTGTCTTGCTTAGTATCTCACAGGACTTTGAATTTCTTATACTCGCATATCAACATCTCTAGTGAGGTTAGGAAATTTTTCATGGATTATATCCTGAACGACGTTTTCTAAATTGTATACTTTCTCTTCTTCTACCTTGGGAATGTCAGTGAGTTATAGGTTTGTTCTCTTTGCATCATCCCATAGTTCTCAGAAACTTTCATCTTTTTTAAAAAATTATTTTGTCTTCATTTTTCTTTGACTGGGATGATTCAAAAGACTGATCTTCAGGCTCTGAAATTATTTCTTCTACTTGGCTTAGTTTATTATTAGGGCTTCCAACTGTATTCTGAAATCTTCATAGTAAATTTTTCACTTCCATAAGTTCTGTTTGGTTCTTTCTTTTTTCTTTCTTTCTTTCTTTCTTTCTTTCTTTCTTTTTTTTAATTATACTTTAAGCTCTGGGATACATATGTAGAACATGCAGGTTTGTTACATAGGCATACATTGCCCATGTGTATGTTCTGAATGGTATTGCCTAGAATGTACATGGTAGTTTGCTGCACCCATCAACCCATCAGCTACATTAGGTATTTCTCCTAATGCTATCCCTCCACTTGCTCCCCCACCCTCTGACTGACCCCAGTGTGTGATGTTCCCTTCCCTGTGCCCATATGTTCTCATTGTTCAACTCCCACTTATAAGTGAGAAGATCTGTTGTTTGAGTTTCTCTTCCTGTGTTAGTTTGCTGAGAATGATGGTTTCCAGCTTCATCCATGTCCCTGCAAAGGGCATGAACTCATTCTTTTTTTATGGCCACATAATATTCCATGGTGTATATGTGCCACATTTCCTTTACGCAGTCTATCATTCATGGGCATTTGGGTTGGTTCCAAGTCTTTACTATTGTGAACACGGCTGCAGTAAACATATGTGTGCATGTATCTTTATAGTAGAATGATTTATAATTCTTTGAGTATACACCAGCAATGGGATTGCTGGATCAAATGGTATTTCTGGTTCTAGATCCTTGAGGAATCACCACACTGTCTTCCACAATGGTTGAGCTAATTTACACTCCCACTGACAGTGTAAAAGTGTTCCTACTTCTCCACATCCTCTCCAGCATCTGTTGTTTCCTGACTTTTTAATGATTGCCATTCTAATTGGTGTGAGATGGTATCTCATTGTGATTTTGATGTGCATTTCTCTAATAACAGTGATGATGAACTTGTTGTCATATGTTTGTTGGCCACATAAATATGTTCTTTTGAGAAGTGTCTGTTCATATCGTTTGCCCACTTTTTGATGGGGTTGTTTGTTTTTTCTTGTAAATTTGTTTAAATTCTTTGTAGATTATGGAAATTAGCCCTTTGTCAGATGAGTAGATTGCAAAAATTTTTCTCCCATTCTGTAGATTGACTGTTCACTCTGATGATAGTTTCTTTTGCTGTGCAGAAGCTCTTTAGTTTAATTAGATTCCATTTGTCAATTTTGGCTTTTGTTGCCATTGCTTTTGGTGTTTTAGTCATGAAGTCTTTGCCCATGCCTATGTCCTGAATGGTATTGCCTAGATTTCTTCTAGGGACTTTATGGTTTTAGGTCTTATGTTTAAGTCCTTAATCCATCTTGAGTTAATTTTTGTGTAAGATGTAAGGAAGGGGTCCAGTTTCAGTTTTCTGCATATGGCTAGCCAGTTTTCCCAGTACCATTGATTAAATAGGGAATCCTTTCAGCATTACTTTTTTTTGGTCAGGTTTGTCAAAGATCAGATAGTTGGAGATGTGTGATGTTATTTGTAAGGCCCCTGTTATGTTCCATTGGTCTATATATCTGGTTTGGTACCAGTATCATGCTGTTTTGGTTACTGTAGCCTTGTAGTATGGTTTGAAGTCGGGTAGCGTAATGCCTCCAGCTTTCTTCTTTTTGCTTCTTATTGTCATGGCCATTCAGGCTCTTTTTTGGTTCCATGTGAAATTTAAAGCAGTTTTTTCCAATTATATGAAGAAAGTCAGTGGTAACTTGATCGAGAGAGCATTAAATCTATAAATTACTTTGTGCAGTATGGCCATTTTCACAATATTGATTCTTCCTATCCATAAGCTTGGAATGTTTTTCCATTTGTTTGTATCCTCTCTGATTTCCTTGAGCAGTGGGTTTGTAGTTCTCCTTGAAGAGGTCCTTCACATCCGTTGTAAGTTGTATTCCTGAGTATTTTATTCTCTTTGTAGCAATTGTGAATGGGAGTATGCTCGTGATTTGACTCTTTGTCTATTATTACTGTATAGGACTGCTTGTGATTTATTCATACTGATTTTGTATCCTGAGACTTTGCTGAAGTTACTTATCAGCTTTAAAAGATTTTAGGCTGAAACGATGGTGTTTTCTAAGTACACAATCAAGTCATCTACAAACAGAGATAATTTAACTTCTGATCTTCGTATTTGAATGCTTTTTATTCTTTCTCTTGCCAGGCTACCCTGGCCAGAATTATCAATAATATGTTGGATAGGAGTGGTGAGCAAGGACATCCTTGTTTTGTGCTGGTTTTCAAAGGGAATGCTTCTAGCTTTTGCTCATTCCATATGATACTGGCTATGGGTTTGTCAAAAATAGCTCTTGTTATTTTGAGACATGTTACATCAACACCTAGTTTATTGAGTGTTTTTAGCATGAAGGGGTGTTGAATTTTATCAACAGCTTTTTCTGTGTTTATTAAGATAATCATGTGGTTTTTGTCATTGGTTCTATTTATGTGATGGATTGTGTTATTGATTTGCATATGTTGAACCAGCCTTGTATCCCAGGGATGAAGCTGACTTGATAGTGGTGGATAAGCTTTTTAATGTGCTTCTGGATTTGGTTTGCCAGTATTTTATTGAGGATTTTTGCAAAGATATTCGTCAGGGATATTGGCCTGAAATTTTCTTTTTCTGTTATGACCCTGCCAGGTTTTGGTATCAGGATGATGCTGGCCTCACTAAATGAGTTAGCAGGGAGTCCCTCTTTTCCTATTGTTTGGAATAGTTTCAGGAGGAATGGTACCAGCTCCTCTTTGTACTCCTGGTAGAATTCGGCTGTGAATCCATCTTGTCCTAGGCATTGTTTTTTATTGGTAGGCTATTAATTAGTGCCTCCATTTCAGAACTTGTTATTGGTCTATTCAATGATTAAACCTCTTCCTGGTTTAGTCTTGGGAGGATGTATGTGTCCAGGAATTTATCCATTTCTTCTAGATTTTCTAGTTTATTTGCATAGAAGTGTTAATAGTATTCTCTGATGGTAGTTTGTATTTCTGTGGGATCAGTGGTGATATCCCCTTTATCATTTTTTATTGTGTTTATTTGATTCTTCTTTCTTTTCTTCTTTATTCATCAGGCTAGTGGTCTATCTATTTTGTTAATCTTTTCAAAAAAACAGTTCCTGTATTCATTGAGTTTTTGAAGGGTTTTTCGTGTCTCTATCTCCTTCAGTTCTGCTCTGATCTTAGTTATTTCTTGTCTTCCACTACCTTTTGGATTTGTTTGCTCTTGCTTCTCTAGTTATTTTAATTGTGATGTTAGGGTGTCAATTTTAGATCTTTCCCGCTTTCTCCGGTGGCATTTAGTGCTATAAATTTTCCTCTAGACACTGCTTTAGCTGGGTCCCAGATATTCTGGTATACTGTGCCCTTGTTCTCATTGGTTTCAAATAACATATTTATTTCTGCCTTAATTTTGTTATTTACCCAGTAGTCATTCAGGAGCAGATTGTTCAGTTTCCATGTAGTTGTGCATTTTTGAATGAGTTTCTTAACCCTGAGTTCTGATTCGATTGTACTGTGGTCTGAGAGACTGTTTGTTAGGATTTCCATTCTTTTGCATTTGCTGAGGAGGGTTTTACTTCCAATTATGTGCTCGATTTTAGAATAAGTGCTATGTGGTGCCAAGAAGAATGTATATTCTGTTGATTTGGGGTGGTGAGTTCTGCAGATGTCTATTAGGTCTGCTTGGTCAGGAGCTGAGTTCAAGTCCTGGATATCTTTGTTAATTTTCTCTCTTGTTGATCTGTCTAATACTAACAGTGGGGTGTTAAAGTCTCCCACTATTATTGTGTGGGAGCCTAAGCCTTCTTGTTGCATTGATCCCTTTACCATTATGTAATGCCCTTTGTCTTTTTTTATCTTTGTCAGTTTAAAGTCTGTTTTATTAGAGACTAGGATTGCAGCCCCTGCTTTTGTTTTGTTTTGTTTTGTTTTTGCTTTCCATTTGCTTGGTAAATCTTCTTCCATCCCTTTATTTTGAACCTATGTGTGTCTTTGCACATGAGATGGATCTCCTGAATACAGCACACTGATGGGTCTTGACTCTTTACCCAATTTGCCTGTCATTTAGTTCATTTACATTTAAGGTTAATATTGTTGTGTGTGAATTTGATTCTGTCATTATGATGTTAGCTGGTTAGTTTGCCCATTAGTTGATGCAGTTTCTTCATAGTGTTGATGGTCTTTACATTTTTGTATGTTTTTGCAGTGGCTAGTACCAGTTTTTCCTTTCCATATTTAGTGTTTCCTTCAGGAACTCTTGTAAGGCAGGCCTGGTGGTGACAAAATACCTCAGCATTTTCTTGTCTGTAATGGATTCTATTCCTCCTTCACTTATGAAGCTTAGTTTGATTGGATATAAAATTCTGGGTTGAAAATTCTTTTCTTTAAAAATGTCAAATGTTAGCCCCCAATCTCTTCTAGCTTGTAGGGTTTCTGCAGAGAGATCCACTGTTAGTCTGATGGGCTTCCTTTTGTGGGTAATCTGACCTTTTTCTCTCGCTGCCCTTAACATTTTTTCTTTCATTTCAACCTTGGTGAATCTGATGATTATATCTTGGAGTTGTTTTTCTCCAGGTTTATCTTTGTGGTGTTCTTTGTATTTCCTGAATATGAATGTTGGTCTGTCTTGCTAGGTTGAAGAAGTTCTCCTATATAATACACTGAAGTGCATTTTCCAACTTGGTTCCATTCTCCCTGTCACTTTCAGGTACACCAATCAAACGTAGGTTTGGTCTTTTCACAGAGTCCAATATTTCTTGGAGGCTTTGTTTGTTCCTTTTTATTCTTAACTTCTTTGCATTGGGTTAGAACATGCTCCTTTAGCTCAGAGGAGTTTGTTATTACCCACCTTCTGAAGCCTACTTCTGTCAATTAGCCAAACTCATTCACCATCCAGTTTTGTTCCCTTGCTGGTGAGGAATTGTGATCCTTTGGAAGTGAAGAGGCATTCTGGTTGTTGGCATTTTCAGCCTTTTTGTGCTGGTTTTCCTCATCTTCGTAGATTTATCTACCTTTCGTTTTTGCTGTTGGTGACCTTCAGATGGAGTTTTTGCTAGTTGTCCTTTTTTAGATGTTGATGCTACTGCTTTCTGTTTGTCAGTTTTCTTTCTAACAGGCCTCTCTTCTGCAGATTTGCTGGAGTTTGCTGGAGGTCCACTCCAGACCCTGTTTTCCTGGTTATCACCAGCAGAGGCTGCAGAACAGCAAAGATTGCTCCTTGCTCCTTCTTTTGGAAGCTTTGTCCTAGAGGGGCACCAGCCAGATACCTCCTGTATGAGGTGTCTGTCAACCCCTGTTGGGAGATGTCTCCCCATCAGGAGCCTCATGGGTCAGGAACCCACTTGAGGAATTAGTCTATCCCTTAGCAGAGCTCCAGCACTGTGCTGGGAGATCCACTGCTCTCTTCAGTCAGCACACAGGAACGTTTAAGTCAGCTGAAGCTGCGCCCACAGCCGCCCCTTGCCTCAGGTACTGTGTCCCAGGGAGATGGGAGATTTATCTATAAGCCCCTTACTGGAGTTGTTGCCTTCCTTTCATAGATGCCCTGCCCAGAGAGGAGGATTCTAGAGAGGCAATCTGGCTACCATGACTTTGCAGCACTGAGGTGGGCTCTGCCCAGTCTGAACTTCTCGGCTGCTTTTTTTTACACTGTGAGGGGAACACTTTCTACTCAAGCTTCAGTAATGGTGGATGCCCTTTCCCCCAGCAAGCTGGAGTATCCCAGGTCAACTTCAGACTGCTGTGCTGGCAGCAAGAATGTCAAGCCAGTGGATCTTAGCTTGCTTGCTCTGTGGGTGTGGGATCCACTAAGGAAGACTGCTTGGCTTCCTGGCTTCAGCCCTCTTTCCAGGGGAGTGAATGGTTCTGTCTCTCTAGCATTCCAGGTGTCACTGGGGTACGAAAAAAGTCCGGCAACTATCTCAGTGTCTACCCAAATGGCCCCCCAGTTTTGTGCTTGAAACCCAGGGCCCTTGTGGTATAGGCGCCCAAGAGAATCCCCTGGTCTGTGGGTTGTGAAGACCATGGTAAAAGCATAGTATCTGTGCCGAATAGCACCCTCCCTCACAGCAGAGTCCCACATGGCTTCCCTTGGCTAGGGGAGGGATTTCCCTGAACCCCTGCATTTCCTGGGTGAAGCGACACCCCACCCTGCTTCTGCTTGCCCTCCATGGGCTGCACCCACTTTCTAACCAGGCCCAATAAAATGAATTGAGTGCCTCAGTTAGAAATGCAGAAATCACCCGCCTTCTGTGTTGGTCTCTCTGGGAGCTGCAGACCACAACTGTTCCTATTCGGCCATCTTATCCGAGAATCTGGTTATTTCTTAACATAGCTATGTCATCTTTCAAATTTTGTATAGGTTTTATGGCTTCATTGGATTAGGTTTCAACTTTCTCTTAGACCTCACTGAGTTTCCTTGTTATCCATATTCTCAATTCTATATCTGTTATTTCAGACATTTCATTCTGGTTAGAATCCATTGCTAGGGATCTAGTGCAGTCCTTTGGAGGTGATTAAGCACTCTGGATTTTTGTATAGCTGGATTTCTTGCACTGATTTCTTCTCATTTGAGAGAGCTAATGCTTCTTTTTTTTTTTTTTTTTTTTTTTTTTTTAATTTGTCATTGCTTGGATGGGGCTTTTTGATTTTTTATTCTTGTCTCCCTAGTGAGTGTGATTGTGGTGTATGTTGTGTATAATCAATTTGCTTTGTGTCTTTGTGCCTTCAGAGGGCTAAGGCTCTGTACAGGTTCCTTTGTTGCAGATAGGCTCCTTTGGGGAGTTTCACAGTTGGTGCTTTTTGCAGCAATGTTTTTGTTACGTGGTGTAATTCAGGACGAATTTCAGTAGGTGGCGCTTAAGACTAAGAGCCAGCAGATAGACACTGCTGTGTTCACCCTCTGAGGCTCCAGAGATGGATAAAAAGTGCCCTCCCCCTGCTTATGCTTATCTTCAGCCAGGGTGGAGTGTCTGGAGAACTGCAAGAAGTGGCCACTTACAGTGCAGCTTACTTACTCCAACTAGTAGAACTGCTGCCTAACCATGACGTTGCACTGGGTAGGGGAGGCAGGGCATGAGAGATAACCCCCTTTCTAAATCCATTCCCAGGCTTTGGTGGTGCACTACAGCTGTATCCAGGTTTCCTTTGTCCCAAGGGGGGATTTAGTGGGGCTTGCTCTACCCTACCTTAGGGCCTCACTCTCAACCAGGGGACCTGCAACTCCTGAGTGACCCACCAGTGTCTTGTGCTTGTAGAGTCGGTGCGGGTTGGGTGTGTCTGCAGGTGGTCTGGTGATTCAGTGGCTCAGAGGTGGAAGATCCCTGTGCCCAGTGACTCCAAGCAGGCTGCCATGCTTCCTACCTCTTCAACCATAGTGTCTGTGTCACCCAACTATTAATCCTCTGTGTTTTCTCTCAAATGATCTGTTTGAATTGCAAAGGTTTTCTCAATATTTTGGTGCCTCTCTATGGAAGAGGCATCCTCCAGCTGCTGCTTGTTAGCCATCTTGCCCCCTGAAACCTTATGTTAAATATTTAATTTGTCACAAAACAGAATTTAATCATAATTTTCCTTCAGCTGAAGCTAATTAAAATTATTTCAGACTGTCTCTTGATCAAGAGCAATTGTCAAACATGTCTGTTTTCTCAATTCAAAATGAGAAAAGGATGGAAATAGATTTTGAGAAAAGATTGACGAATTTGCTTCTGTAAAAGCTAGAGTCCACATATTTCCTTACGCCTTCAGTTCCAATCTGGCTCCATAAAGCACTGTGAGGTATATAAGAACTTTTTTTATTAAGTGATTTAAATGCTCCCAAAAAGTAAGTGTGTGATACTATGAAATCAAATTAAAATTCTAGGCAAAATTTAAAAGTAACATCAAGATGATTGTATTATATTGATAATAACGATTTGACATTTATGTGCTTTTAAATGTCACACAATATACTACCAACATAAATATGCAAAACATGTTTAAAATGCAAGAATAATAGAATGAATAATAATTATAAGATTAACATATTTATATTAGTGTACGATAGAACATAATCCACTGAGATAGTTTTAATAATAGAGTGAAAGGTATAATTTAATGGCTAGATATCAAATTAGCCAATTTTTAATGCAGTAAATTTTAAATAAAGCAGTAATTGTACAAACTATGATAGCAAACAATTAAAACATAAATAATACATCAAGCACAAAGTAAAATGAGAAATTACATCCTGAGTCAGCACAAACAATAAAAACTCTTATAAGGTGGTTAATGCTTCTCCATTAGAATATCTGAAAGAATGGAGTAAGAGTAGTAATTATCTAATTAGAAATGCCCACAGCCAGAAAATGAGCACAACTTCAAAGTTGTGATTTCAACTCCGCCAGAAGTTTTGGAATATTTTATCAGCTATAACAAGAGTAAGTTTGTAAAAGTTAAGAATTAAATTATCCCAAATTGTACTGAATGCCATTCTTCATAAGAGTTAGCACTATTTTATTTTAAAAAGTGAGAGAAATGAAGAATGAAGCTAAGAGAGCAAAGAGAGAAAAAAATGTTCTTTCTTAATATTACTTATCAGAATCTCAATATATTATTTATTGTAAACTCACCTATTCCCTTTGGAAATCTACTAATTAGACAACCACAGAATGAAAAAATGTAAATTGCTGTGGAAAATTTTAAGCATCCTAGTTTGGATTACATGTTTCCATTTGTAAGAGGAAATGTATATATTGTGTTTCATTGCCCTAGAAAGATTTCATGATAACCCAAAATATGTTCTTAATTTAACCTTCTGTACATGTTTTTAATACATTATATTTTATATCTTTTAGCTATCTACCTATAAATAAACCTAACATCTCAAATAAGAAAACAAAAACAACAACAAAGATGATTTTATGTAACCGTCTTCTAAAGGGGATATAAAACTTTAAATGGGCTTCATGACAATTCAGCAAACTGCAAATTACAATGAATAATAAATGAACACAAGGCCAGAACAGAATGTTTCTCAGCAAGAGGAATATCTTACAGATTTCAAAATACACATGCCTATAAAATCATTTAACTGCTATGCCTACCATTTAAATAATGAGGTGTTTGATTATTACTAATAAGCAGTTTATAGTTCTGAATTGTGCCTGGGACTGAAAAATAAACTGTTTTATACTAGGAGTTTGTAATGTTTTGAAAAACAAAACCACACAGAGCCAGAGGCAAAACCAGAAGCTATCAAAGGAGCTGGCCATTAGGTTTCCGTCTCACTTTGAAGATTGATTTCACTAGTGCTAGGAGCATCAGAAAAGCAACTAAAAGCATTTTCTGCTTTCCATTTCCACTGTTTACCCTTGAAAGTCTATTAATGTTCTCTTGTAGCCTTCAGGTATTCCATGGACATGACAGGAGAGCTCTTCATTATCTGCTATTAGATTCCAGAACTGCTCACAATAAAACTTCTCATCAAACTTGAAATATCAGCAAACTTGTAAAATCTTAGGGAAAATAGTATTCCTTTAGAGAAGTCAAGGAGACTCGCCATTTAAGACCAGTTGCTGTGCTCATTGCTGATCTGTCAAGAAAATGTAAGCATTTAGCCAAAGATGTTAGCTTAACATCATATCAGTAAAGAGGAAGAAATATTTGGGGATAATTTCACTATTGAAACCTGTTTTTTTATTAGATTAATTTACTCTGAAAGCATCCTCAAAAAATGGGGTGAAATATCTTTGAATAGATTTATAATAGAGACTTTGAAATATGTGCTTGTGCAGAATAAGTTAATACCATCTACAGTGGTGTGATCCTAATTGATCACTTTATTAAGGCATCAGAATTCTGGAAATGTGCACATAACCCATCATGTCTTTGGTAAAAGTCTGTTTGTTTCCAGCAGGATTAAGTTAATACAGTAGCAGACAGAGTGAAATATCAACTTATTATTACTCATCAACATTGAGTTGCATTTGTTTTTCAGTTTATTTAGCTGCCTAGCCGAGCCCTAAGGCAAACTCTTGAATACAAATATTCTACTGCTTTATGTATATGAAAATTCAGAACTCAGGCTCCAATCAGATTGTGTGATGCCAAACGCCTGGGTCATTCTTTCATTACACAGCCACAGGCCCTTAAACCTTTGGTCTTTGACTGGACATAGAAGATTCCTCTGAGGTAATGGATCTCCGTTGACTACACCACAGAACCTAAAGATTAAACTCCTTAGCCCAGCCTTCCAGGCTTTCCAGAATCTGGTGTAAAGCTAGGTTTCCAATCTTATATCCCACTCTCTATACCCTCCATTATAGCCAAATTGAACTCTTCAGCCATATGTTGACACAAAGATCTGCTTTTTACCTGTCTTTGTGCTATTTGCTTTGTTTAAGGTCCTTTCTTCTGAAATTTTTTGCATGCCTGTTAAGTGTCACACATTGCAACTTATATTGTTTTTATTTGTAGCACACACATATTTACGAGCACAAGCATGTGCATAAACACACACACACACACATACATCCAATGGTACTTAGACATGAAAACTTTGGGAGAGTTGTTATTGGGGATGAAATTGGTTCATATGGCTTCAGTGAGGCACAAAGCTCTGGAAGCCCAAGATGAAACTCCATCTCAAGAGTTCGTACTCTTAGATGAAGGATTATATATGTAGGCTGGGAGCATGTCTTTTTCCTAATTTCTGTGGAATTATATTGATAAGAAATAAATTTAGAAATATTGTGTCTTTGAAGCAAGATCATTAGATTCTAGTTATGACTCATTTATGTAAATTAGTAATTAACTTATTAATAATTTATATTCATATAATCTCCAGATGTAACTTTTTAAAGCAAAAATTTGATGTTTTTAAAAACCAATAAAAAAAATTTAAATTACAAGGAAACCATAACCAAAAAATAGAGTGGTCTGAGTTTTCTCTAATTCCCCAAATAATGTTGGTTATTCCTTTATTGGAATTCTCTTTACACTTTATACACTCTTAAATAATAGCAATCTTCACCCTGCAGAGTATCTGTAACAGCTCTTACACCCACCAGTTGGTGAATTACTTAAAAAAAGAGGCCAAGCATCTTATTCTTTGTTTCTCTAGAACATGGTGTAATGCAAGAAAGAAAAATATATATATTAAATTAATGAGTTAAATATTGATATCTGAAAAAAGGTATTTTTAAATACAATATGTCTCTATCACACTAAGAAACATTTCCTTTTGGGAGTGGCTAGAGATAAAGATCTTTTTCTCCCTCTGGTGAGGTGAGTTTTCTGTGATATTACCTGCAGAAATAATGATTTCCATTATAAATGAATGAATTCATATTTTTATTGTGCTCTTTCACATTCCTTGTGGGGCATTTCTGTAGCAGAGACCCTCTACATATATAATGGTATGTGGGTTAAGAAAATAGAAATACTAAGTAATAAATAGTTTGAACTGAGAAACCGACTCTGTAGGCAAATATGCTGAGAGCCATACCATGTAATAGCCAACAGCACACTCAACTAGAAACACTGTTCTAATCTGCTGGTTTGAAACTGATAGTCACGTGTTAGTTAGGTAGAGAATTCAGTAGAGTGTGGAAAGACTACATATCTACACCCTATTTGTAGTAACCAGTAGTGCCCAGCCTCATTCTTTGGCTTTAAAGGAATCAGTTGTTCTTAATGAAATAACTTCACAGC
Source organism: Macaca fascicularis (assembly GCF_037993035.2). Taxonomy (NCBI): domain Eukaryota; kingdom Metazoa; phylum Chordata; class Mammalia; order Primates; family Cercopithecidae; genus Macaca; species Macaca fascicularis. The sequence goes on from NC_088377.1 coordinate 118,703,993, forward strand.
TTTCAGGACAGAAGGCTGGGTTACATGAGATTTACTCTGTGCTCCCGCCATTCTTTATTCATACTTCTATTTTAGGATTTACATTTACTGTCATCAAAAAATTATGAGTCTCTCTAAGGCAGGCCCATTTACCCCTAGTTGTGTCTTATACATGTTCACTGTTTGATTCATTTATTTTTGTTTAATTGTGCTGATTTATTGTGAAGCTTAAAAAAACATACGGCTTTCTTTCCCCCTCCCCTCCCCTCCCCTCCCCTCCCCTCCCCTCTCCTCTCCTCTTCTTCTTCTTTTTTTTTTTTTTTTTGATGGAGTTTCACTCTTATTGCCCAGGCCAGAGTGAAGTGACACGATCTTGGCTCACTGCAACCTCCGCCTCCCAGTTTCAAGTGATTGTCCTGCCCCAGCCTCCCGAGTAGCTGCGGATTACAGGCTTCCGCCACTAGACCAGGCTAATTTTTTGTATTTTTAGTGGAGACGGGGTTTCATCACCTTGGCCAGGAAGGTCCTGGCGTGACCCAGCCTCAGGTGACCCACCCTCCTAGGCCTCCCAATTACAGTTAGCCACCACGGCCAGCCTTCCATTTCTTTTGAGGAAAAAAATAATAGATTTCACATCCAGAGTAAAAAGAGCACTCCACTAGGCTTAAAACACAGGTACTTCCTGGCATGGTTTGTTATCAGGACTCGCAGCCTAACCTTAGAAATACAACTTCAGCTTTCTGGTTCCTGTGTACACAAAATGATGCATTGAGTTTAATGGTCTCTAAAGCCTTTTCTTGTTCTAAAACAGTACACTTTGCTGTTATATTAACGTTAATATGCATGTTGTTTTATGCTAATTCATATAATTTCATGGCTTGAGAACTTTTTTCCAAATTGTTTGAATAAAGCAGATGAGCAATTCCTTTCAGATTTTTTCAAGGTTCCTTTATACAACTTTGTTAAAAATAAATTTACAGGGGATTCTGAAAGAATCATGATAATCATATGTAATTCTCAATTTCATACATTTATATATAGATGTGTTACTAATTTGTCTAGCCATTAACATGTATTGGCATTTTAACTGTGGGACCAAAAAGAACTTCTCCTTCATCAGAAGTCTATTTTTGTAATGTGGCCATAGTCTATAAGTGCTGCAATTGCTTTACAGAGCACAGATCTTATTCTTCTTTCCACCTTGCCCTACTTTTTAATAGTAATTTACTATGTATTATAATCACCAGTATTTCAAGGCTGAATTTTTGCTAGAAAAGAGTATGTGATTAAAAATGACTGTGAAATAAATGAGTTTATAAAAGATAAAGTACAAACGCTTGTGTTGTAGGTTGAGACAATACTGATTTCACAAGAAAATCTAAAAGAATTGTGAACAGATGCGAAGTGGTATGGTTGTAAACAATGGAATGGAAAATCAAATATCACATGTTCTCACTTATAAGTGGGAGCTAAGCTATAAGGATACAAAGGCTTAAGGGTAATGTAATGGACTTTGAGGACTCTGGAGGAAGCTTGGGTGAGGGCTGAGGGATAAAAGACTACATATTGGGTGTAGTGTACCCTGCTCAGGTGAGGGGGGCATTAAATGTCAGAAATCACCACCACTAAATAACTTATCCATGTAATCAAAAACCACCTGTGCCCCCAAAACTACTGAAATAAAAAAAAAATTGTGAACAAAGCTAAGGATGTTTTAAGTTCAGTGAATAAACCTAAACAGATTAATATCTGTTTAAAAAAAGACTAAAGAGTGCTATTCAGATTCCATTGGATGATAGTATACGTTTTAGTTTTTTTGACTTATTTTAATATGCTTGCATTAAATCAGAAAAATATTTTTAAATGTAGCAATTGGTAATAAAATTTCAAATGCTTTAATGTCTCCTTTAGCTAAATTATGGTCTGATTACTGCTCTAAAATGGAATATCAGCCTCCATGTTTAAAAAAGTCTTTATATGCTTTTAGATATGTTTTATAACATATATATATTTTAAATAAAATGTATACGATTTATTAGCATCATTTCTTAAGGAATCAAAAGCAGTTTTATCATCACTGAACAAATATACTGTATATTATATGATCAAGATAATTATAATTTATTATTCTGATAAATTCATAGTAAATTTTTATTAAATAAAATGTTGGTGGTCTCCAATACCCATCACTGTATTAGGCAGTAAAACAAAAATAAACAAGTGCAAGTTAACAACAAGGTAAATTATAATACAAGTGGAGTATCCCTAATCCAAAATGCTCCAAAATCCAAAACATTTTGAATGCGGACATAATGCCACAAGTGGAGAATTCCACACCTAACACCTTTGCTTTCTGATGGGTCAGTGTCCACAAATGCAATTTTATGCACAAAATTATTCAAACTGTTGTTTAAAATTACTTTCAGTCTACATGTATAAGGTGTATATGAAACATAAATGTATTTCATGTTTAGACATGGGTTCCACCACCAAGATATCTCTCACTATACATATGCAAATTTGCCAAAATCCAACAATATCTGAAATTCAAAACACCTCCGGCTCCAAGCATTTTGGATAAGGAATACTCAGCCTCTAATATTAATACCTGACACTTATTGAACACCTACAGGCACTGCCCAGGACAATTTCTAAATATATTCTTTTATTATTTATTTCTTACAAAATTTTGAGGTACAAACAATTAATTGGGAATCAGTGTGGTAAAATTACCTGTCACCCTCATCCAGCTAATTAGAGGAGAGTTTACCTTAAAGAGAATAAAGCCTCTCATTTCCACAGACACCTTCTAAAGCCTTGAGCAGGGGAGGACTCTGTATTGCATACATTACTATATGTTGTCTTTTTAAAAACTTATAATTTGTGTCTATTTTTTATCATTCTATACACAAATTCATTCTTGTTCTATATTTTGTATTAGTAACTTACTATTCTTTTCTCTTAGAGGGGGCCCCCAAATTGTACGAGCTTTCCGTTGTACACACACCTGGATCTCTTTTTGCAGCTAAAAGGTGACCGAGCCAGACTCCAATCTTTGTCAAAGACTGCTTTTATCCACTGTGCCTCACAATTTTAGTGAGCTCACACTGGTAAAGGGTATTTTATGTGTAAACAACTAAAGATTACAAAAGGAGATAAGTGTTCCAAACCCCTTATTGCACAATATTGTGGAAGGGTAGTAATTGTCACACTATAGAAACCTTCTTTGAAAATGGATGAGAACAGCTTTTGAGTGTGGAATGTATGTGGCAGGCAGATGGAGTGAGGTTCAATTAAGGACACAATAAAAACCCAACTCACATTTGCCTTATTTTCCTCTGGGGTTTTAGGTCCCAACCTTACCACTTATTAGTTCTACTCGTACCATATTTATTGAATTTATATGCCTGAAAAGCTGTTCTACAGCTGGCAGGGTCTGAAAATTATTGGCAATTAACATTAATGGGCAGGAACATTTTCAGTGGAAATTAAAAAATCCTTTGGCGTCATAGCATAATAACTAGATCAGAGAGTTGGCTCTTCCAACATTCACATTTTCTCCTTGGAAATATGCTTTGTCCCATGATCTTATTTATGCAGAAAGAACTGATAATTGTTTTCTTTCTTTATTTGGATGTAAACATGCCTATGCCATCAAGAAGCAGCCAAGGAAACCCTGCTTGACATCACAGACAAAGCCTTTGATGCTCTGTTACCTGTGAATTGGTATTGATAGCTCCTGTATTGTGAAATTCTGCAACAAGTAACAGGCTAGTCAATTTAATACCTAAGTCACCCTTTACCTTTTCTTTGATTTGCATCTATCTTATTAGAAAGTGACACTGTCGTATTGATTCCATTCAACCTTTGAAAGAGAAGATAAGGAAAAACGAAAATGTGACAGAGATAAGAGGCTCTCAAGGTTATCCATGGATGGTGTTTAAAGGAAAGGATTGTCTGGAGTCTCAGTAAATGGTGTTAAGGGACAGTATCCAGAGGTTAGAGAAAACATCTTAAGCTTACCATCATGTACTTGAGAGTCTGTTCTGCTACTCTTTTCTTGGTAGTAATTTAAGTACTTTGGAAAGCATGTATCTCTCATCTTTTATGTTCCTATGTACAAAGCTGATTACAATGATATTATAGTTGACGGTCATATACAAGCTTGCGTCAGTTTCAACGGCTATTTGCTGCTCTTTACTGAATAACTAAAATGTCAAGTGGGATTTCTTATCTCTAGAATTTTCCCTTTTAGTAATAATTTTACTGATCATGTGATGTATTTATTATAATACACACAACATCCCTATGAGGTATGTTCTCTTTTCTTCTTCATAAAATTAAGGAAATTGGTGCTTACAGGAGATAAGTAAGCAAACCAAAGTATAGTAAGTAAAACACAAACCCAAATCTATCTAGTACTGAGTCTACTCCCATCCCTCTATTATTTGCACTGCTGTAGATTTTATTTTGTTATATGTGGGGACAACATACATATGCTTTGAGGTACTTCAAGAACCCTATTTATTCTTCTAACACCTAATTTCTTGGCCTTACTGAAATATTTTCTATTAGAAAAACTTGAATCCTTCATAAAAGGTGGTGGGTGGCAGGGACTGAGGAATATCAATATAATAAAAGGAGTAGATAAAAAGGCAAAGAAGGAGAGATATTCCGATTCTAGACATAATGTTACTCAGAAGTAATAGATCCCAGCAAGTTGGGGCACTTCTATTTTCACTCTAACATGCTACATGTATTTTTTTTAAATAAATTGATCTTTATTTATTATTTTAAATTAAGGGAAAAATATCAAAATTGAAAATAAAATTAAAATCCACTATCAGGCTTGGTGTGGTGGCTCAGGCCTGTAATCCTAGCACTTTGGGAGGCCAAGGTGAGCGGATCACGAGGTCAGGAGATCGAAACCATCCTGGCTAACACGGTGAAACCTCTTCTCTACTAAAAATACAAAAAATTAGCCAGCCCTGGTGGCAGGCGCCTGTAGTCCCAGTTACTTGGGAGGCTGAGGCAGGAGAATGGCTTGAACCCGGGAGGCGGAACTTGCAGTGAGCCGAGATCATGCCACTGCACTCCAGCCTGGGTGACAGAGCGAGATTGTGTCTCGGAAAAAAAAAAAAAAAAAAAAAAAAAATCCGCTATCTTACGAGGCCAAAAAATGTACCATTATAACTTTTAAAAATGTCATTCCAGTTATGTTTTTGACCAACAAAATTGAGATTCTTGTATATATAGTCTTATGTCCTGTTGAGGAGTTCTTATTTTATTACATCAATTGACTTTTTAAACATTAAAACCAACTTTGCATTCTTTGAGAAAGCTCCAGTTGGTTGTGATGTTTTATCCTTTTGATGTATTGTTGTATTGGCTTTATGACTGCATTTTAAAAATTTGCATCCATGTTTGTCGGGGAGACTGGCCTCTAATTTTCCTCTCCTTGTAAAGTGTTCTCAGATATTGAGACAAGGTTATTTCTGACTCTACAACACAAGCTCATAATGATTCTCTTTTTCTCTATGTTCTGGAATATTTTTGAAGTTAAATTATCACGATGGGTTTCTTTTGTTTTTATTTTTGTTTTTTGCTTTTTTCACCCTTTGGATGTTTGGATGAATTAACCAATTAAGTTACCAGGGCCAAACATTTACCTTGCAGACATGTTTTCATTATAGATTGAATAGACAGAGGAACATTTAAATGTTCTACATTTCCTAATGTCATTTTTGATAGGTCATATTTTTCTAGAAGTTTATTCCATTTATTTTTCAAACTTATTTGGCATAAGATTTGCCATAATACCCTCTTTTTTTATGTCTAAAGAATAAAGAAGAATCTCCTTTTTTGTTTCTAATATTAGTCATTTATATTAGTAGGTTATCAATTAGATTTATCAATATCAGTCTTTTAAAATAGCAACTTTGTTGTATATTTGATTTCTATTTCATTAATTAAGCTTTTACTCTTATTATTTGTCTCCATTTTCTTTGGCTTCATTTTATTTTTCTCTTCTAATTTCTTTATTTGAATACTTAGATTGTAGTTTGTACAGCCTTCTTTCTTTCTTACAACTTCAGCATTTAAAATTATAAATTTTCTTTTTCTAGCTTTATATCACAAATTTTAATGTGGTACATTTTTATTTTCATATGCCATAAATATTTTTTATATCAATTGTGATTCCTACTTTGATCCATGTGTATTTAGATGTGTGCTGTGAATTTTAATCACTCAAAACATTTCCACTTGTCTCTTTGTTATTGATTTATAGCTTGATTCCAATGTGGTCAGAGATTATACTCTTTCTAATTTCAATCCTTTAAGATTTGTTGAGATTTACTTTAAAGCCAGCAGATGACCAATCTTGGTCAATGTTTTATGCACATTCAAAAGAAATGATATTCATTATGCAGTACTGAATGTAGTTTTGTATTTATATATGTGTGTGTGTGTGTGTGCCAATTATGTCATTTTGTTAATCATGTTGTTCTAATCTTCTAAATTGCTACCGATATTTCTTTACCTCTATTAACAAAAGAGGTCTTACAGTATCTTTTCATAATTACTGTATACCTCTCTGTATTTCTCCTAAATCTCTCCATTCTAAAATACATTTGAGATCAGATGTTATTAGGCAAATGTACATTTAGAAGTGTTTCATCCTTCTGGTGAACTGATACTTTTATCAATTGTAGTAAAACTTAACAATTTGTATTAAATATCTGTCTTTTGACATTTGATATTAACATATCTGCACAAGCTTCTTTATTGTTATAAGCAATATAGATTTAGGTTTTGGTTTTATATCCAGTCTGATCACCTTTATCTGACCACCTGGGATATTCATTCAACTTACATTTGATGTAAATTCGTGTGTTTTGGTTTCAATATACATACTATTATTTATTTTTTATTTCTTCCGACTCTTCTATATATCTTTTTCTCTCCTACCTTTCTCTGGTAATTTTTATTAGCCACTATTTCTCCTGTAATAGTTCATCCTTTGGTTATTCTTTTAATGACTTGTATTTAGCTTTCCTTCTTACAGTCAACTCTAAATTAATAATTCTATCACATCCCAGAAAATGCAGGGACCTTAAAACTCTGCCTCTATTTGTCTCCCATTGATAGCACTCGTAGTGTTGTGGTTTTTAATTCTGTACACATTTAAACCTCATGAGTCATACTATCATTGCTTTATGCATTCAATATTCACTGGGATTTACCTGTTCAGTTTTTATTTCTTTCTGAATACCATCTTCTTGGACATTTTTCTCTGTTTTCTCTCGTTAATTCAATTGTATCTTAAAGATTTTTACTGTGTCCTATATGTTCTTTTTTTCAATCTTTGTATCATTCTGGATATTTTTGAATTGGATTTTCTCCTAGTCCTCCAATTCTCTTGGTGCTTAACCTATTAAGTTTTTAATTCAGTTACAGTGTTTTACAGTCCTAGATTTTGCATTTTTCTATTTTTAAAATCGATTACTCTTATCTGCTTAAATTCTCCATCATGTTTACCATTTTTCTGGAGAACAATAGTCACAGTTACTTTAAAGTACAGATCTGATAGCTGCTGATATCTAGGTCTCCTATATCTTTGCATTCTTAGAAGTTTTGCCTGAATTTGAGCCATTGTGATAAATAAAAGTGAGTTCTGTATAATTTATATAATCTTCCAGATAAAATTAATATTTGTGTTTGGTGTTTAGCTAGGTTAGAGAGAGATCACCTTAACCTAATCTGAAATTCAATTGATTATAAGCTGAATTTTAGTCTTTATTAAAGATGATTTCTTTTCTTTATCCACAGGTATAGCCTTTTGAAACCTGTAACTGATAGCCTAGGTTACTTACCATGGTTACTTCTTCCTGAAACAATTACATCGTATTTCCTTTCAAGGTCCATTCTCCTGCTAAAAGTTTTGCTCATCTTCTTTACTTCTTGGCCATAGTTTAATAATTGGGGAATACCTCCAGGGTAAAAGTTGAGACAAATCACTATTCTACACTTCATTTTTGTCTGAAATCTTGGCTCTTCAAGTCCTTGATGTATTAATATGTCTCTGGTGTTTTAAAATAGATTTTTAAAAATTTATCCAGCTTTTCTAATTGTTCTCCTTGGGAGGGTTGGACTCACACAAGATAGTATGCCACAGTTACAAGTAAAGACTTCTTTGTTTTAAAAACACATTTGCTCATATTCTAATGTCTCCTGATTATGACAAGTTTGCATTTTTATATTTACCTACTTAATCCATATGTATTTTTTTGTGGTACATGGGACCAGGTAGGGACTTAACTTCTTTGAAACAAAAATTAATCAGGAATTTCAGTATTTTTATTTAATTTCTATTTAGTTTCATTTCATTGTTAATGTAATGTATCACTTTTATTGTATATACATATATATGTGTTTCTGTATATTTTATTATGTCTCTTGAATTGTCTTTCTATTTTTTCTTGGGTGTTACACTTTTATTTCACACAACATCAAAATATGGCATAACATAAAATCATGCAAGGCCCTATATTATTGCTTTGTTTGTAAAGTTTATCTTAGATATTCCAGAATTGTTTTATTAACATTTTTATTTAATTTATATCAACCTGAATTTTCTGCAAGTCTTTGCTTTGTTATTGCATAATAACTTTTGTATTCTTCACTCAGGCTAATTTTCCAAATAGGTGGAATGCTGCCCAAGGGCAGTAACCATATCTCTTTTGAACATCATAGCATATCCAGTGCCTAGCACAGTACTTGACATAGTTGTCACTCTCTATCTGTTGAAAACAGAAATGAATTTGTAAATTTTTCTAGGAGAAATTGACTTTCTTGCTATATTAATTCTTTAGAAGCATATGTGTTTCCATTAATCTTGTCAGAAATATCTTTTTTTATAAATCAGTATATATTAATTATCTGTGCTTTTTAAATTTTAATATACATGTAAATTACCTAGGAGGCCTGTAAAAAATATAGATTCTTAATCATTAGGTCTGAGGTCAGACCTAAGATTCTGCATTTTTAAATACATTCCTGGGCATTGCCAATGTCCTGGTCACTGGATCACACTTTGAATAGAAAGGTCTAGATTCTTACATAGAACATTTAGCAAAATTTATATTATAATTGAATTAACGTAATGTGCTCATTGGAAGAGATTTCACCTCACTCATGTATTAACAGTGACACATTTTTCTAATTAAGCAGCTGGACATTTTATTCATTTAACTCATTCATTAATAGTGTTTATGGAATACCAATTAATATGTCCTCTGTACTATCCTAATCACTGGAAATAGAAAAATAACAAGAATGTACCCACCTTCAAGGTGCTAATAATCTAATTAATAAGAGACATAAACAGGTAATGGCAACACACTAAGTGCTACAATAAAATAACATGTATTATTATAAATAATAATAGGGAGGATAGCTATTTGAGAGAAAATGGTATAGAAGGCAATTGTGCGAAAACACAATATCAAGAGAGAATGAAATACAATATAAGTTCAGAGAGTGAAGTACAGGTCAGCACATGGTGGAATTTATAGGTCATGCTAACAAGATTTCCTTTAACCTAAGAGCAATGAGAAGGCATCAGAGTTCTAAGCAAGAAAGTGACATGAACAAATTTGCATGTTGAAAAGATTTCTCTGACTGCTCAGTGCAGATAACAGATTAGAAGTGGACAAAAATGAATAGGTGGTTTGCAATTTTAGAAGTCTAGATGTGAGTATAGTTTGCTCCAGTGCCTTTTAGCACATTCATAAACTGCTATAACCAAATGTATAACTGGGATCTAAGCCACTCATGGCTAAACATTTACATAATAAGGATATCAGTGATAAATGAGTAATAACTGAAAGAGTTGGAGATTCATGAAAGATAGGAGTGTCTGTGTGCCTGTGTGTGTGTTTAAGTGAGTTCAAAACCTAAAATGTGTCATGTATTTTTCTTTCAGAAATACCTCTAAAAGTGCAGTTTAAGTCAAAGAAATATACCCACAGTTGATAATTTCCTCCTTTCTTTTCACTCATCCTTTTAGGCATATACTATATTTATTTTGAGTTCTGCTCTGAATCTTAAGATACAATCCATCTTACGTGTGCTCATTTTCTTTTCAAGAGAAACAAAACTTACCATGTATTCCAGAAACTACAGATATGTCAGAGACAAAGGAATTCCCACACTAGTAGCCTCTGCTTTAGAATTTCTTATGTCATGAAAACCGCAAGAAATCAAATATGTAAGACTGGAATTTTTAGGGTATAAAATTCCGAAACTCTGCTTATCTACAGATAAAAATTCAGCCTTTGAAATATAAGTAAAGAACCCCTAAGAGACTGAGATTTCTTGTGAGAGCTGTAAATTTCAAATCTTAGAGGCAGTGTTTATCACATGGAGCAAACAGGATACTTTACAAGGATAGAAACTATGAAAATGTAACACACCCTCAGAGAGACATTGTGACACTGAAGAAAATGCCATTGAAATAATGAGTCAACCATTAACAACATCTGAGTGAGAAAAAGGCCTATCTGGAGGAAATCATTTGTATTCCATCACTTCTTGCAGCAATCTTTGCACCTGTATTAGCAAGTGAAAAACACATCTAAAATAAAATACACGTGGTAGACATACATCCTTCTGATGACAATCTCTGGAAAAAGAAAATAAAGCAGTAGGAAAATCATGTTGAAATTTTCTGTTGGGTCTTCATTTTTCAACAATAATAGGTGACTCTCTCTTCAAAAGAAATAGTCACACTAATGTGTGTGTGAATTGTCTTTCAGCAGCTGCTTGAGTCTTGAGTTAGTTTTCAGGCACAAATTTCTTTAACCTATGTGTTCATTTTTCTCACTAATTAGCCCTGTGATGGATGCATTTTTGATGTTCGCTTCACTGACTGCTGGTCCCTTGTTGAAGCTAGCAGGGTGGCATGCCATCTAGTACTTGACTTTCATTACTGTCACTTTCTGAGTGTTCTATAACCTTGACCTCTATAGCTCAGGTACTCTATTTCCTAGACTCTTGATAATTTGTACGGGAATGTAAAAATATTATTTTTAATTCAGAATTTTTTCCTTTAAATATTTCTAGAAACAGCTATCTTCTGCTCATTCTTGCAGTTCACCAAGTATTTATTAAAGAACAATACCAATTATATCTTAAATATGCTTTTAAAAGTGCTTTCATAACTATATTTATTGTCAGTCTAGCACTATAGTGGGAACTACAAAAGGAATATGATAAAGTTCTTGTCTGTGAATGGTTTAAACTCGTAGAGAAATAGATTTGCGTATGTTAAATACTTGGTGAACAATAGAGGACACAATGTAGCGATGTATCAAAACATTTGGGACAGATAATGTGAGAAATCCTCTTGAACCTACATAACGTAAGAGTATAGGTGAGCACAATTAAAGCAGGTTATCGAAGGAGAGCAGGATATACCTATAGTCAGGCATTGAAGAGTATATTAGTCAAGGATTTACCCATAGTAATGGTTCCACATCTTCTACAACCTGATTCCAGGTCCCTGTTTCTTTCCCATATCTATGCTCCACTGCCTATTTACACCACCCATACTTCCTGTTTTTGTTTATATCCTTCCCTATTCCTAGAATTCTCTACCTTCACAATTGTACGTAAACAACCTCAAGTCTCATGATTTTCATTCCTACCTATCCAACTCAAATCTCATGATTTCCACCAACTTGTGAGTTCCACTAAGGATTTAATGTCTTACTTCTTTAGGGTCTCAATGTACTTATTTTCCCCCATTCTGACTGGAATCACAAAGCTCACACTACTATGTGTAAGTGTTCAATATTAATAGGGTATATGGCAAAGAGCTATAATTTAAAGCACATTTTTAAGGTTATATTGCTAAGGCATATGTCTTCTTGTCCTCACTCTTCAAAATCATGACTGCAAAACACAATGTAAAATTTAATACATGGCAGTCTTAACAATTGAGTAACATGGAATTTACTTCAGAATTTGCTGTGAACAATCAAAGTTAATCTGTTTCTCTTCATCATATTTTTTAAAAAAGGAAAATAACAAATGTTTGTCCTTTGTTTTTCTATATTAAAAACAATTTGATTTTTCTTACAATGATAACATACACGAAAGAAAATTCCTCTACAATCCCACCTCCCAACTTCAGGTATTTCTCAACTCAGGAAGTTATGAACAGAGAAGTAATTCTGACTGATTTGCTGGATGGGCAATGATATGTTAATGTTTAAAATTCTAGACACACATAATATTTTTTAAATCAGATGGAATAGAGTGGTTCAGTTAACCAGATATTGTTACGAACAGTCCATAGGTACTAATTCTTTTTATTTAAAGCCTGGTTTTTTAAAATACACATGATCTAAACTAACGCCTAGAGTCAAGGTATATTTATCCAAAAGATAATCATTAAAAATAAATTCCGGTAGAGAACAAGATCTAGATAATCCAAATGCAAGCTTTCTTTGTCCCTCTGGTGTGTCCTAGTTAGCCTGGAGACCATCTGTGAACTGTGAGCCCCTATGACCTTTGTACCTTAGCAGACAATGAGCATTTGGTACTGAATGCCCACAACATTTTTAGCACTGGAATTGATTCCTATAAAAATAATTTAATTTGTTGTGAGTGCAATTTTGATTTAAATAATTTTCATTTGTTTCCACCAAGAGAATGCTGAATGGTGCAAATCAATATGTAAAGCATTTGTCATGCATTCACTCTTAATTCCCTCATAACATTGCACACAACACCTTGTCTAAGCATAAAAGCATATAATGGGCATTTATCTTCAAATGCAACACAAATGCTGTCAATTTTGAACTGTAAAATGGAATATTATAGCCTTCTCAGGGGAAAATTTTGTGGGTGTGATAACTGAATATCTGACATATCAAGAACCTGTATCAATGAAGGCTGCTGATTAAGAAATCTGGAAGAATTCAGAGGTGAAATGAAGATGAAGTTCCTCAAGTCAGCCCCTTGATAGGATTTGTTGAAGGAATAGGCACTCAGGCACAGGGTTTTTCAATATGTGTCTTTGTCCTTAGGCGGCTGAGTTGCCCAAGCAATTATGAAAAGAATGACCATGGCAAGTAAATTTACTACACAGCACAGTGTAAATAAAGGAATTGTGAACCTCAATAGAATGTGTGTGAGATGACTTAGCAGAGTATTTAGAAATGTTTGGAGTGAGGCTTACCATACTGATATGGATATGAGGTCATTTGTCTTTTTTATTTCAAAAAGAATAAAAGATATATGGAGGTGGTCAGGTATTTTATGTATTTACTGTTTGTCTACTCTGTTTTATTTTCTTTACTGGTTTTCAGATTGTTCTATGACATTATTATAAAATCTAGCAGTGCCCCAGAAAAGTTACATGTCCAATGATTAGACAAGAAGTCTTATTAGGAATAAGAAACGAAAAGAAGAGTATTTAGTTTGGAGGTTTTTAAGAGTTGAAAAGGTGTTAGGAATGGGTTTAGATTAGAATTCTTATGAGGAAGAAATCTCTAGTAGGTATAACTGTCTAACAACAGAATCAGCAACTTTGCTAAACAATGAACTCTGTCACCAGAAGTGTTCCAGCCTGAAAGAACATCTTTCAGTGATACACAGAAAGACTGTGTTACAGCATACTTGTGGATCCTTACAAATCACAGATTCTAAAATAAATAATATTTTTTGTCATAATTTACTTAATTCTTTATGGGACCCAGAAACACTTTGATATTTTACAAAATACAGTTTAAGAAATACAATCCCATGTGAGCTATTCATCTGAATTATAGGCTCCTAATGTTGAATGAAAGACTGTTAAGCTGGGAAGTGAGGACACCAGGGTTCTGACACTGGCTTAGATAATGATTGTATTACCTGTATTTAACTTCTGATGGTCGGAAGATCTTGGCTATAAAATGTTGCATTATTCATCATCAAGACATCCTTCAGGTTTAAATGTTACAATTTCCATGAATATGCAACTGTCAGCTTTCATATTCCTTATCTGAACATTTGCCTTAGTTTATTCTCTATTATATTCTTGGAACCAACTACTCAGTAAACCATGTGTATTAATGGCTGAGTTAAATTTCAGTTGATATATATTACATTTTAAAATGCATCCTTACTGTGATTTTTCAATCAAGCAAAAGACATGTATTATTCATCTGCATGTGTCTTCAAAAAGACTAATGATGTGTCTTGAAATATAGATTGGCCACATAAACCAATATTAATATAATTTTTAAATTATGGCTATTTAATACTTGTGGAATTTGTCAGCCTACACATAGTTTCTACACATACAAATTTAATATCGAAGGAGACATTTATATCCATACACAAACAAGTATGTGTAGAAACAAAAATAAGAAAATGAACATTAATTACTGACTCCCTAATTTTGAATAAGATCTATTGCTTCAGGCTAAAATAAGATTTTTCCAGTTAAAGATAAAATGTAGTGTTCACAGTTATTAAAGAACAACTAACACAATTATATGCATCTTCAACACTGCTTTATTGGGTGACATTCCTTTGAAGTTGAAACTGATTATCTGATTCCATCGGAATTAGAAATACTCAACATTGATCAAATCTAGTTATGGCCTTGTATTTAAAACCTAATGTAGGACTTTTAAAAATCTTTGCCATAGTTTCTAAGCTAAAATTGTGTGAAAAACACTGATCAAAGAATCTAATTCTTAAGAAACTTGAAAGTTTGTAGATTATATTTAATTATCAAGGTCCCAGAAACTATTTATACAATCCTCAACCCTAGAATTCAGATTATAAATTATCAGAGATTCTTCTTTTAGGAAAAATAGCTCTCAACCTTGAGTTCCTACACAGTATATCTTGGACTGTGCTTCTACCTCTCCTCAATGTTCAGTGATTTAGTAAGAAAATAGAAGACAATCTAACTATAATATTATGTATTTGTGAATATTCTTACTCAATAATAATCAATAGACTATTAATTCAAGTGAATGCAGAAAAAAATCAGTGTCACTGTATTTTTACAGTAACATTCTGAGAAGCAAACAGTAAGGTAAATGCATTGAGAATTTTTGATACTTATTTTAGTGCACATGACTACGACGGGTTTTCTTGGCAAAATACTGGTATAAACTAGACTTCAGCCAATCCTGCTATTGTGCTTGTTGAAGAAGTTACTTTTCTCTGTGGACAAACTGATTGCTGGCTGCTCTACTCAAAAACATAACTGAAGCTAGGTGCAATGACACATGCCTGTAGTTCCAGCTACTCAGGAGACTGAGGCAGGAGGATTGATTGAGCCTAAGACATCCAGGCTGTAATGTGCTATGATTGCACCTGTGAATACTCATTGCACTGCAGTCTGGGCAACATAGCAAGACTCTGTCTCTGGAGAAAACACACACACACATACCCACACACACACACACACACACACACACACACACATACACACACACACAAACATCTGGGAGTGGAGTGGATCTCGGTGTTCCTCTCTGGGCTTGGAAGCTTTAGATGAGTGTTTCTTAGAGGAAATGGTTATGAGCAAATTAGCTTAGGGACAAAACCCTGAAGTCAAACAACTTGAGCTAGAAAAATCTCCCTCTACTACTAAATAGTGGTGTAACAAGGGGGCTATTTATGTGTTCACAATAAGCAGGGCCTCTTAAATTCTCAAATTTTGAATCAGTAAAATAATAAAAAGTAAAATAACCAAACAAAAATACAACAACTATAAAATAGTAAAATAACTATTGAAATAATGGTAGTTCAAAACTGTATGGCAGGGTTGTTGAAAGACAGATGGTGAAAATTTGCAAAAACACTCAATCAGTGTCTTCTATAGAATAAGTATACAATAAATGCCATATAAATATCTTGCTTATAGTAAGTTGAGAAGATGTTACTAAAAAATTAAGATATTCCTCAATTCACTTTTTTTGGAAATTAAACATTTACATTTAGATTGTTAACTGATCATCTACTGATTATTTTTCCTAGAATCCTATAGCTTTGAGTTCATGTTTAACCTAACAAAATTCAGTTGACTTTTACCAATTATAGGAATAATCAATCTAAGTTCTAATAAACATTTCCAAGTCACTAATGATGCAAATTATTACCCTAAACCACATATTCACTTTCTTCAGACACATGGAGTTTGCCTCACCTCATATGATGCATTTTGGAAGCAAAAACCATTTTTATTTTAAAAGTATATTTATAATTTCAAGTTCATAAAAAATTTTACATTAATATGGTATATTTGTTCAATGAACCAATTTTGATACATTAAAGAATAAATATGTAGAAGTATATTTACAGACATATACATACCAATTCACATGTTGGAAATTTAGTTTCAGGTGCCTGAATTACTCTTCTAATCCTTTATAATGGTGATGGCACTTAGTAGGACAGAAATTATTATGGAAATTATAATATACATAGCAATGCATAATCAATGCCATTGCATTAAGGCAGGCTTTACAGTGTCTATAGTGTCTTGTAAATAAGTCATATGTTTTAGTGCTCTAAGTTTATCACAATAGTCTTTTCAAAAACCAAATTTATTCTTATCCTAAATAATTATTTGTAGTAATGCCAGTCCTGTTCCAGTGCCAGAAAAGAAACAATTGACATTTTTTCCTCTCTTTTTTTTTCTTTAGCCTGATTAGTTGCTGTACAACTTTAGGATAAAGATTTACTTTGGCCCTGTTTTACTGGAGTGGTTTATTATATGCATGGGGAATACTAAAATTTAATATACATCTATAAATAATTTTCATAAAAAAGGAAAAACAACAGCCATAGAGACATTTGTTAACCAGAGTGTGGGCAAAAATGTCCTAAAGAATTAAGGAATAAAATGTGCTTCTAGATGTGTAATAAAATCATTCTAGAAATCAAAATATTAACTTCACTTTATGTTTCATTCAGAGAAGATCATTTTTACAATTTATTATTTATTGGCTAAAACTGTATTGCAGTTCTTGAGGTATACAATTGATAATATAATGTCATCAGAAGATGAACTTAGAATATATTATTTCTAGTAACAACCACCAATTTAATATACTAGGCATTAAAACTAAGATGATAATGGGCATTTCTGAGCTATGATTTCCTTTTTTCAGTGTTTAATAAGACAAAGAAAAGTTATCAGATCTATAATTGGCCCTTCACTTTTTGCTTGACTGTCTCAAATAAATTGCCTTTAGGTCTAAGGAATTTAAAAGTTCCCCAAGGCTTTGAACTTGGCATTAATTCCTTGGAACCTTGAGGTAATGTTGCTATATTTAGAAGTATTCTCTAAGTTTCAGAATATTATAGACATAACTAAAAAAGGGTAGGCTACAGTTCATGGTAGTGTCAGATAGGTGATAGATAGATGATAGATAGATAGATAGATAGATAGATAGATAGATAGATAGATAGATAGACAGACAGACAGATAGATATAGTGGTAGAGAAAACATAAAATTTACTATTTTGACCATTTCTAAGTGAACAATTCAGTGGCACTAAACACATTCACATTGTTGTGCAACCATCACCACTATCGATTTCTAGAATTCTTTATTATCTGAAACTGAAACTCTGCACTCATCAACCAATACTTTCCCATATCCTTCTTCACCTATCCCCTCATGACCACCATTCTGTCTTCTGTCTCTATGAATTTGACCATTCTAGGTATTTCATATAAGTGGGATCATACAGTACTTGTCCTTGTGTGTCTTGCTTATGTCACTTAGTATAATCTTTCCAGGCTCATCCATGTAGTAGCATCAGAATTTCATTTTAAGGCTAAATAATATCCCATTGTATGTATATCATGTTTTGTTTATTATTAGACATTTGGATTGTTTCCACTTTTGGTAGTGTTTTCTTATCTTAATACATGTCAATGTTGCTTGCCTATCACAGCAGCTAGCACATTGTAGGCCCTCACTATCTTTTGAGTAAGTAAATAAATGTGATAAAAATACGGACATCTTTAGTCTTTGGCAATTTTGTCCCTAATATTTATTAGTTCATAGAAAACAAATGCCTTTCAGAAGAAAGCATTTTTAGAAAACAAACAAACAAACAAATACATCTACCACAAGTTCATTGTGTGATGCTACTTCTGCACTATTTTAAATCCTCTTGGCTCTATCTCCACCTCCGCTCACTCTTGTGTCTTCCAGTTTTGCACAGATTTCACCAGATTCACACAGGTACAAACTGACTGCCACTTATCACAGGCCGAACAATCGACTTTTCCAGGGCTTCTCTGACATGGAAGTGCAAGACACCTGCAGAAACCCACTCAGCACTCACTCATGCACTACTTGAAATTGTGAGGGAATTAATGTTTATGATCCTGGGCTCATTATTGATCAATGGGTAATAGAAGCAAGTGGATCAATGTTTTGCTCTCTCATCTGCTGGGTAGAATATTGAACTGGCCATAATATTGAGGGAGAGAGCCTGTGATTCATTGGACTTAATGGTACAATGGTAGAATAAGAGGATCTGAGTGGTGCAAGTGAGAAACTTCCTGTTTATAGTTACTAAGACTCTCATTTTTTGGTAGCTTTGTAGATGGGAAATGAAGCACATTGTATTGTGCTCTACCATAACATCTTTCCAGAAATTAATATTGCATCAAAGTTTCAGAAGATGCAGGAGAGGTAGTCCACATTATATTCCTGTTCAAGCAACTTGTATTTTCCCTGAAAAAAGTAGAACAAAACTGCATGAGTCATGGAAGATGACAGCAAGCTACTATAAACTTAACCATATGTTGGCCCCAATTGCAGCTATTATGAATGAGTTGTATTGAAACTAGAAGAAATCAACACAGCCTTTGGCACTTGATATGCAGACACGAATCTAGCAAATATGTTTTTTCTCAATTCTCATTAGTAAGAAACATCAAAAGATGTTTGCTTTGAATAGAGAATATACAGCAGTACACATTTACTCCCTCACCCCAGGGCCAAATTGACACTTCCGCCATTTGTCAAAATACAGTTGGCAGAGATCTTGATTGTCTTGACATTCCTCAGAACGTGACCCTTGTCCACTATATGACTGACATTATACTAGTTGGATTTGGTGACTAGAAAGTGGCAAGTATTAGAGATACCCTAATAAGAAAGCTGGCATCCTTAACAGTTTGTGTGGAAATCTTAGCTAGATCACCCAGTTAATTGGACATAATTTTGACTTCCACATTATTATAGGTAACAATATTGCTAAACTTCCTGCTGTGATAGAAAAAAGTCCCCATTCCTCAAGTTTCCAATAACATCCTCCTCATTTATTTTAAGTCTTTACTGGCAGCCACTTTTAGGGCCATCAGGCGGCTTCAAGCAGCCTCTCAAAATACCTTTGGCTTTTACTAACACATTCATCATTGTCCTTCCAGCTGCTGGCCCCTGTGCACTTTCAATATGCCATTCCCATGTTTTAGATTTTGGGGTATGGCAACATACCTATTCTAGGCACTATAATCGGTATTAGTTATCTATTGCTGCATAAAATATTATGTCAAAATTTATCAGCTTATAACCAATAAATATTTATTATCCCATAGTTGCTTTGCATCAGAAATTCAGTAACAGCTTAGCCAGGTGGTTCTGACTCAGAGTCTATCATGAGTTTATGGCCAAAATATTGGCCAGACCTGCAGTCCTCTTAAGACTTAACTGGTGCCAAAGGATCTGCTTCCAATAGGATCATGGGTCACTCACATGGTTGCTGGCAGGAGGTCTCAGTTCCTTTTCAAAACACGCTTGAGTATTTCCATGACATAATAGATGGCTTCCCCCAGAGTGAATGAACCAAGAGAGGGCAAGCCAGAAGCCACATATCCTTCATAATCTAGACTTGTAAGTTACACACAAATATTTTTGCAATATATCAGTGGTTACACAGGTCATCTCCATGCAATATCAGAGAGCACTGTAAAAAGGCATGAACAGCAGAAAGCAGGGACCATTGAGATCATCTTGGAGACTGGCTACATAACACAGCCTCTCTGCATCCTGACAGCATCATACATGGCACTTGGAAATATTGCCACAGTCTATTTATTGGTTGAAGCAAGGTGCTCAGTCACTGAGATCATAGTGGCCCAGAAGATTTAATGTCAGGAGATATATTTCAGATAGATAAAATGGCTATGAGGAATCTCTGGCTACCCCTAATAGAAAAATGGCAGCACAGACACTTAGGATTTGGGAGTAAGGCCATGCTTTTTGCAAAAGAGAATTGCTCACATCTAGAGGAAGTAAAGAAAAGCATGATACACACACACACACACACACACACACACACACACCACAAAATAGATCCTGACAAACTATTGGGTCCTAGTAGATATTGCATGTTGGACACCAACTAACTTTTTGGCTGGAGTTGTCTATTCTAAGCTAGATATTATGAAGCCCACCAAATAAAATGTTGGGTAAGACACAGCTAAAATCCAGTGTACAACAGAAACAGAGCATTGGGGATCGGGCCCACACAGAACAAGAACAACAAAAAAGTAAATTATGTAAACACATTGCCCAGACTCCCATGGCACCTACTTCTTTTACATAGAGGACCTCCCTTCAACTCATGGCTCATAAAGGATTTCTTAATACCAGCTAAGAAAATAAAAACTTCAGGCTTGATAGGCTTAGCATGATATTTCGGTGCCACTTGTAAATGGGCAGCTGCAACACAGCAGCCCCACTTGTTATGGCTCTAAAGGATAACGGTGGAGGGGAATCCTCCCACAGTACAGAGCTGTGAGCTTATATTTAGCTTTTCATTCTTTACCAAGGGACAAGTAGCCTAAAATACAGACTTACATGGACTTCTAAGCAATGGTGAATGGCTTATCTAGTTGATTAGAAACATAGAAGTCTAGATAAATTGCATATGAGTGTTCAATGAAAGTGGATCCAAAGGGCAGATCTTTGTGGACTGTGTTAATGCCCATCCGGGAGCATCTGCATTACAGGCAGAACTGAGTATGTAAGTAGACAAGAAATTTTGACCTGTGGATATCAGCCAACCTCTTGCTTCAGATTGGCCATTGTATCAGGGATGGGTGCTATATATGAACCCAGTAGTCAGTATAGGCTTCTTCTCGCTAAGGCTGATCAAACTACTACAATTGCTAAGGACCAACCTGTAAGAAGCAGCCAGCCAATTGATTATATCACACACTTCCTAACACAAATAGAACAGCAATTCGATTCTTAGCAAAATTGACACTTACCCTAGGTATGCATTTGTCTTCTATGGCTACAGTGACTTCACCAACACCATAATCAGAAGACTTGCAGATGCCCAGTTTCTTGGTCTTATATTCTATGTATGAATAATATTGCTTCATTCAAAAGAATATATCTTATAGTAAATGGACATGACAAGCAGCAATGACAATGAAATCCACTGGACTTTCTATATACCTCATTACCCAAAAGCAGCTCTTCTAATTTGAGTAGTAGTATTGCCCATTAAAGGCTTAAGTTGAAAAATAACAGATTGCATGATTGGAGAAATGTCTTCCAGGATGAGCCAAGCCCATAAACAAAATATGGTGTTGTGCCATAAGAGCCAAGACATATGGGTTAAAACTCTCAGGCAAAGTAGTATTGGCCCTCTCTCCATTGTTCCCCTGAGTCACTTCAGGAATTTGCGCTGTCCATACCTAAAATCTTAAACTCACTGAATTGGAGGATGTAGTTCTAGAGGGAAAAAACTATACTTGCAGACATTGAACTGGCCATAATATTGAGGGAGAGAGTCTGTGATTCATTTAATGGTACAATGGTAGAATAAGAGGATCTGAGTGGTGCAAGGGTGAAACTATATCAGGAACCGCCTCTGTGCTACTTCAAGCAATTTTATGCAGTGAGGAACAGGAGTCAAAGAAGAAATGTTTAATTATTCTTTTCTCTGGACTGACAGTTCTGAGATGCATTTCATGAATCTCCTCAGAAGGTCCCACAAAGTCATAACCAGGCAACTATAGCAGTGGACAGTTTTATTACATATGCTTATACTGGCTTTTCCTTGGTCTCTCCTTCTCTTCCTCTTTTTTGCCTTAACCCTGCTTCATGGAATCACTTCTAAAATAAACTACTTGCATATAAACCTTTGTCTCAAGTTCTACTTTTGGGGTAATCCAGGACAAGATAGCATGCTTTCAAATTTATTAAGATGTCACTTACTATTTTTATCAAAGTTCCCTGAGATAGAGAGAGTTGTGATAAGACTCCTTTACCTCCAATACCTTCTTTATTTGACTCCCTTAGCATCAAGTTGGACTGTTGAATATGTATTCTCCAAAGGTAGCCCACTTTTGGACAATTGTAATGGAAGATCGGTAGCTTGATATGGGTAAAAAGTTTTGTGCATTTCACATTTTTGAGTGAAATGTTATGCAGTTCTTAGTGCTATTCTTTGACACCAATTTTAAGACAACCTATTTTAAACACTCACAAACATATGCATTTACTAGATTTGCTAGTTGCTACCTTCAATCCATTCTCTAAAGCAGCCTCTGAAGACTTGTCATGTCTTCAAATCCATTAAGATTATATGTTTGTTATGATCAACAATTTCTATTCTTATTTCATAAATACTCTGCTGCCAATCACACTTATACTGAAATCCTATATAACTCTCAAGTTTGCTTTCTGTTTTTTGGTTGTTGTAATTATTTGGGAAGTGGGGTAAGGAGGAAGTTTGTGTTGTTTTGTGGATTGGCAGTGCAACTGTTCAAATAGATCATTTTAAAATTTTAATAGGTATTAAGGCTATCAGTATTACGTTTTGTTATTTTGAAATCAAGATTCTAACAATATCAAATTTTTCTGAGTTTATGAGCTTGAAAGGAAAACATTGACTTAGCAATCTGTTAACTTGAAGAAGAATTTTCTCTAAGAAATTGTTTTTGTATCCCCTTATTTGCGTGAGACTGTATTCAAAAATTGGGAACTTTTCATTATGGCACCATAAGCTCTCTAACTGAATTGCTCAAATACAGTTTATATAACTACTTTTTGGGGGTGTTTAACTGCATCCAAGGAAACCACAGAACTATTTGAGTGGTTGATGGTTTTATATTTTCTTCAGATTTACAGAGATTGAACTACTGGACAGAATAACAAAATGAATCTTGTTTATTTTTTATATCTACTGCTTGATGCAAAGATCAAATGAGATCATATATGTGAAAACACACAGTACTATACAAATATGAAATAAAACATAGCAATAAAATATAATAATGTAATCTAGGGATTTGGTATTTAATACACCTCTTATTGACATATTTTGAGGCTGTTTGAAAGGTACCTTTAAATCATAGGTATGTGTGTTCCAGGTAAAATTGCCTAACTCTAAAGAAAATAAAATAGTCAGAAGTTTGCCTTATAACAAACTTGAAATAAACTTCTGATGCATTTAACATACTTAAATAAAGTAAATCTGTAAAGAAGATTAAACTTTTAATGTATGTGTATTTATTAACCTCTGTATTATTAATCTCTGTATTTAAAAATATAATTCAGCCTTAAAAATCTTTCATTAAAAATCAATGAAAGAAATATACTATTGTGTTAGTGAAAGTCTGCATATGAAAAGCAGAAAATATTATACACAAAATAACACAAAACACCGATGGGAAATACATCTTAATGATCAGAGAAAATGTTAGTATCTCAAAGAGATTGGGAAAAGAAATCCATGAGAATGCTGGAAAATATAGAAACCAATGAAACAAATAATTTACAGGGAGGAAATTATTATGTTAAAATTCATATGTAATGAAGATTTAACTAAAATAACAGTGGATTTGGGCATATTCATCAAATTAACAAAAGAAAATATTATAATAACCAATGCTGATCAAAGTGTAGTGAGAATGTAGATTTGTACATGTTTCTTTGAAAAATCAATTGGTTTTCTGTTCTTGTGATAGTTTGCTAAGAATGATGGATTCCAGCTGCATCCATGTCCCTACAAAGGACACAAACTCATCCTTTTTTATGGCTGCATAGTATTCCATGGTGTATATGTGCCACATTTTCTTAATCCAGTCTGTCACTGATGGACATTTGGGTTGATTCCAAGTCTTTGTTATTGTGAATAGTGCCGCGATAAACATACGTGTGCATGTGTCTTTATAGCAGCATGATTTATAATCCCACTGCATGTTCTCACTCATAGGTGGGAACTGAACAATGAGATCACTTGGACTCGGGAAGGGGGACATCACACACCGGGGCCTATCATGGGGAGGGGGGAGGGGGGAGGGATTGCATTGGGAGTTATACCTGATGTAAATGACGAGTTGATGGGTGCTGACGAGTTGATGGGTGCAGCACAGCAACATGGCACAAGTATACATATGTAACAAACCTGCACGTTATGCACATGTACCCTAGAACTTAAAGTATAATAATAATAAAAAATAAATTAAAAAAAAAGAAAAATCAATTGGGCAACATGTATTTTAAAACCTCAAAATTGTCAAATGCTTTGACTCAGGCTTTCACTTTAATGGAGCATAACCTAAGGAAGTTGTCACTGATACATGAAGACTTTAAAATACTGTCACATGAAAATGTGAATCTTTTTGTGTAAAAGAAAGGGACTTCACAACTTTCTCACAAACATTCCTCATAATATTGGTACTTAGCTCACGGGTCAGGTAGGGTTATGAGATGATGGGAGCTAATGACAGGGTTCATATAGTATTTTTAAAATCAGGAAACCAGAACACAAAGAGGTTAAGCAATTTTAAAGGAATATTTAGTATAACAGATCCTAAAAAGAGATTATTGTGTTTAGCATTGTAAAATCAGCTATACTAGTCTCTGATTCCTCATTCATTTTCTTATCAGATTTAACAGCCTGTTCTAATTTTGTACATGTAATTTGACATTCTTATATAATTTCTTATTAAAGTTTAATTACTTATTGAAGATGAAAGCTCAGCTTGACATCCACAGTGATCTCTCCTTATCCACCAAACTGATTTGTCATTTGAGAGTTATGTTTTAAATTAAAATTAAGTTAAAACTCAAGTTAAAGAAGTTACAAGCTCTCCTCTTATTTTTCCTTTGAAAGAAATTTAAATCTAGTTTAGATAAACACATTCAAAATTTATTTTTGTATATTCACAAATCTATACAAAGGGATCTACCAGGCAGAGCATATATTTATAATTAAATAAATTCAATTAATATAATTTTGAATGGGACAGTATGCTAAGCATTCAGATACCAGTCTATGGGACTATTTTAAGATGGACATTTAAGACCACATATTTGCTTCTACCTACGGCAATAAAATCCTTTGAAATGACCAAACAAGTACAAAATAAGCAAAAAGATGTTTCGATGCTGAAAACAGGGAAGGATATTATGAATTCTTCACAAGCTTTGATGTCTTTCTGGAAACCATAATACACAAAAGAATGAAGGTAAAGGAATTAAGACTATGATTTTAGTCAAAGGATGAACTTTCCAAGAAAATAAGCACAAAGGATTTCTCCAGTAGGAGCTCAGACTTGGAGGACCAGCAATCTGCAAATATTAGAGGTTGAGGGAAATGTGCTCAAAATTGCTGGTGGAAGGCCAAACTGGCACATTTTGGTGGGCACTTTTGTAATACTACACGTGTCAAAAGCTTGAAAGTGTGCAAAAGCCTTTCACCAAATTATCTGACTGATGTACAGCAATGGAGGTTCATTATAGCATTGTTCATAATATTGGAAATAATCAGGAAAGACCTAAACATCCACCGATAGAACATCAGTTAGAAAAATCATGGTAAATTGGTAGAACAAAACACTATGCAAACATAGTATAGATCTAAATGTGAAAATATGAAGAGCAAAGGAGATTAATGGTCTGGAAGTTTCAATCTGTGTGTGTGTGTGTGTGTGTGTGTGTGTGTATGTGGTGTATCTGTTGAAATGGAATTTTTTATAGCGTATTGTGAAGTAAAAATGCAAACTATAAAACAATTAATTGATAGCACAATCCTAAGTTTAGTTTTATATTTTAATTGGCTTTAGAAGGACAGCAACGTATGGTGACTAGGATTAGTTATCTTTAGTTTGTGGCATTTATAAGGAATTTTTCTTTCCTATTATTTAACAGTAATTTCTAATCTTTTTACAGGGATTTGATTGGTTAAAAACAAATAGAAATTTTGTTTTAGTTTTGTAAATTATAAATTTTAAAGTAAGATGTTTTGTAGCATTCAAGAGACAGAATTCAGTATATTACTAAGCTGTTTATGTACTCCTTGATCTTAGTAAAGTAGGACATGCTGTTCCATAACCAAATCCAGGAGGGGAAAACACACTATCTCATTTGAAGGATGCAAACATATTTAGTCAAACCAGAAACTGGCACATGTGAGAGTTTTATAGCAAACAAGAACAAAAAGTAGTTTGCATAATTTCTCATGCTCCTTTTATGGTGTTTATCTTTTATAAGGCTCTTTGGAACAGTTGCTGGCCACCTGTCAATAATGTGGCCTTTTATAGACTCAACCTTTTATTGTTCTCATGCCCTTGACATATAAAAAGCATTCTTAGAGAAGTCAGTGTCGAATATGGTGGGGAAATAGTAATTTTAAATTTAGACGGCTGTCTTTTGTAGACTGAAATAAAGAGACAGTTTTGAACGACATCAAGAGGATAGGCACATTATAAAATCCTCTTTAGCAGGAATAAAAATAAATTCATTATTTTATCAACATCTTGGTAAAGTTAGTGCAGAATTTTACTTAAAGCACTAGCCTAAGGAAAACTAAGCCAAGTAGCATTCATTTAAAGTTTTTATCACAATTTTGCATAATTTTACATTGATTCCAAGTGAAAATATTTGTATTGTGAGCCCATCAATTACACACAAGTTTTGGGCATATAAAACAGTTGCTTTAATTTCCTTTTAGTGAAATAAGACATCCAGTGTTTCTGGATTTACATAAAATCTGTCAAGCTAAGTGTTCTACACATATTTATTGACCCACATTGTAGAAGTGCTTTGTATGATACTGAGTAAACACCATCCTACAAATCTGTATGCAGGAATACATTTCCATTCACAGGGGGATATTATCCATAGCCTTAAATAGAAAGCTGCCTGTCCTTTATTTTGCTCAATTAGATTCCAAATTCCTTCTAAATAATCATGAACAGAACAATAAAAGAGAGAAGTTTTGAACCAATGATAATTCTTACTGTTCTTTTCAAAAACCAAACACCACTCCCCCAGATTTTCTACTACCACTACCTCCCACTCTTAGTAATGTAGGATGCAGAGCTGAATTTTAACATTTATGCAGAGACATTTGCCACACACTGTCACATTGTAATTGGCAGAGGATTTCATGTTTTCCTTGATAGAGTTTGCATATTGTTTTCAAATTGTACTTTAAAACATTTGCACCTCCTTAAACATGGTATCTAATTGGGTTAACAATTCCAGTTGTCAAGAGGAGTTTTAGATGCAGTCCCTTTTCTATTCAATGTGGTCCTTTTTCTATTCCATTTGGTCCCTTTCAATGTGTACTTGTGTCAAGACTGCTTGGAGGGAAGAGGTAGACAGCCCTTCATCGTGTGTATTGTGGGGAAGATCTGATCTTACAAGAGGTTGGTTAATTGGACACACATGTAATACTCAAGGTGCAATGAAAAGATAAGTATAGTTAAAACCTACAAGGGGGATAACGGGTATTTTTATTTTTTAGGTTCAATTGTGATTATACTTCCACCTTTGTTTTCACTGGTGCCTTCATGCATTTTATTGTTTTCCTTTAGCCTCAGTAGGTATTTTTATATATCTCCATGAAGTTTTCTCAGGATATGTTATCTGCTGGTTCTCAATGTAAATATACGTGGAATGCAATAAATCCCACAGTGTTATCTGTGAGTAGCTGATTAATAAAAATCTGTGATAATATTATTGAAATGGGAATTGGAATATATTTATAACATATGTTTTTCTTAGTTATCTAAGCAAACTTTAGAAATTCTTGTGCCTTATCTATATATAATAATATTGTTGAATTCAATCTCTTTATTCCTGCTGGCATTGACATCAAAAATATAATGCCTTGGATATTAAGATCTATAAATTAACTTCTATCCTTTCTAAACAAAATTATTGAGGCAATTTATCCAAAAGTAAGCCATGGAAATTAAAAGACATGTTCAAACCATGGAATGTAACAGGTTATTCCATTAAATTAGCAGAAGTGCAAAGCTTTTACAAATATAATTAGCTAATTAAGCATATGTAAAATGTATACACACATGTAGGTGATGTTCCTGGTATTCTATGAGGAACATCAAAGTGAGAGCTATCTTATATAATGAATTCTGAATTTGAAACAACACTTGTCAATATTTCTATATGTCAAATGGTAATTTTTAAAGTAAGTGATCAAAGAACTATTTCATTGACTCACCAGCCTCTGTAGTGGGATCAACATTGTGAAAAATCAGTAAAGAACTAGGTGATTAGAAATGTTCTTGGTTGAGAAAATTTAGTTTCTCAAAACTAAAGATGAAAATATACTTCTCAACCCCTTTTGGGAGTGCATTTTTATTTTTGTAAAGTGGGAAAGGAACATTTCATTCACAATGTTATAAATAAGATGCCAATATTATTAAGCTTTTATACGGGCTGTTTCTTTTATTTCTTAAGGCATTTATACATCTTGAGTAGAAACAAAATATTATATTTTTCTATGTAGCTGAAAATCATTGCAGAAATATGTGTTTTTAACTAGCTCTGAACACAAGAGAATATTCTAGTAAGAAATCCTGTCGTTGACACCCGTGATCATCTGAAATCTGCCTCCAAGACAATGCTAATTTCAGAAAAACATTGTGCATATTTAGTTATCCAAAATATATGTAATATTACTACAACAGGTAACATGGAAAAATTAGACATTCTCAAGATTACACTGTGGTTCTGGTTGTAATTAAATATAGATCTGTATTTTTAAGTTATGTCACTAGTATCTTCTTGTGTTTTCAATAATTAGATAAAAATAAAAAATCTCAAGATAATTCATAATATATTGGAATGGCTTAAAGGAAAAACACATTTTGTCTTTATCCACAATTAGTTGTCCAAATGGCATCTGTTGAATCATAAATTGATTAGAATTATTTTATTGATTTGGTTTCTGATTTTATTCATTCATTCAATAAATATTATTGAACTTGTTCTGTGTGTACTGTCTGCAGCTGTTGCAGATGACAGACAAGGGCCTGTCCTCATGGGGCTATAGAGTGAGTCTAATGTGATAAACAGATATTAAATGTTTGATAAAAATTACTGATTCTACTAACCGAAAGTGTGACTAACATTTAAACAT
Source organism: Macaca fascicularis (assembly GCF_037993035.2). Lineage (NCBI taxonomy): Eukaryota > Metazoa > Chordata > Mammalia > Primates > Cercopithecidae > Macaca > Macaca fascicularis. The sequence continues at coordinate 118,733,426 of NC_088377.1, forward strand.
TATGTGAGAAACATACATGGTGCTCTGGAACGTGTGTGAAAAGGGAGCTCTCCATAATTTGATGTCAGTAAATGATAATCATTTTCAAAGCAACCATCACTTTAAGCCAAGATTTTTTGCTAAAATTTGGTTTGTAAGAGTTTAATATCTTCACCAGTCCTTATCCTGTTTAAGGTAATTTTCAGACTTAAGAGTTGACTAGTGTAGCATAGTTCTGTTTCATAGTTGTTTTAGGGAAAAAAAGTTATTTTCAGTATGTATGTTTTCCTTAGCAATAACATATAGACTTGAAGTCAATTCACATTTTGTATACTCAGATTTCTGTAATAAAACATTAATTTACATTAATTAGTAAATCACATCTATTTTATTTTATTTTATTTATTTATTTATTTATTTTTGAGATGGAGTCTCTCTCTGTTGCCCAGGCTGGAGTGCAGTGGCGCAATCTCGACTCACTGCAACCTCCGCCTCCCGGGTCCACGCCATTCTCCTGCCTCAGCCTCCCAAGTAGCTGGGACTACAGGCACCCGCCACCACGCCTGGCTAATATTTTGTATTTTTAGTAGAGATGAGGTTTCACCATGTTAGCCAGGATGGTCTTGATCTCCTGACCTTGTGATCCACCTGCCTCGGCCTCCCAAAGTGCTGGGATTACAGGCGTAAACCACTGCGCCCGGCCCAATCACATCTATTAGTAATAGTGCTGCTTACCTAAAAATGTACAGTTACGTTTTTTAAGTGACACCCTTTTAAGTTTGCTATAAAAAATCATTTGTTTACACTTTGAATATAAAGGACTAGTAGCCTCAATCTGATTAGTCAGTCTAATTTCATAATTAATTTTAAAAATTGGAAAAAAATAATACATCAGGAAGTTCAACTAAGTTACATCTGGGATTTAGAGTCTGAGTTAGTATAAGACACTTATACTTTCAAATTCAGACTTAATGGCATATAGCTTACTCATAATTTGAGAGTCTGATATAACTATGTCTTTATATGTTGTGTTCAGATGTTAAATAAGGACCACTGTTTTGTTCAAGCACAGTGGGGATGGGGAATAAATGCCAAGGGTGTGTGGAATTAATTAGAAAATTTCATACATATTACTAGGTTCTAATTTTGAGAAGTATCCTAGATTCTGTGGTTCCCAAAGTGAGTATTTAGAAAATCTTTAAGAAAATATCACCAGATTTGTGAACCTGTATTTTTTCTTTGGCAAATTAAAAATAAGATTAAAATATTATTAGGTGAATTGCATTTGGACAAATGCAACAAACCCACTGGCTTTCTAAGTCCATAAAGTTTCATTATTAATACTTCAAGGAGACTGTTTCCCAGTCTCCTTGAGTATTTTATATCCCTTATAAGAATGTTACATCCCTAATAAGCATTTATATCCCTTATAATTTCTTACATGCAAACTTCATAAAGGAATGATAAGGGCATGCCAACTATCCAATATTTACTTTCATGCAATAATGATTAGTTAGCACAATATTTACAGCAAGTCTCTATTCTAGTTACAACTCCATAATGCCATTTGTAAGAAAATTTTTGACAAACTTTAAACATCTTTCTCATTAGGCAAAATTAAATGTTTAGATTAAATATGATTAGCACATTCTTTATATTTCTTTATTTGTATACTAACAATTGGTATGTACAGAAGAAACTAACTGAGGCTAAAGATTTAAAGAGAAATTGTACAACTAAAAGTTAGAACTGGAACCTAAATTCCAGATTCGTTTTGTTATTCATTAAATATTTGAACTCAGCAAATCACTTTCCCTTCTTGTTTCCTGTTTTTCTCATCCATAGAGCGAATCCATTGACCTACTTTAGCAGGTTTCACATTTCCACAGTAGAAACCTCTTGCAGACATAATCTTATGCCTAATCCCCATGTGAATAAAACTAATAATACAAATAGAGTTTTTCTTATAAAAGCATCAATCAGGGAGGATGGCAGCAGTGTAAGAGTATGAGGGGCACTAGAACCCACCCCACATGTTGGCCCTCACCTTCCCACACAACAGATGGAAAATGGCTTTAAGGCACATCAAACAATTTCTCAAATTCTTGGAATACTTTTTGAAAATCATGTAATTATATGATCTTTAAGTTTCTTTATAATTTATATGATCTTTAAGTTTCTTTATAATTCCGAAATTTCACAATTCTCAATTTCATAAATTGGGATCTGTCTGTTAAAGCACTGAAAATCATATCATCTACCTTAGAAAAAAATAATATATGCAAATATAAGGTTTAAATCTATTCTAAGAAGGATTTCACAGAAAAAAAAAAAAACCCACATTTCATATTAAAGCCACTGATTTAAGTATCACATAAAACAGCTCTGTAATACCAAATATTTCGTGTTTAAGAAATGAATAAATAAATAAGACCCCAAATAACCTCTCAATGATTAGAAAATTGCAAAAATCTTTTAGTTAAATTTAAATTCCCTTACCCAGGTCTATACTTCACTTGGGAAATGGGGGGGGGGGGGGAGTTCGTAAATTTAAAGGCAGAATGTGTGTAAATGAAGATTTCTGCTTCCTAGCTTTGGTAGCCAGAGAGTGAACACTTTAAGCTCTATTGACACACATAATATACAACTATTAGACCCTTGCAGTCGTAGTCTATGAAAATAAAAAATGATGAAGAAGAGAGCAAGTTCCACAAAGTACTTAATTGTCCAGGAAGAGAAATGCCTGCAGGAGAAGTTCTTCACACGGGGCCATTTTCTTTGCCAGTTACTGAAATGGATTTGATGATTGTGAGGCAGGAGTAATGAGTTTTCACTGAGACTAATTTCTGATGTCCTTTATCAGCAAGGATTTCCAACTACATAAAACAAAGGAAATGAACAAAACTAAACTTTTAGTAATCCCTAAAGGACCCAAAGTGAAATTGTCCCAGCAGTTACCTTATATAGACTCTGTGACACAGTTCCCCTTTTGCAAAACTACTTAGTGTGGATCATTACTTTCCAACAATCCTGTCCAGAGACCTACTTTATAACACCTCAGGGAAGTTAACGTACTAGGTCTTGAAAAGTCTTTCTGGAATGTGCAATAACTTGTAGTTTTCTTCTAGTAGCACTGCTAATTTTTGTGTTGCAATTTTTGTAGGTCCATGGGGCCGATGCATGGGAGATGAATGTGGTCCAGGAGGCATCCAAACGAGGGCTGTGTGGTGTGCTCATGTGGAGGGATGGACTACACTGCATACTAACTGTAAGCAGGCCGAGAGACCCAATAACCAGCAGAATTGTTTCAAAGTTTGCGACTGGCACAAAGAGTTGTACGACTGGAGACTGGGACCTTGGAATCAGTGTCAGCCTGTGATTTCAAAAAGCCTAGAGAAACCTCTTGAATGCATTAAGGGGGAAGAAGGTATTCAGGTGAGGGAGATAGTGTGCATCCAGAAAGACAAAGATATTCCTGCGGAGGATACCATCTGTGAGTACTTTGAGCCCAAGCCTCTCCTGGAGCAGGCTTGCCTCATTCCTTGCCAGCAAGATTGCATTGTGTCTGAGTTTTCTGCCTGGTCCGAATGCTCCAAGACCTGCGGCAGCGGGCTTCAGCACCGGACGCGTCATGTGGTGGCGCCCCCGCAGTTCGGAGGCTCTGGCTGTCCAAACCTGACGGAGTTCCAGGTGTGCCAATCCAGCCCATGCGAGGCCGAGGAGCTCATGTATAGCCTGCATGTGGGGCCCTGGAGCACCTGCTCAATGCCCCACTCCCGACAAGTGAGACAAGCAAGGAGACGCGGGAAGAATAAAGAACGGGAAAAGGACCGCAGCAAAGGAGTAAAGGATCCAGAAGCCCGCGAACTTATTAAGAAAAAGAGAAACAGAAACAGACAGAACAGACAAGAGAACAAATATTGGGACATCCAGATTGGATATCAGACCAGAGAGGTTATGTGTATTAACAAGACGGGGAAAGCTGCTGATTTAAGGTAACATTTTAATTACTGTTAACTACACGGGCCTGTCTGTCAAGATCATGAGTACCTAAGACACCCCCTATTGTGTAATAACTTCTGGATTACATAGGGGCACAACCTAGGATAAGCTACCCCCAAATTTAAGGCTTCTGAGCTTGTGTGAGTTTCTCAGTGTTGTTTATATTGTGCCCACGTTTAGGCCCTGTATTACTTGAGTTATTTTGATTTTCCTTTCAAAGTCTGAAGCATGAGCGATTCTTCATGAAAAGATGCTGCTTCTTCTCTATGTGTAGACACTGTCATTTCCCTATAATAGAAAACAAAATTGCTTAGAGGCTGAAGTATTGGGATTTTAAATTCAGATACTTATTTTAGTGAGTTAATAGAAAAAGGCATACTTGTAATCTCTCCAAGTTTAGAGCATTTTCAGAATTACCCTATAAACAAAATCTGCTCTAAACAACAACCCAGGGAGCTATACCTAAGAATAATTTTCTTGCACATTGTGTATAATGGAATAACTCCCTCCAGAGAAGGAAACAGCAACCAGCCAAAAATAAGGTAAGTAGAGGGTATTGAATCATGAGTAGCCTCATTCAGGAAACATGTAACTAATTAGCTTCATTTTCTAGACAGAAATTATTTGACAAATTATCTTTGGGTACATAATGACTATATTATGAAAAAACTGTCTCATGTATGATTTAGTTGTTGTGGAAATAATTTTCATTGAGGATTATCTGAAAGACATGATGTTCTCTGGGTATTTTAAATTTTGCTCTTGGATAAACCAGACCATCTGGGAGTGGCTTATCTGGATATTTGCATAATTGCTTTTTCAGAAATATTTATGCAGTTATGATTTGGATTGAACTGAAAAAACAATAGTAACATCAGTAAGAATCGTGTATCAGATTTACTGTAGAAATGGCATTGAAAGCTTCATCAACTCTATCACACAGTCTATTCTCTTGATTAAAAACATGTAAGATAAATTTCCCTGAAGTTTCGACCTCTGTGCTTCCGGTGAACAGCTGGATTGTTTTTCTATGGCCTCTGGAAATTATGTAACAGACCACATTTGCATGTTAACTTCTTCTCTTAAGAACCTAAACAGGACTGTATGGCATGCATGTTGTTTATTAACATATCTTTAGCTTTATTTAGCTTTATTTTTTTCTCACCCAATTATTATTTTTTTCAATCTATTCTTGTCTACTGATTTTGCTATGTATAGATTTTGAAATCTGGTTTAAAGTGCTTTTGGAAAAGGATATAGTTTAATTAGATAAACAAAAATCGATCGGTCTAAGACAATAACTTTCTCTCCTCATAGAGTTCTTGTTACTGTTTTTTGGAATTTTTGCTACTCTCTCCCCTCTTTGTATTGATAGAATTACATTTTATTTCTCCATTCTAGTTCTGCTCCTGTGGCCTTGAATGAAGGCTGTTTGTTCTGCCTTCATTCTCCACGTTTCCTACAACTCCTTAAGTGTCTGTGTGTGTGTGTGTGTGTGTACCTCTGATTCTGTGTCATGTATATTTTCAACTCAATTCCTATTTTGTTCTTTTCTGACTATCCTTATTCTGGTGATTTCCTTTTCTCTTTTCCTGAAGTATATTACAGTTATATTAGTTACTTGGCTTACATCAAATAATTGAATGAGTCTCCAAGGCAAGTTGAGTTGTTTCCTACTGTCACTCAGATAGCATGCTGTAGACATTTAATTTAACGTTGACTACTCAATTAAAAGTGTAATTAGGATAGTAGCTACCATTGCATAGAGCCTAATATTCTCATCCAGTTGTTTGAATTAAACAAACATACTTAAAAATGCAGAGCTTATTTGTCAGGAACTTGTATCCCATTAGAAATGCCATATATAACTTCCAATAAGTTGATAGTTGCATATGTGTTCTGACTTATTACAGTATAGGTTAAACTTTATGTTAAATAAATTAGTTGTGAATATTTCCATTATATATGAATTATCATGTATAATCAAGAAAGTCCTAGTCAAGACTAGACAAAAATCAGGTATTTTGACCTATGTTTTGCTCAGATATTATACCATGATATCAGTAAAGCCAATAAACTGAAGAGTGAATCAATGACATCACTAAAGCACAGGGCCACAAATCAAGAACTTAGTGATCAAATATAAAATGTTTTAGCTTCTATCAAATCCAGAAGCAATCTTATCATGGAGAACAAAAATAATTTAATATGGCTAAAAATTATGTTATAGTAACTGCCTAAGTTTAACTAAATAAAACCAAGAATCTGGGGAAGCAGATCATAGACAAAAATAATTTTAGAATTACTGCTAAAACGTTTAAGTTAACAATGATAGATCTGCCCTGCTTTCCGCTTTCCAGTAGACCAAAATCAATAAGAATGAAAAACACAAATGAAACTCTATTCTTTTATGACAGCAGGAAACAGTCACAGTCCCAAACCACAATTGATACAGAAATTTGGCTAATGTGGTGAAATTAGACATGATTTAGGGAGGACACTTAGAAAGGCATTATGTGTTATCAGCTTTCATGAACACTCAAAATCTCTTAAGAGTAGTCAGAGCTTTCTGAGGGGACAAGCCAATGACAATTCCTTAATATGACATGGTCTGTGTCAGTGAAAAGGGCTGCTGAACCATATTTGAGTTCTGCTTAAAATCAGAATAGCATAATAGGCAGGGAACTCACTATGCCATTATTGCCAACAAAAGACTATCAGTTTGACAGACTGAGGGATTAAAGTTTTGACAACTAGTGGAAGAGAATTCTAAATCACTGCACATACACTAGGACACAGGAAGCCTCCCTGTAAACCAGTGACTTCCAGCCAGGATGGGTGAAATCTTACAGGACCAAGAGTTGGTATGAAAGTATACCAAGTGTTTCTCCAGGAAACCAAAGGTGTTAAATGAAATATGGTTTTCTGAATCCAAAACAGAAAGAATTTCAGTATTCAAAAAAGAGATAAGAAAACAGAATGAGTTTACAAGTGATCTGTTAGAGCTCAAAAAGGAAATGGAGGAGAATTATAAAATAAGAACAGAAATGCAATTCACATTAAAAGCAACAAAAAATGAAAAAATATTTGGTGGTAGAAAGAGTCAGTGACATAGAGAACAGTTTGAGAACATCAAATAAACTAATTTTTAAAAGAGATAATGGATATGCAAACGAAGGACATTACTATATGAAATACTGATGTTCCTGAAGATAGAACCAGAAAAATTAAAACAGAAAACACAACAAAATACAAGGATAAGGCTTTCCTGAAATTAAAAGAAGACCTTGATTCACACATTGAAATTGTACAAGACTAATATTCTGCAAGAAGAAGTTGAAATAATGACCTAATGGGAGAACTAATATAGATCAACTTTTATGGAGAGAAATAGGCAAAGAGACATCAGACTGAAAGCTGGGAAGGTGCTCAATTGTAAAACATTAGAAGCATTCTCTCTAAAGTAAAAACTAAGACAGGACGGTACATTATCTCCACTCCTAGTTAGCATTGATCTGTAAGTATCAGTCAATGTACCTGAAAAGAGAAGAAATGAAAATTGGAAAGCAAGTGGCAAAAATAAGACCTTTTCCCTCAGATGTTCTGATAATTCTGGAATACTCCACCTAATCAATTGAAAATATATTATAAACAATAAAAAATCAATAAGGTTGATGTACACAAAGATAATATCCAAAAATCAATATATTCCCTAGATGCTTAAAAAATTAAGTATTATAATGGGGAAAAAGATTGAAATATCTCATTTGCAAAAGGAAAGCTTAAAATAAATCTGTAAATAAGCTTAACTATAAAAGTTCTGCACTTAACACTAGACTTGGAAAAATAGAAAAGGATGTAGTTGTGCTTGTCTAGAATATTTAGTAAATATACCAGCTGTCTATACATTGTTACTGTGAAATTTACAAGGGGAAAATAGACATACAAGACAGGCCAGGAAAATACTGAAAAATAAAGAGAGAGGAAAGGCTAACTTCACAAAATAATTAAGTGCATTCTATTCTATGGTAATAACGATAACAAGTAATATAATAAATTATATTTATACAAACAGATTAGGCACAGCCACTCTTATCATTTACAGAAAATTTTATATCAATGTAAGGAACTGATTACCAATTAAGTTCCCAGATCCCAGCCAAGGGCAAACCCTCCAAGCAGGCCTTTCTAAGGATAGAAGTCTCAGCCTGCTGTACTAACTCTTATGAGTGTTAAACAAAATTTACAGGAGGCCATTGGTCAGGATTAAGCCTCCTTCTCCTGCACCAGGCCCAACAGACCAAACAAAAATGGTGTTGATTATGCAAAAGTTCTAGTCACCAAGCTGAAAATAAGTTATTTATCTGCCTTCTGAGAAATCAGGAGAGAGAGAGAGAGAGATAATAGCCAAATCCCCAAACAGGCCAATCCTAGCAGACATGATAAGGACTTTTGTTTTATTTTGTTTTTGTTTTTGTTTTTTTTCTGCTGTAACCTTTACAGAAAAGTAACTTTGAAATGACCAATCCACATTTTGTTTTCTGTTTTGCTTTCCTCAGCCCTTTACTACCTATAAAATCAACCTCCTCTGCTCAGCTCATGGGAATATTTATTCCAACTTGTGGAATGAAGTGTTGCCAATTCTAAAATTGCAGATAAAACCTATTAATATATTTAAATTTGTTATAATTTTTTTTCTTTTTACATAGAGAGAATCATGCAGTTAATACCATATAAGGTATGTGATTTGGAATTAAACATGAGGAAGTAATGGCAATTTTACTCTAGTCCCCTGCCTTGAAATCAACCAGTAACCCCAATCAAGGAAATAATCTATAGTTTAAAAAAAAAAAAAAAAAGGAAAACGGAAACCTGAAAAAAGGAAGTGTCCATATGATAAATCTGTGCCTCAAAGACAGAGGAAGCTAGAACCTGAAGCATGAAAGAGACTCCTCTATAGAACCCAGTGGCACAATCCACGAAGGCATATCCAAGTCTCCTTTTATTGGATTATCCCAATCTGGTGGGGGGAAGGGCAAGACACAAGGAATCTGGGGAAGGTCCCTTCAGAGCCAGTTCCCCACCCTAGAATCACAGAAGTGTAGTTGTTGGAGAAATTAAGCAGAAGTGTTATTTTCTGGTCTTCTGGCCGAGGTAAGCTGTCAAAGGTGGAATGGAGGAGGAGCAGGGAGAGGAGGCAGCCATCTCCAGACTGCAACAAGCATAGCCTGTGATTGCCATTGCATCCTCACCTCTGGAATGCTTTACCTGACCCAGCTCACCTTCTCAAATGAAGAACCAAAGCTGCGTATTGAAGAGCAAGGAACAAGGGTAGAATCTGCTCTAAGTAATACCAGAAACATTTAATGGATGTAGTGCCTACTTTTGAAAATATCTTTCATTTGAACCTATCTTGTTTTGTCGAATTGTCTGACAGGGGCAATTAATGGTAATTATAATTCCAGGAGAAGCATTTCCGAAAAGTGTGGGAAATTCAGCCTAGTGAATTCCTGAGGGAATAAGACAGATTTAGGATTTAAAACAGATTTCTGTTAGCTAAGCCAAGAAAAGTGGAACTATCCAGCTTCTAGATAATTCCATAAAGCAGATACTTCAGGCACAAATACATAGGATAAACATAACTGGGTAAAACATGAAGGGGTGAATAATCTAATAACTTCCAGAAATACTAGCACCTTGTAGTATTTTTGTCTCATTTCTGTTACTAAATTCAGTTTTCATTTTAAGTCTCTGTATGAATTCAGCCTTAGCATTTCAGATAGTAATGAGTAATATTGCTTAAAGTAGATTTCTGATTTTTGTTTTCTAAGCCCAGACTTTCTGGCATCCCCTCTCATCTTCAAATTTAAAACTGTTGAGCAGAAAATTGTATTTTTTCTCAACACAGCTTATGTCTTTATGCCTGGTTCTTATTTTACCTTAGAATACTAGTTGTTAATTACTCCAACCTTCTGTTTTAGGATTGCTTTCCAGAATGGTGATATCAAACTTGAATATAAAGCACTTGCTTTATAGCAGTTGCGAAGCTGGCTGAATCAACAAGAATGGAATTTAAGTAATGGATAATTAGGATAAATAAACAATAAATAAGAATAGTAAACCTATGCACTCATGGCTACAGAGTATTGAACAAGTCATTTACACTTTCTGGGACTCAGCTTTCTCTTCTGTAAACCATACATGTTCTGGGATAGGCGGTGTTGAGGGAGAGAGGGAGGGAGCCTAAAAATAAATATATAAATATAAAAATAAATAATAAATATTATTAAAAATAAATAAATTTGTGATTCTAATGAACCCCGAACAAAAACCATACCTAAAATTGTGGACATAAAATCCTATGTATCTTTCTTGGCAGACAGTTCATTAATTTTCAACATGGCCTACAAATCAGTTCATACTGAAACGTCAGGGTGAATTTCTATGGAGTGCCTGTAGAATAAGGCAGCTCTCCACAGTCTTGGGAGTAACTGCAAGGTTATCACTCAGTTGATGAGCTGTATGGTTCCTAAGGGCCCATCCCCACGCTACAACTTTGTGAATCAGTAAAATTGCAGATCTAATCCTAACTTTATGAAAGAAAAAGGAGAAAATTGCCCACTATTTAAAGTAACACTCCTTTTAAGTTGTTCAGAATCCATTTATAAAATTACTATTTCTAAATAGCAGGCTTTTAGATCTTCAAACTTTCTGTTATATCCAAAGTGTCAAGTTGCCCACCAGATACTCATCATCACGTCTCGCAAGCCTCCCTCGGCTGCCTGTTGGCCACACCCGACTAAACAGGGTCAGTATGCCCATATTCTTTGGTAGACAGTAGAGGGCTAAAAAGAACATTTTAGTTTTCTCAAAATGTCGAGCTGACCAGGCAGTATATTATGTTTGACCTTAAAGGTTCGCTATCACCCCTTCCCCATCCTGCTCGTGTGTCCGGATGCTGACCTCTGAGCAGTGTATTCATAGGCTTCTGAGCCTCCTTTCTCATTGGATTCTACCAATGCGAGAAAGCAGCAGTATATCAGATGGTGGGAAGAGAGACTATTTCTGTCTGTTCCTTGCTGAATTCCTCTAGCAAAGGCTCCTGCCCCATCCAGCAGTCCTCTCCCCAGCTCTAGGTCAACCTTGGATTCTAGTAAAATCCTTTCCCTTGATTCCTTTATTGCCATAGGGTGCTAATCTTCTTATAGTTAATAGCTGCAAGATGCTGTACCATTCCTCGATGCCTACAATTTTGTTAATAATCGTTTTATGAAACTTTTCTGAATTAACTCATGTGAGTTTACATTCTGTTTTCTGCTGGCCCTGACTGATAAATAATAGCTATGTTAGAGTACAGTGTCAGAACCAGAGAACTGCTTCTATGTCATTGTTAGTTTACTCATCAACTAATTAATTTACTATGCATTTATTTACTTATTTACCTTTTCATTCAACAAAACTAAAGGCATCAAGACATTCTGGGCCTATCATGCAGACAAAAAGACAAAACAAAAATCATAATCTCAAGGATCTATATTATATTACAGAAATAATGTCACAAAAGAAACAATAAAATATTAGAGATGCTATGTTTTGTCTAGAGAGAGAGAGAAAGTGCATGCAAATAACAACAGAGATAATGAGTTCTTCCTGGAAGGAGGTTGGCAGGATCAAGAATGGCCTCCGAGGGGAAATGCTGCTAAAATTAAGGACTCGAAGGCATGCACCAGGTGTAGGATGGAGATGACCAAAGAATATAGGAACAAAAAGAGCAAAAGCAGTGAGAATTTGCAGCAGTAACGGTTCCTTGTGGAAAAATACTGTTTCTGTAGGTTGTTTCACCTCTGGAGGTTAGAATACAAAGGGAAGAGGCACTAGCCTAGAAGAGAAATGGAGAAACCCTATCAAGGTCTTGGAAACCTATAAAGATCTTGGAGGTCAAGTTTAAATGTTTAGACTTTATATCCTGCAGGTCTAAACTTGTCCACATTTATTAGTGACAGAGTTTTTAACACACCTCAATATATGTTTATTTGTTTATAAGTTATATACATTTGCTATTATAAAAGTATACTGCATACATTTTAAAATCACAATAATTAAAACTTTAACATAAATAAAGAAATAATATTTTGCTAATCACTGTGGCTTTATGTTATCTTTTGCTAGGATTGTAAGGCAAATTATTCGTGAGAAGGTACATTATTAATGATAGTGATTTCAGCTTATTTTATATACAGTATTTTATTTTTTATATTAAAAAAACCTCTCTTTCTCCAGTCAAAGGGGAGCACATACATTTTCTTACTCCTACCAAATGTATTTATATTTATTTCAAAATGATAGAGCAACTAGACAGTCAACATATTCTTCACTAAACCAGCATTGAGACCCAAGACAGCTGGTCTGGCCAAAATTATAATTCAAAAATAACTTGACTTGTATTTTGTTAAATTCCCATTGAACATCCCTCATTAACTATGACATCTTTATCTTCAAACTTATGCTTAAGTTTATGTACATCTCCCATTCTGATCTGTTCACCTGTTATTATCCAAATTTGTTTCTATTTACTTCTGCTCTTTTCCTCAACTTAATTTCATTCCTTAAAAAGTTACTTTGCCTTTATATTATGTCAGGTCCAAGATTTCATGAAAAATTGTTAAATATTGAAGGTTTTCTCAGGAAATTTGTGTTACATTATGTAAGGCTATATATCAACACATATATATTTATATGTACACATTTTGTGTGTATATATTTATACATATGTATATTATGTAAGGCTATATACCAACAAATATATATTTATATGTATGCATGTATAATATATGTAATAACAATAGGTGAATGACTAGACAAACTTTCTTTTTTTAAGTAAATACGATTTTTATTTATTTTTTGTTTTATTTTACTTTAAATTCTGGAATACATGTGCAGAGCATGCAGGTTTATTACACAGGTATACATATGCCATGGTGGTTTGCTGCACCTATCAACCCATCTAAGAAAGATGCAACATTAACCTTAATCGCCTACATTAGGCTAAGACAATGACTAGAACATAATCAGCTCCCAGTAAATGTTTGTTCCAGTATTAAAATTTAAGAGAATCTTTCAGTTTTAAAACCTGAGAGTCTTTTAGTAACTTAACAGGAATTCAACTGAAGCCAATGAGAAAATGGAACCTTCTAAGGTCATGAAAAAAATAACCAGAACATGTAAAAGAGTATCCTCAAAAGATATGTTCTATTCAATTAAGATAATATAGATTTATACTGATTCCATTCAGGATACATCATTGAGAATAGTACTTCAATATTATTATTCCTGGTTGACACTAAATAATTTCTGTTGCTATATTTTCTGTATAAATGAGAAAATATACCATTATTAATATCATAAATATACTCCAATAGTCTCTGAGAATTTTTAAAGTTAGTATCCTCTTTTGTCCATTTATAAGTGTCCTTACTTATGTCAGTCACTCCTGTTTTTATATCTTGAAGCCACAAAGCTCATCACTATCAATTAGTTGGTGTTAGTGATGGCAAATTAAGGGCTAAAATTGTCAATGTCTACCTATAAACTTCAAATAAATTCAAAAATATTAAAATGACCACCAGGGTCACTTCTTATATCCCAGCGTATGATTATCTCATCATGGACAGGATGTCTTCACCTCTCCTTTTACTTTTCAGGAGTAGTTTTAAGATCACATTATTGGGGTATGCTTGATATATGAAAAGTTGTACATATTAAAGATATACAACTCAAGGAGTTTGGGGATATGACCTTGATGAAATGATCAAGGTCATAAGCATATTCATCACCTGCAAATATTTCTTTCTGCTACTTTTCTTATTGCATAATTACTATTATTTTTATTATTTTGTGTTGTAAGAACACCTAACATAAGACCTACCCTCTTAGGAAAATTGAGGTAGACAATGCACTGTTGATTATTTTTGTTTTAAGTGAGGAAAATTAAATAAAAAGAGGGTCCTAGGTAGTATTTTAAACCTTTGATGGATTTGGGGAAGGGACTAACCTTAAGTCAGATAATATATGTCATTGCCTAATCATCCTCCACATGAACTTGAAATAAGGTTCATATCACTTTCATCACTTTTTCTGGGAGTTTTAGTTTTAAATATCTTCCATTTAATTGCTCTATTTAGCTCTCTTGCTTGAGACAGTGTGAGAGCAAGTTTCCTATGGGAGCCTGGCTACTGATCGGGGCAGTGACCTTGCATTTCCTTGGCAGCAACTGTGATCTTGCCCATTGTTTTCATTTATTTGCTGGAATTCTACTGGCTTGATGCGGGTGGTATTGAGTTTCCCTCTGACTCAAACAAGAATAGTTTTAAATAGGAGGAAATACTTTCAAAAGAAAACACAAATTCCCATAAAAGAAGGAATTTAATAAATCATTAATGCATTGTTTGTATAAGCTAATTAAGAATATGCTCACCCTTTTAGAGTCTGCTAACACATTATATTAGTAATTCCATGTGTTTTATCTTATTTTCTTCTTTTTAGGTCTCTACTCACACTTTCACCTTGCTATGTTCATTTTTTTTTAATCTCATATCATTGTATTAGAAAGGGATTACTGAGCTTTTTCCCAAAAGTTTCATTGAGAGATGCTTTCTTCTCTACTTAGTAGAAATATGTGGTCACTGATATTAGATAAAAGATGTGATCATGAAAAATTTGTTTGGGTAATATTCACCAGTATAGCAACTGAATTGTAAGTGAACAAAATACTACTGTGCTTAATACAAGAAAGCCATTGTACAGTAAACATCTTGGCATATTGACACAAGCATTTACAATGTAACATACTGGAATAAATGAAGCAAGTTTTTGAAAAAGAAAAATTAATTATGACTAAGGTTGAAATTACACAACAATAACAACAACAAAATTTATGAACAGACATTTCTCAAAAGAAGACATGCATACAGCCAACAGACACATGAAAAAATGCTCATCATCACTGGCCATCAGAGAAATGCAAATCAAAACCACAATGAGATACCATATCACACCAGTTAGAATGGCAATCATTAAAAAGTCAAGAAACAACAGGTGCTGGAGAGGATGTGGAGAAATAGAAACACTTTTACACTGTTGGTGGGATTGTAAACTAGTTCAACCATTATGGAAAGCAGTATGGTGATTCCTCAAGGATCTAGAACTAGAAGTACCATATGACCCAGCCATCCCATTGCTGGGTATATACCCAAAGGATTATAAATCATGCTGCTCTAAAGACACATGCACACGTATGTTCATTGCGGCACTATTCACAGTAGCAAAGACTTGGAATCAACCCAAATGTCCATCAGTGACAGACTGGATTAAGAAAACGTGGCACATATACACCATGGAATACCATGCAGCCATAAAAAAGGATGAGTTTGTGTCCTTTGTAGGGATATGGATGCAGCTGGAAACCGTCATTCTCAGCAAACTATTGCAAAAACAGAAAACCAAACACCGCATGTTCTCACTCATAGGTGGGAACTGAACAATGAGATCACTTGGACTTGGGAAGGGGAACATCACACACTGGGGCCTATTATGGGGATGGGGAAGGGGGAAGGGATTGCATTCTGAGTTTTACCTGATGTAAATGATGAGTTGATGGGTTCTGACGAGTTGATGGGTGCAGCACAGCAACATGGCACAAGTATACATATATAACAAACCTGCACGTTATGCACATGTACCCTAGAACTTAAAGTATAATAATAATTTTTAAAAAAAGAAATTAGTTGAGGCTCGCTCTAGTTGAAGGAATTGGTGGTCAAGTTAATAAGTTTTCCATCTGTTCTTGCTTGGTGGAATGTTCAGTGTACATTACTAGATAAAGCTTTCTAAAATAAAAAAAATTAAAAAAAGAAAAGATTTCAAAAGACTACATATAACAGACCAGAAACTAACCTACATCAATATGAATATACATATGTTCCCATTAACAGATGGGTAAGAACAGAGATAGATACTGCGACAGAGATGTACATCCTAACTCTGGAATAATAAATATGAATTTGTCAGAAATTATTTTCAATAGTATAAAATTGTAATACATTTGAATGTTATACAGTATATGATATACTGATACATTCTGGATTGTAAAAAGGTGTTCAAATACTTTTATCAAAAATGCACTTCTCTGGCATTCTCATCTGTCAAGGATCCCATATAATGAAATTAAACACAAAATAGGTGAAGGAGAACATAGTAGGCACTACATAGTTCCAACTCTATATAAAACCTTATCTCTGACTTTGATGTCTTTAATTCTGTTTAGGAAAGAGGAGAAAAATGAATAAATAAAATTACTTTAAATTACTGTAATTCTGGGTTGGCCCAGAGATTTTGTATCTTTTATGGTTTGCATAATATAGAGTTCATACTTTGTAAAAATAACTCAATGACGAAGGGATAAATCTTAGATAAAAACTACTAAAATTTTTGAGAGAAAGACTGCACCTATATTTATTAAAGTAATTTGATAAGGCAGTAGAATTTGACCAGTTCCTCCCCCAAAATGGATAGAACTTACCTAAGTAGGATATGGTGGAAAGACTGAGCATTCCAAGTCAAACCTCATTTTTGAAAAATCTGAGAAGTAGAATGAGCAGGTTATCTGTAAGGGGCAGTCAAGATGCTGGTATGACTTGAATCAAAGGAGCAGGTGGCAAAAGAGCAGTAAATAACTTTTGAAAGGAAGCCCAGTGACATTGATGGTAAGGCAGAAAACTTTGGCCTTTTCTTCAGTAAACTGAGGCAAAATTATGTTCATAAACAGGAATGATATGGAGAATGGATTGGAGGGGTCAAATTCTAGAGTTTGGACAGCCACAAGTAAGGTCATGGTTATAATCCAAGAATGAGGTGAGGAATCCCTGGATCAAAGTAGCAGCAATGGAGACATTGAGGCCACATAAACAATACAGGATGAACTCAAGAGGAAATTCAATCTTGGCAGTTTTCATTTAACAGTTTGATTGTATCTTCTGATGTCTGGCTATAACCAGTCTCCAAACTTTGGAGTTCTGATAAATAAATGGCAAAATGCTAGGATGATTTGGATAGTGCTGGAAAATACTAGAAACAGAAGGAAAAGAAGTTGCCTGCCCTATTTTGTTTCTCTGTTATTTCATCTTTCTCAAATAATATGTATCAAATAATTGGTCATTTTATTTGGAGTCCCACATCCTCAACATATGAAAGTCAGGGACACTCTGAGATGATTTCAAGTGGCCAGAACACTAAGCTGACCCCAGGCTGTCTTTGTTATAACCTTTCATGATGCTAACAACTGAGGTTTTCTTCTATTCCTTGTTCAACATAGACACATGTTTTCACTTTTTATCCTTACATGTGCTAGCCAAACTCTACATGTTCTGTGTATGACCCTGTTGAAGAGGGAGAGATGAGTGAGAAAGGATATTTTTAAATAATCACCTCGCTCTACTCACCCCCACCCCTGCCCCCACATTTATTTACTTTCTCTAATCTTGAACTGCAATAGAAGAGGAAGTCAGCCATGGGGTGTGGCATAGTGTTCTTTTCTTTTATAATAGATGATGAATCAGCAAGTCTTCCCTGAGAGTGTGGCATGGCAATTGTTTCTTTCAGATGATGAATAAGGAAGGAGGACTTCTAATCAAGGAATAACATGGATTAGTGGGGTTGGGAACAGGGTAAGACGCAAGAGGCTACTGAGACACAAAATTTAATGAGGCACTCACCCCCAGGGTCATGCACGTGCCTTCTTAAATTTTGTTCCTAGGTACTTCTTTGCTTTTCCTAGTTCTGCCCTAAGTGGGAAGAGGAGTGAGCTGATTCATGGGCTGAGGAACCTCATGTTCTCTCCCTACAAAGACTTCATCATCTCTTTCTGTATATTTATTCAGCAAATATTTAGTAGTCATCTATCAGGTACTTAATTTTTCTTTCCTGAGTCGTAGTATCACTGACCTGGATGATCGCTACCTTCTAATTTAGACAGTCCATGAATCTAGCAGTATTTTAGGTAAGTATAAAGCACTGAAGGATAAATTTTGACCAGGTACAAAATCATGAATTACTTTTTCTTTGAGTGTAAACGTCTCCCCTTGTGGGAAAATATTTAAGCTTTCAACTCTCTGCCTTTATTTTCTCCCACAACTACAGAGATATCTCTAAAGCCTTTCTAAGGGATACCTATGTTATAACATTTTGGAGATTTTATTTAGTCAAAACATAACTTGGCTTTTATTTTGTTCCTCTATACTTACTGGTTATTTAACAAAATAATTCATATAATCTATTCATGACATTAATACATGGCCCTTTACTGTGTTATTTTAGAAATTAATATTGAGTGGGACAATTTTAGATATTCAGCCAGATAAATAAGAGAGAATAAGGCAAGTGAAATCCTGGTGGTCCTGTTTAATATAGATCTTTTAGTTAGTCTGAAGAGGTAGTGTACCTGTCTGCCAGGAGTTTAGAAACTAAGTCATATTTGACACTAGAAGAATAGTTTTACAACTGATATGACGTAACACCAGCATCAGATTCAGATAGCCTGGATTAAAGTCAGAATTTTACAACTTATTTCTTAATTTTAGCATAGGTATAAAATCCCTGCTTTACCTATGTGTCAGGATTATTATAAAGATACAAAAAATCATACATGTAAAATTGCCATGTAAATTGATAATGGCTGAGGAAAACATGAATTTTATTAATAATAATAAATAATAGCTTTAAAATAATTAGATGGTAAAGATAATTGAAAACAAAAGAGAAAAAAACAAAATTCTTACCTTCTTAAGTTCTTTAAATCTCTTTCAAAAAAGACAGAGTTACACTGAATAATGAGGAAAAACGTATATGTGATGTATATACAATTTGGAAAATTAAAATAAATACCATTTTTAGATCTATGTACCTTGAAAATGTTAAGACAAGACCAATATTAAAAAGATACATGTTTACTTTGTAAATACATACATTTTACTATAAATATGTCTTTCCACTAACCTTACAAAATCTTTTCCTACTCACACTAGCCAGAAAATCTGCTTTAAATTCTGGAAGCATCCAAATATCACTAATATGATGTTATCTTTAACTACATCCTACAAAGCACAAAATAAAACTGTCCTTGTGTAGAAGCCATGTCATTATGACAAACATATTTGAAAATTAGTTTTGTATGATTTGTGGTATTCAACAAATCCAATACAAATCTGCGACAGCCAAGGTCATTGAGTATTTTGATCTTCAAATAAATCATAGAGCTTTCTTTGGGGAAAAAAAATTACTGCATCACTGGTTTCCATTACAAAACAATTTATGGATGCAGAATTTTATAATTATTTTTATCCTTAATTATTAATAATTTATATCCTAGCTAGTAAGACACTGCATTCAAAATAACACAATAACACTAGATAGGAAGATACTTTGTTTATGTTTTTCTTTCTTTAAGTGCCA
This sequence comes from Macaca fascicularis, assembly GCF_037993035.2. Classification (NCBI taxonomy): domain Eukaryota; kingdom Metazoa; phylum Chordata; class Mammalia; order Primates; family Cercopithecidae; genus Macaca; species Macaca fascicularis. The sequence continues at coordinate 118,752,911 of NC_088377.1, forward strand.
AGGATTTGTGTCTGCAGGAACTCTATGGTAAAGACTGAACTCTGTGACTTAGTTCAGAATAATGTGAGGTTTTCTATATAATAAAAAAGATGCATCAGAGAAAGAAAAGTAAGGTAAACCAAGTCTGCAATTTAAAAATAAAATATGAAAATGAGGATCGTATTGGAAATTCTGGAGAAATAGTTATTAAAGGGATGTCATAATAAAAATCATATGAAGTTTATAAGATATCTTACCAGAAAGAAAGCAAAAGGTAGAAAGTAGTTAAAAGAAATTAAAATCAATAGAAACTAGTTTAACTTGATGATATTATCATGATTGGTATATAATGATCTGGAAATGCAGTGTTGAGTGAAACGTATAATGGATTATGTCATGTAAGGTTAATTTTGACAACTGTAAATCAGACTAGGAAACACTGTGAAATCATCATGAATGATGCATGCGCTCTGCTGTGTCATCTTAATTTTAGACTTGCAAATTTGATTTCTGAAACTGCATTTGAACAACCAAAGCAATGTGTTGTGAAATAGATCCATTTGAAAAGAAAACATTGCCTAATGTGATTTGTGAAGTTTCTTGGTAAGAGT